>NC_091001.1:75058089-76474964 GCF_041146395.1 Eulemur rufifrons | reverse complement strand
GGTGTGCACCATCTGGGGGGTGGACATGCTTGAAGTTCTGACTCGGGTGGGGCAAAGGCAATATATGTAACCTAAACATTTGTACTCCCATAATATGCTGAAATAAATTAAAAAAATATAAACATTGGTATATTGTTATATAAATATTTTGAAAAGTGTGTGAGTATGAGAGCACAAAAAATTGGCTTAGCCTCACTGCCATTAATAATGTTGGCTATGGATTGATACTGATAACACCATGGCAGGGAGGGGTGGAGGGGGCATGTTTGTAGATTAATGAAAGACAAAGCCATTCTGCTCTCAAAAACCAACCAGTAAACTGTTTATATTGTATTTAATCCCTCAATACAATGTAGTTATTAATCTGTATCTGTTCATATTACACATGAGGAAACCAAGGACAGAAACCTTACTTAACATACTCAAGTTCACACAGTGATTTAACTCAGGATTTGACAATGAGTGTAAAGCTGGACAACCAACCAAGGGCTCTCGCTAATTGTAATATGAGGAGAATAAGGGCCTTCCAGCAGAGGTTTCAAGGTCAAAAGCTTTTAGGAGCCAAGTGTGGTGTATGTGTATGAAGATGCGTGTGTGCATGCATGTGCCTGTGTATGTAAAATAAACAATTCATAGTTGAGGGAACTATGGAAAATAAAGAGCAGAATAACCTTAAAAATGCCACTAACATTTAATGTTTTTCCTTTCTTTCCTCCTTTCTTCCATCTCTTCTTTCTTTACCATCAAATTGACTAGACAAAACAGATCATTTCTAACCCCTCTTTAAGATGCATTGCAAAGATGTTATAAATATAAAAATCTTACAACTTCCACCATAATGAATGCATTAAAAGATATTCAAAGTATTGGAGATTTGGAGACTTGCCATTGTAAGGTGGGAAACTTGTCATCTTCATCCTTCAACTATCATAAGTGTGTTTGACAATTGGAGTTGAGTTGTCTTCATCCCAAAACTACCATCATTTTCTGTTCACTAACATTCTCTTAGCATAACTCTAGTTTATGCATCCTTGTGGTGACTTGAATGTAGGGGAAAATAATATTGCTTGGTTAGTATAATTAGCTATTCAAGCAAAAAGAATACTAAAAAATAAATTATTTCTATTCTAAAATAAATCTCTTATTTAAAATAAATCTCATTTGGGTTCTTAGTTGTGGCTATTAGCGTAAAGATTTCAGAGAAATTGCATATAACTGAAATTTCTAGGCCTTTGCTTCTCTAATCTTGACAGCTTTCCTTGGGCCAACTCTGCTTATTTAAATGCTTTCCATATTTCCAAATGCCTTTCATTCAGTGGCCTTCCTGAAGTCTCCCCATAATCTCAAATGAAATGCTTGGACCAATAGAAGGGGCGAGGCTGAAAGAAGCCATTAGCCATGCCCACAGTAGCCCTCAGACTTCTGTATAAACAAATACAGACACATGTTTAAAGAACAAATTATAAAAGCAGTAAATCACTAATCTCCTCATGGTGCCAAATTTTCAGCCTGCACAGGATGCCTAGATGTTTGGCTCATACCCTTGCTGTAAATCTGTCAAGCTGTAAATCTGATCTGATTTTTGGATCAGAAAATGCAGTTTCTGTATAACTGATACACAGATGTATTTATTGTCCCTTTTAACTATTGGTGTTTTTTTTAAAGCTACATCTTAATTATAATGGAGAAATGATAAGGGAGAACTTTATTTCAAGAAACTCTCACAAATAAAATAGAGCAAAATTAACATAAAACTGGTTACAACACATGTCTTTCAATGTAGCTCCCTCCCTCCAATCTAAGGTATGTATCAGCCACATTAAAAAAGGTCGAGCTGCATCTTCCAGTTAATTTGAATTCTGTCTGTTTATATCTATCTGTAAGCCAACAAGCCAGCTCTGAGCCCCGAGGGACTCCTCCCCAGCATTAGCTGCTACTTTTATGCTGCATTGTTGGTACAGTGGATAGGAACAAGACCAGTGGCTGATACAAGTATTAATATCTGCAGTCCTACCTACATCAAAGGGCTGCATTTTTCTTTCATGAGACTTAAAGTTTTCCAGAGGACAAAAGATCCATGCTTAGCCACAATGTGCAATTTTGCATTTGTAAACCACTCATCCCAGTTTCTCTGAGATCTTCTTCATGCCCAAAGACACTCAGGCATTTCACCAAAGAGATTCTCTGTTCCTGTTATCAAGTCTTTGAATACATGATAATAATTACGGTTCAGAGAAATGGTAGACAAACACGGGGAAAGCTCCTAGGCGCCACTTAGCTCTCCTTCCTTCCTGCATCCTCTCTCCCACCACATCACTGATACCTGAACCAGCCAATTAGATGAACAGCTTGACAGTCACTCCTAGATGCAGTACAATGCCGGCATCTTACTGCAGCTGTTAAGACTGACAATTCAATTCCAGCCTAGAATCCCACAACAAAGACTCTCGCCCAGTTCCTGGGGGTCAGAAGACTCTCCTTGTCTATCTTTGTGCATCAATAAATATGCATTTATCTTGGAGCAGGTAGAAGGCTTAATTCTATAAAAATAGGTATGCACATGAAAATTGTGACCCTATTTAGCCACTAGATGACTCAGCTGGAATGAACTGTTCAGCTGCAAAGGGTGCCTCGCATAGCTGCTCTCTCAGAAAATACCTTAAATTCCCAATCACAGAGAAGGGTGCCCTCGGTACTGTTCATTTTCCCTTAGGCTACGAATAGCATTTTTACCTTAACAGGTTGGATAATCTACAACATTCTTTCGTATGTCTATCCTGTTATAAAACCAGCTCTAGTTTATAATGGGCTCTAGAAACTATCAGCACTAAGAACAGGATCCTGAAGTATGTATTTTAGACATGCACGTCTTATCCTTTACTAACTACAGATATATAGCATTCAGGTTCCTCTAACATGCAGTAACTACTTTTCTATGTATAGTTATTAAGAGAAGAGCAAAAAAAAAAAAAAAAAAAAGCCAGGCTACTTCATTGCTCAAATACCGTGTTCTCCTTTGTCCCTGCCAAAGCGATGAGGATCATGTAAAATGTTAATCCTCAGGAAACCAAGTCACTCATGTTTTAAAGTGGAATGAGTCCTAAGTGTCAAGATGATTTAAGTAAAGGCAAAATAGAAGAAGTTAAAGGAGATATACTTACTATCTGCTACTTACTAGGCATTGTGTTATGCTTTTCATATTTTATTTTACTTAATAAAACCCAATTAATTTTTTCCTCAAAAAACCTTTGGCATAGATATTTTTATTCACATTTTATAGGCAGAGAAAATGGAAACAAATCAGTATCTGTATTAGTATCTGAGAGAGGTTAAATAATATATCCACAGTTATATAGCTAGTGAGTAGCAGAGCTAAAATTAAAAACCTAATCTACTATACACCAGAAATACTTAACAGAGTGCAACTGTGATTGTTGTGGTTAGAGGCCTCAGGAAATGCCCCTCAGTGATAGAGAAAACTCCGAAAAAAGACAGATGTCTGAATCTCTGTGCCTGCAGGAAGTTTCTAGGCTCTCCACTGCTCTTTGAAACAATGGTTATCATAACGTAAGGGGTATATTTCCAAATCAATCTAGTGTTCCATAAAAAGACACTGGTAATCTTTTGCTCAGCCTTTGCTACACTTTAAAACTTGTCAAATCTATGTATAAATCAAACCTAACACTTAGGTTCATAGACATACTTTGATTATATTCCTATCATTTACTGCATTGTTTCTGGGCTGGATGCTGGTGGCAAAATAATGAAAAAAAAAATAGAATCTCTAAATCGAAGGCGTTCACTGCAAAAGGAGGTAACAAATATATTCACAATTAACCATAATATAATGAAATCTGATGTAGTAGCAGTAGGAGCAGAGTACTAAGAGATCACAAAGGAAAAAGTAATAGCAATACCAAATTGAAAGCAACCTGAATCAGTAATAAAATATTGTTCAGGTTAATTATGATATATCTACATGATGGAACATTACATAGCTATTGGATCACATTGCAGCAGAGTATCTAAAGACTCTGGAATGTTTTGGACATATATTAAGTGGGCAAGCGGGCTACAAAATATAGACAACATGATTTCATTTTTTAAAAATAATATGGGGAAAGAGACAAAACATTTCAGCAAATGATAATGATGGTTACGTAAAGGTTAGAATCATTTTTGCTTCTGTTTCTTGCATTTTATTGCTTTCTAAGTTTTCTTTAGCGAATATGCTTTTCTCCTGTAGTGAGAAAAAAAATTCAGTATGTTTTATTTAAAAATCAAATAATATTAGCAAAGACTTCACAACAAAAATCAATTTGAATTTTTTTCAAATTGAGGAAAATAAAATTCTTAATATACTTAAGATTTATTTCCACAGAGGGCTTTGTGAGCTTCAAATGTCTCACTCCAATAATCTTTCTACTCAGTGTTCTGGTATCAAGCCAGATGTGGTAGCTTGCCTTGGTCCACCTGCTTCTCCATAATCTTAAAGGCCTCTCATACTCGGGGTGCTAAACTAAAGTGGCTCTCTTCCTTGGCAGCTTTTGGAAGTGAATGGCATCATTTTGCTGTGTACTGTCAGCCAGATGGTAAACGTTGCTGGTTACTTCTTCAACCCAGAGAACACACCTCTCCTACCAAGAAATGTGGAACTCCTATTCTCCCTGCCTTGGTGTAAATCCCTGAAAGCGTGAAGGAGAAAAAAGGGCAAAATCTTCCAAGATCTATAAATGCACAAGCCCCAGGAAGCATAAGGACAATAATCACTAAGAGGAAATGCAAAGCAAGACCTGAAGTTTAGATGTACTTCACCATTGTCTGCAAGTGAAAGCTTAAAAACTGGCCAAGGATGTCACGTGCCTTGTCAGTCTTGGAGAATCGTTACCCAAGGCATTCCATTTAATTATGGACAAAATGCCGAGGTCTGTTTCTCTTCAAAGTCCAGTGTTCTGATGATTAGCTTCATTACTCATGCATCTTGAGCTGCTGCTGTTGTTATTTGGAAAGTCAGAATTATTAACAACCAATGAATCTAGGAGAGAAGCCAAAATCTCTGAGAAAGCCTTTCAATGCCTCTGGGCCAGCTTGTCTGAATTCAAAAACTAGAGAATGATTTTCACTTATAAAGTTACCCAGAGCGCCTGGGGAAGGGGTGCACATCTCCAAGTGGCTGAGCATAGATCACTGCCTCAGATCATTTACAACCTGGTTGGCTGCCACCAGACCTTAATGCAGCCTGAGCTGCAAACACAACGTGGCCAGGGTCCCAACAGCAGACTCAGTAAAAAGGAGACTGCTTCTGGTGAGACCTGTGAATGATCTGTTGCGTACCAACCATTGGGTGTGTGGTTTTTTACCCCCCGCTGTGCACTGAAAAACAGCATAATTTATATATGCTCATATATCACCAGCTTGTTAATTCAACACAAAAGCAAAGAGATGACAGGAATACAAGTTCTTGTATTTTTTTTTCTGTTTTTTCTCTCTCTCTCTAATTTTTTTTTTTTTTTGGTAGATGAATGGAGTAGGCACACCATTTCAGATGTTTACTCAAATACAAGATTCATTGTGGTGATCTTTATTACTTTTATAATACTAAAACCCATAGTTGTGCTTAATCATAAGATTCTCTAGGATGACACCCTCTAAATTAAGCTACCAAGAATTTCTATTTTAAGCCAAGCTATCTCCTGGGGTTTAACAGTATCTAATCCAAGACCAGAAAAAAAAAAATGGGTGTTAACAGCAGGACATATAGTGCTATATGAAGTGCTTCCTCCTAATGAAGGAAAAGAAGATGATGAATATTCCTGGAAAACTTTTTCACAAGCAGTGAAGCCTGTGATGAGGAGGGGCCTTTAGAAATGGTTTTATTTTTTAGGTAAATATTTCTAAACTTTTATTTTCTCACTGATACATTCAATAAATACCAGCAAGTTAGATTTATTACTAGAGATTTTTAATCCATGATTCATAACTGCAATAATTATTTTCAGAGGCAGCCTTTATATATGATGAAACTAAACTACCTGAATCATATCAATGAATGAATAAATGCATTTAGCCAATTTAACTAGAAAAATATTAATCACATGTTGTATGGCTTCATATGGTAAAAATTTGGCTGGAGAGCTATTACACCTTTAACTTAGCTGTGAAATTATTTTTATATATATAATCTACAAAAAAGACAAATTATCTGGATAGCTAAAGATGCAAATAAACACACTGAACACTATTTTGAAATCCAGGTAATTAGGGGAAAAAGAGAGTACATGCATATATGTGATGATGTATTGTTCATCCATTCATTCATTTATTCAAAAATATTAATTGAGCACCTGATAAGGGACAGGCACTATTCTAGGTAGCAGGAGTGTAACAGTGAACAAAGAAGTCAAAGCATTTGTCTTCTTGGAGCTTTTCCCCTGATTATCAGGACAAGCAATAGTTAGTTATCCACATCTGGATTTGCACATTTAGATTCAGCTCACTGGTAATACTAAGCCATTTTGCATGTTAATTATTACAGAGCAATAGAAAAAGAATCAGAAGGTGTAGTTTCTAATATAATCTCTATGTGACCTTGACTTTGACATTTAACCTCTGAAAAGCCATTATTTTCCATCTATTAAATATGTTGTTTGGTAAAACTAGATGATCTCTAAGATCTATTTAAAGTTACAAAATTCTATAATTTTGTGTTTTCTGCTGAGAGAAAAATATGTTTTGGCTCATGTTTATAGTGTTTATAAGTAGAAAGTTTTTAACAACTTAAAAAAAAAAACCAACTCTGACTAATTGCAATCAGGAGCAAACTGAGAAAAGTATTGCAGTACTTAAAAAATGTAGGTATATCAGTGATGGGCAGCTCTGGGCAAAGTTCATGAGAAAAATCACCACACTGATTACAGCCATTGTAAAGCCTTGTCAGAAACAGCAAGTAAATTACAGAGAAAAGGATCCACAAATCCTTCCTGAAAATCACTACTATTATCATGGTGTTAACTGAGTAATTTTTCCAGCACAAGGGGCAAATGCCTTTTTAAAAAACATAATCAGTTAAATGGTACACATAGAAAATGTCCTTGTTACAACAGCCAATCTAAGGTTGTTCTATTAAACAGAAATAAGCAAAAACACAAAAACAAAACCTGTGTTACATATTAGTACACAAGTTTTCTGCACAGAAGACAGATCTATCTTTTAGCTAGTCTTCATTTTTTCAGCTTTCTTTTACAGAATAGGAAACAAAATAAAGAAATCTCAGAAATCATGTCCCATATAGACACGGGCAAACCTCATTAATATTAAAGATAATATTCATAAAAAATAAACTTTGAATTAATCATGTTTGGATTATTTGGTACTTTCGTAACGAACAACAGAGCACAGAGTTGACTGTAAAATGGAATTTGTTTCTAATTGCCTATGATTTAAATAAACCAATGTCAGATTAAAGAGCTTTTACTCTTCGAACCATAGAAGCTTTGCCTTGGGGTGTCCTGGGCACAGTTTATGATTCTAGAGTCAGTAAGGAATGAATATTCCCATAAATTACAGCCCATATAATGCAACTGCTTCTTTTACACTTCACTGCTTATATATCTAGCGAATACCTGTTAATGTGATTATTCTTTGTACTCTGTTGCTCAAACAATGCCTTAACTTCTTTTGTGCTCTGATTCATGTTTTTAAAGTGCTTTGATGTCCATCATGTTGTCTAATCATCAAATACTTCCTTGAAGTAAATAAGGCAGGCATTAAGCTCTTTGAGCCTCAGTTTCCTCATGTATAATATAGAAATGATAATAACCTTATTATAAGGCTTTTGTGAAGACTAAATGAGATAACAATAATGATGATGACAGTTAACATTTCTTTGTTATTTACTATATGCCAAACACTATTTTAATTTTGCTACTCAGTTTATTTATTTAATCCTCATAGTAACCCTACAAAGTGGGTCCGGTCCTATGATTTCCCCATTTTATAGTGGAAAAAGCTGAGTCATAGGAAGGCAAAAATAATTTGCTCAAGGTTGCAGAGAAAGTGACAAACCTACCATGTGATGATGGAAGCCACCTAGAATTATACTTACGTTCCTCCATTAATAAATACATTTTCATGTCAACTCACGGCTTCAACAAGATTCCAGAGTAGTCATTTCAAATCCTTAATTGAAATAGGAGTGATATAAATTATCCAACATAAATTCTATCCAATATAAATGTCACTTTGATCTTGTACTTCAAAATAAACAAGTAACAGAATATTAATTCATCAATATCGTATACCATAGTCACAAATATCATTTGCTCAATGTAAAAGAAATTAGAATGTGTCTAGAAAGAGTCAAGCAAGAGGACTAAATAAATAAGAAGCATTCTAAGTATTTTAAAATGCTTTTTAGAGCTCATGGAATTGGAAGTGGTTAGAAAAAGAGCTCACATTTGGGAGGGAGCTCTGCATTTCACACATACAAAAAAGGTTTATTTAAACCTATGAAGCAAGAATTATTAAATAGCTTTTCAAAGATATTTTATCAAAAAGACTTACACTTGAAGGGAAATAATTCCTTACTGAATTACATTTAAAGTATTTTTTCTAACACAAACCTGCCACTCATGAAGTCACATATTAAACAATTTATATATTATTCAAAGCAAGATTCTGATCATAATATATATGCTTTGTGAAGGCAGAGTCAGTGTGTAAATGCTGTAATACAAATGCCTGGGCCATAATTAGTATTGAATAAATGCTTCAATTATGAAATGTGGAACCCAACTTTTGCTATTCTATTAACACTTGTATTAATAATATGCATCATTACACACATACACACATTCTTCCCTATAGTTAAAAATAAATTTTACTCATTTTTCTTCTGCCAAGGGCTATCAAAAATTGATCATTATGACTTCCTAGAAGATCAATCACTCTTTATTTAAAGAAAATACATCTAAAACCTAAACAAACAAAACTCCTAACACCTAAATAGTGATTTTCAAATACGAAGAGTAAAAGTATTGATTAGCATAGTGAGAAAATGAAAGCATTTATAAAGTGCTCTAAGGACTTCAATCTAATAAGAAGATTTATATTTTTAATTAAACCTATTGCCAAGATAATACAGGAGAAGATCATAGCTCCACTGTCAGAGTGAAAAAATGAATCAGGAGAGCAGAAAGGGGTATTGAGTAGATAATGACTGGCAGGGTCAGGGGAGAGAATATTGAGTTGAGCTGAAATTCCCACCCTGTTCACAAATCTCTGAATTACTGTCAGGGTTACTATAAATCCATAAGGCCACTTTTTACAAATTATAAGGTTGGTGCAAAAGTAATTGCAGTTTTGGACCTTGAATTTTAAATCGTAACTAGGCTCAAACACATCTTTATTAATTAAAATAGGAACAATTACAATGAATACATTTTGCCAATGAGAAATAAGTTTGTTTGTTCCTATAGTGTAAAAATCCATGCTTCGGGATTCCAGGAACTCTTGGAAAGCATTTTCTTCATCCTGCTAGTTGTGGAATCGTTTTCCCTGCAAAAAGTTGTTGAGATGCTTGAAGAAGTGGTAGTCGGTTGGCAAGATTTCAGTTGAATATGGCGGATGAGGCAAAATTTCGTAGCCCAATTCGCTCAACTTTTGAGGCATTGGTTGTGCAATCTGCTGTCCAGCATTGCAGAGAACTGGGCCCTTTCTATTGACCAATGATGGCTCAGGCATTGCAGTTTTTGGTGCATGTCATGATTTGCTGAGCATACTTCTCAGATGTAATGGTTTCGCTGGGGTTCAGAAAGGGGCAGTGCATCAGACAAGTAGCAGTGACCGTGATCTTTTTTTGCTGCCAGTTTGGCTTTGGGAAGTGCTTTGCAGCTTCTTCTTGGTCCAGCCACTGAGCTGGTTGTCCCAATTGTCATATCACATCCGCTTTTTGTGGCATGTCACAATCTGATTGGGAAATGGTTCATTGTTGAATACAAGAAGAGAAGAGGACACTTCAAAATGATGATTTTTGGTCAGCTCCTGAGGCATCCACTTATCGAGCTTTTTCACTTTTCCAATCCGCTTCAAATGCCCAATGACTGTCATGTAGTTGTAAGAGGATCAACTTCGATGATTGCTCTCAACTGGTCATTGTCAACTTCCAATGGCCACGGCGAGCCACTGCGCTCCTCATCTTCAAGGCTCGTCTCCTTTGCAAAACTTCTTGAATCACCACTGCACTGTACATTCCTTAGCAGTTCCTGGGCCAAATGAGTTATTGATGTTGCAAGTTGTCTCTGCTGCTTTACAACTCATTTTGAACTCGAGTAAGAAAATCGCTAGAATTTGCTTTTTGTCTAACATCATTTCCATAGGCTAAAATAAATATAAAATGAGCAGCAAGTAATAAGTCATTAGTAAAAAATAAACCGAGAAATGTGCATTAAAATGATGTATAACAGAACCACATTATATCAAAAGGCAAATTTCAACAACGCTAAAACTGCAATTACTTTTGCACCAACCTAATAGAAAAAGGTTATTCTTTATCAAGATACATTATTTCCATTTGCTGGAAAACTGTCATATTTATTGGATTAGAACCAGATTCTATACCATTACCCCCCTTAAAATGTGGTAATAAGCATACAAATCAACACTATCCATGATGCAAAGAGTATCTTCTTAGATGTGAGGACAGTGTGCATTGCACAAGCAAATAGGCAGGCCTGACCGTCAGGTTTGGGAGGGAGACTTCTGCACCTTGCCATACATAACAATATGACCCACCATGTCCTTTTGCTACTGAGAAAGAGCTTGAAAATATGTCTACAAATGATTTTTAAATGTCAGCATTTCTACTTATCCTCACAAGTCGACTGATAATAAGGTAACAATCTTCTTTACACATATATAAGATAGCCCATGTCTGAGGATCACAAAATTTAAAGACTGGCTTTCTGAGTTTGAACTGTACGCAAAGTATACAATTGCTCTTCCCTACAGATACAGCAAAGCATCAGCAATGTGTACATGAGTGTGTATATGTATGTAAATAAATTTATGGCTTTTCCATTCCATGTTTCCTTGAAACAATGTTTTGTCATCTGTGTCCTTTAATATATCAGTATCTTTTTGTTTTGAGTATCTTTTCCTGTTACTGAATGCCCTTGTTGGATATATCAGTTCTTGGAAACTTTGGATGTCACTTAGTGTCTAAAAGGTTAGGACAATGGCTCCCTGCTAAATGGGAGACCATAAAGCAAAACATGAGCTGGGCACTTGCAATATTGCTCTGAAGTACAATACTGATTGCCCATTGCAATAATACAACTTCTACCTATCAACCAAAGAAACAGTATTTTATTAGAATGAGGGCCGGTATATTTATAAAAAGTAATCTCAAGATTATAGAGCTATTATATTCACTAAATTCTCCTTTATTCTGATACAAAGAGATTTGAGTGCATGGTTTACAACAGTTTGTTTAACACACTGTGCTAGAACTGATTATTATCCATCATTTTTAGAAGGGTCTAATACATGCTACTGTGAAACCTTTTTTTCCCTACATCCAAAGAATAATATTCTTATTCTACTAATCATACATTTCCAAACTGGATAGAGCATTGTGCTACCTCTAAACTATTTAACATAACAAATTTCTAACTTGCTTGCCCCTAGAATAATTTTTTTTTAAAAATTGCATTCTTATGTTCTATTTTTTTAAATTTCCTTAATTATATTGGCACGATCTTTCTCCTTTGATTATAAACTCTCTGAGAACTGTAAAACCCCTGCAGTTGAACTCTTAGTCCAGATATTAAGTAGCTAAAGTTTATTTAGGGATTTTATTGTGCCCTTCAATATACTATATACTTTACAAAGTTTGTCTCATTTGATCCACACAGCATTTTAGTTTTGGTAAATTAATTATTCCCCATTTGTAGATAAGAAGTTAAAATACAAATGTTAAGTTGTGCAATTTTTAAAAAGATGAGGAAAGTGCAACAATTTGTAGAGCTAGTATTTAAACTCAGGGAACCTAATTCCAGACCTGGAGTCTTCACCACCATGCTAAACTATACTAGACTACCTCTGCTTGGGAGCTTTTGTGCATGGTCTTCCGGGAGAAAGTGATAGGGCAATTCCAAATGATATGGAAAATAATGAATCAATGCTTCCCAGCTGCCCTCTATGATTTGCTCCACCTGTCTTCAGGCCTTTCTTTCATCCATCAGCACGTCTCACCCTCTCCTCTGCACAGAGACCAGCCTCCCTAGGGGACTGTGTAGAGTTGCTATCTGACACCACCAAAATCCACATCTTGTTTTGCATTCTCCCTGACAACTCTATTCATCAGCCCGTCTGCCTACTTCAGACTCACAATTCTCTTCAGGTTTGGTTTTCAAAGTCAGGCTCAAAATTTCCGTGCTCCCCTAAGGCTGTCGATCCCTCATATGCCTCACATTCATACCAATGCCTCCTTTTGTGCGACAGAGACGCCCAAGCTCATTATCCACAGGCTGCTGCAGAGTGAGATTTCATCCTTTCTAAAGACCTTCTTGACTACAGTAGTTCTTCCCTTTACCTTTGTCATCTCGCAGCCACTCTCTGAGACAGATGAGGCACCCAGCATGTTCTATTTCCATAACATTTACATATTATTAATACAAACAGGCCAGTATCTCAAGGATGACATTGAAGAAAAGTTTGTTCACATAACTCTCCAAGAAGACAATCCTGCCAATGTTCTCTTGAAACAATTTTCTTTTATCTCAACTGAGAGAAGTGATTTTTTATGTATCAGTTTTGAAAGATTCTTATGTTCTACTATTTTTTAAATTTTCTATTGTCAGACTGGCACTGTGAAATGACATCAATATTGTCAGATTCCACCAAGAATCATTAGAGCCACAATAAAATACCATGTCTCTAGAGACTATTTATTATAGTATAAAAAGGAATCAGGCATAACTTTAATGAGATTTCTCGGACTGTCTCTTTGCCTGAAAGAAACATGTTCCCCCAGTCTAGTTAATCTGAGGCATAGCTCTTTCTCACCTTCTCTCATTATCTGCCTGTTGACCAGTTATCCAGTCTAAAAAGATAACCAAAGAACAGTCTCTGACTCTCTCAGATGATACTTAATTTGTTGTGATGTAATGTGCTGATCTGTGATGATTTCTTTAGTTTTTCTTCTACTTTGACTTCAAATTTTTCCCTTATTTCTTACTGTGATTACATTTACTCTGAGACTTACTAGCTTTATCCTTGATTATAACTCTGACAAATTACTAATTACAAACTCCTTTAGGCCTCTGATCCTTATTTCTGGTTTTCTTTCCCAGTCTTTGCTGTGCTCTGGCAATAGCTAATTCAAACTTTTCAAAAACAGTAATGAAAAGAAACTTTGGTTATTACTTTCACAATGTATTTTTCCTCCCACATAAAAACAAATATATGGTAACTCAAAAAAGACAACAAATTGAAATGAACTATAAAGATGAACTGAGAACTCTGGGATGACTTTTTAAAATAGCCACATTTATTAAATTTACTACTAAAAGTGAACAGGAAGTTCCCAAGGTAAGAATAAATTGTATTCTAATTATTCTTTTGCAGGTTAGTTGCTTGGAATTTTAAATGCACTTATATTAACTACCTCATTCGGGGAAATTGTCTTGGTGAATGGAAATTTTAAAATCAAAGTCAGGAAAGATGTTATCAGGGAGATGAAGGAATATAGTGAGGAAAGGAGAGGCTGAGTTCCCTGACACCTTGACGAGACTAGAGGCATCAATGATCTCAAATGGTGGCCAGTGGTTCTCAAGGTGAGTGAAGTGACAACATGCACTAGCATCACCCTAAGTGTTTATTAAAAGTGCACAACCCGTCTCTGATCTATTGTGTCAAAATCGCTGAGAGTGGAACTCAGGAATCTGCATTTCAAGACAGTCTTCAGGTGACCGTGCTACCACATTAGAGGAATTATTTTCATAACTGTATCAATTTACAGATAATCAATACAGAGTCTTAGAAAACTAAAATAAAAGACGCAAACCGGAGCTTTCACTTTTGTACTTTAAAAATTCTTCTTATCTAGTTGCCTGATTTGTACTAGGCATGCCTTGTTTTCTTTTGACTGCTGGGCTAATGGGCCCAGTTCTTTATTTTCTATCTTTCTATATGCTGTCACTGTCAGAGAAAAGGCTAATTTGAGTCTCCTTTGAAATGTCTGCCTCTATCTGGGTCACAAAAGTTAGGCATAACCTTTAAGTACTTCGTATTTTCTTAAAAGTATGTCAGTATCATGCACATACATTTATGACCAATGGGTTTATATAGATATATATCACCTTTAAGGCTGGACATAAAATCACATGCACTTTCTTCACATGTTATGAAGTTGAAAGGTGAATATTTACAAATATAATTCATTTTCCATATTCCTGCATATATATGCATACAGACATGAAAAAATGGTGTGGTTTTCTTCCTAAAGAAAAGAAAAAAGATAAGAAAAGTGAAGGGAATACTCAACTGAATGAAAGGAGAGAAAATAAATTTCTAGGAATGTACTGTTCCCAACTCAATGTTCTCAGCCAGCACTTGAGCATCATAATTACTATTAGAATAGAAACACTTCAGGCAAGGCCTGAAGTCAGTGTTCAGCTGGTAAGAGGAGTGGTAGTCAACAATATCGGGAGAATAACAGTAATAACCAAGCAAAGCAATGCAATCTGTACTTTTTGCTGGATGGGGCATCAAATATTTAGATCATGTCTTCTTTTTAAAAATTTACCCTTATTTTGAATTACAGATAATTATGTAATTACAAGATTGTTGTACATGCTTTATGGAAGAGAAAACTGGTTAGTGAGAACTCCTCCTAGATTTAATGCAAAATAGAGCAAAACTAGTTTGACCTCATTTTTCTTTCAAACCTACCTCTCAAGAAAGTATTCAAAAAGTCAAATAAAAACTATCTGTGTAGTGCAACACGTATTTTTGTAGACCTCTGTGCCTGGTTGCTGTCTACCACTTCCATGTACTGCCATCATAGAACCATGTCCATATTAAAATCTGCAGTATCCCATGTACTGTATGTCTCATGTCCATTTTTAGGTCTGCAATACCCATCTCTCTTGTAATCCACAACATTCCCAAATTAAACATATAGATAGAGGCATCAAAGCTGAGTATACAAAGTTTGATTTTAATAGATTTTCTTCTAGTACACAGGATTCTATTTTCTAATTCACATTCAAAGATTTATATATTGTAACATCAGTTACCTCAGATTCCAGTGAGGACAATACCTTCAAAACTAAACACCAGGTTGCTACTCCTAACTAAAAATACGGCAAGCTACCCCAAGAACAGAATTATTAATTTCATTGTCTTGTCGTTCACTAAATGAAATATCTAATGAGGGAAAGCCTCTCTTAATTATGCTATAAATAAACATTTAACATTTCAGAGCTTTAAATGATGCAACAGGGAAACATTGTGTAGATAAAATCTGTTTTTACTGTTGACTGGATCAGTAGTTTGCTAAGGTTGCTAGGCAACAGAACAGTAAACATAGAAAAATCAAATTTAATTGGATTAATTCATTGATGAAAACAAACCAACCCAAGACAAGTAAAAATTGGAAAATAATTTATTTTTATTGCTCATATCATAGACTGAGCAAAATTTTTGTTTAAATTATTTAATTTGTTTCTATTGTTAAAAATGAAAAAAACAAAAAACAATCTTTCTAATGATTGCTTCATTCGAGATGAGAAATGAGCATTAAGTGACTAATATCCAACAGTGACCAGTGAATAATTTAGTTATCTTAGATGTTTGTTTCCTTGCAACATTTTGTTTCTTTAGATAATATATAATATAATAGCACTTAATAATGGAAAAGTAAAAACAGCCATGATTTATTATTTTTACCAGGCTATCATAAGCAACTGTCGGATAAAGACACCAACGTGGATTGAGAATTGGCATGATCTTCCAAATTTCCTAATGTTAGAGAAGATTAATACTTGATAACGCAGTTTTGATCATGATCAACCATTGAAAATGAGGTTAGATTAAAGGCATTCAATTTTCAGCAGGTTTAGTCAATGATTTATAAAGATATTTTTAAGACTAGAATTGGATTTAACTATTAATAGCAGATATGCTATTTTCATTCTTGTTTTAACGTGGAGTTAAAATATAGGTTTTAAACACTACCTAAGAACTGTATTTTTTTCATGTTTATATGTTTGCATACATGTGTGTAGGGGGTGGTTATAGTCCTGACATGTTTGTTTCAGTTTTTCATTTGTCTCAACTATTAAGTTATTCTTAAGTTGCCTGAAGCCTGTAGTTCTAAACTAAGGGTAATTTTGCCCTCCAGGGGACATTTGGCAATGCCTACAGACAAAGAGGGTGCTACTGGCACCCAATGAATGGAGGGATGCTGCTAACCATTCTGTAACACACAGGACAGGACTCCATGGTGAAGAATTATGAGGCCCCAAATGTCAACCATGCCAAGCTTCAGAAATCCTGTCCTAAACCTTTAAATTTGACCCTACTCTCAAGTAAATTTCTTAGTTCAGAAAAAAGCACTTTTTGGTGGAACACAGAATGCCGCTTTTCCCCAGTATTCCTGGATGGATAATGCATTTATAACAGTTAATGTGAATCCAGAATAAGACAAGGGCAGGTCATCATTTCAAGATAAAATGACTAAGATGAAACTTCAATAGCCTTAAGTATTTTATTGCTTTTATTTCTCTCTCTCTCTCTCTCTCTCTCTGTGACAATAAACATCATATTTATGATTACTTTCTGTTTTGTTAGATGTGAAGATAGAATTCTAATGAACCATCAAATATCATAAAAAGGGAGTGAGAACAAGCACCTGGCTCAAAGGTCCACTGCCTGCTCATATAAGGTTCTAAATTCACTCTGGCAGTCTATATAAAACAAATGAGCTGTAGAGAAATGCTTTTTCTGGCAGTGCACCTATGACTTAAATTATTTCTCACTGGGAAAAAAATATAAACCAAACATACACACATACCACTCCCTCTCCAAAACAGCAAAACCCTCTTTCTACTCTGTTGGCTAAAATGGCAGAGCAGAGACACATTTTAAGGTACACAGATAATGTATTTCAGTACTAAATTATTGCACATAAATAAATCCAGAGAACAGAAAATGAAATATACAAGATTTTAAGGTGCCCAAATGTTAACAGATAACAACAACTGGCTAGAAGACCAGCCTTTTAATATGCACCAAGACCAGTTCTTTGGCTACAATACACTTATGTATACATTTAAAAAATCAGTTTCAATGTGAAGAATGTGTTGGAAGGTACTCAACTCTTTTTACTAGCTCCACTTGGCTGTTGGAGTGAAGTGGTGTTAGACTATTCTTATTAACTTTTAAAAGCTTAAAAGAAAAGGCAGAATTTTAAACTTTTCAGATTTAATAGATCTTTCTTTCATTGTCAATCTTAAATAAAAACTCACAAAGAGAAAGATGCCAAAACATATCTGACTCTCTGAATACCTTTATAAAATATTTAGGAGAAAATTTCACAAAACCAGTATTTACACCTTTGTATTTTAAATTTTTATACTTCATTATATTTCAAAGAACTATTTTATAAGCCACTTTATGGCTTACAAAGATGAACACAAATAGCAAAGAAAAAATAAATTTAAACATATAATGAAATTAAGCAGAAATATAAGAAAACGGGAAAAAAGAGAATAATGAGATGAAAACAGGAAAAGGGTACACAACTGACAGTCCTAGAGATGTCAGAGGTGGCTCACATATTTGATTCATGTTCATTTAAACATATTTTTTAAAGTTTGCTGAAGTCAGGGGGTGGGAGGAGAGAAAGAGGGAGAGTGTGCTGGAGAGTGAGAAGAGGAGATATTAGATATTAAGTTGCTTTTGAGGAGGTTCAGAAGGAGGACTGGATTAAATTAGACTAACATCCTACACATAGTAAACCTTAATATACCCATAACATATCTACAAGTAACTGGAAATTTTAGAAATATCAAATTATATTTCAATAAATAACTACAAAATATGAGTTCAAAATATTCCATATCCCACTAAGATATCATAGTCCCTCACATTAATAACACTATTTTATTATTAAAACATTTGGAAGATAGTGTTTCTCTCAAAGATATTATTCTTTTAAAAATCAAGGGGACAAAAATTTTGTATGGAATATAAACATATCAGAGACACAAGTGTTTATCAAAAAAGGTTTATTGAAGGCAAATATTCTTGAAGAATTCTAAGAAGAAAGACAAGGCATGGATGAACCCTACTTGAAGACAGATGTTGTAAATAGCTTAAGAACTGCGGGTACTAGAAAACATTGAATTAGGGAATGACTTTTTAGACTAACTACTGTGTTTGAGGGCCACTTCTGGTTTAAAATGGGATGGATGAAAAAAATACAAAATAGAGCCGCATTTGGCTTGCAGACTATCAACCACAAAGTAACTTTGACCTTTCCAAGAATTGTACTACGTCATGTTCACTTGATTAAAAAAAAAGAATAAATCTTGTTTAGTGAAATTGCTGCTTTTAAGAAGAATCTATTGGGGAAAAATATTTTTAAATTCAATATTGGTGATGCATTGGGCAAATTTGCACATTAACGATACTGCATCATCAAATTACATAAATATGCCTCTAACTTATTTGCTACTGACCACCACAGGTTGACGGAAGTAGGTGTTATACGAATTCCAAATTTAAACATCAATTTTCTGTTTCAAATGAACAACTATTTGACTACCTTTAAACAATACAGACCCATTTAATATCTAATTTATTCAAAACTGAAGGAATATCATACAAAAATATCTACTTTTCTTGTACAGTAATAGTATGGAAGCTGCAGATTTCTAAGCAGTAATAGAAGAATATGTCAGTCTTTCAGCCATTAGAGTAGACAGAGAATGCACGAGTTCTTTTGTGGAGACTGGTAGTTATCAGCAACTTTTCTAAAATCTCACACAATTTCTTTTTATTACCAATCCAATAAAATCTTTAAATTTGGGAAATGGGAGGAGAAAGTGCTTTAACAATTGAATATTAATCATAACTTGCTAAAAAAATAGCCCTGGGGCTCTCAGATACACTAAGAACTAACAAGGAAGGTTATACTGTGCCTGGAAAGATAATCACCAAACTATCATGATCAGACAGACAGGGAGAGGTTGAAGGGTAACATCCTGACTGCATAATCAGGCAACTAGATGTATGGAAAGAAGAGCCCTGGAGGGGCAGTTAATTGTTACCAGATCTGCCTTGGATAAGGCACTGAAGGCCTCCACTATGCCTCAGTTTCCTCATCTTTAGAAGACTTGGCTAATCAGTGTTCTCTAAGGCCTAGACTGATTTAAAATACCAGAGTTTCTCACCTGTCAGCAGGGGTTTTACATACCAAGAAAGTTAGAATTGGACTTTATGTTTCTGAGTTCTAATTCACAACAAGCATTGATATTTTCTATAACATTGTATATTGTAAATCTGTGCGTGGCAAACCTTACAAATCCTCATTATTACAGATTTTCTGGTAGCACAGTAGAAACAGACAAAAGGGCATTAGATCCATTGAAGATATTTTATTAATGAGACTTTCTTGTATTATTAAAAATTACATATTAATACTGTTTTCAAGATACCTTCATTATGCAATTAGACTGAAAGCACAATGTACTAGTCACAAAGTGAAACGTAATTCCATTGCCTCCAAATACTTCTTCTGCACCCCATCCATTTAAAAATATTTGGATGAACTACATAAAATGTCTAATATTCATCCATTTTTATGTGCACATTCAAACTTTTGATTTCAAAGACCAGTTGGCAATGCAAACACCGTCTTTAGTCAACAATAACTTCTCTAAGTTCTTCAGCCTTTACATCACTTTTACCTATACACATGATGCTTTGTATTTTTCTCAGGCAAGCTTTTTGTTCTGGTTTGGTTTTGACCTCTAAGTAACCCATAAAATTGTGCCATTTTTCCATCTATCTCTCCTTTCTAGTGATCAAGGGCTCTTGTGGAAACTTGACCCTTGCCTAGCCCCAGGGGCATGAGTCTTGATTAGCAAAGACATTCCTGTATCCTTCTAATGTCTGTGACTGGCTTAGGAAAGAGTCAATGAGACTGGAGAAATCTGGGGAATATAGAAAAAAGATTCTTATTTGAAACACACGTGCATGCACACACACACAGTCCGACTCTATCTTAGAATATAGTTGTATGAGGATGGGATGCATGAAGCTACTGTATCCAACTTCTGATCACAACTGTCAAAAAACTAAGGGCAAAAGCCAAAATGCTAAAGATAGCAGAGTGAAGATGATCAGATTCTAAAGAATCTGAAGCCATCAAACTTTCTGACCTTTAAATTTTTAGTTATGTAACATAATAAACTGGTGCATTTTTTTCCTTGAAGAGGAAAATATCCTGACACAAATAAAAACTAAGTCTTAAAACATATTCCTGATGATCTTACTTCTCAAGACTCTTATAAATTGTAGTATACTGAAGAGATTACAGTAAGCATTCAGGAAACTATCACTAAGTATATGAATGGAAACAGAATGGACATTTTAGAAAGCCATCTCAATATGATGAAGCTGAACCTTCACTACATCAGTATAAATGATTCATGACATTTTCAGAGAAACTGTAAGTTGTAGATACTCTGCAACTTAATGAAAAATGGCAGATCTTTTCCGTGTTTATGTGAATGTGTGTGTCTATGTCTGCTAATATTTACATAAAACAGTCAATGAGTTGGTTAATGCTGATTTTTTAAAATGAGTTTTTCCTAGTATTTCTTTCTTGGCAGAATTAAAGTAGGTTATAAATTTCCTCTCTTTTTATGCATGTTCCTATATTTAATATAGGAGAGTAAAAAGCACCAAGAACAAGGAGGAGGAGAAAGATGGAATAAAAGTTCATTTTGGAATCAGAAATTGATTACTAAGAAAAGTGACTTTAAGCAATTCACTTTTAGAGAAGTTGTCACAATCAATAACTTCCCACAGCTTGGTTCATGAACCTTATTTTTAGTTGAACTAGTAACAAAGGAAACAATTAGATATGATCACCAACCTTTTCATGTATTAATGCCAGTGCAAATTAACTCCTACTACTAAAATTACTCCTTCTGTCTGTCAAAATCTGTGAAGTGACTTACTGCACTCAGGGCTTAATTGTGTCTCCCTGACTGCATAAAACTGACACGTACAAATCAGTATTAATTTAAAAAAAGATCAAAACTGTCCTCATTATCTTATTTGGCTGTCTCTCCAAAATAGGGTTACCATTTCTGACAGAACACAACAGAATCTGGACTCAACCAATTTCCCCAGCCAAATAAAAAATGTTTTGTTTCTTGGTTGGGTCAAAGTATTTCCTTCCCTACTGACAAAATTACTTATAGCTTAAAAAAAGGACACCACATCTAACTATAAATTTCATCTGGACTATCCAAGACATTTTGCCATATTTTTAAAATTTTTGCTCAACACATTTGTATTCTCTATTCTCTCTCCCACCAAAATACTCCTAATATGAGAAAAGAATAAAAATTTATATCAGAAATCTAGGATAACTGTGCTTCATAGAAGGTATAAGATTTATTTGACATCTTCTATTATGTTTTAAAACCAATATTATTTTAAAATTTTATTATCTTCACATATTTTTTTTAATGTAAAAGTAATGATTTCCTGAAAGAGAGAAATAGGTGAGCTAAGGAGATGACTCATGTTCATTTGGTGGCTTTGCAAATTTGTGTCTGTTCATGAAGTGTTATGACACCTCCTTTTCCTTCCACCCTTTCTCTATTTTATGCTATAATAGCTTTCCACTGGGCACTCTAAGGAAGAACGTGGTAACAATTCCAGAGAATGTTACCATCACTGAGATTACTTACTGTGGAATCCTCACCCAAATCGTCTCAAACCTGTTGACCTCCAGGAACAGAAAACAAAGGATTGGAGTTTTCCTCTCTTCTGTCCTGGTCCCAGTTATGCCTTAATGCCATCTCTGAGTCCTGGGACTCTACATGATGTCAGATATTTTTTGACCACCAAAACTCATTCAAATGATACTAGTTTTAACAAGCTAGTGTTTACTTGCCAACAAATATCATGAACTAACTGTATATCACCCACAAACAAAAAAAAAAAAAAAAAGAGGAGAAATATAAGTAGTTTATTAATAGTAAATCCAACACCTTTAAGCATAATTTTATCGCTTACCTGCTCCCATTTTAACAATTTATACTCAAGATATTGGAAAATGAAGTACAGCTTAAACCTTTCACTAAACATTCCAAAGGGAAAGAATTTTACCTTTGATAATTTTACATGCACATGTGTGTATGTATTTCTGACCTCAAATTTTCAGTTATACATAAAGCGCATGAGTACTGCAGTTCAAATGGTTTAGTTTGGTTTACAAAACCCAAATCTATATGATTGTGGGCAAATTATTTAATCTCCAAATCTCAGTTTTCTAATCTATTAAATAGGCATAACAGTAATACTTACCTAATATTTCCCCTGAGACGATTAAATGAGTCCTCAATAAATGGTAGCTGCTACTATTAGTAAATAATAACATTGGCAGAGTCTTACACTTTTAGTTATCTGGACAATAAATTCAAGAAATATTCTCTACGACATTACTTATTTCCACTTTTTCACTTTCAAGGTAAGAAAATCTAATTTTCCAAGGTCAGTAGACAGATCTAAAATCCCCCAATTAGCTGGTGACATAGGCTGGGCAATTGGAGAGGCTTTGTTCAAGGTCAGTGCAATTTGCTATAGCACATTTCAAAACTGTAGCAGGAAAAAAAAAAAAAAAGCATAAGGAAAGCTGGTGATTTCCAAAGAAATTCTAACTAATATTTTCACCACAGAAAGAGATGGGAAATGTAACAGGACATTTAAATATCCTTAAAATGTATATTTTGTTTTCTGTGACAGAATTTGTTTTTATTCTTGCATTGGTGAGGGGATTTGCTACCTGAACTGGAGTTT
The DNA here is from genome assembly GCF_041146395.1 of Eulemur rufifrons. Taxonomy (NCBI): domain Eukaryota; kingdom Metazoa; phylum Chordata; class Mammalia; order Primates; family Lemuridae; genus Eulemur; species Eulemur rufifrons. Next base: position 76,451,858 of record NC_091001.1, on the reverse strand, counting down.
AAGTGGGTCTCTATCTCATGCCTTTGTTGCTATCAGTTCATACAATTTAAATCTGAATGCCTTGGTTTCCTTCTAGGAATTCCTGAACTTTGTACTTAATGACACTGAAATTTAAAAATGTGCATACTCCATTAACAGAATTAATAGGTCGTTGGTAATGGAAGGTGGCAAACTAAAGATAGGGAACTGGTCAGCATTTTTTGTCAGAAAATATTTCAAATAAGACAATTTCCTGGTTCAGCAGTTTAAGTCAGCTGAGAAATGAGGAGGGGAGTTTGAGGGAATGCTTCAAGGAAGAAAACATGTAATGAGCATTGGATAATCAGACTTAATGCTAAGCATTTCTCATATCAACTACTTTTTCCAAAAACCCAATGAGAAAGGCAATCTGCTGAAGAAAAAAAAATCTATCAGTTAATTTGTCAAGGTCAAAGACATTTTTAAAAATTTGAACCCTGTCTAATTGATACAACTATCATATAAGCTTTAAAACCCTCACTAAAGTTCCATCTTTTGCATTATTTCCTTACTGATAAAACAATCTTAGAATTCCTTTTAGTTTTAAATAGTAATCTACCTTGGAAAGGACTGAGAAATGACTACTTTATACTGAATTTATTCAACAGAAAAAGAATTTGACAGCAAATTTCCAGGGAATTACAATTTTGTAAAATAATGTAGATTAATAGAAACACAAATAGTTTCCTCCTGTGTAGAATCACCTTTTACTCACTAGCCATGGATCTAATTTTAGCCTATGATTGCCCTTAACCCAGAGCCCAACACAAATTGGAGAACTTATAGACACTGTAACCGTGCAGGGTTGGAATTGTCACCTACGCTGAGCCTTTTCTTCCAAGTGTTATTTCCACTTTCACATCTCTTGAGAATATTTATCTAAATTTTAAGTTTTAAAAGATATTACTTATAAAATATAAGCTGTTTTTATAGTCAAAATCTATATAATAAGCTTTGTATTATAAAAAGCAAAAATATAAACATTATCATAGTTAATTTCCAGTACTTTGGTAAAAACAGCATAATATTTTAATAATGAACCTAAGAATGGACTATCTGTAAACAGGAAATCCCCAACGTGGAAAGAACATTCTCATAGATGCTTATCTCTCCAAGTATAAATACCTGGTGATTGTATGTTATATAAGGAAATATTTTCTTTCTAATAATAACAATAGTAATTGTAGCAAGGCAACATCATTAATAATCACAGCTATTACCTGCTGTTAATCTATTAAATCTGAATTACTACATTCTACATTTTATACACCTTTTTCTGACCTTTGCAAACCTGTTTTCACCATTTTATAGATGATCAAATTGAAGTCCAGACTACTTAAGTTACTTCCCTAAAGCGAAATCCAAGTAGAGAGTTGTCACCTACTTAATTATTTGTCCTTCACTTTAATATATACATATTCACAATAATATGATTATAGTTGTATGAAACTGTAAAATTGCTCTTCTTTTCTTGGGAAATAAATAGATGCTTAGCACATAATATTAGAGGTAGCATGGAGTAGTACAGAATAAAATTAATTTGCTTCAAAATTACAGCAATAAATGATCACAAAGGGAAAAAAAGATAACTGAATCATAATTTTCTGACTGAATCACTTGACATTTCTCTATTCACTGCTTTATGCACCACATTCTGTCTTCTCAGTGAAAAGCTACTATGGGCAGGCAGTCCCCAGTTGAGCATGCAGCTGGAAGGCATACAGCATCACGGTCAATTAGACAGACTTGAGAATCCAAAAGCATGGTGGAATCCTAGCTCCATCATGCATTAGCCAGGCAGTCTGGGGCAAGATCTTAATCTCTCCAAACCTAAGTACTCATCCATAAAATGAAGCTGATAATAGTATTTATATGAAATGGCTATGGCTAGGATTAAATGAGATAATGCAAATGAAGGGCCAGTACAGTGTGTGGTGCATAGTACGTGCTCAATAAATTATAGATAGTTTTACATTTATAGCTGCCCCTCCACAATTCAAAAGGAACTGCCTTAACTTTTTCCTCTACATGTACTATTACTAATAAACAAGTGCCTTCTATTCCTTTCCTCTCCTCTCCTTCCGTTCCTTTACCTATTTTCATGGAGGAATCCAAATCCAACTTGAACACAGCCTTCCTCTTTGAATCTTGGCATAGCCCATCATTTCTTGATTCACCACAGGGTTAACAGATGGTGGTGCGATGTCTGGTGGTAATTAAAAAACACTTAGTCAAGAAGACAGAATCCCTTCCTCTCATTGCCAATGGGACGCTTAGCCCAGCCTTCTCTCTGCTCAGATCATAGGAGCGTCCAGCAGTGACTAGAATCTAGGAAAGCCTCATTTCAACTTTGGAGCTACAACATGTTTTCATGGCACCCATATTTGCATTTCTGAATCAACTTTGCCACAGAAAATTAGTATGCATGGTAGTAAAGTTCTAAGGTTATTGTACATTATTAGCTCCCTCAAGGACATTAAAGATTAAGCAGGCTTTCCATGAGCTCACTGGTATGAGGAACTGGAGACCAAGTGTATCACTATATCAATGAAAAATTGAGGTCTAAGTTATAAGCAACCAGCTCACAAAGGCACTTTTTAAATACAATCCACTCAGAGACTAGGGGCTGCCTTTCCTTTTCTTTTGGCTGCTCCCTCACTGGCCACTAGGGGTCTGCTGTGAGTCACGCTTCTTACTAGAGGTTCGTAGGGTTCAGGGTTCTGAAATTAGGATACATTTCAAGGGCAGGATCCTATTCTCCTCCATTCCTAAAGTATCTGCAGAAAGAGTGTCTATAAATGAGAAAGACCGTTTCAAGAACTGATCAATATCCTGTTGTGGAAGATAGATGAAGGTAGTGGGTTGGAAGCAGCAATTAAAACACACACACACACAGGGAGCAGACATGGGGAATTGCTGAACACTCATTAGCTTCCTTAACCCCATTCAGTGTGTCTGGAGACTGCTCACACACCCAGACAAGCAAGGAGGGTGAAATCTAGGAAACATATTTAGGTGTAAAAATGAACCCAACCAATACACTGTTCTCGTATGGTCTGTGTTTCAGGGTACATTATTATCATGAATGGCAAAGCAAGACAGAGACTGGCATTAGAAGGTGTAGCTTTGATATACTCTCATATATAATGGGTCATTTAGGCTGTGCAGGAATCAGAAAGATCGCCACAGCCCTGGAGCAGTTTTGCACTCTAGCCACTGACCTCTGACTTGTCTTTCTGAAGAACTTCTTTCCTACTGGTCAGAGTTCACTTGGCATATTATTGGCAGCTGAGATGGGAGTGAGGCAATCGGGCAAACAGGAGGGCAGGAAGGGAGTGGAGATTGTTCACATCTGAAGTAAGGCTCTCCAATTCATACAGATTTCTTTGTGGGATGTGTGGTGGTAACAAACCTCTCCAGGATTCCATCTCTTTTCCTGGTCCTCTTTTAATTCTGTTTCCTCTCACCCTAAGCCAGTCTAGGTGGTAGAATTCCAAGTTTGATTCAGACATCAAAGCCAGTGAGGCCACACTTGATATATCTCATCCTCTCTTCCCGACAGACATTAATGATACTTCTGAAGGAAGGTCGAGATTCTATTTTCTTTAGTAATTTTCTCTATTTCATCATTCCTGAACAGATTTTTCTACATGAGTAATGATAATGATGATAATACCAATGCTTCTATGTGCTAATCTTCTAATCCTTTTACATATATGACTTCCTTTCATCCTATAAACCACCCTATCAGATAGGACAGTTCCTAGCAACACTTTAGGGACGAGGAAACCGAAGCACACTGTAGCTGAGCAACTTTCCCAGGGCTCACAGCCAGGAGGAGGAGATTACGGGCTGTGATCCCAAAGAGTCTGGTGGGGTCCCAGAGATCCCACCGTCTCTGCTATGACTACCGGCAGCCTCCATTTTACAGCTGCATTTACCATGCACCAAACATGATCTTAAGGATCTCACAAGCAACATTTCACTTAGTCTTCAAAACATCATCAGCTGGGTGCTGTCCCCATGTGCAGATAAAGAAACAGAGGCTGAGCAGGGTTTAGTTCAGTGGGTTGTTCGAGGTCACACATCTAGTAATAACCCAAGACTGGAACCCACGTTTCAGTCTCCAAAGGCTGTGCTTCTACCCAGCACAGCATATTGCCCCCCACAGAAAGACTCCACTCAACCACCCCTGGAAATACCATACACCTCTTTTAGCACACTGTGCAGCACTGATGAGCACAGGGCGATTATGCATCACTGCATTGCTAATATCTCCATGAATAAAACGTCTATTTGATTTTCATTTAACCTCAAAAGAATCTGATTACCAAATAACCATTGAAGAATTATTGGCAATTATGTTCTGTAATTATGGCTCCTGTTAATGTCATTAGCGTGCAGCCTTTCATATTTAGTCCTATTAATTAATCCCCATAAGCACAGAAACTTATAATCAATACAACAAAGGCTCCATGGTAAATTACAAATAACCTCCAAATCCCTCAAACAGTTTTCAGGGCTCCTTGGGCTTCCTTGGTTAGGACATATTTAGTTTGGGGGCTGAAAGAGTCTGTGGTAATTGATAGCTGCTCACTCAGAGTCACCTATCTCACTAATGTGCCTAATTAGGCAAATGCTTCAAATTGGAGTCCCAACTGCCACTGACAACTATAAATTCCTGTAGGGCAATAAAAATAATTAACTGCTTGAGTCAAGACCCCCAAATCAGATATACAACTTTTCAATTCTCGGAGCAATATATTGCTTCAGATAACAACTACCGTCAATGAGTGTCTGGTATTAGTTTTGCAGAAGTTGAATATGGCAAGCATGTTTAATGTTGAAAGTCCAACAAGGAAAAGATTCCTGATGGCTCAATCTCACAGAGAGGCAAGATAAACAGGTATACTGACAGTGATGCTAGGAATGGATGCTTTGTGAACTAGTGGTCTCTGAATCTTAAGTGTTTTCAAAATCTCCCATTCCATCTTCAGATTTTCTTTCGCACATTTTATCAAACTCTAACTCGTAAGTGTGTATTACAGAAAATCTATATTGTCTTTGTGATTTTAAACATCTACATTGGTATACATCAGATTTTTTAAATGGTTACATTCATATATTTAATCTGAAACAACTACCGCTATAGTAATGCAAAGATGCAGCAAGTGGCCTCAGAGGTGGTTCATTCCAAGAAAGTGGCACAACTCATTCTGCACTGTTGAGCATTGGACTAGTTGGTTTCTGAGGCCCTGCTCCATGTGAGAGTCTCAACGTCAGTGAATCCCATTCTTTATGCCACAGAGAAAAAGGGTTACAACTTGCTTCCTCTTGGCATCCCACGCCCTTTCCTGATTCCATTCTTGTTCTGGACGATTTCCCAGGAATTAGTGCATAACCCTCTGCAGCTGCCTGGCCTCAGAAATGATTTGGGAGGAGACAACAGAGGCTCAGAATAAATAAAATATCTATCAAAACATCACTGCATCAAATATAACAGAGAATATGTACATCTTTAAAGAATTCAAAAAGAATAATAATATGACAATTTTAGGCAGCATCCACAAATTGGCTTCTTCAGATAAGTAACTGTTAGTGGAGAAATAAATCTAACTTATAATTTGGAAGAATTAGTTTGCAGAATTATAACATTTAAGATCCAAAAATAATTTTAAAGGTCATCTGAAGCCAAGCTTCCATTTACAAATGAGGAAGCTGGATTCAGAAAGGGTAAATAACTTGTCCAAGGTCATCAAATAAATTAATGGTTAAAAGTGAACTGGAAACTGAGAAATCTTAACCACCCCATCTGCCACCACCCCCAAACTAAATTATTAGTTCAATTTAAAAGTTTATTACAGAGCACAATTACAGACTTACAGTTTTAAAATAAAAGAGTCTATCCTAACATCATTGACAGCCACAGTTAGCATGGATTCGCAGTCTTCTCAGTCTCCTCGATATGCAGAATTAAGATATGCATAGGCACTGGCAGTGTGAACTAAAATGCCATACATTGGGATGGGAGATCTTACCAGGTCCTGTAGTTCATATTCTACAAGTTTTCAGCAAGTTTTACACAAACTGAAATACTAACAATAACAATAACAATAGATGATAACGACAGGAGGCTATACTACTTTAAGGTAGAATTTGTCATATAATATGCAGAGCCCTCATCTGACCTGCAGCCATTTTCTTTCATTTGTTTTTTGGTAGCTTCCTCAGCTTTTTACTTTCTTTTGTTTGTTTGAATTTGTTGCTAATAGTTAAAAATTATAAAATGTCACAGAAAACCTGATGACACTTTTCTTATGTGTAGCTTACCAGTAGAAAGGAAGGAAGGAAGGAAGGAGAAAGAAAGAAAGAGAGAAGAGAAGGGAAGGGAAGGGAAGGGAAGGGAAAGGAAGGGAAGGGAAGAAAAAGGAAGGAAGGAAGGAAGGAAAAGGAGGGGGGGGAGGGGAGGGAAACCAAAACATTTCTTCCCTGCCTGACTCAGCAGTGTTTGAGTTCCTGACTCCAATTCAATGTTGCCTTAGTCCAGTATCACAGTTTCCATACAAGTCACTGTTCGAATCACCACCAAAAGCCCAGTACCACCAAAGTTTCCATGCAAGTCATTCTTCGAACCACCACCAAAATATTGACACAAGCATTAATTAGTTAGCTTAAGTGGATTTAGATTTCTTTGAAATTAAAAATAAGTCTCACCTTTCTAGCTTCAAACAGAATATGAAATAAATGTGCAAAATGTCATACTCAACAACTCTGCTTATTATAAGACAGAACGCATGTGGAGGATGCATACTCCCTCACCTATAATGGTTAGGGGACCAGCTTTTCCCTGCTGTATTTACTGTTTCTTCATAGCTAGCTATATAATGAGAACAAATTTTGAAAAAATAGGACAAAAGAAGACATTCTGACTTAAGGAGGGGGAATAAGAGGAAGTGGTGGCACTGGCATAGATGGTACCTAAAGTCTCCCTTTAGATTCTCTCTGGGAGATGGGTCACGTGTGCAAAGCCAAGCCACTGAAAGTCTTAATATTTACCCAGAGATGGCATGCAGGCTTTGGATTTAATGTTTCTTGGGCTCCCTTTCATCATATTTATAGAACCATTTTCATAATTTTGAGTAAATAAGGGCCTATTACCTGAATATTTAATCCATTAAACACTATTGTATACATTTGTGATAGTGCACGGATAAACTTGTGCTTTCTGTTGAAGGCTGGACTGAGTTAGCAAAGTGCACTGTGTTAAAGAGAAAACTAATTCTCTAGGGTCTTATTCCATCTTTCCCCAGAGAACGCTTGTGAAGAGACTGGGAAAAACAAACTTCCAAGTGACAGCAGCAGAACCCAGCCATTGGTGGAAGTTGTAACTGCCTTGCATAGGAGTTAACAAAAGCCTGCCAGCAAGCATGCAGGACGCTGTAATTCCCAGAACAGTGCAGGCTGCAACCCATAGTCCACCTTTTCAGGCTCCACCACATATGCAATCCTTTCAGCACATCTTAGGACAGAACATAGTGTGCCCTTGGATATGTGAGAGTGTGGAAAGGTGTGCATGATTCCCAGCTTTAATGATGAATCCAGCATTTAGAGAAAGAGTGGAAGCATCTTTATTCAACTTTCTAACAGCTTACTTGCGCTTGGCCAGGAAGGAGGAAAAAAAAATAATCATACAATTAAATGAGTCATTTTCCATTGTAAAGACGAACTTGGAACATGACACACTTAAGCAAAACTTTCCAGGAGTCACTTCTCCAGGAAGCTTAAGAGATGCAGCCATCTGACCTACTCTGGAAAACTGTCTGAGGACTGAAGCCTCCTCCACTGTGTATCACCCAGCACGGTGCCTGGCAAACAGTAACAACAAGGAAGAATTGAAACTGAACCCAGTCTGTCCACATTAAAACAGTTACCCTGAGCACAGAATCTATTAAGGTGCTATTTCATATACAGCTTGTTACAGGTGTTGACTCAGACTCAAACAGCCCTTTTAGCATTTTTAATTTCAATCCAATTGAATGATTTCACAAAGTAAGCTGAGGAAATAAATTCAGATAAATTAACGACAGGTAAAAGAGTATCTGAGACCTCAAGAAATGAGAATTCTTTGGCTTGCCTATCATTTCTGTTTGTATAATTTTTCCTTTCATCTAACGTTAACAGCACTTAGCCTTGTAAAGATGTAAATATACCACACAGGGTATCAACCTCTGCCAACGGAAATAAAACTGCAAATGATTTGGTTCTATGGTTATTTAACATATAAACATGTGCTCATTGAGAAAAATGATGTCTGGACAACTGACATTGTATTTCTGCCAAATACCAAGCTAATGTTCATAAAATCTTACTGGAGGGCGCCCAATGCTAACTATAGGATTTCAAACTGCTGATTTGCAGAGATGAATCATGAAGCCATCTACATCGTATGGCTAATCAGAATTCCCATCCTTACCCATGTTCTGACAAGAAGCCTAAAATTTCTATTTGGAAGCCACTTCAGAAAGCTTTCATTAATTTAAATTTCAGAGCAGATTTCTCCCCATTATGTGTATTCAACTAAAGTCCTATTAAATACAATACCATGATAAAAGTGAAAAAATAGCAGGTTCTTCCAAACCATACATTTTATTGCATTCCAGAATCCAGTGGCATTGAAAATCCATGGATTGCTGTGTTACTCAGACTGTTTTGAAGACAAAACACACTGGTAATAATTTGGTGATTTCCAATTCTCTGCAATTGATTTAAAACACGTGAAACAAGTGACTCCATGTTCCTGAAAGCTGCCCCCAAATTAAACAATTTAATAGCTGATAATTAGATGCATTTATTTCTAATTTAAAGACCATCTTTATTTGGCATGCTCTTTATAGAAATACTATTCAACTGAATCCTATTAAAATTTACATGATTTATTTATTACATTTCATCTGAGGAAAAATGTACATATTACAAAAGCTGCACTATTTAATCTTGGTGTTAATTTATTTGTATGCCTAACGAGTTTACAGGTTTAGTATTATTTGAACTTTGTGAAATGTACGTACCTTTTCTTCCCTCTACCTTTAAGTATTTTGGGGAAAACGTTTTATTAGGGTTTACAAGATGGCTAAAACTGTAGAACAAAAATAAGATAAAAAATAAATTTAAAAGGCTAAAATAGTGTAATTCTCATGATTTTATACATATACAGGTGAGGAAGAGATTTTAAGGAAATCACAAATGGGAAGCAGACATGTTAAGCATGTTGAACGAGGAAGGCTCCCAGCAAAAACAAATGAGATGCTGAGCTGCCTCTCCATTATGGCCAACACAAAAGGAGAAAAGAAAACAACAGCACCACGGCAGTCTACAAATAACTAATGTCCCCTGTGCGTGTCTTGATTTTCAGTCTAGGGCCTGGCAGCCAAACCTCAGGGACTCTGTCACCCACTCACAGGCTAGCTTCACACGGTAACAGTGGGATTATTAGCAGCCTTATTATGACCATTTCTAGTTATCTTTTCTCTTCGTATCTCTCTCCTGAAGCTGATACAAGAAGAGATTACCTGAAAAGGAAGAAAATAAATACCAGAAAAGGTTAAAGTAGGAAAAGCTGCATGTTTTCAGGAAATGTTATAAGACTGATTAGGTAGGGGAATAAAAAGTATGAAATGATTATATCACGTTCCATGAAGCCTGACAAGGTAATCCCTAAGTGGGAGAATTTTTTACAGCTGCAAATTTCTAGCTGTGTGTAAAGTGTGACTGACAAGCCACAAACATAAATTAGTGAAACCAAAAGGAAGTCATTTAGCAGCTCGTTATGTTAAGATTTTCTACATTTCAATAAATTCATGATGACAAGGTGGGGGGTGAGAGAGATTCCCAAAGATATTAATGTATTAGTTTAATAGAACAATTAAAATAATATTACAGAAAAATATATGGCTGTGATAAAAATGTTAAATTAATATATCATAAAAGGAAAGTGAGTAGGTGATTCATTCACTGATCATTTACAATTTCTTAAATTATAAAAATGAAAGCACCCGGTTCCCTTTAAAAGACAAGAATAATGCCATTTAGTGGTTTGGTAATCAAGCCTGTTTGAGGGATCATTGATCTCATTAGATGTTGATCTCACTTCTAAATAATTTTAATATTACAGTGTGCGTCTTGTTGACCAAAGGTATATACACATTCTCTTATTATTTCTTAAACATAAGTTCATATCAAACTGGCTTTAAACATCTTAAAGTACATTCATAGGGGTCCAAATTCAACATCTCATACTACTGCAAAATGAGACACAGAATCAACTGCTTTTTTCCTGAACAGTGAATTCCTTGTCTTCTAAAATGTTGTAATTTTCTCTACATCATATAAAATAGTATAGAATATGAATTATCAGGAAAATTTCCTCAATTATCCATTTCACTTTGCAATATGAACACAGCCTGTATTTATAACCATAAATTCAAAAAGAAAATGCTGTAAATATATATCAGGCTAGTGTAATCTAAGCAAATTGTTTTGCTGTGGTTCCTTTTCAAAACTGAATATCAAGATACAGTCCACTGTGCCGAAACCCCCAGCTTTCCAAAAATTGAAAGCCAAGTGCCAGTAAATCACAACTGTTTTACCATATGCCTCTTTGTTCTGCCAAGCATTGCCAGCCTGTTCTACTTTTAAGCAAATTTCATTATATTATAGCTCAGAGCAATGCTCATTAAAAAGTATTACTGAAAAATGTCAAGTTGTTTTTATATAGAAACTGGAACTTATTTTCTCCTGAAAAGTCAGGTATTTATTGAACACAAGACATTTTTAAAACATTGCTCTCATTTCACAAGTCGCTTTAACTTAATGACTATCTGAAGCACTTTTTGTCTTGCAGGAGTTAATGTTCACTAGTATCTCCCATTGATGTAAATCAACCCTTACCTTTCTGGAATCAACCCACATTCAGATTAGTGGAAAATTTCTCTCTTCCCTCACAACCATATTCATTTTTCCATTCATCAATCTGTCTATTCTCCTGGCTCCCAGAGCCTTCGTGATCATTTCCCCATTGGACAAACTTTAGATGACTACAAATTTCATTACAGCCTATTCACCTTATACAGTATGTAATGAGTCCAAAGGACACTAGGCGAGACATCTCAACACCACCCCTTTTAGTTGTGTGACCCTCAATGAGTCACTTAACCGCTCAAAGTCTCAGTTTCTTCATTTATAAAATGGAATGACAACATCCCGTCCTGCTTTTTGGACCCGATTGTTGTGAGCACAAAATTCAGTAACGCATGTTCCAACAGTATATATCCCATGTACCAAACCAAACAGAAAACCAGAAAGCTTCACTTGAAAGCACCAAGCTCCTTCACAAGGAACAGTTTTTCCTTCTCTTCAGATAGTAAAACTCACTGGCCGTAAGAGTCTGTGATCCACAAAAGACAGGATTAATTTTTATTATCTATTGTACTTAAGTTAACCTTTGATTCTGGGCCCAATGAAGATTCATAAAATGGTGGGCTTTAAAACATGAAAACCGCAAGCCATTCTTCCCTCCTCTGAGGAGAAAGAATGTTTTTAATCGCGTAAAGAATATCAGATATACTCAAATTGGATAGCACTATACATTTAAACTAACAATAAAAACAACAATAGAAATAATAATCATTACTAATCCAGTTCTTCCGTAATCCTAGGCCAAATCATTCTCTGAAGATTCCTGGAGCTTTCCTAATAATAGGAAAGTTTCCTATTTAGTTTCCTGAACTGAGGGCCAGTCCTGAGCTGCGTCATGTTGTGAGGCCGCCTTTACTTTAATCTCCCTCATTTCTATGCAGTAAAATCAGGATAAAATGGAAATCAAGGTCACTTTTGATGGGAAAGAGGTGACAAAAAGATGTCTAAGGGACAGCAGGAACGGAAGAGGGGTAGAATAGGAAAGAACAGGCCTACTTAATTTGACTTGCTAATGTTTATGAAGAGACTCTGAGCAGAATTGTGGGTGGATTATCCACAAAGAGCCCTCAGGCCTTTCTTCGCACTTTTTTTCCCCCTCTTATTCCTCTTAGAACAACTTTGCGCTTTCTTATGCTACAACCTATGTCCTTCCCACAGGCATCTTTCTCTAGTACTGTCTGTCTCCTTAGCAATGAGAGAAGCTGTCCAGATCCCCCCTCATGAGTCTGTCGCCCCTACTCTCCAGGTATGGCTTCATCTAAAAGGCAATTATAAGCATAGAGCTTTCCATCTCACAAATATAGGGGGAAAGTGAAGCTCAGAGTAAAGCAAAGTGTATTTTGGATGCCAGTATAGAAATTCTGTTCATTCAAGTATATGAAACAACATCTGTTTGGAAAGAACTCAAATAGAATGACAAGAAAACCCTGAGACTTCACTAGAAAAATAAATAAAGGCATTTTCAATATTCATTTCTTATTTGAAATTTTTTTTTTATTTTTATAGATGTATGAGGTACAAGTGCAGTTTTTTCCATGGATATAGTACGTAATGGTGAAGTCTGGGCTTTTAGTATAACCTCACCTAAATAGTATACATTGTAGCCATTAAGCAATTTTTCATCCCTCACCCCCTTCCCACTTTCCCATCTTTTCACCCTTCTAAGTCTCCAATGTCTATAATTCTACTCTATGATCATGGGTACACATTATTTAGCTCCCACTTATAAATGAGAACATGAAGTATCTGCTTTCTGCTTCTGAATTATTTCACTTAAGATAATGGCCTCCATTTCCATTCACGTCACTGCAAAAGACATGATTTAATTCTTTTTTATGGCTGGGTAGCATTCCATGGTGTGTGTGTGTGTGTGTGTACAAATACACACACACACACCCATATATACACCCCACATTTTCTTTATTCAATCATCCATTGATGGAGACTTAGGTTGATTCCACATCTTTGCTATTGTGAATGGCACTTTCAATATTCTATTAAGAAATATTTATCAAGAGCCTGAAAATGTCCATACCCTCTGTCCTAGTAATTCACATCAAGGAATGTACCCTAAAGAAACTCAGACAGTTTTTGTTTTTTGGATTTTTTTTACATAAAAGTATTAATTGCAGAATTATTTAGATGGGCAAAGCTTTGGAAACAACTTAAATATCTAACAATAGTGAAACAGTAAGTATATTAAGGTATTTACATAAAAGACAGGTGGTTGATAATAAAAATGTTAGTGGAATAGAAAAAAATATTCTCATATGTTTTTTTTTTTTTTTTGAGACAGAGTCTCACTCTGTTGCCCAGGCTAGAGTGCCACGGTGTCAAGCCTACCTCACAGCAACCTCAAACTCCTGGGCTCAAGCGATCCTCCTGCCTCAGCCTCCCGAGTAGCTGGGACGACAGGCATGCACCACCATGACCGGCTAATTTTTCTAAATATATTTTTAGCTTTCCATATAATTTCTTTCTATTTTTAGTAGAGACAGGGTCTCACTCTTCCTCAGGCTGGTCTCAAACTCCTGAGCTCAAACAATCCGCCTGCCTCGGCCTCCCAGAGTGCTAGGATTACAGGCGTGAGCCACCGCGCCCGGCCCTCTCATATGTTAAGACCTACATCCTCTCCAAATTTTTTGTTTACAATATGTACATAAGACTGGGACATAAAATCAAGATTTAGCCATGCTGGAAGTGCAGATGCCTTTTTACTCTCTTCTTTAGAGCACTTTTTGCATGCTCTTAATAAAATCAATAAATGTTATATTGTTATAAATATAATCCATACATGCTGGATATTTCTGTGTTAAAACTGAAAGCCTAATCTTTAGTTGGCAGTCTTTGAAAAATGGCTGTGTTGCTGTAGCTAAAGAATGCTTTGAAGAAAAGAGGCCTGGCATACTAATGTGAGAAACCGTGTTTTGTTTTTAAATGGGATGGTTTTCTTGGTGACACTCTGAAGTCAATCTTTTTCCTCCCGAATGACAGAATTTCTGTATTAAAAGAGTCAGTATGTAGAGACAAATAGTGCCTCTAAATTGTATAGAGAAACATATTTAGTATCCAACTGTAGGATTTCACATAAATTATGGAACCTTTAGTCCAGGTTCAAATAACTGAGTTAAGTAGAAATAGTTACAGAAGCAGTCAAAAAGGGTTATGGCATCTACACAGACCTTCACAGGGTAAGGCCTGTGAAGGAGGGAAGAAAATTAAAAATATAGGAAACAAAAAATACAAGAGAAGGAGAACAAATTGATAATAATTTTGTAATCAGACAAACACTGGCCTGAGCAAATAATTCAACCCTAAAGAAATACAGAATGTTTGAGGTGACAGAGATCCCAGTTACCCTGATTTGATCATTATACATTGTATACATGTATCAAAATATCACATGTACCCCAAAATATGTACAACTATAATATCAATTAAAAACAAAAGTACAGAATAGGTCATATCTATCATTACACATACAATATCAACCCTAAAGTTCTCAATAAAGAATCTTAATCAAATGTTGTTTAGTACAGTGATACCTGAATCCAGGTAAACCTACCCATTATCTTGTCACTAGAATGGTCCTCAAGAAGTAATGGCCTTTGAATGGGCATGCCCAAGGACAAGCTGATGGCTACAAGACCAGTGGCCCTCAGGAGGGGAGGTAACAACCAATGGCCTCATTATTTTCCAAGAACTAGGACTTCTTTCTGATATTAGCCCATAAGACCTCCTCACACATTCACAAAAGAGACAGGTAGCAAGAATAATGACATTATTTTCATTCTCTTACTTGAAGGAATCTATGTACTTTCAGAATGCAACAGATAGCTCTCCTACATTATTACTGATGTGTATGGAATCTACAGTTGGAGAAGATTAGTGAGGTCTTTATCCACCTCAAAATTTCCAAGTTTCTCTAAAACTAAAACAAGAAACAAATAGTTTAAGAAACTCAGGGATCAGACTCAACACATTAAACATCACTTTCCTAGATTCAAAATATGTTGGATTCTCTTTCCCTTATGGTCCACGTCATTTTATGGCAAACCTGAAATTATGGTGCTTAGAAATGCCAACCTTTACTTGATGGCTGACTCTCTCATGACCAAGATTAACTAGTTGAAAGATCAAATCTAGATGCTAATGAAAGATAAAGGCTTATCTACCAATTAATGCAGTGAAATTTTATTCATTAAACAGCAAGAAACAAAGGCTCACTAGATCTTCCTTATCTTCCTTCTTATAATATAGGGTTTTTTTGTTTGTTTGTTTGTTTGTTTTTTTAAACAGAGTCTCTCAATGTTGCCTAGGCTGGACTCAAGTGATCCTTCCACCTCAGCCCCCTGAGAAGCTAGGTGAGGCACATGCCACCACACCTGGCTTATAAGCTATTTTTAAATAACCATGATTCTGGCTTCTTTTAATTCACCCAGGAATGAATTACATTGGTGGCATTCTTTGCTACTTCATTGTTTCTTTTTCCAGAGTAATACGGTCCTTTTTCCTTTTGTCCACACAGGTTCTCAAGATCAGCTTCATGTCAGGATGTAAAAACTAAAAACTAGAGAGCTTTCACTCATCTATTCTCACCAACTTACTCACAAAGGTACTGCTTCCAAGATGACTAGGTAATATGAGTGTTGTCTATTTCAACATAAGGATTCCTTCCAAGGCAATGTGAAGCAAATCAGCTAGGCTGAGGGTGACTCAAGTTTTTATCTCATAAAAGGACTGACCCAAAGGAATGTATCAGAAACCTGTGCACAAGAGTTTATTAGAGTTGTTTATTAACATAAGGATTATCTTCAAACAAGAATAAAAACAATCAGTGCCTCTTGGCAAAAGCATAAATATGAGAGCAATAGTGTGCACAGTGACTTCTAAACCAAAAAAAAAAAAAAAAAAACAATTTCCAATATTTCTCATAACAGATCACCTCTAATAGTGAAATACTGAAAGTAAACTCCATATGGCCTATGTATGTTTCGAGGTAAAAATGAATGCCACTCATACAAATTTTTGTTTGCTTGTTGGTTTACGTTTAGGACTTTTAAATCCCACAGTGCACAGGGTACAAAATCCTATTGAAAAGTTAGAAGTGGCATTGATGAGAGAACAGGGATAGGAGACTTCTATATAAGGAGTGTATCTTTTTATCTTAGGCTTCTAGATAACTTACACATAATCAAAAGACTAGCATGAAAGAAGAGGTATTAACCAGGAATCAGGCACCAATTCTGCCAGCATCTTGGCATATGATCCGGGGCAAGTCAATCAATCATTCTGTGTGTCAGGTTCTAGATCTATCAACTAAGGTAATCAAGGCATTCGGAAGAATCCTGTGAGACAATGCATGATAAATAACACTGAAAATAATACATTTGTGAAAGTGAAAGCCACAATGAAAGGGCTGAAATGTCAGGAACATCAGTAAGTTTGAGAATATACCCACATGGTCTATTTTTGCTTCAGTTCAGGAGATGAGGGTAAATATGCTTATGCTATTCAATTCTGGAAATAGCTGTGGTGGGAAAACCGTGGCTGAGAGTTTTGTTAATTAATCTGGAACCTCTCCTGATCAGTGCATAGCATTATCAATGTAACTAAGCTCTGTATACGTGTATATGCACATGTGTGTGATTTAATTAATCAACAACTGGCGAGGATCACTGAGGTGAAGATCACCCCTATATTATATCTAGTACCACCAGTTACTTGGAGGGACAGGTGTTCTCCACTTATCAAGTCTCAGGAAGCTGCCTCTTGGAGAATTACAGCTCTGGCACAAGCAGATCATAGCCTCAGTTTACGCTTCAAGAAACTCTATTTAGTGGTGACTGCACATAGGTCATTTTTTAAAATCTCGCTGCACACAGCCTGATCCTGCACTACTCAAACACGTCAATTGTTATGATTCATTGTTCTTCAAAGGCCTCAAGTTGGTGTTCAATATTCCACTGGGAGCTTGGAAAATGCAGCTGTCCCTTTACTGAGTTATTAGGCAAGTTTCAACACGTCTTTTCATCAGCATGAGAGAGTCCAGAGAACCCAGCCTCTGTAAATTCAGAGAAGGCACCTTGTATTTTATGGCACATGGAAAGGGTGTTAGTCACACAGGACTTATTCCAGTTACAGGCCCCTGTTCAGGCTCCTCTCTTGGTTCCTTCTGCTCTACCAGCCAAATCCCCTCACCAAATCTTACCTCTTCCTCCAGACCTAGATAGAGTCTTATCTCCTTTATGAAGACTTTTCCAGTGAAGGGAAATATCTCCTCCAGTGGACTTTATAGAGCTGTTGTGAGGCTCTTCTTACCCCTGAAAACCACCTCTTCTGATGCCCCTTTCTTGTTAAGCCACTATCCACCTAACCATACTTATTCTTACCCCTACATCCAATCATTTAAAAAAGTCTTACAGAATCTTTGATCCCAACACTTTCATAGAAAAAAAGAAAATTAAAAACCCCTGTTGTTAATTGTAGCAGTGATTTTTCAGTTGTGTGAATATTGTGTGTGGGGGTGGGTTGGTGGGGAACATAAAAACTCCAAGGCAGGAGTGGTAGGGAGGGTGAGCAGGTCACATGTAGTGTGATGGGTCCCCCCAGGGCTGCCTTCGCCATGAGGGAGGTGAGAGTCATTGCTCCAAGCCAGCACCCCAATCCATTGGCATCTATAAGCTTTAGCTCAGGAGCTTCCTATCACTCACTTACAACCTCCCTGTTGACATTCCCACTCCAGTCCCCGTTCTCTTAAGCATGACCCCAACCAACCAATCCAACCTTGCTTGCTGAATGACCTTTTTAAATGCAAGCCTGGTTCTGTCAAGCCATCCTTAAGTCCTTCAGTGTCTCTCCATCCCCTTGAAGATTAAGTCTTCAACAAGGTAGAGAAGGCTACCGCTCCTGCCCTGGCCTTTCCTAGCTTTCTAGCCCCTTCTGTTCCCATTCCCTGCTCCTCCTCCTTTCCTGGCCCAGCTCTCTAAGAATCAGCCAGCCCCACAGCACTTTTTGTAGTTCACTAAATGGCACCAGCTTCTTGCTTTTAGAGCTTTTACACAAGCTGGCTGACTCCTGCTCCACCTTGTCTGACTCAATAGGCTACTTACCTACAGCTCTTTAGGACCCTTTTCATGTATCACCTCCTCTTTGAGCCCTCCCTTGATCTCTGAAGGCTTTTTCAGGAGCCTCCCTTCCTTTTCTTTGAGCATTAAAGATACCATGTCCCTATCACAATCTATGAAACACTATTTACCTGTTTAGCTTTTGTCACCATTGCACTGGACTAACAGCTCTTTAAGTCAAACAAGGTGTCCTACTTTTAATTTTTTCTCATTTTTATTTCGTATCTTCAATGTCTAGGATTGTATTTAGGGTCAGGGAATGAATGAATGAATGAATGAACAAATGAATAATGAGAAGACATTTTGAAAAGCCATGAAAAAGTGAAGTGGGACAGAGCAGTGAAGTGGAGAGGTTATGAGACAACGCTCAGTGGTTCTGTGAACCTGGACAAGTCAAACTCCTTTAGGGTTAGTTTCCTTAGATTCATGATAAGTAATCATATAACTCCTACCTACCTTTCCAAGTTTCTGTGAGAACAGACTAGTTCCCATAATTGAAAGCTATATAGTGTTACCATTAATTAGTCCCAGTTGGTTAGTTCATTTCCTGGCTGCCCTAAACACTCTCTGGATGGTGGATTTTCAATTTTAGTATCAGAGACAGCTGGGATCAGGTCTACCTGCTATTTTACCATTAATTACCTGTTATTTCATTTCTCTAGGCCTCAATGTTCCCATCTGTAATATAATAGTGACTACTCTATTGGTTTTTATGGCAACTGAGATAATTCATATAAGATATACACACTAGTGAATGCCTAACACTAGTAAGAACTTAATTAATAGTTCCTCTTCCCACTCCCCCTTCAAATTATTACTACTATTACTGTAGGCATGTAATAAATACTTGATACATTAAATTCATTAGCTGAGAACTTTTTATACCTAGGACCCAAATTTTCAATTCTGCTTTCCGGCCAACTGTGGAAGGAAAAGAGAAGGTGCTCAGCACCAAAGGATTCCTTTCTTTCCAGCACATGTCAGGGTTCTCCACTTTTGTCTTGTAACTCTGTCATTGAAGGTGATATTTCATCTGACAAAGTCAGTTATGAGATTTCCTATATAGAGTAATGAAAAAGCCTATAACAGCCAGTGATCTGCCTTCCCTGCTGTTTCCTCCACTGAATAATTTTGCCATAAAAAATAAAGGGGACATCTCCTTTTATTGAATTATGACAAATTTTCAACTGACTTATCCCTCTCGGAACTTAGGAGTGTCCTACTTTCCCCTCCAATGTCACTCCCACTGAGAAGACATGTGACACATCCCGGGAAGCATTAGAACTAAAGAGAAGGTTAAGGCTGTGACACATCCATCAGCCCTCCTTTTTTGCTGAAGAAGAAACATCCCTCCTCCCTTGTCTCCTCAGTCTATATCTCTCTGTTCCGAGGATCTTTTTATTCTACCGTCCAGGAAGAGATTTACAGGCAAAAGCCTAAGCAGAGCAACAGAGAAACCAACTACGTATCTCCCTCCCTTCCTTTCTCCCTTCCATATATTATTTCTCAAATACCTACTGATGCCAGACACTGAGGCTCTGGCGATTACAGTGCTGAGCAAACAAAGCCTCTCTCCTTATGGAATGATGGGGGACATGGCATAAAGAAAATGTGTTCCTAAAAAATTCCCAGTTGAAGAAATGTCATGCAAGCCCTACTTTAAATGTGCCAATAAAATTTGATACCTAAAACTGAGTTTTAAAAATAAATATTCTCTTTAGAAGCCAGAAATCTCTTAGCAATTGACTATTTCAGCTCTGGCTACAGAGAAAGTGAAAACAAGTAATATATATTCAATATTTACTACATATCAGATATTCTGCTTGTCTTTTTTAGGTATTTTTACTTGATTGTCTCTCACACACACAAAATCCCTATATGGTAATATGATTATCATTATATCCATTTTAAGGATGAGGAAACACATTAAACAATGTGTTAAACAATTTGCTGACACTGTTAGGAGCTGGACTTGAACCCAGGCATCTTGGCTACAGAGCACAGTGCACAGAGACTATGACACATTGTCTCCAAAGATGCTTCAGAAAAATTTATTGAGGAAGTGAATGAGTGAGTGTCATGAATCTGAAAATCAAATCACACCCACACAACTGAGTATCACTAAATTGCCAAAGTGCTCAAGAGCTTGATTTACTGTGTTCCTCATTCCTATTTTTTTGATCAATAATAGAAATAAATCCCTCATGTCCCAAGAGAAGCACACCTGTGACAGGTCCTGCTGAAATGTTAATCATATATTTGTGGAATTTGCAGAGAAAGTTCCCTCAAAGTTCAATTGTCTATAAGTTGCTATTGTTGTTTAAACAAAGTGAACACCTGCTACTTTCTGCCTCAACTTGTCTCGGGTTGAGATTTGCACAGAAAAAACAAAACAGATATCAGACCAGGCCCTATGAAAACTACTTAGTTCAGTCAAAAGGAAGTTTCTTTTCATGAAATAATTTATCTCACAGGATGCCTGAATCACGATACATAATTTGAGGGGAAAAAACCTTTTCTTGGTCTCTACTATTCTAGTAGATTTTACCAGGTTCTCCTAAGTCAATGACCCTAAATGTTCACGTCAAAAGAAAAAGTGCCTCAAGTTCTGGAACATAACATAACTGTACTGAATTAATCATTAGGAACTTTAGCCTGAGAGAGAGAGAGAGAGAGAGAGAAGGAAAGGAGTTCTTAGGTATAAGGAAGATACATGCAAGTAGTCCCTACAAAAGGAAAAGTATCATTACCTAAGTGCTTCTCTGTCTTTTCTCACTGTTTTCTTGTCATCAACACTCTCTGCCAAGGTAACATGGTGATAGAGAAGGAGAATTCATGCTGAATAGTGTGTTAGCATCAACAGAAGGCTGATGCAGTGCGCATGCTTGAGGGAGAGGGAAACTGAAGAGCGTGCACTCACTATAAGACACCAAGTGCAGTTATAATCAATGTTGCTTTCTACACATATGAACATAGCCAATTGGAAGATATTCACATCCAGAACAGCAAGGCACTTGCACAGTATTTCAGCCATGCTACTTCTAAGTATAAAAATCTGAATATCAAAGCAGGGAGGGGGAGAGCAGGTGAGAAACAATAACAAAAACAGTGAACCAGCATTTTTTAAGCTTTCAGAAGCTCAGAAAAGCAGGAGCTATTGCAAGATAAGAATGGAAAGATACTGGTGAAAGAATTGATGTACACCAGCAATATCTTAAATTAATTTCTTGCTGTTGGTCACATGAGCAACTAAAGTTAACACTCTTCACTGTTAACTTTATCCCTAGGAGAGGAAGGAATTTTTGATGACCTGGTCCTTTGCATCTGGGCTGATAATTAGACAATTAGAGCTCATGTGCTGCAACAAAGCTCTCAACCATCATGAATCACAGCCACACTCATTTTAAAAGAAGACTCATGAAAGTGAAAAAGGCCTTTTAAAGAACATAATGCTTTCACATTTCTTCCAGGAACCATGAAAATCAGGGAAGACCAGGGGAGCTGTTTCTACCCATCAGAAAAAACAGGAATGGATTTTGACATGCTTGCTACGCATTTTCCCTATGGTTTATGGGCTGAGGTGTCACTTACATAGATGGGATGAGGTGGGATGGAGGAACTAAAATTGTGATCTGAAACCACCTATATGAAAAACACTTGAATTGCTTGCAAAAATGAATATTTCTCACTGAATACTAAATACTGACTCTCAAGGGAAAGCCCCAAGCATCTATTTTTAAGAAGCTCCCCAGGGACTGGCAGGATCCTTGAGAGAAGCCAGGGCAGAGTAGGCGGGTGAGTGGGTGTGGGGGTGTGGCAGTGTTGGGCAAAACAAGGTTAGCGGTTTCCGTAGAAGCCAAATGAGGGTTCCATATTTAACAGTTTCCCAATACTTCTAGTGTTAATAATGATGTATGCTGGGATTAATCTCACATAAACTAGTCATGAGATGAGGTCAGTTAGCATGGATTGTTGCTGTCCTACTTCAGCTATGCACGTTTTAAGGACAATCTTTTTCTGATAAACTCCCACAGGCAGATAAACTCTGCAGAGACTGCTCACCAGAGAGGGTCTGCATTGCTTTTGCAGTTCAGAAGTACAGGCTATAATAAGGGCAGTCTGACTGGGCAGGATAGAAAGTGAGCATTACTATAAACAGTAAGCAATAGATTAATTAGTGAAAGTCATACCTGGACTAAACAAACAATATGTAGGAGATTTGTCTAAAGAAATAAACCAGGACCTTTGTCCATATCAAGCCATTTCAAAGATGGGAAAACAAACTTAAAACATTTGACTAAGACTAGAATTAATAAAATATTTTGAATGCAATGACTAGACAAAGGGTTCCTGATCTTGACTAACACGAGAGTTTGGACAAATAAGTCAGTTAATTTTCAGGAGTCCCACATGCTGAGTGCAGTTGCTCAGGAAATTTTCTTAGGTTCTACTTAGTCAAATTTGAGACACAGCCCAATTGCCATAGCCACGGGGAGAATGCATGAGCATTATTGGAATAGATGCCTTAAATACCATACTTAAAAATGCCTTAGGTTATGCAGTTGTATGTTTTTTTTTTTTTTCATGTACTGGTTTAATTGATTTTATACAACATATCTTTATTTTTGCATTTAGCACCTTATATCATAATTAATCATTTTTATGTTTTCTTCCCCTCATTGTCTATAAGGTATAAACTTGACTACAAAATGAATTCGTTAATTTTAAAATCTAAAGTTTCCCATAGTTAATGCAACATTGTACATATTTTTTTCATAAATGCTTAACTAATCAATCTGTCCTTCTAAATATTTATTTGGTAAAAGGAATTTGTATTGGACAGTCAATAACAAACATTAATGTAGTGACTACTAGATTTCTGGCACTGTGCTAAGGACCTAGGAATGCAAATATGAGTAGAAAACAGTTCCTGCCCTTGACAAGGGCACAGTCTAGTATATCTGGAAATCTCTGTAGGTATTATAATGCTGTGGTAAATACCTTTGTTAAACAAATATTCCCTTAAAGTGCCTAATTCCCTGAATAATATATTCAAATTTCCATATGTTGAATTTATTCAAATTCACCAATGCAATGTAATTTATGTTACTTATACATTTTAATCCTGGGTTATATAGGTAATAAAAATGAGGACATAATTTAATTAATTTTTAGCACTGCTGACCAAGGTGTGCAAATTTAGTTATTTTTTTAAATGACATGTTAATAATTAATACTAATTAATTAAGGGCATTAGACATGTAATTAATGTTAGTTTTATTATAAACATATCTAAATATATAGCTGTACACTAAAGTAAGAGTAGAAGAATTCAGATTTACCATTGTGAGTGCTAAATTTTATCAGATGGCACAATCTTGGCCTATAATTTATCACCCTCTCCATTTGTTGATATAAAGACAAACTGCAAAAGCGCTAACTGTATTTGTAATTCTAAACAGGTTTTCTCCCCTGGCCTGGGGATAGTTCATTTTTGTTTGCACTCACCTGCTTTCTCAGGAATCTGACTGCAGTTCTTTCACCATGGCTGATGCAAAGCAAGAAATGTCAAGGCTACTCTTTGGGATTCTCTGCAGTATATTTGCTAACCAAGTGAAAGAAGCCTGTGGAATGTTCTAATGAAAAGGGCATTGAACTTACAGATAAGGTGATATAATCTTAGTCCAAATCGGTAAGAACTAATATGACTTCAGAGAAGGAACCAGCCTTATTTGGGCTTCTGTTTCCTTTCTTTCTTGTAACAGGAGAGCATTTGACTAGGAAGTCTCCAGCGTCACCGCCGGCTCTGAGTCTCTAGGACTCGGTGACGAGCTCTGTCCTCTGACATGATTCTACGTGGCAGAGATGGCTGGTTGCAGCTGGGTCACTGAAAATCACCACACAGCTCACACCCCTAGTGAGATTCTCCTACATATTGAGAGCTCACAGCTCCCTCAGCATCACACCTTTCATCATTTCCCAAATGTAGTTGGGTTAAAGAATGTCGGCAGGTAGTGACAACCACCACAAGTAATAGCACTCATACAAATACCCTGAACTTGAAAACCAAAATTTCTAGGGATTTCCAGGGCATGGTCTCAACTACCCAGCTTCCCGGGAAATAAAGCAGGTGGCAAGTGTTAACACCTCATGTTTTCCTAAAAATAGGTACAGAAAGAAACGTGAATTGTTCCTTTCACGTCAATATCTGAGGTTTTGACAATGGTGGGGGGAAAAAGCTATGGTTTCTGAGTTCTTCTTAAGACACTCCCCTTTCTCCTCACCACTACTCAGGTATCTATGGTTCAGACAGCACCAAACATATCTCCTCCAACTGTAGAGGGCTCTGAAAATCTCCAGTTCAGTAACAGCAGGCCAAAGCAAGCCCATAGGATCACAGATGGGTTATCCAGCTCAATCACAGACATTCCCCTGATCTCCAGCAAAGAAACCTGCTGTCTCTCTAATGCACTAACATCATTCCCCTGGGGGAAGGTCTGATTTCTCTGAGTATCTTATTCATAGAAATATTATACATTTTGGTAAATGCAAATGTAGAATAAACTTCTCAGTCAAGAACAATTCACCGAGTGTCTTGTTTAAAAGAGATAGAATGAGAAATCACTTTCTCTTGCATTTGTTTTCCCAAGGTTTCTCACCCCTTTGCAGAATGAGATTCCAGGTTTAGAGACATTAAGAAACCAGTAACCACGGGACCTGTTGCCTAGAAACAGCCTGATTACAACCAACTCACTTGACTACAAGGAAATTTTACCTGGTCCTTTAGGACCATTTGTCAAGCTTCATTATTATGATAAAGAAAACTTATACTTTCGTAAAGCCTTCAAAAATTATTGCCATGAAACTCTGAAAAATCCAGGCACCTGCTTTGGGGAAGAAATGGGAAATTAACATGACTATCCAGTGTCAAAAACTGACAGCCTAGACAAAATAAAGAAAAATTAGTTCAGCACCATGCACAGAATTCAGAAATCAAAAATCCAAATCCAATGCTAAACAAATGATGTCTGGGAATTCTACTGTCTGCCATGGGGGTTAGAAGCCAAGGCAGCCAGAAAAAGCACTAATAAAGGGCATTTGTTTTCTGCAGGAGTACTGCTTCCCTGAGCTTCCTTGTACATCCATGAAGAACTTTCAATCAGATGCTGCCATTAACATCTGCTTTGAAACATACACCAGTTGGTTTTGTTGTGCCCTGACAGGTGGACAACATTTGTCAAGGCAATAACAAACATTATAATAACACTGCAGAAGTTTGATAAAACCTAAGAAGGTTTATATTAATAATTTTTCTAAAACCTTTTTTAGTGACCAATCTCAGAAAAGAGGATCTGTTTTATACTTTAGTGATAGAGATTTTTTACAGTTACATGACTGTATGTATGCATATTTGTATGTATATGTGTACATATATACACATAAATATATAAAGAATTTTATATATGTGTGTATTTACACATACACACACATAAACAGATTCATAGATTTTTTTTTCCCCTCTCAGAATAGCAGGGATTCATGGCTCACTTAAAAGTTTTTTTCTTGCTATTGATCTACTTATAATTACATTAGACCAAGGTGCATCTCATGGGACAGCTCAAATGTGAGTGCGGACCCATCTTAGTAGGAACTTTGCCACGTGTTAGGTCTTTGATTCATCTTTAGACACATATGTCACACTGTGGCTGGATACGGATGCAAGTTTCAGTGAAACCCAACTATCCTTGTTTTTGATTAAAACTTTTTTACAACCATTGTAGGAAATAAATTCAGTCCATTTTTTTAAATCAAAAAAATGTTTATTATTGTCTTTAACCCACCTTTTTTTTTTGGTATGATTGAGCAGTCCAACAATCCATTCTTTAACTATCTGAAAATGCTCAACATTCCAGAGCAGCAGGGATGAACAGAGATTTGTGGAGAGAAAAAGTATACAGCTTAAATTTTGCTATAGATGCTGTTGGAAGTAAACCATTTTTACTCTGAAGGGACTGTTTTTTTCAATATTTCAGATAGCCCATGCACATCCATAGTGGTCTCAGATATGGTTCCAGTAGAAAGTGTAGGTCATCTAAGCCCTAGGTTTCAGGGAATATGTCTTAATTACATTTGAACCCTTGGTAGCATTTCAGGGAATATGTCTTAATTACATTTGAACCAGTGGTAGCACACAGTGGACACTCACCAAATCCCTGCTAAACTGAACCAGGCAATAGCATCATCAAAGTAATTGACACACTACTTCAAAGCAGACTGAGATAGACATGAAAAGAAAAACAGACTGTAGATTGTACAAAAGAGAGTGCCTGGAAGGAGGATGGTCAGTGATTACATGGAAAAACAAAGACAATCACAAGAAACGTTCTGTTGATCTTCATTCCCCACTTCCCCCCATTCCCCATGCCCTTCACCCTATTTATGATTGTCAGGATTATTCTCCCAAAACACAAAATCACAATTCTACTGAAGTGCTTAAGAACTTACAATGAAAGAATGAATAAATAAATTAATGAATAGAATTATCTTTGTCCTCAAGAAACTTACAATTTGGTTACCTAGATGGAAATAACACACGACACTTTTAATAAAATATGAATTGAGAGAAAATTCAGAACAGTGTCAGTAGAAACTGCTTAATGAAGGAGCGATTTGAAACAGATCCATTTATTTAATGAACAAAAGAGTAGAAAGCCATCATTCCAGGTAAGAAACAAGCAAAAACACAGAGATGAGAATTTGAATAGTCCATTATGAAAGGTATAAAGACCCATTTGAATAAGAGTTTTGGCTAGAAGCTTGAGAAATATTGGGTGGGTACAACATAGGTAAGTTAGTAGATAATAATAGGTCTTGTAGTGAAAATTCCTAAAACGGAGTAAAAGTCATAAAGAATGGGGGAATGTACTCTAAAATATTAAAATTTTACCATCCCTAAAAATATCTAGCACAGATATGGGCATAAAATATAAATACTAGTTGACAGGGGTGCTGCCTGCTTAATGACTCCTAGAGTCATGGGATATAGGCTTTCTTCTAATCAAATATGTAGAGAATGAATCAGAATTCCCTTATATGCTTGACAAATGCATACAAATGCCTGGGCCCAATTCAACCCAATCCCAAATGTGAGGATTTTTGAAATAGGCACTGCCAGGGACAAAGTGGAATGTACTGTAGGGCAGAATTCTTCCCGCATTATCTAGGATAAGCTTCTGATAATGAACAGAAGTATTCATTAAATATTTGTCAGGTAATGTGCCTATCACTGTGCTAGGTGTAATAAAGATTAAAATAATAAAAGATGCTCATGGCATTGCCTTTCCTATAAAAAAAAAAATCAAGCATAAAAGCATAAACTTAAAAGTCAGAAAAAGACTGATCTCTCTCCTGAGAGAATAATGACATCAAAACAAGCTTGGCTTTACGAAAGATTTACAAAGGAATAAATCTGTGATATTTGAAACCTGAAAAAAGGAAGTCTGCTTTTAAAAATGCGTGTGTTTTCCTCAGTCTTTGAGTTCTTTAAGTTCTATCAGAGCAACACATATGAATATGATTTTCCAATTATAATGCCTAACTTGTTCTGATCCATCATTAGTCATTAGTTGAATTTCTCATATCTCAAATACCATCTCTCAAATATAGGCCAAGGCGCATGCAGTGGAAACTTTTCATACACAAAACCACTTGGCCCCAGTGAGAAAGGGCAGAGTGAGGTAGGACGTATTTGCACTGACTCAATCAATGGCTGTAGGTATTCAGTTAGACATAGCATGAGGGAGCTAAACACAGTGTCCTACAAACAGGGACAAAAAGGAAAGCCTTGCCCCCATATTGCCAAATAAAGAATAAAGAGCAGCACAATTACTTGACAATATAAGGACAACACTTTCCTTTCTCACTGTGCTCTGTTCTTGCTGAAATGTTATTAATGAAAGGAACTACTAATGTTAGATCCCAGTAAAAAGCTGTGGTACAACTGCTTCACTCATTTCACTTCCTTTCCCATTCACTCATGAGAATATTTCTCGTTTCTGTATCGTAGGAACTTGAACCCTATAACGTTTCAATCCTTCTCATCTCCATTACTGTTAGCACCACTCCCCAATCTGTACTCAAATTCTGTGTAAAAATCCTTTCTTTAACTCATTAATTTTGTTCATTCAACTCCTTCAACCTTTGTCCAAAGGGTCTCTTCACATTTCACATTCCATTTTGTTCATTCATTTGTAGTTTTTGACTTTTTTTTTTATTATTTTCCAATGAGACACAAAAAGAGTATAAGAAGTTAAATGTTTTCACAAGCAAACCTAGATTCCTATGTCCCTATGCAGGGGAGGAAAATGGGAAGAAAAATAAAAGCTGCCAAATAGAAGGCCTGAAATAAATGACCTGCACCACCCATAGCTGAATTCCACCTCTTTTTCCAGAATGTTTCATAACAGAGAATCAATAAGAGCTGAATCTGAAACATTGGTGCAGTGTACTAGCTAAGCTCAGTGAGCTCCCAAACTAATCCTGTGTTCTCAGAAGCTGTAAGTGCAAATCCCTTCACCTCTGCTTAGGGGGATGAGCTCACCACAGAAATTGGCCTGTTTTTTGACCTCAAAATCCAGGTGGGACAGGGTTGGGGGTGGCAAAAGCAAAGAGAGGGAAAATTTCTAGGCCATTTGTTCTAAACTGAGGTGCTTTGGCAGAAGGGAAGGACAAGGTTGAGTTTCCATGGCCCTGAGCTGGGTCACACAGCTGGAGTGACACTTTGCTCAACACAAACGTCTTTCACTCACCCACAAGCGACACAAGAACTGTGGCAGAACACTGCTGAGAAGAAACAGGCCCGGTGCCACTGGCTGCTCTCAATATCTAGGCTACCTAGTAAGGTCTGGCTGGGAAATTAACCTTCACATCAGCTCATGTTTCCCTATAACTGCCTGATGAGCGTATTCAATTAAAATATAATAAAGACCAAAATGAATGAAAGTAGTATGAGGCTCAATATTTTCACTTTTTTAAGAAGTTTTTAAAAATCACATCATGTTTGTTCTCTTTATTGATACCGTTGTCTTACAGAAAAATACTCATTCACATGTTAAAATTTCATCACCACCCCTAAAGAAGCATTTCTTTTTAAAACAACAACAACAAAAGAGTAGAGATTAAATTCACTCAAAACCCCCAGATTTCTGCAGTGAAGCAACTAAAATGAAAAAGTCGAACAATAAATTCAAACACATTTTAGATGGGTTGATTTGAGGGCACTTAATACATTTGAATATGCCAAATATTTCAGTTTATTTAACCTTATAGAATTCTCTACAGGAGCACTAAATAGTAGTTGTGTATGTATGACATGTTAAAAATGTATACATTTATTTTTGAGGATGTATATTAGCTGATTGTGAATTCCCCTTGAAAGTATGTTTTGTAACATAATGTTTATGCAAACGCTACTAAATATATGGCATATGTTATACAAAACTTAAATATCATGAAGGGAATTTTAAATTACTCAGAATTGGTATATAATCATGTAGTCTATGCATTTAATATGTATTTTATAATATAATATCAGCTTTTGTAAGAATCATGGCTTGAAAAAGCAAACCACTAAACTGAATTAGAGCTCTGATGACTGAAGTTCTACTTCCTTTTGAAAATGTCTGGACAATTTGGTTGTATCACTTGTTTCTCATCCATAAATAGTTTCTCACCATTTATGAAATCCTTGTTATTATGAAAATTCTTTTACAGCATAGATATTTCTCTCCCCAACCCAATCACCAATGAAATTTCTAAACTATCTTTCTGTGATCTAACGCAAGCAAACAATAACAAAGTAAAACTTTATACATTTACCTATTGCTATCGGTCATATATTTCCTTTTCTTTTGCTTTGTCATCACTATTAGTAATAAGCATACTAACTTTGCCTCCCTACTCCTGTACCCTATCTCCTGCTTTAAGCACAAATTAAAGAACATGTAAACCAACATTATAATTTGCCTTATCATAGCTCCAAGATGGTCTGATTTCATGTGTGGTAAGAATGTTTCCTTTCCTGCATTTCAATCTCCATCCAGACCAACCATCAAATAATATAGTCTATCAGTTAATATACAGTATTCCCAGCTGAATACAATTGTCAAACAGTGGCAGACAGAATTGTTCTTCCTGTATTGTGTGAGGCCCCAGAGAAAAGCCAAAATCTCAGCAATACCATATTTTCCTTGCTTCTGTGCCATTCTTACAATTTCTTCCCCTGAGATAATCTCATCTTTTCCTTAGATTTGTGTTTCTCAACTGACTGATGAATTTAGATTCTGTTGAGATTTCCTTGCACTCCTATGTTCTATTATGATCTGGAAAATATCTACTTTATTGTTCGTAAGCAAATGTTAGAATTTTCTTTCCATTAACCCAAGCTTTGAGAATTTCTAAGTTCCCATGTTTATGACTTTGCAGATAACAAACAAAACTATAAAAGATTGCAACTATTTATTGAGCTTTACCTTTAAAGATACAAGAGCTGATTTATTATATTAGTGGTCACTTTCAGTGGTCTGTCTAGGTAGCTGCTATGCTACCAATTATAGAGAGAATCTTTCCCAAGTATTCATTCAATGAATAAATTGAAAGGAAGACGAAAATGCTTTTCATCCACAGAAAAATCTTTGCCAGAGTATTTATATGCTTGTACTTTTTTCTTAACTCAAACACTTTGGTCTCTTATAATCTCTTGTTTGAAAGTCAACTTTTCCGTGTAAACATCTCTCAGTTCACTCAGGGTTATTCTTTTCTGTTGGAATGAAAATCATTATTACTAAACTTGCATTTATGTGTTGCTTAATTGGGTATAGTATGGTTGTTGGCACTGTAATAGGAAAACATCACAGTCTCTGACCTCTAGATGCTTAAAATCTAAGATGAAGTAAATATTCCAAAATATTACTGTGGACCCAATTCATAATGGGCCATTTAAAATCATACTATGAACAAACTGACTCCAATTTTGACAGTACTGAGAACAACATATGTCCTTTCACATTTCAGCTTGTGTTGGATCATTAGGCATAAGTTTGAACAATTCTAAGAAAAACTTATAAACAAATTTTGAAATAAAATTTGGATATAAAAATATCAAGACTTAACAAACACGTTTTAGAAAATGATTTGCTTTACAAATTATTTGGCTCACACTTCTTTCAAATAATACATTTTTCTGCAAGATTTAAGTTGATTTAAATTACATGTTATCATTTATATGGAAAATTGACATGAGTTCAAAATTTGTCAGGTACACCAAGAATGTACAAGGAAAGGCCCACATATACTAGAGGAATTTTATGCTAATCTCTTACCTTTTGTCTTATAGCATTCATAACTTTTAAAATGCTGTATCAACCTTTTGAGCCACTAGTGGTGACTCCTCCTTAGGACCAAACACCCCTGAATCTCAACAATGGAACAAAAACACTTTTACCAAACCCACTATATACATTAATATGTGTATGTATATATACTTTATACTATACATACATATAATATATATTTGTTAATACAGATAGTAAGTACTCATGCCAACAGACAGCACTTCATGTAGAATAATACAAAAATTCAAGTAGGATTTATGTTTCATTTTTATGGAGCCACACCCACAAGTTCCCAGGCCATTTGTAGTTCTATCTCTGGGAGAAATTTTCTTGTGATATTTGTACTTCTGCCACATCACACTGTCAGTATCCAATATTCTGACGCTTCAAGGACCAGTGCCCACTGATCCTAGTCCCATTCAAGGAAATGAAATACAATCTAATGCCAGGTCTGAAAGCACTTAACTACATGCTGCAATCAGAGGTTTAAGTGATCATTTATTTTGTCTTGTATCTGCTTGAGAAAATCCTTTGCCAGCCAATTTTCTCCTATTAGAATTGGCTTTCAAAGTCAGGAGATCATTTGCATGCTTGCAGACAAAAGTAACAATTTCAAATGATGAAAATGTGTATTCTCCGATGGTGAATATTTGCTTTTTAAGTACAGAGAGTAGATATCCAGTTATTCTTATTGGATTTTATATATTGCTTAAATTAACTGCCAAGAAAAGCCTCCATGAGGTAAATTGGCTTTTTGTAATATTACCTTTAATTTCTTTTAGCAAATAGGATATGAGGTTTAAGTGGGTTAAAGAAAATCAAGTAAAAATATTTACAGTATACAATCTTCCAAGGTTAAATGCCTAAAAGTAAACATTTTGCAGTTAGTTTACTATAAATGTACCAAGACTAGTTTACTATAAATGTACCAAGACTATAAATTTGCAAGATAGTGAGTTGATTTTCAAATGGCTTACAGGTTGGAACGACAAGCTCCAACCTAGTAACATTTGACTATCAGAACTGCTTTGGAAATCAGCCCAATGCAGGCTAGCACTGGCTACTTAGGTTCTGCAAAGCTTTTGTAACTATTTTGGAAACCAAATACTATAGAACCAAAGCATTCCATTTCACATCCAGCCTGTCTGTTCTGGCATTATGTGAGTACCAGGAGAACATTTAAAAGGAGCAAGGTCAAATACTTGATATTCCTTTTAAGTAAAACAGAAAATACTGCACAGCATCTAAATATCTTAAAAGGTTAAGTTCTAACCAATATAAATCCACAAGCATCAAAAAAATAGCATGATGAAGTAACAAAGAACACTGGTCTGAGACTTAGTCCTTGGGCAAATCAAATAAATTATGAGTCTAGCTTCTCCACTTGTTAAAAGGGGATAATGATAATAATGCTGGCTCTTCCAGCTTCTTTTGGTAACTGTAAGTACAAAAGCCTGAATGCAAAAATGTTTTCAAATGTACACAATTTAATATAAATATTAGATAATACTATCATTTTCATTTCTCTTGATAATCCTGTAGCAGGTCTCTGAACAGGACCTTTGTACTATGTTATTATAATAACAACATAACTTGGGAAGAGGTGGTAGTTTTTGGACACCTCTTTTAAAAAAATGTTTTTAAACTTGATGATCTTCAAAGATACAATCCGTCATTAAACTCCTCAGACACATTTAGCAGCATCAGAAGCAGCTGCCGCTGACAATCATGCCTGATTCCACAGGGACTTAGTGTGTAAAAACAATGAGTCATTACAGGTGCAGCTGCCTCTCTTCATTCAAAGGTAAAATGAAAAAAAGATGAAATTCACTAAACCCAGTGTTTTTAAAACAGAAAGGTATCAAATAGGAAAGACTTTTTTCACCTTATTCATAAGAGTAGAAGTCATTTATAATTCAGTAATTCTTTTTTAGTAGTCTGCTACTGTGCTAGGTGCTGCCCCAGATTACAAAATGGAGTGCTAACTTCAAGGAACACATTGTTTAATAATAAAAATATGGCACATAACACTAGCATGCAATTAATTCTAATTCCAGGTAGAACCTTGATGAGACAAGAGTTAAGAAGGCTACTGGAATTAACAAAAGGAAAAGTGGCAAGATATTAAAAAGATTTAATGAAAGAGATGGAGATGGCATTTGAGATAACTTAGAATGATTCCCAGGATCTTGGGAGGAGAAATATCAAAGAAGACAAAGACTCGAAAGAGGAGTATGTTCAACACTGAAAAGTCTAAGTTGTCTCATAAATCCTGCTACAGTTTCCCTATCCTCCTAAACTTGCATGTATTTGTGCAAACTACTGATGTTCATTACAAAGGTGACATGAATAACTAAATTTTAAAAATATTACTTTTAAACTGGCAAATGATACATAGAGTCTCTAATGATTAAAAATGAAACATTTAATATATATATAAAATAATGTTTTTAGAAATTAAAAATAAAAGCAAATACACAAAATGAAGATCACATATAATCTATCACCAAAGCTGTTAATATTTTGATTTATGTTCTTCAAGACTATATCTATATGTATATATATTAAGAAAGGTACATTCTATACAGATTGACTTGAAATGTGCATTTTCAACTTACCAGTATATCTGAAATACTTTTCATACATTAAATACACATATTACAATATTTACTTTATAATATAATTGTAATGGCTCCCTGACATAATATTGTAGGGACTTTCCATCAGATTGTTTTATGAGTCTTTATTATTACATATCTAGGTGACTTTTATTTTCTCGTATAGAAAACAATGACATGGTTATCTCCTTTTAGGTTCATCATTATTTAAACCATGATTATTACTTAATTCTAAAATTCTAATTACTGGGCTCTTTGAAACTTTTTTCCAAAGAGTTATAATTATTTTCATTTCATCATCACTGGGTTAGCCTTGCTCTACTCATGTTCTTTTCAATGTTGAATACTTAAGTTATAATATTATATTATTCAATAAATAAACATAATAATTTATCTGTATTTTTGTTTTTCTTTGAATACTATGTCAAACATTTTAAAATTTGATAATCACTTTTTTGTATGATATGACTAATTTTCCATTAAAATATAACAAGACTGTTTTGAGTGTTTTGTTCATCTTTGTTTTTCCTGTAATCATCCTTTGTGTTTCTTTCTCTTCACTAATTGTAATCTCCCATTCATACCACCCTAGAACACATTCATGGATTGGGGTGTTTGTGCACACTTAATGTCAAAGACTAAAGGGTTTGAGATTTTACCCTACTTTGAAAGCTAACAAGGTAACCTGCTGTAGTTTCATGCATGCTGATAGAAGACTTCAGATTCCCAGGTTAGAGATGAAGTGCATTATCTATAGTAAAAACATCAGCCTGAGTATCAGCATTTTTTGTGTTGGTTCTGTGTACACTATTTTCCCAGGGGGCAATACAAAGAGAGTCATTTGGCATCTGCATTTCCAGTGGGTTCGGTTAAAAGAAGGTGAACTCTTGAGTTTGGAAAAACCTAAATATTTTTTTAATAGGCAGTAAGCAGGCCTGCCCTTTGCTTCAGAGCAAAACACTATCTTTATCATACTAGATAGTACATATGCAAGAAGGGGAAACCCTATATTTATATCCTAAGGCCATTTAAGGTACAAACATCCTTGAAATGATAGTACAGGAAAAAAAAAGGCAATCGGTGTCCTGCTATGCAAAGATGAAAAAATGCAAATGACCCATGGGAAATTGTCTTCAAGCACTTAGCCCTGAACATGCAGAAAGAGAATAAAAGATTTTGTGACAGAGAATGAATCATGGGCATTCAGCACTCAAACTCAGTTTCTAACTTAGCCCTACCTATGTAACCTCACAACAATAACACATCAACACGAAGAAAATAAATGAAGATGGTTTCTGCTTAAGCTGATTTCTGAAAACTGCACTTCTAAAAATGTTAAATAGACAGTGATTTTTCATCGTATAAAAAATTCCCTATAGGATTCTTTAGATATCAAGTTCTCATGGTATGATTACAAAGTAAATTAATCTCAAAAACACTTTATACTTCCTTATTTAGCATATTTGGCTAAGTGGGTGTACTCAGGACCAAACTGCCTCAATTCAAATATGGCTCTGTGTGCTTGGCTATTTAATCATGCTTCAGTTTCCTCTGCTGTAAAACAGGGATACTGATGAATGTTAATTCCATCTTTGTAGAGTGAAACATTTGACTGAGTAAATAGCTATACAGCGCTTTTTACAGTATCTGATACATAGAAAGCACGCTATAAATTTTAGTCATTATTATTTTTATTATTACCACCTTAAATGAGATCATTAGGTCAATATAATTTTCTTTTGCTCTTTTTCTCTGTTATAATTTACTACAAAAACATTTTCTTTTCTTGACTTAGAGGGCAGATGCTAAATGAAAGAAGATTTATAAAGCTCTAACTCTAATGAGAAATAGGTTAAGGCTCCATTCAAATTATAGGTTATTTCTAATATTAATAGAAGGGAAAATATTAAGAAAAGGATGTTGAATTCCTGAAGTTGGGTTGTATCATCTATGATAACTTATTTTATTTCTACACTTTTATATGTTCCATTAATAAACAACCACAAAAATTTTTTAAAAGAAAAATGTCCTGTAGATTATAAAGTTCTAGAATATACTATTCACTTACGTATAATAACCTTTGAAATTCAGGGATAGAGTATCCAAATATTTGTGGGGAGACAGGACTGTATAGCATTCTTCTCCAGTGTTTAATCATTATTTGGCCCTGGGGTATAGTTGGTTCCCTTTAAACCTACACTAGTGACTCAGATACTTTTTTCAGAAATTCTGAACTAGATAGAAAACATTATAATTGAAGAAAAGGTGGTTAAAAATTAGGGTAGAAGACAAATAAACAGTGAGTATTGAAAAGATAAAGCTCCTGAGTAATTATTGGAGAATAAACAGAGGATTCTGTATAAATTAACCCATGTATTTTTTAAAGTTCTTTATGTTTTTGAGATTTGTACTTTGTGGATGTGGAAAGAATGATTTAGTCCCCTTTCACCACCACCCTATTCTGTTATTACTATTGTGTCTATTTTACAGAGGGGACAACTGAATTTTGGGGAAAATATGTAATTTAGTCAAGATCATGCATATAGTAAACAATAGATTCAGGACCTCAATTCTGTTATTAAAAAGCCAATTTTCATCTGGGCATGATAGCTCATGCCTATAATACTAGTGCTTTGGAAGGCCGAGGTGGGAGGATTGCTTGAGGCCAGGAGTTTAAGACCAGCCTAGGCAACATAGCCAGATGCCACCTCTTTAAAAACAACAACAACAACAACAACAACAACAAAAAATCAATTAGCTAGGTGTGGTAGATTGCACCTGTAATCCCAGCTACTGGGAAGGCTGAGTCAGGATTGCTTGAGCCCAGGAATTTGAGGTTGCAGAGAGTCAACTCAAAACTCCTGGGCTCAAGCCCGAGTGACAGAGTAAGGCCTTGCCTAAAAAAAAAAAAAAAAAAAAAAAACGTCAATTTTTATGTTATTTTAATTATATAGATAATTTAAATTGTATCTAAGTGCTCATTCTTCTAAAGCTTATATCACAAACTACTGGAATAATTCTCAGCCAACCCAAGCATCTAATAAAGAATAGCCTCACCTTCTGGTTCTCAGCCAGATTCTGTGAAATTGCAGGTATAGTTGATAGTCTTGGTTACAGGGGGATCCTTCTGTTAATTGGGACAAACATTTGGGTTTTCTCAGGCTCTCGGTCTGTGACTCTTTAAACTATTCTGCTATCCTACTGGCTAAGTCCATATCCCTGGAGAGTAAGTCAAAATCATAGGTCAGGCTCTTCTTTTTATTTTGTCCTGGACATTCTCACTCCTTGAAATCTACAGATAAATCACAGGTAGAGCAACAAATTTATAGGGAAAAGGATGGTACAAGTTCTAATGAATAGCATTCTTTACTTTTTCCATATTGCAACCACTACTCACGGTGAACTGCTACTCAGAACATTTTCTCT
Organism: Eulemur rufifrons; assembly: GCF_041146395.1. NCBI lineage: Eukaryota > Metazoa > Chordata > Mammalia > Primates > Lemuridae > Eulemur > Eulemur rufifrons. Next base: position 76,414,304 of record NC_091001.1, on the reverse strand, counting down.
CTGACACATAAGTCACTTGGTAATATGCATACTAGCTTATGGTTCTTCACATGTAAACATGGTGCCTTTTCCAAGAGAGGGAATAACTCATTCTGAACTACCAGTTCCCCAAAGACATATCCATATCCCTCCACTTGACAGGAATTATAGGAGTAATGTAAAAATCATTTGCAACCAACCTATTTGTTACCATTTCACTGACTCACCTAGGCAAGAAAGCTGGTAATAAACTACGTCTTCCCCTTATTTCTAAACCTTCGCCTACCCTCTGCCTTGCCTCATAGTGATTTTCTTAGTTGGGAGTTTGTGTGAGTATTTGTGTGAATATGTGGGGGTGGTTATGTGTGTGTGTGTGTGTGTGTGTGTGTAAAAGAGATTTACTGATTGATTGACTTAAGGTTTCCTCAACAAATATATTAATGGGCGTTTACCATTTGTCAGGCATAGTGCTAGGCACTAGGGATATAAGATAAATCAAAAATGAATCCAGCCTTTGAGGAACTTAATTTTCTATTACATTTTAGCCAAAGAGTCAGAGAGAGGACCAAATGTTTTTACTACACCATTACACATACTAGGATATAAGTGTGCACGGGGTCCCGTGGGAGCAGAAGGAGGATGATTTGGTTTCCAGAGGCAAGTCTTCCTGAAGGAGGTGGCAGTGAAAATAATGAATGCATAGGAGTGATCCTAGAGAAGAAGATTGTGGAGGATGCTCCAGATAGAAGAAATGGAAGCATGAAAAACCATGATTGTGTGAAAAAGCACAAAAAATTCTTATAGAATTTTGAAGACCATATAGACATACTAAAAAGCTTGAAATTTAACCCATAGGTAAAGAGGAATTATCAAAAGGCTTTATGGCTCAGTATGACAAAATGATATTTGCCTTTGAGGCAGGCTTGTCAATGATGGAATGGGGTTAAGGTCATAGGCGGGGACAAATTAGGGATCTAACAAAATAACTTCCAAAAGAGATGAGGGCCTGGACAAAGGTGATGGTGATACTGAGGGTAAAAGGACCCGTGATGGGAGCAATGTGCACATAATGAGATCCTCTCTTTGGGGGCATGAGAAAGGGACACCCATGAGAAGCTGCTTTGGGCAGAATTGTGTCCTTCCAAGTTCATCTGTTGAAGCCCTAACCTCCAATGTGACTGTGCTTGGAGATAGGGCCTTTAAAATGGTAACTGAGGTTAAATGAGGTCATAAGGGTGGGACCCTAATCCCATAGGATGTATCCCTCCATGAAGAGAAAGAGATATCAGAGCCTTCTCTCTCTGAGGGCACTCAGAAGAAAGACCATCAGAGGACACTGTGAGAACATGGAAATTTGTAAGCTAAGAACAGAGAGACCTCGCCAAAAACTGACCATGCCGGCACCTTGATCTTTGACTCCCAGCCTCTAGAACTGTGGGAAAATGAGTGTTTGTTGTGTAAGCCACTCAGTCTGTGATACTCTATGGCAGCCCCAGCTGACAAATACAGAGGATGTTGCTGAAAGAAGTAAGATCTAAACATCATACATAGAGAAACAAAAGCAATGAGGCAAAGTCCTGAATAAGCAGCAAATCTGCAGTAGAGAGGTGAGTGGAGAGGGAGTTTCTGGTTGATAGCTTTGCAGGATAAAACAGAAGACACATGAGTTCCTTGTACAAGGGATTTCTAAGGCATGGAGTGATGGACTTCTGCTTCTGAGGAGACCATGTTAGCGTTGTGATTAGATCAGCCAAACTGTTGTCCAACTACTACTGTATCCCGAAATCTATTTTCATTCCTGAAAGCTATGTCACAGCCAAGTCTGTTTCTTGTATGCCTTGCCTCCAAGTGTGGTATAACAGCCACTCCCCGCCCTCCCCTGGCATCAACTCCAACAGGCCTTCTCACTTGCACTCTGGAACTGCTGAACAAGGACAGTGGGAGGAAGAGGAGATGTCAGGATGAGCAGAATGGAAATAATGACGACAGACTCCAGAAATCTTGGGATACCATGTTAGAAATCCAAGAAGATTTTGTAAAAAATATGAATTGTAGTAAGTATGTAAAATATGACTATTTTAGCAATCCAAATTATGATACCAGGAAACCACTTATGCACATAATGAGAGTCATCTATGAAACACAGGAAGTGTGGCACGATGCTGTGTCTAAATGAAGAGGGGCTGTCTTTTAAATGACACCACAGAATCTGTTTTTATTCACCTCTCTCTACAACAAATTGGCTTAGTTTAAATACCAGACTGTAAAAGGGCTCATTCACACTCTCAGTACCTACGGATTGTGAGGAAAGAAACAAAGGAAAAACCCTGACTGCACTTTTTTCAGCACCTGCCAACAAAGGGCCTGGGCTTTTGGACAGAATTTCATAGATGGAACAAATGAAAAATAATGATCCTTCCTTTACCTCTATGCCATTATAGCCTCACAAGTAGAAGACAAGGAAGATTATAGGATTTAGACACTCCTTGTGGAAGAATTGGCAAGTAGATTATTCTTCTGCCTACTTAAAAATAGTTTCAATTTTGATTTCAGGCATGTCACTGTGTGTGTGTGTGTGTGTGTGTGTGTGTGAGAGAGAGAGAGAGAGAGAGACAGAGACAGAGAAAGAGACAAAGACAGAGACACAGAGAGAAAAAGTGTGGCAGTTTCCTCCCTTTTCTGTTCTACATTAATGCATTCCACCTGTGCTTTTAACATCCAGATGCTATCATATTTTAATTATACTTATTAATGTCTGCGTAAGAATTACAAATGGCAAACCAACCTTCCCTCTAATTAGCTAAGTCAATCTGCTTAAAGGCAGAACAGTGAAATAGGACACCATGCTAAAATCATACAAGAGATGGAAATGTCTTCATCTGTTTTTGTTTGCATGTTTTTAACCAAAGGTGACAGCATGGTTCTTTACTATCAGTGCAGCAAACACAATATCCAAAGATGAATACATTTACAGCTGTAGGTAGCATTGCTGTTTTAACATTATTATTCTCCCTATTGGGAAAACATCTGTGGAAAATAAGAAAAGAGAGTCGTAATAAAACTGGAAAGAGATATCAAAAGAAATGTTGCCATTTCCATTTTTGGAGAGTTTCATGAAAAGGACCATTGTGTGCTCTAGTCACTCTGACCAGAGAGTCCAACTCTACCCTGAAATATCTTACAGCATCTCCAAGTATCTCTCCCATGGATTTCTGGCAAAACAAAAACAAAACAAAACAAGAAAACAGAAAAACCTCTAACCTAATATACCAAGTAATTTAAAGTAAAATATCTTTCTCCTTGGCTATTGTTTTAGGAGAAAGGAGGGATGAAACACGTATTTTTTTTTTTAAAAAAGCAACATTTTATAACAATCCTCAAAAGACCAGAAACCATGATTTAGTCATTTTTCCTGAGTAAGGACATTCGTGGAGCAGACTGGTGAGGACTGCCTTTGGCACTGTTGACCTGCCCTGAAGCTTTTTGTGTCCACGATCCCCAGTTTTCTCATCTGAATACAGAGACCTCACCACTTCTCAGCATGTCATATGGATTAAATGGCAGAATGTAGAAGAAAGCATTTTGAAATTTTCTGTACACTGACCTACTGTGAGTTCGTAGAGATAAAAATCCCAAAATGTTTCATGCTGAAAAATATGAGAAAGTAAATACTGCTTTTCAATTCATGTATTTTATCTTATCTGCATCATTGCCTTCCTCACTCTTTTTAAGCACTTTGCCAAGAGCTTTCTTTTGAGAGTGCATCAATATCATATAACAATTCCACACAAAACTTGTTTATCGGAGTCTGATGCTAGTGGATAAGGACAAGGTCATCAGTTTTGGGTGATAACTTGAATAACATCATAGGCTCTTGTTTCCAAGATACCTACTAGTGGCAAAATGTGTGTGTGTGTGTTTGAGAAAGAGAGAGAGAGAGAGAGAGAGAGAGCCCCTTGAGAAGGGTTCCTCAAACCAGAAATAAGGTTACTTCTGAGAATAAGATAAAAATTTATACATACTAGTGACGGTAAGCATGGCTACCACCTATTGCGTGCCTAATATCCACCAAAACTAAGCCTTAGGAAACAAAAATGAACAAAACATAGTTCCTATCTATAACAAGATGACAATGTTGAGGGGTAAAATAGACAAATAAGTCAGCAATTATCATTTAAGCACTATGATAAGGGTAACTGAAGCCTTGAGTGGTCACGGACTGTTTCTTAATACTCAGTAAAGGTGCTACCTCTGGTTAGTCCCTGACGGATGACAGGGAGATGGAGAGACATGAAGACTGCAATAGTAAGAATGCAAGAGGGTGGGAAATGGGGTGAAGGAGAAAAGGAAGAACATTAACAGGCAAGGGGGTAGCTTACGTAAGGCCTGTGAGTTAAAAAAAAAAAAAAAAAAAAGGACATCTTAAGGAATTTCATACATTCCAGAATGGTTGAAGGTTTTAATTGTAATTTTACACCTTGTATACATTTTCATATTTTCCTATATAAATGCAGATAGCTACATCTGTATATGCCTACTGTGTGGACCCAAAACCTAATTCATGGCTGCCAGCTCCTCCACATATAAACAAGAAAAGGGCAAAAACAACATGCCTGTGGTGTCCAAAAAGGCTTCCTTCTATTAAATGCGGCTATGAAATGATGCGGCTTAACAAAGATTCATTGAAGCTTCATCTTTCAAGCACAATGTAAGTTTAAATAGATTTCCAGCTCTATTCAATCTCAGCTACAGGGCAATCACAACTGTAACTAACTCCTACGTCTTTCATCTTTTGACAATGAAATTAAAATATTGCTTCATGCTACAGTAGAAAAGAACACTCTAAAATAAATAATCCAAAAGTTGAAATAAAACTGAAAATAACAGCAGTGCCGTTCAGTGGGCGGCAATGTTAATGAATGGAAGCTCTGCATACAAATTGAACAAACACGCACTGATTTTGAAAAAATATGGAAGGAAGATTGAGCTAAACTATGGACAGCAGATAGTTTAGAATCAAAGTCAAAATGAAGCAATTTAGGTAAGAAAAGTAATTATTTTCTAAAAGAAGGGATACATAGGGAAAGTAAGTAAGAAAGTTGGCATTCACCTTACAGACCCCATTATATGGAAAAAAAGTCATGGAAATCAAACATGTGCAATGTCTGCTACACATAGTGAGATGGAGAAGGATCATTCTAAAAGCAGACCAACCATTTGATCCAGCAATCTCACTACTGGATATTTACTCAAAAGAAAAAAAAAGTCATTTTATCAAAAAGACACTTACATTAGAATGTGTATGGCTGCACAATTCACAACTACAAAGATGTGGAATCACCCCAAGTGCCCATCAATTCATGAGTGGATTAATAAAATGTGGTATATGTATAATACGGAGTACTACTCACCCCTAAAAAATGAATTAATACCTTTTGCTACAATCTGAATGCAACTGGACACCATCCTCCTAAGTGAAGTATCACAAGAATGGAAAAACAAACACCACACGTACTCTCTATTAAATTGAAACTAACCAATCAGTACTCATGTGCCCAGATGGAAGTAAAACTCAATGGAAATCTTGCAGGTGGGAGGAGGGAGAAGAGGATGGGCAAAATCATACCTAATGGGCACAATGTACATTATATGGGTGACAGGCACACTTACAGCTTTGACTCAAGCAGTATAAAAGCAATCCCTGTAACCAAAATATTTGTACCCCCATAATATTCTGAAATAAAATAAATAAAAATAAAAATAAACATTAAATTCTCCCTGCTCCTGGTTTAGAAGAACAGGAATCCCTTGAGTCAGGTTTTCCAAATTATGTCTCTTAAAAATAATGGGTAGTTTTGCAAACCAAAGCAGGATCAACTGTTTTCAGCTTATAGTTATCTCTGTCAGTGCTATTGGTGGTGACATGTTGGCCTTTGATATTTCTGTAATCCTGGCCCTTCAGTTTTTCCCATAGTGTCAGCCCAAGGTCAAAGAGTTGTATACCTGCTTTTAACTTTATTCACCTCTCCTCATGCCCACAAAGTAACAAGGTCTACCTGTCCCATGGCTTCCTAATTATGAAAAATGACTTATTCAGTTTATACAATTACTTCCCTTTATCCATCCTGTTCATCTTCCCTGGGGCGTCCAATCTTGACCCAAAGAGACTCAGTAATATTTGAAATTGGGAGCTGGTCTAATATCTCAGCAGAGTTGATCAGCTCTTATAGCACTTGGGGCTTCCCCTTCCTCAGGCATCTCCTCTCTAAATTTTGGATCCTCAAAGCAATCCAATTCCCAACCACTCACTCCCCTCTACATAAATAAAAATAAAACCCAAAATATTAGGTATTATTTCAAGGGGTTATTATATTATTCACTATGGAAACTCATCTGCTTGTTCTTTGGGAGCAAAACTACAATACAAAATACAGGTTGAGTAACCCTTATTGAAATGCTTGGAACCAGAAGTGTTTCAAATTTTGAATTTTTCTGAGTTTGGAATATTTGCATATATATAATGTTTGTGTGGGGGAATCAAGGCAGGAGCAAAAAAGATACAGCTGAAGGGGGCTGGAGGGTCTTTTTCCCCTAAATAAACTCTATATTGTGTGCCTGTTTTAACTGCAACCCATCACATTAGGTTAGGTATGAAATTTTCTACTTGTGGCATCTTGTTGGTGCTCAAAATGTATTGGATTTTGGGGTATTTCAGATTTCGGATTTTCATAATAGAAATGTTCAACCTGTACTAATATCTAATTTTTAAAGTTTGCTTTTTCTGCTAACTTCTCTAAAAAAAAAAAGAAAGAAAGAAAAAGATAAAATCTCAAAAGATAAAAAAGAGAAACTAGCTGAAACTAGATTTATGCTGTTACTTCGTTCAGTAGTAAATGCAACCAAAAATGAGTTTTAAAAAAAAACTGTCAAAAGTAAGACACATATGTGACTAAGAGCAAAAGCTTTGGAAAGTTAGACATTATAGCTCAATGTGAATGTAAATGCTTTATTAACAGTGGAACTGAACATTGGAGAAATTCCCTTGTGGGATTAAAAACAGTCCAAATGCTAGAGTAGATTCTAAACTGTGTGCTACAAAAAAATCCTAGTTTTGCTGATAAGGAGAACTAGGGCTCTTCTCCATGCAGGGGAGATGTGGTCTTCCATCCCCGGGGGAATAATGGTTAAGTTTCACAAATCTCAGAACAGAATGTCAACAGCACCATCTGCTCATCTGGCTTTCAAATGACGCATATGGACTCATCTTCTTGCCCAGATTCTCCTCTCGCTTGGGGCTTTTCCCTTCCGTTTGGTCCTTAGTGTGTACTTCTAGGTTTGCCAAATGCACATTGGAGGCCACTGAAGACTTTTTGCTGAAGAATAGCTCAATAACGTATTAAATTCTTATCTAGTCAGAGGTTTCCTTGAAAAAATTTCTCTGCAGTGTATTCAACTTGTATAGCCCCAATTATGCTCCCCTGACTATGGTAATTTAGAAGTTATTTTAAAATTAAGAGCTTTGTTCATAAATACTGTTTGCTTAAAGGTTAAAAGGTAGAATTATATCCTTTATACCAAATTCCAATCTCCATGGGTTTTTATCTGCTCATATTAATTCAAACAGAAGGGTCTGGATCTCATCTGTCATTCAGAACCACAAATAAACCTCTAGAAGCAAACATTTCTGTTGTTGTTTCCATTACACATAGGTTTAAAATGTGCTTTAGAAACACATGTCACAACTGAGATGTGGGTGGGCATTATGAATAATTAAGTGGGAGTGCAGAAAGCAAAATAGACAAAAGAAACAAAAGAATTTCTTAACAAATAAATTCAAATCCCATTTGAAATGTAGAACATTGGAAGAACATTAGTCAGGGTCTCTACAACTAATTAGCTTCATGACTTTCAGCAAGATATAATTTCCCTGGATATTTATGTAAAACTAGAATTATGTGTAAGAAAAGTTTAGAAAGTCAGAAAGTAAGTACAAAGTAAAGAAGCTGAACATAAATCTTGAATATAACTGCTAATTGAGTAATAAAAGAAAAATAATAAGGACTATTTATTAACTTTTGTTTAATTGCCTATTTTCTCTATAAAATTCTAAATACATGATTCAGGGATGATATCTACCTTGATCACCACTTTATCTCTGGGGCCTAGCATAGTGCAAACAAGCCACTTAGTATTTTTGGGAGGAAAGACTAAATGAGTTTTAAACACATTATCTAATATCATAATACTATTCTGGTCTTATTTTCCAGTTTTTTGCTAATAGATGTATTTGTATCCTCTGTAATATAAAAATGGGAAGAGACAGCATTGGTCGCGATTGAGTATGTAAAGCGAGAAAGTTAAGACTCAAATAAAAAATGAATTTCCTGAAATATTATTAATGGGAAAATGGGTATAAAGTCTTCAATGGTTAATTAAAAGCAAATTAAATAAAATAAGAATATGATATAACATAAAGAAGGTATCCCACAATCAATTTACTTAAATTTCTCAACAACTCTGAAAGATACTATATACCAAGTTTACATAAGAAGAAATTAAAACATAAAGAAGTGACTTATCCAAAGTAACATAAACTAACCAGGAGAATTGAAATTTGAGCCATTATACCACTGGTTCTAACGTTGGCCCTCTTTCCAGTATACATCTCACATTAACTGAGAGTCTATCAACTACCAGGTATTTTGCTGAGTATTCTTTGGGTAAGAAGGAAAATTAAATATTGGCATAAGTTAATGAGATTGATTTCCCTTCAATGAGTATAAATAATAGGATAAAGATATATTTTGAGAGGTTAAAATGATTTTTATCCTAAACAGAAAGGAAAGTTTATTAGAGGATTACATCTATTTACAACAAAGGAAGGCATTGTGTAAAAAACAAAAAATGAAGTACTTAAGGGTAATGTGAGATGAAATCCCATAATAGTTAACAGTATGAGTAAAAGTGCATAATTGTCAATGGTATGGAAATGTCCAAAGAAATTATGCGTGGTTAAGACAAAAGGCTTGGCCAGTGCAGTGGCTCACACCTAGAATCCTAATACTCTGGGAGGCTGAGGCAGAGGACTGCCTGAGGCCAAGAGTTTGAAGTTCCATTCCATCCTGAGCAACAGCGAGACCCCATCTCTACAAAAAACAGAAAAATTATCCGGGCATAATGGTGCGTGTCTGTAGTCTTCAGCTACTTGGGAGGCTGAGTCAGGAGAATTACTTGAGCCCAAGAGTTTGAGGTTGCAGAGAGCTATGATGAAGCCACTGCACTCTGGCCTGGACCACATAGCAAGACTCTGTCTCAAAAAAAAAAAAAAAAAGACAAACAGCTTACAAAGGAGTCTCTGGGTTGCTTGGTCATCGACAATATATTAATATCCACTGAGTTGAGGCCACTTAGTCTTTTGCTTTGACATCCTCATGTTTAGTGGGGAGAAGCAGGGCCATCTTTGATGTAAGGTTCCACTTAGCCTTCACTAAAGAAGGAACTGAGTTCTATGTGCTTTCCCCTATGCAAAGGTTCAAAGTTAGGACTTTCATTCAAGAACAGTACTCTAAAAACTCAAAACAGTTCTGAAAACCTAATGCCTCATGGTTTATCTCTTGATTTTATTACCACAGGGATTAGCAAAAATCTTTCTGATACAAAAAGGTATGTTTTTTTCTAACATTTAAAGGAAGAGACAGCTGAAGAGACTGTCCTTCCTCATATCAGGCTGAGGAACCTAACGGCAAAGAGAAGATAAAAACCCACTGGGTGGGGGCAGGCATTGAAGGAGAGGAAGAAAACCTACATTCCTGGGGCTTTTGGACAAGATAAAAAAGAGGAATGCATAAAAGAGCCTGGAACCCCTACAGGGGTCTAAGCCTGAGCAGCAGAATTATCCAGGATGATTCTAATGCAATAGGTTTGTATTTATTTTTCATCAGCATAATTTTGCAGCTTATACTTCAATGAAATACAGCAACATTCTCCTCTGGGGATAATTTTGAGTCCTTGGAGACATGTGACAATGTCTGTAGACATTTTGCTTGTCATAGCTGGGAAAAGGGGATCACTTTTGGTATCTAATGGGTAGATCCAGAGGTGCTGCTAAACATCCCCGCAATTCACAGGACAGCCCCCCTACAACAAAGAAATAACTGGCCCAAAATGTCAACAGTGCTGAGAATGTAAAACCTTGGAATACAACGAGAATTAGAATCAAACTCTTTTTTATAGGCATTTTTCAGATTTCTTTGCTACCTCTGACTCAAACAGGACCTAACTAGCAAATTTCAGGAATGACCTTGTTTCAAGGTGCATCATTTGTCAGCATCAAATTCATATCCTCTTTCGTATTTAAAATCTACCATTAGTTATTTCTCCCTCAAAAGGCTTCTTACAATTTAACAGTCAGGACATGTTATGGCTGTGAAATAGATGTCCCTATCACACTGCTTTAGATGGGAAAAGAAACATTCTGCAGTGTTTATAAGTCATAAAGAATTCTAAATATCTCCCACTCAACACATTCAGGCAAAATGATGGTATAATTTCTGTGCTGGGTGGCACTCTTTCATACCATTATGTGTCTTGTGATCCAACCATAGGTAATGCACTATTTTCCTTTAATTAAATCTGCATTGTAATTTCTATAAAAAAATCAATTAAACACAAGGAGCAATTACTTATTTTTTATCACAGCCTAATTTACTTTCCCAGAACCAGCAGCATGAAAATGTGAGGAAAGATCTCATCTACCTCGGTGTATTTAAATAATGTATGCATATTTTTAAAAGAAATGCAAAGGAAACACTGTTAAATATGCAATATATTATCTATACATAATTCCCCATTTACATCAACTTTATGGATGGGTAATACAGTTTAATAGCAAAAGCCTAGGATTTCCTTTAGAAAAACATTTTTTTTCATAGTCAGTATTATAGCTGAAAACATTTTTCAGACTCTTACAGTGAAAATATAATTAGACAACAATTTGCTCATCAACCTCATCAAATCAGTTTCATAAATGACCTACTTAGATGTCAAATAAACCCAAAAGAACTACTTTTTTTTCCCCAAAGCCTTATAAATCCATCCTTCTTTACATTTCCATACTCTATTCATTATTATCATCAAGGAATTTTATTAACTACTTGCTTAGTAGTTAGTGGGAGACCCTGGAGCTAACCACCCAGCATCCTTCCAGCTGAGCTCTCTAGTCTTTTCACTCAAATTCATTTTATTTAATACACTGGGCATCAGGAGTTTTCAAACTTGAGCTGGCATAGGAATCACCTGGAGGGCTTGGGAAGTAGGTTTAAAGGGCTCTCAAATTTGCATTTCTAACAAGGTCTCCAGGGATACTGATGCCTGACCTGAGGACTACAATTTAAAGCACCCAACTTTCATCAATAATCTGTATGTGCTCCTACCCACTGTGTTAGGGGCATCCGTTTATTTTCTGGCCCTTACTTTTATGTTATCAACCTCATTGCTCATCACAAAACAGATCAACCCTCTCCCACCTGGACAATTGCATTTTTCTTCTTTCTTCCCTTTTTCTGCTCCTCCTCTTCCTCCTCTTTTCTCTCTTTCTCTCTGTCTCTATCTCCCTCCCCCACCCCTTCTTCTCTCCTTCCCTCCCTCCATACAATTATATAACTCTGATTTCTTTCAAATCCAGACTCAAAGCTCACCTTGGCCATGAAATCATCTCTGATTCACCCCACCTAATATACACCTCTCTTCCATATTGAGCCATTCAATGCTTATTTACTCACTTTTGAGGCCTTCATACTCCTTGCTTCATTAATTAGTAAATTACAGCCTTTGTGTATTCCTGTGGCGCATGGCCTTAATTATATTATTTATTTCATGCATTTTTCCTTTTCTGATGACAATGCCTGCTAGAATGAGTAGCTCACAATCAGCGCATAATAATGTACTGAGTCAGGGGTTGCAAAGCACTATTTCCTCACTCAGTGACCCAAGGTTCAAAAGAAATCTAATTAGTGCTACAACCAAAGCCACTAGTCAAATCTGGAGGAAATTGGCTCCAAATCACAATGCTGCTTTAGTTTCCTCAGTGGCTGCTGATATTACCTGCTAATAGGGGAACTTTATGGAGAAAACATGAAATGAGTCTGGTTGCTAGGCTGTCTGCAGGACTGTCTATAACAGGGATCCTCAGAAGACATGTTATGCATGTTTAAATACTCCTAAAATGGCCACTGGTGATAGAGAAAAGAGAACTCTCCCAAGTTAATTTTTATACTTCTTTAAAAGCCTGGTTTGCTCTAAGAGAACTCATAAATGAGAAATATTTTAACTATTCTGTCATATTTGTTGGGTCACTCAGTTGTGAACATAAACAGTTTTAGAATGAAGACCTTCTGGCCACATAGATAATAATAGGTTTTGCAAAATGTAGAACATCATGAGAGGTATGGAAAGGATGATAAAAATATCTCCTGTCTCTCTCACACGCAGTCTCTCTCTCTCTCTTCTCTTCCCAGATGACTAATGGAAGATTAATTTTCTGAGGCCTACAGGAAAACCTCACACTTTGTCTGTAGGTTAAAAGTATGGCATTCCCCAAGTGATTCCACAGAAATGAAGGAACAAAGAAACTCTCAGAGTGTTAAGGAATTTCTGCGAAGGTGCCAAGACATTTAAAAGTTACTGATCAGATTCAAAGTCCCAATGTCATGGTAGCCTTACACTATGATGAAATTTTTTCACTTTAATTTTTTATAACAATGCCATAAATCCATGTATTTCTGAGTGTGTTAGTGTCTTAGTCGTTCAGGTTGCTATAACAAAATAATCTTAGACCATCTAGTTTAAAAACAACAGAAATTTATTGCTTAAATTTATTGCTAAGATCAAGATCAAGGCACGAGCAGGTTTGCTGTTTGGTAAGGGCCCAGTCTCTGCTTCAGAGATGGTACCTCCAGAGGGTAGGAATGCTGTGTCTTCACATGGTGGAAGGGGCAAGGTGAAGCAGCTCCCTCCTTTTATAAGGACACTAATCATCTTTAATAAGGTCAGAGCCCTCATGACATAATCACTGCCCAAAGAGCCCCACCTATTACATTGGGTATTAAGTTCCAACATATGAATTTCAGAGGGACACCAACATGAAGACCATAGCATTCAGTTTCTTTATTTTTTAGTCCATATCACAGATGAGATATTAGAAATGCAGCAATGACACTTACAGAAAACATCCAGGTTCAATTAGACAGTGTTTCTCAACCACTGGACATTTTGTCCCTCAGGAAATATTTGAGAATATCTGATGGTATATTTAATTGTCACAAAGAAAGGGAGGGATTCTACTGGCATCTAGTTAACATAGGCCAGGGGATGCTGTTAAACATTTTTAAAGCACAGAACATCCCCCAAAACAAAAAAAAATCATATACCCCAGAATCTAAGTAGTGCCAAGGGTGATAAACACTGAATTAGATCATATGTACACTTTGGAGATAGGTTCAAGACTCTTCTACATATTACCTATGCAAACTTGGGCAGGCTAATTAACCCCAGGACTTGAACATCCTATCCATAAAACTGAGTTTAGAAATTGTTCCTGTTCAATCTGTGGAGAAGATTAAATGGTGTAATTTATGCAAAGTACCTATTTCAATGTCTGATACATACTAAGTACTCAATAAATACAGGCCCTGATATGTCATAGGCACTCCATAAATGTTAGCTTCTCATTAGTTCCAATATATCTTGGTTACAAGCTTCCGCTAGACAAACTATCATTCTAAGATAAACCAACCTCTGTGAAAATGTCCAGAAGTTCCCACTGTAAAATTAGAGAACAGTTGTATTATACATAAATACTTAAGTGATCAGGCTCCTCTAATCATATAAGAACTCAATTATTTAACTATGTCTTTGATATTTGTTACTTATTTCAGGGGTGCTGGTGGAAATTGTGCATTAATAGTAGATATTTTCTATAATGTTGTAAAATATTTACTAGGAGAAATAAAGCAAACCCTAATTTATTGGGAAATAATCACCCAATAAACTGTTCATTTAAAAGAAAGGAATACGGGACATTTGGAGGAAAATTTAGTTGTGTATAACCACTTAGGTGACTCTACTAGCAGTAAAAATATTCATTAACATTGTTGTTGACTTAGAAAATTTAGACTCTCAAAATCCCAACCCAGTAATTTCCTCAATAATAAATCAAAATGCAGAATTTGTTTAAAAAATATTTTGTATAAATGGAAAACACTTTTACTTTTCTTAAGCAGGAACTTCTTCTTAAATCTGCTTTTTCAAGTATTAGAGGACTAACCAATATTTCAGAGAAGCCACTGAGTTTCAGCATCGCATGAAAAAGAAGTGGCAACTTCATATGTGTATCTCTGATTCAGGGCTTATTTTCTGAACTACCATTATTTTCCATTGACTCTTAAGATTCTCTGACTCAACAAGTTAACACTACAAATTCAAGTTTCATAAAGAAAATCAGAAATCTTTAGGAGGCAACTCTAACCAAGGAGAACATTTTTTTCCCATAAAATAAAGTCTATGGAGGCCATATACTGATTGATATTTCTGTACAAATGGGTCAAAACTGATCAAATACTACACCAAAGTTAAGACTATATCTCAAATCCTATAAAATTAAAATAGTCTACATAAGCTCTCTTTTGAGCAATCAGTAGTTTACAAAGCCACTAAAAAGAATGTTTAAATTTTAAATAAATTCAAATTTTAACCTTTAGTATCAGAAGATTAGAAGATCTTGATAAAATAATTTGAGAAACATTTTCTGCACTGACAATTGAGTTGTTGACACCAATTGCTGAAAAATTAGCAATTTTACCTTTTTATTGGTATAACATATCTAAACAACTTGGTAAATCTATTTCTCTATTTAGCCATCATCTATCTATCTATCTCAGTAGGCTTCTTCTTGTGGGACTTGAAAGATTAATAGAGATTAATTTTGTGTTTATTTATATATGCAATGGAATGATACTCAATTTAAACTTATTTGGTAAATGAATGAGTTATTTTTGTACCTTATTCCAAGAAGGCATATTAAGTTTCACCAAAATCTTGCACAATGTTTAGATTACAGTAAAGAGTAGTTTTTGAGTTTATATAAAAGAAGGACAACGAATTTTATTCCTACACTGATAGTGAAATTGAAAGGCACATTGTGCTGAAGAAACATCTGCATTTGGGGGGCAATGGAATGAGCCACAAAGTAGAGAGAGTGAAAGTGTGTGCGAGCTATCCAGCAAAACCCGAAATCTAAGGTGTGCCAGGAGGATGCTATCTGAACATAGTATAGACGGTCCTCAACTTACTACAGTTCAACTTAGGGGTTTTCAACTTTACAATAATGTGAAAGCAAAACTCATTCAGTAGAAACAGTACTTCCAGTGCCCATTCCACCATTCTGTTTTTCACTTTCTGTATAGTATTCAATAAATTATATGAGAAATTCAACACTTTATTATAAAATAGGCTTTATGTTAGATGATTTTGCCCAACTGTAGACTAACATAAGTGTTTTGAGCACATTTAAAGTAGGCTAGGATAAGCAATGATGTTTGGTAGGTTAGGTGTCTTAAATGCGTTTCAACTTATGGTATTTTCAACTTACAACAGATTTATTGGAATGCAGCCACATGGTAAATACAGGAAAAACTGTATTTATTTAGAAAATATTTTTTTGGATTCAATTTCCAACTTTAATTTTGTGACATTTCAAGATATCCTCAATTACACACATAAGAATTTTTAAAAATAATTAAAATTTACTTAAATTTAAAAGATGTGCTGCATGTAATTTGTGGAAATAAATGACAGAAATGCTTTCACAAAACAGAAGTGGAATCATAATTACACAAAAATTGAAGTCTCTATTTTTTGACACTACACTATTTGGCCTTTAAGCAGGAATACAGACAGTTTTAATCTTGTCACTTTATCCATTTTATTTTGACCCATTGCTTGTAATGTCTGCAAAGATATTTTGGCTTTTTTATGTATGCAAGCATATCACCAGAATTTACTGAGAATTTTTGAATGACTTCCATTAAACTAAATGAATTAATTGCAGAATTTTCAACACAGCAAAGTTACATTTTTCAATTTTAAATTTCCATATTCTTGGACTGAAATTATCATTATAAAAACTTCTCTATGTAAATGTTATAAGAAATGATTGATTAACTAATCATATTTATTAATATCATCAAAACTTCTAATTATTATATCTGTCATTGTGAGATTTTTATTGTGGTTGTTAACATTTATACCAAACTCAATTTTTCTGAGTCAAGTTGTTCAGATACCAGTTTTTGTTCAAGATAAAAATGCACTTATGATAAGTGTTATTTGGTTTTGCTAATTTATATTTGATGGTTATGTCAAGCAGTGATATGTATTGTGAATCATTTTATGTCTTGGAGAAAAGAACAGGGTAAAATTTCCAGAGTTAGTAGATATCTCTTGGGGAAAAAAATATAGTTACATAAAGATACAGGATCTGTAGATATAGTAATGTTTAAATGGCAGGACTGAAACATTCTCTACTACTGCATCTTACCTTTGACACAAACCTCATTATTTGAGCTTTAAAACAAAAACAAAAATCAACCCAGATTCTCTTGAAAGATGGACAGAAAAAAAAATAACTCAGCTTATATAAGAAAAAAAAAAACTCACTTTATATATTAGCAATATTTTTTTCCCTAAAAATTTTTGTAGGGATCTAGTTTTTGTATAATTTTTACACTTGTATTTTCATTATTTTAGGTCTGGGTTTGATGTAATAGATAAAAGGGCTAAGATTTGGTAAAGCAGTGAATTGTTCTAAAGACAAAAAATATATATCTGATTTAACTTTTGCAAAAATGTGGATTTTCTTACATCAAGTTACCTTAAAATGAAATCAATTTTAACAATACTTTGGCTTCTATGGGTTCTCTGTCATGTGGACCTTCACACAGAAATGGCCAAAGGTTTTTAAGCTATAATGTCACTATTATATTGTCACCAACCTATAATGAGAACACTATAAAGTATCATCTTTGAGATTTTGATAATTTCATACTATGTGCAGAGAAAAATCAAACCAAAGAAAATAATACATGATACAGAATTATAAGGTCCTCCATATCACTGTTACAGGTTTAATAGTGTGCCCCTCAAATATATACATTAATGTCCTAACCCTCAGTACCACAGAATGTGACCTCATTTGGGTCTCTATAGAGGTAATCAAGTTAAAATTAGTGTGAGCTCTAATCCAATATGACTGCTGCCCTGATAAAAAGAGGAAATTTGGACAGAGAGGCAGACACACACAGAGGGAAGAGGGCATGAAAACACACAAGGAGAACACCATGCATAAAGGAGGATTGGAGTGATGTATCTATGAGCCAAGGGATGCCAAAGATTGCTTGCAAAGCAGCAGGTACTAGGAAAAGGCAAGGAAGGATTTCTCTGCAGGTTTCAGGAGGAGCACGACCCTGCCAACACCTTGATTTCAAATTCTAGCCTACAGAACTGTGAGATAATTAACAATCTCTGTTGTTTTAAGTCATCCAGTTTTTAGTACTTTGTTATGACAGCCTTAAAAAGCTAACATACCACTTTTTCTAGAATTAACAGTGGTA
Organism: Eulemur rufifrons; assembly: GCF_041146395.1. Lineage (NCBI taxonomy): Eukaryota > Metazoa > Chordata > Mammalia > Primates > Lemuridae > Eulemur > Eulemur rufifrons. The sequence continues at coordinate 76,396,659 of NC_091001.1, read as the reverse complement.
AAATTATAATAATAATAATAACAAAAAGCCTACTTTTCTGCTTACTCTTATAAAATCTTCCTGGCAGTCATTTCCTCTGATTTGATCACATTTACATACAATTTTAATTAAAGAACAACTAATAAATGTTTCAAGTATAGGAAAAAATACACTTAATAAAAAAATTCTAAATGATGATTTGACAAGTCTCTTTTTTTTTCAGAAAACTTTGTTGATATATTTATTTATTTTTCTGTTCTGCTATCATAGAGAAGACTGGAGGAGATATTAATTCAAATCCTTTATGTGATCAATTGAGTAACAGACGTTTCACCGTCGTAGGTGGGAGTTCATAGATGTCAATCCCATACTCTAGTAAATCCTTCTATTTCTCAATCATTTAAAGAGTGGAGAATAATATATTTATCCCTATGTACTTCCAATGTATAATTTGTGCAATTACTCATTGTGTAGTATTTTCTAAGATGTTTTCAATGCTGAGCATTGCCTTGAGTTCTCTCCCTTGGCAGTCAAAATAAATTTTTGGAAGATTTTCAAAAGACTATCCTTGCAAATCGGAATGGTACGCTTAATAGACCATGTTGTTTGAGGTCAGCATTGCTGAATGTTGCACCTTGTATCATCTTTAGATGTATAAAGTCATGAGGGAGTCTTACTTTCAAGATCATAAGTGGAATATTGGTATAGCTAAGCAATTTCTCTTCCATGCTTAAGAAATGCTTTCAAAAATAACATACACGAAAAAAAATAAATAAATAACATGCACTTTTACGGTACTTCTGACTCTCTTGATGATAACCCCAGGCTTTGATATATTTCTTATTCTTTTGAGCTTTTATACTGTGCCTTTGACACATGAATATATTCCGTATCACTCTGATAACCCTCAGAGGCTTTATTGTATTTTCCTTTAAATTCTCTCAGGGTCAAAATTTACAGCACAACAATCTATTAACCAAGCCCTTGCGATATCCACAGTGGAAAATGGGGAAGATAAGTAAATATCACTGTGATCCTTTTACTGATGTATTTTCCCGCTTCTTTCCTCTTTCAAATAGTGAATAAGTTCTATGGATAAAAGCCATCTTGTAGATATGACTACAGTTCATGAATGGCTGACAGTGGCATGTGAGGTAGTGTTCCCCCAGCAGAGGGAGTAAACATAATACTCCAGAACATCAGCTTGCCATGGGAGCTCTCCAAGGTTCTGAACTCCTTCCCTTGCTCTGCTTTACTTACGTAGATCGGACTTAACACTGATTCTGCTTATCTTGGCCTTATATCACTACATCTAATGATTTCTGATATTAGGAAATTAGCATACGTTAAACCCTATCTGATTGCAAATAGTAAGAAATACAGCAAACTATAACGTTCACAGGGACCAAGAAGGAAATGTAAATAAATAAATATGCTTGCTTTGAAGGAAATAAAACACAACCAAACCAAAACCTACAAGTGAGGGCCTACACAATCTAAGTGTAGGGTGTTCTGACTCTTGCTACATCAAGAAAATATTCAGCTAGCCTCTGATAATTTTATTTCATGAAATATACCAGTATTTAACCTATATTTCAGGATCACTGGACTGAACACATTTATATCAATTTTTTTCAGATTTACTCAGATAACTAAAATATCTCTTGGCTTAGAAGATCATCATACAGCCTGGCTTTCAACATATTTATTGAAGATCTTAAAACCATAAAATGCTTTAAGGGCTTTTTTAACAATTAAGCAAAAAATTACAATTTTGTCAATCACCCCAGGTGGATATTATCATCTTGACTCATCCAATTTCCTTATAAATATATTGACAACTTTTAGGAAAAGGATATTTCTAATAGACGGTTTTGAGAAAAGACATAGTATCTCTAACCTGGTCATGCTCCTTAAGTAGGTTTAGTAGAAAATTATATTCATGGTACAGAAAGTAGTTATAGATTGAGCAGCAGCCAATTAGGGGCTGCTTCATGGAAGAGAATGGGGGTTTATTTAAAGTTTATTAATAATCCAATAATGTTACCAAGTTATTGGATCAGCTAAGTCTAGCTGTCTGCTAATAAGTGTCCTCGAAGGAAACTTAAGCAGGAACACAGTAAGTTCTGTCTCAAGAACAAATCAAAATACTTGTTGATTTCTATGTAAGGTTCCTCAAAGCCACATGCCCATTTTTATATCATTACTATCTCAAATCTTCTTGCTTAGCAATTAATAGCACCCACTAAAGATTTAGTGTCATATAAATAGAGAAGAGCTACATAGGAACTTTCCCAGAGAGAAGAAATAATCAAACACAATTCATATTTTATTCTAGAAATTAAATGTTAACATGTCAAATGCTTTTGTATTAAATTTGAATGTCTCTCCCTTTATAATTACAAAGAAAAAAGGTTCAATGTTTTTGAGGCTATTAAAATTCCCCAGGTAAAACTTGATATTTTCCTACACCTTCACACTCTAGAAAACATAAGAAGAATATTAATTCTAACCTAGAAGAAGCAAACTACTTCGATGGATAATCAGTTTGAACATCCCTGGGTCAGAGGAAGGGATGACAGTTTATTGTGATATACACATGTCTAAGAGAACCAGATGAAGGTCACTGACATGCTTCATATTAATTGCTAAACAACTGTCAGATGGCAATGGCTTGAGGTCACCACCCCTCATGAGTTGAATCCAAATCGTGCTCTGAAGGAGAAATAATCCACTAAATTTTGCTCCTTCAACAGTGAAAACAGAGACATACTTGTCAATTTCCTATATAAAAATGTACTGTTGAGTTTATTCACTTGAATGGGCTTTCAGCTTTGCCAACTCAATTTCTTCAACAAACCTACTAGTATCTGCCTTATCAATTTATATATGCTCAAATAAATAAAGATAATACACATTCATTGAGAGAGGAATATGTACTTCAGATAATTTCATTGCTCTCTCCTATCCTCTATTATTGATGAATTTAGTTCCAAAACATTCTAAAGCAATTTTGGGGGATCATTTTTGGCTTTAGATTACAAAGAAACTGAAGTTTAACTAATTCCATGCATTTATTCACTTATTAAAGACTTTGCTTTGATACCGATGGACACTAGATAGCATTGGATCATTTAATTCTTTTTTTTTTCTTTTTTTGGAATTAAACTTAAATTTTAACTGTGTCTTTGCAGGACAATGAAAAGTTTTCTCTTAATATTCATTTGCACTTTCAACAACACAAAATCTTCCTGATTTTCTTTGGTCATACATTTAAATAAAAAATTATTGTCTTTATATGGTTAATTTTTGATTAAAAGATATTATTCCAAAATGTAAAGTGTTTAAAATACACACCAGTACTATCCCAGCTAAACAAAAGTAGCCATTGTTTCTACTGTAAAACCCACATAATACAATGTGTTTTCTATATTTTCTGAATCAAATCTCTGATAAGAATCAAACATCTAAGATTACCGTTAAACACAGATAAGTTTTGAAAGAGGCTATTCTTACTTAAGTCAAATTAAATAGCATTACACTTGAAATAGAACAGTCTATTTCCTGTTCCATCTTAAGCAAAATATCTACCTAGAGAGGCTCTGAGTTTGCAGTTGTCATCTTCCCCGGAGTTTGACTGATGAAGGAGTCTTTTTTTTTTTCCCACTGCTAAGTGATACATTGTGTATTGCTCAGGTGCCCCGACCAAAAAGTTGGATCATTTAATTCTTTCATAAGTATTTGAAGGATTGGCTTCAAACCTTCCAAAGTACAGCACTGTTTCATATATACATATATAGAGAGGAAGAGAGAGAATTTTCTGAATAAAATCATAATATTTTGAAGTGTTTTGAAACTTGAGAGGAACCAAAGAATGTTTATTACTGAGCTTTAGTGTATTTTAAAGAGCCAACATCTGACACTTCAAAAACGTTAATCTCTCCAACAAACTTTACACCCAGAAATTCATCTTCTAACATAAACAAGCATAGTAAGTAGCGTTATTAGGAAAAATCTCTGCCTGAGTTCCATACTTATATTCAATTTCCTAAGCACCCTCTAAAAACAATCTTACCTTGCTTGACACAACAGAGAAATTAATCAGAATAATAACTAAAGTTAAGACTTTAATAAAAGTGTTTACAGCTTACTTTAAAAGCATTCATAAACAAATGTGTACCTTGGTAAGAGAGTTAGATTACCTAAAAGAATTATGGGGGGAAGAGTTTTCCATATATAATGATCACATTTAACAAGTTATAGTTGGCCTGCAGACAATGAGGTATGGTATTTTTGCCTTTATTTCTTAAACACACCATACATCCTTCCTCCCAAAAACATGCTAACGTAAGAGTGACGATTCCTTGCAAAATCATTCTGAACTTGAGGTTTACAATTTTTAAGAATTCTTGATTACTCTCCATCTCTCAATTACTCATGCACTTAAATATTCTTTTGCCCTTTCTAAATCTTACTATTACTGCCTGGAACCAAGATAGGCAAACATCTATCTGTTCTGGACCATCAAAACACATGGCTGTTTTCTGAATACATAATAAATGATGTCACTTACAAATAATCAAGATGCATGCTTCTCTTTACCACTGAAGATGTTTACACCACATTATATCACATATGTGAGTTTTGGTAGTGGGTTTTTGTTTTTTTGTTTAGGTTGGTGGATTTTTATTCTTTGTTTTTTTCCTTCTTATGAAAATAGCGCTAAAGATCTTCAGTTGGTCCTCCAAAACACATAGAGTTGCAACCAGCATTCTAGAGTTACTTCTAAATATTCTGTGAGGCAAGTGGCAACTGCTACCCTTTCATTACAAAAAAAAAAAGAAAACCATTAACAATTTATTATCTGACCTCACAAGTTTAAAGTAATTGTAAGGCCTTGAATATCTTTGCATCAACTTTTATGTGACTCTAATAAAAGTTAATAATCTAACAGAGACCTTCAGAAGGCCAAATATGAAAGATAACCATGTCTAACGAATAATCTGCTTTCTACTAAACAGCATTTCATAAATTTCAGAAAGAGCCAACTTTATTATTCTTTTAACAGTCTACCTATGGTGCCAATCTAAAGTACAAATGTGTCTCCATGTGTGATTTTGGTAGAAAATAAAAAATTCTGATATCATTAAGAAATTTCAGCACATACAGAAGTATGACAACTTGTGATTATCTAGACCAGACAATTCACTCTTTCAATTTTATCTAGATGTTAACAGTTCTATCTCTATATGTGTGCATTGAGAATCTCGAAGAAAATGGAATTTAAATTACATTTTTCAAAAAATGTGGTCATATATTTTTATTTTATTTAAATATTTAGTTTTGTACAGTACATGTTTAAATTATATTGCTTGATTAATCCATCTAAAATACTAAGTCATGGGTTGCTTCTGTGATTTTTAAATAGAGGAATATATAAACGTAGCACAATGATTACATATATATATACATAGCAGCATGTACTTGCCAAGGTAATAGTAGACTTGATATTTAATTCAATGGAAATAATATCTATGTGGTTACATATAAGACTTCTAAATCAAACCAAACTAATTTTCTCAGAAGGCCAAGAGGTAGAGAAATCATAGCAATAGGGCAACACCCAGAAATTATAGAAAAGGAGCATTACACAAAGGTATAGGAAAGTTCTAATTTTAGTCTTAAGAAACCATTCTTTGTCAGTCAGTGTCCTGGTAAACAGGAACCATGTATTCATTACAAACATAGTGATATGTGTGTGGGAGTATGTGTGTATATATGTATGTAAATAAAATGATTCTGATTCACAATTTACTTTGGGTAGACATACAGCTATTTTATATATATACACACATAATAATTTCATTTGGCAGCATATACAATATACACTACATATAGGTATATGCTATATGCATATATATGCATAATTTCATCTGGCTATTATAATATATTGAGGTATTATAATATACTGTACATAAAATGTATACATATGAAATTTAGATATTAACTGGAAGAGGGGAAAGAGAAAAACAAAAGAAAAGTTAAATCTCAGAAGAGAATAAACTGATATAGCATTAGTGAGTTTCTCTAGGTCTTGAAAAAAATAGTTATTATTTTTGTTTGATTTTTTTTATAATCTCAATGTTGCAATAAGATGTAGTGCTTTTTAATAAAAAATATTAAAAAGTCTAAATATGCATAATCGCATGTTTACTAAATTATGCATGGTCATGCATTCACTAAATATTTTATCACTTTCTTTTTTTGTTATTGTTTTTCAGATCCTCATCAAAATAGATACAGGTAAATGATAAAAGTTTTCTCCAAGATTTTATATTTTTAGTTCTGTACTATGTTCCCTTCTTTATTGCTTTATCTTCTTCAATCAGTTTCAGGTTTCCTTTGGTTTTATTAGCAATATATTACATTGGCACAGCATTTTATATTGCATTGAATACTATACAAGAGTCTTTTTATAAGTAAAAAATGTTTGATTATCAGCAATTTCATATGGCTTAAACTAGCACTCTTTTCAAAGTGCATTTTCATACATTCTCTCATTTGATCATTAACCTTGTCATCACAAGACTTATTCCTATATTACAGAAAAGAAAATAGAGTTTTAAAGAGTCATTACTAAATCTAGATGAAATATGCTAATATGCCAAATATGCTAAAGTAGTGGTGCTTTGATTGTAGGCTAAAGACGTGAATGTGCATATACAAAGCCACTGTCCTGGAATCGGTTTTAATTAAAAGCTCAAGATCTACATTTCCATTTTCCCTGCACAACCCCTCACCCCTACCAAAAACGCTATCATGATGATAAGTATGAGGTCTTCTTCAATGAACTGCTAATTATTCTTTTCAGTGCTTTTTTCTATTATTATGACTTAAATAATACATTTTCTGATCTTACTATTTCTAATTAAGATTAGTAGGTTCTACCAAGATTAAAGAGGAGATCATAGCTCAGTTTCTTCAAAAAATAAAGACTGCTATTTCTTAGCAAGAGGAGAAAAAATTGAGGGCAACAATTTGTAGAAATTTAATTTGTATCATTCATTCCATGGTAGGGTAACTATGGCAACCAGATACAAAATGCAGCAGCCATGAACTTCATCAATGATAATACATGACCAGGCTTTCATCTCAATTTTTTAAGCAATATAAATGATAAAACTTTATTCATAACTGAGGTTGAAAAATAGCTAACCCTTCAACCCCTGTCCCCTTCTCATTCTATAAGCCCTGGAAGTTCACTGTGAAATGAATTGATAAACCAGGACTCATTGCTTTTTTACTCTACTACTTACACATTAACATGACCAACACAGAAAGAGGTTGAACAGTACCTCCTGAAAGATCACAAAAAATGGAATTCTGAGGAATAATTTCTGGGAGTATATTATACCACATGAAATCTGAAAAATCCCTTCATACCTATCTGCCTGTTTCCCATCCTAAATCAACACCCACATTAGATAACAATTTTGCCTGAAATTTGGGCAATCTCATATACTACCTGCAAATATTACTTCAAGGATTTCACTTGAAATTTGAAAATTGAAGCCCCTCACAAGGAAATAATTTTAAAATATATAAAACTATTTGATACACATTAGTCTTTTTTCTCAAAATCATTGTTTTTTGAGATGAAGTATCATACTCAAATTTTGTGTTCTCCTTACTTACCAAGCATTGCATTAGGAATAAAATGGATACCATTTGTTTGATTCAGTTGTTTACCTCAAAGGGCAAGAAAGTTTGAGAACAAAAACTCTAAAAAGACTATGTTGATGTACTTTCTGATTCTATGACATAGAATCAGGAGCTGTGTAGAAAAGAATTCTCAGAATTATGTCATAGAATCAAAACATGAAGGGGGCAGAATTCTTGGAATCATATTGCAATAAGAAGATGAACTTTGCCTCCTTTATAATCAAGTTAAAGCTATTTACCTTGACTATGTTTGCAGGATTCCTATTTCATTCTTACGGAGCATTTCTGTTCCTTTCTTTTGATGAACAAGTTACATTTTGAAACTTTCTCATCATTTAAAGCAGATGAATGTTGAGCAATTATGTGTGTCATGTACACAAGTCAAAACATACACCAATCCCCAGTGCATAGGTACATCAGAAAATGTGACAACAGATGCAGTGGTAATTGTAAAAGATCTGTGACATTACATCTTTTCTAACTCCCATTAGAATGACACATTTTTTTAAACTTGTTATTTGATCACGATGAAGACGGTAAGGTAATTAAAATCTTTACATTGCCTGTATTTGATATACTACAACAGAATAATAATATGTAAGAACTTCATTTCAAGCATTGGGTCACCTCTGTCTTGTAAGTCTGTTTGCTCTTTAAGAATGCATGACATTTATCTAATTTCTATTTATGTATTTCTAAATATTAATATGTTTATACTTATATTTCTATTTCAGGGGAAGTGTTGTAAAAAAAAAAAAAAAACCTTAAAACTGTGTGGTCCCTTAATAAATTCTACATTAAAACCACAGATAAAATCAGTGTCATGGCTATTTTGGAACCTGTATATTTGTGTATGTGTGTGTGTGTTAACAGAAAGTAAAAATTCATTGAAACATAGTCTTATAAACTGGACTAATGAGTCTTCACAGAAAAGCATTATTCTCATGCTATTTTTCCCATAGAATCAATAGTTTTGCAAAGAGTCATTGAATTCTCTATCTAAAAGAATCCTCAGCTTCCACCTTCCTGCAGATCAAAACATGCACAATCCTATCCAGAAAAATGCTACAACATTTCTGTTCAGGAATCCCACGTAAATGAACTGGTTGTTGTTCTTGGAAAACAGCCTTGCTGTGGTTGTGTGATCTTTCACCACACCTAGATATAGACCTCAACTTGTAAACAAACATCCACTAAGATTTGAAGTATAATTAATGCAATCAAAACATATGAATATCAACATGATTCTCTTTAATTGCATTAGTTCTAAAATATTATATCTTTTTGTTTCCTAAGAACCAGAGCCTGTGATTTTTCTCTCAATGTTAAAAGAAATAAATTGTCTACAATGATGAGTCAAAGTCCTGTTAAAAAAATAGGTTAAAGGCCACATGGTCATTATCTATGTCCCACTGAATGCTTTGGGAGGGTGATTTTAAAACTTCTTATATTTGATGTAGTGCCCTCATTGGATATTAAATTAATAAGGTAAGCTCATTTGTGATAACATCAAAAAGAATAAAATGCTTAGGAATAAACTTAAGGAGGTGAAAGACGTGTACACTGAAAACTAGAAAGCATTGCTGAAATAAATTAAGGAAGACTCAAATAAATTAAAAGACATCCCATGTTCCTGGATTAAAATATTTAATATTGGTAAAATGTCCAAACTATCCAAAAAAATCTACAGATTCAAAGCAATCCCTATTGAAATATCAATGCCATTTTTTGCAGAAATAGAAAAAAATCCTAAAATTCATATGGAACCACAAAGAACCTCAATAGCCTAAACAATCTTAAGAGAGAAGAACAAAGCTAGAAGCCACACACTTCCTGACTTCAAAACATATTACAGAGCTACCATAACTAAAACACTATGGTACTGGCATAAGGACGGACATATAAATCAATCAAACAGAATAGGAAGCCCAGAAGTAAATATGGTCATGTACAGTCATGATCTTCAAGAAGGGTGCCAAGACTACACAATGGGAAAAGGATAGTCTCTTCAACAAATGGTGCTGGGAAAACTGGATATCCACATGCAAAGAATGAAACTGGACCTTTATCTTACATGATATACAAAAATCAACATACAATGGGTTAAAGACTGAAAGATAAGACCTGAAAGTATAAAACTCCTAGAATAAAACAGAGGAGAAAAGCTTTATAACATTGGTCTTGGCAATGATTTCCTAGATATGACACCAAAAGTACAGACAACAAAAGCAAAATTAAACAAATAAGACTACATCAAACTAAAAAGTATATGTGTAGCAAAGGAAATAGGAATGAAAAAGCAATCTATGGAATTAAATAAAATATGTGCAAACCATATATCTCAAAAAGGTTTAATAACCAAAATATACAAGGAATTTCTATAACTCAACAGCAAAAACACAACCTGATTAAAAAATGGGCAAAGGATTTGAATAGGTATTTCTCCAAAGGAATACAAATGGCCAACAGGTATGCAAAAAGATGATCAACATCAGTAATCATCAAGGAAATGCACATCAAAACCAAAATAAAAAAATGAGATATCACTTTATACTTGGTAGAATGTTTAGATAAAAGACAAAGAACAAGAGTTGGCAAGGGTGTGGAGAAATCGGAACCCTAGTGGATTTTTGGTGAGAAGGTAAGGTGATGTAGACACTATGGAAAACAATATGGAGGTTCTGCAAAAAATTAAAAATAGCACTACCATATGATCCAGTAAGCCCACTCTGGGTATTTATCCAAAAGAATTGAAAACAGGACCTTGCAAAGATATTGTCACTTCCATGTTTATTGTAGCATTATTCACAATAGCCAAAGTGTGAAAACAACCTAAGCATACATTGACAGAAAATGTGGTATACGTACTTTCATTGAACCTTAAAAAAAAAATAAAATCTTGTTATATGTTACCAACGTGGATGAACCTTGAGGCTGTAAGTGAAATAAGCCCATTTCAGGAAGACCAATATTGTATGATTCTACTTACATGAGGTATCTAAAATCATCACACTCATAAAAGTAGAAAATAGAATGGTGGTTTCCAGGGGCTGGGGGTGGGGAAATGGGGAGTTTCTGCTCAATGGGTAGAGTAATGCAAGATGAAAATTTCTAGAGATCTGCCCTACAACAATGTGCATATCATTACCAATAGAGTCCTGCACAGTTAAGAATTTAAGAGGGTAAATCACATATTATGTTTTTTTAACCACAATGAAAAGGAAAAAAAGAAAAAGAATCTTAGTGATTTTTCAGGACAGTGATTATTTTTCTGAATTATCTCCATGGCTTCTCTATCATTAAAAATAAATTCTTGGTTGCTCATTCAGTCATAAAGTAATAGTTATCATCATTGGTGCCTGCCAACTGACACTGAACTGAGCAGACTTCACTCCTGACAATCCCCATATTTTCCATTTCCATTGTACTGCCCTGACTTGTCCTGGGATGCACCAGCACCACTCTGCTTGCTTGTTAATACACACATATTCTAGCACACATGTTGGTCACAGGCCAGTTTCCCATTAAAATTAATTGCAGACTCCCCTTCAAAACAAGTAGAACAGAATCATAAAACATCAAAGTGCTTTGGTCAGCAAAGATTGATTAACTAGGACTCATTCTTTTTCCTTTGTATATATGTAACATCCATGCTCGAAATTCTCTTAGCCCTGGGGATAGGAATGTGGAAGAGAAAACCATTTGGTGGTTCATAAAATTGCTCTGGTCCACCCTGATTTCTATCCTGTCTGAAGGGTAATGAACTTTTTATTCATTCTATTTAGTTTACTGCAGAATTGCTTTCTGATACTGTCTATCTTTATTCTCCTTCCCCATGAGATTATCTCTCTATTAGTTTACTTTTTCACATTACTTCCTGTACAGGTCTTGTGTCTCCCATAATTTTACTGCTTGAGTCATTCAAATTAATTGAACTCACATGACTGACTTGCAGTTCCGTAAAGGGTAGTCTTTTGACAGGGTGGAGAAAAACCTTGACCCCAAGATTTCTCTGCTCTACTGCTAAGGATCCCTTCTGAGATCACAGACACTTTTTTAATGATTTATTAATTGTTTGAGCAGATAATACAATCATAAAGCTCAAAAATCAAAAAGCACAGAAAGATGTAGTGTGCAAAGTTTCTCACCTACTCCCATCTTTCATCTGCTCTCTGTTCTCTTTCCACCCTCCACTCAGACAAATCTGGGAAGTAGAAAGCAATGTCTAGAGTTTCCCAGATGCTTCTAATGTAGAACATTGTTCTGTGTTCAGGAACAAACAAGGAGAAGCTGGTGTGGTTGCAGGCTCCAGTTTCTAGGTGCTGCCTGTCAGTCAGGTTCAAAACCAACTTCAGTGCCTATTTCACTTAAGTCAATCAATCAACCACTGAGTCATAGGACCAGATAGATACCAAACACCCATGAAGATCAGAGTTATGTCATGGATTATGGAGAGGGTAGAGATAAAGAACTTTCAAAATTATTAATCTTAAAACAGATATGTGGGAAATTATCCTATCCACATAAAATTGTCAATAAAACAATATTTTCCAATTAAGTAGGTATAACATTTCGATATGTACGATTACCTCTATCAACATATTTATTTATTTAGGGTTTGGCAGACCTTTAGGTGTCATTTCATGACAGTCCACTCATTTAACTAAGGAGAAAACTGAAGTTAAAAGGAGCAAGGTCTATAGTCAAGAATATGGAGCGTCTGGCCCCAGACGGACTGGGTTTAAATCCTTCTCACACTGAGCATTAGACAACCTACTTAACTTCTATATGCTTGAATCTTCCCATCTATAAAATGAGAACAAGAACATATCTTTCACAAGACTGCAGTCATTATTAAATGAGTTAACATATGTGAATGGCTAAGAAGGATGTCTGACACAGAAAAAGCACTACAGAAGTGCACTCTATGATCATTATAGGTTAAGTGATTTGTGAAAGATGAAACAGCTGGAGGGCACAGAAAGGGTAATATGCTGATAACATGATGTACTGAATTATCCGTTACAAAGCATTAGAGGAAAATAAAATTCCTAGTAAGGTAATGTGCACACTGCACACATGAAAAAAGAATCTAAGAAGGCAGGAGCAGAGTGTGATGCTTGCACTGTGTTGAGTTAGCTCATAAACAGGGAAACAGAAAATCAAGAAGGTGGGCAGGGCCAGGCTCAGTGTTTCATGCCTGTAATCCTAGCTGTTTCAGAGGCCAAGGCGGGAGGATTGCTTATTAGCTCAGAAGTTCCAGAACAGCCTGAGCAAGAGTGAGAGAGACTCTGAGACCCCATCTCTACAAAACATAGAAAAATTAGCCAGGTTTGGTGGCGCATGCCTGTATTCCCAGCTACTTGGGAGGCTGAGGCAGGAGAACTGCTTGAGCCTGGGGAGTTAGAGGTTGCAGTGAGCTATGATGTTTATGATGATGCTACTGCACTGTAGCCAGGGTGACAGAGGAAGACCCTGTCACACACAAAGAAAGAAAGAAAGAAAGAAAGAAAGAAAGAAAGAAAGAAAGAAAGAAAGAAAGAAAGAGAGAGAGAAAGAGAGAGAGGGAGGGAGGGAGGGAGGGAGAGAGAGAGAGAGGGAGGGAGGGAGGGAAAAGAAAAGAAGAAAAGAAAAGAAAAGAAAAGAAAAGAAAAGAAAAGATTAGATTGGTGGGCAAAGAAGTAGGTTTTCATATCTATCACTGAGACAGGAGAGGGGTCTTAGAGATTCCAGATCTGCTCCCATCTGGAAATGCTTCCTTTTGTTTTTCTTTTTACATTTTCTGGGGAAAAACAGAATGAAAAGGATGTATACTTATAGGTAGCAGTTAAATGTTTGGGTAGGAAAACATTTTAAACACTAACTTACTTTCAAGCAGGTTTGAATAAATTCTAGTCTTTTAATTTATGTGATAGTCTAGCACATATAATTTAAAAGCATTAGCAAAAAAAGAAAATAAAAAGAATGAGCTACTGCTTGTCTTTCTGCGTGCTAACATGAATTTTAGAAATGTAAAAAAAAAGTTTAAAAGTTTAGTAAAAACTTGCCTTTTATTTTAAAATAAATATAATTTTCTCTTGAAATTCTGTCATGAGATACTTTTCTCTTAAAACATAAAAAATTCCTAAACATGGTTATGTCTCAAAAAAATTCATATTGTTATTGAAGAGAAGAAAATGGATAGTAAAGTTCACAAGTACCACCGATCTACAATTTCCAGATTAGTTGTATTTAAGTGATTGAACAAAAAATAGGGAAAGCCTTAAAAATAAATATTTTCCTGCAGGAAATGCACAAATATATCCTATTCTTGAGGAAACTCCACCTTTGTATACGATGGGCCACTGACGGCATCCAGTTAGCCTACACAGCCTCTAATGACCTGGCAGCCAAATCTAATCAGCTTGAGATTGCAACAGAAGGCCAAGGACACACTCCTATTTGATCAAAGTGTTAATTCTGAGGAAAAAGAAAGAGCAGATAATGCACTTTGTGCATGATATGAAAATTAGCAACCATGCTAATGTAGTTCTTCAAACATTAAATCCTCATTTTCACTCTTCTTCCTTACCAAATTTAATATACCATGAGAACTACTTAGTGTAATTATAAGAATAATAATATAGTTAAGGGCCTGTCAATCCTTAAGTCCCTACCTAGAATTTAGAACCTGGCCCTCCTCATTAAATTGCAGAGTCATTGTTTATACATTGTAATGAATTAATTGAATCTCTGACTGATTATGGGTTACTGAGCATATTTTTTGAGTCACGAAAGGGGCGAACAATTGCATTTCCAACATTCAATCACTCAGTGTCATCATACAAAGTAACTATAGAAATTAATAATCAATGGGCACTTGCACCATGGAGATCTGGGCATCACTGAGGCGGAAAAGATTCCAAAGACTCCTTTGAGTTGTCATTTTAATTTTTTGCACATTAAGATCTCTCCAGGCAGGCAGTGCTTCAAAAGATAAGCCGATACAGCTCCTTCAGATGTCATTAAATTCATTCTTGCCAGATACACTTCAGTTGTCATACAATTTTGAAAATTCAAGAAGTGAATTATGTCTATCCTAAAGCTGTTAGAGTGAGAAGACTGAAGTATCTACATATTGCCCTTGGCCACCAGGGCAGACCTGGGAATGCTGAACATTTGAAATAATGGGTAGAAATATTTTCCTGGAAAGAATAATAGAAAGTAACAATACCTACCATCATATAGCTACAGTAACATAAAGGCTTTACAAGTAAAGTCACATAGTATATACTCAATAAATGCTAGTAAACTTTTATTATTATAATTAGTATCAGAGGCAACATCAAGATCCACATTTCTGATTCAGAACACAGTTCATTTTCTATAGAGTAATTCTGTTTCCTCTCACTAGACTGCAGGACAAAGCAAAAAAATCCTGTTCTACCCATTGCTAAACTGTTTTTTTCTGCATGCTAATTAAGTTTGCTAAATTGTTTTCTATGCTTTTAGATGAGAAATAATACTGAAGTATAAGTCCTCAAAAAGCACCCAGGATTGGATGCTGGTAGCTGTCCATATTAAAGTAATGTAGGGCTACAAGGCAAGAACTATGATACAAGGCTGACTTCCACAAAAGTATAGGCATAACTAAAAGTTAACCAGCCATTGTTTCATGGCTTGCCTTCCTGTAACTGCTCACTGTTTAGGAGTCATATATCCCTGGTTGTCACAAGATCTGTTAATGTCACTACACTAATCACTTCGACAGATAACATCACTATTGTAAAACATAAGATAGGTCTTTGAGATATTTTCCAGGCTCTGCATTTAGGGGGACCAACTGATACCAACAAGATCAATGGCCATACTTAGGAACTAACTCAACAGGCCTGTGACCCCCTACCTAGAAAATGACTCAGCATGAAAAGACAATTACTGCTTTCCAACCCTATGAGTTCATCCCCAGCCAATCAGCAGACCCAACTCCCTAGCTCTTTGTCTGTCAAACTATCTTTAAAAACCCTGGCTCCCAAATTCTCAGGGGGGCGGATTTGAGAAATTTCACTTGTCTTCTTGCTTGGTGGCCTTGTGATATTCAACTCTTTCTCTGCTACAGCACCTTGTATCTCTGTATATTGGCTTCATTCTGTGCACTGGGTGACAGAATATGTTTGGGTGGTAACACTGGATTCACTTTAAATGTTCAGTAGTTGGTTATTTATTGCATAATTCTTAAGTAAGCCCACAAAATGAAGGACTTGATGTTAAAGAATCAAACGGAGATTGATGAGTGGGATCCATCAGCGTTAGTTACCATCTTGAAGGTGAATTTAAATTTTTTGTCATTCAAATCTTAAGTCAAATGTTTCGGGGACATGATGAATTGAGTCTCTTCTCTGTGAATGGCAACACCACCCAACACTTATGGTAAGTCTCATGCCTTCCCATCCCCACCATGCTTCACATGAGCTGTGGACAAGAGATGAGAAACAATGTGGCCAGACTGTCACAACAGAAAGAATCTCTCACTTATAGGGCAGGATTTGCTATATAAGAGAATCCAGAGAAAGATGGAGCTACCAAGTGTGATTCTACCACCTAACTACACCTTTTAACAAAAGAAGAGAAGAGGAAGGAATAGAATCAGGAGCTGAATGGGAAGGAGAAATAACATCCACAGTATTGAGTACTTGTGTACATCTAATATATGAAAAAGTTACTTAAACAGAAAAATATGACTAGAGTATGGTTATTAAATTATTGTTGCTATAATTCAAGCCCTTTGAGAGAGTATGTGTGTGTGAGAGAGAGAAAAACAGTTGGATGTACAAAAATATTAAGTGTGGCATTTTCTGTATTTTAAATATTCAAAGTGTATGACTATTACATGTTGGCTCATTCTCACTCACACTTGAAACATAAAGATGTAGGGGAAGGCAATACCTAAAAAGCTCACCATTCCTAAAGTTTTATGATTTCACAATTTTCAGGATAAAAGTAGTTACTTTTAAAACACTAATAAGTATTTGAGCTGTGTGACTCTTTGACAGTGAAACGTGCCAGAATCCAGCAAAGGGGGATTGAGACTTGGCCTCAGGGCTAAACAAACAAGTATGTTGAGGCCAGAGGCACAGTCAAAAGGTCAGCTACTTGATAAGACAATAAATAGTCCCCATCTGAAGCCTCTAGGTAAACCTAGGCTAAAACAGACAATGAGGCCCAGGAGTGGGATAGCAACTGGACTACCAAGAACCACAACCTTAGAAGCCAGTACATGGTGGGTTACCTTCTGATTGGTGACATGAATAACAAAAGGGAATACTTGTTTTAAAATTGCTTCAAGCCAACTAAAAAATAAAGATGAGGTGCAGGCATCCACAATTTATTATGACTTTTTTAAAGCTTGGATACCAGGATTCTCCTGTGCATTTGAACTGACTGTACACAAGTGACAGACTATAGGGAAGCATGTGGAAAAAGTCAATAAATTAGCAAATAAATGGAGCTGTCTTTATATAATTTCCCTCCACCATTTTTCCCTGGATGCTTTCAATGTATCCATGGTTTATTCATTCACTGAGCAACTTTGGGAACCTGCATTTTAGGCATAGTTCATGAGCTGGAACTGTAATTGTGAACAAGACAGATAGGACTCCTGCCATGATATTGTGATTTATAATAAGATGTACATTTGGTCTGCATCCCAGTTTCCCCACAGACAGCTCCTAAACCCCTTGGAATCTCAAGAGTGATAAGAGTCTCTTTTGTATGCTAATGAGAAGACTGCTGGCTGGCAGCCTCCTGATGGCTTCTGGATGGAGGCTGGTCACCAAGACTAGGGCAAGATTAGAAAGTTGGAACTTTCAACCCCACCCTCCAACCTCCAAGAAGGAGAGAGGGGCTGAAGTTTAAGTTGTTCACCAATGGTCAAGGGTTTAATCAGGATCATGCCTATGTAATGAAGCTTCCATAACTCAAAAGGTCTGGCTTCAGGGAGCTTCCAGATAGCTAAACATGTGGACATTCCTGGAGGGCATGTTGCTCAGAGGGGGTATGGAAGCTCTGCTCCCCTTCTCCCATACCTTTTCTTCTGGCTATTCATCTGTATCCTTTGTGATATCCTTCATAGTAAACTGGGTAAATGTAAGTAAAGTGTTTCCCTGAGTTCTGTGAGTCACTCCAGCAAATTCATCAAACCCAAGATGAAGGTCATGGGACCCCCATTTTATAGCTGGTCATTGAGAACACAGGTCTCAACCTTTGCTTGCAACTGGCATCTGAAGTGTTGGGCAGTCTTGTGGGACTGAGCCCTTCACTGTTAGGAGCTCAAGATGGTATCAGAATTAAGTTAAGTTAGAGGACACCCAGTTGATGTCTGTTGGAGAACCGCTTGGTTGATGTGCGGGAAAAACCCCACATATCTGGTGCCAGACGTGTTGTGTCAGCTGTGTGAGAGTAACCATCTTGGTTTTTTCCCATATCTTTCATATCTGGACTTCTGGAGATTACAGTATAGTGGGTGTAGACAGAGAATGAGTTCTTAAGGAGACAAGATAGTTTCAGAGACAGATCAGTGAGAGGAGCTATGATGAAACTATTAATAGAAAATGTGGTTGAGGGGGACTGGAGGAGGGTGAGGGCCCTCAAGGATGGTGGATTCCTTAATTAGAGTGACTGTTCAGAACATCCACACTGAAAAGGTGGCATTTGAGCTGAGACTGAAATGACAAGAACATGACAGTCATGTGATCCATTGGGGGAGTTTTACAAGTAGAAATAAGAACAAGTGTGAGAGCCCCAAGTAGGAACAACTTGAAGTATGTAATATAAAGGAAGCTAGTCGGTATGATCACAGCAAAACCAATGAAGGAGAGAGGGGTATGAGGCAGCCTGGAGTCACAGATCATGTGGACAGAGCAAGGAGTTTGATTTTAGATAAGATTAGAGAAAGAGGCTATTCCAGCCATCTTGCTACTGGATGATGGTGGCTTGATTAAAGTGTTACCTGTGAAAATGGAAAGACTCACATAAATCAGGGATATATCTTGAAGGTGAACCTAAGTGAACTTTCAATTGCTGGGGTGTATGTGTCTGTGTGTGTTTTGAAGCAGTAGTCAGTGAGGAGTCAAGGATGACTCCTAGGCATTTTGCTTGAGCAATAAGGCATATGGTAATAGTATTTATTCAGAAGAGATTTCTGCAGAAATTAGGAGCTTGGCAATGGAAAATGGACAGCTCTATTTCAGTCTTAAGACGTTTCAGGTACCTCTTAGACATTCTAGTGGCAATGTCAAGTAGGCCGGTTAGTTATATAAATTAGAAGCTCATTGTAGAGATCAGGATTAGAGATACACATTTGGGATTTATCAGAATATAGATGGTATTGAAAGCCACGCTATAGAATGATCTGGGAAAAGACTATAGACAGTCTTTCAGACCAGTATTTAGAAGTCAACAGAGCAAAAGTCAGCAAGAAAGGCCAAGAATAAGTGGTAGGTATGGAGGAGAATATAGCATCATGAACACCGAAGCAGAGAATGTTTGAAGAGTGGGGAATGGTCAACTGTGTGACTTGCTACTGCTAAGTCAAAAAAAAAAAAAAAATGAGGACAGAAATGTGATCACTGAATTTGGCACATGGTGACCTTGGCAACAGTCTATTCAGTTAAGGATGGCAAACAGCCTGGAAGAAGCTATTGAAGTTGGTGCTTGTGATGGAATGAGTTAAGCCTTATTAAAATGCAGTGGTATTCTTAACAAAGAAATGCTGTCATTTTTACTCACTACTGTAATTCATGTCTGATTGCATGAATATCACAATACAGGATTTGGTTACAATTTACTGTTTCATAGCAGTTAATTTAAAAAAAAAACAATGAGAATCCATGATAATTAGCAACAAATAATTTGTATGTTTATACAATGCTTTAGGGAAATATGGCTTGATACTTAGTGTTCCAAATGGCACTACTTTTAAAAGCAATAAAAGTGACCCTCTGGCTATAATACCAAAAAAAAAAATTATGAAGAACAAGGTAGGCTTTTTGAAGACTTATTTTCAAATGTCACCACAGCAATAAATTATTGATTTCCACATCTAAAATTAATGTTTTTATTTATGAAGTACTTTTAACTTTTGGTAACATAATATGCAACTTTTCTTTAACAGACCATTTTATATTTTAGAATTCTAGAGTTTGAATAAACCCAATTAAGTGTGCTCTGTGTGTCTTCTCACTCTGCCCTTAGCAAGACTCACAATGTGAGTTCTGTTCTGCTTGCTATCAGGGGAAACCGCACAGGAACCCAGAGAATACTGCCTGCTGGAAAAAAAAAAATGAGCTCATTTCTTCATAAAGTCTCTAGCTGTGGCCACACAGAACACAGCATCCGTTTATAGATTCTCCTAATTGGCACCAGGGCATTGTCTGGGCTTGTATTTCTTTACTGGCAAATGCATCTCATTTTTATTTATGCTTTTCAATAGATTCGGCTACCAATACATACAGATTCAGATTATTAAAAATTATCTAGGTAGGTAAAAAGAATTGAAATTTGAGACAGTTCAGTGGCTTAGCAGGGAGACAGAGGGAGGCCTAAACTACCTTGAAGGACTATTTTGTGAAAATGAACAAAGCCCCATGTTCTCTTTTGAATAATAAAAACACTCATCCACACGCCGACACGACACAGGGATTTATTATGAATTGTCACACATGGTAGTTTTATTAGTACCAATTCAAGACTGAGCTAATTTAAAAGCACTTAAAACCTTAGGCAGGTGTTTTTTAATGGAAAAAAAAAGTTCAAAAAGCTCTGCATCATATACTATCTACTATAAATAAAGTAAGACTCAGCTCTTCCTCAGTCCTAAAATACATTCATTTCCATATGAGCTGCCTGCACCACAAGGATCATTGTCATCACTCCCTACGGCAACAAAGTTCCCTGTTCTGTCAGAACTTTATGGCATGCATTCTCCCTTTTGACTAATTTTAACTGCTCAGTCCATTTAATGTTATAATACATCTCTGTCCACACCAGATTCCTATAAAAGGTCTCATTTCATTTCTTTTAAAATTTAAGTAAACACAACTACTTTGGAAAACTGATGGCCTTCACTAATCTCATCATAAGCATACTCCATGGCCTACCACCCAGTAGAAAATAACTACACATATTCACCAAATGACATGCACTAACCTGTTCATAGCAGCACTGTTCATAATAGCACAAATCTAGAAACTACCTAAATGTGTGTGCTCAAATCAAGAGGAGAATGGGTAAAATTGTCACACAACGGAAAGCACACAAGGAGAAAGAACAATCTACAACTTTATGCAACAACATGGACAAATCTCAAGAACAGACTGTTGAGCAGAAGATGTTAGATAGCAAGGATCACAGTGAACTATTTCATTATATAAAGTACTATTACCTTATCCTGACTAATATACCAGGGTTGAGTGAAATATTTGGGAAAGTTTGGATAATGTGATCATGCTTGATTCCTTTTTTATAAAGTACAAAAACAGTCAAAATTAAACCATGTTGCTATAAAGCAGGGTAGTAATTATCCTTAATGTGGGTGTTGGTGAGTGGAAGAGGGCATGAGGCAAGTGCTCACAGAACTCTGGTGTTCTTGGATCTGGGTGCTGGTTACATGAATGTGTTCAATTTGTCAAAGTTCATCAAGATGTACAGTTAAGGTGTTATTGGCAAGTGAGCATCCTTGGTCCTTATTGAAACCAAACACCAAAGCAGCAGAGCAAAGTGAATGAAGTTTATTAAGCAAGTGAACCTCCAGACACTATGCGGGGAGGAGGGGTTGTCAAGAAAGATTAGCAAGTGGTAGTACACTCCAGAAGGGGGTAGGACTGGGCACACATCCAAGCGGACAGTTGCCCTGGGGTCTCTTTGGGTTCCCCTTTTCTTTCTTCTGACTTCCTCATTCTTGTGTTGCCCTCACCCTGGCCAATGAGAATGTTACCTCCTCCCATCCATGGGGAGGGGGAGTTTTAAATTTATTTGTTCAGGCCCAGATGTGTCATGGCTTCCAAAGCCCATTTGGGGGGCAATAATTTATAGTAATGATGGTATAATGAAGTCAGAGTCACTTGAGGACACTCTTGTCCTCCATCTGTGCAGGTGCCTCCCAAGGGGCTTCCCCAAACTAGAGTAAACAAGGTGTTTCTAAAATGGTTACAATAGTAGCTTGACCATAGCTTTTGTTCTCAAGTGATCAGTGATCCTAATTTTGTTCCTATCATTCTGCCCCACCTCTGCTCCTTGTTGTGATCCTGTCTCAAAGGTATGTACACATTTCTGCATTTGGAATATAGTTTAATGACAATTTTAAAAACCTCAAGTTTTCACAACTTGTTTTTGAAACATGGTCATTAACTAAGTAGGATTTGAGATAGCTCAATACCACGTGTGGTAGACCAAGTTGCCATTCATAAATATTATCTACCTTTCTCCCCTCACTGACAGCTGGGCTGGTCATATGGCTTGCTCTCATCAAAGAAATGTAAGCAGAAACATGCATTCCTTCTAAGCTAAAGTTTTAAGAGCTAGGGGGAGTTCACCACCACCTCTTCTCCCTAGGCCTCAAGGCTGGATCCTAGAATGAAGACCACATAGAACATAGCACAGTGAACTAGTGTTGGACATGAAACGGGGCAAAAATACACCTTTCTCAAGAAATGTCACTGAGACCTTATCCTTAAATATCAGGTGTAAGTAAAGTAGCTGGTTACTATGAACATAAACAACAAAATGCATTTACATCATGTCCTGTACAACCCCTAGATCTCACCTAATAAAATGTCTCATAGGATCACCCAGACCTGACCCACTGTCGTAGTCTGATGGACTTTCTTAGGTATCGTCAAAGCTCTATAGACCTCTAAATATCATCTACTCACACAGAGAATTAAGATCCCCTTGTTCACTCAGCTCAATAAATTAGTTACAATAAATACTGATACCCACTAAGAATAGGAGAGATTAATCAGTTTATAATGATTTTTTTGTTTGTTTATTGACAACAACTTTGGATACACCAGGATTTTCCCTCAGTAGTGTTCCTGTGCTAGGTGGCCTCCCTGTAGCAGTTTTACATAAGGGAGATGACCTGTGGCAAGCTGAATCAACCACATTCTTTTCCAAAGATTAGAAACCTGAATGAAAGAAATCGGAAGCCCTTGCAAAAGACTCAGAAATAACAATGCTCTAAAAACATATTATAGGAAATTTTCTAGGTATGGTTATGAGCTACCCATGTATGCATCCAAGAAACCTACCTATTTTCCTTGGTAGTCAGAGTAAGTCTGGGTAGTTTGAAACCATGAGAACTTAACCATCACAACTGGTTGTGTCTCTGGATATATGAGACAACAGATAACTAAAGAGAGGGCTCATGATTCTGACATGAACACACATAACATTACCACACTTCTCTAAGTTTTCTTTGGATATTTTAGTGCCTGGAAATTTGTTTTTAGAGAAATGATTTTTACTGGAAACAGATGTACAAGGTGGCTTCTCCCAAGAATCTCCCACATTTTTAAAGATAATTCTAAATTTCACCCCTTCTAAACAGATTTTTAAATGATTTTTTACACCTACTTTCACGTTTGGATTATATTTTCAGTCTCATAACACAAGACAATTCTCCAGAATATGCGTAGAACTGGTGGCAGACTTTTAGTGTCACACAAACAGTTAGTTTGCTTTATGAACTAGATTGTACATTGTCCAAGACCAGGAGCCATTTCTTTTGTGTCTATTCACAGCACTGGTGCACTGAGAAACAGTATTCTGAGTGGAGCTGATTGTTCACATTGAGTAATAGTGGCAGGCAAGCAAGGAAACGTGGGGCTGAATAATAACAGGCTTCCAAGTTTGAATGCCGTCTTTTAGGCAACAGTAAACTGGAAAGTTTTTGAGCAGGGGATTACATAAAGAAAATATAATTTTGGGCATGCATACTATAGTAGAGTGGGGAAAATCAGTATTAGTAGACCAGTTAGCAGAGTAGTTCAGGCCTGAACTAGGATGATGATGGTACCAATAGAAAAGAGGTATGGGTATAAGTGAAAGAAAGTCAGACAAAAATAATCTGTGGAACTTGAGACACTGATAGGGTCAAGAAAGTTGGAAGGGTCTAACGTGTCTCAGTTTTTCATAGAGTGAGCTCTTAACAGAGAAAGGAAAATCTTATGTGTCAGTTGGTTTGGGAAGACAATAAAAAAAACCGACATAATGAATAGCCAAAGTTGAAGGTCAAGGCAGGACTCATACATACAGGGCTCAGATATGATATAGTAATGTTTCTGTTTTCCCCAATGTATTAAAAATTCTAAGGGGGCATACAGATAGAGTGAGAAAGCATGAGAAGATTGAGAAATGCTAAACATCATCATAATTAAAGACATGTTCTCTATGAAAATCATAGACTGCCAGTAAAATATTTGCAAATCGCATATCTGGAAAAGGACTTGTATCCAGACACATAAAGAACTCTCAAGTCTCACCACTAAAAACCTACAATTCCATTAAAAAATGGGAAAAATAACTGAACAGATACTTCATCAAATAGGGTTATGAATGGCAAATAAACACAGGGAAAAATGTTCGACATCATTAGTTATTGGGAAAATTCAAATTAACAGCACAATGAAATACTACTTCACACATATTAGAATTATTAAAATAAAAAATAACGATAACACCAAGTGCTGGCAAAGACATGGAAAAACTGGAACTCTAACACATTGCTTGTGAGAAAACAAAATGGTAGAGTCACTCTGGAAAACAGTTTACCAGTATTCTATACTATTAAATATACACTTACCATACATCCTATCAATCCCTCTCTTAAATGTTTACCCAAAAGCAATGAAAGAATATACCCATACAAAGATTTGTATATGAATGTTTACAACTATTCTATTCGCAATAGTCAGTAACTGGAAACAACCTAAATGATATTTATCATGTGAATGGATAAACAAACCGTGGTATATCCCTGCAATGAAATAATAATCCTCAGCAATAAAAAGGAGCAAACAAACTATTGATACAGACAACTGTATGAATCTCAAAGGCAATGCTGACAGAAAGAAGTTAGTCTCAAATGGTTACATATGGTATGATTTCATTTATGTGATATTCTAAAAAAGGCAAAACAATAATGACAGAGAACAGTTTGGTGGATGTCAGTGGTCAGAGGTGGGAGAAGGTTTTATCTACAAAGGGTGGCATGACGAAGATTTTTTGGGGGGGGGTGACAGAACTGTTCTTTTATCCTGATCGTGGCAGTGGTTATACAAATCTGCTCATGTGTTAAAACTGACAGAACTTCACACACATTCCAAAATGTGAACTTTAATGTAGGTTAATTTTTTTTTAAATCCTCTAAAGAAACACACAGATGCAATGCAAAGCAACCATTTCAATGCTAGCATTCTTTTGTATTTTCACTCTCATCATAGTGTGAACATTATTTCTCTAACAGTATCTCTAAAACTTCAGCAATAAGTCATTTAAAAGAAACGCTTCAGTATTCCTTTAAAAACTGACATAAAAATAAAACAAAAATCAGAATTTTTTACCCAACAATTGAAATTTGATTTCTACCAGACTGTACAAAATATTTAATGTGAAATTAGTTATCAAACCTAATTAGCAAATTTACATGAGTATTTACTGAGATGGCTGAATACCCAGCTGAGCTTGTTAAAAAACTGAACAATAGTCAAGAGAATAAACAAAAGACACCAAATAAATTGAACATGGATGGGTTTTGCTCTTACCTTTAAGGTTATCTGTAATCAGTTTTTATAATGAACAAGAGATAACAATAAATCATAAATGAATGATCTTTTGTCAATTTTGCTCAAAATGGGGTCCACGAGTACATCTTGGATTTCTCAGGTAATTAATTGGTTTTGTAGTTTTGAAGAATTCGGTGCTCAGTTTTTTAGGTTTAAAAACAACTCAGCTGCTGGAATTTCATGAGGAAAAGAGTAACTACAACAAAATCCACAGCAGCCTTTTAACTAACGTGACCTTTTCAAAAAGTCAGTCTAAATGATCCAACCAGTTTCATGTGTCATAATGGTGTTGAATTAAGATGAGAATAATTGGTATAGAAAGTCAGAAAGTCTGCATTTGAAGAATGTTGATAACAAACTAGATAACCAGAGGTAAATTACTTAAAAAAAACTCTCTGTGCCTCAGTTTACTCATTTGTAAAATACAGTGTTTGGATTAGATAAGAAATTCTAATCTTTATTATTAATATATTAATATATAACTCTGGTGGGAGGATGTAGATTCCTAGGTAGGGCCCAATACCAGTTCTGAGTTGGGGCTCAGGGGTATACTGTTGTAATCAAAGAGCCTTCATGGTGTGAGACAGATGGTCCTTAGTCCATACTTAGAGAAACAGTAGACTAGAGAAACGGTATTCCCCTCTTGCAACTTTAATACTCTGATTTAGTCAGTGTCGTCTTAGCCTATTTTTATATCACCCCTCCCTGCTCTTTAGCAGTACAGACTAGGCTATTAGATTTGTCTTCTTTCATATCAGAAAGGCAAAGAAATTACTAGGGTTTCCCTTAGACCTGTATTTTCTGAGAATGATACAGATAACCTTAGACAGCCCAGAAAGAGCTTCCTTTTCAAAACTGCTTTCAGATGGGATATCTTCTACCCTTAGGCTCACCTTCCCTATAATTTTTGTAATTCAAACAGCCCTCATAAACCACAAATGATATTTAAAAAGTCACCTTTTAGACTGTCTACTAAAAAAATTTAAACTCCTAAGTGAAAAATGGGATAATATGATACAAATAAAAATCTAATGAAACCCTTAAAATAAGATTTTATTCAGGCAAACTAAAAGGCCTAATAAAGAAAATTATGTTAGACTTTACTTTTAATTTCTTATTTGAGTCTACTTGGTTGTTTTTCCAATAATAAATAGAAAAATTACACTTAAAAATATTTTGATATTTATTCAAGAGAATTCTACTATTGGCTCTAACAGGAGGTTTTAATTTTACTTGAAAGATAAAGTAAATTCTAGTAGATTAATCTTAGCCTGTGACTTAAAAATGCAAATATTTCAATAATAATAGTAATAATTGACATGCCAGCAGATGACATTTGCTTTGAGAATATTAAAGCTCTCTAAGGAAATATGGGTATAAACATTTAAAATTAAACTTTGAGATAATTAATTGTATTAATCTTAAATGAATAAAAAGTCTCCAAAAAATAAAAATAACCTTTAAATGCTAGAAAAATCAACATAATCACATTCATTTATGCTGCCCAAGTATACATATCTTGTGGAATAACCTTAAAGCAAGTATCCAAAGGCTGATGTCTGACATTCTAGTCAGAATCAGATGGGGCTAACTAATAGGTGAGAATTCAGGCTCTTTTCCTTATGAAATAGGTTCTTTTGGCCAAGTAGTTTAAGTTTGCTGAGCCTCACTTTATTTGCCTATAAAATGAGGACAATTTTGAGCACAACACCAAATCTCTGCATTAAATGATCACATGCAAACTGAGGATAAAGCCCTCTTTTAACTAGAATGTTCAAATATTTAAATTGTGGTACTTGAAAACTTTAACATTGTCTTCACATTTATTAAATGTGAACATATATTACTAGTCAGTGTAAATTCCAAAATGGATCGCCTAGTTCTAGTTTTGGAAATTCATAAGAAAAACACACATATTTGGTTTTAGTTATTTATTTAGTTTGTTATGTTTTTGCTCTTGTTTTCCTTCCATGGTGTTCTATAATCTTTTGTTTTATTTTCTAATTTGATTTTTAATTGATAAATAATACATCACAACTGTACACATTTATGGAGTGCAATGTGATGTTTTGATATATGTTTACAATGTGGAGTGATTAAATTAGACTAAATTCATCACTTCACATATGATTTTTTTTAGGTAAATGCATTTAAAATCTACTCTTTTAGCGATTTTGTAACATATAATGCATTATTATTTATTATAGTCACCATTCTGTGCAATATATCACTAAAACTTATTCCTTGTAACTTAAACTTTATACCCTTTGATCAACATCTCCCCTTTCCCCATCTACCACCCTGCTCCAGCTTCTATAATAGTAGCTAACCATCATTCTACTCTCTACTTCTGGAAGTCAACATTTTTAGATTCCCCATTTAAGTGAGATCATGCAGTATTTGTCTTTCTGTGCCTGGCTTATTTCATAATGTCCTCAAGGTGTATCTATGCTGTCACGAATGACAGTATCTCCCCTATTTTAAGGCTGAATACTATTCCATTGTGTATATATACCACATTTACTTCATCCATTCATGAGATGATGGACACACAGGCTGCTTCCATGTAATCTTGACCTAAGTTACAAATTTGGAAATCCTTTTGATTCTTATATCCTTCGTATACGAGAAAAGTTTAAATCACTGAATGATCACAACTGTAATAAGCATTTTTGAACAGATATGAGTCTGTGGCCATATCTGTAGAAACCAATTGGCTTATGTAAATTAAAAAACAAACTAGATATAACTGAAATCAGTCACCTGGAATAATAATTCAAATTAAATCCTGAGTAGATGGTCTGGGTTTTCAATTCCAAAAAGTATAATCTCTGAAGATACCCTGCATATCCTCATCCTCTTACCTAGACTTTGCTCTGTGAAAAGAAATCCACCCTGGTTACCGCTGTATTCCCAGAGAAAAACACAATGCCTGCTACTTAATAGGTGTTAATTTTTTGTAATTGATGAATGAACCAATGAACAACATATAATTCTCAGGAAACAATAAAATGATAGAAACTTGCTGTCACCTACTCATAGCCAAGTGAGAAGCCAAATGAATATTCTAGGGACTAGCACAAAGGAGACCATGTTACCCCTTTAAAGGGATGAGTTCAATCATTTTTATATTAGAAACAAAGCATCTTGTTTGTATTTGCTCAAGGCAGTATAGCATAATAATTTATAGGTCAGGAATAATTTTTGAGTCAGATGAGAATAGATTAGAACCCAGGCTGTCTTTGTTACAAACACTGTTAACTTGGGCAAATAATTTCATCTTGTTGAGGCTCATTTCTTTATTTGCAAAATTGGGACAATTAATTTCCACTATAATATTACTGGAAGATTTAAATGTTAACATTTCACCACCTATTTTTTAAGTTATATACCTGAGAAGCCTCTGGCCCTAGTAGAAGAATAGAGTCAATATTATTTCTAAATAACATTTTCTTTAACAATTTTAAGAGCTGAGTAAGAAGAAAAATTTTTATTATATTTGAGATGCATGCGATATTTATGAATAAACCAGTAGTAATATTTTTGCATAAACCAAGAAAAGAGACAAAATTTTAACAGATTTAAGTGGTTCAAATGTGCTTGACATTCATGGAAATACATTATTTGTTATAAAAAATTACAATTCAGTTTTTATTAAGAAATATATAAAATTTGTATAGAAATCCATTTCAGAAATATACTCAGAAATTTCTAAATATGAATCCACAGTGAATTGATTTCTTTACTTTGGGCATAATTTGGTATTCTATTACCTATCTTTGGGTATTCTGCATTGTTGGCCTTGTAAGGCCACTGTCTGAATGAAACACAACTAAAAATTACCTCAATTTACCTTATTCTTGGGGAGCAGCAGAGAACAAAGAATTCCTGAAATTTTATAAAATATTTCATTGTCTACTACAAGCTTCCTAGTTCAATATAATTACTGAAATCCAGCCTTAGCCTTCCAAATCATGTTTCTTTTCAATGACGTTAGTATAGGCATTACTTTGAAAACCATTATAAACAATGTAAAAATATGTATACAAATCGAAAATCATTCTATTTCCCATAATGAAATCATAAGGTCTTTACAGTTAGATACTGGGAAAAATTGGAGAGAACACAGAGATGTTTTCAAAGAATATTTTGAGGACACTGCAAATCAATATCTGATTTTTAAAAAAATTATCATTAATCCTCCTTGGTATTACTATAATTATACCCATGTGGAACCTAAAGGGATTGTGGTATGTTGAATTGTGTCCCCTCCCTCAAAAAGTATGCTATAAGCCTAACCCTTAGAACTTCAGAATGTGACCTTATGTGG
Organism: Eulemur rufifrons; assembly: GCF_041146395.1. Lineage (NCBI taxonomy): Eukaryota > Metazoa > Chordata > Mammalia > Primates > Lemuridae > Eulemur > Eulemur rufifrons. The sequence goes on along the minus strand of NC_091001.1, from coordinate 76,366,806 downwards.
GAAAAAGGTCTTTACAGAGATTAAAATGAGGTCATTAGTGTGGGCTCTAATCCAATATGGCTGGTGTCCTTACAAGAAGGTGAAATTTGACCATGCAGCTAGACATGCACAGAAGGAAGATAATGTGAAGACACACAGGGAGAAGATGGCCATGTGACTAGAGTAATTAATCTACAAGCTAAAGAACATCAAGGATTGCCAGCAAACACCAGAAGCTAAAAGAGGCAGGGAATAATTCTCCCCTAGAGCAGTGAGATAAAGCAGGGCCCTGCCAACACCTTGATTTCAAACTTCTAGCCTCCAGGAGTGTGAGACAATAAATGTCTGTTTTAAACTACCCAATTTTTGGTACTTTGATACTGAAGCCCTAGGTTACTCATACAGGAACCTTAGAGAACTTACGATCCCACAAGCCAAAAAGCTGAGGCAAAAAAAGGCTATTTTTTAATTTTTTATTTTCTGTAGAGACAGGGTCTCACTGTTGCTCAGGCTGGTTTCAAACTCCTGACCTTAAGCGATCCTCCCGCCTCAGCTTCCCAGAGTGCTAGAATGGCAGGCATGAGCCACCATGCCCGGCCAGAACATCTCTTTTTTTATGTCACTCGTAAGAATAATTATTTCTTTAACTAATTTGTGAGCCTCATGAGGACAGAGAAAGATCTTCATGCATCTTTGTACGCCTAGCATCTAGCATCATGCCCAACACAAAACCGATGCTCCATATGGATGAATAATACAACCATTCTATAAGTATTTATTTATCTGTTACTATGAGCTAGCTAGATGGTACTCTATATGCTGAGAACAGGGTGATGAAGAAAACATAAAAATCCTTGCTGTTATTGATCTTATGTTCTCTAGTGAGAAGAGACAGGGAAGAAAGAAGATAAATAAATTATATGGTATTGGAAGGTGATAAGTATTAAGGAGAAAAATAAGGTAGGGAGCAAGATTTAGGGAATATAGAGGATTATTGCCATTTTAAGCAGGGAAGCAAGATTTCAACTGGACATTCTGACACTTGAGCAAAGACTTAAAGAATGTTTGAAGGAAGCTGTAAGATTTAAGTCCTAATTGTATCTGTTTGTTGCCAAGAAGTAAGATGACACAGCTTTCTGGTTTACTCAGGAGGGTCCTAGTTTATATGCCCCTTATCCTATTATCCTAGAGTAAATATATTTTTTTTTAGGCTGCATCATTATCTCACTTCTTTCTTTTATTAAGGCTGTACAGATGTTTTTGTTATGTGGCTTGAGTCAGGGCTGTAAGTGTGCCCATGACCTGAATAGTTTTCACTGTACCTGTTAGGAAGGTTTTTGTTTCTCCCCTCTCCCCCTTCTGCTAGTGTAGCTATTAAGAGCTCCCCCTTCAACACTTAACTGGTGTCTCCGGTTGAATGATGAATTATAGAGTCTCCCTGCTTAGAGCATTATCTCTACATAATAGGTACAATGTTTGTTAAATGAATGAGTTTTTTTAAAAAAGGTATATCATCATCTCATGTGTCATCATTTGTTCTTTGTCAAACCATTTAACCTCCTTGTGCAGCAATTTTGCCATCCATCTCAAAACTTTGAAACAAAGATTGATGCTGGGAGAATCTTTTAATATCCTTAGGTGAAAAGCTCAAAAGATACACTTATGATTAACATCAATAATAACAATTTTCTCTCACTATGTAAGTTTTATTTAGTATCCCCCTTGTCTTTCATTTCTCCGCTGAGACCAACATCTTTATAGAGGTCCAGATGGCACAGAGAGATTATGACAATGAAAGGTAGCTCACGCTGAGGGCCTCAAGGAAAAACATATCACGTCTTGCCGGAAAGACTAATTTCAATTACATACTTACTATGCCTTTATCAGATGAGATGCTCACTCTGTATCATGCCTCGCGCAAATTTAGATAACATGTGAGGGGATTAGGGTTATCACAAAAGAGGGATAACATGGACAGTTCTTCCTACTTTAAATAAGCTGCATCACACTTATTTTAGAAGTACATGATATGATTCATAAAAAATGATTAATTGCATGGAAATCTCATGTTAATTACCTGAGAGTATATTTTTAAGGACTTTAGGGTTCTTTGTCATGAAGAAGCTTCTAAGCATTCCATGTTCGTCAGGCTGGCCCACCCAATTTGTGGAAGCAAGTTGTCAGAGGGAGATGACTTCACCTCAAACATGTAACTTTTACTCACCACTCAATTCCAGACTCAGGAAGAAATGCTAATTAGAACTGGAGTGGCTTTTTAGAGTCTGCATAAATTCAGCTCTGTCAACTTTGCCTCTGCCCCTCTGCAAAGTGGAAAACAGTGATGTTCTACATACCATGTTAATGTATAAATAACTTCTATGCTCATTTAGCCACTTCAGCACATCCAAGAAAATGACATTATGAATGAGCTACATTACCTAGAAGAAAGAGACAGACTAAATGTGGACTTTTACACAACTTAACATGCATCTAATGTACAACTTAAGCAGTATCTTCCACACTAAGTGACAATCTATCTCCATACATCAGTATGTGTCATGAATGTGACATAGCTTTATTGTTGAAGGAATCTGAAATTTCCAGCCATAACTGAATTTTCCTATCTCTATTTATTAGTAAGCTACTTGCAGAAATCAAATTAATTGCTACCTTCATGACTGTGCTTGCCTCCATTTAATTAGTCTTGCTTAAGCTTTTCCTATCCTTCACTGGAATCAAGTCAAGCGAACAGCCACTGTCAAAAAGTGACAATGTTACATATGTGTATATACGTGCGCACATTTTGTCACTGCTAAAATTCCCCTATTTCTGTTATGTAAATGATCTATGTTAGTCACAGGACATTTATGTAAATTTAATATCCGTTAGAGTGCTTGTTTCCTGGCAAGACAAATATCAACAGTTTTTGAAAACTAAGCGCTGTTTATTGTTTAGCTGGCAGTTATAAAATAAGCACATTTAACATTTTTGTTATTTCTTTGGAAAAAAATATCTTGTAATTCTTTTAACAGTTTTGGAAGAAACTGCCAGAGATTATGCCAAAAGGTCTTTCTTTATATTCTCTGCACCCATTCTCTGCTCTTGTGCTGCATAGCACATATTTGATATTTAGCTTAATGAATTATAATCCATTTAGGTGAATAAATCCTTTGTTATTTGTGGAAGAAATAAAGTCTTTGTATATGTTGACACACCTAAGTCTCATTAACTAAGATTGGTTTACATAAGCCAACAAACAAAATGAAATGCAAAGAATCTTTGTTTTGACTACATACATAAGTATCAAATAACTAGCTTGGATGGATTTTGTAGCCTCCAACTGAACAAAGCCTCCACTTAAGGCCTTTTGGGTCTCTTGCTCAGCATCTTTCTGGGCACCTTGTGAGTGACCAGGTTACCTGTCACCAGCAGAATTGCTCACCAATTAACCTTCCATTAAAGTCATCACCCAACCCTTCACCCAACTATAACTGTCCCCTTCAAATGGCTTTTCTATTACTATTCACAATCTGATTTAGATCACAGATACTTGTTAATATTTCCATATCGGGGACTAAGGAGGAGCAGAAGGAAAACATATTCTAACAACTAATGGAGAGAAGAATGTCTCTCAGACAATTTCTTAAATTGTCTTTATAGAATACAGGACAATTCTGAAATAAATCATATGTTGTATCATGTTGAAAAGTCTCTGGACTTGACTCTATAAGTAAACCATAGAATACTTACTAAGCTAACACCAAACATTTGTGCAATCCTAGTCAAAATTACATAATAGAGAACAAATGCAACAACAGTATTCAGTGTGTTAGCATTAAGTGCTTTAATGTCTAAATATTTCAATGCTCTACCTCTTGGAAACTAACCTGATGTCAGTTTGTGAGTCTGATAGATTTATGAGTAATTAATTGGTAACCAACTACTAATTAGAAAAATAATTTATGAAAATTAAAGCAGTTGATCTTTAAATGTTCAAGGGATGACTTTCCATAGAACCCCTTCAAGTATCTCATTGCTATTATAAAGCAAGACTAGTATTTTTACTTACAAACTTTCATGTCAGTGAACATTACTTTTCTACCTCTGCTAGCAAAGCAGGTCTTTTGGACTCTGTAATTTTTCTGTTCTTAGGATTATATGGTAGGATTATACAGTACACAAATACACTGTTACAAGAAATTTATGCTGATTCCTGTCCCCTTGGTATTTAATAGATTCCAAATCATTCACAAAAGTCTGGAAGCAGTAAAGATAAAATCTGTGAGTATACTACTCATTACCTCTAAAGAAAAAGGAACAGATCAGTGAGCCAGAAGGTTGGCTAGCTACAATATAAGGCACACTGAGGTCTGGACACTGGGCCAGGAAATCTTACCTGTTCAAGTTCATTTCTCCCTGGAAGGAGTATCACAGTGATTCTTCTTCCACAAACCATTAACTCCTTTAATTAAAACATTTTTCCTCCAATGGAGGCTTATCCAAAATGCTGAAAAGCTCATAAATTGAAACCCAAACATAAGGTACAATATTTTTCAAGTATTAAATTCTTGCTCCTAGTGTTTTAGTCTAGTTTTCCTTACTGACAGAAGAAAACAACTGGATCACAGGATATGAGATAATAATGGGGAAAAAGGATGTTTCAGCTTAGAACTAAGGATGGAGGGAGTCCCTCCTTCATAAGGACTTTGGACTCTTCCCCTAGTAGCCTAAAATACACCTTTGCCTGTTGTGGAATTGTCTCACTTGCCTTTTAATGTCATTTCATTGATAATAGGTAGGAGCCCATGCAGTGTTGAGCCCCACTGAGAACTGAAACTATTATATCTTCCCCATCCCACCCCAGGTTACTGTTTACATTAACAGGAGTTTACTATTTCATTGCCCTCATTAGTATAACTTAACTATTCTGGGAAAGTCATGCCCAGGCAAATAACCTGGCTGTTAATTACACAACATTCCCAAAAGATTCATCAAATCTGCAGGAGGAATTATCAACAGACAGTTTATGCCCTAAAACTCTTCTGAGTCCCTTCCCTCAAAATCTTGACAGCGCTGTTTCTACCAATCCTAACTCTCACATCAAGGCCTCACCCAATCTCAATCAAACCCTTACGTTAAAAGGCCTGCCTTAAACCAAACTTCCAATTGTCAATATATTCTGACCTTGCCTTTTTTCTTCTGAGAACTTGCCATAGCCTGGTCTAGGAGGTCTCCCTTGCTACAGTAAGCAATGTACTCTGCTTTGTCTTACCACTATTTTGTCTTGGCGGTATGTGGAGAGCAGGCTTTTGACATCATCCATTTCTTACACAAAAGAGAAGAGTGTACAGATTAGCAGGAAAGACTGTTCTAGTAAACGGTAGAAAGCGTGTTATTATAATCTCTCTTGAAAGGAATTTAACTTTTGGTTTTAGATCCACCTTCATGTTTTCCTGGTTTTTAAAACAGCCAATATGTCACTCTTCACACAAGGAAAGTAGCAAACAGACTGCAGAAGGCCAAACCAGCAGCGTGGAGTGAGAAATGATAGGAGAACCACCTAGTAAACACATTCACTGCATAGTGTGGTTAAGTCATCCTGAACTCATCTTTGAATTAATAGAATTGCCTTTGAGAAGAATAGGGAGAATTCTATATTTTAGATGGATCCAGGGGATCATTTCAGACATTATCTTTATACCTAGAGGGATCAAGCCATAAAAACATGATAATAATAACTGCAATTTACTGAAACTTACTATTTATTGAGTACTTACTATGATTCAGGCAATTAAAATATATCATCACTCTTAATCTTCACACCAATCTTATCTGTTAGATGTTACAGTCATCATGTTCAAAAGAAGAAAATGCCTTAGATAGACTAAGATAGACTTCCCTGACCACCAAACTATAATTCCTCCATCCCAGTCATCCTCTATTGAAACAAGATGATTTTATTTTCTCCACGGCACTTTTCACCATCTGAAATTATCCTGTTCATTTAATTGTCTGCTTGTTAACTGTGTCTCCCCTCACAAATAATCGGGAGATTAGGGACCTTGTCACCTATTTACCTCTGTCACTATTGCCTAGAATGGCCCCTAGGACACAGGAGATGCTTACTAAATGTCAGATCAAGACAGTAGTATATTACAAAGGGGCAAGGGCTGAAATATGTGTTTAAATTTTTCCCCATATAACTCTGATATGCATACCTCCCTCCTCACCATGGGCATGCCTGGTATAAATATCCATGCTGACAAGTACAAGAAAAATAACACTTTTTGTATTTTTGAGGGGAAAAAATGGTAAATTTATGTGAAAGCTCACTTTGACTGACTGACAAAAGTGATGATTCTCTCGCAATAGCACAGCCCACGAATTTGTTAGCTTACAATCAACTGCTAATAGCACATTTCAATATTGCTGACTGGCTTTAGAGATTACTGCTTCTGTGTTATTTTTCACATAAAAATTTCTTCCCTAGCAGCTCACAGTGGGTGACTAGCTGTGGGGGGTGGGAAGTAGGAGTAGACGAGGTCTGAAGAGTCAACTTAAATAAAAATTTCCATTGATTTAGTCAGTAATTCCATACATTTTTTTAGAACCGCAGCTGACCTCCGTAAACAATCACCAGGTTGTTTTTTCCATTTTGTTTTGTTTTTTAGAGCATCAGTAAAACTTACGTGGTCTTACTGACTTCTCAGCAGCTGAAGCTGTCACAGATCTGTCTTGAAATCGGTATTCTCAAAATGTCAGGCCTGAGGCCTGAAGAGAAGGAATGCTCCTCACTCCAACCAATCTGCGGCTCTAGCCAGTTAACAACGCCCGGATCGGCAAGCAAGGAATATTTTTTCTTGCCTTTAAACTGTGAATCCTGTGGTATATTTAGCTCATGCTACTGTATTCGCCTTAATAGCTCTATGAAATCTCTTTACCCTTTAAAAGGCCCATATAAATTTTCAGAAATACACTGAGAATAGATCTTATACCCGAAAAGGCATTCTAAAGAAATAGCATAGGCTCCTGAAAAAAAGTTAAAAAAACATTTCCAGGAGCAGTTGTGCCATTGAATTCTCCAAATAGTTTTTGCTATAAAAGCAACAATTCAAAACAAAATAATAATTCAAGACAAAAATATGACTTTATTATTCCCCATATAGGAGAGGAAAAATATCATTCCTGTATCCTTCCTTGGGTTCATGGCTGAGGCCCCTGTAACAAAAGATAGATTAACAAGAGAGAAGCAAATAAATGTATTTAATACAAGTCTTATGTGACATGAGAGACCATAAGGAAATAATGACCCAAGGAAACAGGTGAACCTGTGTGTTTTTTATGCTAGTTTTGATGAAGAAATGGATATTCATAGAGAACAATTGAATAAAAAAAGAATATGATCTAGAGGTAATAAATTAGAAACTTAGAAAGGCTTATTTGCTCAGATTCTTCTCTGTGACCTTTGTCAAAGAAAAGGATAATGCATTATCCTGGGATTGGGAGAGCATTTCTCACATAAGGATTTTATGACCTGCTGCAGTGGAAGGTCAGAGACTTCTTGCTAGGTTTTATCACCTGCTTCAGGAAAGAAGGGTCAGGGCACAACCTTCCTATTTTGGCAGTTTTTTCAAATTCCTTCAGTTTATAATATTTTAGGATAGCTTGTCTTGAACCCCTTCACTTCACTTTATTTAATAAATCAGGAAATTGAGGTTTAGAGGGAATGTACCATCTATCAAGGTTACAGGGCAAATAGATGAGAGAACTTGGATTGAAAGCCAGGGTTGATTCCAGAAGCAAAGCTCCAAACTGCTGACTGTCTCTGCCATCGTCCTCCTAATCCTTGCAGCCTTGGGAAGGTTATTCTCCAAAGGGTCAGAGTTATCACCCAGTTTGCATGTCTTCAGAAATGCTAATTACATACATGAGAAGAGCTTGTCCCCTACTGCTTTGCCTTGGCTTGGTGAGCAAGTGGGTTGGCTTGTTCTTCCCCTACAATTTTAGGGATGGGAGAAAGCTAAAGGCTAGTGAGCATTGAAATAAAAGCCTGAAGGAAAAACCCTATGGGGTTTTTAGTTAACATTCTAGAAAGGATTTGCAGACCAGTGCTAGAAAGATTTTTATGATTTATTTTGTTTCTAACTGTTGTCTTTTTAGGCCTCTTGAAACCCAAAGTGATTAGGAGGAAATATCTAATAGAACAAAGCTATCAAGACTTGTCTTTGGAGGCAACAAAAGTGTAAAGTAGTCTATATCCTGCTGTACATGCTGGAGGGAAAGGACTCCAGCGGTTAGTGTGTGAACTAGCAGCTTTAAGGAGACACAACAAATGGCACCGGGGAGCAAAGGAGAGTGCTGAAGTTGATCTAAAACTAGGAAAAATATTTGTCCCCACATGCAGCACCTCCACTGTCCAACCTGCCATCACTCACAGTGCTATTCTTGACAGAAATGTCTTTCTTTCTTTCCCATGACTTTACAAGACTCATCAAAGACCAACTCAAATTTTTCCTTCCCCAGAAAACTCTGCTGATTACTCTCGGATTTCCAGCATCTCTGAAATGCTACTGCCTGTGCATCCTGAACTACATAACTTGGAATTTAATTTTATACTTGGCCAAGAAATCCTTAACATTCCCCTCAACTTGACTCAACTTTAGACAGGTTTGTTCCCTGATCTCCCTCTCCTTAGAGCATTTACTTCAGATAACCTGCAATTGTAAATTCTTTCTCAGTTCCTTTAAGATGTAAATTTTCTCTCAGACTCTTGTCAGTTTTACAACCCAGAATGTCTTTCTCAAGGTCTTGGGAGCCATCTCTTTGAAATATAATCATCAAGAATGATATTATCTCAGTCTCAGTTGGAGGGTAGGAGCCTAAGATCTATAAACAGCAAGTAGCAAGCAGAGCTGGCCTCATCACATTGACAAACATGCCCCTCTAAGTCCCCCAGTATTTTTCCATTAGCTCACCCCAGCTATCAAAAACTCTCCTGCCTTCTGTTTCAGCAGAGTTGAGTTCAGTCTCTACCCTCTAGTCCAATAGTCTTGACTCCTACTGCAATAGTCTTGAATAGTCTTTCTTACCTGCTTACTTGTCTGGTACAATTTCTCTCTGACACACTGTCTTATAAATTTAGTAGCTATTTTCTGTGTGCTAACTTTCCTGAACCATAATGTAAGATCTTGGTACTACTTACTTAAATGATTTGGTCTTTCTGGAAAGTTCTTGGTTAAAATATTCCATCTCTTCCTCTATTTAACACTTCCATCTTCCCCAACACTCTCTCTCTCTCTCTCTCTCTCTCTCCCCCTCCCACACACATACATCTTTTACACTATATGTCTAAATTCTAGTTTTTTTTAAAAAATACATATTTGGACCTCCATCCTCCACTGCTAGGAAGCAGTCAGCAAATACTATCTTCACTGGCAGTCATATGACTTTCCTTCTCTGGATCTGGGAAAACAGGTTAAAGAGGAAATATACATGAGAATTCTGCCCATGGTAGTCACCTCTAATGACTATTTTGACTCTCTTTCCTGCTTCAGTCACTGTGGGCTCAGAATCCTTCTCAACTTCACATTTCAGGAAGCCCTCACCATGCAATCAGATTCTGGGCACAAACTGAAACCTATTTGCCTTTTTTAGATTAAAAGATGTCCTTTTAATCTAAACAATATTTGATTTTAAACTCTGTCTTTTGTCAAGATGCACCACCTTCACACTTAAAGAGACATTTATTATTTGGTAAGTAAACTAGTTCACATTCTTCTTAAAAAAATCAATATCAAGGAATAAACTAAGTTTATTTTTTCACACATTTGAGTTGTGAAAATCACTGGCAAAGGGCATCTAAAATGAAACAGATAAAAAACATGCTGAAAAACAACAGATTTTGTTTTCTTGGAAGAGAAGAACTTTCCCAGTCAGTACATCTTCCTTCTAAAATAAAGCCTTTGGATTATGATTGCCTGGAATATTTCCATTGCTTTTCTTTTAAAAGTAATTGTTGTTATTTTTGAGGGAATAGAGCAAGGGTAGAACATTATCCCTTTTAATGGCATCACTTGATCTCACTATCTTTCTAAACCTTAAAATTTAGAATTTAAAGGAAATGTTATGAAACATAGAGATAACTGGTGAGGAATTCTTCTCAGATAAAAATACACGCAAGGGAGAATTAAAGGACAAGAGTTCACCATGTAGCCACTTGTCCATTGCTTCCTGCCTTAAGGGGATCAACAGGACTAGAAATTTATTGAAAAAAACTTGGAAAGGTAGGGGTGGAGGTGAAACTATGAGACTGATTTCAAGGTAAGTTTCTAGTTGGCTCAATTGTCAAGATAAAAAGTGAGATGAGACGACTGAAGTCTGTCAAGAACTCTCAGGGAAAAAATAATATTTAGGTAAATAACAAATATTTTATTTAAGTATTTTAAAACTTTTTTTGTATTGCTTCACTATTTTTATTAATACTTGCAGTGGGGTTTGTCCACCTAGCTTCAATGACCTTTCTCTGAAACTTGCTCCCTCTTCCCAACCACATGTTGGACACACTAAGTTACTATGTTTGTATTTTGGGACCCATCCCCAGCTACTCTTGTACACCTGACTCAAGATGACCAATGTGATTTTCAGGGAATTTGGTATTGAGTCTGGCTTACTAGCTTAAAATAAAGTGAGGTAATTCCTATACAAGTAGACATCATCTGGATGCAACAGACACACAAATAAAACATCAAGGAGAGACCAAGAAGGGAGAAAGAGACAGAGGGGACAAGAACATGGCTGCCCAAGGTTCTCATCAGTGCCTTCTTCAGGCCCTTGTGAGGACCCTTCAATTCTGAAAGATATGCCTGTGTCCTCATAATTCACAATTTTTGTTAAAGGTAACTGGAATTATTTTCTGTAATTAAGAAGGAAAGCGATACTAAGATGCTCCTAACTGTGCCCTTGTTTTTATTGACAGTGACAATAGAAAACACTTCGAAGGATCTAAGTCTTTTCAGCCACAGAAAACTGAAGAGGAAAGCTGTGCTAGTGATGACTTGAAAGGCAAGAAACCCAGGTGGAAGGCCAGATGGTTGTTGCCTGGAGGGAAGAAAATGGGCCAAGTTCTTGATACCCATGGGATATAAAGATGGAAGGTGAATACAGTGTTGGCCAGGAGAGACAAATAGCCCCAAAAGATTTAACTAGGCAAGACACTAGTCACCCATATAATAGCTTTGCAATATGACAGCTGAAGTGCTTTCTAAATGGGTTCTAGAATATTATACATAGAGGGAATATACTCTGTCCCCTGTCGGACAAAAAAGGCAAGAGGGAAACAACTTTAGGCAAGAATGGAAATGATTCTTTTCTCTGGCCAATTGAACTCTGAAGAGCCTTGGATATGCTTCTCATTTTATTTTCTTTGTGGTTACATTAAAATAGAGAATGAAAATATAATTTTTATGATTACAGTATGTTTGCCTATCTGCTCAGACCCTAATGGAAGATCACATTTCTGCCCCTTCTTTGATTGTCAAAGAATTATGTTCTGGTCCAAGATCAGAATTTTGAGTTTTGTTTTTGTGCTTAAGGAGAAGGATGATTATATTTGCCTGTCATATAACCTCAGATCTGGAAAAAAAATCTTAGAGGCTACCAAATTTAATTTCTCATTCATATATACACCCTACCTGTATCAGTGTCTGCCTGATATTTTCGTTTAAATAAACTCACTTTTGTACCTTTTAACAGCATTATAATAGAAAATCAAAATCATTAAGATGAACAGAAAAACAGTAGCATTTGTCACAAATGGAAAATGTTCATTTAAAAAAGTGTTCATCTGAATACCACCTAAAATCAACTGGCATACATGTTAGTGATCATGTGTTAGCAGAAATATTGTCCCTTCCTCTTACTGTCCAACAAGGATATCATAAAAGACTTCATGAAATACTGTGCTAACAAACAGATATCTGTTAATCCCAAAACTTTTCTCCCAGAATGGAAATCTCATTAGTCTGATTTGGCTTTTTCTTAGTAAACCTACCTTGATTCATTATTAGTGTTCACTACTGAAAATCACCTATACCCAGGAAGATGCTGTGACACATGTAAAAGGAGTGTCTCTTTGTATAACAAATGTTCTGTAATGATCTCATTCTCTATTTTCTGAGTACTACCTGTAGGTATTGACTACTCGCATAAAGGAAACTTTTAGACATTGTATACGCTCACATTTCTTCAACCTCTTACTGAACAAAATAATTTCACTGTAGGATATCAGTAAGGATTTTATAATGGAAATCTGCATGAAAGCACCATAATAACATGCTATAGTTGTTCAGAGAGAAAGAATTCTTCATGTCCAGATTCTTCAATGTCTCACTCAGTTATTATCTGAAGTAAAACAGGTTACTTACATTTCTTTGTATCAGTGTCACAAGTTTCATTTAGGTTGAGTGCTTTACTTCTGAATTTGCAAAATGGAATATGGATTATTAGAGGAGATGGTATTGGGAGTTATTTGCCAGATACCTCTCATAACATCTTTTATTCATGTCTTAGCTTCACGCACAGAAGAGGACCAGAGAAAAATAGACCTTAAACACAAATCATGCATTAAAATGATTAGGACTCTGGGCTTAAGGAAGAAATCTCTTTTACACCTGTGATAAACTCAGATGTTTAACTTTCCCTGCAACCAAGCATATCCCTTATTGGATAAATTGCTCAGAGATTCTCTACACAAATTGTCATCCATAAACACAGACACTCTAATCTGTATTTGTCACTGTTATTTTCTTTAATATGTAAGTCAATTATAGCAAACTTTAAATAGAACAGCATAATGAGAAAATCTTCTCATAACTGAAGAGAAAAGAGTACAGGAACTTCCTGCCAACAAAAACTGTTAATTTTATAACACGCACTCTATAAAATTTTTCCAATTGCTATGTTTTATTCAGACTGTAAGTTTTCCCAAAATAATGTTTTTAATGAAATTTTCCCATTGAGTGCAATTTTCTCACTTTAAATGATGACTACATTTTGAATCTGAAACCTCTGCAAAATCCTCATTGGCAAAAGATAAGATTGCGATCACTTCCATTTTCAGGAAATTGTGTGATCAGCATGGCAGATATAGCAATAGATGTTTCCCTTTCTTTTACAGCTAGAGACCTGGGAGCTTATTACTTGAATAACTATGAAAATTGTTACTTCATCTCACATTTCAGTACTGTCATTTAATGTAGCATTATATTAGACCTCAAAAAGGAAAAAAAATAGATTAGCAAAAAAAAAAAAACTGATAAAATTATTTTCCTATTGGAAGTTAAAATTGTATTTCACTTAGCTGGCTAAAAATACAGAACGTAACATCACTTCTATATTAATGCATCTTTATGTAAGATCTGTTCCAGTATGTAAGCATATTCAAATGTTAAAATCCACAGAGCAGTGCAAGGAAAAAATAAAATAAAATCCAAGGGAATCCTACTATCAGAAGCAGAGTGTATTCGTCTAGCTTTGCAATGCAATACTGTACATTCAATAGAGTGAATTCTGAATAGCAATAGCCTAACTGTAGGCTGTATTGTCTTACATATTTCAAGCCACACTTCTTTTGAAAGAACAGACTGGTTATTTACAAGACTTCTCACTGAAAACTTATTATAGTTCGAGGAAAATGAGACTTGGTGCCTTGGTGGAATAGCCAAAGGCCTTTTCCTTTTCTGACTACTATTCAAATCTGACCCAACTTGACAGTCATTCTTCCTGACAACATTAAGAGGTTTCTCTAAGTGGTGTGATACCTGCAGTTTTCTTCCACTTGGGATTCTGCTCTACAACGAATGCAGGCACAAGGGACTAGAAAATATAATATTTTTATAACTATGAAAGTATTTTTATTTGGTTTCCCAACTACTATGAAGTGTAGGATGATGTATGGAAGTGAAGAACAAGGGGCCAGGACAGTTTTCTCAAATTTGGCTGAGCACCAGAAAGCTACTGAAAAGACAAATAAATTACAGGGTCCTCCCTCTAGACATTTGAATTGTGTGTGTTTGGGGCCAGGAAACCTGTGTTTTGAAGAATCTCCCCAAATTATTCTTATATTGGCTGTCCAGTTCCTATTCAAGAACCCTGTCTGGACACACTGGAGTTGAGATTAGAAGATTTATTACCAATAACTCAATAGTATATGATTGTTAAGAGGAAGAATGGGATGGGGGGGGTGGAAGCATTTCAGGATAGGGGAAATTCAAATTCAGGGGTCCAAAACTTGTGGTCTTTGCAATACACCATGATGCTTCCTTCAAAAGCAAGTTGACTTATCTAGGCCTCAGTTTACCGATGGCCAAAATGAAGAAATATGCCAGAGGCTGACTACAACTAACTCAGTGATTGTTGTTCAAAAGCACTAAGGGGAAGGTGTATGACCCAACAGCAAGACTTAGCAGAAGGACAGTAACTAAGAAATGAATTTCTTAGAAATTTAAAATAGAGTATTATTTCTATTTGCAACAAATATTCAAAATATTTTCCTTAATATTTAAGAAGAGGAAAGAATATTCGACTATCCTATTATGTTGTCCATTCGCTATCCTTTCCTGAACAATATACATAAAATGTATTATTTGATTTAATCCTTCAAACAAATCTGTAAAGGTTTTAGTAACTACTTATACACATGACAAAAGTGTGGTAAACTTTTTTTCTAAATTAATTTTTCTAAAGTCGAAACAAAAAGCCCAGGTTAGAACCTACATAGTCTTACTCTAAAATCTTATATCCTTCTAGTCTGCTATATTTTGCACACTTTCTATTTTAAACAGCAGTTTGGCAGAGGAAAGAAAGACTGGGTATTTAATTAAGCAGCATATACAGTCCTGCAGATGTATATAAACACCAATTCATTGTTATTTAAATTTTTGCTCTTTTAGATGTTTCTAACAATACTTTGCTCCCCATCTCACCTGCTGTGCATATAAGCTCACTGATTTTTCGCTATGTCTGAATGGAGAAAGGCAACATTGTGTGCAGTGAGCAACAGAACTTGAGTGATCATTTTTTCACCTCAGAAAGCCTTGGTCTCTAAGAAGGCATTGCATTAGAGACCATTCTAATTATGCAGAAGATGGCTGTTCTCAGTTTTCCCTGAGGACAAAATAAGAGATAATAAACTTCAACCACACTTGTGACATTTAGATTACTAGGAAGTAATCTTTAGAAGTAGTGGGAGGAACAGTCTGGTAATAAGAGTTTTTAGAGTCAACTAAGCAAGAGGGCCTCGGGGGAATTGTCACCTTAAAAAACCTGGATTGCTTCTCACCTGACTAGTGTTATTCATGTACACACACCCTTAGCTTGAAGGCTAGAGAAAGACCAATGAATCTGCTCAGGCTGTTTGCAGCACTGTAAAGTTATGTGTGGTGCTTTTAAAATGACTTCAGAAAACAGATTTCCCTTTCAATCTGCAAATATCTTCTCAGCTTGTTTTTCTCATTTAGTGTATTCTGTCAGAGCAACTCCAAGAGAAACGCTTTTCCAAGAGAAAAGCTGAGATAAAGAATAATATATACAGTGAAAAAATAGGAGATTTATACTAGGCTTATAATTCACAGCAAATCTAGTATCTAAATTATTATTAACATTTTCCCTCAAATTTCATATCTAGACAAATGTACATAAAGACAGGTATTCCTTTCTAATTTTCTGGAAACATGTCATCTTAGGCAAGTATCATAACTTGAAGAATATTCATGACACTTAAATGAATTACTTTTGTGTTTTCAGTCATTTCACTTGCCTCTGAGGGTTTTAGCATTCTCTGATATTTCAGAACAGTGATTTACAAGTTATCTTCCACTACAATATCACATTCCCATGTAGTAATTCATATGGGCATGACTAGTTTACATATAAGCCGGTTCTGATTTACTAATAATTCCCAGAGAACTAGCTCTAGCCCATCCCATTCTCACACCAATTGCCACAAGTATTCCATATACCACAGGCACAAATGCTCTTTTACATTGCTATCGAGGGCCAGTCTTCTATAATTAAGTTTAGATCAGGTTGGCTAAACTTTTGTATCAATCTTAATGCTAACACTGACTTTTTTCAGAAAAGTTTTCTTCTTTGGTTGCATCTGTATTGAATAATATGAAGAATATTTTAATTACTAAGATGCTTTGTTGAGAGATTACTTTGATAAATTTACTTTAGGGTAAAATTTGAGCTGTGTGCCCTCTGAGTCGATTTTCAGACAGGAGAGAAAAGGGAATTTAATATTGCCAGGATAAATTCAGAAGGGAAGAGGGAACTTGGTATGGGGTGGGAGGACGTTGAAGAGCGGTGGTCAGTGAAAAAGTCCTTGGCAGTTGCATGACTGGGAAAGAACTTTGGTGAACAGATGTGTCTCGCACTATTTTTATGTGGTTGATTTGAAGTGTGAAAAACTGAGTCCCCATTTTCCTTTGTAAAGGATGATTGCTGGTGAATTCTATGTGACTCACTGATGCTTCTGTGGAGGTAGATTCTGTTTGGAGAGCTTAAAGAGAAAAGTGAAGAAGCAGTTAACATCTAGGTTTTAGAAGTATATACTCAGAGACTAACAGTTTTGAAAAAAGATATACAAAGCCTCAGTTTCTCTGGGGAGTGCTTCATAATTCCCCATGAGTCTACAATTCGTCAAGGTCTAGGTCAAGGCCTATTTTCTCCCAGGAAGCTGTTTCTGATTATCATTACCTCAGTGATCTTCCTCCCCTCTGAAACCAAAAAATTCTCACCTCCTGTGCCATTTAATTTAGCATGGAATACTATGGTTTCATAAAAGGCTTGCTCTAAATAGATAAAAATGGACAATAGAATAAAATTCAAACAAAAGCCTAGCAACCATATTATTCATTCCACACCAGAACTAGATGATGAGGGTTTACACCACCTGCTATAACACGATGCAATGATTCCCAAGGATCCTTTTGTTGTTGTTATTATACCTTCACATGTAATTCTGGGTTTTTTCAGAATTTTATTGATGAGTGATAATTTTCTTTTCCTAACACCTAAAATTAGCAGGGGGGATGCTCAGCATGTTTTACCCACATAGATTTCTTTTTCATCAGAATGGATTAAGACAAACTTTGGAGCCAAATGCTTCATTGTTTGTGCGTAAGTCTCAACAGGCTGGTTGAAATAAGCTGTACATATTCATCAACAGGCATTGCCAATAAAGACACAAATAAAGCAAATTAATATTTTTAAAAACTCTGTGTCTTCAAAAAATTTCTATGAGGCTTTGATGAACAAAACACCAACATAAGAAGCAACACCATTGTCTCAGTGCTTGGGCGCAATCATTCTCAAGGACATCTGTGCTGACTCCTTTTCAAGCTTGGACGGCTGCTATCTGAATCAAACCCAGACTCTTTTGTTGGAAAAAAATCTGAATTTTGAGATTTCCATTTAAGTTGAGAAACAGCTTTCTCCACTCAAACACAAGATGCAATTTATTTTACAGTATGAGATTAATAGCAATAATTGCCTTGGAAATAAAGAAGTCCTGAAGAAAAACACCACATATCAAAAGGCTACTTAAAAAAAAAAAAAAAAAAAAAGTAGTCCTTTGCTCAGGCAATGGAGCCATGTTACTTATTTATGCATATTGCAAAATCACTCTATTATAATTGTAGATGCACCATGCAAACTACTTAAGTTCAAGCCATTTGATATCTGAAATTTTCAGGTTTTTAAATAAAAAATCAGGATGGTTGAAATTAGGCATGTAAATATGATATTTGCATTAAAGGTCTTCTATTAATATATAAAATTGCACATTTTATCTAGCCTAGAACCCACCTGGCAAAGTCTTAAAGCAATAATGATTTGTTTGGGGACCCAGACAATGGCTATCAGTAGAGATTCAATTTTTCTAAGAGGAAAATATTAAGTGAAGTGCACTCGTTGATAGAAAGCCTAACTGAGAGATAAACTTTTGATGGATTCATTAACAGCCTGGCCTGTAAATCTTATCTCCACTGAGATTTTAAAGCAAATGGCATTATTCTTTCATTATGCCAAAGCCCTTACCATCCTGTCCTGAGTTGGTATTTTGACCTAGAGGCCTAAAAATATTCACAAAGTGAAAAGAAGAAAGGATACATCCTTTTCCCTTTTCTTTTTCTTTTTCCCTCAAATCTTTTCTCACAAGTGCAGTAATGGCTCTGGGTGCAGTAAAGCCCTTGGTCTCTGCATAAAGAATCATTCACACTGCATCTTCCAACAACCCACCAGACCCCTGCACTTCCCAAACCACTACATCTTGGCAGTGGTGAAGGGCAAGAGAAGAAAAGGAGAATATCTAAGTGGCAACTTAATGCCACAGTATACTGCATCATTTTAACTCAGTTCAAATAGGGGTTATTTCTACAATCATTGGGAAATTCTCCAAACATATAAGAAAAAAATCAGGACAAAATGATTATTCAGAGAACAAAACGATGTAAAAAAAAGAGAATTCTCCTGAGTCTTTTTCAGGGGGAAAGGGGGGGAATCTAATAGAAATATTTATAGGTAGGTTCTACTAGGTATCTTTTTTTTTTTAATGATGGATGGACAAACTGGAAGGCTGCCATGGGGAAAGCGTCAACAAAAGGCTTGGCAATGACGTTTGCAAGATGCAAATCAGAAAGTACGCACAGTTCTCTGTGATCCAGAGATAACTTTAGTCCAAGGAGAAACTATTTCAACAATTTTATTTATATTTTTAATACCCAGAATGCACCTTACCTCTTAAAACTGATATCTGTATAGATTTTTATGTTGTTTGGATACATATTTATCAATTAAAAACAGACATAAATATTTACAGACAAATACACATCCCCTTGTAAACTATGGCCACTAATATAGCAGTATTTTCCCTCTTGGGATCTAGTTCAGCATGAGTAATTATTCTTATTCTTGTTCTTTTCCTCGCTTTGGTATATCACAGTTTTTTGATGAAAAAGGTGTAAGAAGAGCATAATTCTAACTCTCAATCAATCAACAGTATTTAGTGGTCACCCACAACCTAATCGTCCTTGTGCTAGTTGCTTTGGTGATAAGAGCACTAAAAAACACTGTGCCTGCCATAAACAAGATTAAAACATCAGAAAAAATAAAACCAAACTATAAGTCACTTATCATGTAGCTCTCTACGTGCTTGAATTGTAAGAGTCATATACAAATAATGGCAGCCTAATATTTTTATTCTGTTTATGGAAATCAGAGAATACATATGATTTTAGAGAAAGGTGAGATCACAAAAGACTTTGTGCCTTCAGGTGGGACCCGAAGAGGTCCAGAAAGGTGGGAGGATTTGGGTGAAAAGATGCAAGGTAAAAGGTCATTTCTGACCAAGAAAATAGCACATGCAAAGGCTTAGGTCTGTAATTTGTGTGGGGCCTTTGCGCACTTGGGAGGAGGACATTAACCTGCTCAGGTGGAAAGGAGTCAGGGTGCAATGGCAAAGCAGACACAGGCTGAGGTAGGCCAGGAAAGCCAGACAGAGGAGTTTAGATTTGATGCACAGGTGAATGCACGCTTTCGTCCTACAGTCACTGCCCAGTTCCTAAGTTCCATCTCTGTGCCAAGCCTGTAGAGGAGTGACAGTCCCAGACAGAGTGAGACAGACAGGCATGGTCCCAGACCACATGCAGCAGAGTCTAAGGGCCAGATTTAGAATCCTATCTAAATGAAGGGTCTTCACATTCAACATGAAATATTTACTGAGATTTATAAAAGCCTTTCTATGTTCCATAGGATCCAACATTGTTGTCTAATTCTCTCAGAGTACGTTTAGAAATGTAAATCTCGCAACATCATTATAAGAAATAGGATTTGGTGAGGAGGAGGGTATTTTTAGATATCAGAGTAAATTTAAGTGTACAGGGACATGATTAGGTTAGATTGAAAGTAGGGTTACTAATTGTTTAGGGTTTGTGGTACAAATCTCCAAGATACATGAGCCCCAAATGAGACTTTATAGCTGTAAAATAATCTTGTGTGTCCCTGGCCTTCAGATTGGTACTTGTCAGCATGGAATTCTGGAGCAGTAAGGGAATTCAGATCTTATTGAGTTCAAACTCTATTTTCTTAATGATGAAGGTGAGACTCAAATGGGTCAAGGATCTGACTAAAGCCACACCGCTGGTTAGTGGGCAGATCCTGAGCTAAAAATAATATATACTGATTCATATCCCTGTTCCCTCATTTTTGCATGTTAGAGATCAGATTTTAAAAGGATGCTGCTATCTCTTTTATTCATAACAGGAGGAGCATTTAGCCCATGGTCTTGGTTCCCACAATCAAAATCATTAGCATCTATAATTTATTTGTGAACGAAAACAATCCATTAAAAAGTGGCAATAAAGCAAATGCAGGGTGTGGTTATGGCAATAATTAATCATAATCCTAGATCCCAGCTGGTTCTTCTTGAGCTGATATTTTTTCCTATTGTTTGTGACATGAAGAAGATATAAAAGTTTAGGTGGACAGCAAGTCTATTTCTCTACCAGTCATAGGTTTGTACTAATAGATTGTATGTTTAGTCACTTGTATGTTTAGTCACTTGAACATGTTTACGAATCCATTATTTCCTTAAAAATACTATTCTCAGAAACATTCTATGCTACAGTAGGACTCAGTTACAGAGTCAGGGAAGCTAAGCTTTGCAAGGAGTTTTAGAGTACTTTCGTCGAATAGTGTTTTAAATTTATTTGGGGACAGGATACCTTGGAGAAATACACACCACACATTTCCATATCATTTCAGGAGGTTCCTACAGCTTTTGAAGCCTCTCTTTGGACTCACCCTCCATTAAGAAAACTGATTTAGTCCAATAATTTAATTTTATAAATGGGAACATTTGTCTCAGCATTAAGTGGTCTGTCCATGGTCAAGTCTGGCGTGTAGGGATGTCCTGAGTCAGGAGAGGAGGAGTACTATACATCTGCATGTAAGTATCAAGTCCACTTTCATTGGAAGACTGGGCAAGTTAACTTATAATCTCTGGCCCTCAGCTTCCTCCTATTTCAAGAAAGGAAAATGATCATAGTAATAAACAGCTACTATTTATTGAATACGTACCTTGTTAGTGCTAGGCACTTGACTTATATTTTTTCAATTACTAGTAACATGAATATTTTGTAGTAGATATGAATCACCATTTTACAGATTAGAAAATCAAAGGTTAGAAGTGGAAATGCATAGACAGGCTTGGTGGCTCACTCCTGTGATCCCAGCTACTCAGGAGGCTAAGGTGAGAGCATCACTTGAGGCCAGGCGTTCAAGGCCAGACTGAGCAAGATAGCAAGATCCCATTTCAAAATTTTTTTGTTTTTTAAATCAGCTGGGTATGGTGATGCATGCCTGTAGTCCTAGCTACTTGGGAAACTGAAGTGAGAGAATGGCTTGAGCCCAGGAATTCAAGGTTGCAGTGAGCTATGATTGTACCTTAGTCCGGGTGACAAAGCCAGATGCCATCTCAAAATTAAAAAAAAAAAAAAAAAGAAGAAGAAAGGTAAATGTGTCTCATATCATTCAGTAAAAGGCGATTTGCACATCTCTTCAAAACCCATATCTTTCTCTATGATATGGAAAATGATGCTTGTCAGAAATAAAACAGCCTATCTTCCTGTCCTACATTAAAGGAGCCTTCAGAATATTATAGAACCCCGGGTGAAATTGATGGTGCAGTTGAGCATTTTTATAATCCTGGAGAACACAATGAGGCAGGAATGAGAAGGACTATGAAGAAGAGGATAATATTCTTTATGCTGGGGAATCTGATCTTTGATATCACTGAATATATTACATGTGGGAAGGTAAAGGGGTATAAAATATTATAACAGCATAGGAGTTCAATAATATTTTCCTTCTAAGGTATTCAAAGAAAGAAAATGAGCAATCTGGTTAAGAAGAGCAATCTGGTTTTTCAGATGACCTTTCTGAAATGATTATCAAAAAGACCTGTAGCTTTTTAACGTCTAAGATAAATAATTACACCACCACAGCAATTTCAGGTCTGGACTACTTCCTGAATGCAGGCCCAAATAAAGGTCTTCAAGACCCTTCCAAATATGCTAATTAGCTGAGTGGGTTTGTGATTGTTTTAAATTATATTGCGTTTCAGAGCCAATCTGCTTCAGAGTCAGCTAGGGACCCAAACCACAGCTTGATCTGATTTTAGCAAAGTGAAGGACAAACACAGTTCATCTCCTTCCACACCCTACAGCTTCACTGTGTATCAGTGCACAGCTCTCTAACAATTAAGCTCTAAATGGCCACAATTTTTGAGACTTTAATAAAAAAGCTTTAGATAAGCATTTCTCTTAAAAATATCTGAAAACAATTAGATGTTGTCTTAAAGTCCAAGCACAGAACTACAGCTTCCCCTTCTCCCAACCCTATCCTCCCTATCATTGTGATTTCCAAAGGAAGAGCATTGGGTTGATTGCTTATCAGGTTGGATAATGGCCTAATTTATTATTGAAACCCTAGTCCGACTTTGAAAAAACCGTAGAATCCTGCTGATCTATCAAATCCTTTTGAGACAGGGGGCCTATGTGCAATAAAAGCCTGCTAGACCACGGTGAGCCTATGAGATGGGAGATTTTTGTCTCATTAGCACCAACATTTAAAAATACTGCATCTCCTCAGGGTGAAATGCCAAGCCTGAGACTGCTGTGTGCAGTTGGGTGTGCAGGACACCTGGATAAGTCTTAATAGTGTGCAAACAGCAGGATTAGTATTTCTGGGTTTCTGCTGTGCAGAGGTGCCCACCTGGCTTATTCAGTTTACACACAAAAGGTCATAGATTCCTTTGAGGAAAAAGTCAAGACAGACAAAGAAAAGACAGAGGACCTTTTCCTTTCACTGGATATTTGGATTCATGCATTCACTCATTCATTACAGATATATTCCTAGACATCAACTAAGATCCAGGTACTGTGCTAGGCACATAGTGCTGAACAAAAACCGATATATGTCTGGCCATAAAATTTTAAAAACCTGTGGGTCAAAAACACATGAAATTCATCTTGATTTCAAATTCCATGAATTTAGGGGAATGTCTTACTTATCTTTTCATTCCCCAGTAGACTAGCAGAGTGACTTATAAGTAATAGGTACCTAATGTTAACACAAATACAGGAAATGGAAATTTTTAAATAAAATGTATAAGGTTAGTTTTAAAATAGTAGTAATAATAATATACTGTCATTTATTGAAAATATGCTACACAGCAAGCACTGATTACTCAAAATCATCTTTTGAAATAAAATAATAGGAGACATTCCAAAATATCCCCTACATGGAATCTGCAGACCCCCTAATACTGTCATATAACAACATTCATTCCTCCTAGGAAGCTGATATGATTAACAGACTGTGTCTACTGATCTTAAAGAAGGTCTGCCAAAATCTTTGGGCCTTTTCCAAATGCCTACTGATGTTAGCAGAGGGAAATTTGCAGCATCTGAAGGACCTCCTTTGAAAGTTGGTTTTTGATGAGTGCACTATGTCAAAAGCAGTGGCTCTCAAACTTTAGTGAGCATCAGAAGCCCCAGGAAGGATTGTTGTACCACAAACTGCTGGGCCACAACTCCAGAGATCCAGCAAATCTGGATGGGGCTGGAAATCTGCATTTCTAACTAGTTTCCACATAAGGGTGATGCTATTGGTCTGGGGATCACACTTTGAGACCACTGCTTTTATAGTGTTTCTGTTTCAAAGTCTGCCTACTACTATGAGACTACAGCCACTAAAAAACAG
Source organism: Eulemur rufifrons (assembly GCF_041146395.1). Lineage (NCBI taxonomy): Eukaryota > Metazoa > Chordata > Mammalia > Primates > Lemuridae > Eulemur > Eulemur rufifrons. Next base: position 76,343,007 of record NC_091001.1, on the reverse strand, counting down.
GCTTATGGAGAATGTCTCTCTCTCTAAGAATGTATGCCTCCTTGTTTTTTTGAAATGAGAGAGACAGAGAGAGAGATACATGAAACACGAATGAATGAAAGCTGCAAGCACACATAGGTTCACCCTGCCATCCTAAAGTGAGAAATTCAGTTCTAGGGTTTAGGGACAGGGAAACTGTAAAAGACAGCTAGAAGCACTCCAAGGAATTATCTGCCAGTGTAATTATTAAAAGATAAAGGGGAAAGAAGCTCTTAGACTAGGAATCTCTTGCTATCCTGTAATTAATTCTATTTCATTTCAAAACTAAAGAGTAAAAGTACTGTCTCATGCAGAGAGGGGAAGTCAGCTGAAATTCTGGAACATCCTAAGATTAGTAGTTTTTTTTAAAAAAATCATTCCAGATTTATAAACAAATGAATTGAGGCTCAGAGAGGTTATGGAGCACCCCCATGGTAACAAAGCAAAGAGCCTGGATTTGGTCCAGGCCTCCCTGGCTCCAGGGAGTATTTATCCATTGTCCCTGCCTGTACTACATGGCTTCAAATATATATGTGTATATATGTACAGTTTTTTCCCCAAAAACTACTATCAAATGCTTATTGGGTACATATCATGTGCCAGGTACTAATCATATTTATGTTAACTCACTTAATCTTAAAAAAATACTGAAAAGTGGGTCTCATAGAATCTCAATTATATAGATAAGGAAATTGAGGATTAAATAACTTGTTAGACCTTGTGGAACTAGTGGCGGGAAGAAACAAAAACAAAAACCCTCCAAACCAATTTTACTTCAGAGCTAGAATCTTTAGCACATTTTTTTCTTTCCTACTATCAACCACCTCCCATCATTTGGCCAAATTGGTCTGTCTCTGGCTTCTTATTTCTAATATTGTTTCTAGAGAATTAGGTCCTCAGAATCAAATTTAATATGGAAATGAAATATCCAAGAACATAAAGATTTCTACTATTGAATATCAATTATTATAGAAAGGTAGGAAGAATTCCACCACGTTGAAACTGTGGCTAATGGCCGCATTAGGGATGATTTATATCTGTATTAGAGTTTCAGTTAATGTGAAATAAAACGTATCCTTAGGTTTTTTTTTTTTCCCATTCTCAAAATGAAATGAACCTGAATAAATTATTATGAATTGTGTACTTTCTAACGACAGCTTTTTTGCAGTTAAATTGATTAATTAAATGTTATTATCCAATGCAGAAGTCATTTTCTTGAGATAACTGACTGGGCAATTGAGTTAAAATTTCCTAAGAAAACCAAGGGCAATCCACTCTGACACAAGGTGAATAGTTTTAAGCTAAAGCTCACTCACTTCCCTGCAGTATCCATAACCTCATTAAATTAGATGTTAAAGTATTGGAGCTATTTACCCTCCTCTAACCTCATTACACAGAATGAGTTATATATTTACAATTTACATGCCTCCTTAAGGGCAAATACAATGCTGGTGCTGGTCTGTACTGGGAAAGGGTAACACTGAGTGTTACCCTCTTCTTATAAAAAGAAAAGAAAAAAGAAAAAGAAAACTGGGTCGTATTAGATTTTATGGAACTCAGAGAAAGAGGTCAATTCATGCTACTCTAGAGAATTCCAATCAGCTACAAACACTATCTATATAAAAAAAACTGGGCTATAATTCTTTAAACTTGGCTTCTTGAGGTCCCAGGAGATGAGCAGAAGGAATGTGCTCTCTGGGCACAATCACTGTGAACTGACTGTGTAGTGGAGATCACTGCCTGTTTCCCCAGGACTCGCTTAAGGTATTTGCTCTTCCCATCAGTCTTTTAAGGATAACCGAAAGAAACTGACTGTTCAATTTTTCATTTCAGTGCTAAAATTTACTTATCAAGTTTTCCAAGGAAGTCCACCATGAGCATTGAGTTTCAGAGGCAAATTTTTCTTTTGGCATCTCGTCAGTTTTTTTTTTTAATTTGATGTATACCACTCCTAAGAGATAGAGAATGCACTCTCATTTAAACACATCTGTCTAAGGGCCCTTTTCCAATTTCCCAAGTAATGACAGGGTGAAAACATTGAGTCGTAGATACTCAGTCCTCCTGATTAAGACCTGTGCTTGGGAGTTCCTAGAACTATATATAAGCCACCTGCTTAGACTGCTCATTGAAATCAATGGAGGATTTTTACTCTCACTGACATTGTATAAATGTTAGTTCACTAAAGGGAAATGGCTGAGAGGGGACAGACCGAGAACTATGAAGAAATTAAAGGACCTTTAATGGATTAAAAACAAAAAGCCATTCTTCTCTCCAGGGTGCACATTTGTTTAGCTATATTTGCTTAAAAGTGTTCTCAAGCCTCCAAATTCAATCAACCAGAATGACCTTAAAACAGTTTGGGTTTTTTTTCCTGGTCCATTGGAAAGATAACCCTTTATATGATTATTTTAATGACACTTATCTATCAGGTAATCGCAATGTAAAGCTAATATATAAGTATGACAGAACATGTGGATTTTACAAGACAAATGTCTCCAGGGTATTTTAAAAAGCACTTTAGCTACCTTTTTAAATCTAACCAACCACTCCAACAGAAACGAGTTATTACTCTTGGGCAAGATTCATAAGAATGGGTAAAGTTAAAAAGAATAATTTTCTGAAATATTTTTGACAGCAATTAATTTCACAAGGGAACATTCATTTCCTAAATCCCAATAAAACATTTCTTTAACTACATGACAAGATGCACTTTTTATAGATAAATTCTTTCACTAAAGTTTATAATGATCTGAACTGTGGAAGAAATATAATTAAATTGATTCTTTACTATTTCTTTTAACAAGGTAACTTAATTGCATTTTCCTTAAACCACAGGTAATTTACAGTTATTGTTCAGGCTTAACAAAAATTACAGAAAGAAAGTCTTAAAAGTTCTATTTATAGAAATATTATCAGAATTTATTGTTGAGGAATTAAAATTGTTTTAGACTAATAATATGTGAGCTCTTTTTTTTTTACTTGATATGATAAACGAGGATCAAAATTTAGGGGGGACTCATTGACAGTATTTTATTTCTATCTTGGCAACAGTTTTCCTTTCTTAATGGTCAGTTGAGGAACCATTGGTTTATCTCTTCCCATCGTTCCACACATACTTTTGCCTAAAGAGTATCTTAAACTCAAAGTATAGCCAGAAAACAAAGGAACAGTAATAAAAAGTATAAAAAGCTCATCATCTTGGAAAAAAAATGGTTCCTAAATACCAGCTTGGAGATTTAAAACTAATTTTTAAGGCAAAATGATGTAATACAAAGAATTAAAACAACAGCTAATATTCTACAATGTAGAAATGGCTTCATGTTCATAGTCCAGTCCTCTTTAAATCTCTCAGACACAACTTTATCATATTGTCTTTCCTTTTTAAATTGACGTGATATTATGTTTTTCTTGCTGACATGTGACCCTTCTTGTAAGAAAAGAATTCTTGAAGTTCAATAATGAGGCAATTAGTAACAATCTCAAAGAATTTAGATGACATCAGTCTTTTCTTTCAGAAAAACAAACTGATTTGTTGTAATTATCTTATTCAAGGTTAAAGGGCTGAAATTATTATATATGTAATAAAATGATGAGGAATTAACAACCAATATCTTCACAAGGATGGAATTATTTTTAGTATTATTATTACTACTATTATTGTAATTTTTTAAAAAAAATTCCTTAACAGGTTGGGAGAAAATGCTATAGTTAAAGTATTCTGATTTAAAAGTAAGCCAGAAAGAAAATAAAAATCAGATAAGTGTTAATGCTTTAATCATTCTAAGCATTACAGTGGGAAGAGGGAATACCAAACAGAAGAAGTATCAAGTAAAAGATCAAAGTTAAATCAAATTTTAAAGAACATTGATATGAAGCTCTGACCAGTTTCAGAGGTTTATTTTAATTAGTAATGTAATTACATATATAGCTACAGATGACACACAGCCTAGAGGTTCTATATTAGTGAATCATAATAGAAATTAACTTTAGTTAATTATTTAATTTGTCTAATTAAAAGGTAGTTATGTCACTAGATTTTGAATTACATAAGCTGAGTATAATGCCTTATACAACCATGTGTATACCAAAACGCAACATATTTTTTCTCCTCTTATTAAGTCAACACAGGTGAATTGATTTGAAACTTCTAGTTAATTGAAAACATAAGGTGCTAGAGTTGAAAGATTCATTTAATTAAATACATCATTCATTTAACAGACAGTAAATGAGCATGGGCTCAGGGCTAGGTACTATGATAAGTTTACGGAATGCAAAAGACAACCCTTAAATGAACTTTGGCTTTTAAAATAATTTAAAAACTGCTTACCATTTCTACATAATTCTAGGTTCCCAATAATGATCTTGTAATTGGATCCTCAAAAATTGTAATAATTTTGCCAATAGGTCAATAACATTTTCTATTCAGGGAAACATGGGCTAGCATATCAAATCTGTGAGATTTGGAGATAAATAATATAGAAATAATGAATATAGTCATTACTCTCCAAATTCCTAAATTATCAAATTTCCTAATATAATAAATCTTCATTTAAGCTGAATCCAAGTAACCATAGGTTTAATCTTTCAAACTTCACTTACTCAGGCTTACTCCCCTCATTCTACTATAGCTTCCACATTGAGTACAATTCAGTCATTGAGTTTTTTCTTTTCTTTCTTTTTTTTTTTTTCAGAGATGGGATCTCACTATGTTTGCCCAGGCTGATCTCAAACTCCTGTGCCCAAGGGATCCTCCCACCTCAGCCTCCCAAGTAGTTCAGACTATAAGCATGTGCCACCACACCAGGAAGACAGTGAGTCTTATTTTGTACCCAGGCATTCACATTGGCTTCCTATGTAGTCCTAATTACAGCTCTGCATTTACAATTTAGTATTCTTTTGCATAAATCTTCCCGTTTAGGTTCTTCTTGTCTCTGCTTCTAGAAATAAATTTCCTGTCACCACACTTTTTGGGCATGTAATGCATCTTTTGCCCTATCATCTTCTTCCTTTCTCTCCAATGATCTAAATCCTGCTCAGATTCTTGGAGACATTTTCCCCTTTCGTAGACCTTCAAAGAGAAGCTTCTCACCACCCCTTCATTTTTCACTCATCACATTCTGCACAGGGCCATATGCAATCCCTATTTGGTATATTTCATTTAGCATCAATATCCCAAGCTCTCTGTAAGTAGGACCTATGTCTTGGACCTCTGAACGTCATGTTCAGAAGCTACTACACTGCTATGAATAAAGTCAATCTATTTGACTGAATGATATGTTAATGATAGCTTTTGAGATACTGTGGGATTTCAAAGTGTATTTTGAACATATATGCATTATAAGTATAATGCTAATCATATATTTTATTAAAAAATTTTAATTACTTGAAAATTAAACATTCATCAGGTGTGTATAGGATAAATTGCTAATAAGAAAAGTCTATTAATTAGACCTTGAATTTTCTAATTGTTCTGAAACAATATAAAATAAAAATCCACTCAGTTTATTTCAGGGATATATGCTCAGTTTAATTCTAAATAGAAATGCTCTCCTATTCTCTATTATCATTATATATTTATCATTCTATCATTTAAAATGCTCTACATTTGGCATTTTATAAAGCAAAATATTAAAAAAGAAAGCCCTACATTCTCTTCTAATTAACTGACTATAATATGATGTATCATTTTTCATATGGCTTTCTTTCAGTTTATTCCTGTAGGCAGGCTCTAAAGTGGGCTTATAAGGCTAAAAATAGTATAAAGTCCTAAAATATTGTGGTCTTCCTTCAAGCAGGACTTTATAAATATGTACAATAAATTATGCTGAGTAAATGACATAATCATGAGTTCAGTTTAAGAGAAATATATAGGCACAGGCAACATTGGAAGATCTAGATATGTTTAGGGAAACCTCTGTTAAAATATTTTCTATTTCCCCATTTATTTAAATTGACTTTTTTTTTTTTTTAATAACTGGAGAGGGTTGGGAGAGAGGAGAAACTTAACATGTAGAGAGTCCTTTAAATATTACTGGAGAAGCTGGGCATGGTAGCACACACCTGTAGTACCAGCTAACTGGGAAGCTAAGGAAGGATTGTTTGAGCCCAAAAGTTCAAAGCTGCAGTGAACTATGATCATGCCACTGCCCTCTAGCCGTGGTGACAGAGACTCTGGAAAAAATAAATAAATAAATAAAAAGAGAAAGAGAGGAAAAAACGTATAGGGGAGCTTCATAATTTTCAGGATTAGTAGTGTAGAAAGATTTCTAAGTTTAGAATAAGTTCCCTAGTTTAAGCAAAGATGACTCATTCAATTTCTTTATTTCATTCATTGGTCTAAAGTATATCAAACACATACTACATTCCATACACTAAGAATTAGAGTATTTTTAAAAAGCCCTTGGTATACAATGTTCTTGTTCAGTGAATAACTCCATTTTAATTTCAAACAGACCAAAACATGCTTATATATTTTAAGTTTATAAAAGTACCTCATTTTCACAGTAGAGATTTTGAAAAATTTAGAGAGTGCATCAGAAAAAAATTTCTCATAATAAGCCCCGATCCTCAGAGACAACTACTTTTAACTCTTCACGTACTCACCTCCATTCTTTTTCCTATGTATGTGTATATAAATGTATGACATAAATGAGTTACTATCTTATGTGATATTTTTTATACTTCATCCTTATAATGCGAGCCTTTTTATAGCCACTATTCTCAAGGAACTTACTATTTAGTGGCAGAAACAGACATGAGGCCAAAAGATGAATGAAAACGTAAGGTGGTACACAGTATGATGCACACATACACAAAGGCCCATCCATCAGTCTGAGGGAGTGAAGATATAAATGGTTGAGCTAAGGGTTGAAAAGAGTGGAGAAGTTGCCAGGAGACAGCTGATGCAGGTGTGGAGTGGGAAATGGAATAGTGGTATTGGGTATTTGAGGTCTAAGGCATGCCTTGGAGGTGCTATAAAGCTAGCAGTAGGATAGTAGAGTATACTGTTTGGACATAAGGAACAAAACAGAGGATTATCATGACATGCTAAGTAGTCAGATCTTTCCTCTAGGCCAGTGCTAAAGAGAAAAAATAATACTAAACAAGAAAGAAAAGAAAAACACTCCCATTGTTGATACTCTTGAAAATCTGTCATTCTCCCCACACCAATGTCTCAAAGTTGGAGTCATGGACTCTGAAACAAGATCACTGGGCCTAGACATCTAGCTCCACCATTCTTTAGCTATGGGGCCTTGAGCAAATTAACCTATCTGTGCCTCAGTTTCTTTATTTGTATAATGAGGATAATAGTAATATCTAACTCTTACAGTTGTTACAAGAATTAAATGAGATGACATTTATAAAGCACTAAGAATGCCACCTGGCATATAATAGCACTAAATAAATGACTGTTAAATAAAAGCAATACCCTGATAGTATCAAAGCAAACAAACATACCTTGGTATCCAAAATCCCAGCCATATAACAGAATCCATGTGCTTTGAGGTAATTGCTGATTCATTTCATAGTTATTTCTGAATAATTTCATAATTATAAAATGAGTCAACAGTGTTTCCATGGATAAATTAAATTAAAAAGGCAAAGCATCCAAGTTGATTATAACTGAACTCATTTCAGGTCTGGTGAATTCTGGCAGTTTTGGGGCAGCAGAGTATATAGGTTCCTAGTTTCTTTTCATTTGTTGTGGGGTGTTTTATGCTTTGAATTATCATGAGCTCCACTTTAGAGAACTTGCAGAAATGCTCAGCAATATCTGTATTCTGGAATATTTTTGGCATTATATACAAATTGCTTAATAAAGTGCAAAAGATTGAGCAATTTTTCAAAACACCCAGACTGCAGCTGTTAGATCTTTATTAATCATTTCAGAAATTCCATATTGTACATTGAAAAAAAAACCCTCACAAGTATTTTTCTGTATTTATAGCCAAGAGCTGGTCACTGGAGATTTATGATGCTCTGTGAAAAACAATGCTGACCTGGCAAGTGCCTCCAGGGAAGGAGTGGCTCAGAATCCAGTGAATGAAATAAATTGCTATTAATTATGGTACTCAGTCTTGACTCCAGCCCACCCCATTGGTTTGTGACCTAAATGTCTTTTAAATTCCTTAATTCAATTTACAATAATGCTCCCCAAGGGCAAACCATTTGCCTCATATGATTTTCTAAGACCCAACATGGTATTTTGTCATATCGTACATGCTTAAAAATAAAAATAATTAAAGCCACAGTAATCAACAAAGCTTGTTTTGTATTGGGCCATGAAGTGTTTTCCACAGAATGATTCTCTTGTCTTAGTTCAGATACCATCTTGATTTTTTATTTTCATTTATCCAATATTTCTTACAAGAAATAGTTAATTCTAGTTATTTTTTTTCTAGGACAGTACCTCAGATAGTTTAAACTGAATATCAACATATACACATGCCATAATGTCAATTGTCAGGTACTTAATATACTTTAGACTTAATTCTCACAACCACACTGTAAAGTGGGTATTACAGATGAGGAAACTGAGGCACCACGGGGACCACTGGTCACAGAGAGAGAAAAGGAAGACTTTAGGATTGCTTTCTTCTACATTAGCTTTGAAATCATCTTACTGTTAGGACCTCCTTTTGAGAATAATTTTTGATAAAATGCCGTATCATTTTATCTTAAAATAAATGCATCTCCATCTTCTAATGAAATGATAGTAATAAACATAATAAAGCATTTTATTTCCTTTTATTTTTTAAAGCAAAAGATGCTCTTCCTTGTACTTCCACAGGAGGATTCTTAGTGAAAGAAAAACAGTCCTTAACACAATTAATGGAAAGAAGTTGAATCTCATTCAGTTTCCTGTGGGGCCCTCCCCAACCTACAATTAACAACACCTTGTACCATTGTTACTTCTTCAGTCCCCTAAAGACCCTGAAAATACTTTACATTGTCACATACTATGTATGAGAAGTAGGAATCTGTGTGCACTAAGGAGAAGACGTCCTGTCAAATGCACCTTAGAGCTACACATACCTGTAAGAAAATTACCAAATAGGTGGATTTGGAGATTGACACTGGTAGAACCACAAATATAAAATATGTTAAAAAGCCATTATCTGCTGTCCATATCAAAAAGAGTGGTGTTTCACCATAGTATATGCAAAATATTTTATACTAGAACATTCTGCTCCCAGCAGTTTTGTGTGTTTGTCTGTTTGTTAACTAGAAAATCCTCTAGTATTATCTGGCTCTTCCCCAAGACAAACTTTCATAGTTTCTCTCATTGTTTTAAGAGGACATATTTACAACTTAATTTCTTAAGTAGGGTAAGATTTTCTTGACATTGCTATACTAATAATTGAATTAAGTAAAACTAAGTTGTTGACCATAGTAACTATTTCACTATGTATATCAAAACATCATGTTGTACACCTTAAATATAAATAAAACCAAACTAAAAAAACTAAGTTGTCCCCAAACCTGAATATAAGAACTATGAAGATACTAGGGTTCCACTAATACATCCTTTCTAATAATGAGATAATCCCTGTAAAGATGACACGTTTGACATATGATAGTTCCCCAATAAATGTTAACAATCATTATTATTAATATTACTGCGTAGTCAAATTTCTATGCTACAGCTCAGCATCTTTTCTCCAGTGGTTTTCTTTTTATGGTTTGCAAATTTGCTCTTGGGAAACAAGACTTCTACCTCATGCCTACCAATTACATTAGGTTTTAAAAGCTAAGCTCCACAGTTGGGATTTTCTTTCTTTTCCCAATCACATTCTCCCCATGGGATTTTGTTAGAGGTAAGCAGGGACCAATAGAACCAACAGCTTGATATCCAAGCACAAAAACCCCAGGAATTATGATTCTGCATTGGCAGATGGTCAAACTAAGCTAATGGGTGACAGAAGCAAGGAACACCCCAGATAATTTTTCTACCTCAATCAATTCTGATCTCATCTTAGTCTTATAGCACATTTCACTGTGTCAGCCCAAATTCGAAAAGGCAATAGATTCCCCTCACCCCACTAAATGTAGCAATAGACACTGTAACCTGACTCAGCCCAATCAAGGGCCCAGAGGATTCAAGTTCTAAGCGGACAGCCTTGAAAGTGGAAGGGACCCTGTAATTCCATGCTGTTTATCAGACTGTCTGATATATATGCCTGGTTCCTGAGAGGTAGTCTGTCATGCTGTGGGTACTTGCAAGAGCAGAACAAATAAGACTAGGTATACTTTTCCAGCCCCTTCTCGATTATAACTATTAGATGGGCAAGCATGATCCCAAATAAGGATCCCCAAATTAAAACTTTTGAAACTTAGAAGTACATCTTCTGAATATAAAACCCATCCTAAAGGGAGAAAACTGAAAATAAGATTTTTCTACCTACTGAAAATATGGCAAAGGGTTTCATCTTGTTTGATCTCTTAGAGTAGTTCCAAAAGTCTGTGACACTATTATCATAATGAAAAATTCCACCCAGGAAGTCACAAAAAATACTGTGATCTGATACTGGGAAATATGTCAAATATTTAATAACACAATGTTTTACAACTAAAATGTAATTAAATCCAACAAATCATTTTTGAATATTTACTATATGTTAAGCACTATTTAAACACTAGGAAAACAAAGGTGAATAAAGCCCAGTGCCTGATTTAAAATAAGGAATATTCACCTTTTCGATTCTATTTGGATTACATGCATATTATAATGAATAATACAATACCAGTATTTGCTCATGAACTCTCCGTTTCTTTCAAAGTCTTCTTATCATATCTTATAATAGTGAGAATCTAGAATTCTAATGAGATAAAATATGCCAGGATATCATAGCAACTGATATACATTTAAAAATTGCCAGCGATCTTCACATTTGTCTACTATTTAGTTTTTTATTTTCAAGCAGTAACATGGTGGAAGAAAGACACACTGCTATCTTATGTTCTTACAAGAAGATAATTATTCCCATTTACAACAAGATTTTGGTGTCACAAATGGGTTATGAGGTACTTACATGAGACCAATTTATTTTTATTTTTATTTTTTTTTCTTTTAGAGACAAGGTCTCACTTTGTTGCCCAGGCTAGAGTACAGTATTTGATCATAGCTCATTATACCTGGAAATCCTGGGCTTAAGTGATCCTCCACCTCAGCCTCCCAAGTAGCTCAGACTACAGGCATGTGCCACCACGCCTGCCTAATTTTTAAAATTTTATTGTAGAGACAGTGTCTTGCTATGTTGATTAGGCTGGTCTCAATCTCCTGACCTCAAACTATCCTCCCTCCTGGGCCTTTCAAAGTGCCAGAATTACAGGTGTGAGCCACCACACCCAGCCTGTGAGATTTAAAACAAAGTGATGTGAATCGAATCTTTCATTGACCAAAGAAAATGTGTTTCTGTAAAAATCCTCTGTTATAATACTTTTATAGAGTTAACTTACTTCCCATTTTATCCCTCCATACATCCACATTAGTAATTGGTAAATTTAATTTTTATTCAAGTACTCAGATTTCATTTTATTTTTTTACTGTCTCTTTTTTCCTATTAGAACTTCATCAATTCATCTGAAGGATGGTGTCCTGGCTGAATGTTAAATGACTTCCTTGGTGTAACCTCCTACCCAGAAAGCATACACACACATACACACATGCACACGGAGTTGGAGTTTGCAGTTTATTTTTCTCTAATGATTATTCTAAAAAAATTAGATCAAAGTTAGATTATGGACATTTCAAAATACTTTTCTGTTCTGGGCTCAGTGCTTGGCAGGTTAGCTAATGTTATACTTACAAAGCCACAGGGTTAACAACAAGCCAGAGGAGCTTAGCAAAGTCATGCTCTGCGGGTAGAGCACAAAAAACAAAAACATCGGAGAATTATTTTTCTTGGCATCAACCCTCCTGAGATGGAGCCATATAAGCATTCCATAAATGTTAACTGATTGTGATCAACATATTTTATTTCCAAGAATTCACATCCAACCAGCTGCCACTCCTCCTCCTCTAATGTTAGATTCCAAGAGGACTGTAAATTCTGTTTTCAGAGTTTCCCTGCCTGCTCCTCTGGATTCTGATTTTTAAGGTAGGAGGCAAGTGGTTGTGAAAAGGAACAGATACTGCTTTTAAATAAATGTGAGCAAAATAGTTCAGTAAGTATCTGAAAACAAGAGGAATTACAAAGTTACTGGGAATAAGAATTAAAATTAGGAATATCTAATGTCCAGTAAGTTCTACATTATCAGAACGCACTTTTAGTTGCTTCCACCCACCTGAGGCTAAGTGTCACTCTGGATTTCTCCTGTAAGTAAACGGCCCTGTGAAGTAGCTTTAGAAGTTGTGGAAGGTGTAGTGGGTTTGGTATTTTGTCAGGCAGTTCCTTTGATCAACTGCAGAGCCTGACACATAGAAGCCCCTCCTCCTGCCCCTACACCCTACAGCTCTACCATATCTGAAGTAGCCTCTTGTCTCCTTTTTGTTTTTAAAAACAAGCACAAGCAAACAAACAAATCTTCACCCCCATTTTGTTAAAATGGTCTATTCATAGCACTGTTAAAATGTTTCTTTGTACATGAGAATTTTGTCTCTCTGATCCCTAGGGTCCTGGAATTACAGTCTTTGTAAAAAGCCAATACAGCCAGCCCATATGGATTTCTTCTGAAGGAAAAAAATTGTTTTTTAGAGCACTGTGATGGGTAATTTTACATGTCCACTTGGCTAGACTATGATGACCAGTCGTTTGAGCAAACACTGGTCTAGATGTTGCCAGAAAGATGTATTGTAGATGTGATTGCTATTTATAGTCAGTTGATTTTAAGTAAAGCAGATGACCCTTCATAATGTGGGTGGGCCTCATCCAATCAGTTTAAGGCCTTAAGATCAAAGCCAGATTTCACAAAGAAGAAGGACTTCTAACTCCAGACTGCAGCACAGATATTCTGCCTGAGTTTTCAGCCTTCCAACTCAAGACTGCAACACCAACTCTTACCTGAATCTCCAGCCTGCCATCTGCCCAGTGCCTGCCCCCACAATCACATGTGCCAATTCCTTAAAATCGCTCAATATCCCTCCCTCCCTCTCCATATAGATAAACAGACCGAAATCTCTATATATCTATATATCAGAACACACATGCACACACACATATATGTGTTTCTCTGGAGAACACTGACTTGGATGAGCATCGAACCCATAGCCTGAAAGTATCTAGTTATAAGAAAGCCAGGACAGTTTACCCATTTCTTTGCAGTTATTAAAAATTATTTTGTCTCTCTAAGTTAATGTGTATGGCTAGACACTAGTCTAAATAGTATAATATCAGTAGCTCTAAATAAATTTTTCTCCCCCAAAAAATTTCTTATCTTTCGTCTATAAGGTTTTAAATTCCTTTCTTAAAAAGTCAAATCCCTTCATTTAATAATCTAAAATCAGATATAAGAATGTAACAAGTAGCACATTAAGGTATTAATGAACAGAACAGGGTAGAAGTTGCAGGGGGTCAGATGGGACCTATTTGCCAAGATAAGCTTTCTCAGTTTTGCCTGTGGTCTACTCTGTGAAGGGATGGATATATAATTAGAATTCTCCCTTCTGATTTCTGTTTTTCTTGCTATTCTGAAGTGCCTGGATATGCCTATGGGCATCTGTGAATCCAAGTACCTGCTATAGGAAAAGAATCTTGTCAGATTGTGTTACAGTTACAGTTACAGAAAGTAGCATTAAGAAGAGGTACCGAGGCATTCTTGTACTTGGGACTGAACTCTGGCGTGTTCTAAGTTCTGCCATGAAGCAGTCTACACAAATTGGGTTATGGAAGAAATAAAAATACATCTTTAACACTGGCTTAAAGATGACTCCTGTCCTAGCACTAATAGCAATAGAAATGAATTCCAGGAATATGAAGAACAATGACAAAAACAAATGGCTCTCTGTGCTACATTCCTGCAGTCAAATATGGGAATAGCAGAAACATTTGCTTTGGAGTTACTCACAACACATCCAAAGAACAAAGGAACTGTTTAGGGTTTTTTTTTTCCTTTGAAGTAATCAATAAGAGACACAAGATCAGAATTCAGAATTAGAATGTTTGATAAAAGTACTTAAAACTATACATTAGCACCTGGGAAACTGAGCTCTACTCACCCAGTATAGAGCCATCTCCCTTTATTTCTTCTCTGACCAACTGAAATTAGGAGTATATGTGTTCTGAGAAGCCAAGATGATATTACATTTCTTGTTGACAAAGTAAATTTAAAGTAAACCTAAGAAAAATAAGGGTATTTTGCAAACTGGCCATAGTAATGATAAAATATTTCATGTAAACCTTCATAATTTTTAAGCGTTAGAATACAAGTGTGAACTAAAAGAAAATTTTAAGGCTCACCCCACCACTGGCTGACTGAATGGACCCCCTCATGGCCAAAGGAATATCCTAAAACTAAATTGCCTGCCAGGAGGGGGGAGGTCAGACATGCCTCATCATGTCCCCCTCCTGTCTTGGGGACATCCTTTGTAATCCATTAACAGGCATAAGGGTATGCAACACAAAATTATGGGTCCTCAATTTACACAACAAATCTATGTCCTCAGTGGTTTATCTCTGATAAACAGCTCCTTATGTTAAAACATTCCAAGCCTTTAGACAAAGCTTCATGTCTTTAACTAATTACAAGTCAAGGAACCTTTAAACCCACCTATAACCTGTAAGCACCCTGCCCCTTCAAGATGGCCCATCTTTTCGGGACAAACCAATGTATGCCTCCCACCTATTGATTTATGACTTTACCTGTAACCCTTGTCTCTCTGAAATGTATAAAAACCAAACTGTAACCCAACCACAACGAGTTCAGTCCACTTGCTCAAGACTTCTTGAGAGTGGCCCCAGGTCATGGTCCTCAAGTTTGGTTCAGAGTAAATCTCTTTAAAATTATTTTACAGAGTTCGGCTTTTTTTTTAGTTGACACAAGCTCTATTAACCAGTGTATCTTCTACAAAAGAGCAACGCCTAGGACACTCACTAATATTTGTTACATAAGTGACTGAGTGCTTTGAAAGACAAGCTCTCATTTAATCATCATTATAGCTGGTTTTTTGGTTTTTTTAAGTTCTCTACATTCCAAATAAGAAACTTTGGCTCCAAATGGTCAAGAATTTGCCTGAGACTAACAGCAGGATCAGACATTCTGTGTTTTATTTCATTTTCAGAATAACAGAGTTTCCTTCTTGACATAAAGAAATGGAGTTTGAGAGTGATCACCAATTTTGGAACTTAGGACTATAGAAACATACTGAAAATAATGCTGCAGATCACTAAAGGAAAAGGATTAATCACAAAAAATACATCAACGTGGGGCTGCAGTAACTTGAACCAACTGAAGGTTCCCTGCCACAGGTAATAGCTTTAAACAATGCTTATAATAAGCCCTGGGGAACAATTATGACTAGAGAAGACATAAGTAGAGTCAAGGTATCTAATAGTGCCAGGAAACAGATAAGTCAAGAAGTGTAAATCAGACTTGAGGGCTAACTATAGATTAAGTAATACCACGTTATCAAATACATCATATGAAATCATTAAATCAAGTTAAAAACTTGATTAAGATGAACTCATCTAAAGTTCTCTGAGAATAAGCAGAAAGAAGACTTTTTTCTGAAACAAAGATTTGCAGTTTAAGAGTCCTCTCTGCGTAAAAGCATAATTCATTAAAATCTCAGGCTGATAGATATATAATCTGATCTTAAATATTTTCTGGAAGTTTCATTCTCCTATTTTCTTAAGCAATCTATTCCCCTTTTGCTCTTAAAAAGCAAGGAGTATCTGACTCTAATGCATTCTGTTGCAAGAAATCACATTTTCCCTTGTTCTGGCTTTCCTAGAGAAAAGGAAAAGAGCATTGAATTATGTTTCTAGCAAGTTAAACGCTATTCGACTATAAATTTTCTCAAATTTAGCACTTCATTTTGGTTGGTGATTTCTACTTTTACTACACAATAAAATTAACTAAACAGTAACAATCTTAATTCTTACTATATTGATAAAACTGGCTCTGGAAAAATTTAGTGAAATATTACCAATTCTGTAAGAAAGGCTATATGGGGTTTTCTTTCCTACCTACCAAGACTTCTAAATTATGGAAAGTGAGATAAGGACAAAATCCAATAGGGTTGAGAAAATGGAATCAGGTGTTGGACCCTGATTTAAGTTAGAAGTGTTCTAAATTTATGCATTAATAAGCCAGATAATAATGACTACATAAGATTTTATGTAGTTAAAAATACATGAAATTTACATTAGTCGGTAATGCTTTTCAATAGAAAATTATGATGCAAATGCAGTAGCAAATTCCTGAATAATGTACTCCCTTTCAAGAAAACATCCACTAAAAGCACATATTATTCAAAACAAAACACTATTTCCATGAAAAATGACTTAAAAACTTGAAGTGGAATTTATGAATTTCTAAACTCTGAATTAGGTGATACTGCCTACATATCAAAAATCAATTTCCTAACATTTAAACAGATATTCATTTATATACTTCCTTAAGTAAAATACCTGGTGGTCTTTTATCACTAACATTAGACACAGATATAGCAAATTTAAAACCATAATAAGGTTTGTTTTTACAAGTTTTGCTCTGGTTAAATCTTAAAAGTATGTAATAACTTCATTTATGATGATCCTACTATTTTTCAGGCATTTTGCATGCATGATCTCTTGCTTAAAATACTGCTTCAGTATTTTAGGTGGAGAAAATAAGATTCAGAGAATGTATGTAACATAGCTGGCAAATGGCAGAACTAGAGTTTAAACCATGTTTATCAGGCTTCAGTGCAATTTTCTCCCCATATCATCCTAGAGAGAAACAGCAAACCAGAAAAGCCTATAGGCACTGGTACTTTCACATAGAGATTGAGCCTAAAGTCATTTACTATGAAGTTAAAAAAGAATCCACATGCATCCACAGTATGTTTGTTGTCACCTTGAGTAATGTTCTAAATTCCTGACAGATAATCATTTTTGAGATGTGGGAACAAGAAATTGGAATTCATTGGACTTCTTGGAAATTTCTTCAACCATAAGTTATTCTGTATTTAAAATAATACTTTGAGTTTTAGATAATGAGTGACGATAATAAACAGTGAATAATTTTTCTGTGGTAGGTTTATACATACAAAAGTCTCACAGGTTTCTGGGGAAAAAAGACATAAATAAATGCACAGTTTTCTATTATTATGAAAATATATATTGTTAAAAAATTACAATATTTTAATAGCATAAAAAGACATTACCTGATATACATATTTGGTAATAGAAAACTTTAAAGGAAAAATACACTAAATAAGTGTGCATAAAATTATTTTTTAAATTTTAAGATAATACCACACGTATTTAATATTTAAAGTTACCATTCTTAAAATGAATTTTAAAGCATACAAAGTACTCTATCTGATAGTCCTGTCCTTTATTTTGTGACAAATATTCCAGGTAATTTTTTTGTCATTTTACATTGACATTAGTTGAATTATTAAGAAGAAATCCAAAATGATATTTATGTTAGGGATTAAGATTTATTTTGCTCCAGATAAGCTCATTTCCTCTTTGAATGCAATATTTTATAGGTTTATCTTGAGTTTGACTTTGCTATTGAAATTGATATTGCTTTTGCTAATTGAGATTTTAATTATTTTAAGATCATTTCAAAGTAGTTCACAACAATATTCACATCTTCTCTTTGCATTCTGTTTGAGTATTTACATATTATTGAATAATATTCAAATGTAAAATTTCGATCACCCAGCAAAGTTAATACTATACAGAATCAAGTGTACAAATAGCCAATTCAAGGATATATTTTCCCTCCAAAACTTGTTTCTTGGAACATAATTTATAGGATTTGTTAAAATATACTATGTGTACAAATATATAAATACGTTTATTATTAGCAAGCATGTCTCACTGTTAGCAACACAGGACTATGAACATACATTTATAACATGGCAACATTTCTAAGCAAGTGGACTGAACATTTGCTCATGTCCTGTTCCTCAAAGTGTCAACCTTATCATTCTACTCCACATGCCAGCATTATCCTGATCTTGCTTTCAACTTGACATCGTCAGACTCCTTTGAACCAGTAACATCTCTAAGTTGATTCCTAATCGGTAAGTCTCAAAAAAGAATGATAATACTGTTTCTGGTTCCAATTCCTTAGGTGATTTTTTATGGAATTTGGTATTAGAAAAAACATAATCTGAGAAAAGCCAGGAATGATTTCCCTCATGAAAATATGGATCTCAGGTATACTATCCAATACTTTCTATCTTATTGAGAATTTGGAAAAATTGCAAGATGTTGCTTACATAAACCTTTAAAAGAAATCTATATCTATCCATCTATTATCTTGATTTAATCTATCATCTATCTCTTTACCTACCCAATCTATCAATAGAAGAAAAGACAAGTGTTAAAAAATAAACCACAGTCCCATCAACAGGAAGCGGAAGGAAGAGTTGCAAAAGTTTTCACTGGCATTATAAAGCACCAAGTACAGTTCATAATATAGTTTTTACAGAAAGATTAATTTCTTTTGCAAAGCATTAATATTTGAATGGATTTAGGTTGGTATGCTTTCTTCTCTAGGGCATATGATTTTAATTTTTATTTTTGCTTAGGAAAAAGATACATTATATGTGTCTTTACATTGAGCAGAGAGATGAAAATGAGACTAAACAGACAAGTAGGTAAATTATTTTAAGTCTTGGATGCTCAGTACATTGGTTGGAGGATAGTGGTAAAGATGGCTGATGCCCAGATGTCTTCTGTCTTTCTGGCACTCAGAATAAATGTTTCTATATTTTAGGGACAATGTGACTAGTTCTTGCCATCAGACTATGAGAAAAAAATGCTGTGCATTATCCCTAGGATGATGCATGATGTGGTTAAAAGGGAATGCCTTCCCTCTCCACACCACTTTCTCCTTGCTAGCCAGAGGCATAAGATTCAGTAGATTTTGAGGCCCTGAGGGTGTTGAGACTATTCAACCTAATTAAGGCAAAGCAAGCCTTTTGCCTTGCCATAAGTACATCCTCCCAACATTCACTAAGCCAATCACAAAAGTGAGAAATAAATCTTTATTGTGTTAAAACACTAAGTTTCAGAGTCGATGGTTATAGTAGCTGGCTTATAATAATTAGCATAACCGGAATGATAAAGGACTAAGGTTTCTATGAGAGAACTTAATTTATATTAAGTTCTGTAAACTCTAAGCGAATATTTTATTAGACTTACTTTTTTATGGTTGAGAAGTAACCAATGAAATTCCTACTGTTTTAGGTGGTAGAAACACAGAAATTAAAAGCATGCTGTTTAGAGGGAAGTTTCTTCAACATGATAAAAAAAATATTGACCAAAACACAAAACCAAGAACTATAATACGATCAGAGTCAATGGTGAAAGACTGAAAATAAAAATATCTTTTATCACCGAAGTTCACTCCTCATATTATTGAAGGTCCCAGCTAGTGCAATACCAAGAAAAGAAAATAAAAAAGCATAAGGATTGCAAAGGAAGAAATAAAACTGCCATACACACACACACACACACACACACACACACAACCTGATTATATATCTAACAATCCAAGAAAGATCTACAAACTATTAAAATTGATAATGAATTTGGATTACTGGGTATACAGTCAACTCAGGAAAATCCTGTATTTTGTGGACCAAGACAGCTTGAACATTTCCCTCAGCTTAACTAAACCTTAATCAGGCTTCTTCCTGCCTCTAGGCCCCTGACCTCCTTCTGGCTCCCACCCTTACAGAATCCAGATGGTCTAACAACAGAGGTCTCTCCACTCCCTTTTCTTAGAGAATGTACTTTAGAAAATGTGTAATTATAAATTCTTTATTTGCCTCTGTTATGTAAAGCTTTTTAAAAGCCTCTTGCCTATTTTATAACCCAGGGCTGTCTTTCTCAAGAACTAGAAAACTAACCCTATGAAAATGTACTATCAAGGAAGATATTGCCTCTCTTACTCTCTGCAGGAAGGTAGGAGCTTGACTTTGGTGGGGCACCTTGCTTCATGTTGTAAAACAAAATGAATGCCATGAATATACGAGAAAATGTATTTTTCATTGGGTAACGCCAATTAATAAACACAGATGGTTCCATTTTTACAAAGTATAGAATCAGGTAAAACTAGTCTATTTAGTTAGTTAAGAATATGGGTTATTTTTAGAGGTGCAGTGTGTACCTCCAGTGATAAGTGTGTGAAAATTCACTATGTCCTTATGATAGTTTCATTTTTTGTGTAATATGATGTTTTCAATAAAAAATTAAAATGAAAGGTAAATATAAGGCACAAAAATATATAATTCCAAAAACTCAGAAGTTCATCTTTTGAACTAGTTTCTGCAGCAAGAATTTAGAATTCAGAAAGGTTTAAAAACTTTAAAGGAAAAACACTAAGAAAATTCAATCAGACTAGTTTTTAATGCATTAGATATAAATGGACATATTATATGGTAAATGTTATTTTCTCAAGAATATATCAAAGCTGTATTAATTGTATTTTATTTATGTTAAGTCAATATTGATTTTTAGCAATCCAAATTTTCATATGCCAACACATTTTTCACAGTACCTAAATGAGGACTTAAAATGGACTTGAGAAATGAGCTTTCCAATAATCCATTTTGGTTATTTAATATGTTCATTTTGAAAGCAAAGCAATTCCAACAAGTCATTTAGTTTCGAAGAATTATAGCTTGATAACCTATCTACTAAATAGATGGTTTCTCTTCCTCTCTTCTTAAATAAACTTGTGAAATTTGTGAAATTGCATGT
The DNA here is from genome assembly GCF_041146395.1 of Eulemur rufifrons. Taxonomy (NCBI): domain Eukaryota; kingdom Metazoa; phylum Chordata; class Mammalia; order Primates; family Lemuridae; genus Eulemur; species Eulemur rufifrons. Next base: position 76,322,119 of record NC_091001.1, on the reverse strand, counting down.
AAACAATCTTCTGAATTATTAATAAAAAACCTAACAATGATCTTAACACAATGGCCTAAGAAGGCAAATCATGCAACTGTGTATATGAAAAACTATTTTGTTTAGTTCTCCAATCATTATCTTTTCTTTCTAATCATTATTCTTTCCTTCTCTGTGATTATGGAAAGCGGAAATTAAATGGAAAATAATTTTTAGTTAGAAAATTAATATGTCTGATTTTACCACAAATATTAGCTTATCAAGAACCCATCTTTTTTCCCTCCAATATATCTGCCAGAAGTATTTCTTAAGTAACTATTTTCCACTATCATGTATATTCATTTTGTAATATTTTTAGTATTATCTAATTTATTAAATGTAGATATTAAACTAGTACTACATAGAGTGAATATTCAATAAATCCTTGTTTCAGAAATTACCTGAGACAAGACAATATACTATAGAAAGTGAATCCTTGTAAAACAGATTTGATAGAGGGTTTAAAAAATGCTAAAAGTTACCAATAATGTAAGAAATATTTATTAAATTCCCATTTGAGTGAGTGGAAGGCTTTAAGGCATTTTAGATTGTGTAATATCAAATTTGAATACTTTACAACCTGTGATTTTGAATTCTCAGATTAAATACATGTGAAACATCTAAGAATCATTTCAGTGGGTCCCCATAGCACAGCTAGGTAGCACCAACTGAATAACAAATTACTGTAACTGACATTAGCTGAACTTGTGTTCATTATATGTATGGAAGACTACTGAATCTCTGATTCAACTCTAAAAGAAGCCTTCAGCTTGAAAAATCATTCTCAAACAAGTATAAGCTGGCAAAGACCACCCCCTCTTCAGTGAGTATACTTTTTTTGGAAGAGGAAGAATGAGCAGGATTTGGGAAAAGATGGATTAGGAGTCACTGAAAGTTTTGAAAATGTACTGGAAATTTATGTTACTACTTTCAACAACTAAACATGCACAACTCTTCTACATAAGACAAATGGGGGTTTAAATTGTGAGCCTTTCACATTATTCTACATTGAAAACTCTCCCTTACCATAATTAAAAAAGGAATAAGTCTGTATAAACTGACATTCAAAGATATTTTTTCAATTATAATTAAGTGAATGAAAGCAAATTTCATAACAGTATATACCATATGATCCCATTTAGCTAAAACAAGTGTGTATGTATGTGGTATATGTTGTGTGTATGTTTTATCTTCAGTAATTATGGAGGGTAACATGACAGAGTTTTGAACCAGAGTGTACAGCAGGTGGTTCAGAGAGAACAAATAACTTTCATTTTTTCTTTATTTAATTTTGTATAATTTGGAAATTTGAAATGAGAACACTTCTATAAATAGCTTCAAAATAAGTAATTTGTGTATCAATGATTCTATACTTTCCTTTTCCTGTAATTATGCTTTCCAAATTCTTTTTCACTTCTTCAATGTGTTTATTTCATTTTTTTTAAAAATGTATTGTGATAAAGTACATATAACAAAATTTGTTATTTCAACCATTTCTAAGAATATAATTCAGTGGCATTAATTACATTCACAAGGTTGTGCAACCATCACCATTATCTAGCTTGAAAACTTTTCATCACCTCAAACAGAAACTCTGCAACAATTAAGAAATAACTCATTACCTCCACTCTCCACACACTAGCTCCTGTGAATTTATAATCTACTTTCTGTTTCTATGAATTTGTCTATTCTAGATATTTCATACAAGTGGACTCACATTGTTTTCACTAAACTGTTCCACCACTTCTAAACTCCACCACATTCCAAAGAAGGTGCACCAGTTTTATTTTCCCACTAGGAATGTATGAAGGTACCAATTTCTCCACATCTTTACCAACACTTGTTATTTTCCACTGTTCTGATTATACACATCCAACTAGATGTGAAATAGTATCTCACTGCAATTTTTATTTACATTTCCCTAATGACCAATGATACTGGGCATCTTTCCATATGCTTATTAGCCATTTGTATGTCTTATTTATGAAAATGTCTATTCAAGTCCTTTGCCCATTTTTAACTGAGTTATATTTTTGCTGTTGCGTTATAGGAGTTCTTTATATATTCTGGCTATTGACCCTTAGATGTATAATTTGCAAATATTTTTTCTCATTTCTTAGGTTTTCTTTTCATTTTCTTCATAATGTCCTTTGATGCACAAAAGTTGTCATATTGATGAAGTCCAATTTACCTATTTTTTTCTTTTGTTGCTTGTATTTTTTGTGTCTAAGAATCTATCACCAAATCCAAGGTCATGAAAATTTAACCCTATGTTTTCTTCTAAAGGTCTTATAGTTTTAGATAATATAATTTGGACATTGATCCATTTTGAGTTAATTTTTGCGGTAAGGATTCAACTTCATTCTTTTGTATGTGGAAATCCAGTTATTTCAGTACCACTGGTTGAAGAGAGGGTTCTTCCCCCCACTGAATGCTCTTGGTACACTTGTTAAAAATCAATTGGCTATAGATGTATCAGCTTATTTATGGACTTTCAATTGCATTCCAGGGTCTATATGTCTATTATAATGTCACTAATTTGATTATTGTAGCTTTTCAGTGAGTTTCAAAAATTGGGAAGTGTTTGTCCTCTGACTTTTTTCTTCTTTTTCAAGATTGTTTTGTCTATCGGAGCCCCTTACAATTTCACAGGAATTTAAGAATGGGCTTTTCCTTTCCTTAAAATAAAAAATGATGCTGCAGTTTTGATAAAGATTCCATTGAATTTGTAGCACACTCTGTGTAACACTGGCATCTTAACAATATTAAGTCTTCCTACCCAGCAACACAGGATGTTTTTCCACTTATTTAGGTCTTTAATTTCTATCGCTAACATTTTGTAGTTTTCAGTATACAAGTTTTTCCATTCTTCGTTAAATTTATTCCTAATTTTATTCTTTGAAATGATAGATTAAAATAGAAACACTTTCTTCACATCCTGTTTGTCCTGCTCCTTGCAGGTGAATAGAAACACAACTAATTTTTGTGTGCTTATATTATACCCTGCTTAGCTGTAGCAGCCTCTCATGGATTCTTTATATATACACACACACACATATATATACACACACACATATATATATGATATCATCTCTCTCTATATATGTGTGTACATATAATTTATATATATAAACTTAGATTTTTATATATAGAATCATAAAAAATATTATTACATACATATAATCATGTTGTTTGCAAATCAAATAGAGGTAAGTTTATTTTTTCTTTTCAATTTAGATGCCTTTTATTTGTTTACCTTGTCATTTTTCTCTGGGTAGAACTTCTGGTACAATGACAAATAACTGGCATAAGTGAACATGCTTGTTTGCTTCTGATCTTATGTGGAAAGCTTTCAGTTATTCACCATTGACTATAATGCTGTGTTTTGTTTTGTTTTGTTTTGTTTCATAAATGCCCCTCATTATGTTGAAGTTTCTTTCTTTTTTCAATTTTCTCAGTGTTTTTGTCATGAAAGGGTATTAGATTTTATCACATGCCTTTCCTGCATCAATTGAGAGTATATTTTTTTCCTTCACTCTATTAATGTTGTGTATTACATGGATTTTCATGGACCACCTTCACATTTCTAATTCAGCATTCACTTGCTTACTATAAACCCTGACTTTCCCAGACTTCTGACAAATTTGGTTCTGACAGTTTTTATCATAATTATCAAAATTATCTGTGTACTTAGTTTCTATCTTATTCTACCCTTTATGATGCACTGTTCTAGGTAATCAGTTGAATTCTTTTTTATCCATTCCAGTCTTGCTATTATTTTAATCTCTTATTGTTATTTTAATTGTGATTCTGGGCCAGCCATCTGACCTCTCTTAGCCTCAGGATCTTCATTTGTGAAATGTACATATTTATAACATTACATGGAATCTACTCCACAAAGCAAGTGAGGATTAAGCAATTTAATGAGATAATTCAGATACAATTTTTTCACTCAATGTATGTTTTCTATTAGCAATCATAACAATAACATTTTGTCATCTGTAAATATTCAGTCTCTTAGCTCATTGTTTTTTGCCTTATTTGTTGACATTCTGTTGAGCACATGCTAAATATAAGGGATCTAGTCAAACCTAATGTAAAGATGGAAAGATGATGAAAACATAATCCTACCAAAGAGGAATTTACTGTGTTGTAGAAAACACAATGAGATTTAATACTATGTAAAATATATCAATGTTTTGATAGTTACTTGCATTATTTAATTAGGTATCCAGAAAAGATAAAAATTTATTCTTTTCTCCCAAAAGCATCACAAATTCCTTGAATGTGGGGAGCACCTTTCCTATTTTTGTCTATATAACGAGTAGAAACTAGACAAATCAAATTATTGGAGAATATGTATTCACACTTTGGGGGTCCCAATATTCGGCATTGTAGCTTTGTAGGAGGTGAATCTGAACTATATTTTCCAAAACCACATTATCTTTCAATGAAAGTGTAGCAATATCTCATGAAAACTTGAAACGCTATGACAGTTTAAAACTCATTGTTCACGGGTCCATACAATCCTGCTTTAAACTAAGCTGCAACAACAGATAGAAACCCATGGGTTTTAATGGAATTGTTAAATGGAGTTTACCAGCTGAGAACATATTGCTTCTTTTAAAAATATAATACTAGTTTTTCTTCTATTAAGTGAAAAACAGCAGTTGAGGGTGGAGGGAGTGAAAATTCTGTCCTGCGTTCAGTATCTAGAAGAAAAACATATGTTCAATGATTTTGTTTTCTGCTTTATTCAAAATAAATTATTTGTAAAAAAAAGAAAAAGAAAAAGAATTCAGAATCTCTTACAAAGGAGGTTATTTTCAAAGAAGAGATTTGAGAACAATATAAAATGAGACTTTGGGTTCAGTATCTAACATTACTAAGAAAAGTGAAATTCCCATAAAGCAACACTCTGTAACTATAGCAACCTTGCAAGGTAGCTCAAAAGGGCTCATCTTTATGCAAGAGTTTTATAAAATCTATCATCCTGGATGTGACAGTATGTACTATCTTTTCTGGTCTGCTGTGACATCCTAATACGTAGACATTATTAACTATAACCAATGCCTCATTATTTATCAGTCAAGGAAGTTATGTCTTAAATATATATGTTAAAAATTAAAATGAACTGTTTAAACAGTTAAGTTTGGTAACCATAGATTTCCAAAAAAGAAAATACAAGCTATGCCAATGTTGCCGATATTCTTATTTTAAACATAATTAAAAACATCAACTGGTATTTGTATGTTTTTTTCCAACAACTTTTATGCCTGAATGAAAAGATCTAATATAAGTGCTATGATGACCCCATAATAAAATCTTCCAAAATGAAATCCCCATGGTCTCAAAGCACACAAAACTCTGACACAATTGAATGAAAATGTAAAAATGAAGTGATCCCAGAAGATGTGAAGAACATATCTACCGAAACCAGCAGTTAGCATCATTAGCAATTTCCCTAATAATTCCCTAATGTGAAAGAAAATAGAATTTATTTCATTTAAACGTGTTTGATGATGATATTGGAAAATAATCTACATCAAGAATTCTTGGATAAGTTGATAAATGTCTTTTTGCCCAGAATGTCTAAATTGTAAACATTTCTGTAAACACACACATACACACACACTCTTACCCTTACCCCCTTGGGGTAAACTATAACATTTAGTTTACCCCAAAGAGACTGGAGTTGTAAGTGTATTATAGACAATTGTATCTCCTCAAAGAACTCTTTGAAGGGGAAAATAAAACATAAAATAAAATATCTAAGGGAATTCAACACACATACTAAGTATAAAGAACTCTGTAATTTGGTTTGGAATAAGCTTTTGGTTTTTTGGTTTTAACTAATACAGAGATTTTTATTTGATCCTTTTATAGACCAGTAAATCCATTTTGTGCTTCCTTTTAAGTAGCCTACTGGGGAGTATAACAAACATATACTGCTGGCTTAATTAATGTGAAACCACATATAAAGGTGTTTACCCAAACACTTTTATGAATGGCTAGATAAACTGTACTAAAAATAACAAGGTGCATAGACATGAAGAGAATGAAAGGAAGAGAGGTGGTAGAATATGAAGGTAGAAATTTACTTCATATTTTTGAACATATATTGTCAGGTTTTAATCTAGTGTGTTCTTTTTGGAATGCAATAAAATGGAGGATGTTATAAAGCTCTGGAAAAATATGTGGTCCAAATGTTTTAATTTTTAAAACAATACACTAGTTTCTATTTAAATAAATATGTCTAATTTAAAAAAAAGGAATTTGTATTATGGCACACAAGATTACTATACAGGGAATCGTAATTCAAAATCTCATAAAATTTGAGATGTAGGGAATTACAAACAAAAAATAAGTATAAATATGACTTTGAAGCCCCAAGGAAAGTTACTTGCTGCTTGGAAACAAATTATATTATTAAAGTCTGTGTTCTATCAATAGTCATTTGGGTGGGAGTGTTTGTGTGAAACAGACAATATGTCCATCTAAGAAACAGTAAGCTCACTCAACAGTCAGGAGACATTTGCTCATATTCTGCCTGGCAAGTTTTAATTGTCCATTAAGAATATAGTTTTAGGCTGGGCGCGGTGGCTCACACCTATAATCCTAGCACTCTGGGAGGCTGAGGCGGGTGGATGGCTCAAGGTCAGGAGTTTGAGACCAGCCTGAGCAAGAGCAAGACCCTGTCTCTACTAAAAAAAAATAGAAAGAAATTATCTGGCCAACTAAAATATATATATAGAAAAAATTAGCCGGGCATGGTGGTGCATGCCTGTAGTCCCAGCTACTCGGGAGGCTGAGGCAGGAGGATTGCTTGAGCCCAGGAGTTTGAGGTTGCTGTGAGCTAGGCTGATGCCACGGCACTCACTCTAGCCCGGGCAACAAAGTGAGACTCTGTCTCAAAAAAAAAAAAAAAAAAAAAAAAGGATACAGTTTTAAATTTTGTTCTCTTTTTCTCTAACAATAGCTATATTATACTTTGGAGAACCCAAAGTCTGAAATATCTACAGAAATAAATTAGAATTATCTCAGTCATTAATTCACAAATGTTTTTCCTAATATGCACATCATTGGTCTTGTGTATTTGTGTATTCTTCCTCAAGAAAAAGAATTACTCAAACTTCAAAGAATTTTAAGAATATGCCAAAATTGGAATGAGAACAGGGATAGAAAATAGGAGTACTTAATGGGTACTTGTTACAGTTAGTGGTAATAATCATAGTAAGAATATATTTTTCTTGCAAAATTACTAAAATTATCTAAGAATGAATGTTACTAGCTTTATTTAATTCAAATTTATTGTATCAGCATTCCAAATAGATTTTACCAACTCCAATTTTGCTAGATTACTCTCCATTCCTAAGTAAAGTTTTGGTGTTGGAAAAGAAAATACTTGCATCTCCCCTCTACTTGATCCAATAGAGAAGTACAGTCTACTTTTGTTTTCTTGGATTGTCAAACTCTACATAAAAACTGAGCAGTTAAATATATGTAACAGGAATATCTCTTTCAGATATATAATAGGCTCTTGAATAATATTTTACTGAGAAACCTGATAGGATTTGTAAATACTTACAATAGCAAAAAGCTTTAGAAATATTACCCCGTGCTAAAAAATGAACAATTGTTGGTACAATTCTCAGAGTGGGAGAGAAATCTGAAATACAAGAAGCTTTGAAAAAATGGCTCAAACCATTTTAATTGCTCTATTTCATTTACTGCTTTAATATCTATGAGTTAAAATGATGAGATTAAATTTTATTAAGTGGTATCATATCCTTGAGCTTGCAATTTAGAATGCAATTTCCTAATAATTAATAACTGTCATATATTTAATGTTTCCATTGTGATTCATTCATTAAATTTATGCTCATGGTGAGGGGAAAGATGACACTTAGTCACCAATATGAGGGTATTTGGGTGTTATGCAACAGATCCAAGGGGCTCTGCAAGAAATCACATCTTTTACTTTACTATCACATGGTTAAGTTGGACTCCAAAGTTGTTGGTCCAAGACTCTCCCACCAAATTGCACAATAGTTAACTCTTTATTTTTCTTTTCTGGAAAACAAAACAAAAAGGTATCTTTTAGGGAAAAAAAAGTGGAAAAGGCCAGGTAATATATAACCAGTGGTATTTTTATTTTTATTTAGATAGTAAGTATTCTGTTGGTCACCATCCCTACACTGATCAACAGTGCTATCTGTCTTCTTAATCCTTCAAGATCAGGATGGGGGCAGAGGTGACTGAAAGAAACGAGAGAAAACTCTTAAAAACTAGTGGAAGGAAACCAGAAGACCATTCAAAGTATTATTTTACACTCTCCTTTATTTCTTTGTACCCTGCAATAGTAAAAATTGTCTCAACCTTTTCTTAAAGTACAGAGCTTCAAGAAAAATGATATGAATACTGCCCCTTAGGCATTAAAACAACATACAAAAAACACAACAAAACAAAACAAAAACTTTTGAAATTATAAAAGAGAAAAAGGTGGATGGTCAAGATACAAACAATTATAGGAGAGGAAGTCCATGAGATTTGTTCAGACGAGGCTGAAATTCAGAATTTCTTGATACGACTATGGCAGGGGTCTTATGCAACAGTCTGTACTAAGGGGAAAGACTTGCACCAGGGCTGAAATGCAACTGAAAGAAGTGAAAGTGGAAAGGACTGTAAAATCAGCCAAGTAACTGAGGGAGTTAAAACAGACTAATTTTTCCTACTTTATTTCCCTTCCCCCTCTTTCATTCCCTCCCTCTCTCCATCACTCCCTGCCTTCCTCTCTTTCTGCAGAAAATCTTGAAATGCAATAATTATTAGCTTCCGAAAAAAGGTATAATGTTGCTTGCATTTTATACAAAATTCTGTTTTGACAACAGCAGATTTCTAATTGCTCTGACAATGTACTCTCAATAACCATACAAAATCAGAACAATAATGCGCGTACTCAATTTGAATTCTGAGGCTTAACTCTTGTTTAATTTTCATAAGGTAATTAGCACAAATTACTACTGACATGCTATCTCTGATTAAGAAATGGCTTCTCTTGACCTGATAGATTTGATAACTACTTGTTGTAAGGTTTTACTTTCCTGCTTTATTATCTTTTAATGATTGTCACATTTTATTATCTTTTTATAATTGTCACAACATTTTTTGTTGTTTGGAAATATCGGATTATAATACATTTAGTTGGTATTCTACTTTATAAGCCAGACTACAAGAGCCTAAAAAGTAAAATCTAATCTTAGCACAGCATCTAAAATTTTCATTATGTTTAATCACAACTTGATCATTTTTCAATCTTTCAGCAATAAAGTTTTACTCTGGAAACATGGAGATTGATAAAGAATTTTAGCTTTATAAAGTATAAGTCTTTTTACTTTTTAACCTATTTAAAATCCCACCAAGACTTGAAATTGGCTCAGATCGGATGTGCCCTCTTTCATGAATTCTTTTTTTTTTTTTAAGAGACAGACAGAGTCTCACTCTGACACCCAGGCTAGAGTACACTGGTGTGATAATAGCTCACTGCATCCTTGTATTCCTAGGCTCAAGTTATCCTATCACTTTGCTATGTTGCCCAGGCTGGTCTCTAACTCCAGGCCTCAAGCTATCCTTTAGCCTTCACCTCCAAAAGCATGGTAATTACAGCCCTAAGCCACCGCCCTCTGCCCATGAAATCTTTATAACTTCCCCACAGACTGGACGTGTTCTCTGAGCTCTTCAGAATATCCAAAGCACTTTGTTCCTGAGTTTTTTATGCACTCATGCATATTAACATGTCTAGTAGCTTACTGACTAGATATTACCCATGTTCTGGTTTCTTCAGCGTCTCCCACTATACTTGTCACTGACTTCTACACCCACAGCAAATGCTCAATAAACATTCAAGTTCATGCAAATTAAAAGTGATATTGTCTTCCATCATAAAAATTGAAAAATAATTTCTAGCAGTAGCTTCCTTTCAATTCTCTTCGTTGAACCGCAAATTTAAAATAAGAAGAGACTATTATGCATGCAACTCACACATTCTTTTCAGAAATTAAAATATGAAATTTTACATTCAAATGTATTTATGTAATTAATTAAGTCCAAGGTAATTCATATAATAGAGCTAAAAATCCTTACAAGTAACAACTTTTCACTTAAATATAGAATAAGACTTTGGTTACATCACTAATTTATGTTATAATACTACATTTTAGCAAACTTTAGAAAATATGAATACTATTACAATGTTATAAAAGTTATAATTTTATAAAGCACTCATAAACAAAACTGCATATGATATATTATTACATTTAGTAAAATCTAGCATTTAGAGTATCATACCAGGCTATTCTTAAACATTTAAGTCTTTTCTATGAATTACTTTCCAATAACTATTAAAAAAGCATATTTTGCTAAACATGTAATATCTTCAGAGTAAATCTAATTCATAAGTATTTAAATATTTTTTATAATGCTGCATGTTAATAACTGCTTAGTATATATTAAATATATGCTCATACTATCATACAGCCTTCAGACTTTAATATAAAAAAAAGTTGCTTAGTTTTGACTCGAACACAGATATGTGCACTTGGCAGGGTCAGAACTTGTAGAATGCTTATCTTTAACATTATGGATCATCTAACTTTCAGAAGTGCTTTAGCAAGTTATTTAGAGAGACATGCAGCCCAGCAGTATCATTAATTAGAATTCAATGTAAAGGATGGTGAAGTAAGTGAATCTCTAATCTTAAAAAAAATTTTGTGCCACTGCACTTCACAGAACTTGGAAAAGACATTATCTTTGCCCTTTAGGAACCAAATAGTGAATAAATATAGCATATAAGACTATTATCTATATCTCATATTGAAAGAATAAGATGAAATAAGAAGATTGAAAAACTGACTTATTTTATTTAATGATGGCCCCTGAAAAAGGTATTATTCATTTAAGTTTAACTTAGATTTTTTTTTTAATGTGAACTGTTAATGGGTTTTGTCAGATCATACTTGTCCTTACCTACTCTTTAATGGTATATAACATTCACTCATAATTCAAAGGTCAAATCAAATATATCTGATGTTTTGTCAATCTACAGGAATGTGAATGTGATTATTGTATCATAATTTCTTGTTCTTCCTAAAGCAGTATCTTCAGGAAAATTATTTCCATTTATATTGAACAATTAAGATAAAAAGCATGAACAGAATCCTGCAATGGGAAATTCATTTAATTATCACCTTACCAACTCATAACAACTCCATTCTGAAATAAGATAACTGCTTTAGTGAAGCAGAATGATATTTAATTTTTGTTTTATTGTATTATGTACAAAACACAAACTTCTAATAATTAGATTTTCATCATTATTCTTTTTGAATTTTACTGCAACATAAGGAATAAAATGAGAATGGATCTTTAAAGCCTTAACCAAATATTGCAAAACTTACATATCTTAATCCCAGTTTAGTGAAAACATAGCACATATTTGTATCTGGTCAATATGTTGCTCCTTAAGAGCTTAAATTTCTGGTCAAAAGGTATTCTATAGCCTCCTTGTGGTCAAAACTTTCAGCCAGGGAAACAATCTGTCAGTAAGTATTGATTATATAGGTAAAACACTAGTGATTTATTGAAAGATCTATACTTCTATCTTTCAATTTCAATAGTAAATGAAGAAATAGGCCAAGTGAACCATGATATGATGACATGGAGAAAAGAATATCTTCAATATTGCTGCTGTAGATGCAGAAGAAATAGAAAAGTGACAAGTTGAAATCAATACTAATTTTAGCTTTATTGATGGGATGCTTCATAATTATCAGACTGACCATAAAGCACAGGATACCAGGTGAGCTGCAAAAGCCACACCTATCTGTCTTTTCTTCACTTTACAGTAGACATGAATGTAATTGTTTGTGTTTAAATCTAAATATATACAAATACTTGATTGTGCAATCTGACATAAAACTGTGTGAAACACCTTGCTGAGAACTGTTTGAAAGACTCCTAAATGCTGAAGAGGTAGATTTCTATAAAAATTACTCATTATTTGAAGCAATGGCTGGTTACAACAGATTACTACTTTAATGAAATCACATTCCAAGGTTAGAGAAATATCCTTTCTCTCCAACATATCTTGCCAAACTAAATATATTATTAGGAAAAAAAAAATCCTTTTTTCCACACAATGGTACAGTTTCTCTTGAATTGGGAATGGACCATAAGCTCAGATCTGGGTAAATTCTTGCTTTTACACAGACATAATTACATTTTTGAAGGGTGTTAAGTGGGCAAAGGCCTCTCAACATATTCATTTCTTTCCTCATTCATTCATCATCCATCCCTGAATTAATTCATTGAATGAATTTTTTAAGTGCCTACTACATTGTTAAGGTGCCGAGGGTACAGCAGGATACACTATAGATAAAAATCCCTGCTTTTATAAAGCATGCAGTACTATTGGGATAAACAAACAAATAAATAGCTATATAACATACTGCCACATATGGACAATGATTATATTGGGGGAAAAACAGGATAAAGATAGTGCTGAGGGCTGCTATTTCAAGTCAGATAGAGAGAGAAGACTCTCTGAGAAGGTGACATTTGAACAGGGATTACAGTGAAGCAAGGAAACTTGTGCTGCCAATATCTGGGGGAAGAACAAACAGAAGAAAACATCAGGTGAAAAGATTCTGACAGAGAACACAGCACTTATTAAGCTTGCTTCATTAGATAAAGCAGTTTTGAAAATGGAAATATAATATCAAGAATAATTCTAGATAGAAGTGATGCTTCTTATATCAAGCTGTTATTACTACTCAGCTATTGGAATTGAGAGATCACTATCTTTTAAGGTTGGGTTAGTATCAGGTTCTTTACATTAAGTATCACAATTCATTAATCCCTCTCAGCATAGGATGTTTTCCCATTCACAAAATAATATACACTAGTGCAGGATTTATTTGGTAATCTTACAAAGGTAATAATACATTTATAGTTAACCAGAGAAAGAGCCACCTAATCATCCTGAACTTCACACACAGCACTAGCTTAATAGTTGCAATTGTTCAATCTTTCAATCTTGCAAAACTATCTTGACATGGAATTTTTAAACCACTGATAAAAACCTACAAACTTTTAAAGCTCTATTGAGTCTGGGATACCACTGCAAATCATATGAACATTCTGTATGTAAACATACAGGTATTTATTCATAATATATGCATGTAAACACTACATATTTATGGGGCAGCCACAAATACGTGCCAGTTGCCATATGTCATTCAATGCTCCTTTCAACAACTTACTATTCACCTGCAAGGGGTGCAATTAATGCACACCGCCCAACAATTAGTACTTGTAGGAACTGCTGGGGTCACCCCTAGCCAATGACAAAGGATGACAGGGTGAAGGTAATGCAGAGAGATTGATACCTGGCTGTTTCTACCTAACAAGGGACTACTCTAATGGAAAGTCTTTGCTCCAGAACTCTGCACAGAGTTGGCTGAGAGCCTAACAGATCTGTATTGTGGTGTGAGGCTTACCCTCCTTCCCCATCCTGATTCTTCACTCTTTTATCATTCACAACTGATATCCTTCAACAGCTTTTTGTATGCCCAGGTACATCTCAGCATCTGTCCCCCAGAGGACCCAATTTACAGATGTACATGTAAATACCTATTATTTGGGGGTATATTAATACATTATCGAAACTCTTTTCACTTACTGATAGTCTGACTAATGCCAAAAAAAAAAAAAAGACAAACATATTTTGCAGTTAAATCTATCCTGCTAGAATCCTAAAGGAGGCTTTCTTATAATAAAACACTTGACATTTGTGTAGAATTTTTAATGAGAACTTTAATACAGAAAGCAGCCTCAATAGAGTACTTTCCTATAGGGTTTGATATAGGATTTGGTTTGGCTGTCTTATGTAAATTGTTTAAAAATTAAAGGACCAAGAGATGTCTCTTAGAAGCTATTCTGACATCTGAGATGTCCTCATGTCATATAAATCAAGTGCTGGTGCAGAACAAATCCTTCCTGTGATACTTATTTTGATTGGGTTGATTGCATTATCTCTGATGACATAAGGAAGTATTACAATTATAGTATCATAAATACAAGGTCAAGATATACATTCACAATTATAACGTAATTTTTGGTAAACAAAAATATTTAAGCTTATTAATGAGGCTTTCCATGCATGGTGCTATATGTATGCTTCAGGATTTTCTAACACTTAATTTATTAAAATCTTGAATCTTTTCTCAGAATATTGGGAAATGAAATTGAGGAAATTGTCAGTTAATTGTTCTTCACTTTCAACTAGAAGAATTCAAGTCAACTAGAAGAACAATTCAAGATTTCACCCTGATTATTAGTTTGGAACTTCCTATTTTCCATATGTTATTCATAGAAGCAAAAACATTTAATTAATATATTCTGTACACATAGAAATAGTTGGAATTATGTGGGAAGCACTTTACTGTACAAATTTTCTTTATAGTAACTAAGGCCCATTGAATATGAAAAATATTTACCACCTCAGTCCACGAAAATTAATATAAAAATTACTCCTAATAAAATGGTGGGCTGGCTCCCTATGTGGTTATATAACTTATACATAAATTACCTCAACACTACAATATAAACTCACTGAAAAGAATATTTTATATTACTGAATACACTACCAGAGGATATAATTTGAGGAATGTTGTTTCTACATTTTAAAATTAATTAAAAGGAAATCTGGCAATGGGAGTTTTGTTTAAAAAGATAAATTACATCAATATGGTTCAAGATAGTAATCCAAGACTTTTCTAAGAAACAAAAGTTTCCTGGACTTTTCCCAAGATTATATTCTTCCTAGAAATATAAAATGATATTACAACTTCATGTTATTCCATAAACCACACTTACATCAAATGCAATTAACTACTGCTTTTCAAGAAACTACCATAAAATGCCAGTAAATAAAATATTTTGAATTTGAGTTGGATTCCCACCACAAGTGAACTGTTACAAAAGTAAGTAACAAATGATTCATTCTTTTTTCCCTACACCAAGTTTAACAGAAGCTTCTGTACATTCCAGATTATTTAAGAGTAATTTATGATGCTGAAAGAGAGCATACCATATTTGAACCAAAATGACCACAGATGATGAGCCATTTTATCGGTGTTAAGTAAGGAATTCAATAAAAAGTTGACTTACAGGGTCAGAAATAACATTTTCTAGTTGATCTTGCTCTAATTGACTGGCAAATGCTTTCACAATATTGGATTTTTTCCTCTACAGGGAAAATGACGCTAACTGGCCATTTTATCGTGGGTGACTTGCTTCACCATTTGAGCCTGTTTTCTCTTCCCTAAAATAAAGAGGTTGTATTACAGATGGTCTAGTTAACTATGTCCAGGGGTCAGGCACCAAAATGAGTGGGTGAGGATGGATTAAGACAAAAGACTGCTTTGGGCAAGAAA
Source organism: Eulemur rufifrons (assembly GCF_041146395.1). NCBI lineage: Eukaryota > Metazoa > Chordata > Mammalia > Primates > Lemuridae > Eulemur > Eulemur rufifrons. The sequence goes on along the minus strand of NC_091001.1, from coordinate 76,306,607 downwards.
TTTCATCTAAAGGCATTCTAATTCAAAATAATTAGAAAAAAAAACCCATATGAAATGTATTGGGTCCACAACCCTCAGAAGCTACCAAAGTTAGGGTTTCTGGACCGAGTTATCTCAAAAGATTCTCAGGAGCCCTCCATCTCTAACAAACAATTTAGAAAGCCATGACATGAACCAATAAGATTGATATGAGAAAGACAAAAGATGGTAGAGAGGATTAAAGTAGAAAATCATTTTTTCTGACTTCTGTTGTAGAGTTGGATATCAATGTTCCCATCATTTTACCTTGTCTCTAAGTCACCCAAATATCACTTAATGCCACACCTTCCAAGAAGATAAAAATAGGTTTTATGGGAAGAGAACCAAAAATATCCCAGCTCATATCCTAACACACACTTATTGGGAACACACTATGGGCAAGACAGTGTCCCAGGCATTTGGGATACATCAGTTAACAGCACTGACAAAGATTCCTGCCCTTGTAGGGCTTATACTCTGCAGAGACAGTCAGGGAACAATCATTAAGCCTAATAAAAAAAGTAATTCATGTATATAATAGAAAATAATGTGTGCTATAGCTTTAAAAAATGAAAATCATGAAAAAGTAAAAGGGATTGGGATGGCAGGAGACAAGCAGTGGACAGTCGAAGTATCTAACAGAAAGTTTCAGGGTAGCCCACAGTGAGATAAAATCTGAGCAAAGACTTGAAAGCTGTGAGGAGGGAGCTAAGCAAACATGTAATCTAGAAGGGGTACTTAACAGCCTAAGCCGAGATGGCAACACCTGTCCACCACATGCATGAAACAGCAAGGAGGTCAGGATGAGGGAAGGAGAGAGTAAAAGGTCCGAAGGTAACTTGGAAACAAATAATGTTGTACCTTTTAGCTACTAAATGGACTTTCATTTTAAGTTTGAAAGAAATGGTGAAAAATTGCAGTGTTTTGAGCAGAGGAGGAATGTGGTCCAACTTTTCTTTTTATCATGGTGAAAAGCAAGAGCTTTGGAGTCAAGCGGCTCTAGCGCTTACCAGCTTGAGGAAACAGTGTCAAATTCCTTAATCTCTTAATCTCTGCATCTCACCTATGAAATAAGAATAGGTATAGTATGAATATCATACTATATATATATATAGGACTGGTTATGAGGATAAATGAAATGATGCAGAACTTTGTACTGTGACTGGCAAGTAGGAACTGCTCAATCAATTGGTATCTCTTACTTTGCTACTTCTAACACAAAATTTTTCTCACATGAGTACTGCTGATTCCAGGATCATTCTCAAACTTCTCCAACACCTATCCTCAGACAGATGAATCAATTAACCAACAAGCCTCTATATACTATGTGCAAGGTACCGAGGGGGATATACAGCATTTAAAATACAGCCCTTGATATTAGTAAGAACATGATTTAGGTGAAGAAATAAAACATAAATATAAAAATGTAATTGTTCACTTATTAATAAAAAAGAATCAACTATTGAATATGTACACATTTACATGAATCTTAAATTCATTATGCAGAGGAAAAGAAATCACACACAGGGCACATACTGTGTGATTCCATTTATATAAAATGAAGACTTATCTATGGTGCCAAGAGAGAGGCAGATCAGTGGTTGCCCAGGTCCAAGGGAAGATACAGAAATGGACTATACAAAGGAGCACAAATAATCTTTTAATAATCTTTGGAAATGTCCTGTATTTTGGTTGTAGTGTCGTTTCACAAGTGTATACGACTGTCAAAATTCATCAAACTGTACACTTTAAATGAGTGTTACTTATGTTAGATAAATTTTTCCTCCATAAAATTGATGCTAGCAAAACTGAAAAAAAAAATTATAATAACAATTGATCACAATAGATTGGATGATCAGGTTACCGTAGTATACCTTTTACTACAGTTTTAACAAGAAAATTACTGGAAAGCTTAGTTCAGATTTGGCAGGTCACACAATTTCCAGATATCACTTGGTTTGCATGGTCTAGGAATTTCGTTGAGCTTGAACATAAGGTTCTCCTATTAAGCTGTCATTAGTATTGGTCCTATTCAGTCACTGTCTTAGTAACTTTATGTCATAGTCTTTCTGTTTCTCTTTGGAGGATCCTTTCCTTTCATCTTAAACTTATTCTTTTTTCTTTTTCTGTAACAGTTCATTTCCTCTTGAAACTGGCCCTTACAGAGATTTATAATACAACATTTTCTTACTGCTTTGTATGTAACTCTCAAAGATTTTTAATTATACTTTCATTTTTTAAATACAGGCAATTATGGCTTCTATTTGGAACCCTTTTCAAATGATGTATGAAAGAATAGGTGGGGTGTCTCACTTCTTTTTTTTTTTTTTTTTTTTTGAGACAGAGTCTCACTGTTGTGCCTGGGCTAAAGTGCCGTGGCGTCAGCCTCGCTCACAGCAACCTCAAACTCCAGGGCTCAAGTGATCCTTCTGCCTCAGTCTCCAGGGTAGCTGGGACTACAAACATGTGCCACCATACCCAGATGCCCAGCTAATTTTTTCTATTTTTAGTTGTTTGGCTAATTTCTTCCTATTTATAGTAGAGATGGGGTTTGACTCTTGCTCAGGCTGGTCTTGAACTCTTGAGCTCAAGCAATCCTCCCGCCTCGGCCTCCCAGAGTGCTAGGATTACAGGTGTGAGACACTGCGCCCGGCCGGTGTCTCACATCTCTAATCCTAAAAGGAACAAACTTTTCAAAGATTTTTATTTTAAAAGCTATCCTATATTTTGTTTGCAAGAATTATAATACATTTGTACGAAATGGCAAATAAAACATATGTACATGTTCCTACGGAGAGAGAAAATAAATGGAAAGGGATATTGTGTTCTTCCTATGATTCAATTTTGATATAATGTCCTACAAGATTATCATTGAATTGTTGTAAGACCTAAATTCCCTGGAAAAATAAGCACCACATCTACTCACCAGCAAACTGGTTTCCCTGATCATCACCTAAGTGCAAATTTGGGAATAACACCAACTGGGTATCGGACAGAGGTGGGGGCTAGGGGGAAGGGATGGGTGTATACCTACTTGGTGAGTGCGATATGCACTGCCTGGGGAATGGACACGATTGAAGTTCTGACTGGGGGGGATGGGTGCATACCTACATGTTGAGTGCAATGTGCACTGTCTAGGGAATGGACACGCCTGAAGCTCAGAATCGGGGGGATGGGGGGGCATGGGCAATATATATAAACTGAACTTTTGTACCCCCATAATGAGCTGAAATAAAAAAAAAAAAAGAAAGAAATTGTGTGTACCAGTGTCAAATAAAATGTCATGCTGTCACTGGGAAAAAAAAAGACCTAAATTCCCACATTTAAAATTTTTAATTTTCCTATGAAATTAATTATTTAATAAAAAACACATTTATAAGTTATTCTTCAGAGGCTAATGCTTTGAAAGTATATTTAAATAACTATTGATGGAGGATCTTAACACTGTAATATAGTTTAAAAATAAGTTGTTTGGTTTTTTTTCTTAACCAGAAAAAAAAGATTTCTATGAAAGGTTCATTATATTAATTACCTAAGGAGTCATACTGGATTTTGAATGTAGTACCTGTTCTGGAAAACAAACACAGGATTCTTGTAGACAGACTGAAAATTACTTCTTAATGTAGATGATTCAAAGAAATATATGTCAAATAGAGAGTTAAGACTTCTGAACACAGACACAGCTTGAAAAGAAGATGATGTATCTCCAGTGGAGCATTTGCCAAAGAACTATTCAGCAGAGACATAAATAATTAAAATTAAACTACAGTCACTAAAATAAATGAACCATATTCTGAAGCAATAGGTTGACTTTTAATCATGATTTTTCACATACTTCTAAGCCCACAAAATTTAGCATCTGCAGCTAACCTCCACATCAATAATTTGAATTCACAGGATTCCATTGTAATTTCTGAACTGCTCATCACTCTAATCTCCGATGCAATACAATTGCAAATGTAACAGATAAAACTGTCCTGGAAGGCTTGTAGCATTAAATGCCTCAATAATGACAAATATAAACAGGTGGATAGGGTTTTAAAAGCAGGATTTTCCCACTACACTGTGTTTATTAAATTTCAGGACACCCCTGTCTTGTTCAAGGTCTTGTTGTTTTCTTCTCTCCCAACCAGGATTAGTAGATGTGGGTCCTGTTTCCCACAAGTTTATATTACTATATAAGGGTAACCCTGTGTAATAACATTACCAGAGAGGAAAACATTGTAAGAAAAAGAATGCAAAAATACAAAAAAATCTTTAAAAAAGAAAATGCAGATTATGTCAAAGTCCTCTTTGAAGAGATATCTAGCTTGTTTTTTCTAATATATTGTAGAATGTATTAATATTAAAGACAACTCGTAGAAGGGCAGAGAAGAAAAGGTGACATGAGACCATACAAATCACTTCTATGTTCTTGTTTACAATGTTTTCGCCTGACATAACCTCACATAGGTGATATTACAGAACCTTTGATATCTGGCAGAATTAAGTCAAATATATTGACCTCAGTTTAAGGAACATAAATATCATCTTGCTAAAATCTTCCACATCAAAGCAATCAGCAAGGGTTTTTGAACATCGACTACAGTAATGTATTAGATGTCATGTCATGGGAGACACACAAGATGTACTGATAGCCAGCACATGAAGTTATTTCAAAATATGTAATGACTTAAGACACAAGACATGAAAGATAGCAAAAGGGATTTTTCGTATGTAAATTAAGTACATAATCATAAAATAATCAAAGAATTAATCAATCTACAGTAACATGCATATTACAAAGAGAAGACTAGGCAATACAAATAAAAGAAATAATGTGTCTCTATGGCTACTAACAAGAAATTAAACCTTGCTGAACCTCAATTTTCCGTTGGGTTACAGGGATCAGCCTAAAGGCCTAGTAACAAGTTGGACAATGCTAGATTTGTAAATGCATGATGGATCCCCATCCTTTAAATGCCCAACCCTCACCATACCTCACACATATCAAGGGTAAACTAAAATAAGATACTGGAATTTGTTTGGAGGCCCTTCTAAATCTCTTTCTTTATGTTCTCTGCTTTGTACATATACTTTTCAACCTAAACCACATTGAAGTTGAGTTCAATCTAACTATAGGAACACATTAACATGGTTCAAACAAAGCTTTGAATGATAAATGTTTCCATTAGGTTGGTGGTCTCACAAGCATCTATATTTGTTTTCATGATTCTATCTTTAGTTGTAGAATTATTATAGAAGTATTTTGGGGGAGATTGAGTTGTTTGCTGGTAATCTTTGCTATTAAAAACTACTATATTATAGCACCTCCTAATATGTCCTATGGGCCTTTTACATAACCATTCTGTAAATTATAGCACAGAATAAAACATAGCTTACAAATAGCAATACAAACAAATCGTAATTTAGAAAGACATATGAAAACATTTTTATTTCCTTCACAAAGAATGTCTCAAGGTCTGCTTGTATCTCCTTTCAATGGAAAGCCTCTCATTTACTTGTGAAAACTTGAAATCTTTTCCTTTCAATATGTCCTTAGGCAAAGGGAACCATGTTGGCAAAGGCCAGAGATGTTGCTCACCACAGGGATTCATGGCTCCAAGGCACTTTTATTATAAAATTGAACTTGTATAATTTACTCATTTGAAAGAATGGGATTTGGAGTGTTTTAATGTAATCCACTAATTCAAAAGGGTGAGATCTGAAATGATGGAGATAATAACCTCCAGCAGTTTTCAAATATTTAAAAATAAGAGACCCTTCTTTTATATACACTCTTGGGAGAAAGTCCAATATTAAAACAAATAAAAAGGCTTTGGTACTCTGTTTGAATCAGGGCAGGGGCTTGGAAGTCCTCTCTCTGCACTTTTAACCCCCAGTGGTGGTCCTGAGGTGTCTACCCACAACACTTAGGCTCCTTAAAGCACCCCTTGAAATCTATTAGCCTTATATAATTCTGTGAAACTTAGAATTGAAGACTCCAATTTATTTTATACTAGCAATTTAACTTAAAAAAAGGGGGGGGGGTACAAGTCAGGATAGCCAGGCTAAAATACCTAAAATTGATAAAGTAAAGCTGGTGGGTTTCACCCTAGGCTTCCTTGAAGCCTTACTCTTTTTCTACTAGGTCTTGAAATTTAGAAAAAGCTATTTTGAAGTCCCTAAGTATTAAACGGTCCACAGATGAATTTCACAAATAAATCCAACTTCAGATCTAAGAAGATAAAAGAGGTTAAAATGGCTCTCTTCTGAGTAGAGAATGTGTCAGCATGGAAATTTATGGTGGGAAGTAGAAGGCAAGGAAGTAACTGTTGATATAACACAAAGAGCATTCTTTCATGTTCTAAAATCAACTCTTCCATTTACTTGTCAATTAACCTTGGCCAAAACAATTCTGTGTCTCTCAGTATTCACTAAATTATTAGACTTTTCTTTTTAAAAGGGTTACTAATCCTTATTTTATCTTGATACATACACATACATTTTGGCTGAGTGAACTGAAATAAACTAAGTTAAAAATTCTGATTTTCCCTTTTAATTATAATCTCTATCCTGAAGATCATATTCATATTTTCATTTGTCTGTTGAATGTGTCTCCCTGGATGTCTTCTCAGAACTTGATCTAAGATGGAAGTTATTCTCCTGCAGACTCTTTCAGAAGCACAACCCTTCTAGGTACTTATATTCAGGCACTTAAAGCCACCTTCAGTTCTTTCGTTTCACCTCTCACATCCAATTCAACTTCTCCATTGTCTTCATTCATTGTGCCCCATATTAATCACCATGTATCTTGCCCCATATTAAGCACCACAAAAAAAAAAAAAAAAAAAAAAAAAAAAAAAAACAAGACTCAGACCATGCCAAGGAAATTTTGAATCTAATTTTTCACATTTGACTCCTGTCTTCATTTCCTAATGTTATCATCACAGTTTAAGCCCCTTTTACCTCAACTGTTTTTACAACCTCTTAACTTATTCACCTTCCTCTAGTGATCACATCCTTCTTCAACAGTGTAATTTAGAAATATAGTTTGGATATATAGTGTACTGAATTATGGAATTCACTCTGCCGTTAGATGGATTTCTAAAGTGGGGATCTGATAATGGTACCCTCCCGACACACACATATACTAATTGGCTGTGTATTGATTACAAAATAAGTTTCTAAATCCAGGGTCATGAACATACATGGTAAGAAATATAAATGTGTGAATCTGATTAGGGTACACAATAGGGTGTTACAGATCCTCTGGAGATACGGAGAGTCCATGCACTGCCCAGTGACTTTCCAATTCAGAATGCTACATACAGTTCCTTCGTTCTAAACCTCCTTCTAGCCACAACTCTGTGACAGCCTTACAACATCCCTCACAATGATCATGCTCTGCATGAGGCTGTTTCAATATATTTAATCACAGTGTTTTCTTCCAGGTCCTCTCTTTCTGAGTGAGTCTATCCTCACTTCTCACCTCTTCTCATTCAACTATCACCTCCTCAAGGAACTTTTGTGGGTTTTTTCCAGTAAGAATTAATCTCTTGCTCTCCTGTGTGGTCACTATATATTATTCTTTACATGTTTATAAACATGACATGTATTTATGTTCCACAAAAGCTTTGAACAGAACCTTACACATAGAGTGCACTGAACTAATGTATTTATTAATGTGGAAGATCAAGCAAATTAATTACTTAAATATTTAACACTACTGGATACAAATAACTTTCCCAATATCACTTCGTTATTTGGACAGTCTATTAAATGTTTGGCCAAGGCATTAGTCAAAATTTATTAAGATGAATTTTGGAGTATGTGGAGAAATGTGATCTAGTACAGAGTCAAAGTTAGTTGAATGGTGTTACTCAGTGAATTCATATTGATATAACAGTGCCTGTTATACTAGGGACACTAAATGTGGTCCCTAGTTGCATTCTGATGACTATTCTATAGCACACTTTTATTTATTAAAAAGAAAAGTAGAAGAATATCATATCTATCGATGACACAGGATGGAACTGCAAATCAAGATTCAAAATAGTTTGGTTGTATCCATGGCCAAAATTGGAAATCAGATTTTTCCCTCCATTGCTCCTCACCTCCACTTTCTCTTCAGGAATCCATACTGTAAATGACATCAACATTAATCTACATTGTCATGATAAAAATCTGGGAATCAATCTTGACTCACTCTTGCCTTCATTCCTGCACCTAATCAATCAACAAATCTCATAAAACCCAATTCCTTAGCATGTGTCAAATCTATTCCTTCTCCATCTCTGATGTTACTAAAAAGTATGAGATTTTGGTGTCTTTCTTGACTTAAATCATAGTTGCTTTACTGTCTTCTTACCTCAAATTTTGCATTCCTCAAATTTATTCTCTTGCCAGAGTCATGTTTCTAAGCAGCAAATCTGATCTTGTTCCCTAAGGCCCAGAAATAAACCTACTCATTATGGTAAAATGATTTAGGAAAAAGGTGCCAAGATCATTCAATGGGGCAAGGACAAGTCTTTTCATGTGATACCCTCTGTAATGTTATGATGCAGCAAGAAGGCACTCACCAGATGCTGGTGCCATGCTCTTGGACTTCTCAGTCTCCAGAACTGTAAGAAATAAATTTCTTTTCTTTATAAATTACAATTCTATGGTATTTTGTTATAGCAATAAAAAAGAGACTAAGATGGAGTAGAGAGGTGTATTTATAGAAAGTATAAAAAAAGTGGAGGAGGAGTTAAGACACAATGTTTTTAACTCTAGACAAACTGAAACACAGAGCACAACACATTGGAGAAACTCAATAAACATCTCAAGAAACGTGAACAACGTGCAGATGACTAATTGGTTATAGTTTCAGTAGGCAGATTTTGATTAAAATAAAGAAAAACTTTTTAATAATTAAAACTCTCCTTAAAAAATTGTTACTTTGTGAGGTAACAAGTACACCCTCCTTCTGAAAATGCTAACAGAGTTTAGATCATCACTCATTGCTGAACTAGCAGAAGAGTTTGTTGAATAGGCCTTTCGACTAGGAGATTTTTAAAGTTTTGGCCAAATTTATGATTTCATTATTTGTTAATTAAGTCCTTTTCCATTCTAAAGCAATTTCTGTGATTTTCCAAATGTAGTGGATTTCACAGTTATCTTGGTTTAAGACATATTACCACATACTTTTTGGTTCCTAGTAAATTACCATTCACTTAAGTGTTATCTCTGGTCCAAAAGTGTTAACAGACCTACCAAATCACATGAATAATTTCCCCTTCTTCTAAATCCCTTCCCCCAGCTTTATTTATTCTTGCATAATTATCTTACTCTCTCACAAATTTCATATAATTTCTAACTCTCCAAAATATACCCAAGAAGGGAATTCAAGGACTGGAAGGATTATGAATTTTTTCATCCTATATTCTCTTTTAATAAAGAAAAGCAATTAGGCAAAACAAGTCAAAAGCAAGCTAAGCTTTTTCTTTCCAAAAAAACCTAGAACAAAAGGCTTATCTGATTTATGCTAAAACTAGTTCATTGTAAACAGGATCTTAACACCCTAATCAAGGTAATTAAAAAAATAAATTAAAGAAAAACATCTTGCCTTTGTTATTTAGCGGCAAAAATGATGAAAGAATTATTTCTTGATCAGCATTCTTTGGCTTACCTCAGGATTTTTTCTTCCGGTTTTTTTTGTTTGTTTGTTTGTTTTTTTTGTTTTGAGGTAACAGTAGTGTAAGTCACCATAAAATGAAATGGAAGGAACGTACCACAAAAATATTTTGCAGTTTCTTCTACTGTTGTCTCCCACTTTACTTCCCTTCTTAACATCTGTGACTCAATGAGCTTTTAAAATATGTATGCAAAGGATAGATATCTTTGGCTTTTGTTTACCTTTTCTCCATGCACTTTGTGATTTAAAAGTTACTTTTTGTTTCCTTGAAAATCATTTAATTTTGTCTGAATCATCAATAGACACCCAATACTCTACCACGTTTTACTACTGAGAGTTTAGTATTCTCTAGAACTATAACATAGACTTTACTGACACACATATATTGAATCTCCATAACTAAAAGAGGTAGATTTTATTATCTGCATTTTACAGATAAGAAAAATGAGGTTCAGGGAGGCCAAATTACTTTTCCAAAGCCACACAGCTAATACATCATGAGTCTAGGGTCTAAACATGTCTATTCAATGCCAATCTCCATGAATCTTTGGCTACATGCTTTTGTATCAAGATTTATTGAGCAGCTCCCATGTACCAAGCTCTATTCTAAAAACAAAAATGAAATTAACCAAGTCCCCAACTTCATGGATCTCTCATTCTAATTGTATTGTATCTAATTAATTTGACAAATTAATAAATGCAATCTAGCCAAAGTGTTTTATAATAGAGGTAAATATTAGGTGTAACAATGTTCCTAAAGAATGAATAATCCACTTTGCCTCCTGGGGTAGAAAAGCTAGTGTACACAATGACTGAATGTATATGGCTAACACAGCCAATCCTTGACCAAAAATACAGGATTCTTGCTGTCATCGAATTCTGCTTCCTCCATGACTCCAGGCACCAGCCACGGCAATGTGATAAAGTCTTCCAACTTTGCGTAGATCTTACTAAGGCTAACTCAAAGGCTGGACAATGCCACCTGACATGTTTCACTCACATAAAACATACTTATATTGTGTTTGCTATCATCAGATCCAGATCCCTGCCTGAGAACAGATAAATTGTTAAAATTATGTAGCACTTTCAAATACCATATGTTGATTTATTGAAACAGAGCAGGATCATTGAGAGCTTTATGTTTGGCATGGGAATAATTTCTGGTGTCCCTTCAAGTAACATGAAATATATAACCATCTATGCATGCAGCTTCCCTAGATGCTGAAGTTGCCCTCTCAGGCTGCTGTCATTACCCTTTCACATCTTTTCTACTTGGGGAAATAAATAAGGTCTTGCTGTCACAGTGACTATGTTACCATCTCCTTTTCTTGCCCCCATAGGAGCTTGGCAATCATTTTCTCAGCAATCTTCTCCATGCTTTATCTTGCACTTACAACATTCTTTAAACCACCTCCTTTCATAGATTTTTAAAAATCTGGAACTATATCTCTATAAAATTTCTATGCCTGGGTCTGTCATTTCTAAAATGTCTCCTAAGAATATTGTCTCTTCCTTTTTAATAGACTCCAGGGACCAAATTTCCTTCCCCTAAAGCATGGCCTTTGTAGAAATGACATAGTCCAGTTTTATTTAATGTTTCTTTCACTACAATCTCCAGAAAAAAAATGTCGTTATAATCAACTTTTCCATTGTATAGAGATATATTTATGGTATATTTTTTAATGTGAGTTTCACATTTGCTGTCCAACTTTCTCTTTGCCTGGATCTCTTTACCATGGCATATTATTGAGAATAATCCTAAAATATATTACAAAGTGTCCATGGGTGGGCATCACATAAAAAGTTTAAAAGTTGCCACATATTCAATTGATTTTTGTTTTTTTCTTTTTGTAAGCACATAGTCTGAACTCTACACAGTGTAAGTTTTAATGGGCTTTACTGTAAGGTTTGAACGAGCCCAGTGATATCTTTACTAATGCAAGTAAAGGGATACGGGGTACGGCTAATTGAATAACCACATCTTTTTTTCTCATCCTTTTATAATGGGCCAGCTTCTTTTAAAGCAAGATAATATTCTTTATTATCAAGAAAAGCTTTTGTTAAAGGATATAAAATTACACCAAAATAGGTGGAATAAGTTCTAGTGTTCAAATAACTAGAAGGAGAATATTGAATGTTCCCAACACAAAGAAATGATAGATGTTTGAGATGGTAGATATGCTGATCATCTTGATCACTGTACATTATATGTGTTGCAACATCACTATGTACCCCATAAGTATGTACAATTATTATGTGTAAATTAAAAAAAAAAAACAATGTCTTTTGTACATGGCCCTGCAAGGCAAAAAAAAACCCATCATCACAATGAAGATTAAATCATCAGCCTTTGGAGAGCAAAAGTCAATTTGTTTAGTTGGTAGTACCCTTAACAAAATGGCTATGCTTTATATCTTCTAGGGGAGGTAATGGGCCATTTTAAAGTACAGTATCCTGGCTGGGTGTGGTAGCTCACATCTGTAAACCTAGCACTTTGGGAGGCCAAGGTGCGAGGATCACTTGAGGCCAGGAGTTTGAGGTTGCGGTGAGCTATGATGACACCACTGATCTCTAGCGTGGGCAACAGAGTGAGATCCCATCTCAGAAAGAAATTAAGAAATAAAAAAAAAAATTAAGTACAGGATCCTAATCTGCCATGACTTATTGAATAAAATTCTCTAAGTTCCTTGAAAATTTATATTTTAAAAAATGTACCCCAGGTGATAGTGGGGTCACATGCTGGACAGTCACCCTGAGAACTATTGGATCAAAACAATGACAATGACTTCAAGATTTGTACCAACATTTGAGTGACTATTCAGATATTCTAATAGGGGAGTGAGCTGCTTGAACTGACTTGTTTAAAGAGGGAGTCCTCCTCTAAATAGGGCATTTCCTCTAGTTAGGGAATGACACACTTGAAGTAGTTGAAGAAAGAAGAAACAGGGACTTAGCCTAACCTCATGGGTTACTGTCGTCTCTCCTATAAATAATGATGAATGCTAAATGAAATAGTCCTCACATTCATCCGTTTAAATGTTGTCTTTCTTTGGGATCAATCAGCTTCTCTCTTCTTCCGTTTATTGGTCAGTAAAAATTCAACTGCTCTTTAAGACTCTTAACCTCAGCCAGTTCTCTGGAGGAGAATGCCAGTAGTCACAGAGAGTGCAGATGGGTCAGTGCAAATCCAACACACTGCTGAGAAAACAACTCAAAACGTATGCCCTGCTGATACTTGAGCAGTTAATGCATTATTTTATTTAAACAAATAATCACTTGAAAGACAGTTGTAATGAGCCATCACAATTCTTTTAGGTCGGCATAGCATCAAACATACTGTTCCCTAAGCTTAGCAAAAGATTTCTGGCAGATTTTGCTACTAGCAATCTATGAAAACCTATGGTTAGCTCGTGAATTAGGGTTTCCCTGTGAACTGGAATCACAATTGGCCAATTTAGGGATTTCCATCCCTCTGGCAGCACTTTAGCCCAATCTAAATTTGATTGTTTCCTTAAATGGTGTAATTTAATTTTCTCCAAATGTCTACAGACTTCATAATGCCAACTGCAGAAAATCAAGTGGAAAACTGGGTCAGGTGACCAGATAACTCAGGCCAAAAAATAAAATAGTGCTCTGAAATCCCATATAGCACATAAGTTGTTTTAATTTTCTGAATTATGTTATTCATTGTCTCAGTAGTCCAATTGTATAATCTATATCTGGGCTATGTAAAAAATAATATTTTTTAATATGAAAGAAAATATTAGTCTCAGTTCACAGTTCTGGTAACATTTTACTGGTTGAAAGTAAGTACTAATAATTACTGGAGATTACTTCAGCTGCTCCTATTCTGAATGGGCTCTCATGGGGTCATAGGTACATGGTAATTCATAGGCAAACAGGCCAAGTAAAAAAAGGGAGAACTGCATTCAGTGTAATAGGCATACTGTATAAGCATTCGTATAATACGAATGTGTAAATACACGTCCCAAAAATGATTATTGTTATCCATGTTGGTTATATTTCTTAGTGTCAAAAATTCTGAAAATATCCATTCTGAAAAGCTGTGCCTTTACACCATAAGTAACAGTCCCACATAAACCAGAATCTCCTTGGTAGTTTTAGTACTAATGACTAAGATTAACTGAAACCCCTTCTTCCCTTCTTCTGCTTCTGCTTCTTCTGCTTCTCTCTCTCTCTCTCTCTCTCTCCAATAGAACAAATAATAAAACACCCATTTTAAGCAAAATATGGCCTTAGGCACTGTAGCAGTGTTGCTGCTTTTTTTTTTTTTTTTTTTTTTTGAGACAGAGTCTCACTTTGTTGCCCAGGCTAGAGTGAGTGCCGTGGCGTCAGCCTAGCTCACAGCAACCTCAAACTCCTGGGCTCAAGGGATCCTCCTGCCTCAGCCTCCCGAGTAGCTGGGACTACAGACATGCGCTACTATGCCCGGCTAATTTTTCTATATATATTTTTAGTTGTCCATATAATTTCTTTCTATTTTTAGTAGAGACGGGGTCTCGCTCTTGCTCAGGCTGGTCTCGAACTCCTGACCTTGAGCCATCCGCCCACCTCGGCCTCCCAGAGTGCTAGGATTACAGGCGTGAGCCACCGCGCCCGGCCTGTTGCTGCTTTTTAATTCAGAGATTTTCTACCATTGTAATTCTTCAGCATATGTTCCGTGGCTTAGGATACCTGTCTGTGGACCTGGACTTCTTGATAAATCACCTACTTGAACATAAAATTATTACCCTGAGCTGGGAAAAAGTCAAAGGCCCTTTGTGTGTATATAGCTATTTCAGAACCTGAGAAGAATGAATCTATTTTTCTTTATGTTAGAAGTAAAAGATAACCTACCTGACCATAAAATATGAGAATATCTACTTCATTCTTTGAAACTTACTCTGTCACAAATTACCAAAAGATCCTTCCTAAAAAAGTCACAGGGAATCATGCTACTTAGGAGCCAAACTTCTGAAACTTCTTCCTCTTACCTATATAGATACAGAAACATGCAAAGATTAATTATGGTTCCTTTCTTAAAGAAATATTCTTTTAAGACTGATTATTAAGGGAATTTTAAAGGAAAGCCTTGACCATCAGTGGTTGTCAAAGTGGTTTCCAATCCTTTCCAAAATTCCCAGAGGCCTTCTGTAATGGACAGGGAATGAAGAAGATCAAAAGGATCAAATCTGAGTCCTCCTCACTGGCAAGTCAATGAGAAAACTTTTGTTTTTATTGATTTTGTTTGTCCTTCATAGAAATATTTACTTTGGAGCAAAAAGGAAAAAGAAATTTGGTAATTAGTGTACTATGACAAAGCAGAAATAATATCCAGGTAAAATCCAAAAGGAAACTTGTTTAGCCAATTGGTCAGTCGATCATTAAACATAAATTCATCAAGTACCTACTTGTGCCAGCCACTGGTCTAGGGGCCTTAAGGTACATCAGGACAAGGCAGAGTTATCTGCCCTCAGAGCTTATATTATGGCAGGAGGAAGACAAACAATAAACAATGAACAAAACATAGGAGAAAAGTTAAAATTACATTAAAAGACAATTTTTATGGAAGAAAAACTAGAACAGGGTATGGGAGTTCAGAAGAGGGTCAAATTGCAGCATTAATTAGGATGGTCAGCATAAATCTCATGAAGAAGTTATCATTTGAGCAAAATCTTGTAGGATGTGAGGGTATTAGGCAATTATTTACATATCTCAAGGCATTTGTATGTTATTTTACCAGCGCAGACACCTGAGGGAAGTATTTACTCAACTTTTACTCGAAAATTTGGTCTTTAGGTGACTAAATGGTTAGCAGCAGTCTCAGCTATATATATAACTCTATGCAGTCATCAGTTCACAAAAAGTTTCCTCTCACTGGTTACTTCCAGTCCATGAGAAAATGTTTACCACCCTGCCCAATTTAACCAATATATTTTCATCTAAAAAGCAGCACTTATCCAATGAACTCTTAGATTTTGCTCAAAGTGGAGGTAAGTCCATTTCAGCTTCATCATTGGATGCAAGAGAAACATAAGAGTGTAAAGAGTTACAGAAATACCTAAATAAATGTGATTGAGGAGAAACGATCTTTAATGCTTTATTGTACATATGTTCTCTGTAGTATGGGTCATCAGGGCATTGCTCTCCAGTTAGTTATAACCTAAACCAATTGCAGAATCATAAATGATAGGGTATTAATATATTGGGCAGAAGATCTTAAGGTATTAATACTGTTTTTGTTAAACCTTTGGCAGATCGTTTATTTTCAAATTCATTTAATCCAAATGTTAATGATGACAATAAGAAAAAGACCAAATGTGAATGGTCTTTTTCTTATTATCACCATTAATGAAAACTCTCTTCTAAGCACTTTTGCAATTTGTCATGTAACATTACCCTCAGTAATTGAGTATTTTTACTAATCCATATTACAGATCATAAAGTTTAGATATGAGACTAAATTATTTGCCCAAGGTCAGTAAAGAGCAGATAAGGAATGTGAACCCAGGTCTATGATTTCAGGACTGTTACCCACCACACTATTCTGCTCCCTACTTGTAGAGTAGTTATACTGTCCTAAATGGAAACCTTGAAAATAAGAAATGGCATCCTAGATAACAATCTATGGATGGTTTCCTTCACACTACCACTAAACTTACTTTATAAGAATAAGAAGATGAAACCCTGTTTCATGATTATTAGTGTTTAATTGGAGGAAAATCTTTGAAGCTTCCATAAGGTTGGCTAGTCTATATCAGTTATTTCAGCTCAAAGTCTTTACAAGTGTTCACCTATCGTAATAAGCAACATTTCCTACCATGCCTTACAATCAGAGAGTGCCAATATTATATTTTTAGATGAACATTAATGTTCTTCTCTGCTCCAAAATTCTACGATTCTAACTAAAGATTAAAATTTCTTTAGAATAATTAAGCCCTATGGGAAGTTACATTGATTTTTAACCACTGGCCAATACAACCTAGGAAACAGTCTCCTCCCAGCCTCCAAGTGTTGATGTTGATTTAAAAAATCTGGATTAACAAAAATATATTTTCAAATGGATAAATAAGATACAGTCATTGTTCTGGAGAAGGAATGATCCTTTTAAAATTCATTATGCCATGGTTTGAAAGTTTTGCTATTTGCAATATAGCAATATTTCAGCAAAGCATCTAAGTTTCTATTTACATTTCATTCTTTAAACTATTACACCATAGAAAGTCCTTTCTGTGAGAGTAAGTTAATCTAACAACAAGTCTAATAAAAGTCTTGTTTAGTTGATCAGTTTTTCAGTGTTATCATTGTTTTTAAGAATGTATAACAACATGGAAAACTTCACAGAAACAGGATTACAGAGAAATGAGCTGGGACTTTTATTAGTAAAATATATAAAGACAAGATTGATTAAATCACAGCAAGAGATAATACATAAAAATATACTCTTCAAGTAACTTTTCTTGGTTATACCCAGAACTAATGGATACGTAGGCCAAAGATAAACTGCAAAATAAATACTAAATTCTAAAAAGCCACATAGCCTGCTATGTACATCATGTGGATTTAGTAGATGTTTAATGTCTGATTTTACAGTGTGAAATTTTGATCTCTCCAAGTTCTAGGGCTGTGAATTAGGAGCATCAAATACTCCTAGAGTAGAGGTCACACAGTAGACAGCTGAAAATAAAGTACTGCTTACTTCTTCATTTGCATTTGCATCAATCACAGGCATTTCAGTACAGTAAGCTTCTGTCAACAGTCACAAACTTTTCTGAACAATGATGATGGTTTATTATCATAAAGCTAAATGAGGAAATATAATTTAAGAATCCATACAAAAAAGAAAATATGATATTTTTATAATCAAATTAGTTCTATATAAGAAACCACAGCAAAATGTATTTAAAAGTTATAAAACGAATATGCATTAGGATGTTGATAATTTGAAGTCGGGCACTTCACAGACAAATTAGCTATAGAGCAACACAAGATTCGAAAATGGTAACAAAAAAAATAAATCATGGGAACTGTATGGTCTGAATATTTGTGTTCCCCCAAAATTCATAAATTGAAATTCTAACCCACAAGGTGATGGATTAGGAGGTGGGACCTTTGGGAGGTGATTAGGTTATAAGGGCAGAGCCCTCATGAATGGGATTAGTGCCTATATAAAAGAGGCTCCAGAGAGCTCTTTTGCCCACTTGCACCACATAAAGACACAGTGAGAAGACAGCCATCTATGAACCAGGAAGTAGGTTCTCACCGGACACTGAATCTGCCAGCACCTTCATCTTGGACTTCCCAGCTTCTAGAAGTATGAGAAATAAATTTCTGTTGTTTATAAGCTACTCAGTTTGTAGTATTTTTTTATAGAAGCCTGAATGTACTAAAACAAAAAGAAAATGTACAAAAAAGAACAAATGCTTTGCTCTTTTTTAAGTATTAATATCAAATCTATTTTAAAAGTAAATACAATAGATTATTAATTGTGGTATGACATTACAGATAAAGTTTTAAAACACATCATAATATTGCATATTGCTCATCTGTTAGTTATAGTGGAATAATTATATCCAGGTATTGACAGTTTGGAGAAAAATCTATTTTTATTTTTCTTATAAATTATACTAAGATCTACATTTCACGAATACAATAAGAATGTGGAAGTACATGCTTGCCAGTTCTACTTGTAATACTTTGGCCTTCTCTAGTAAGATAAGAATGCTAAGTAAGATAAGATAATCAAATAATAAATGTTCATTTGAAAGAATCAAATGGACACTTATTTTGCAAATATAGTTTAGAATTTATAAATGAAAGATAGCAAATATGCTATCACCAAGACAAGAATTAAATTTTGATTTTTCTGAGAACTTAAATTCCAAACTCAATTCAAATGTACGTCTTATGGCACACTGCACTTGAAACTATGAAGTTTAAAAAAAAGTAGAATTCATTGAAACCACGTAAGATAGTACAACATCAGATACGAATTTCAAAACATTTTACATACCTGTTATCTCATTAATAGTGAAAGTTTAAAAATACAATCTGATTATTTGTTAGTGTGACAGTGAATAACATCAAAAAAATCTGAAAACCTTTA
Organism: Eulemur rufifrons; assembly: GCF_041146395.1. Classification (NCBI taxonomy): domain Eukaryota; kingdom Metazoa; phylum Chordata; class Mammalia; order Primates; family Lemuridae; genus Eulemur; species Eulemur rufifrons. The sequence continues at coordinate 76,287,825 of NC_091001.1, read as the reverse complement.
AACACAAAAATATATTGACTTCATTTCCTTATAGAACCATTGCTGTTCACATGCTAAGGCAAATTAAAGTGACAGAATAATGCCTTACTAGAAAGAAATATTACAGCTTTGGGAAATAATATGGATGAAAGGAGACAAAAGAAAGTTTAGGGACAGAGACAGAAAGGATTTCATATAATCTGGTGGTACAATTCCTTTTTGTTAGTCGAATAAATTTTCTTCTCCCTTTTCATTCCTTACTTTGTTCACTCCAACACTCCATGTCCTCCCCCACATCTACCTCATCCAAGGCGCCTGCCCCATACACATATACGTAAGTCATGAAAATAGCAAATTCAAGATACAGTAAGAAAAATGTCCTGGAAATATTATACAATGGTCAAAAATAAAGACAAGCTTCTTTATTCCTGCCCTTATTGAGCTTACACTCTACAAGGAAAAGGTAACATTAAATATATAATCACATGGATAAATATATAATTACCAGATGCCTGTTATGAAGGAAAAATACAGGCCTCCAATTAAAGCAGCAATATTTAACTGATGATTATTAACTTGAGCTCCTGAGCTATTAGGCCAGATTTGCACATATGACTTATTTTGACTTTTCCTGATTTAAATAGGCATTCATTTCTCTCAGGCAACACATTAAAGTAAAATATAAACAAACAAGCAAACAAACCAATCATTGGAATGAAGTGGCAAGTTTCATGTATGTGGAAAAAGAAAAAAACAGACAAAACACACTAAATTCCCAGACAAATAGATAAACCTAAATTCTAAATAGAAAGGAGAAGTTAGCATTATCAGCGAGCCTAACAGTAATACCACTGACATGTTTCAAGCCAAAAAAGAATAATGCAAACAAAATTTCATGAAGACTATTTGGATCCATCTACCTATAATCTGCAGAAGTAAAGTTGGCTTTGGATGTCTTCTCAGCTGTCCCAAAGAAAGCTATAGTTCATTAAGACAAAATTTATTTCCAACCATATCCAGTTAAAGGTGACAAATCTTTGTTTAGAGAACATAAAAATACATCGAATAATTGATTCAAATTTGAAACAGAATGACCAATTGAAAACACTAGGCACAGTGGCCTAGGAGAAGAGTAATAAAGCTTGCATTTCATTCATTGTGATTCTGCCAGCACACAGCAGTGATCCCTAACATTCCAGTTGACTTAGCAGTTTTTGTCAGGCACAAATGATAAGGGATTTTGCAGTTTACAAACCCTGAAGCATTATTACGAAGTATGGAAGGATGAACACCAACTTTGTAAAGACACATCACAAAGTGATACCAGTGCTTACCTCTGAAGAAGGACTAGAAAGGAGGATGAAAAAAGTTATCAAAAGAAGTGCTCTTTTTATATGAGTTACTTATTTTTTAATGAAATATATTCATCTATCACTGGATACTGAAAAATTCAGAAAATACTTAAGAATTCATCCGGAAGAAATCACAATGATAAAGATGATGTTCTTGAATCAAATTTTGCTTCGGGATACATAAAGAAAGACATTGGTCTACAGTGGCTCATTCCAAAGTCCCTGAAATCACTACTGCTGCTACAGAGAAAAGTGGTGTTGAGAAAAATGCTCCATGATTATATGATATATATTTATGATGTAAAGATTTGGAAGACATGAGTTTACAGTGCAAATCAGTTATTTTAAACTAGCCAAATTTAAAACATATTTTATGCATAACTAGGATTTAACATGATATGAACCTGTAATGTAAAGTTTCTAGACATTTTGGACTCCTCCAAGAGGTGACACAGACAGATATATTTACCTAAGGCACACCCTGATTTGTGCTATCTTCATCTTTTTCAGAATTCCTACCACACTTTATACCACTCTCATAGCACTTCCATTTTGTCATTTATACAAACTTGCCCATATGTTTTCCTTTCCTTGTTATACTGATACTCTTGGAATGCGGATGTCATGTCATAGTCATGATTATATTTTTGCCGTAGAACACAGATTTTGTTGAATTAATTTGCAATTAAAGAAGACTTACAAATTATGTTTCTCATTTCTATACATGTAATGGTGATCACTGTGATTTGCAAAATACTCAAGTCCATCTTAAAATCTTTTCTCCATTTAACATCAAAAAGCATCCTGGTCTCATTAATAAAAGAATGCAATGGAAAAATCAAATTCTTGTCCTCAGTAGCTTTGTGCTGATTGAGGATCAAAATTTGATGAAAACTGGTGGAGTAAAATATAATGTTTGACACACATGCCAAAAGAAAACAAATATTTAAGGCTGACGTAGTAAAACTGAATGAAGTGACACTTAACATTAATCATACCAAAACAAATATCAGCTTAATAGAAACATGAACTATTCCGTATGTAGAGTCAAATGGTTGTATAATTAGAAAATTATTTTGAGCTACTTTTTCAACAAATAACAAATCTGAGTACGTATACTTAGAAATGTGCATATACATGCATTCATAAAGATATATACATGCACATATACAAACATACACGTATACTTTACTCAGCCAGTAATATAAACTATAGATATAGTTTCCTCTATGCTATCCTGAGTAGTAAGTCCATGTATTAAAGACCATCATAGGAAATGTTCACTTAAGAGAGGGCAGTGGATAGGAATTTGGCCTCAAGTAAAAACATGTAGAAAGCACTCCACACGGAACACAAAATCTCTAAAATAATTGATACATACTGTCATTTGCACAATTGCTAGAGGGTTAAAATGAAATTAAATTATTGAAAATAGTTGACCAAAACAAAAACTGTGATAGCATATGTTATTTGCTCAAAGTATGCAAATCGCATTTGTTTCTAAAGCTCTGTTTTACACATTTGAAACTTTGATATCATTCCTTACTTATTTCCTGGCTCACGTTCAGGTGCTTTTTCAAGCAGAAAGTTTCCCTGCTAGATGACACAATGTAAAGGTGTTAACTGTGAGCTTTTGTCCCAATTCACCTGATAACATTGAGAGCGTAAGAAAGAGTAAGACACATTCCTGCATTTAAAATAATTTTTAAAAAGATAGAAACCAAAGGCATATTCACTAATAAACAGTTAAAATGATTTAATTACTATTCTATACATTTGTCACTGCAGCATATCACCTACTTCCTTTTAATGACAACACTAAACACAATGTGGATGGTTTTAAATGACAGATTGAACATGCTTCTGAATTTTGTACTAACACCATTAAAGAGTACACATGCCTGACTTACCAAGTGATGAAGGAATGCATAGCTAGTTGATAATGTTCTTAAAACAAAGTTAGTATGCAAAAAGAAAGAGAGGATTTGTCTTGCTCCCCTGCTTTTCCCTTTCACAATACTGCCTTTTTAGGTTACCATGGAGTTAACGTGTACATATGACATCCAGCAGACAAGGTGATGAGCCCACAACAGTACCATTTCAATACTGCACATGCTTAGACTTACGTCTCAATACAGAATGACTGGGGCAGGTGTACTCCAGAGTTGAATGTTTGTGGATGACTTATTTATGGTTGCTACACGCATTTAGCTACCATTAAAAAATACTGCAAATACTGATACCAAAATCTGTAGCTAATTTCTAAATATACTGATTATGTAAGCAACTGACATGAAAAAAATCATATAAAAGGCAAAAAACTGGGGTGAAACAAACATTTTCATAAATTTTTCTTACCTTAAAATTATAAAATATGCATTAACACACATACCTACCTCCCAGTGCCCAAAACCAATGCCAAAAGATCTAATAACGTTTTCATAACTTTGACACACTAATTCATACAGATGATATTAAGAAGAAATAAAATAATGTAATACCTTTACTTTTACCTATGGATTTGATGAAATGGGTCCATGAAGAAAGGGTTTCCAGACAAAGAGGATAAAGAGAAGAAAAACAACAATAAGAATTATGAATACATGTAAATGCACTACTCTCTGAAAATTAAAGACAAGAAAGTATAAATAAGGTTTTTAAGTCAAATGGAGATGTAATCAGTTCATGTTGGAAACTGTGCCTTTTTTTAAGGCAAGTACATGCAAGAAACTGGAAGGTCCATGCTCACTTTAAAAGATTATACAAAATAGAGATACACAATGAATGTAGGTAGAAAAAATATTGATTCCATGGAACACTACACTCAGCAATCTAGAAGCCAAAAGCCAAAGATGTTGGTATGTTCCCAAACTGCCATGCATGGATGAAAAATGGACACTTTTTGGTACAGGAGGTTAAACTGAGCATCTTCTTTCAGATATCAACTTCCGATGGGCGTCGGTTTTTCTTTACTATAATCACCCTTAACTGCATATGCTGGTAAATGTATAAAATTTTTCAATCACAATCTTATGTCTCATTTATTTGCAGATATTATAGTGCAAGGCATGAAGAAAAATAAATGTCACAGGAGCAAACCAAAATCAAACCAACATAAATAAAAGGGAGAAAAACACATGAAAAATGTAAACAAAAGTTATGTATTTTATTTGCAGCCAGATAATTTGCAAGCATTTGCCCATCCTTTGCAGTGATGGTTTGAAAGCAGCTACAGAACAAGAAAACACTGAAAGCAGAGTGGAAAAGGAACAGAGCCCATACCTTGGTCGCCCATCATCAGGTGCGCCAGACCTTGAAGGGAAACAAGAGCACAGTCAGCAATAAACAAGGGAGCATGGGAAGGCAGGGTTGTCACGGTGACAAAAATGTTCAGTGACAGACATCTTGTTTCCTATGAGACATGTCTGTATCACAGAGGCAAATCAAAAAGCATTCATTCAACTCCTGGTTGGAATGCTTTGGGGCAAAGAGTTATAGAACTGCAATTTAAACACTGGCATATGCTGCACTGTGTATTTCTTCTACATTATCAGTTGGAACAATCAAGAGCATAAGAGCATGACTTAATCTCCAACCAATCCCTTAAATAATACACCTGCCCTTTGTGCCCTTTGATGAGACTGTTTTGAACATTGCCCAGAAAGGGCTAGTCACTCTTCAATGATAATATTACATTTTGTAAAACCCAAAGGAATACCTGAAACATGGGCTGGGTCTGATCTTTTTCCCCTCATCAAAAAATGAGCAGTTTCATAATTCAATGGAAAAAAAAAAAAAAAAACCATCCTAGTCACACTGAAATGATAATGCAGAAATGTCTCCTTATCTGACAAATATAACAACTAGACTTGTTCAAATACAAAAAAGATCATTAGACATGCAATTGTAAATTTAGAATTTACTATAGAACAATATTTTTAAGAAACAATGGATCAGCTTTAAATAGGCTCAAGTAATTTTCCTCGGAGAACAAAATTATTTAGCATTTTACATAAGCATTACGTAAATGCTGAACTGTAACTGTATTTATTTAAGGTAAATATTACAGATACAACTTCATTGAGGAATTTTTCTAAAAGAATATTAAATTTCCTTTGTTTAAATTATTTATTATTTCCTGCTTGACAATTAACTTCAAATTGAAGATCACTACTTTTGTAAAGAATACTGCTAATGTTCTTTTAAAAATTCTTTCACTGTCCAAGAAACTACTTATTACTAAAAAGCATAATTCTAAGTTCTTTATTCTAAATCAGCAATAAAGCTATTTCTCAGTCCATGTATTATATATTTCAAGAGTTCAGGAAACTATTACAGCAATATTAGTATATATATATAAATTTTAGTAAATTTGTATTTTCAATTACCAGCGCTATTTCAGATAGATTTGAGACTTTATTTATGCTACATGACATTATGCATTGGTTGCATCAATGTTGAAATCATCTGTGTTGTTTCCTTAAAATTTCAAGGGTATTCAAATATCCCTGTAGGGCAGATATAATTAGAAATCATCATGTAATCACAATATAATATGAAAATTATTTAACAAAGTAGTTTGATGTTTCCGTAATGTAGCTTCCCTTTGTATTTTCTGAGTGATTTTAACAAAAAAAATCCACATAGGCACATTACAAGGTTTACTATCTATTGATGATACATGATGTTTCTTATGCTGAAGAATAGTGGCTTATTTGTCCAGGTTATATTTTTTTCATTTAATTCCATTTTTAAAACTACTAAACATACTACCACATAACAGTCTATAACTTTTTTGTAGACTAAATCAGGAAATTATCTCTGATAAGAACTAACTTTTAGAAAATATATTTGGTACTTCTAATGGTTTTGACACAGTATTAATAAGGATAGAAATTAATAAATCCCACAAATATTCATATTTCTCCTGCTAGACTTCTTATCTCTAAGGGAGTACAGCTACACTGTCAAAGTCACATTATAAATATGAATGTTGAGATTATGACTGAATAAACTTTATTATAACAATTTATAGGCCTATCTGAAAATCTTACGAAAAATCTGTATGGGATGAGTGTGTGTAAGAAGAGAGAGGCATTCATGCTAATTAGGCTGATTTTAGAACCCCTTGGAATGCAATTGGATTGTAAGAAAAAAGAACAAAAAACATGAAACATTTTACGGAATGGTTAAGGAAATGCAAAAGAAGTTGAAAAGATACCTTTTAAAAATAACTTTCAAGCTCAAATAACATGCACAATATAAATGAGACTGATTTTGAAAGATATCAGACCTGCAGAGTAATATCATCTTTATCAAGCATATACTCACATGCAATTAAAATTATAGTATAGAAAAACAGAAGCCATATATGGAGACAACACTTGGAAAAATAGTAATTTATGATTTCTATTAAAGTTTTAATCTGTTTTATTTAAATAATGAAACAACTGTTCAATAGCTAAGCAATTATAATAGTCTGTGAAAGAATTACAAATATGATGTTTATTAACTACTGATTAACTTTGTACTACCATGAAGTGTTCTTGTTTTGTGACACGAAGTTTTGGTAACCTTAATGGCTATTTATCTATAACCTTGGTAGGGTGTCTTTTTCTAGAAAATCCTTCATTCTGTAGAAATGAATACACGTGTACATTTCTACAGAATGACTATATTTCAAAATACAGTTGCAAAATAAAGTATGATAAATGCTTTCTTCTGACATAAATATTAGTAAATCGTTTGTACAAGAACTGTTAAGGCTGTGATTATATAAATTGATAAAATCTTCCCTTTCATCATTCTTTTGCAATACCTAGTTTTGTTTCATTGCATGTTTATCCTTTAAAGATTTGTTTGGCAGTACATAGACATTTAAGTTCTTTAAAAATAACAATGTTGAAATGTTTTAGTTTATTGGATTCCACAGAAAAATGTATAAGTTTCTCAAAGATCCTTGATAGAGATAATTTTAGAAAAACTTAAATAAAATTTCACAGTTTTATTTAGCAGACACAGAATATTACAAATATACTTACCAATGATCACATCGGAGCGCTGTATGCCTTCATTTCCACTGGCCAGTGGCATATTTTTTAATCTAAATTTATGTCTCTTACTTATAGTCAGTATTTTATTGCTTTCTTCTTATGAACCAAATCATTTGAAACAAACCAATGGGCTTTAAATGATATAATGCTAAACATTTCCAACAGAAAAGAAATAATTTTGATTAAGAAAAAATGAAGTAAGGATCATGCACTGTGTTCTAAAACTGCAAAGAAATACTTTCTCTTTTAAAACAAAAAAAGCAGCATTGTATCATTTTTCCATACAGAACACTCCAATAAGTATTCTAAGGTTCATACGGGATGCAAAATCACAGGGGAGCAGGTTCCCTCCCACTGGAAGCATTTATAGGATGTGAGACAAGCAGTAATACTGCCATGTCCTGAGCAAAGAGTTTTTAAAAATCTTTCACTGTCCTCTATAAAGCAAACAATGCTATTACATGTTGCTGGCATGGTCTTTCTAGGCAGTTATTTTAAAAATCTTTTTTGTTTTCTTTTTAAACAAATTCATCAAGGGTTGAAGTTAAGATTGGAGTTTCACATACTTAGGGTTAACGGGGTAGAGAGTGTGCGTGTGTTCTATATGAAAAGTGATACACAATCCAGAAATCGACAAATGGTCAGAAAGAAGTTAAACTTACCGTCTAAATTCGAGATGTACTCTATTAATACTAAGAAATAAAAGGCAAATGAGAGTTGGAAAATAAGGTAGAAAGCACCCACCTTCCACATTGTTGTCTTCTGAAAGCACATGACAAGGAGGGAGAGAAAAGGAAAAACATTCATTAAGCAGCATGCAGACTGGACCTTGCCTTTGCATGTCTTCCTCATGCAAGGCACCAAACACATCATGCAAGTGCTCCATCACTATCATTCAAAGGGGAAAACAAAATCACAGGGGAGCAGGTTCCCTCCCACTGGAAGCATTTATAGGATGTGAGACAAACTCAGTAATACTGCCATGTCCTGAGCAAAGAGTTTTTAAAAATCTTTCACTGTCCTCTATAAAATGAACATTGTTATTACATGTTGCTGGCATGGTCCTTCTAGGCAATTATTTTAAAAAACTTACTTGTTTACTTTTTAACAATTCTCAAAGGTTCTATTTCTATATACTGATGTGAACTTAGATTTTTAAAAAGTCTATCGGAAATAGCTATGAAATTTCACCTAAAGATACCCCAGTTCTACCAAATATATTATCAATTTGTCATGACTGCCTTTTAGTGTTTCTAATACCTTAATTGCTTTCCTTACAGAAATACAATGTAAATTTATGCAACTAAAATCTGCAAATTATTTGCTTTATGTATAGCATATTCATATTTTATTGCAAATGATGATAGTTTATGGTAATTTATTGAAATGTTAACTTTTAAAAATGTTAAGTAGAAACATTGATCACTGGAAGAGAAGTCCTTTTGGGAGCTGTACATTAGGCAAAGTTCATCGTGAATTAATCACTTTGTACTGTTTAGGATGTGAATATGAATCTAGTTCAGATAATGTCAACATTTAGCAAAACTTCTCTTGTATTTTCCTATATCTATAAAATATTTACACATTTTCATATATTCAGTTAATCATATTTCCATGTGTGGACATATATGTGTGTATGTATAAAGGCATACATACAAGCAGATTTTGTTTGTATTTCCTACAGATAATCAATGTAAGTGTGTGAAGGTTAAGCTATTATTAGTACCTACTGGACAATTCAAGGTGCTATTTGAGACACAGGGCCTGACAGCTGGGTAAGAAATGGAAGGGAAAGCTCTCTTAGGGGACTAGGGCAAGAACAAGGTTTTAGTACTTCTCAAAATTTTTCAGTAGTAAATTATATCCATATCAACACGCTAGTCTCATCCTTATATTTTGTTTAATTATCTGTATTTTTGATCAAAAGTGTTTACAGAGAACAAAACAACAGCAAGTATAAAAATTTGAGAGCAAAACCAACTAAAAATGAACCATTTCCGTAGATGCAACAAGTACTTTTTTTAAATAAATAAAGTTATTATTGAATTAAAAATCACCAATTTTGCTTAAAATATATTAGCTGGAAACTGAAATATCAACACAGGCACTTTCACTGATGTGATATTAGCATATGATAGAAAATAGCTCATGGATAAATGTAGGCAATAACATCTTTACCCAATACTTGTTTTGCCAGAATTTATTCTAAAAATAAACAACAAAAAATGATTCAAATATTTGGTGTGTGATATTCGCTTCCAGGTTTTTTGTTTGTTTGTTTTCCAATCTAGTAAATAAAGACTGAAATTTTTACTTTCAATCATGACATTGACATGACATGAACATAAATATCAAAGTTTTTGTTTTATTGCTTTATATTGGAAATCATATAAAGGCAAAATTATTTTAATGTTTAAGATACATTTTAGTCTTATATTAATTATTCTTTGAAATTCCGTTTCCTGGTTAAGATGCTTACTTTCTAATAAGATTATTTAATATGTAGTGTAATAAACATATTACATATTAAACTCCCAGGGAATTTAGACGATAGTCAAGTGCCAAGACAGTCTGTCAGTTTCTACAGTATTATGCAATTTCTATAAACAAAATATTGGCAAATACAGTTGTAAGTAGCAGTATCTTAGTAGGGGTTTTCAGTAAAGTGCTGCAAACACGACTAATAGAAAAAAAGAAGAGAAAAACAAACCAACAAAATAAAACAGGCCCAGGGTGTGACATCAATTTTAGAAAAGTGCTAAGTGGGATATCAGAAAAGAAAGTTCTGCAAATAAGGTTGGGTCATTGATTTAGTCCCCTCAGAGTACGTTTTCCTTTCACTGTTAACTAAAGCATAGGCCCATAGGGGGTGCCATTGGTCCTGCCCCACCATCCAGCATTTTTCTGAGGTCTCATTCATAAAGAGAACAAGCTTAACTAATCAGACTTCTGCAAACAAATCCAAGTCATGCTCAATGAATAAACAAATTCTGACTTCACCAAGTTCAGAAAAATGGTCTGTCTCAGAAAATCTAGGTTTTAAAAAATCAAAGTACTGGAGTAAAAGAAAGGGTGATATATTAACTTCTATTTTTTTTAAAAAAAGATGATGAATTCCCATTCATTAATTTTTGTCATAAATTTCTACACAGCTAAGAAATAATCAACAGAGCAAATAAACAACCTTCAGACAGGAGAAAATATTCACAAGCTGTATGTCCGATAAAGGGTAAAGCCAGAATCTACAAAGAACTCAAGCAAATCAATAAGAAAAACCAAAGAACCCTATTGAAAAGTGGGCAAAAGAAATGAACATGAATGAAGCTTTTCAAAATAAGATAGACAAATATAAAAATGCTCAACATCACTAATCTTCAGGGAAATGTAAATTAAAGCTATAATGAGCTATCACCTTACCCCATACAGAATGGCTTTTATTGAAAAGTCCAAAAACAATAGATGCTGGTGTGGATGCAGAGAGAATGGAATGCTTACATACTGTTGGTGGAACTGCAAATTAGTACAACCTCTATGGAAAACAGTATGAAGATTCCTCAAAGAACTAAAAGTAGACCTACCATCCGATCCAACAATCTCACTACTGGGTATTTACCAAAAGGAAAATAAGTCATTTTATTAAAAAGATACCTGCATTCCGATGTTTACTGCAGCATAATTCACAACTGCAAAGATGCCCACCAATTCATAAGTGGATTAACAAAATGTGGTGTGTGTGTGTGTATATATATATATATATATATGTATACGTATACTATGGAATACTACTCGGCCACAAAAAGGTATCAATTAATATCTTTTGCAACAATTTGGATGGAACTGGAGACCATTATCCTAAGTGAAGTATCTAAGGAATGGAAAAACAACCACCACACGCACTAATTATTAAACTGGAACTAATCGATGAGCACACATGTGCACAGATGGAAGTAAAACTCAGTGGAAATCAAGCAGGGGGTATGGGGGAGAAGGGGATGGGTGAAAATCTACCTAACAGGTACAATGAACACTATTTGGGTGACGGGCACACTTATAGCCCTGACTCAAGCATTACAAAAGTGACCCATGTACCCCTAAAATTTATAACCCTGTAAATATTTTGAAATAAAGAAAAGAAACTAAAACACACACACACACAAATGATGATGATGAAGAAGAAGAAGAAAACTGGCTTGGAACAGACTTCCTCTGAGTTTCCCTATATTTTCAGATTCAATCTCAGGAGGAAAAAAAAAATTCTCTTTCCTCTTTCATTGTATTCTATCCATTTTGGTATTCATTTGCTGGCTTTAGATGATTTAAAACTTGTTAACCTAAAAATACTCCCTAAATTATTTCAGAATTTGGACATCATTATAACTGGTGATAGTTCTAGCATTTACAACCACGCTCCACATATTTTTCCTTTTCTCTTTCTGTTCTATTTTGTTTTTGAACTAAACAAGAAATATTGAGTTAAAAAAGAATAGTTTATCTCATCATATCAACTTCTTCATTGTCTTTGTAAATTCTTATAAAAACAAATGCTATTTTGTTTTTGTGCAGCAACAAGGAAAAGTGCTAAATTTTGGCATGTCACAGTGTAATAGTAAATCAGGGTATTTTTGTTTAGTGTAAAGTAGAAAGCGGTCCAGCTGGCCTTACCTGTGGACATTGTCAAACTAGGAAAAATCTCTTGGTTTGCAGAAAACCCTGGCATCTTAATTTGCTGACCTAATCCTTGCAGACTACATAAAGAAGGTCTCTTGATAATCAACTTTACTGTGATGACCATTCCGCCACCTAACAAGACCACATTCTTGTTTTCTTTTGAATATAAAAATAATGAATGCAAAGCTGTGAAAAAGATACTTTAAATTCTAATTTTCTTTTACATAAGACATGCCTTCCTCACAAAGATAGGAGCTAGACACCAGAATATCAATTATGTTATGAATGATGGCTGTGGGCTGACATGAAGGGAACAACAGCTGACTGTTTTTAAATTACTGCAAGAGCATCTCCACAAAAATTTTTTCTTTGGCCCTCAGCTTGTAAAAATGTGAGGACACTAGTTTATCATGCCAGTGTGCTTTGCACATAATCCTAACCACATGCTTCTAAGAAAAGAGAAGTGAGTAGGAAAACAAATGCCCTGTTTTAATATAAACAAAATAAAAAAAAAAAACCTTAATCATGACTAGTGAAAAAATTAAAATCTGGAATAAAATATCACAAATAACTCGTTTCTATATAATCAGTGTTTAAGTTTAGCAATCTTCATCTAAATGTATAGAATGGTCAATTTATGCGCTACAGCTTCCATTAAAAACTGGCCAAAGAAAGCTGCCTATCACCATTTGGGCATTCTTTCTCTTTTTGGGTTGCAGATTCCTTCTTTCTCTGCCAGTCCCCTGTGACTGGCTCCCTTCCTTTTTCTTTGATTCTCCTGTTCCTCCAACAAAACTGCCATTGCTGCAAGTGGCTTCTGCACCAGACCCAAGCCTTGCAAGTATAGTACATGGCAGCAAAACTGGCGGTGGTAACAGCCAGCAGAAGGAGAAATGAAGAATAAGATTCCATTTCCTTCTTCCATACATTGAGCTTGCTAACTTCTGTCCACCTCCCTCCAGCCCTTCACATTACTTCTCAAGACTTCACCCTTCATTTTGGGGATTAAATGCCAGTATAGCAGAGTTCAGTTCCCATGGTGGCACAGGATGGAGCTCTGCTTTGCTTTATTTTTCTTTTGGTGTTAGCAGTGACTTTAGAAAACCTCAATAGTCTGGGAATGCTTCAAAGACTGGGAAATGGAGGAAATCATTGAGACTGTGGATTTATGCAGCAGTCAGCTAGAGGAAGAGAAACACTGGCCAGAACCAAGAGGAGGTTCAAAGAGAAAACGAAACATAAAGGTCCATTATGGAGACTTAGGGAAGGAAACAAACAGCCCTGGGCAGGAATCTGGCTAGTTTCAAAAATGCTTTTTAACAGATTGCATCAGTTCCTTATTTTAAATCCACTTAAATGACATTTCAAGACACTTTCATCCAGCCTGCTTAGCGTCCTCCTCCTAGGAAATGCGCAGAGCTACCCAGAGCAGCCAGTTTGTTTCTCCCTCCTCACTTCTCAGGAGTAAAATGAGGGGAATCTCTAAACCAACTACAGCAGCAGAAATGTTCCTGGCATCACACTTGCAACTATAAAAACATTTTCCCTAGGAATATTTTGTTACAAAAACATTTGTGGTATTTAATTCAAAATGTCCCCTGTTGTTAATGGCAGTTATCAAAAAGAAAGAGAAAGAAAAAGAGACGAGAGATGAAGGAAAGCAAGACTAAAAATATGGCAGATTCATCTCATGTTTAAGCTGTTTGATGAACCTGATGAAATTTAATAATTAGTAGTTAACGTATCATATAATGTACATTTTATAAATTGAATGATTAGCATAAACTATAATGAATAAAATTTCATATTTTCTTTTCATCAGGGACTATTACTACAAGGATTTAAAAAATTTCTTTTAAGCACTCCCACTTAGAACTGGAACCAGACAGGGCTGCCCACTGTCCCCATTACTTTTCAACATAGTATTGGAAGTCCTTGCGAGAGCTATCAGGCAAGAGAGCAAAATCAAGGGAGTCCAAATAGGGAAGGAAGAGATCAAACTCTCACTTTTTGCTGACGATATGATGCTACATCTGGAAAACCCCCAGGATTCAACCAAGAGACTCCTGGAATTGATTAACGAATATAGCAAAGTCTCTGGCTACAAAATTAATATACACAAATCAGAGGCATTTATATATGCCAATAACAGTCAATCGGAAAACCAAATTAAAGACTCAATACCCTTCAAAATAGCAACAAAGAAAATAAAATATCTAGGTATATACCTAACTAAAGAGGTAAAGGACCTCTATAAGGAAAACTATGAAACACTGAGAAAAGAAATAGCAGAACTTGCAAATAGATGGAAAAATATACCATGCTCGTGGATCGGAAGAATCAACATTGTTAAAATGTCTATACTACCCAAAGTGATCTACAGATTCAATGCAATCCCTATTAAATTACCAACATCATTCTTCACAGATGTAGAGAAAATAATTATACACTTTGTATGGAACCAAAGAAGACCCCGTATAGCAAAAGCAATTTTAAGCAACAAAAACAAAATGGGAGGTATTAATTTGCCAGACCTCAAACTATACTACAAGGCCGTGGTTCTTAAAACAGCCTGGTACTGGCACAAGTACAGGGATACAGACCAGTGGAACACAACAGAAAATCCAAATATAGAACCATCCTCATATACTCACCTAATTTTTTTTTTTTTTTTTTTTTTTTTGAGACAGAGTCTCACTTTGTTGCCCAGGCTAGAGTGAGTGCCGTGGCGTCAGCCTAGCTCACAGCAACCTCAAACTCCTGGGCTCAAGGGATCCTCCTGTCTCAGCCTCCCGAGTAGTTGGGACTACAGGCATGCACCACCATGCCCGGCTAATTTTTTCTATATATATATTTTAGCTGTCCATATAATTTCTTTCTATTTTTTTAGTAGAGATGGAGTCTCGCTCTTGCTCAGGCTGGTCTCGAACTCCTGAGCTCAAACAATCCGCCCACCTCGGCCTCCCAGAGTGCTAGGATTACAGGCGTCAGCCACCGCGCCCGGCCTTAGTCACCTAATTTTTGACAAAGCAGGAAAGAATATACTTTGGGGACAAGAATCCCTATTCAATAAATGGTGCTGGGAGAATTGGTTAGCCACTTGTAGAAGACTGAAACAGGACCCACAGCGTTCACCTCTCACAAAAATCAAATCACAGTGGATAACAGACTTAAACCTTAGGCGTGATACAATCAGAACTCTAGAAGAAAATATAGGAAAGACTCTTACAGACATTGGCCTAGGCAAAGAATTTATGAAGAAGACCCCCAAGGCAATCACAGCAGCAACAAAAATAAATGAATGGGACATGATTAAATTAAAAAGCTTCTGCACAGCCAAAGAAACAGTCCAGAGAATAAACAGACCACCTACAGAATGGGAAAAAATTTTTGCATACTACACATCAGATAAAGGACTGATAACAAGAATCTATTTAGAACTCAGGAAAATCAGCAAGAAAAAAATCAAGCAACCCTATCAAAAAGTGGGCAAATGACATGAATAGAAACTTCACGAAAGAAGATATAAGAATGGCTAACAAACATATGAAAAAATGCTCAACATCCCTAATCATCAGAGAAATACAAATCAAAACCACAATGAGATATCACTTAACCCCAGTGAGAATGGCCTTTATCAAAAAAACCCAAAACAACACATGTTGGCGTGGGTGTGGAGAGACAGGAACACTCATACACTGCTGGTGGGACTGCAAACTAGTGCAACCCCTGTGGAAAGCATTATGGAGGTATCTTAAACAGATTCAAGTAGACCTGCCATTTGACCCAGCAATCCCATTACTGGGCATATACCCAAAGGAAAAAAGGTCATTCTTTAACAAAGACACATGTACCCGAATGTTTATAGCAGCACAATTCACAATAGCAAAGATGTGGAAACAACCCAAATGCCCATCAATACATGATTGGATTAGTAAGCTGTGGTATATGTATACCATGGAATATTACTCAGCTATAAGGAATGATGAAGATACGACATCTCTATGGTTCTCCTGGAGAGAATTGGAACCCATTATATTAAGTGAAGTATCCCAAGAATGGAAAAACAAGCATCACATGTACTCACCAGAAAATTGGTTTCCCTGATCATCACCTAAATACACATCTGGGAACGACACCAATTGGATGTCAGACTGAGGTGGGGGCGGGGGAGGGGATGGGGGTATGCCTACACAATGAGTGCATTGCACACCGTTTGGGGAGTGGTAACACTTGAAGGTGCTGACTCAGGAAGAGGGGGGTGGGGAAGGGAGGGATATATACCTACATGATGGGTGCAATGCGCACGACCTGGGGAACAGACACGCCTGGAGCTCTGACTTGGGGGGAAAGGCGGTACAGGAGCAACGTATGTGACCTGCAATTCTGTATCCCCCATAACAAGATGAAATAAAAAAAGAAAAAAAAAATCTAAAAAATAAATAAATAAATAAATAATTTCTTTTGTTTTTATAGCCTCAGTTCTTACCAATGTCTACACCTTGAGAGTTAACATTTCTATATTCATTCAGTAGTGGGACTTAGGAAAGGAATATTGCATTTAACAGTATGTGTGCTCATGCCACTTATTTTTATTTTTTATTGCTTACTGAGAACTGAATGCTTCCTGATACAGAACTGATAGATAACACTGCACAGTATGCTTAACGTGGACTCTCCTACCCAACCTCAGTCACTGTACACAAGTCTCCTAAGAAAGCTGGGTCAGGTGAGCAGTGCTTTCCTTCAAAGAGTTTGAAGTCATCATACTTTAGAAGCTAGGTAGAGCAGCAAAGCTCTTGGATTGGAATTAGGGGAATGAATTGGGAGAATAAACTTAAATACACTCCAACCTACCTTCCCAAACTATCAACCCTTCTAGTGGTTATGTGGGTGTCACTTTCTTTACGAACAGATCAATGGAAGACATCCTCTGGCATATGTGTTACCGACAAAGAATATTCTGCAATGTGTCCTAGTTCTCCATTATTAAGATAGAGAGTAGGTGAATTCCTGCTAAGGGGACAAATCCCTTTCATTTGAAAGAACTGTCAAACATCTGCTAGGTGTATAAATGTTTTTCACAAAAAGGTTTTCATCTTACTACAGAGGTTTTCAAATGAACATTCAAATACTTTTGACTTTATTCATCTATACTTAGGTTTTTAGATCAGTTCAAAACAAAAATCTATTTAATTTCTCTAAGAAAACACAAAAATTGGCAGGGTGCAGTAGCTCACACCTGTAATCCTAGTACTTTGGTAGGTCAAAGCAAGAGAACTGCTTGAGGTCAGGAGTTCGAGACCAGCCTGAGCAAGAGCCGAGACCTAGTCTCTACAAAAAAATAGAAAAAATAGCAGGGCATGGTGGCATGCGTCTGTAGTCCAGCTACTTGAGAGGCTGAGGCAGGAGGATTGCTTGAACACAGGAGTCTGAAATTGTAGTGAGCTATGATGGCACCACTGCACTGTAGCCCAGCCAACAGGGCAAGACCTTGTCTCAAAAACAAACAAAAAAAACCCACTCTGATGAAATTAAAAGGAATTTGCACAAAAATATGACTGAACATATTGCGAAAAGAGGTCTTAAATTTAATTTAATGCTTAACAAATTAAATTTACATTCACTGTGTAGAAAATAAAGCTATTTCTATAACATGACTGACTTGCCAATTATACATATATTCCTACATTAAAGGAAATATGAAATTTTATTTCAAAATAAAAATATTTCATATTGTTATCTTCAATTCAATAGAACCCTCACACAGGTAACAAACAGCTTGGAAGGACTTTTCAACATTTCAGAGCTTTTCATTTTTCAATTTGTTTAGTGTTAAAAACTCAATATATTTACATGTTTCACAATTTATAGATAATTTAATTTTAAAATTTTATAGAAGTCACTGAAAAGTCTTTTAAAGAGATTAGACCTTTTTTTTTTTTTTTGGCTAAATTAGATCACTTTCCAAAAGTCTCTCAAGGTTGCTTAATAATGAACCAAATATTTACTAATCTTTTCAAGTGTAGGGCATTTACACAGGAAGAAGATTGTTATGAAAAATTCTGCATCTCCAAAGACTGAAATCATTTCATCTGATAGCACCTGAGGTTGAATCATATGAAATTACTATTTTCAGGTTAAAATGGGTCAAATATCAATAATTTCATATGATTAAATCTAGTATTTGTAAATTGTAGTTTTCCTAAAAACTGTGCTACTCTCTACGTACTAAAAATAAGGCAGTTAACATCAAGTTAAACCGAAACTTTATTCTATTCTTTAGAATCAATCATTGGAAAGCAGTAAACAATTCAAGAGAATGTAATTTGTATAGAATAAAATTAAATGTTAAGAAGATCTCAAGTAACTTGTTTCAAATGTTCAAAAGAAATAAGACTAAATAATAATATACTAATACTTGGGTAATCTTTGCTGCTTTAAATGTACTCTCATAAACATTTCCTTATTTAATGTGATATTTTATCTCAACAGTTCACTCAGTGTGGTTGAGGGACTTGCCCAAGATACCTAATAGAAAGAAGATTCTCAGTGGGTATTGATATGTTTTAAATCTCCTTACCCAGGTTTCTATATATGTCAAAAGGCTGTTTTAGAAAGAAAATGAACATGAAGAGTTCCGACTACATAAAGAAAAACCTGGATGATTATGTTCCTGGAAGTATTACCAAAACATATTTATTGGTATCACTTTTTTTCATGGCAATAGAATAAAGGAGTAAGAAGACTGTGAGAGAAAGAAACATTTCATGGATCCTGTTGCAAAAAGGCAGAAAAGTTTTAGGGAAAATATTTCTTTTTTAATTGTATTTATTTGTTGATTCTATTAATATAAAGTAAAAAAATTAATTTTGCTTCATTTCCTTTATTGAAGAAAAAAATGTCTCACAATCTTATTCCCTTGATTGTTAGAATGAATTATTTCCCCAGGGGGCGGGAGGGGAACACATTTAGAAAATCTTTACCCTACCTACTTTAATAGCAAAATCAGGCGCAGGTTTGTAAATGTGCTTACCCCTGGGCATTCTGACTACTAGAAATAAAAGGGAGAATTCCATAAATTTCTTGCTGTCTTTAAAATTTCATTCACAGCACATAAAATTTTGCTTTGTTTTTTAAATTATCAGAAACAAAAAGACACTTTCATTCAAAGCCAAATATTTTGGTAGGTGAAGCAATAAATATAATGTGAATTTGCCACATAAAAAGTATTTGCCCTTTCATTTTAGTTATAAAATGCAAATCTGTTAAAGATACTGTTTTTATTCCCTTTATATACTTGCTATGCAGTCAATCTCCTTGAGCACTGAGTAGCAAATTCTGATCCTTTAAAATCTGAATCAATACACAAGTAGAAGAAAAACTAAATAGATAGTCCAAACATCAGTTTTCCTTTTAAAATAAAGCATTTTATGTTACAGACTAAGAAGAAAATAGTTTGTTAATAGATACAACGACTTCTACATTTTTGAAGATGTCATATTTGTAGTTGTTTGGGTTAATGTCTAGTACTTAATTAAGCCCATATGAATACTAGCCTATGTGGAAGAGGGAGCCATGGGCTTGAATAATCCATCCTTTATCTGTTAATTTATGGATCTACAAAATCAAATCATCACAAATACAAACTTTTGAGGTACCTTTTAATTCCTTGGCTAATGTTTCCCTGAAACAGTCATTCACTGCCTAAGAAAACATGCTGAAATATAAAGAGAAATTTCTTTTTGTGGTTTTATATAATCTTGAAGTGTTAATTCCATCATGCAAAATAGTTCACTTTATTTTTTAATTGATTAATAGGAAGATGATATACCTACTTCTTAACATTTCTATAACTGCTGTCTATGAATACCAGAAAGTCTACATTCTTTTCATACAACTTCTAAACTGAAAAATTTAATCTAAAAATGATCTCAAGTTATATTATAATTCATTATGTGTTGGTTTAAAATGTGTGGCAATACAGTGCTATCATAACTACTTCAATTGAAAAGCTCTTATCTAAACATCAATACCACCATGTGTGCTATCTCTCAGATACACACATGTACATATATGCACACCCAATTAGTTCTTAATTTCATGAACAAATTGAAACTTTGATGTTTTTCTCAATGAAAGTAATCTTCTTCTTCTACAAAAGTTATCAAGTAGAATAAGAAAACTACTTATAATACAGGGTGTCCCAAAAGTTGCCATACATAGGGAAAATGGGAAATTATAGATAAATGTACCTTTATTTACAAAATATTCATTACAAAATTTTTCCACTTAATGGAGACTTTTGAGACACCCTGTACTTTGATAATATCATCAATAGTAACACAACTA
The DNA here is from genome assembly GCF_041146395.1 of Eulemur rufifrons. NCBI lineage: Eukaryota > Metazoa > Chordata > Mammalia > Primates > Lemuridae > Eulemur > Eulemur rufifrons. The sequence continues at coordinate 76,267,421 of NC_091001.1, read as the reverse complement.
CTACCTCATCCCCCAGAAACATATTAGTATACTGATTATAGGCATTAAATAAATTATTAACTTCTTTTTCTCTTTGATTTACTGAATTTAATTTGTTTGCACATATTAGGAGACAACCTTTTTCTAACCACATGGTCCAATGTAGTAGCTACCAGAGACATACAGCTAATTACATTTCAATTAAAATTAAACAAAATTAAAAATTCAGTTCCTCAGTTGCACTAGCCACATTCCACATGCTACCAGACTGAACAGCACAAATTATGAACATTTCTGCCATCACAGTTAAGTTCTTTGGGCAGAATTAACTACCACTTCTCTGACAATTATCTTTTAATATAAAGCTATTCATATAATGTATATGTTCTTTTGTTATTTTAGTTCATTAAAGGAAATAAATTCCATAATATTTTTTTAGAAAACATCAATTTAGAGTAGATAGGATTATTGCATTTGTGCAATGTGGAGAGCTGTATAATATTTCCATTTTAAATTCAAAATAAAAACAATTGGGAAATAACCCTGAAAAAATTTTACTGTACTCATTTTAAAATGCCTTTGAATAATTCAAACTCTAGATAATAACTACTCTTTTCATCGTAAGTCCTTTCCCTTAAAGCTCAGAGTTAACAAGAAAATGTTGAAAATGTTTTGGTTTTTAAGTAAACTAAACTAGCAATCTAATATCTTTCTGCTCTTAATTTTCTCCCACTCTCCCAGTATTCCCCATTAGGTCATTTAATATTATTGTCTTTACCTTCAATCTATGACAATTTTTTAACATAATAGTTTAATAATGATAGTGGCTTTTAAATAGGTAAAAATTGTCCTCCATTCTACTTTTTCATACAATGAATTCTCATATAATAAGTCAAACACTTCCCTTTCTATAATATAGGACTTTTCTTGAATATTATACCCTAAGAAAATAAACCAATTGGGCAAATAAAGGCATTGACATTTCTGTAAGACTGAAACACAGAAGAGACGAGGCAGTAAAAAAGGATACAGGGAGCAGCTCAAACCTCTATAAAAAGCCAAGATTCTGTTAAGGGACTATTACATAAAAACAAATGCATCACTAAGTAGTCAAATAAAAACTATGATAGGTATAATAGAAAACTAACTCTAAATATGGAAGTATTAATTCTGGAATAGCCAAGGAAAAAAACTGTGGCAAAAAACATCTAGGAGATGAAATGATAGACTAAAAAGTTTCATGTGAAGAATGAATAAGATGTACAATAAAAACTTACAATAGATGTTGCTGAGTCCATTTTTAGTATATGAAGAATGTTGGCCTGTTCCTGAGAGTAAACATCTTCACTGCTTATAGAAAAGTGCCCTTTTTTCATGACAGGTTAGTGACATCAACTCTCCATTGTTATATAGTGACTAAAGTGAGGCAATGTAAGAATGGAAATGAAAATATATTTACAGTCTTAATTTCCTAAAGAATAACATTTAATCCAGATGTCCCAAGCACATGAGCTGTTATCTGGTAAATAAATTAAGTATTGAGAAGGACAGATCTCCAAAGGGTACTGAGGTCATCTGACATCTTAGACCAGCTCCTGGCATTAGAATGGTTTAAAAGATTATACAACATTGTCAAATACTTGTCTTATTTTCAGAGAAGAAAATATATCCTGGAAAACCAGAGTCAGCATTCCGACTCAGTACTATTTTAGATCTTGTACTACTAGGGAAAACTTACCTGTACAGAAAGTAATACATATGACACAAAAAACTTAACGGCTTCCAGATATTATTACAGTAACTGAGAAAAAAATTGGCTGTGCAGTATGTACGGTATGTGGAATGGCTAATACCTGCTGGTAAATGTAGCTCATGGCAATACCTAGTAGTTTAGACAATGTGGATCTTATAGCTGTCTAAAGTAAATCATGTTCAAAATGGGTAATGTTGAAAATAATACTCAACCCATGGGGAAAACACAATGGAAAAAAATTAGGAAACTTGCCATTTTCTGAAATGCTGAATAGACAGTTTCATCTTTCTTATTATTATTCATATGCTTTTCTTAGAGCAGTATAAAAACTATTCTGGACTGACTTTGATATAACAGACTAGATAATTTTAAATGGGTGTAGTAATAGAATGTAAGAATTAAATCAATAAAGTTTGTTGACATGTATGAAAATATTAGTAGAGTGAGAGGAAAGAATATTTGAATGAATTGTCAGGATCAAAAGAATGTACTGACTAACAAACTAGAAATCCTTGCGGAATCCAGGCATTCCCTAACAATACTTTAATGTTTCATCTCACTCTCCTTCAAGAGGGAATTGGAAAGGACAAGGAGCCTGTAGTTAGGAGACTTGTAGGGTCTGCCACCACAAATCAGTTTACTTAATCTAGACACATTTTAAAAAATATTTTAAAAATTTTCCCATTTGTTAAATGTTTAACTTGTTCCATACAGTCATTTTGGTTGACAGCAAAAGAATGTAAAACCACTTATTCAATAAAGGCAGAGTGTAAAACATTTTATGTATAGATAATACCTGTTTAATGATGTTAGCCTTATATTATTATATAATAATTAACGCTTCCTTATACAAACTGCACGCTGCTTGAGAGCAGTGCCTTTTCCATTCCTCTTCTTTTGTTCAGCTTCTAGCATGGAATATATGCGTAGGGGTTGCTTAATAAATACGTGTTTTAATGAGTAATTAATTCCCTATCTTAATTTCTTGCTTGGCTTCTATGAAACTATCGGTGGGATGGGGATGAGTATGTTTCTTTTCATTGGCACGACTTACTTGCTTCAATGAGCCTTCTTAAAGTATATTTTTACATGTTAAGTAAGAAACTGTAACAACTGGATATGCCACTACAGGCAAAATAAACTGAAGGATTTTAGTACTAGTTTCCATCCAAATATCAAGCAGTTCAAAATTCATTAGTTTCCAAACTTCCTTCAGGAATTGCTGCTTTTTTAAGTAGGGATGATGATGATGATGATGATGATGGTGGTGGTGGTAGTGGTGATACATCAGAATACAACTGTCTCTTAAATTCACAAAATATTTGCACTTGTGTCTCATTCAATTATCATAATGACATGGCCAAGATCACTTGAGAAGAAAGTAACTATTAAGATCCAATGTAGGTAAAAATACAGTCATGCATCCCTTAAGGATGGGGATATATTCTGAGAAATGCATTGTTAGGTAATTTTGTCGTTATGTAAACATCGTAGAGTGGATTTTCACAAACCTAGATGGTATAGCCTACTACACACCTAGGCTATTGGATATATATAGCTAGTGTTCCTAGGCTACCAACCTGTATACCATGTTACTATACTGACTACTGTAGGTAACTATAATACAATGATAAGAATTTGTGTATCTAAACATATCTAAACATAGAAAAGGTACAATAAAAATGCAGTATAAAAGATTTTAAAAAAATGGCACACCTTTGTAGGCCATATACCATGAATGGAACTTGCAGGACTGGGAGTCGCTGTGGGTGACAAGTGAGTGAATGTGAAGGTATAGAACATTACTGTACATTACTTTATGAACAATTTACACTTAGGCTACACTAAATTTATGAAAAAAAGTAACTGCCCTACAAATACTTTACGATAGCTATGATATCACTAGGCAACAGGTATTTATCAGCTCTATTACCATCTTATGAGACTACCATTGTATATGATATGGTCCATCATTAACTGAAATGTCATTATGCTGTAGTACTTATTTTATTCATTACTTTGTATGCATTTTTTAGCACAATGAACACTCAATAAATATGCAGAATTAAATGAAGAATGAGTTACTAAATGGTCAAATAAAGTCTTCTGACACCAAAATCTATGTTCAAGGGCTAGTAAATTTCTAATTAGTCCCATGTACCTTAAAGGCTTAACAGTATCTTGTAAAAAGCAAATTATTGTAAATTTTAAAAAATAAATAAAGGCAGGTAACCCCATTAAAATGACTAATGGAGCTTCTTTAAAAATCATCTTCTGTGAAATATTATAACTGTTATCTGAATGTAATCTATTGTTTCATGATATATTTAATAAGATAATAATAAAACAATTATTTTAGCAAATTAAATGATTTTAATTAACATCTAAGAATCAAGTTTATTTTTCATAATTTTAATAAGTTTCATGATTTATCAATTATAATAAAATGTTGAATTTACATACTTTTTTTGGATGGATTGCAGATATTTAACACAATTAGATTACCAATATTTTAAGATGATCTTAAACAAGTTTTAGTTTTTCTACAAATTTGACTTGATAAACTTCAAAAATCAAACAGGTATTTAAAATGGCATTCTCTGAATGTTGGTCCAAATAATTAATCTTAGGGTTTCACTTAAATTGGTCGACTAATGTGTAGATACCAAAGTAAAATGCTCCGCCCAATTAAAACAATTCAAAGCAACCACATCAATTACGTATAATAGAAATATATAATTTAAAGTTTGATTTAGTCATACTTCCTCCAGTGATGCTAATCTGGTAAATGTGACAAGCATCTCTGGTTCTAGTGGGAATGTACGTTGATTAGAATACATTTTCTGAATCACCCATTGTATTTAGAATCATATAGCTGTCAATTAAATTTTAATTGACTTTCCTATGAAGACTACACTAGTCTTGGCTTTAAATATAAAACCTCCATGAAATAGAATTATTTCCTATTTATTTTTTAATCCATTTATGGTTCCTGAAATTTTGACTGAATTTATGTTTGTACAATAGATGAACTTAAAGTACAGTGGTAGAGATTTAGATTTTTAAAACAAAATGAATATTAACTTGCTTAACAGATAAGAAAATCAAAGGCCAAATTGTATAACACAATATAGCTTTAGCTAAGTGGCCTCTGTTAACTTTGAAAACTTCAAAAGGATGGTATCAATAATAACCAAACCACTTAAAAAGCACACTTTAGATAACAGACCAGACCAAAACTGCACATTCCTTAACTAAGGGTAGTATGCCAACCTTGGCTAAAATTTTTATTTTCTTTTCACATGAATTTTAGATGATAAATTAGAATTCTAACTTTCTTGCTAACAAATTCCTGTATTGAAAGGCAAGAAAAAATAATTAAAAACAGGAAGGGTGACCACTACCTCCCTCCCCACAAAGGGTATCTGAAACCAAATATATCAGAATTTGCCAGTTAAAAACATTAACAAATTTAATTTTTGCCTACCTCAAATACAGAGTTCACATATAATCTTATTTTCATTTTATATATTAAAAAACTGTGGCCCAGAGGGGTTAAGCTACTAACACATACATGCCATTAGTAACCAGACATACTTTCTAAGAACAATTTCTATGCTTCTTTCTAGACCAGTGCTGTCCAATAGAGCCTTCTGTGATGATGGAATGATGGAAATATTTTATAAGACCTAGCAATAAATTACAATCCTAACCAAGACGAAACCTCTCCATATAGTTGTTTGCATCTAGAAGCATGTCCCAAGAAATATACAACAGGCCATGTAAAGATCTGAATGAGAAGCAATGATTCCAATAAGAATTCCTGAATGTGAGGACTTTTGTGTAGCTTTGGTAAAATAAAAGAAGGCTCATTACCTAGCCCAGATTAGTCTTCCACACAAAGGCAGACAAATGTGATGTGAAATAACTCTCCAAAAAATAATATACACTGCAGAGACAGTCAGACATATTAGAAAATAGTAAAGAAGAGGAAAGAATTTCCTATAACTACCATACATACACTTTCTAATTCTTCCAAGCAACTCTTTAGGACAATTACTTAAGCAAACTTTATTTGTGAAAGACCTTGGCATTGGATTACCAACAAATGATGGAAGAGATTGGAGAGGAGAAATAAAAAGTTGTCTTGTATCTCAAAATCAAAATTGGCTTCAGTACTCAAAATATGCAGGGTTTGGTTGTTTTTGCTTAGATAAAATTAAAAGGGATCTTGTACATCTTACTTCAGAATTGATTTTTCCCATTTCTAAGAGAGTAAGTAGGATAATCTTGTGCTATAAAATCAGAATGTTTATTTAGTTTGCCAATTGTTATGTATAACTAACTTCTAACTAACTTAACTTCTTTCCAAGAACATCTTGGAAAGAAATTAAGTAAAGCTGATCCATTTTAGGCACTGGTTACAGAAATTATGGAGAATGGGTTATAATTCTCCTGTGGAACGAATCCACAGCTAAGCCTGGACATTCAGGGCCTCAGTTGGGCTCCATCACAAACTATTCTGTAATGTGACGCTGAGAAGGTCATTTCACATTGTAAGCCTCAGTTGCCCCATCTTTAAAATGGAAATAATGAAATTTTCATAGGATTCTTGTAAGAATTAATAATAATCATATAGACTGTACAGCATGTAGCTAATATATAATAGACACCCAGTTATTTCCCTACTTCTATCTACTCATTCTAAAAATACTTAAATGAAACCAAACTTCAATCTTAACGTATTTAACAACAATTTTATTAATCCTGTGCTTCTATCTGGCAAAAGGAAATTGTATACTGAGTAACAGCAAGAATTTGAATACCAATTGATTTCCAAAATGGTGCAGTATAATTAGGAAATTCATGAGTCAAATTCCTGTTTATGCCTATACTGTAAAGGCTAATCATTTGTTTGTGTTTTCTATAAGAAGGACTTGATTAAAGCCTCCAGCAGCAATAATTAACCCTGTACTTGAAGGATGCAGGCTCAGCTCGTACTGTGCTGTGCTAAAACCCATATTTACTGCATACGGAGGCATGTAAATTAACAGATGAGTGTCATTTACACTAACATTACAAATGAAGGTTTCTTTTGGGGGGAATTATCTTAGTGTTTTCTGTTAACCATTAAATATTTTAAATGCAGTCCAATGTTAAACAGCATTCTAACATCTACAGACAACTTCTAGTTCAGGCCATGATCTAGATGAGGGGTTGGCAAATTTTTTTTTACAAAGAGTGTGATGATAAATACTTTAAGGTTTGCAGGCTACATGGTCTATGTTGTAACAATTCAACTCGGTCATTGTAACAGTAAAGCAGTCACAAATAATACATAAACAAATATGTAAGGCTGTGTTTCAATAAAACTTTATTTTAAAAAATAGGCAGTGGGCTAGATGTGGCACACAGACACAAGACATAAGCCATAGTTTGCTGACTCCTGACCTAGATCCTCTTCTTAAGTAATGCAGTGTACAGTATTATCTTAAAAAAATCAATATTTATACATTACATAAGGGCAGTGGAATATAAACTTGATGTGAAAACTCGACAAATTTCTGAATCTCTCTAAGTTACTCTGCCTCACACATAAATTAGCAAAACCATGACAGATTGAATTTACCACATAACTGTTGCAAAAATCACGTGACTGACTCAAAGATTTAAAAGCATTTTGGAAAAAAAAGATATGTGTTTACTTCTGAAGTAGATTATTATTTATGTTATTAGTATTATCATTATCATTATTATTATTAATTAATGCTCTTTTCAGCCCTATGTTTTAAGACCCCTAGAAGTCACATCTACTCTGGGATAACCTCAGAAGATGCAAACTACATAAAACGCACCCAGAGCTCATCTAGTAGTGCTAGAATTTGAGAAAGACCTGGCAGGCTTAGGATCCTATGGGGCCACCATCTTAAGACAGCACTTTCTAAAGCCAGCCCCAAAGTACATTAGTCATGAGAGATGTTTGTCAAGAAGTCCTTGATTCATAAGTTTGGAAACACTGCATATGACACTATAAACGTGAGTTTAACTACAGTATGAGCATTAGTACTAAAGAGGTATTTGTCAAGGAGTTCTTGACAAATAAATTTGGGACACTTATACCTCTCTTTCAGAGGTTCACAGTATACAATTACAAACTGAAGATGGTGGGATGCCCTGCAATAAATAAACTGTATACCTTGTCTAACCCAGTATGTTCCAAATTTATTTCTGTAGAGATTCTTTATTGTGTGGGTGAATCTACCAACTTAGTTAATTAACATAGTTTCCAGAAAGCACATTGGGAAAACTGTCATATAGATTATTTTGGACTTACATTCCTTTACTCTTGGTGTGAGGAAACTGCCCCTCTAAACTTGCATTTAACAATGTGAGAGCAGAAACATTCATTTAGATATTCACTTACATTTTATTTGTGTGTAATTATATTGGAAATTTTACTTATAAAAATCATATGGAAACTAGCCAAATCTATAAAATGATTTAAGTAGTATGAAAATTACACTCACCTCAATATACTTTTAAAAACGAGATGCAAAATATATTCCAAACATCAATTACCTCTGACTTGAACTTTGAAAAATAACAAGAAACATATTCACTGGAGATACTATCAAAACATAGAGACTTAAGTAACTTTGTGCTGAAGGCACTGAAAGCCATTAAACTCAAATAATTCTTGCTTTTGCTGAATGTTGTTTAAACTGTCTAGCAGGAAAGAAGGTTGAAAAGAATTGCATAGTTCATCACTTTCCTATATACATGGCTTCCTACCTATTGGTTTTCTTCCAGTGACTTGTATATACTATTTAATCAAAAAGGTGTCCGTCCTGTTCTTCTGGCAAATTCTTACTGGGCAATGATTATCTGACTTATGATTTTCCATTATTCCCCGTAATGTTCCTTTCATTTGCAACCAGAAATTTCTTGTAAAACAAAGACACATTCTTTTGTCTAGCCATGAATTTTGATATAGAAATTGAATCTGACTTTTGGAACTAAATATACAAATTAACCAAAATCAACATATATCTTAGAAAAAATAAACAAGCTACCCTTTTTCTAGCATCTAGCAGTCTAGCATACTCCCTGACATGTACCAGGCATTCAATAAATGTTTGGTGAATGAATCAATGAAGGAATAAATCAAACACACTTGTCAGCTACTTTTTCTCAAATATACAAATATTATTATTTTTAAATCATTTTTATTGGATACTTTAAAAATATATTCTTAAATCAAATATCCAATAATCCAAAAGAACTAAAACAAACAAAATGATGATCTGTTATTACAGTTACTTATTTTAGTATCATAACCACTCTTTGCTCATGTACGGTAGCAGAGAACTAAGATACTTTATGCTAGACAAGGTAATATGCCCAACTGTTATGTACAGACACTAAGCAGAATAAACTTTTTATTAAAGTGCTGAGATTATATTGTGTCCAGTGGATATGCTTATCCTGTTAATACTTAAAGCATTAAAAATCATCAACACAAATTCAACAGCACAAAATTCCCTTGCAGAGCAACAGAGCAATCCTCTGTCAAATACTTAGGCAAAGTACATATTCAAATAAAACCAATGATATAGAAACTAGAAAGGTTTTATCCTATTTCTAGTGAAATATACATATATAATATCTACTTAATAGTACACTTCCAAATTTTTTTTTCACATTATGAAAAGGGAAATGCCTGTTTTTTTTTCATGTTGAGTATAAATTTGACAAATCTGTACAACCTACAAAATATTGGTTTCATTTGTTCAGACCGATAACACAGCTCCTACCATATTCCTTTGCCATTTATGAAACATTCGTTAATCTCAAAATAAGTTAAAAAATCCTTTCAATGTAATTCCAGCAAATTATTCATTTTATTTTAAAATACGTAAGTATGTCAAAATACACTTCCCAGGACATGCTCATATAATGTACATGGTAAAGACACCATGTTTTCATTCAGTGAAAAATAAAAGTCATTTGTCTTGAAATATATTTTAAAAGATTTCTTGAGGTGATTTTTTGTTTTCTTTACCGCTAATGTATAGATCTCTTAACATCTAATATTGTCAACTTTGGTATCATTATATGACTATATATGCTATTAAAAATTAATAATCTCTTCCATGGCAATTTAAAGAGATCCAAAATTTCACAAAACTAAACCAAATATTATTTCTAAGTATTTATATGTACTAATTATCGATAAATACTAGATACCTTTTATAAGTAAAACAGCCACATAACAAATTAAACAATGAAAAGTATACTTCAACCAAATTGTGCAAGGAACACATTTACAGTTGAAGGCATTTAAAAATATAAATGCTCTTTTTAAAATTGCTGTAATAAAGCCCAACAGATGTATTATAATTCTGTGCACTATTTTAAATGTAGTATCAGGAAATAAAATAATGGCAATCAAAATTACAAATATGTATGGGCAGCTTAATAGTTACCAAGTGTATTTGCACTTTTGAGGTTCAGTATTTGCTCTGGATTTATTGGAATTCATCTCACTGCTTTAGAACTCACTAGCATTAAGAAGAATTCTGATAATTTAAGGGAACACTTGATACACACTGCCCCATCTAAGTTTAGAGTAGGCTTCTAAGGAAATAGTAAGAATTAACAACTCTTTTGTTACCTCAGAATAGTCACATGATGGACAATTCTCCCCTTCAGGCAATTGCTAATTGAACCAAGTTACTTTTTGTCCTTCATAATTGAGATACCAAACTGCATTATAGATTATTTGGAGCTCTATTTTTATAAGAACTAATAGGTAATATACAAGTACGGATAATGAAAAAGACAAACTTTCCCCTGGAGAGTTACCAGAACACTGTGAGTTTCCTAAGTAGGTATTTCCATGAATTCAATATGGCTTAGCCACCAATTTTAGATCTGCTGTTGAACACCAGAAAAAACTTACTACAGAAGTTGACAATAGGGAACAGAGGAAAAACCCCTAGTCTGTTCTATAGACCCAATGAAATAAATACAATTAATTAGTTCAGCATTTATTAAAATGTAGATTTGTCCCTAGCATTATGCTATTAGGAAGTTAGTGAAAGAAACCTGAAAACACTTGACTATTATCACAATCTTATCCAATTTATATAAATTATATAATTTTTATATAAATTGAAGACATATTTTTATCTTCAAAGTAACACTTGGGGCTCAAAAGGAAAAGGAAAAAAAATCACTACATTCAAGCATACAATATGGAGTTGAAACAGGGATTTAATTAAACAAATAGGATGAAAGTGTGTTAGATTTTAAATGTGTCTAATTTAGTCACTTACCTTTCATATCAATTCTGATGTTTCCAAGAGTCAGAAAATGACATCAAGATATAGACAGGGCTGAACAGTTTACGCATACTCATACTGTGAAATACACCCTTTAAAAATTATTATTAATATAGTTAAAATCAAACTGAGGAATATAAGAGATAGAGGCGGCCACAGTTCCAATATGATAATTCCACTTTGTCTCAGAATGAAAAACGTCATTCTCACTCTCCTTCTTCTTGGTGCAGTCCAGACACCCTGCATTGTTTTCCCACGGTAATACACTTCTCAGACAGATACACTGTGTGGTTTCATTCCTACTCAGGCCTTCATTCTCCTAAGAGCTTCTCATTATTTCTGCAAGGAAAGAATCCTCTGACATCTAGGGTAAATTGGAAGCTCAAAATAAAAACTTTCCCAGAGAGCTTTTACTCACGAAGCCAGAATTTACTATCCACTAACATTTGCTAACCTTGGCATTTCACAGGTCAGATATCCCCACAGATGAGTGATTCCAGAGTCACAAACAGGCTTTTCTTGATATCATTTATGTATGTCTCACCTATTTTTCTTCAAAAATGTGTATGTCCCAGGGAGATTTGGGGGAATATTACAATTTGATTGGAGTTTGCACCATCCTTTGGGTATCACGCTCATTTAAATAAATGTGAAGAGAGAGGAGATCAATTAAACAAGAATGCGCATGCAACAGCTAGTTACTAGCTAAGCAGAACAATAATACTGGAATCATCTCCTAGCCTGAGTGTTAGAGCAACATATAAATGCTCCCAAAGCTTTTCCTCTTATTTCTTTTATCCAAGGTGAAGGGGAAAAGGGGCTGCATTTCTTCTTTATTTCTGGACTATACAAATCTTTTAAAGCATGTGTCAGGGTAATACCTTCAGAAATACTTCAAATAAGAAAGCTATAGAGAAGGGCTTTGAAAGAGCAATAAAAAATTAAATGATAAAAATGTATGTGAAAATATATACCTTGTTATTATCAGTTTTTCAGGATATACATTTGACAGTTCAGGCTGGCTTTCATTGGAGAAATAGATTAACTCAGTAAGTCTGAGTTAACTCTACTAGTTTCTTCTTTTAAAAAGTAAAAGACAGCAATGTCTGAAAGGCATAACTAACAACTAATTGAAGACCACATGGTATGTGTGCATGTTTGTGTATGTGTGTAGCATGGTTTTTCTCCTTTGTTATTATTATTATCATTTTTAAATTTGATAAAGGTTTATTGGAAGCAAAATGTGAGGATCAGCCCAGGAAGACACATCAACAAAGTTGGGCATGTTCCAGAGTCTGCTATAAGTTGGAAGGTTTTTACAGGAAAGTTTAGAAGAAGGGTGGGGACTTCCCATATCAGAGTTGCCCTTTTTCGTTGGAGGGTACAGTACAAGGGTTACAATCATTGGCTGTAGATTGGAACGTACAGGCTAAAATGCAGAAAAATTAGAAACAAATCAGCAAAATTTCACAATTCAGAAACAAATCAGGGTCCTTTTCAATGTCAGTAGGTCACACATTAATCAGTCAATAATTTGAGGAGCTCAGATAAGATTCTTTACTCAGGGACATGAATCACAAGACCTCCCCAAGGTCCTTTGTTATTACTTACATTTTGGGTTGGATAACTCTTTCTTGTAGGGGACTGTTCTGTGCATTTGAGGGTATTAAGCAGCAGCCCTGGCATGTATCCACTAAATGCTAGTAACACCCTACCCCCAACTCACCCCCAATTTTAAGCTGAAAGGCAAAAATTTTGTTAACAATATTTTGGTAACAATAAGCACTCAGACCAAATATGTGCTTGTTATGTGCTAGAATCTATACTAACAACTTCACACAGAGGGTATCTTATTTAATAACCACAGACACAATAACTTTAGTTCTAATTATTATTTCCATTTTACAGAGGAGAAAATAGAGTCTCAGCGATAGTAAATAACCTGAGAGTTCTGGTCTACAATAGGTGGTTAGTGAAATTATGTAATGACTATTTGGAAAGCTAACATAAGAAAACATTTCTTTCACAGATATCTGGCACAGACCTGAAATTTAATCAGGGCCCTAGTTCTGACCACAGTCAAAAAATGTGCGGTCCTTATGTGTCAGGAACAACACACTGGGAATTAATTTATTAGATTTTATTATATGGCTCAATGACAGCAGTTTGAGACAAGGTATGAAAAAGGATAGGTTCAAAGCTCAGGCTATGTCCTGGGAGATGTACCTTGGGGACAACATGAGGGCAAAAGGGTAATGGGATGAATGGAGCTGACCAGAGGCAAAACCATTGTCAGCGGTAGTGAGCTTGATCATGACACAAGAAATTTGAACCTCAAATGAAGATGCGACAGTAATAAATTACATTTTGCTTAGCTCCTGATTTGTTTATAGCAATGGCTCACAAAGGGGGTAGCACCACTTCAGAGGCACAAGTCTTGTAAATTTGTGATTGCATATGCATATACGGATTCCACAAAGATGGGTGGCTGTGCTGATATTTAGTGGTGGGGGTCAGGAGTGCCAGATATCCTATAATGGTACAGCATATTCCACGTAGCTTTCAAATGTCTCCTGGATGCCCATCTAGATGAATAACTTGTTTATAATTATCTAAGCTCAGAATCTAAGTAAATGAACAACAAGTATTTTTTGCAACTTTTATACAATTCACTGATTTTTTTTTTTTTTTTTTTTTTTTTTTCCCCAGAATGTAACCACTGTGTAAACCTGGAGAAGTTTAAAACATATTTGGTTTGGAAATTACCAAGAGTTGTTCACTCTTTCAAAAAAATATATAACCAACTGTTAATATCTCTCATAGTATGAGCCACCAATGTAACACACCTCCATTAGGGTGCAAATGTAGCTTCATATTCATGATGCTTCTACATTTAGGTAGAAGCAGCTGACAACCTCTTTATGTCTTCTATTACCCACATGCCTGAACACCCAATTTTGAGATCCATAAAATTTTGCAAAAAACAATCTTTTCTCATATTTCTCCTTTATATTACCAACATGGAATTATATTAATTTTTAAAATTATATATATTATATAATCTATGCTATCTAGCTTACCTAACTGGATTATCTTATTTCATTTTTAGGATAGTAAAATGAGACATTTATAAACATATTTTATAAAAAGAATGTATTGAATCTGAGACCCTACTAAATGTTCTATTTTTTCTCATATATATAAACACAACAAAATTATAAACTTGGTAAATACCCATTGTTTGTAACATTGGACTAGATAATTTAGAGAAAAGAAAATTCAGTAATGTGCAATTTCTTAATACGTGCTGTTTTAGTAATTAGAACACAGAATGAAGGATGCTTTTGCTCTTGCCTATCATGCCCAACTCTTTCACCAAGTTTTTACAAAGAACCTGCTACATGCTAAGTACAGTCGTAGGTACTGGAGACACAGACGTAAACAAGTCAGACATGATCTATCATATTTTTTAAGTGGAAGATGGAAAATAAGCTAAAAATAAACTAGAAAAGCGAAGTGCCTCTGATGAGTACACAGAAGCATGTTTCAACGTATCTGCTGTGAGATACTAGATGAGCATCAGGCTAGGCCATCCAATTTGACCCCAAATCACTTCTTCAATGTAGCTCCTGTTTTTTTCTACGCTGAACCATATGCCACCTGTCCTCATCTATGCCATATCCCAGTGAGCTTTAATTCCACCCTCCCATCTTACATACTCTGCCATTTTAATTATCAGTAGAGGGAAAGTTCTGACCCACCATCCAGATAGTATGCTGCCAGAAGAAGGGAACCATGTCTTACGCTTCTTTGTGCCCCACATGTGCCTACTAGAGTGCTTTACACATGAGGTGATCCATAATTGACAATGTATACAGAGGAGCAAATATAACAGTAAGAGACATGAACAGTGCAACCCTGGCAAGAACAGGGCAGGAAAATGGGAGGTTTAAGAAGTAGACTCTGACTTTCCCTTAATAATTCCACTTTCTGATGGAATAAAGAGTAAGATAAGTATAAACCCATTATGAACACCAGATCCATTCAACAGAGATCAAATCCTGATTCAGCCTTTTATTATTATAACCGTAGGTGAATTCCTCAATGTCTCTTAGTTTCGTAACAGAGAACAATGAATGAAAACCTTATGAGGTGTTACAATACAATGTTTCAGAGGCACTTAGTGATTTGTCTGGAATACAGTAGTTGGTCAACAAGTGTATCTCATTTCCATTTCGCTGATGTATAAGTTGTACTTTCATAACTGGCAGCAAATGGTCTAACTATTTTATATGTGATTTGGCCATACAAAATACATCATATATCATGTGGATTTTCTAAAAATTGAAATTGGAAAAAAAAGCTGCTACAAGACAAGTGAGTCTTATGTCTATATTTGACTGACGAATTTGAGTCATACCAGTTGTCACTATGTGGCATGCTATATATCTAGGTTAAAAATAAAATTTTTCAAAGGGACAAAATATAGAAGTTAATTGAATAAAAAAAACCTATTAATGACTGGATCAATACCTTCTAAGCATTGCAGGTAAGAACTCCCCGTCCCACACTCCTCTACACAGATGCACATAAAAGCACACACTGTTTTAAATGGTACCCAGAGGCCTAACATATTCGTTTTAATGAAGTTAATCATTTCTTCCTCTGAAAAGAAATGATATATTCCATATATAGAAATTATATACCATAAAATCTCATGCCCTATTCTCATTATATCATGTTTACCTTAGGGTATGTTTTGTTTTTCCAAATGAAAGCCAAAAAGCACTGTATAACACTACTGCTCAATTACAACTTTAATACAATTATTTTAAAACTATTCAGTCAATTATTTTGAAGGGATGGTATTATGTAGACAGCCTTGCTGAGACTTCAATTCCCAAGGTGCCCACATGTTGCTGGCAACACTCAGTTCAGTACAGAGCTTGCCGAGTGTACTGCATTGATGCAAATGCTTCCTACACAGAGTCCGACCCAGGCAGGGCTAGTTCAGCAGCTTATAGAGCAGAACGGGGACATGCAGGAATTAATGCATATACAGACTCACTTGAGCAAAGTCATCAAGAAAGTTTCAGCAGTGCTGGGAAAGAAACCTGAATGGGTGGGTACATGGTCAAGGGAGTATACTAGCATACAATGTGCAGAGTTCCAGGAGAGCAGAGAAATAGGCAGGGAAGCAGGAGGAATGACCTTGGGTAAAACAGATTTGGTCATTAAAGCCTACGATGCTAGGCTTAATTTCAGTTCTTCATAAATTGGGACTCAAGGCAGAGAAGGAGTTTCTGTAAATTAGACACTCATTAGGAGCTTCTTCACAAGAAAGGTCCTTAGTTACTAAAACCAGGATTCACTGTCAGAACAGGAATAGCAAAACAAGAGACTTGATGGTGCCACCTGACTGGCTTAGGATGACAGATGGTCCCAAAACCTGGAGGGGTTGGTGTGAAGCACTTTAAGATGGGAAATAAACAGACTTAGCCATGAAGACTGATTCAACTGGCACTTACACGTGGGGTGCAGCAGGTGAAGAAAGTCAGATGGGAAGGTGAACAAAGGGAAAGAACCAGGTACAATGGTGCATTGCTGTCATTTCCATTCACATTCTCTCTCTCTCCCTCTCTTCACTCCCTCCACACGCCACGCACACACATGCATACACACTGACATAATGGCCCGGTTAGGGAAATAGCATTCAAATTCACGGATGACCTAGGTCACCACTCATACGATAAAATATATAAAGTGAAAGCTGCAAATAATTATATACCAGAGATGCTGTGAACGGGATGAAAATCACAGTTCACAAAACTGTTAGTAAATACAAAACAGGAGGGGCAAAGCTGTCCCTGACTGGCACCAGCAGTGTACAGCTACAGCTCTTCAGTGGAGTTCAAAGACTAATTACAGAGGAATGAGATAAATTCTATAAGTGGTGGTTACACAGCATTTAATGTGATAATCTATTTAGCCGTCATGTTCCTTCTTTAAGAGGAAAATTTTAAAGTAGGCTTTTAAAAAAGTGACATTGCAAATACGCCAGTTTAAAAGCGAATTTTACATACAAACCATGTATGAAAGCTTCTCAAATGTTCCCTTAAGCTATGTCAGAGGATCATGAATAAATATAATTGTCAGTGGCAGAACAGTGCTATTTTTACACCTGAGGAAACAACACAGAGAAGTTAAGCAACTGGTTTACAGCCAAACAGCTAAATAATGGTCGAGATTCGAACGAAATTCCATGGGATGGATGTGACAGAGCTGCCTTTACCCCTCCCAAGAACATTTTTCAATAGAAAGTTCAACACTGTATCCTCATCCAGGATTTGGTACAGAATCTGGCAAATAGGAAGTGTTTGGTAACTATTTAAGAGGAAATGACTGAATTGATAAATGAATAAATTCTGTAACCTCTCCAATCATTTCTGTACCTGGAGATGGTGGAGTTAAGGCCAAAATTTTCCCAGAGACCCGGCAGGGGGGAGCTGGGTTAGCAAAATATATGAAACACATTTGTTGAAAAACACCATTGGATAACCACGTCCTGCCTCTACCCTAGAAATTCAGATCCTTTTCGGGTATCACGAAAGAAAATGTCCAACTCGTTCTTACAGTAGGGAAGCAAAACTGACACAGTTGCCCTATTATCCGAAGTTTCACTCTCCGCAGTTTCAGTTACCCATGGTCCAGTACAATAAGATATTTTGAGAGAAAGAGAGACTACATTCATATAAATTTTAGTACAGCATATTATTATAATTGTTCTATTTTATTATTATTGTTGCTAATCTCTTACTATGCCTATTTTATATATTAAGCTTTATCATAAATATGCATGTATAGGAAAAAAATATATATATACACACACATATATACATATATGGTTCAGTATTATCTATAATTTCAGGCATCCACTGAGGGGGGTCTTAAAATGTATCCCCCAAGGGAAAGGGAGGACTACTGTATACACTACTAATAACTTACCTATTAAGGGGATTGGCTTAAAACAAATAGGATTTTAAAAGTAAGATTTAACATTTACAGAGCTTAATGCTCCATTTAATATTCTACATACTTTGCATATGGTAACTCATCTCACCCTAACACAAACTCTATAAGGAGTTACTATCATCAGCCTATGTTTAGCAGGCAGGAAACTCAGGGACAGAAACATCAGGTCTCTTCCCAAAAATCAAGTGGCAGAGGCCATCTGAATCTAGAGTCCACACTTTTACTCACACCATACTATTCCATAACATGAAGGGATAATTATGCCATGAAAGATGCAACTGGAAGCATGTGGGGTTCAAATAAGTTAGCTAAATCGTTATGTACGCTTGGAATATCACAGCAGTTATTGCCACAGCTTCTTTGCACAATTCTCCTCTCTAAAGATCTGTATCTTTAAGCGTGATCAAAACCCCTACTGCATGATCAAAAAAATAAGAACTCAGTAGGAGAATTTGCTGGTCAGGACGGTGCATGCAGGCATCAAGATAAACTTGGTTTTGAAATTTTGGCTCTGGCACTTAATTGCTATGTGTCCTTGAGCAAACTACTTAATTTGTCTCACCTTCACTTTTAGGATGTAAAAGAGAAATTATAATTATGCCTTCCTTAAAGTTATGATGAGGTTATAAAGTTCTCAACCAGGGGTGATTATGCCCCACCAGGCATTCTGGGTTATCATAACTGGTAGAGGATGTTACTAGAATTTACTGGTGAGGCCAAGGATGTTGCTAAACATCCCGCAATGCTAAAATTTTGTTTAGAATTTCTGCATCTATATTCATGACAGATGCTGATCTGTAGTTTTCTTTTATTTAAATTATTTTGTCTAGTTTTGATATCAGTATAAGAAAAAAGGCAGACAAGAACTAGTGTTGGCAAAAATGTGGAAAAATTAGAGCCCTCATACATTGATTAGAATGTAAAATTGTTCAGCCATTTTCAAAAACACTCTGCCAGATCCTCAAAACATTAAAAACAGAGTTAGCATATGACCCTGCAACTCCACTCTTAGATATGTACCCAAGAGAATTGAAAACATATGATCCCACAAAAACTTTTTTATGAATGCTCATAGCAATGTTATCCATAATAGCCAAAATATAGAAACAACATAAACACCCATGAACTGATGAATGGATGACAGAATGTGCTATATTCTTACAGTTGAATATTAATTCAGCCACAAAAGGTAAGGAAGTACTAATATATGCTACAATATTAAGACACTATGCTAAGTGAAAGAAGCCTGACACAAAAGGCCATATGTTGTTTGATTTCATTTGTATGAAATGTCCTGAATAGGTGAATCCATAGAATTAGAAAGTGGAATAATGTTTGTCAAGGGCTGGGGTGAGGGAAGAATGGGGAGTGACTGCTAATGGTTTTGGGGTTTCTTTTTGGGTAGTGAAAATGTCCTGGAATTAGATAGTAGCAATGGTTGCACAACCTTGTAAATATGATAAAATCCACTAAACTCTACATTTTCAAAGTGAATTTTATGGTATGTCAGTTATATCTCAAGTCACATGCATGTACACACATGCGCACAAATCTATGACTGATTTCAGTTTCAACAAACATGGAATTTAAAACAGGAAGTAGCATTCCTTATAGCTTACACTAACATCCTGTTTTAAGAAATGTAAACCCAAGATCTAGTGAAGTTAAATGACTTGCCCCCAAACACGAAGTTAGTTATATGAAATTAAAAAAAAAAATACTTATGGTCATAGACTGATTCTAGAACCATTTTCTTACACATAAAACTTCTCTGATGTTAAATTATTAAAAAAAAAATCCAAAAACAATTATATCTTTGACTCCTTCCCTTTTCCTAAAAGAATTTTTTTGTATGCCATTTTGCTTTTCCTTAAGTTGTAACCAATGTCCTTTGATTCCCCTTATCTAACAGATGAGAAAATAAACACTAAGTATCAGGTATTTGGCTCCATAAAAAGATTATAGTGAGAAAGAAAACATCAGATCTGCCTCCATAAGGCACTAATTTTCCATATCAGATGGAGACACAACCTCTTCAAAGGACTTAATTATTATTCTTCTAAGCTTTCTTTCTTTCTTTAGTCCTCCTCACTCCCTTCTTTCCTTCCTCCCTTCCTTCCCTCCTTCCTCTCCTCCTTCTTTCTCTTCCTAACTAGCAATGTGACTTTTCTAATGTAGTAACCTCTTCTTAGGATAAATGTCCGTTTAAACAATTGGAAGCTTACAGTACTGTTTTGAACATAATAATTGAGCCCTAAGAAAGAAGAATTAGAGAAAATAAATACTGCGAAGACCCCCAAGCTAGTCAAGTTAGTGCACAACAGGAGAGGAATATTATCATCTGAAATGGAGGAAGTATTAATACATATGGCATCCATGGAAGGACCAGACAAATTCATGAATTTCTACACTTTGCTCACTCTTAGGAGTTACCTTTAGCTTCTCAGAATTGAACTTGCGGAATCCCAGGGTCAGAAGAGTGTCCTTAGGATATTTACACTTTGCATCCAGGCCCACATCAGGAGATCGTTAGGGCTCTTCTACCTAGCGTATGTTCAAGACAGTTTCTAATCAAGTATACTCTTTATTCTCCAGTGCAGACACATTTCTAACTTGGATTCACTTACTGCATCAGGTGCTTAAAAAAATCAGAATTAAAGTTCTTTTCGTCTCTTAAACTGACAGATGATTGTTTTCATGATTATATTTGGAATGTTCCATTTTAGTCTCAGCAATCCAGCTAACTTTGTTCTGCTTTCAACTCTGCTATCAATGGTTATAAATGCATTAATTTATTTCTATTCTGGAAATTATGAAATTGTATGACAGCTAAGGAATTAGAATTCTACCATAATATGATGCATATTGGCCTGTTCTGAAGAGCAACAGGCCCTTAAAATTAGGCTGGTCACAAACATGCACATCCCATATAGTAGCTCAAATGAATAAACTGAACTGAACGGGACTACATGGTTATGACAGTCATATTGCTGTGGTCTCGCACTACAGTTTGATAATTCTGAGTGAATTTTATTTGCCATAGTTTGTTTAAAAAGAAAAATAAACATTTATGTTTAAATTCTAAAGACAAATAGAAAAAGAAAGAAATACTGAAGTTGTTTTTTTTTTTTTTTTTTTTTTTTTTTTTTTTTTTTTTGTTGAGACAGCGTCTCACTTTGTTGCCAAGGCTAGAGTGAGTGCCGTGGCGTCAGCTTAGCTCACAGCAACCTCAGACTCCTCGGCTTAAGCGATCCTACTGCCTCAGCCTCCCGAGTAGCTGGGACTACAGGCATGCGCCACTATGCCCGGCTAATTTTTTCTATATAGATTTTTAGTTGTCCATATAATGTCTTTCTATTTTTAGTAGAGACGGGGTCTCGCTCAGGCTGGTTTCGAACTCCTGACCTTGAGCAATCCACCCGCCTCGGCCTCCCAGAGTGCTAGGATTACAGGCGTGAGCCACCACGCCCGGCCTGAAGTTGTTTTTTTTAAAATGTCATGTCTATAATCATTAAGGATGATAGAAACTTATTTCCAAAGCACCTCATGTTGATTCACAGCAACACAGAGTTCCTTCTTACTTGTTTGCTTCCTCTGCAATGCACTCACAGTGTTGAGAGTTTTTGAGAGTGACTTAGTTTTTACTATGCTCAACTGCCACATTTCTGATACTACTATGCATTAAAGACAGAGCCAAATATTTTTGAGATTACCAACACGTGTATTTGTAAATAACTTTGTAAAGACTACTTTCCAAAATGTGAATAATTTATGCTTAAACATATTGTAGGAATACAAACCAGATTCTGTCTCTTGCAAATGTAATTCCCAGTAAGTAGCAGACAAGATGTAAATGTTTAACCAAAACAATGAAAACAAAAAAAACCCATAAACCAAAACAACAATTGTACAGTTCCAAGAAAGTTACCATTCTTGACTGAATTCTCACAAATTAACCTGTAAGTTAAAAGTCAAAATATGATATAAAATTAATATAAACAAAGTCTCTTTTAATCCTTAAATTGGTCCCATTCTTATCATTTTCAGGTGAGTAGTATATAACTATAATCAGCTTTTATAAAAATTAGGTAACATATTTTGAAAAAATGAGCATGCTTCTTTTGATAATTCACTATTTGCTGATATGTTGATATGGAGATAAGACCTTTAAAAATGATATATCCATTGAAAGAACTCTATTGCTTCATATTCCCATTATGATATTTATTTCAATAGCCCTGTGAAGTGGCCCATTTACAAATAAGAATATGTTAACATGTATAAAAATTACTGAGATATCTTGCTAAAATGCAGATTCTTTTTCAGTAGGTGTGGGCCCAAGACCCTGCAGTTCTAACAAGCTCTCAGGTGATGCTGATGCTTCTGGTTTTTAGAACATACTGTCAAAAACAAACACATGAACGACCAGAAAAAAACAATAGTTGTATGTGAGATGGATCCATCATGTCTTTTAAATAACTGTTCTATACTGACCAAGGGTATAGATATTGATCTAATTACGTGGTTTATTGGTTTAAAAAAATAAAACAGAGATGCTTAGAAAAAACACACACTTTTATACATAAAGAGCTACAGGGCATACTTAAATCTAGAAAAATAAATTTAAAAAGAAAGAATATGATCCATTTGGATTCAGCTGTACAATTTGGAGAAAATCTATGTAATACAGTCAACCAGATCATGTGTGTCAGCCAATGTGTCAGTCCCTTGGTACCGTCTACTTGAGAGTAAATGGTCCAGATTGGCAGTACAGACCCTGGACAATTGTGGTGTTGAATCAGGGCTAACAAAGGGGAGATGTTATTAATTCCTTTCCTCATAAGAAAAATATCATTGTATATACATACAGACAAACATATTCTCCAGGGAACATGGCTTATTCTTATATATAACATCTTTTATATCTGAAAATCTAGAAGCTTTTCTATTAGCTGAAGACAATTTCTGGACTAGGCCCACTGGTTACAAAAAAGAGGAGGAAGAAATTAAATGAAAAACTAAAGACAACGTCAGAAATCCAGAGCATTTGCAGAGTAAGCTGGCATTTGCCCTTAAAATACCTTTTTTACATACAAAGTGATTCAGAAACTGCTGCTGACTATTTCCCAAGTTAACAGAATATTCTTGTCTTCATTTACATTGAAGGTTTCTCATTCTTGCATAAAATAACAAATGGCATGCAGATGTATTCTACACCTCTGTTCTTTTCCACAATTGAGATGTTCCTATAGTTAATATTAACAAAAGGCCCATCACCCTTCAGTCTGTTATTCCCTCTATCACTGTTTTTCATATCTACCTTCCAATTAAAATTCTGATTATCTTCCTTAGTCTCCCCTGAGACCTCTATTTCTTTTTTAGTAGTTGCTAGGGGAGCTCTATATAGTTGTTTAAAACATCAGAACAATCCAATGATAGAGTATCTTCTTCTATGGAGCACCATGGAAATTTAAACCTGGTCTCCACACATTACAATTCTAAATTAATCTTCTCTCTATAGCTGCAGAGCCAAGAAAGCTCAAAGCTTGCTTTTGTAGGTTTCCTTAAGTAACTTGTGCAAGGGCCCAGGACCCTATCTCTACAAGCATCAAAACCTTTACTGGATCTCATTGCCTTATATCTGCTTTGTGCATTGGGGGTGACTTAAGTATTGTTTTGCTCCCAAAATTGTATTTCTGCCATAAATTGTCTTCAGTTTCTTGAATTTTCATGAACATTAATTACAAAAACAAATTAAGCCTCATCGAGAAATCAACTTGACTAGTTAGTTCATTAGGTTTTGTCCCCAAATGATCTCAATTTTCCAAACTACAGGTGAAGACTTCCTAAGGTTTTGTCCATTATCATCAGTTAACCAACAAGTATTAAATGTGTGTCTTACACTTAACCCTACAGAAAGCATGAGAGGAAGGAAAAAACATAGCCAAGATAATCAGAACTGTACAAAGATGGCTTAGTCTTGTTATCTGGGAATTACAGAGTGTCTCTCTAAAATGGGTTATATGAATAGTTATTTTACAACATATTTTTCCCAAGGAAAAGAAATTCTATTACCTTCACATTACAAGTACATAAAAGTGTAGTCTTAATTGTACACAAAGTTGAAAAGAGCATATGTTTCAGGTGCAGAATTTCTCTCTGTGTTCTTTAATCTGACTAGGAACTATCTCATTAATCTGTCAATTTTTACTTCACCAAAATACCTGCCAGGATGCTGTTACCCGTTAAGTTTGTTGTGATGTTACAGAAAACACTGGCTCAGACCTGGCCTATCTGCAGCATAACTTCTTCCCTCCCTCCCTTCTTTCCTTCCTAACTCCTTTCTCCCTTCCTTCCTTCCTCTTTCCTTTCTCCCCCACTGTCTTTTACCTTTTGAAAATATTCTACAGTGGTCAAATGGAAAAATGGAAAAGCTATATATACTGTACTTTCTCCAATGCATCTTTTTTGTAGCAAAGTACTTCCTCCTTACTATTTCCTTCCAACAGTTTATTTATAATTTTTCCTAACTGATAGAGTAGCAGAGTGAATAACTGACAGGGGCATTTATTAAATAAGCATTTAAGCAGATGCCTCTACTCTACTAATGAAGACTTTATGTCTTCCCAAGGACAGTTGTGTTTGAATAAATGGCTTTCTTCTATTTATTGAATAGCTTAGAGAGCAAATGCTTCTTTCTTTTCACCGTACAAAATGCCTTGCAAATGGCCAACTAAATAAATATTTGTTTAATGAATTATGGTATCCCTGTGCCAGGCATCATTCCAGTTTAATTTGAGCTCAAATAATATTGACCAAATATATGTCATTTTCCTTTTCTTGACGAAAATAGAGCAACATACTAATCAGCATTTAACTTTTTGCTTGCAATGCACAAGAATGGAAAATGAAAGTATTAAGACTCAGTTATGCTATTTAGTCAAGAATTATTACAAAATCCTTGTCATCTTAACTATTTATATATTTGAAATTGTCTAGTTAGTAGAACTTTTTGACCATGCAAAGGGAAAACCTCTATGTTATCAATTATTTCAAATGTTCTGCCATTCTAACTTCCATGTTTAGAAAGAGAATCAAGTGCTATTTTATTCTAAACAATGGGAAAGCTGTGACTATTTTCAAAATGAATTCATATGTGTCAGGTGACCGCCAAATAATTTAGTCCCCAGTGTGTGTGTTTTGTTATGTTTTGTTTTGTTTGTTACTCTACTGTAGCATAGAATATCTGCATCTTGTCCCTTCTCTCCTTGAAGATGGAGAACACAAAATTTAGTCTGGCTTTTCAGTTAGAAGATACAACTTTTTCTTTTCCTTCAAACGTGTCCTATTTTATGAAACCCTAATACACAAATATCCAAATGTATAAAATAATTGTGATCAGTCACTTTGTCTCTGAAGGATTTTGCATTTTGAAAAAGAAAGCATCATAAATTTATTTTAAGAAACCCAATTCAGTATCATTCATTTCACATGAATTTGACTGACAACTTTTCATTTAAATCCAATTTTCTTTAGAGATTATCATGTGGAAGAAATTCATAAATGCTTTATTTCAGGTGGATTTACCTTGAGGTACATTCCCACATAAAAACATTGTTATATAATCAGGTATTAAATCTGGTATGATTCCAACTTCCATCATGTCACTTAAGAAAACAGTTTCCACTGATGCTTTTCTGAGAGCTCAATATTCTTTTTAACTTAAGTATGAAAGACGGAAAACAGGTAACTTATTCTGGAGTTTTTGTTGAGCCCAAGTAACTGCATTTAAATATAAGAAAAAATAATAAACATATAATTTCCAGTTTTACATTTTAAGAGCTAAGAACACATTATTAAGATGTACTTCTCATTAAACAACTGAGAAAAGGATCTAATACGATATCCACTAAGAGAGACAAGAAATATGACTTTCACAGCCATTCTATTCCCCTGAAAATATTATGAAACTCCTAATATAACACTACAATTGATTACATACACATATATAAACACACACACAGACACAGAGACATATACACGTGTGTTATTTATATGTAAATGTATGATATATTGCATGATATAGACTTACAGATGCAATATGTAACTGCAATATGCAAAATATCTGATTGAAGCCATTTTTATCTTAAGGAGACTTCAAACTTTTGAACATAAACATTTTACTTCACTTGGAGACAGTACAGTTCTTAGGGATCTATGAATGGAGGATATTAGCTACATTAATTCTTTAAAAAATAATGCATTGTCATAAAATAGAGATTATCACATGTTGACCAAACATTTGTACAGGTCTCTGCTTTCAAACTTGGAGGAAAAATTTATTTGACAGCCTTTTGCATAATACGTATTCGATTATGTTTTTTTAATGATATATTTCAAACTGGTTCTTTTAATTAACTTGTATTATTAAACTTAAGTACTTAAAAAGTGACTTAGAGTCATGATATAACAGCCCAGATTACATTTACTTTTACTTGAATGGTTTCAAAAGTTTTGCTTTTATATAATTTTGTAGAAACAGTAAAACCTTTTATGGATTTTTTGATGCTGTGTCAGGTATTTGGCTAGGTAAAACCCATGGTTTTTAATGCTGACAAGACATTAGCAGATCCTAACAATGTCTATGCATGAACAAACAACTTCAGGAATAAAGCGAAATGAAATAAACACAACATCATACTTTTTTAAAGGAAAAACCGTAAAATTTTATTTAAGAATGTGATGTTCTAGTTAAAATTGACCTCAGTCTTTGTGCTAGTTTTAGGTTTTTTACATAAACATACAAAATTTTAGTTTTATGTATTTATATGAAACTTTTCATATAAGGACAGTGAACAGCTTACCACTACTTTTCCATATCATATTGCCTTCTCTCCCCATAGAATTTTGTCTTCCAATTCCTTAAAGTTGCATCTTCTACTAAAAATGGAAACTTAAAATACAAGAAACACAATATAGCATCATCAGCTTTTCATATCCTTTTCCTTAATAACAATAAAAACAAAACTCATGTATTCTTTTGTTTTTAAAATTAATCCAGTTATTTTGAACACTATCCAATATTTTTCAAAAATTAAAACTACTTTCTGAACTCATTTATCTATAAATCACTTAGTATTTTACTTACATAGGATGGAATGACATGTATGTATGCTCCTCAGCTGTTAGGAAATGTCAGGCGCTGGAAATTCTTAACAGTGTTGCCAGTGAGTCAATTAAATCTTCTACATGGCGCCACCTCAGCTTTCCCCCCAATCCCAACAGAGATTTAAAAAAAAATAAAACTAATAACATCTACAATTAATAGCATTCCTGTAGCCTGTAGGTCTAGCTTGTTACTTCCCCTGACAATAATGGAGGGCCTTATTATTTTGTTTCCCCTGGGCATTTATTAGGCATGATGAGGGAAAGGTTACATCTCTGGAAAAGAGCACAATCTTCCACTCTCTTCTCAATGTTAGACGCCTTAATGGTCATTACATTAGAAAAGCATTCTATGCTACCTATTATATTACTTCATCCCAATTAGAAACTCTTTTTTACTGTGATTGCCAAAAATTTAGTGCTTGTCATTTGATAAGATGGAGAGTGGGATTTGCTAAACATCAGTTATTAGAAAATGTGAGGCATATGCTATATGAGTAGATTGGCTGCCAGTGGGTAGAAATGAATGGGTGGTAATGGAAATTAATGGATGAGGGAAATCTAATTTCCTTGGAAAATGTGCTGTAACTACTATGTGCATTAATGAATCAAACTTCTTTTTATTGTTTAAAAAATGAATAATGAGATATTTTGATTTAACAGGACAACGCCCCATGTTAAATCACAAGACTGTATCAGGTTTCATTCTGTTGGATATATTCAAACCATGTTTTGCTTTGTCTAATAATCTTTTGCAATACTCAGCTCTGAATCGGATCAAAATGTCAATAACCAAGAAAAAAGTTATTAAAATGTCATTCTTCAATTTATCATTTTTAATAACAAAAATGGCATTAAGTAAATATTTTAATGTCTATTTTTAAAATTTCTCCTCCATTACATCCTCTATTTTAAACCCACATTAGGTTCTGACCTTTTGTTAAGGCTACTTCAGATACATAATTTAAATTTCTGATAAGTAAATGGGGACATAAAAACATACACTTGAACTTAAGAGACAATATAGGCTTATACAGACTCCTCTGGTATTTTACAACTATATTTATCTAACACAGACACATTCAAAATGATTTCTAATCTGTATGTTTACTCTAACATTTTCCTTTGGAGAAAATTACTTAAACCCATCATCTCATCTGAATTCTATGATCACATTTAACCACTTTAATCCATCCCCCACACAGTCTAGGTAAATGCCCAATATAATATTTCTTATTTACAAATTTGGTGTCAATTAAGGTTTTTAAAAGAGTATATCTGGTGATAATGTTCTGGAAAACTGGAAGGTGTCAATTAACTATTTAGAGTTCAAATACAGAACAGGAATGTGCATTTATAGAGCCCTTATGATTTTAAACAAAGAAATTGTTTACCCTAAACCAAGTGATAAATAGTAAGAGAGTACAAACAGCTGGATTGGAAAATTCCTTTCCTAGCTTTGCAATTAACAGGGTTAATGTTAGATAAGTCAGTCATTTCTGGGCATTTTTCCTCTTTGGCAATAGGAGACAACTTGCACCATTTCTAAGGTCTTTTCTAGCTGTAAAAATTTGATGAGTCCTTATTATTGCAGTTGGTTTTTCTGCTTGCTTATCTCACAGCAGGCTAAAATTATGAAATAAAAATATCAAAGGATAAACTTAGCATGGCAATAATAGCAATGCATAGAGCTCATGAGTAATGATTACGCCTCTCAATAAAATAATTAAGGCACTCCCTGGAGGATGACTTTTTACTTTAGAAAACTAAGTAATTCTAAAAGGAGGAGCTAAATTAGAGCTTTAAAATAAAAATAAAATAATACTAATACTAGTAATAATAAATCTTTCTAGTAGGTGGACAAGTGGTTCTTGAAAGATGATGGCAAAATTTTTCAGAAAGTTTGGCCCTACCCATTCTCTTTGGCCATCTCCTGCACAAAGGCCTCTGTGCATCTTTTTTTCATTTCTGTACATGATCCAGTCAAGAGAATATAATCCACATTTCAAAGTTTTAAATTAAATATAATGCTTGCAACTATTTATTACTAACAGATATGTTTAGTGATGATACTGATTTTTTTTACTCATCTTTTCCACTCTTCTCAAACCTCCCATAGCCCATCCACTTACTTAACAGCATCCATTAATCACTGAAAAAACAGAAGTGACCTACAATGAACTCCTCTATTTTCCATCAGTTTTACCAGCCCACCTGCATCTGTAGCCATCTCTCTCCATTCCCTCTATTATTGTGGGTAAATTTGTTCTCTCATCAAGGGTCAAGGTTAACTCTTCTAGTGGTGATCTGAACTCACCTCCTTTCTCTGATTCAAGGACTTTGTTCCTGAGATGAATTCACTCATTTGTATCACAAATTCTCTCTTTTTACTAGACAATTTACATCAACATTCAGAAATGCTGTGGTGTATTTTCTTATTTAAAAAAAGAAAAAATCTACTTTGAACCCAAATTCCTCTAGTGCTGCCCCATTTCATTGCTCTCCTTCACAAAAAAATTTTCTATAGGTATTGTCTCAACTTCCTCTTTCCTATCTTCTCAGCCCACTCCACTTGGGTTTTGTCCCCATTACTTCACTAATCCTTCTTTTTATAGTCACGACTAATTTCCCTTTCATCAACTCCACTGGTCTCTTCTTTGTTCTGTGTTGTATCATATCACACTTCTGCTTAGAGCTTGCCAGCAGATTCACACCTGGCTTGGAACCTGAATGCCGTACCCTGGCCTATATGTCTACTTCTACTCCAACTTTTTTACTTTCTTACTTTTCTTCCTCACCTTCTACTCAAGGCACCAAAACATTCCAAGCCCTTTTGGAGTTTAGTGCTCTTGTACTTCACAAATCTGCTGCTAAAGTATTCTTCTTGAACTGCACATAGCTGGCTCCCTCCTGCCCTTCAATTCTCATGTCCTCAGAGCAACCTTGTCAGATCACCCAACAGCAAGTCAAACATGCTGTTTATACTGTTCTCATTTTCTGCAGAGCACTTATCATTAATTAATATATTAATTTATTGACTTTTTCCTCAATAATATGAGACTCATTAGATAAGAATTATTACTTTTTAATTTTTATTTTATTTATTATTATTTTTTTGCTTCTGCATTTCCAGTCTAGAACAGTGCCTGGCACACAGCAGGCTCTCAAAAATATTGCTTAATTAATTTTCTCATCTTTGTATCCTAAATATCATACACATAGTAAATGATTAACAAATGTTAGCTGGCGTGAAATGATTATAAACTCTCTTGATGAATTTACCCACACTATTATTTTATAATGGTGATTTATCAGTGGCTCTTAGAAGGTATTAATATCTTTGAAGAAAGCACTGCCCTGTCAATAAACAGTTTTGAGTAGAAAATAGGATACTATTTGGATCTCATCAACAATTTAAGCTGTTGTTTCATGAGTGTTAGAAAATATTTAGGATGTAAAAAAGAGTTTTCTAATCTGTACATATGTTCAATTTTAGCACTATTATAAGGCAATTCTTTAATCTATTCATTCTATGATTATATCTAGATCAAAGCTTAGGTTTTAGGGCAAAGTACTATTAAAGAAAGCTCACAACCATATATTTAATATTATCAGGACATTATTCACTAAAATCAAGACATCTGACACCCCACAGTTCCATGAGATTCCTACAGACTTTGGAATTCCAAGGATATAGCAAAGCACATTAGCACAAATAATAAGAATTAATTTATC
Organism: Eulemur rufifrons; assembly: GCF_041146395.1. NCBI lineage: Eukaryota > Metazoa > Chordata > Mammalia > Primates > Lemuridae > Eulemur > Eulemur rufifrons. The sequence continues at coordinate 76,236,413 of NC_091001.1, read as the reverse complement.
TGAAAGTAAACAGTAAGAAGGAGACCCCAGAAACTCCAAACACTTAAAGGACCCTACAAAAAGAACTATCCTTAATTCCAACTTTGAATGTCAATCATACTTTACAGAAAAAGAAATCATTAAGATCAGCTGAAAGAAAAGCATATACATCTTTAAAGACCACTTTGCCACAGATTTTTAAAAACCTAAACCCAAGAGTTTCAAAAATCTAAACCCAGAGTTGCCATATTTAACTCACATTGTAGGGCTATCATTAAATAAAATCCTTTTAATATTTGCATTTTATTCTACCAGATACAATAGAACTCTATTAATAATCTAAATCTTTCCATGAGTCTGAAAAGAGCAATTTAACCTAATTATCTTTGTTTCCAGAAATAGTTTCTGGTAAACTTTGCTTGTATCACTATTATATTTTCTCCTTAACACTAGCAAAAACATTTGAAAATCACTATTTTTAGCAGCTTTTTCTTTATTCTCCAAGGAAAACTGACTTTAAAATTGCTGTCCTAAACAACACTTGTGTTGACTTAAAAGGGTACATCTACTCATCTGATACTGGCCTGACACATTTGAAGATACAATTTCCTATTGCCTGAAAGCAAGCTCCTCAAAAGAAGAGACCAATTTTCTTATATCTCATTATCCATCCTCAAAGTAAATGCGTAGAAAACAGGTACTAAATGTTTGTGGAACAAATAAGTGAATAACATAATCCTAATGCCTACCATTGTCAAGTGACTGAAATTCAATGATTCAAAGTTTAAAAAAATAATAAATATTTCATGGGAGAATTACATTTTCCTTAAAAATTATTCCATTCTTCCTCTATATTTTTACACATCTTCAAATTCCATGTTTCTGACATTTACATCTTTCCTGATCCCACTTGTCATCTCACTTCCTTAAACACACACACGCACACACACATTTTTCAAAATGTTCCTGGAGTCCTCACAATATTCTATACACATTACATGGTTGGTGTTTAGAGATCATTTTCCTTAAAAATTCCTTCTCAATATAATATAAACAGATTTACTAACTTATACAACAATTATTTTTTCCTATTTTCTTTTAAATGGCTGTGTCCACATCCACCGCTCACCCTACCAGTTTGCTACAATGGACCCTTTGGTTTAAACTATGTCCATTTCATTTTCCCAAAGAGCATGTTAACATTTTTAATGTTAACATTTTTCACTTCCTTCATTAGGGGTTTCAGTAAGAGGGAAGGAAAGCTATTCTGGAGACTCAAAATATAATTGTAATGAATTAAGTCTCTGACAACTTATTTTATTGACAATAATTTTTTTTTTCTGAAACAAAGGATTTTTATCAGAAATTCTAAATAAGGATTTTGTGAATACTATAAAATTGAATGTAAAATTTATGTATATTTTCATATGTTTCATGTGAATAAGTTCATACTTTTAAAAATATCTTAACAGACCCATGTTGCTAAATAAAGAAGCAACTAATTAAATTAAGACATGTCAATACTACTCCTTTATATTGGCCTGAAACATGCTTTATTGTGGCTTTGATCTCTTTTTACTCCAGGGCTGCCACCAATCTGTATGTCACCTTTGTGGGAACTGGAAAAGGAACCACCTCTACACAGTGACTTAGAGGTAAGGCTTGATGAACTGAGTACCAGCAGGAAATCAACCCCCTTTTGCTTTCTCAGCTATATGCCCTCCTGCAGGGCACAAACTGTACAACTGAATGTGCTAGCCCTATCCTCTGGACCTTATCCACATGACAGTCCGTGCTAGGTGTTTTGGTCATGGTGCCTTTCATGTCTGATTTCCACTTTGGATTAAAACATAACTAACTATGATCTTCTACTTGGGATCCTTTGCACAGAGCTGGCTATACATTAAACCAGGAGTAGTGGCCGGATCCAAATGTATCTCATCTCGAGGCACCTTGCAACACTTGAAGTGGCCAGGGATACAAAACTCTGTGCCACATGGGCAACAATTATTAGTTAAACTAATCAGATTGACTCTCTCAAAAGCAGTGGCGAATACTGGCCAGAGCAAATGCTCAGAGTGGTACAGAAGTACACATAAACTATGCCTGCACATTTCTTACTAGGAAAGCCGGTCTTCCAAGAGCTAATGGTTTTCTAATAATTACATGCCATATTCTAATTCCCATTTGTCTTTAAGATATCTCAGCTTGATCTCTTATTTTTGCAGTCAGACAAAAATGCCCACTAAGCACACAGTCCTTCTCACACTTGAAGACAGCTATCATCTGATTCAAGAGTTGTATCCTCTTTAGGTTCAACAGTGCCTGTTTCTTCAGTCATTAATTATATGTCAAAAGGAGAGTATGGAAAACAGACAGAACTTAATATTCTACGTGAAGTGAAACTAACTCAGAGTGAAACAGAACTATCACCTCCCTTCAACATGTCTTTAAGTTCTGCTAATACAGCAAAAAGAATATAAGTATAAAATTTACACTCAAGCTGTAACTATAAACAACAGTACTGTCTTTGGTGATTTATAAGGCTTTTAACGTTCTCAAAATATCCTAGGGGCAATATAAGGAAGAATTATCTTTATTCATCTCTAACAGGTAGAAATTCTAGGCTTAACCAAATCTTTATTTACCACAGAAGATAATTTTTATAATTTTAGCTTCATAGTTTTGTCATTATTAGTGGATCTCAAGAATAAACATGGTTATAAAAACTTTCTCATTTTTGTGTTGAATAAATCAATTAACATTATTGAGCCCTAGGTACTTGAAATTCCGGCATGTAATGTAAGAGTACAAAAAGATTAAAATATGCAGTTCATGCACTCATGAGATAAACCATTGGATGTTAAAAAAATACTACCATTCACGGAGTGATTTGCACATTACAGAGCAGCCTGAGATGTGCTCTCTGCTCTGAGTGATCCAAGTTTCCCACGCAGATGCCAGCGAGCGAGAGTTCTTCAAAGCTTCCTAACTAAAGTTCACTCTATTATTCAAATTCCTGGTTTTCCTCATGATCTGAATATAGTTTGACTATTTCAGTAAAAGCTGTGGTGGTTAATATGGACTTCTATACAAAATGCCAGATCAGGGCCAGGAAATTAGCTTCTACTGCATGTTATTCTCAGTTTGACTACAAATCTATAGGACATACTCCTGGCAGATCCTTAGGCTTGAGAGGCAAAAAGAAACTGGTACCTGGGGATTGTGCTTTTTCAAGCTTACACAGCAGGACTTGAAGAAAAGAGGTCAGGATCTGTGCTAAAGTAAATGCAAAAAATAACATTTATCAAAATATGAGGCACAGTTATACTTAAGGACAGGTTGACCTAAAATTGCTGACCATCTTGTTGTCCGGTAGTGGAGCTTCTGCTTCACTCTAAGGACTCAGACTTTTAGTCTCATCACAGATATCCAGGATTTCCTTTTTAAAAAAAAAAAAAAAACAAGTTGGCCCCTCATACTTATGGCATTATCTTAATCAGGTTCTTCATGTCATGCCGGGGTAACTGTTATCACTACATCTGTTTTTTTCCACCTAAAATCTAACCTTTATCCCTAAATGGAATAAAGTGCAATTTTTAAAGGTCATTTCCAAACTTTTTAAAACTATAGCTCCTAATAAGAAAAATAATTTTGCATTATGACAAAATACACATGTACTCACATACACAGATACATACTCACGACTCATGATTTCATTAAAAATATTTTCTGATTATCTATAATGTACTCATATTTTCCATTACATTCTACTCTATTTCATTTTATTTAATCCATTCCACAAATGCTAATCATGAGCCACTAAATTAATTTCATAATCCTCTAAGATAGTGGTTCTCAAAATGTGGTTTAGAGACCTCTTGGTATACCCAAGACTCTTTCAGGGAATCCGCAAGGCCAACATTCTTTTCATGATAATACTCAGATGTGATTTGTGTAATTTACTCTCAATATCTCATGAGTGTATATGGAGTTTTCCAGAAGCTACATGATATGATGATGTCAACACTGTGACAGATGACGAAAAGTGTGCTTGCGTATTCTTTTGTTTAAAAATGCTCTCAGTTTTAATTCTTAGTAAACACCAATAAATATAATTACATGCACAAAAGCTCTTTGGGCTTTTCAATAATTTTTAAGAACTTAAAGGGACCACGAGACCAAAAAGTTGTTGAACTGCTAATCTTAGACAAGCTACTGTTTGAAAAACATGAATTTAAACAGAATCATTGCACACATACACATCTCCTTCTATAACTTTCTATTTCTTGTAAGGCAAATGCAAACTGGCACTGAATGTCTTCAACAAGTTAGCTATAATTCTACTATTTCCTAAGAACATTTCTCTGCTCTCAACTAGGAAACTCCATTTTCTCTGCTCTCAACTAGGAAACTCCATTCTAAGTCCCCTAAACACGTCATGTTCACTTCTGCCTTTGAGTCTTATTTCATATTCTCTTCCTGAAATATCCTTAATCCTATTTTTTGCCAACAAATACCTTATCTATCTATGTGAACACCCGGAATTTTTTTGTTTGTCTTATATCCTTTTATTTTTGGAACTGACCTTTCAAGACTCGAATTCATGTGGGAATGCAAAATACATGGCCCTAACTTTCCATAGGCCTGTGGATCCACACCAGGCAATTGGATGGGCACAACTATTACTGCAGTGTGCAGATTACATGGGGAAGGGCCAACCTGAGAGCTGCCCAGGGAGATATGTCAATGCTGAAGGAATAGGAATCATGCTCTGTTCTCTGAAATTGCTCACTGCCAGAAAGGCAATGAGAAGGCCAACTTGATTATGCAACAGGTTACTGACACTATGAGAGAATTCTGTTTATGTTATTTTTAAAAAGATTTTGTCCGAGTCGCCCCTAAACTCCCAAACTCAATAGGTGTACAGAGGAACTGATTCTGCCTCTGCACCTAAGTGGAGATTCTTTGTTGTGTTTCGTAGAACTCTAAGAGCTTAGACTCTAATTTTTAATATATTTTGGAACCCACTTGGTTGAATTTTTTTTCTTTGAAAATGATTGACAAATCAAATGCTGGGTTATCTTAACAGTTGCCTTACACTTTCCTCAATTGCTGTGTCATGCACAATTTTTCTTCATGTAGGTTTGGCAGAGAAAATGTTATCCTTCCTCTGTCCCAAATGTTATCCCTTTGTGATTTGAAAAGGCAACATACATGAAATGATGATAACTTCCAAGCTATTTAAATGTAAAATTGGAATCTTCTGAATTTACAATATTAGAGGACCAATTAGTTAATGTCTATATGAATAGAGAAAAACTAAGTACTCCATGTCTCTAATGTCAAAAGACTGCAGTAATCGGGGATTGTAACCCTGTGTGCATTTTTATAAGATGAAGACTAAGCATACCACAAAAAGTAGTCAATTAAATTACATTCTAAATGTCCTAAACTAGCAGGCTTTGCTAAACATGTCTGGGATTCACAAATAAGATACAGCCTAGAAGAATTCATGATTCTGTCTGCTCCTTTAGAATAAAAAGGATGCTAATCAAAGGTCCAACATACCTTCTCATGTTGAATTTGATTGTTCAACAGGTCATCTGAAATTTTCAAGGCATAACTTAATGTTCTTAGAATTAGTGCTTTTTAATTAACCAAACAGCATAATAAATTATAGAGGTAAAAAAAAACTTAGATAAAATGACATAAATAGCAATTTGTGAAGCTCAACTATCTCTTGGTCCATCAATCATGATAGGATACTTCATTACCATTTATAATACCACATAAAAAGGAAAAGAAAAAAAACACTTAGAACACATTTATGATATTATTTTGGTTTATCTTACAAATAAAACGATAGCCATATTTTGGGGTTAGAGATGATAATTTTGTTTAACTTTCCACAATGAAAGAAAATCCCTTTTTTATACAGCCATACAAAGCATTTAATATGTATTCAGTCACATTTTAATATGAATCTATTTTATACAGCATATGATATACAACATACATAACTTTACACATGATAAATATAATTTTTGTGTTTTGTATATACTATTTTGTGAATCACTTAAATTGTTTTTTTTAAATTATATCCACATACATGAAGACCACACAAGCCTTAGTAAGGAGCAGAGTGTGAAATTATTGAAACTCTCATTCAGGAAATGCTACAAGTTTAAATGAAATCAGAGAAATAGCTAATGTTAATGCAAAAGAATTTCTCTATTCAGCAGAAATACAACGCAGTTTGAAAGTGACATAAGCTTGTCCACAGCATGAAACACACTCCTTCCCTCTTCTGACCTATTTTCTAGAATCTACGTCAGGCTATAAAATTTATCTAAGTCACTTCAACCCTCTTATCTTTCTATAAACGAAAGTCAGTGTACATTTATGATGCTTCCTTAATTTACATCACTGTACAGATCATCTTCCTTAAAAAAAAAGTCTCATCATAAAAGAGTATGCAAAGCACATATTGCCTTATTCAAAAAATGTTTAATCACCAAAGCTGATGCACTGCTTCTATTCTTATTTTCAAAGGATTACTATGATAGCAGATCTAAAACAAACACAATACCTGAAAAAGGAAAGCTATACACTCTCTCCTCTTAGGATTATTCTAACCAGTGTTGCAGCATGTTGATGACTTTACTATATTGACCATGTCATTTTCTCAACTAAAAGTTGGACATCAGAGTGCAATATATTTTCCTACTAGTACTTGAATGACCTATATATTTTAAATTGTTTTTTAACTATTTCCAAATATATATGTTAATTTTAAACAAATATGAAAAAGACATTTCCTGTAATATCACTGACCAGAGGAAAACACCATTAACATTTTGATACGTATCCTTCTGCAAACTGTACCATGAAAATGAACATATGCATTATAATATAGATTTGTTTTTGAGTGGAATGGTATTTTTAAATGTTATTCCATGGCATGCTTTATTCACTTGGTAATAGTAACAAATACATTTTTATGGCAACAATGTCTTTAATACATTCATATGATCTGCATCAATGTTAATGTCTGCCCAATATGCTATCAATGATCATACCATAATTTAGTTAACAATCTCTTACTGGACATCTACTCTCCTTCCTTTTAACTTATGACATTGTAAAAAATTATGGGTTAAATATCTGATTACTATAATTTGCACATCTTTCTATTTTGAGGACAATGGTTGGCTAAGGGCAAAGGGTGTCAATAAATATTTGTTGTATTAATGATTAGATGGATGAATACAGTAACAAATGTGGTTTTAAAAATATCAGTTAAAGGAGCATGTCTATTTGACATTAGGATTTTGAGTCAAGTCACTTCGTACATCCTTGTGCTTTTCCCCATGAATTATGATAAAAACATGCAAAATTGTTAAAAGACTTTCATCCCTCAATGCTTTCTTAGTATGTGTGACCTCCTGTGTGCGATAATGAACCCAACCAACGTTCTGATAGAGTAGAAAAAACAAAACAAGATCACTGTTTTTATTAATGAAAGTAGTATAAATTTTACATTATGCTGTAATTTTCCATTTTTTTCTTGCTTAGAGTATCCAGAGTTACACTGGAAAAAATTTCTCAGCATAATTTATATGCCCCATACTCTTCTCTAGCGTTTTCCAAATTTGATTTAACAAGCATCTATGGAGTATTTATGCCTGACATTAAGCTAGTCACTACAGAGAATATCAAAAAGCTTGATGCAGCTAAAACACATAACCTTATATGGTCATCATACATTATTTGATGACCAAAAAAACCCAAGACATTTCTTTTCTATTATAAGAAAAGACTATATGGTTTATTCTCGAGCTGAGACAAACAGATATAATATTTACACCAGCTGGAAGGAAGACAGAACTTCCTCACCCATGTACTATGGTAGAGCAATTCCATCCCTATTCTCAGCACAGTATCCTTTCTGTTTAACAAATATCTTGGAAACTCGCCAATTTTCAGGTATATTCATCTTGGGATACTGGCCAGTTACTCACAATAAAGCCAGAATAAGAGGCCAGATGTGCACATATAAGAGTAAGAATTATTTCCTTTTGATTGCTTTATCATGATAGTGAGGGATATAATCTACATTTCCAATTATAAATTATTTCATAGTGTGACATAATTTATAAAAGTTTGATAGAATTTTTAAAAAATGACATTCCTACTATGCATAAAATCAATTACCAAGTCATAAAAGGCTTACTCTGTGTTTCAGGTATGTCTGAAAATGAACTTTATTTAACCTATAAAACACTGTAGATTCTCACTGAAAACACTGCATAGGTTCTCACAAGGAAAGGATTTTATGTAGCCCATGAGTCTACGCAGTAAGCAATCAATACCATTCAATATATTCAATGACATTTTCCTATGTTACTTCCTTGTCAGCCTTTAATATCCATTTTCTTAAAAGGAGGTGCAAGCAAACATGCTGGTTTGAAACATCTGTTTGTTCTATTTTAAAAAAATTTCACCCATGATTGGGAGCCAAATATTTTGAGTAATATCCTGTTTATCTTCTATATATAATACAGTGGAATTGCTAAATGAAATAAGAAAAGTGAGAGGTGGCCAACAATACAAATAAGCCATAAACCTTGTTTAAGCTAGTTTTGCATATTATTCTCTTAGTTTTTCTATGGCATGGTTTTACTAGAGTTAAAGTTCTTTAAGTTAGGAGATATCTGGTTAAAATCCGGAAATGTTGCTTTCTATAATCTGCAGAAGAGCTTTTTCCTTTACTTTTTGTCTTTTGAATAAGTGACAAATATTAATTGATTAGGAATAGTAGTAGTAGTTATGATGGTAATAAGCATCATTGTAAGATGTTAATCATTTAATAAAACCAAATTTTATTATGAAGCAAATTTAGAAGATGAGAGTAAATAAATGCATACAAGATTGCATTTTCCAGGACTTCAAGACCAGCCTACACAAGAGCGAGACCCCGTCTCTACCAAAAAATTGAAAAAATTAGCCAGGTGCTGTGGCAGATGCCTGTAGTGCCAGCTACTCAGGAGGCTGAGGCAGGAGGATCACTTGAGCCCAAGAGTTGGAGGTTGCAGTGAGCTATGATGAACCACTGCACTCTACCCAGGGTGATAAAGTGAGACTCTGTCTCAAAAAAAAAAAAAAAAAAAGTTATTTTTCTCTATTCAATCAAAAATATCCATAGATGCTAAGGTAATATGTTAAATATCACAGTGTTACAGTACATTGAAGTTGTTATGTGATAAAGTAACATTTGTTAAACCTATTGTCCCAGATAGCTTTGCTGAATTTTGCTATAAATGTATTTATTTTTACTGAGACCATATTTTCTACACATTTGTTCTGCAGGTTTGCATCCAGAAAGACTACCTATGGTAGAATAATTTCTAGAAAAATCTCAATATATCCTGCCGTCCTGTATAACAAATTGCTCTAAACACCTGTTAATTCTTCTAGGCAAAGAGACCTCATGTGGCATTAGAATGCACATATGCAGCACTAAGATAAATTTCAAAAAGTGATTACACATATTTCTTCTGTGATCACATATAATGTAAGGTCCAAGCCCATTTTGAGAAGCAGGAAATACCAGAAAGACAAAACTGAATTCAGAAATAAAATGCTTATTTCCCAATTGTGGAAGATAGTCTTGTCAGCCATTTGTATTACCTGTTAATTGTGTGGGTTTATAAAAAAAATTTTAGCTTCTCTTTTTGTCATTTATCCATTGATAATAAGCTATTCATTCAAAATTCTTAACCAGAAGAACAGAATGCTAAAAAAAAAAAAAAAATCCTTTGCGTTATAGTGTCTTTGACAGCTTTTGGCTCAGAAATTAGAAAATGAAATGATAACCAGCAACAAAGGCATTCCAGAGTTGAGAATGGATTTTCTCCTAGTGACAGGCACTTCCCTAAGCCCAGAGCCTAATAATAATTTTTTTGAATAAAGAACGAATGTATATGTGTGTGTATGTGTTTATAATCTAAACAGACAGAGAGAGGATTAAAGATTGTTTAACAATGGTTCAACGGTATTAATAGGAATAAATCCAGATATCTTTTTTTTTAAGAGGAAAGGGAGGCTCTGAAAATAATTGATGTAGACTATTTTAACCCTGGAATCTCAAAGAACATTTGAGCTTCCATCATTCATTTTGGTAATTTATAGAGTCAACTCTAATTTCATCATGAACAAAAGAGTAAACTTATAGAAACTGAAATAACAAATATAAAATAGGCAAAAAGCTGTGGAGTAAAAGCTTACAGATTTATAATTTAGCCTGCTAACTTCCAACTTGACAGTTCAGGGATGTTTCCTAACAATGATTAGCTAAGAACAATTACTTTACAGTGATTCAATAGGAAAAGAATTTCTGAAGAACAAATCAAGTCTATTTGTTTGGTACCAGGAATAAATTGTTTTAGGCAACTCTGCTGTCCTTAGTTTTATTAATGAAAAGACTGTCTTAAAAAAGCAAGTCATGCACCAAGACTACTCTGTTTTTGTGCTTCATCAATAGTTAATTTGGTTTTAATTTGCATTTCCCTGATAATTAATGGTGTTGAGCACTTTTCATATGTTTATTGGCCATTTGTCTATTTTCTTTTGAAAAGCTTCTGTTCATGTCTTTTCCCCACTTTTTAATGAGTTTGTTTTTTTCTTGCTGATTTGCTTGAGTTCTTTGTAGATTCTAGTTATTAGCCCTTTATTGGATGTATAGCTTATGAATATTTTCTCCCATTCTGTAGGTTGTCTACTTGCTCTGTTGATTATTTCCTTAGCTGTGCAGAAGCTTTGTAATTTAATCAAGTCCCATTTATTTATTTATGTTGTTTCTGTGATTGCCATTGGGATCTTTTTCATAAACTCTTTGCCTAGGCTGATATCTAGCAGAGTTTTTCCTACATTTTCTTCTAGAATTCTTATGGTTTCATGCCTTACATTTAAGTCTTTTATCCACCTTGAATTAATTTTTGTGAGCGGTAAGAGATATGGATCCTGTTTCATTTCTTCTGCATGTGGCTATCCAATTTTCTCAGCACCATTTATTGAATAAGGTTTCTTTTCCCCAACATATACTGTTGTCTGCTTTGTCTCAGATCAGTTGGCTGTATATGGATGGTTTTATATATGGGTTCTGTTCTGTTCTATTGGTCCTATGTCTCTATTTTCTTGCCAATACCACGCTATAGCCTTGTAGTATATTTGAAGTCTGATAATGTTATGCCTCCCCATTTGTTCCTTTTCCCTAAGATTGCATTGCCTATTTAAGCTCTTTTCTGGTTCCAAATGAAGCATAGAAATATTTTTCCTACATCTATGAAATATGACATTGGTATTTTGATGGGCATTGCAATGAATCTATAAATCACTTTGGGTAGTATGGATATTTTAACAATGTTGACTCTACCAATCCATGAGCATCATATATTTTTCCATTTATTGGTGTCACCTGTGATTTCTTTCTTCAGTGTTTTGTAGTTCTCTTTGTAGAGATCTTTCACTTCCTTGGTTAAGTATATTCCTAGGTATTTCATTTTCATGGTAGCTATTGTGAATGGTATTAAGTCTTCGATTTGACTCTCAGCTTGACTGTTATTGGTGTATAGAGGAATGCTACATTGATTTTGTAGCCTGAGACTTTGCTGAATTTATTTATGAATTCCAGGAGTCCCTTGGTGGAGTCTTTGGGGTTTTCTAGATATAAGATCATATTGGCAGCAAAAACTGATGGTTTGACCTCCTTTTTCCCAATGTGGATATCCTTTATTTCTCTATCTTGCCTGATTGCTCTAGCTAGGACTTCTAGCACTATGTTGAATAGAAGTGGTCACAGTGGGCATCACCTTATCCCAGTTAGAATGTCTTTTATTAAAAAGTCCAAAAACAATATATGCTGGCGTGGATGCAGAGAGAAAAGAACCCCTATACAATGCTGGTGTGACTGCAAATCAGTACAACCACTATGGAAAACAGTATGGAGATTCTTCAAAGAACTAAAAGTAGACCTACCATTCCATCCAGCAATCTCACTACTGGGTATTTACCCAAAGGAAAAGATGTCACTTTATCAAAAAGATATCTGTACTCCAATGTTTATTGCAGCACAATTCCCAATTGCAAAGATGTGGCATCAACCCAAGTGCCCATCAATTCATGAGTGGATTAACAAAATGTAGTATATGCCATGGAATATTACTCAGCCATAAAAAGGATGAATTAACGCCTTTTGCAACAATATGGATGGAACTGGAGACCATTATCCCAAGTAAACTATCTAAAGAATGGAAAAACAAACACCACATGTACTCACTATTAAATTGGAACTAACCGATGAGCACACATGTGTACAGAGGGAAGTAAAACTCAGTGGAAATCAAGCAGAGGGGAGGGGGAAAGAGAGGATGGCTGAAACTTACCTCCCTGGTACAATGAACACTATCTGGGTGATTGGGACACTTATACCCTGGACTCAACCATTACAAAAGCGATCCATGTAACCAAAAACATTTGTATCCCCATAATATTTTGAAATTTAAAAAATTAGTTAATTTGGACTTCACAGCAGAATGTTCACTGCATATCTGTTCTGAACATAGACTATCTAAAGGATAATTCTAACCCGTCATCAAAAAAGCCTTTGATATTATTAATATTAACACAGTACATTATACATACAATGTGATTCACAGATATTGGGTAATGATAATAACTAAACTTTACCTGATCTTTGCCTTTCAGAAACAACTAGGAGCATTCTTAATCTAAAGTTGTCACTAAGGGATCATTTAGCATAGCATCTAATTTTTTTCTTTCCTATTTCATCTTATAAAGCTTACTTTTGACTAGAAAGATGTTGAAAATAGAAAAAATACAAAACAGTAAGAAATGTGTCAATATGTTTATCTACTTGATCATTTTAACACGTGCATATTACCTTATTTTAAGCCATACACTTAATAAAATGTTCCAAACTTAAAATGTTCTTTTTGTCTTTCCATCATACCTAATAAATTTTGTTTTTATGGTCTGCAAATACATAATTTATAATTTCCTGAAGCTGCCTGAGAGTCATGAACCACTTGTGTCTTTTTTCAATTTATTCACTTATTTATTTATTCAGTCGTTCTTTCTAATTCAAAATATAAAGATCTGTTGGTCAAGAAGTTTTATTTATATATCTCTGCTAATTCACCACATTACTAAAGCCATCTTCACTAATCAAAATTCACTCTAAATTTGTTAATTAGAAGTTCTCTTTTCCAAATCACAGAGCATTTACTGATTATTAGTCTAGATACAGTATAGACATCTTGGCTTCTCCTTTTTGCCAGTCAATTAAATACAATTAAATGCTCTTAAATATATATCTCTAAGTTTACCTTCCCAGCCAGAGAAGATGGATCCTACTGTTTGCATCCATGGGCATGAGGAATCCTTATCCCTTTCTCCTGGATAGAAAAAGCAATTTATTGCATTTTCTAGGACCACTAATGAGATGCTTCTCCAGCTCCAAGCTCAAATAGAGAATGTTTTTGCTGATTTCAAAGGACACTGGAATCAACATTTTCTGTGGGCATTTGATAAAAAGTAATTAGGTCAAATGCCCACCCAAGGTACTTGTCTTAGTTTTTCCTTACAATAAAAAAACCATTAGTATTCCTCCCTACATTCTTTCCCCTATTCTTTCTTCTTTAAAAAATTCAGGAACTTGGGACCTCAGAGTGATTATCTTTTTGTCTTCTTTTTTTTAATTCAATGTTTTTAGATACTATAAAATCATGCTAATTTATCCCAATTGGAAGGATGCCAATAAGAAACAAATAACTTAGTAACAGAATATTTTGAAACGTATGAAGTTTCTGTTTTAATGTCTCCAGGTATACTGCTGACAGAAGAACAAGAAGATTTTGTTCCTAGATAAGCATGCAATATCTGCATTCACCTCATTATAATGAGTACATTCAATATTTGAGTGTGAATGCTATTGCTGAAGTTATTTTTAAGGTATAATTTACATACAGCAAACATTACCCTTTTTAATTAAACAGTTACATGAACCTTTACAAGTGCTTAAAATCATGTAACCTCTGACAAAATGAAGATATAAATAATTTCCATCCCAGCTTCCCCAACACCGGTACCAGGCAACCAGTAATTGTTTTCTGTCCGTATACTTTTGTCTTTTCCAAACTATTCATATAAGCGGAATGACACAGTATATAGGTTTTTGAGTTGGCTTCTCTGACTTAGCACAAAGTATGTGAGATTCATCCAAGTTGTTGCATGTATTTTTTTCTTCTGTTGAATATATAAATTACATGGATGTACCCCAGTTTATCCATTAAGCAATTGATGGGAATTTGGGTTGTTTCTAGATTTTAGCAATTATAAATAAACCACTGTATATGTTAGCTATGGGTTTAATTGGGGGTGGTAAATGCAGAAAAGGGAGCTTATGTTTTCACTTGCCTTTGCTAAATATCGAAGTAGGCTTGGTAGTATTTTATTAGAAACCAAACATGTTCCAAAGCAACTTTATCATTTCTCATGCCCACCAGCAATGCATAAGAATTTCAGCTGCTCCACATTCTTCACAGTATTTGATATTGCCAGTTTTTTAAAAAATTTTAGCCATTCTTATAAAGGTGTGGTAGCTCATTGTAATTTTAAATTTATATTTACCAATGGCCAATGATATTGAGCACCTTTTCATGTACTTATTTGTCTTTCATATATTTTTAAGGAATTGTCTTCTCAAATGTTTTAATAATTTCGGTATTGTGCTCTTTGTCTTCTTATTGAGTTGTAAGAATTCTTTATACATTCAGGATACAAGTCTATTATTAGATTTCAGTTTGCAAATATTTTCTTCTACTTCTTTCCTTTTTATTTCTTAACTGGGTATTTCAAATCTATTGCTAAAAAACATTATTTTTAAAAGGTAAAAACTTATTTAAATTATTCCTTCACAATTATTTTTCCCCATGTAAATATCAATGAAAACTATGACCATATTATGGTTTACAAAGCTTTTAGTTCCTCTTACAAATACTTTTTGAATCTACTTTACAAAAAATATACATAGTGAACAATTTAAATGCTCTTTTGAATTCTTTCCCACATAGCTTATTCTCTAGGGAAAAATACATAAAAGTATTTTATGCAGAGGTGAATCCTGGTGACTTATAGTTTTTGGTTCTATCAACAGGTAAAGACATAGATTTCAACTTCTCTTATCTCTCCTCTTCCTTCTTAATACCTTTCCAATTTGAATTTGCACTTACATTCATCCCTGGATCCTATTAAACAGGAATGTGATTTCTATTCTCCCAGCTCAATAAGACAATGTCTTGCTGAGTTCCTTTTTCTTTCACCAGCTGTTTCCAGATCTACTGCTCACTCATATGCTGGCCAAGGTGCTAAGAATGCCATAAAGAACAAGCTTTCTCAGGCTGAAACCTCAGCATTTCTCAAATCCTTGACTTTCTCTCTGGGATAAATATCAGTGGAGAGACCAGAGAATAATAGAAGAAACACACAGTTTGGGGAATCCAGTAGAACTGGGCCTGTGTTCTGGATCTAACATCATTTATTTGTTTATTTACTCTTTCCTTCACCATTCCATGATTCCTTCAGCATATAACTTCTTGAGCATCTGCTGTGTGCATCATACTAGGAACTGGGAATACAGTAGTGACTGAGACACTTTGAGTTTTTTCCTTCAGGGAAATGGCAGGTTATTTGTTGTCCTGAGTAAGCTATCAAGCTATTCTGTGTTTCATTTTTCTGTTTGAAACAGAGAAAGAAATTATTAGCTAACACTATTACTGAAAGTGATAATTAAATAAGACATACCAACGATGTCTACATTTTTAAACAATGAGGTGAATGGGATATTCTTTGTGACCTTCCCTCCCTCATTTCCTGCAAAGGTGGCCTCCTAAATAACCTGTACCTGGTGAAAAAAAGGTCCAGCTGCAGCAGCTCATTGAAACGAATGTTTGTGAGGATGGACAGCTAATTGTAACAAGAAGCCCAGGGAAACTGGATTTCTGGTGTATAATCTTGATAATCTATCCAACACTATGGTACTATTATTGCAATAGCTTCAGAATAAATCCTCAGTACAGAAGGTTGCCTTTCAAAATATTTTCACTCTTATACTAATGCTTTGACTGTTCTGTATCATTTTTATTCACCCAGTATCCTCTTTGTAAGCAGACTTTGCACATACCTATGAAGCCTTTGCGCTTGAAGGAGAAAAACTTGGAAAATAGGGCTAGAAAACAGTTTGACATTAACTATGTATTCAATTTTAGAAAACAGATTATCTAATGTCTTGGGAATATGATTCAACGAGGACATTTTTCTGAGATAAAAAACAGTTTTTACAATACAATCTATTAAAAGGCAATGATGCAATATAAGCTTTTTATTGTTAACTCCATTCTCATAACTTCAGTTTCAATAAAAGATCCGATTAGAAATGCGTCCCCATGTGGCAACTGCTCTGGAATTTCTGCCATTATTTTCCAGGCATTTTGTCTATTTTTATCATAAAGCCAAAAAGGAAAAGTCTGGATCAAAAGTATGCATTTATGAATCTTTTAGCCTAAAAGCCTAAGACTCAATCCAAGAGAGGGTGGAAGATAGGATGAAACTTCTGAAACCACCCAGTTTTCTTCTATCTTCATGAGGATCTGCCACCAAATCAATTCAGAGAGAGAGAGAGAGACAGAAAGGGACTAGGGGAGGGAGGGAGGAAAAAAGGAAGAGACAGATGAATAATCCTGACTGGTATTTCTATTCACAAAGGTCTCCCACAAACTATGGTCATTCCTTATTCTGTACAATTATAATCATAAATTGCTCAACATCTGAATCTAGTCCTTCAACTAAATAATGACTATTGAGTATCCAATGTGAGCAGGACCCAGAGGCAGAGACCCATCGCACCCATATGATTGTTTTGTATTATGCACACATACACACACACACACATATAAATATTCTCCAAAAACTAGCTAATATAACTAGCATTAATATGAGTTTATTGATTGAAATTTTTGCATGTGGTCTCTTTTATTCCTTAAGCCAACTAGTGAAGTAGATATGAGCATTATCCATATTACACAGAACACAAACTGAGGCTTACAGAAGCAAAATAACCTTGTGCAAGGTCATACAGACAGCAAGCAATAGAGGAGAATAAACATAAATATTTGGCCCTTATAGCTTTTCTGTAGCGATGCAAGATAGGGCTTTGAAAGGCTAACTCCCTCATCACCTAGGCACACAGTAGGCATAAAATAGAAAATGTCAACTGGTACATCAGTGAATTTGAGGGCTCCAAAATAGGCTTAGTGGTTATAAAAAGCACAGCTCTTTGTAGCCAGAACACTACCTATTATGAAAATAAGCTGTTGGCAGGACCTGAAAGAAATCAGAGAGGGCCTCGTGAGGATTAAGAAGGTATAATGAATATCAGGAAGCTGGTTTAATGAGAAAGAAATTCAATATACTTTGCCTCTCCTTCAATCCCTTTTGTGTTTGGTGTACTCAATCTAGGAACAACTCAGTTTGTTTTTTTGGTGTAGCTTTTTTTCCCCACATAGCCTAGAAACGATTCACGTTTCTTTAGTGAAACACGGGACCAGAATAGTTTATGCAGATGATTATAAAAAGGATGGATTATTGGTGAAGGCATATAGGTCAATAAAACACATGGTGTTTAATGCAACTAGTATCATTGGAAGTTACTGACAAGACTATAGGTACACCGACAAGAGGCAGTTACGAAGTACATGAATTTGCAGAATGATTGAATTTTTATCATCAAAAGCAACATGGACTAAGCCTTCTCTAGTGACTTCTGAAATAACACATACAAGAAATTGAAATACAGACATACAAAGAGCAGAATAATAAAAAAGCTATCAAAAGCAAAGTATTTGAGATACACACATAATTAGGAATGAGTGCCTTTCTGTGAGAGAAAGTTAAATGATACTTATAAGAGAGAATACTTATATATTAATCATTCTAAAGGGAAAGCAATGACTCAATTTTTAGACTGAAAAATAATAGTACTAGAGGATAGTCTAAATCCTTCATTTTACTGAATGAAAATGGAAGCCCAAATTATTTATGCTATATGCAAATTTATATAGTCTAGGGCTTGTCCTTCCATGCCATACTGTCTCCAAGATTTTTCATGAACTAAAAATCATAGTACTAACTTCTTTATCTTCTGTTTGAGGTTCCCTTTCATCCTTTGATTTTTTTTTCTTTTGTATTTCTATTAACTCAGTCATTCGTACCTCCCCTTCATTAGCTAGTGGCTGAAACTTTCTTTCAATCTAACTTCATTTTATTAATTAGGGCTTAATTTTCCAACCTGCCATGATTCTTTTGAATTCTCAGACTATTGTCCAAATTCTTTGTCAGCCCCACTTCGGACGCTGCCAACATACCAATAGCTCATGCTAAGATATTTCTCATTCCTGGTAAAATGACATGTAAGTGTAATGCTACTACACTGTTAGATTCTACAAAAACAATTTGCTTGGTAAGATCATCTTACCATCCACAGTAAGCTCCACACACAATCTACAAAGGAGTCCTCACAATAATAATTATATAGAGGACATCCTTTCTCTGTTTTTTATCCAATTTATTCATTCATTGGCAAGAGGAAAGGTTTATGATTATGCTGAAAAGGGGAACCTCAAGATCTTGCACATTTTTGCTCTTTAATTGGAATATATATATTTAACCTTAAACTCATTCTATTTTCCTACCCTCGCTATCCTATTTTTCCGGAACATTCACTTCCTTATCAAAGTATGCACCAATAAAATCTAAGTTTTTAGGTTTTATTTACCATGTTCTTTGTCTTTGCCAGACACAGTTCTAAGCCTTCTGTATTCATCATTTACCATAACCTTTCAAGATAGGTATTGTCATTGTTTTTGTTCACAAATGAGAAGAATGAGGATTAGACATATTCACTCTTATAGAGGTGAACCCAGGCAGTCTGATTTTAGAGTTTGCAATATTAAAGATTAAGTTTCACTAATAAACACTCTCTCACACACATACAATTTAATAAACTACACTGAGGCTAAATTTCAGATGTATATCACCTTGTGGTTTTCAAGAAATACACTCATTATAAGAAAAAATACATACTTAAGTATGAAGATAACCTACACTCCAGTTTCCCAACTATACTTAATCACCTAGTCAAAAGCATTCAGTTTTGTACTGGTCCCTATATTATCAATATTTTTCTCTCTAAGAGAGAAGAACATAGCCAGGAAGCCACAGCAGAATGTGTAAGCCAAGGATCTAAGCTTGTATCTATTCTGTAACAAATCTCATCATACTCAGAAAAATGATTTTTAAACTGTCTCTTCCATAAGGAGAATTTCTAATTTAAATGCAGTTCACTACTGGAGAACGCATTAGTTCTGTGCCATGCATCCAGGAAATGCTCAGTAAATATTAACAGATAATTTCCAAAGTTACAGATAATATAAATTACACATGTAGTACACACATCTGAGGTTTTAAAAAGCATAAATTCAAAATAGAGTTTTAAATTATATATAAGAACAACTGCAAAATTAACTTTGTGAAAGCTTCAGCAAGCACATGATACAAAATAACCTGAAACTTACTTGGTAATCAAATATGAACAGTGATGCTGTTATACTGGGCTTTTTATTCTTTTCTTCAAAATTCATTCTCAACATTATTTTCCGTTTTGCATATCAAAGTCTCTCAAGCTTAAAGAGAAGTGTTTGTTCTCAGTTTAAGAGAAATATAGGGTAATAATCTTGAATATAAAAGATCATTTTAGAAAAGAAATACATTGATGGAAGCATTTACACTGAGGCCTTATTATCAATCAATATGTCACTTATTATTAATTTGGGGGAGAGCTGCATTGCTTCAGGGGCTGACAAAGGGCCTAAACTGAGAAATAATGAACTGCCAAGTTGAAAAGGATCTTAGAGGTCATTTAGTACCACCTTCTAGTTTTCCAGATGAGGACACAGAGACACAGAGAGTAACAATGACTACCCCAAGGTCAAATCATGAATTAGTGGCAGAGAAAAGAGCTCAGAGGGACCGAGGCCTCAGGGAACTCTACTGGAAATTGGGAGAAACTTTGAAGGTCTCAGTGGATTTTAAATAAATGCTGCATCCCATCTAGTTTATCTTTCAGTCAAGGATAAATGTAACTGCAGAAAAGTCCTGGCTTTATATGGAGCAGATCAGTTCAGAGATTCACAGCCACAATTCTTGTGTGACTAAGCAAAGGCCGCCACAGCTTTACAGTCCTGCATGCTTTAATCTCCAGCTGTTATTCTGGCATACTCTCTCCGGGTAGGAAGGGATCTTAAAGATAGTAATTTTTAACTTTGTAAAAAACTCAGATGATTTTAGTATATAAGTATTTAAACAGGTTATAATATTCAGAGTCCATTATATAGAGGAAACGTCTTGGCTATGTGGAACATATATGACTTTGATAATGAATAGTGAGCAGGTTCTACCAGGAGATAGCTTAGAAGTAGTAAGATCTCCTGTGCTAACTAGAATGTCACTGCACATTGAGCTCTCATGACTAGGACAGAGGAAATCAATCAATCACTTCAATAGGAAGATGTTAAATAAGTAGTTTGCCAAGGTAGGGGATCAGTGGGAAGGGGCGTGGTATTTTTTTTTTTTTTTTTTTGTAATCTGTATTTTTGTGGCACAATGCTAAAATGTACATGTACTCTGCTTAAAGACTATTCACTTATCAATTATCATCTCATATCTTCTTCCAGGAAAAGGAAGACATTGATGACAGACATTGGTGCTGGGAAGGGGTAAGAGAGGATAGGCTTACCTTCCCTTGCAAAACAAGCTGAACCATTTTCGTACACGTAGGCCAGTTTAAACCAGCTTAAATTTTGTATGTATGTACATTATTTATAGTTGTATAAAACTTCATATTTATTTATCACATATTTAATTAATGTCAAAGACAGCAGCCATAATGTAAAGTAGCTCTGCAATAAAACCCAGAAGACTTGAGTTGACATTCCAGATCTGCATTTACCTGGCTTCTGGCCTTCACCAAATCAATAGCTTCAGGATGCTAGAGCTAGAAAATGAAAACCTAAGAAACCATACAATGAAAATCTTAGAAACCATCCAGGGCAACCTCCTCATTTCATTGATGGGGAAACCGCATGTAAGACACATTCAAATGAGGAGAGCTAGATAGCTGGCTGAGCCAGGACAGTCAGCAGCCACACTAACCTCCTTCTAGGACATCTCCTACTACTACAGAAGATGGAAAGTTTAAAACCACATTTCACAGATTCCCTTGGTATTAGGAGTCTTCACATGGCCTGGGGTTTATTAAACTCCCAAGAGTAGGAAGTGAGCATCAGGAGTGGGCTCGTACAGTGGTGGGATCTCTCTCTCCCTCTCTTTCTCTCTCTCTCTCATAATTTCACTCTGTAAGTTTCATTTAAGGAGGGAATGAGTCAATGAGGATTTTTTTTTTTCTCTCTCTCTCTCTCTTTTTAATGGCTCCTGGAGTTTAAAAAGCTGCAATGAGACACTGGAATTATATGATTAAGTTTGAATATTGTATGTAGAAGTTCATCACAATTTCTTTAAATACACAAGTTTTTTTTAAATTGTCTTCATTCAATTTTGTGACCACATTTTTCCCAAGAAATATCTCCAAGTTTTAAGTATTTAAAGAGCAAAAATTTTCATTCAGACAATTTAATTTAGAACAATTTGAGCAACATTTCTGAAGGCCAACATATAATAAACACACTTTCTTAAATAAAATGTGGGTTTCTTACACACTGATATGTATTTATATTAATATTTTGAAATGCCATGATGATTTCTGAATTTTTAGTTGAGAAGAAATAAAAAGGGGGAGGCCAGAGGAAATGCACTTTTCAGAATAGCCAAATTTAACCTGGAAAATGGAAACAGAGTTAGTGTCAACAGCAGCCAAAAGAAGACAGACCACAAGGTTGTGTACACCAAAGATTATTTCCAGATTTTTTGGAATTTTATGCATTACTTCATCGCTTCCTTATTTAATCCTGCCCACTAACTACAACACAGTACTAATATTTTAAATCAGCTATGTAGTCCAAAAATCTCAATAGGTTTATTAGAGACAATAATTGATATGTAAAGAATTGTTACTCCATACACATGCACCAAAACACACACACACACACAAAGAAAATAACAATACCAGATGTTTTTCAGCTGTGTCCAAAATTAAGATCTCCTGTGCTAACTAGAATGTCACTGCACATACAACGTTGAAATATAAAAGCCATTTCTTGTGTAGCATCCAAGGAAAATCTTTCATATTCAAATTGCCTCTTACATTAATGGAAATGCCAAAATGATTTGCATTTGTTTATCCACAAATCATATTCTTTTAGTACTTCAGAGATAATGGATCACACTCACCCCTCATAATATTTGATTCTAATAGGTTTTCAAAAAGCAACTTTGGCTGGACACAACATAGAGAAATGCTATTAAGTACATGATTGCATGAAGATATAAATGTAGAGTGTTTAGAATACGTTTGATACACATTTAAATACTCCATTAAAAAACTATTAATGTTGTGATTAGAAAGTAAATCTATGGTAAAGTGGTATTGATAACAGAAACATTTTGATATCCTGCAAGAAAATTAGTGGTATTTCAAAGAATTTTACAAGCTTTTATACAATACGTACACCCACCACAATAATGTGAACCCCTTCAAAACAAGGATCTTGTTTTGCACATATAGTACAATATCAATTTGATAAATATTTTGTAAAATTAATACAGAAATGAATGAATGAAATTCAGTTAGCTCAGTGTTAGACAGTTCTTCAAATATATTAAGTAGTCAATAAGTGGACACAAAAATATGTTTGGACTAGAAATGATAGGAAGATCTCCCCAGAAAATTAAAACTAAAATTAACTGAGACGCTCAGTATCTTGTTGAAAAAAAGGTTTACAGTGATACCTTAATTTTTGTATCAGAGTATGCTTACAAATGCTTTAACCTGAAGAGGACTAAAACATTAACCATTTCTCCAGTATGTCTGCCATGTTGTGTTTTGACCCCCATCACTGGTCTTACTCCTCTGTGCAATTTGCTAACATGGCACCAAGAGTTGAAGAAGGAAGGCAGACACCACATTAGCTAGATAATTCATTAGTCCAGGTTATTTTATTATTTTTTTGATCTACTATAATCTATAATCACTTTCGCTTATTCATTTATTTATTCAATAAATATTTACTAAGTTCCTATTATACACTACACAAGGTAGATATTCCACTATTCCATGGTAAGCCTGACAGATATGGCCCCTACCTCCTCCCAGATTAGTTTAGAAAGGAAGGTCATCAGGAATGAAGATGTTTATATGGGGCTGAAGGATTAGGGTGTAGTAAAAGGGAAAAGAAGCAAGACTTCTTACATATCCCCTATGTGACAAGCACAGTTCTAGGCATTCCTTCCCCAGAGTTCCTCCTCTCAAGGAATGTCTTCTCCAGACATCCACATACTCAGGTCAAACATTTTGGAGTTATCCCTGACTCTTTCCTTTCATTTTCATCCTACAGTAAAAACCATCAATAAATCCTTCCAGCTCTGCCTTCAAAATCTGTACTAACATTAACCAGTTTTTCTACCTCCTCCACTACCACCCTCGTCCATCACCACATCTGGACAATACAATTGTTCCTCTACTCCCCCTCTTGTGCACCTGTAATACATTCTTCCTACTAGAGTGGTCAAAACACAAATCATATCACTTTTGTTTTCAAATACTTCAATAATTTTCTGTTGAATTTAGAATACAATTTGAAGTTCATTATGTGGCCTGTCAAGTTCTATGCAGATAACTGGGACCATCTCTTAGTCTAGCTCTTAGCCTCCGCTCTGCTCACTAGGTTCAATCTCTTTAGCCTCTAAGGCCCTTGCTGGAGTGTTCAAGCCACCCCCACCCCAGGCCCATTGCACTCACATGGAGTGTTTTGCCTTAGAACTGCATGTTTTTTCCTTGTGTTAGCTCAAGTATCACCTTCTCAGAAGGTTTAATGTGATCACCCCTACCTAAAGTAGTAGTGTTCCTTGTCCATTCTATATGTCCTTATCCTGCTTAAATTTTCTAAAAATCAATTACATTGTATTATACCCCTATTGATTTCTTTGTCATCCACCTTCCCATCTGAACATATCCATAAAAGCAGGGCTTTGTCTTTACAAGGGTTTATCCTTAGCACCTACAATAGTACTCAGCATATAGCAAGAGCTAAGAAAACATTTTTTGAAAGAATTATGTTATTTAATTCTTGCGTCCTCTGAAATCGCTAACATAATTACTATTACTAGACAAAAATAGGTTAAAAAAGATAATGTAACAATTTTTGTAAAGAGATAAAATAATTCAGGAAATGGGGCTCAAAGTTGAAAACTAGGAGCCTAGCATTGGGTTGAAAAAATAAGGAAGTAGAAATAAAAGAAACAACATGTTTTGGTATGTTTGTTTTTTAATTCCTCAATCTCTTTAATTCTAATACTACAAACAATATATCATACTTTCAGGAAAAATGTACCTTAATTCTGTAAATTAAGATTTTACAACTAACGATTTGCTTTCTTAATTTCCAGTAAAAAATTAAAGACTATACACAATGGGCGTTATTTACAAAGGATGAGAAACAAGAGAAAACATACAGTGGCCACCACTTAATCACTCCTTCCTTTTTCTTTTTCCATATGAGACACAAGCTTAGTTACTGACTCTTGTTAGGTCAGGAACAACTAATAATTTGAATGTAGGGCATAATGCACTGGAGTTGAGACTGACAAGGACGCAAGAGCTTACAACAAAAGAACACTGGAAAGTGTGATGTAGGCTAAAGAAGATTATCATGCCTTCCTCCATTCGGTGGATGAATAGTTTTGTGTTTTGTTTTAGTATATCTTCAGGGCTGAATGAATGCTTTGTGTAGTAAATAGAGTAAAGCTCAAATGAAGTTTACTGCCACCATATGGTTCCAACCACGTATGTACAATGGTAGATTCATTGAAAAAAGAAAAAAAAAAAGGCTGAGTTGTTTTCCTAGAAAAGGCAATTGTGCTGCTAGAACTTTAATGAGCAAGAGTTCAAATGCAAGCCAGAGCAAAAAAATCAAACGTAGAACATCATTTCGTTGGTGCCTTTCCAAAACAGCAATTTGATAAAAGTGCATCTGCAAGTCTTTTATCTGCAAACTTAATTTTATTATTGCACTATACTGTACTTAAAATAAAAAACAGATCCACACATTTATTAAAATTGTAATGAATGAATCACTTAGGCTTTGATCTGCTACACCAGTTGCAGTGAACTCCCCTGAAGGGAGATCAATTAAGCATACATATTTTTTCCCTTTTTAAAATAACACTTTAAGACAGAGCATTTGAATTTCATTTTATTAAACTTTAGGCACAGCAAACATTACAAAAAATAAACTCTCCATCTTTCATGCTATTTTTAAAATATGGACAATAGTCTCATTTCATTCTTGGTATGAAAAAATAAAATTTTAGACTTGATGATGGGGTTCAGGACTTCCTGCCCCAACATGTGCCACTCTGGCATACTGAAAACTGTGGAAGCAGGGAGTCACTTTCTGCTTCCCCTGCCTTTCTCCTCTGAAGCCGGCCATAAAACCTAGGAAGGATTTTCTGACCTTCAAGAGAAGCCTATCATGAGATACTCAGGTGAGGGGTGCCCTCCCTATACCAGAAGGAAAGAAACATCCTTATTTCTGAAAACAAAGGGTCACAGAGAAGAATCTAAACAAAACAGGCTTTGCTAAATCCCCTGCAAGTTTATTGCCATTAGATCATACCTCCTTTGTCCTATCATATTTTATCATATTTCTCCATGACTGTCCACTCTTCATCAAACCAAGCATAAAAATAAACAGGTTTAACCATTTTGGGAGTCTTCATTTCCTTATGGAGGCCCCTGTGTCTTGTAAAACTTATATTAAATAAATTTGTATGCTTTTCTCTTATGTACCTGTCTTTTGTTATAGAGGCCTCGACCATGAATTCAGAATGAGTAAGGGAAAGATATTATTCCTCCCCTACAAAAAACATTTCCTAAATGTTGTCCAACACAATACACTAAGAACTCTTTTATGGCACAATCAAGAAGCACTATTAAAATGTTGTGTTTCTAGGAAAGTACTCTCTTCATCAAATGCCATGCTTCCCTAGAAAACAGAATCTTACTCCCTATTGTGATGGTTTTGATTTATCTGCTGTAGTATACCATTGCTTTTGTGCTCCAAAACACAAAGTAAGAGACTCATATAATGATGAATTTGTTAAAATGACTTTCCATAAGAAAAACACATTTATTTTCCAGTGCATATAAAGAGCTTTGCTATGAGTCTGAAAGTGTCTTCCATGTCCCTAGGAAGGAAGTTGCCCAATCAGGCCAGACAGGAGAAGGAATTCTCTATAAATATAACTGAAAGAGAACAAAAGGAGACACATCATCAGAAATATGACTTCACATACACAAGATGATGGAATATAATGTTTGAAGTGTTATTTTCTTTGCTACTTGAAAATGGAATGATGGAAATTGTACTAGGGCTGTGTTCTTGTTCTGGCTGTGAAACTAACTGGGTGACTTAGAATTCTCTAAATTTTTTTTTTCTCAGTTTGTTCCTCTCCAAATAAAGAGTGACTAGCAGAGACTGTAGTAGATACTCTTCATAATTTCTTCTAACTCCAAAATTCTATGGATTATGTAACTTGGATGTTTTCAAAGATATTTTCACTTCTTAGTAAATCATTCTTGATTTTATGACAAATTAATACTGTGTTCAAGCATTTAGATACAGACTCCTCCAACTGAAAGAATTGGTGAATTTAATGATCTTAAAAAGGAGGAGGAGGAGAAAAAGAAGAAATTTTACTTATTATTGCTCTACAGGAGTATCCCAAAATCCTACTCACTTGAGCATCTACCATTTTATGCAGCTCTGACAAGGTAAAATAAACAAATATAGAGGGTCTTGAAGGAATTATGAATTCCTGAATAATTATGATTTATCAAAGTAAAAGTATTGGCATCAGTTAATGGGCAAGTTAGGAGCACCACTAAAGTAAAGAGAGACCTATATTTAAAGGAATTACATTCATTATTTAACCTGTACCAAATTAAAAACTAAAGCAAAGCATATACGACATTGAGAGCATTGCTTCAGGTCATTTTCACATATGATTCTAATTACTAAATATTCCAGAATGAGAAGAAAGTGATTAGAGACTAATTACGGTGGCTAGTAAAACTTTTCTTGAAACTTCCTTTCCAAAAGTTAACATCACATTTAATCATTAAGATATCCTATCTTAAAAACTGATTTTTTTTTTAGTTCACGTCAACCTCCACATAGGATTTGGAGTGATTATGTTAAGACAGGGAAAAAATTATAATGAAAAATAGACTGTGCAAAGATAAACTAGATTTATTGCCATTAAGTAGCTTATTTGTGAGTTAGCATTTTGATATATATGTACAAGCATATCTACCCATAAAGTTCACCCTTTTATTACTAAATAAAAAGCAGCTTATTTGTCTGAGCTTCCTGGTACATGCGACAGTATGACCAATATGTATGTACAATAGGAACACATGTCCTTCTATCAGAAGGAAGGACAAAAGGGAGGTAGAGAGGAAGGAAGGAAAGGAAAGTTGAGTAATTGTCTTTTAAACTTACTAAACAAGAAGTGAGTTACAGAAATGAATCATCATTTCTCTGAAGTTTCAGCTTGCGAAGGAAAGATGCAGTGGCTGTTATTCTTTTCTGCTTACCATTTCAACTGTCATCTTTTTAGCACATTAGAGCTCTCTTTTCACAGACCTGCTGAAAACCAATTTTAGTAATCCCTTTCCTCCCAGAATGCCTTCACCCTTTATCCTGGATGGACCCTCACTTCTTGGTTTTTAAAAAACTTTAAAGAAACCCAGCCATTTATCCAGGTTTCTGGAGTTGGAGCAAAGAAGCCCAGGCTCAGGGCCTGTCCAAACTTTCCCATAGACCGTGGACAGACATTAGGCCAGGGGCTGCCCACACACCTGCCATGAACAAAGCTTTAGCTAGATAACAAAGGGAAACATGACTAAACAGATTCTGGGTGAGAAAACAAAGAAAATACACAGGAAGAGCCCTAGCAGCCACTAAATAAATATTTGCTTCCAATACAGGTCATTTCTGTCTTTGGTTATCCCTCCTTCCCTTCTCTCTCCCTTTTCACAGTATTTTGTTTGAACAAGTCATCAACCTCATTTATGTTTTACTACATAGCAAAATGTGCATAATTTAAAACTTATGAACATTTTAGAAAATTAATTTTCATGAAAGTAGTTTCAAAATATATGCTTTTATAAATAAACACTTACTAAAACGAGATTTGAGGGTATGACATTTTGCTGTTATTTTTTTTTCCTGATGCAAATATATTATTTTGAAATGAAGGAATGCCAATGACTGGGAGAATCACTCCCCTACTCATCTAGAGTAGCATTTTCTCGTGCCAAGATCACTGGAAGTTTGGATTGGAATGAAAAGTGTGTTTGGAAAGCAAAGAAACAGATGAAAGGAAAAGGAAAAATCTGACAGATATTAATTTCAAACTATGTGAAATTTAATGAATGAATCACGCCACACAAAACAAAACATATTGGATAGTCACTAGAATATGTACATCTGCCTATATCTAGCTGTGTGCAAAAATTAGCCAAATTTTTGTTGTGACATTTTCATTTCTGTCACTCTTGGTTTCCTTTGACTAATTATCTGTTAACTGGATCTATGACCTACATCTTCCTCTGGATTTTCCTGATAATTCTCCCTCTTTTACTCCTCATCATCTCCATTTCAACTTGACAATTAGTTTACACTTATCCTAATTACTCAGTTCTATGCCTACCTTTACTTCTCAAGATCAAATCCACACTTTTTGTTTGGTTTTTAGGCATGATGAAAGTTAACAATCTTCAAAACATGTATACATCTATTGCTAGGCATTGACCTGTCTTACAAGAACTGCTGTCTTTTCCTCATCTGAGTGTACATCTATTTATTTCCAATTTACTTCCCATCCAAGATCTACCACTGTAGTCTTATAATATGATTTTATATTCCTTTATATTCTTCTAACTCCACTATACACTCAAAACATAAGTTTCACGCCCCTTAATATAGCTTACAAGGCTCACAAAGCTTAGTTTCCAGCCTGTATTTAACCACCCTTCATCATCTTTCTTCTGTGCTCTACAAATTCTAAACTACTTTCAGTTCTTTGAATGAGAAGTCTTTTCTTGTACGCTCTTCCCTCTTCTCCCTGTTCCCTTAGCTAATTCCTATTCACAACAAAGTCTCACCTTAGCTGTCTTATCTGCTGTGAAGCCCCCTCTGCCTCCTAAATCTGAGTTGCATGTACCCCATCATAAGTGTTGATCACTCTGTATTGTCACTGACATTCTAAATGTCTATATTCACCTGTAAATTATAAACTCCAGTATAGCAATGACCTGCCCATCTGATCACAAATAAATCCTCAGTGCCTAAGCCCAATGCCTTTAAATATTACTTAAAAATTCATAAATGTTTAAATTTTTATTTCTAGTGCATCAATTACCACCTTAGATACATAGCTATAACTATTGGTCCCTTTTTATTTCAGAATTTCATTTTGTAACAGATTAGTCTATTTTGATATGCAATTGGACATATTTTAAGATGATTATCAGAAGATTAATAAAAATTATAATTTTCTGAACTATTTCTAAAATGCAGAGATAGTAGTCAAAGAAAAAACTTATTGCCCACCCCCCCAAATTGATGCAATACTTATTCTAGGGGTTTGACATCTAAGGAAGGTTAAAAATATGTGTGTTATCCTATAATTTCTGAATTATTTACAGAAATTTTGGTGCTACAAAATGGAAACTAAATAGATACTGTCCTTATGAGTCATTTATGAAATCAAGTTCCAACATCAACCTAAGTTACCTGGAAATGTTTAAGGATTTAGACAAAGTGGGTATAATATTAAATACATACCTAAAAATTATACACATAAAAATGTACTTTCATCTTTACTATTTCTGTTTTATACATTGTTTCTCTTTTTTAATGAAGTATGTTTGAGAAATTACTGACAATTTTTCGAAAAGGAGAAAAGAGTAAAATGGGTTAAACATTTTTAGGAAATGCATTTTTATGGAATGCATTTTTACATGAAGGTTTTTTTCTTAAACTGGGTAAACTGTGAGATAAAGTATTATCACAAAATATATTTGGCTAAAATGTGGACAAACCCATAGAGTGATAGTCTACAGAGGATGGAAAAGTATTCTCTGGGATATTTCCTTCTTTTCATTAATTTTTATCTTAGGAAGCATATAGTTTGAATGGTTTATGATAAAAAATAAGTCAGAATATAAACAAAAAGTTATAAAGTAATACAGCCCTAAAGGGGAGAAATAGTGGAAAGAAAAATTATTCTTACATAGAGTGGCAGGAGAATAAATAAAGCAGAAGTACATGAATAATCAGATGAAGATAACAGTAGAAAACAAAGGACCTTCTATGTACGCTGAGGTTTGCCTATGGTCTTCCCGTAAAATATTTGGAAACCATATTTATATATTGCTCCTTGGTCATTACTGGAAATCTATCATTCTATTGGGAAATACGTTCACACATACATAAAAGAAATCAGGTATAAATAAAAATACAAAAGTCAAATCAGTTAAAACCAAGCATGCCTCCAAATCAAGAAATAAATACATCGGAGAGTAGCTCAGATGCTACTATGCTCTCTAAAAAGGTGGGTTTTACCCTCAATGCTTTGTGCAGATGACTCCACCAAGCCTGCCTGAGCTATTCTAAGCTGTGAGTGGTGACAGCAGAGGGGAAACCCTGGGGTATGGGGGAAACAAAGTCTACATTCAAATTTTCTCCTCACTGTTTAGATTCCCTGGTTCTTAGTGCTTCAAAATACAAAATGAAAATAATTAAATAAATCTGATTTGTGGTTGTGAGAATTAAATGAGATAACAGACACAAATCTGAAATTGCAGCATAGAGTAGGTGATGAGTAAATATCAATCCCTGTCCCCTCTTGCCCATTATTACACAGGGCATCTCAAAAATATATTATTAATTTTACTTTTGTAAAATGTATTATTAATTTTAATTGTTGTGTAAAATACACACAACAGATACAAAAAGCCATTGAAATAATGATTTACCAACTTAAACTATTTTAACTCTTTATAAGTGGCTATAGCCACAAAACATTGTTAGCTTGTTTTTAATAAAACTTGTACTCAGACATCTCTCTTTTATGAGGATTGCCTTTAATTCAGTAATATTGATGTTATTTTCTGGGATAAATCACATTATTGTTTTAATTTTAGGCATTTTTTTTTTTGAGACAGAGTCTCGCTCTGTTGCCCAGGCTAGAATGGCGTCAGCCTAGCTCACAGCAACCTCAAACTTCCGAGCTTAAGCAATCCTTCTGCCTCAGCCTCCTGAGTAGTTGGGACTACAGGCATGCACCACCATGCCCAGCTAATTTTTCCTATATATGTTTTTAGTTGTCCAGATAACTTCCTTTTATTTTTAGTAGAGACGGGGGTCTCGTTCTTGTTCAGGCTGGTCTTGAACTCCTGACCTCAAGCGATCCTCCCGCCTCAGCCTCCCAGAGTGCTAGGATTACAGGCGTGAGCCACCGCGCCCGGCCTTAGGCATTTTTTAAATAGGAAAAATCTGAGATGTACAGTTAATGAAACCAAGATCCGATAAAGCATAGCTAACTGGTAGAAGCAAAAATTAGAACACATTAATTAACTATTCTCCTGAATATCTTTAGTTTTCTATATAAATTGTGAGTTGTTAAATAACCTGGATATTGTCATCTAATTCCAATATTGCCCTGAGTAATTTCAAGAATTTGACCCAGAAAAGCAAGATCTAAATTAGGAGTTATGACCAATGGCAAGACTTAAGTCTTTCATCTCCATGCGTTTAGCATTTTCTATAGAAATCCTGTTGTGCAACCACCTGGATTTTATGTGCAGTTGATTCACACCAGCCAAATTTTTGAGGAAGAGGTAAAAGAACCATTTGGGGCTAGATATGAAAACTTTATGCAATAAATGCATATTTAGAGACTGCAAAATGAACATGCAAATCAATTTATATGCATCGATGAATGAATACAGATGAGCTATTTTCAAAGTGTAGGCATCTTGGTGTAGCGTAAGATATTGATACAAAAGGAATAGGAACGAGGCAAATTGCTCAGCTTAGTCATCCATGTGCAATTTTCAATGGAAAATTGCATTGTCAGGTTCCATTATGCTTGCACAAATTTAGACAAATTAAAGAGTCAACTAAGTATTGATAACATACATGTGTATGAAGTAAAGCAGGGAAGTTGTCAGTCATTTGGAACTTCTCAGGTGTTTCTAGGAGTTCCATTAGGGAAAGGAGGCATTACAAGAATGATAATAATATATCCTACTATGAAACCAATTTGAGACACAGCACTGGCCTATTCAGCTATCCCTCTGATTTGGGAACAGAGATAGGACACAACAGAGAGAGAGATTGTAAATGGAACATTAACACAAATCACTCTGCTGAGGAAAAACATTACATTCAGACTCTGCATCTTGTTAGGCTCCCTTCATTCATTACCAGGAGAATTATCACTCAGTCTAATAAAGGTGCCCAAGTTAAAATATAACCTTTAGGATTATATGGATCTAAATTCTCTCTTTTATGATATTCTATCTTGCATGGTTAGTGTCATATTCTGTTCTGACAAAATGAACATTTTGTTATTTCTGAAGCAAAATGTCCTATCTAGTATGATAATATAAATCCTTGGAAAGTCATGTAATGGGTCTCATCTTCTAAAATTGACTATTGGTTTCATACTTCAAAAATCTCAAAGAAAATCCTTGAAGATGAAGAGTCATCAACTTCCTTTGTTAATCTGCACTTGCACTCGTAAATATATTTATCTTGCAAGAATTTAAATAGATGTTTTTCTTTGCCCCTTCACTGAAAATAAAACACCTGGTCTTTACATGTTATTTATCTTTTTTACATAAATAAATATATAAATAATCCTATTTTTGAATATATGTATATGTATTTGAAATTTGTTTACATTCACTAAACATATTCTAACATATTTGCAAACCAGCTTATATAGGCATAGCTCACTCATTTTATGTCATGAGGCATTATATATAGGTTTACCATGATTTATTTAACCAAGTACATGTTACTTAATATTTGGATTGATTCCATTACTTGTTTTCACTATTACAGACACTATGTCAGTGCTAATATATTTGTCAGACTTGTTCAAGTGCTTCTGTAAAAAAAAAAAAAAAAACATTTCTACAATTAGAAATGCTGTGTTAAAGGATATGCCCATTTAGAATTTTCATAGTTACTTTTAAATTGCCCCTCAAGATGTGCAAGAGCATAAGAGTGCTTGTGTAACCACATCTCTGCCAACCCTGGATATGATGATACCTTTTAATGTTTACAACCAGCTAGTGGCAAGAAATAATATGTCTCATTTTAGTTTATGTTACTTAATTACTGAGGTCAAGCTTCCTTCTGTGTATTTATTGGCTATTTGTGTTTCTCCTTTACAGAACTGCTTATTTGTTTTGTTTGACCATTACTATTAATATTCTCCTTTAATATTTTGATTAGATTTACTAACATTTATTGAGCTCCTATCATGGGACAGACTCTATTAGCTCCTACATATCTAACAGGTGTAGGTGCTCCCCCGGGGACTTAGAATCAAGTGAAGAAATAAGGTGGGGTGAGAAATAACTATAATAAAGTTGTGCCAGGTGTAAGACCAAGGGTCTACACGCAGCCAGCACTGGCTCTACAGGACAGCCAGGGTTGAGCAGGAAGAGCATATCAGAGAGAATTTCACAGAGAAGACCTAATAGATGGCTCTTTAATGATGGGTGAAATTTCACTCAGTAGAGACTGGACAGAAGGCATTAGATCCAGAGACAAAAGCACTAGAAAGGGCTCCAAGAGGAGTAAATGCAATAATCATTCATAATATAAATAATGCTTAGCTTAGATCAAAAGTTTCTGTTGAGAGAAAATGGTGAGAAATGAGCCTGGGCAGATAAGGAAACCAATTTATACAAGTGCTTGCCTGCCATTCTTAAGAACTTGTGCTTTATCCTTTAGCCAAAGGAGAAATACTAGCAAAAGACAGAAATGACTTTTCACTCTAGCATTAGAGAGAAATGGCTTTGGGTAGGGGGATGAAGAGCAACCCTTGCAATTCAGAAAGTGTTAAGGAGACTACATGTAGCAACAATCCTGATAGGTGAGGATGAGAGCCTAAAATAGCATATCAATAGAATGAAGTGAACTCAGTCACTGAAATCATGTGATGTCCATTCATCTTCCTGATTCTAGTAGCACCAGATACTCATCTCTGTGGTAGCATTTACTGCACTGTATTAAGATCATGCATGTATCTGCCAGCCCACTCCACTAAAATGTGACTATTCAAATCTTAGACCTATAGTTAACCAAAACATAGTGTTTCACCAAAGAATAAACTATCAAGTTTCCTCACTTTTCTTGTGTTCACATTTTATGCCAAAACAAACTCAATATTTGTTAATCCAAAGGTTTTCTAACTGGCCTCTTAGAACCTTCTAATGGCTTAGTACAAACTGCTTTCTTTTGATATGCGAGAATACAGTAGACATTTTATTATTTTATTTTATTTTTATTTTTTTGAAACAGGATTTTGCTCTGTTGCCTAGGCTAGAGTACAGTGGTGTCATCATAGCTCACTGCAGCCTCAAACTCCTAGGCTCAAGCGATAGTCCTACCTTAGCCTCTACAGGTGCATACCAACATGCCTGGCTAATTTTTTAAATTTTTTGAAGAGACAACATCTCACTTCTTGCCCAGGCTGGTCTCAAACTCCTCACCTCAAGTGATCCTCCAGCCTTCACTTCCCAAAGTGCTGAGATTATAGGTGTGAGTCACAGTACCCAGCCTCTGATTAGAGCAATTTAAATGATGGTTACTTAATTAAGAGTATAAAACAATCCATTAACTCTAATTTTTAAAAGGGTCCATATGTTTCTCACTCTTTACAGGTATACTACCGTACGTGCATTTTTCAAAAAGTAAACCTGCTCATTTCTTCTATGACTGAGGATATCATTAATAACATCACTAATGACACATATGGGTACCCTAATATAGATCTTCATATTCTGTGATTAACAGTGAGTTTTATTCATATTTGTGATGCCCGACTTTTTTAGACTTGTATTTAGGTTTCAAGCTCTTTATGTGTGCTGTCAAACTTTTAGTCTTCATGTGCTGAGAGTACAGAGGTGAACACTACCTAAGAGCTAACATCTTATCTCCTCCTGTGTGATGGCTCCTTAATAAGTGGCTTAGGAATTGCAGATAAATTAAAAAAACATAAAGGGGTCAAAGATGAGACTAGATTTCTGGTTCAAGTAACTGGTTTTGCTGGGAAACCAAGAACATGACAGAGTACCCAGAATTAAGTGTTTCTAGTTAAAAGTACTTTAATTGTTGCTTTGTTTTTTTGTTTTGTTTGTTTTTTAGCTCAAAACTATTTTTCGGCCCTCTCATCTCATTCTTTTTCAGGAAGAATTCATTCCAGTGCTAAACTCTCTCTCACCCAAAGCTATATTTCACAGAGGAGCAATGGCACAGGATATAAAGGGATTGAGACACGAGAGAGAATTTAATGTGCTCCAGTTAAACAGCAGGGTAGGAACAGCACACCTGGTGGAGGTGGATTCAGTCTTGGGAGGATACCCTGGAGATGGCAAAGTGAACAAGAGGAAGTGCAAGGTGAGTTTGAGATACAGGCAGCAGCTGTAACTCTAGCTCACCCGCGTTCAAGGAAACATGAAACTGGGACAATCCACTGTTTAAAGAGGACAAGGGCAGCTGGCTCAGGGCAAACACAAGCATGTGGGTGGAGTGCCTGCCCAGAGTGTATTCCGGGGACACCAATGTGCAGCAACAGCAAGTTATGGCAGTTGGGGAAGTAATTCGTGGGCCAAGCGCTGTGTAACAGTTGGTGCCATATTTTATGCAAATGAATCTGTGAATTAAAACTTCAGACACTCTTGAAATAGTTTTTTTTCCCCCTTTCTTTTTTGGCAAGGGGTAGGCTTTTGGTGGGAGAAGGGAAAGGGTGTTCGTTTGGGGCAATTTTCAACTCAGGACTTGGAAGATTTGCATGTTAAAAGGTTTCAAAAAAGTACAATTATTTACGTAACTACAGAACTGAAAATAAAATTATGCTCTAATCCAACCTCTTGACCACAAAAAATAAAACCCTGTGCAATTTAAAACTGACAGTTGTCTATCTAACCTATTGTTCACGGTCTCTGGGGACAGAGATTCACCCACCACTTTTGCCGGCCTGTTCTCCCATGTATACTAGAATCACAAGCAAATGATGTCTTCGCTTTCCTTAACCCTAAACCACCACACTCAGGTTCGAATCCATTTCCATCGTTTAGTCCCCTGTGGACCACACTACCACTGCCAGATTTCCTTAGTCCAAATTCTTTTTTGTTTGTCAGCTCATACTTTTCTGGCCTACTTTTCCTGCTTATAAATGCAGTGCTATCAAGACTTTTCCCTTTACACAGACACTACAGACACTAGTGAGAGACATTTTTTAAGCCACCAGATAACAACAACAAGCTACCAAGAATTATAGGAAGCCCCTGTCCATGCAATTTCCAAGGTATAATAAGAAATTAGCAAGACGGACAAAGGCAAGAGGGAGAGTGAGGAAATCAGTGACAGTGCAGTGATGCTGCCGCAGGGATACACAGACAGGGGTGATTGTAAGACACTGCAGGGACCAGCCTTTGGGAGAGCATTAGCCAGCTGCAGCGATAGTAGGTAAAATAAACAGAGCAGAGGGCTACTAGAGAAAGGAGGCTGAATGTCAGACCACTTTCAAAGAAAGGGGATCTGGAACATTTTTAGCTCAATGAAGACAGCACTCTTTCTCTTTGGCAGATAGAGAGAATTTAAAGGGATACTAACTACATGCATTTTATGTCCACTGAGGACATCAGAAGAAATTAATTTATGTCAGCAGACAAAGGATTTTCATTAAATTTAAGGAAGATATTCTGCCCACGAAAAGCTACATGGAATTCTGAAAAAGAGAGAAAAATAAAGTGAAATTGCATTAGCTTATACATGCAGAGAGTCTCATATGTGAAGTGTGTGAAGGACATACAGTTCAGTTATTATTTTATTAATAAAAAAGAAGGAATTACAAGTTAAGGAT
This sequence comes from Eulemur rufifrons, assembly GCF_041146395.1. Classification (NCBI taxonomy): domain Eukaryota; kingdom Metazoa; phylum Chordata; class Mammalia; order Primates; family Lemuridae; genus Eulemur; species Eulemur rufifrons. Next base: position 76,198,889 of record NC_091001.1, on the reverse strand, counting down.
ATGGCCTCAGGAGTTATGCAGCCTTGGTTCTAATGCCAGTTCTGCAAATTCCCAGTGTGTGAACTTGGGAAATTTTTAAAATATCTCTGGGCCTCAATTATCTCATCTATAAAATGGGGAAAATAGCACCTACCTTATAGGATTGTGGCGTGGATTAAATGATTAATATGAGTAAAGAGCTTAAAAAGTTCCTGATACACTGTGAGAACTATTTAAGACTTTTGCTATTATTGTTGATGTCATTAGTCACTAGGAAAAATTCCAGTGATACACAGCCAGAAACTAGAGGTAGAGATAAAGGATGATTATACTTTATGTGGCTTAATTGTGTTTATTCTTGTCTTTTCCTCCTGTTTTCCTCTTCAGCTCCAGCCCAGGGCTAGAAGTCTAGAAATGCTTGTTCTAGCCTTGTCTTCCACTAACCAGACATGTAAATTTTCTTATTTTAAATCACAGTTCTCTATGTCTGTTTCAAAATCTGTTAGCTCTTCTCTCTTTCTCTCTCTCTCTCTCTCTCTCTCTCTCTCAATTTACCTTTTTCTCTAATACTCCCTGGCCCCTCACCATCATCTGATTTTCTCCCTTCTCCTGTTCCTCACTCAGTCTTCTGTCCCATTTTCTAAATCATCACTCATCTCAAGTTTATCAGCTTCCCTGAGGCCTAAGCACCTTTCCATGCTTCATCTCCTGCAGGCAGAAGACACTCCAGGATTGAGTATTTGTTCCCAATCCAAATCTTTATCCCCTCTATTTAGGATGAAATACAATAGTGTCTGTGTCATACAAATAAGGATTGTGTCCAGGATGAATAATGTCATGGGTTAGGAAGAGGGGAGGTACCCATCATTCTTCCTTTATTACCAACAACCTCTGGGAGAGTGTACGGGTCTCAGGTAACAGTCACAGAGGAGCACCACTTCCAGATGAAGAATTATTCTAATTCCTGAGGCTCTACTTATACTTGTACTTTTGTGAAGGAAATCAATATAAAGAGTGGTAGAATAAACAATGGATAAACTTTGAGCAGAAAAAAGTCTTCAGATGTTACTTGAAGTAAAAAGTATAAATTGTGATAGAAGAAATATTATTTTAATTCTACCATTCTAATTTAAATAAGGGCAGAGAAATAGAAAATCAATGATCTTAAAAAACCACTGTCTATAGTAATAGATACTGAGCAATGGAATGTGTTTCAAAACTTAGATATTAAAGCAAAAATTTATATAGATTCCCTAACTATTCTGGTAAAAGAGGTTTCTGGGATTTTTTTTTTTAAAGCTGTTTAAAAATATTATTGTGGTGATCCTGGCTTATTTTGAATGCATTGGGAACTTAGTAAGTTTAACCCTCTGGTATTTTTATGTATGAACATTTTAAAGATGTTAGTATTAATATTAGTTTATATAAATGTGGCTCATGCCAAGAAAATAATAAAGTTCCATCAAAGTGAATTACTCATGGTAACTATCAGTAACTGTCAGCATAATCGTAGAGAAAGACAGAATGTAGTTAGTTTTTTATGCAAACACTAGGAACAGCTGGGATGATGTTAATCAATAATATGAAAATGCTAAATCTACAATACCATGCATGATCACAGGATATCATTTACTATAAGGATAGACTTTTCAGTTTTCTAAGACTTTGTGCAGAAAATACATTCATATATATTTTATGTATGCTATTTTAAGTCATAAATACATTATATTTTAATGGCATTTTAATCAATACATATTTTTTAAGATTTTAAGATGATTTTCAAGATTTCTGAAAATTTATCTTTGCTTAAATTATGTCATTTGCTTGTATATATCATATTTTTGTGTATATCAGTGTAATATACACACACATATTCATATAGAAAAAGTAAATATCATATAATTTTAAAATACTTCAATACTTTATTTCATAGAAAGTTGACCCAAATTTTAACAGGTTTTCATAAATGTATCCTACTACATGTTTAATTGTTCATTTGAGTAGTGAAATACATTAATAATATGTAACTTCCCATTTGTATGTTTTCAATTGAATAATTTAAACATTTAGTATTTTAAGCATCACATATAATTTTAAGTAAATAGTTACACTATTTGCAGGGGAAAAAAATCAACTTTGCACTGAAGATAAAGAGCTTAAGCTGTAAAGTGGTATCTTCCATACAGCAACTATTGTTATATGCTACCATGCCAGCTATTTCCCTAAAGGGAGCCTGGGCATGCTTAATTATAGAGGGACATCATTACTTAGAAGAAAAACATGAGTCTTTAATTTCCTTGCCTCTGCTGGACTGGGGTTGTTTATTCTGCTGAATCTAGCAATGTCTAAGGGAGTAACACTTAAGCTTAGCTGTTTCCACATACGGGGCCAGGTATTGTCAGGTCACAAGCAACAGTACCTCCTAAGCTCCGATCGGTGCTGCTTCCACTATGCGTTAGCATCCACACGGAATTCATTATGACTATAATTAAACATAGAAAGCCCCTCCTGATGTTAGAAGGCTAGTAAAGCAACTGTTCTTCTTGGCAGCTACTCTTCTAACTTCTGGACCACCAGATCCCTCCGGGGAACCAACCTAAGGAAGTGCTATTTGAAGTAGCACTTGTTCCTGCAATGTAGTGTCAGTGTATTTCTAATTACAGTCCAGACAGTTTTGAGCACAAGTAACTAGACAAGAGTCCAGGTCAGCACTTTGGCTTGTCAGGTCAGACTTATTTTCCTCCCACTTCTTTCCAATAATAGTTTCTCATATATACCAGAAATAGCATAGAGAATACATCTTTCTAACTCTAAGAACCACTCCTAAGTTCAATTTTAGGCAATGTGTTAGGAAGGCAAACTCACTTATTCAAAAAGAGGCACTATCTTCTCATTATGAAATTTCAGTTAAGTGCCCACTGTACCATCATCTATATCTTCAGCAGAACCATGTTCTGACTCAGCAACTCTCACTAAGTGTCTATTTATGTGACTGGGCTAGGTCTTTCCATTTGTGCTGAATCACCATGGACTTTGATATTTTCAATAATTTTATCTTCCAAGCTCTGAAATGGATGGAAATTTTGTGTCATGTTTTGTTTTTTCACTAAAATGACAAAAATTAGTTGTGATCTTTATATGCAATATATTAGAGCTTTATTTCTAGTTACAATAGAGTAGAATCAACCCCATAAGCATAACATGAAAAGAAGGTCAATAAAAGAAACAAATAAACAAGTCTAATGGAAACAAAGAGGGATGAATTCTGACAAGCTATTTCATTTTCTTCATTATCATGTCATTAGGAAGTGGCACGAAATTTAAGGGTCTGTCACAACCCTCAATCTGAAGGCTTTATTTTAAGTCAGCCATTTAAATTAGCACCATGTTGACAACTAGTAAACAAATTCCCAGCATTCATTTGATAAGTGAAATACAGAAGTTGTGTTATATGATGGACAGAGCTGCTTGCTGAGGTATTGGGAGAACATAGATTCAAATTCCAGCACTGCCATTTTACTATCTGTTGGACTTTTAGTAAATGTGTTTTCCTAACCCATAATTTTCTCATTGGTAAAATGGGAATTTTATAAAACCTATTAAGTAGGACAGTTGTGGAAATTAATAGAATAATATGGACAAAGCACACTGTATAATGCCTTTCACTCAATGAACACTAAATAATAATAACTGTGATTCTAAGCAGAATGACTTCAAATTGTACTCAAATTTGAGAGGTGCTTATGGAACCATTAAAGGAGGGATATCTAGTGCATTTTTTGAAATAAGTTGATGGAATTTAATATTTTGGGGGGAAATATGTATATTTGTAGACTTAGAGAGTACTATGAGAATTATATGTTTGAACTAACTAATATTGCATTTCCCAATGTTCAATTACTTATTCAAGTATTTACTGAGCTTTAACGAAATACTCATCATTCAATTACTTAACAATTCCAGCAGTTTAATTGTCCTAATTGGAAAACTTACATTACCTGATGGCATTAGTAGGATTTTTGCTCAATTGATGCAAATGTAAGGTAATAACTTATGTTTTATTTCTAAACATTATAAAGAACAAGAAAGTGGAAAACAATTCAAGTTCAAAGGTTATAAAAGATGTTTAAAGCAGAGTACTCTCTCCACTCACTCTGAAATTTATTCATACATAAATACACTTGTTCTCCTGAATGGTCTTTGGATATACATTACAAATATTTGATGCTTTTACCCCAAATTTTTCAATATGGATTTCCATTATGGATTATTTTGTAAGTTTATATATATATGCATATATGTACACACATACACACACACACAATTTCAGTGCATTGATATTCAGGGTATTCACTAAGCAGCATTCCTATTTTAATTTGAAGGAAGGATTTTTTAAAAGTTGAGGTAGAGCTTACATATGGTAAAGTACATAAATTTTAAGTGTAAAGTTCAGTGAATCTTTACAAATATTATTATATACACCCATGTAAGCACCACCCAGATCATGCCCAAGGACGTTGTTTTGTCCTCTTCTAGTCAATACCACTAAAAGGACAAGGGAACCAATTTCCTCTTTACTTAGCTTGTCATAATACCAAAATATCAACATATAGTAAGAGAACTCTACCAAATCTGATGCATACTAATTGGGCATAAATGATCTGAAATACATCTAAAATGATCCCAAAGTAGATTTACAGAAACATGTTTAAAATTTTTACTATTAAATACACAACATCCTACACCCATCTATCTTGCTGCCATTAAATGCCTCTTTCAAATTTTTAAGCTTTTTAAATTGTTTACATCTATTATATACTCACAAACAATCTGTCAAGTAGGCTGACAGGAATTCACTATATATTAATAAGCTAACTAGGTGATTTCCAAATTTCTGATCTTGAAAATTGAAACATATAACATTAATGGTCTTACTGTACTTTTAACATCTATTTAAAGGCAAAGCTATATCTGGAATTTAGTTCTTCAGAACCCAAACCTCATTCTGTTTATACACAAAATATAAATAATAACATGACAGGAAAGGAGTATGAGGGTGCCTGGACACATCTATTCAAGTAGAATGACATGGAATCCAAAAGGGAGGAAACCAAAAGTCATGGAATCTCTGAAGAGCTCTAAACCAAATGACAAAAAAAAAATTTTTTTAAACACGAATTAGAACATTTAAAACCATTATGCAACGATTGTGTAAATTTACCTATTCCTGCACTTATAAGTAATAGAAAAGAGACAGACCTATAAAATTATAGAGAAGTACACAAGAAAAAAAGTGCAAGTTTCGCATATTATTTTTTAATAAGCTAAAAACTTTTAAAATGTAAAAATAATTTATTTTGAATTATATCAAATATGGTTGCACATTTTTTGAAAGCACAGTTTGGCACAGCACTTCTAATAGTAGGTTTATTAACTCCATAATAAAACAAAACCTGATATATCTATGGTAAGGCCAAATTTTCAATAGGAGTTAACCCTGTAACCAGTGTGGCAAACAAATACTCAAAGAGAAAGGGGTATAAAATGTGGTCAATAACTGTTTTCAGGAACTGCTGTGGCTCAGAGTCCTAATTCTCACAAGTCAGCTAAGAATAATGGAAATATTACATAGTACCAGTCCTTTCCGTAGTCAGTATAATTATATTTTTAATAATCACTTTAATTATCACATTTCATTTAATGATATCCAAAAGTAGAACATGATTTCACTGGCATATATACAATTTTATGGTAAAAAAATTATCTACTTATGATAACTATAAAAATAGCTTGCTTGAACTTTTAAAGCTCATACATATTATCAAGCTTGTCTGCAGCATATGTGTAAATAACTTTAACTTACAGGAGAGCCTCAAAGACAAATTAAAAACCAGATAGACCCATTTTTATACTAAAGCTACTAAAAACATGCCCATTTAAGATAAATAACAACAGTATAAACTTGAAAGGGAAGTGATATTTTAGGTAAGTTATTAATATAGTAAAAATCACTGTTTAAGTACAGGATTGAGATGGAATATAGGTATTAGGAGAGTGAAAGAGTTTCTACAAATGCTTTTGTGTTAAATGATTGCTAAATCATAAAATTCCCAGAATTTTTTTTTTTTTACTATTTTGAAATACAGCTAGACATGGGTAACATTAGAAATACAATCACATAAAATAGAAACAGAGGTTCATTGTCTTTATAAGTTGAAACTTTTGGGCAATTAAAGGATCATTATTACTTTTTTTTCTCTTTGTTTTTTTTTTTTTTTTGCTGCATTACTACTGATAAGCAAGGATTATTTTTATATTAGAATTTCTTTTTGATGAGAAAGAAAGAAAAATTCCACATTTGAATTTTGCTTGAAAGTACCCCTAAAGAAAATGGTATCAGTGGTAATGGTGGTGGTAATAACAAAAATAGCAAGTGTCCACTTATACAATGCTTACTATGTGCAGGCACCATTCTAAGAGCTTTACATGAAGTCACCTGCTTAATTTTCTTAAGAGTCTTAGGAATTAAGTACTATTCTTACTTTAATTTCACAGATAAAAAAAAATTGAGGAATAGAAAGTTTGAGTGTACCACTTGAAACCAGGCAGTTTGGCCAAGAATCTGTATAATTTAACCTTTACTCTACAAATGCATTTCAGAATAGAAAAACAAATCTCAAAATAATACATTCTATTTCATTTGTGGCATTCTGGAATGGTAACTCAGCTTTTATATTATTATTTTACAGACAAGATAAGCTTTTCAAATAGACAGACACCTTTCATTATCATACTTCAAGAACTTCCCAGACATTTCATCTAGATCAAAACTATTGATGAGATTCTTTGTCCCACTCAAAGCTTTTTCAACACAGGTGATCCATCTTTTCCTATTATATCAGACTTCAAACAAAACTCTGAATCATTTTTGTCCAATATCTACTTTTACAAAAACTGCTTAAATTTAAAAACTGACAAAGATTATAGGTACCTACATAATATTTTCCTTTATTGTAGTAGTTAAAATGTTGAATCAAACAACCAATTTATATTGTCACAAGAAGACACACTGAGCAAGGTACTTGGGGCTATAATAAAGTATGGCATTGCCACTGGGTTCCACAAGCTCAAAGACTCTATGGGTATAACTGAGGGAAACCACATGATAATCCACATAAAGGGTTCAGGTAATGCTTTTTACAGGTGGAACTAAAGTGTTCTAAACAGTAAATGGCCTTAGACTTCTATACCTAACCAAACCCATAAAGATTCTAACTTAGAGAAAGAACCTTATTTTCCCCCAGTTCAGTCTACCACTTACAATGGGTGCTTAACAAATGTTGTTGACTGACAAACAGAAAATAATGTTTTGCCTTTTTCCCTGGCCCCCTTTCAATCTGTTCTCTACACTGCAGCCAGAGTGACATTTTTGAAATATAAATTTGATAATGCCATCCTCCTCCCAACCATCCACACTATACTTTCTCCATTGCTCCTCCATCACTTTTATGTTAAAGACTAATATCCTTGGCATGATCCAGAAGGCCCTACATGGCCTGGACCCAGTTCTCTCATGAGTATGGAGTTAGACCTAAGCGACATGAACATGTTCAGCCATCCCCTCCATCAGAATTCTGTACCTGTGCTTTCCTTCGCTAATACTCCTCTGCCTTACTTTGCTAATTCCTTCTCCTCGTGTTTCAGATTTTAGTTTAATAATCACTCCTTAGGAAAACCTTCTTTTATTAGGTCAGCTGACACCATTTTAAGTTCTCATAGTATCATGTTATCCATCCTTCAAAATACATGCCACCATTTTAAGTTTCCATTTTTTTTTTAAGTTAATATGCCTCCTTACTAGAATATGAAGCCTATGAAGGTAGGAACTATTTCTGAGTTTACTTATAATTTTGTTGTATAAGTCTAGTACTCTGGCACACACATAGCTCTTAACATTTGTTAAATAAAGAAATAAACAATTAAATGAATGAGTGAGTGAATAAGTGAAGACTGTTGTCTGTCTGGTCACATCAGTAAAATCATAGAAAGGAGGAGATTTATTAAGTCATGGCTATCACACTGTTATTTCAGTACTATTAAACAATCAGTCTGCATAAGTCATGTGTTTATGGACATTTAAATAGAGAAAGTGCAAAAAAGTAACACTCACAGTCTAATGAAATTTTAGTATATTTGACCTTAAAAATGCATGAGACCTGAATATGGAAATCATGAGAAGTATAACTTAATTTCTTCTTGATCACCCTTGTTGTTTCTAAGCTGGATAACTATGGAATTCACTAATTCTTTCAAGTTGTTAGAAAACTATTAGTACCCTTAAGTAGAAACTTGTTAAATAATAATGTTCCAGGGGCACTTAGATGAGATGAATATGAAAAAACTATGTATCTCTTAAACATCCATCATTCAGGAAAGATGACATTTTTGGTTAGTTGAGTCCTGAAGCTGACTCTCAGAGTCAAAGATGTATAAATTAGTTCTGTTCCATCAACCATATATATGTATTTTTTTCTCTTGAATAACACCTGAACCTGAAAAAAAATCTCAACCCCAATGAACTGGAAATCTCATTCAGCAGGCATTATGATAGAGTTTGGGAATAAGAGTGTTTATGCTCTTATCCCGGCTCTACTACAAACCTGGTCATGACATATAAGATTTCCTGGGTTCTCTCTCCTCAGTCCATGAATAAATAAATACATAAATAAATCTTGCTAGGCTTAAATAAAAACAAAACCAAGATGAAACTGACTTCATTCAACTAAAATATTCTAGAAATTCATAGGTGAATAAGTTGTTTCAATGTACTCTTGTCTGGGCAGGGGGGAAGACCGAAAATCTTATTTTCTTATTGCAGTCTTATTGTCTTTTCAGTAGTTCTTATTGTATTTTAAATATGAAATCAACTAAAATAATACTAAAGTGCAAAAGGAATGGTAGTTGGGACCAGAGATCATTTAAATTTGTGTTTAATATTTGCTTGTTATTTTTTCCCTATATTTTCTCTAATGAATGTGGATTTGTTTTAAAATTAGTTTTTATAAAGAATGTGCCAATCAGTGTAAATACTGGCTCTATAGAAGCAGAGCTTTGTTTATACTTCATCTGAATAGAAATCATCTATCTCTAGCCATCAATACATGATCGGTGCTGGGAGAAGCATCCATTCTCAATTAATTATTCAATAGTCACTTGACACACACGAAACAGGGAAAATAAGCAAAATGGAGCCAATCCTTGTAGGAAGACGGACTCTGCCTTATCACTCCATCTCCCATTTCTGTGATACTCAGAAGAATCCAGCCTTTTGTTTTCCTTCCATGACTAGTGGTGATCTTTACATTCCGTTTTCACCTCAATTTTTCAAAATGAATCAATGCTCCAGAGAACAATCCTGATGGATTTGCTTTTCTGAGTTGAATTATCTTATGCATCAGGCACTGTACTGTTCAATTATACATTTTGGTAATTCCAAATTCTTTATCTTATATAAAGAGCTATCCATTTGCCAAAATAAAATACATTTCAGAGACATCTAATTCTGCTTCTCTTTAATATATTACTTTTTGCATTCTTTCTCCACCTTAACTGTTCCTGCTTATGCATGATCCTAGATCCCTACGTTAAAAATGCATAGAAAAATAAAAATTTTCATTTAAAACACCCTCCCACACAGTACAAGCTGTCATTGTGTCATTTTTGTTTTCTAATTTAAGAAAGGAAGTTATATTTCATGTGTCCTGCATTAAATTGCCTTCTCTATCTTTTAAAGTGGCATTAGGATACTTAAAGCAATTTTACCTTGTAAAATAATGTTCATTTTTTAATTTATTTTATTAACCAGTGCAAAGGTACACAACTTCAAATTGCAATTTAGAAATCATCATATCTTGCTATCTTATTCATGATTTACAATTAGGTTAGATTTAAAACATAACTATAACGCCTGATCTAACACCTATGGAAATTTACTGCAAAAGCTGAAGTACAGTGTAGGCCATGGAATTACACAGCCTTCATTAATTACCTAAACCAAAACATAATAAAATACAAAAACCCACATGAAGGCAGAGTGGGAATAAAATAGCCCTTTCCTTTATTTTTTAATCCCCCAATACTATGAAAGCTACAGAACTCTCTTAAAGACCAGTTTTTTTCCTTCCGAACTAACTGCTTTTGCTGTTTAAACAATTACAAATTTTATCAAGTCTTCATTTTCTCTTAAAGTCAAGTGAGAGAGAACTGCCAAGTCTAATAAGATTTACAAAGGCTAGTTCCCCTTAGCAGTGTCAGCAAAAAAAAAAAAGACATTATACAATAAAACACAGTCACACATAGAGCTTTTGTCCCTATAGCTTTCAAAATCAGACTTAACAATTCACCTTTTTTTACCCATTTCAGCCATAAATATCATTAATCCATGTGTTGATTGCCTTGATTTGACCCATAAGCTATCTACTTTAAACTCTGACATCTTCTCTCCTGCTTAGCCAGTGACATATCCATATTTCATCACTTACTCACTTTCTGTTCATAGATTTTCCATATTTATACCACAATATTTGCCTTGGTTTGTCATGTAACAACATCAGAAAAACACACTGAAGACTGAATTTATTTGTAAAGGGGAGAAAATAAAACTTAGGTACGATTTTTGTTGTTTAATGTCACACTGTTTCAATCCCCCAAGAACCACAGAAATTACAATTTGGCCTCCACTACTCAGATAAATGTCATTAGTTGATTATCCTTAGAAAATCACTTGCAATACCTCACGTGCATGCCCTGTTTATTAGCCTGCAGAAGCTTCCTAATCCAGCAACATCTAAATTTCTCTACTACTGTATTTCTCTTTCCAAGGCATGTGTTAATTGAGAAAGATATTATTGAATCTTAACATTTTAAAACCTTAGCTGACCTGTCTCGCACTTCAAGAAACCACAGAAATCACAAAATTCTACTTAAATTTGACAAATGTTGGACTTGGACATAACCATAGAAACCAACATTAATTCCAAAAAAAACCCTTCTTCCTGTTAATGAAGAAAAGCTTCACGTCTCCTCCTCCCCCTTTTCACAACCAAGAGCAAGTCTTTACCACTCTGTTTGCAAAAGGCATAGCAGTGCCTGTGAACCCTGTCTCTCTCGTCCTTTTATCAGAGTAACCATAACCACATGGGGATTCTCAACCATGGCCATGGGGAACCTCTCCTACACTTCATTTTTCATCAAACACGTACCCAATCTTCTAGCATCTAGATGCTTGTCTGCATCTTACGGGCAAAGTCTGTGTGTTATAGATTTAGAGGTGGCAGAGGGACACATATAGCAGTCATTTATGTGGGCCATGACCCAATAAATACAGGGACCAACCTGCCAAAAAACGGGAGGGATGAGTAGAAGCCGTTCTATTTGCCACTAGGAAGGAAGTAGGGTTGGTGGAAGGGCTCCGGGAGGAAACTGAACCCGGAAGTGTGGGCTGCTCAATCATTAAGAGGATTCCATGGGAGGAGCCGTGGGAAGTGGTAATATACAAAGGCCGCCAGAAACAGGCCTTCACCTCAAAGCAAGCTGCCACAAGTTGTCCAGAGATGGAAGACCCCATGCACCAGCCCAGTCCCACCTGCCTTGCCCTGCCTCCCCGCACCCGGCCCAGGCCCGGGCCCCCGTGGGTCGGGCGTCGGGCCTTACCTTGGCTGCAGTCCTTGCCACGGAAGCCAGTTCTCGAGCAGTCGCACACGGCCTGGTCGTCCACCACGGAGCACACGCCTCCATTGAGGCACACCCCTCCCTCGCCTTCCTCTCCTGCCTCGCACGGGCTCCCGCCGCCGCTATTGGGCGGCTCGTCGTCCAGCTTCACCTCGCCGCTGTCCACCGGCAGGGCCTGGGAGGAGTTGACCCTCACGTCACGAATCCACCCTTTGAAGGGCTCCCGCTCCCTCACCGAGGCCAGGGTGAGCTTGAGCGCCGCAGCCCGCAGTTCCGGGGGCAGGCCCCCGACGAAGAGGCTGCTGAACACCGTCATATCCCTGCGCTTGGACTTAACCTCCACCCACTTGGCCTCCACCTGGTCGATGAAGAGCGTGGTGTTGCGGAACTGGCGGCGGATGCGCACGTTGTGCCAGGCGCCGTCGTTGACCGGCGTGTCGGCCAGGAGCGTGGCGGGCTCCGCGCAGAAGATGGAGAAGCTGAGCTGCAGGCGGCCCCCGCGCGTCAGGATCAGCTCCAGGAAGTCGCAGAAGCCCTCGTCGTCGAAGTAGAGCACTAGGCCACGGGCGCTGCGCGTCTTGAGCTGGAAGCTCATCTCGCTCTCGCAGCAGGCGTTCCACTTGGGGAAGCGCGTCCACTGGCCCTCAGCGCCCGGGAACTCCAGCCCGCTGCCCAGCTCTGCCCAGCAGCCCAGGAGCAGCAGCGAGAGGCACAGGAGAAAGCAGCCCCCGCGCTGGAGAAGCGCCGTCCCCATGCTCGGGGCTGGGGTGCGGCGGGGGGGTGCCGGGGTCGACAGGGTCAAAATGGTCCTGGACACCGTGATGAAGAAATAAGGGTCCCAAGAGAAAGTAGGGTAAAGGAATAGGCAGGGTGGGAGGGATGTGCCCTCCTTTAACTAGTTCTTTTTTTCTTCTTTTTCTTCCAACAACCCCTCCCTCTCTCCCTATAGTCCCCTTCCAACTGGAAAACGTAGACCCCAGTGGTACAGACCAGCCACAGAACTTCCAGACCAAAGGGAGGATACACTTTGGAGGCAACGTTCTGGAAAAGGCGTCAACAGAAGATCAAGGGAAATCACTGATCCATTGAAGTCTGGTGAACCAGATTAAGGGCATCTGTGGTGTCAGCAGATACTTCACTCCTCAAGTACCATTGTCTGCCGAGTACCACCAGCGGTGCCAGACAAAAGTGAACTAGTTAGAGTCAGTAAGAAGCAAACACTTTTCTCCGGGAAGTGCCAAAAACCAGCAGTGACTCAGTATCCTTGGAAGCTTGTGAATGCCTCAAGTGTTTCTCCTGCAGATGTAGTGTCCCAAACCGGAACGGAGGAAAGAGGCTTGCCTCTTTAGAGTAACCTCAGAATAGCTTCAAAGGCCTGCTTGTTCCATCATGTCATGGACTTCAACATCACTGCAGCTAAAGTCCAATTCCTTGTGCCTGACCTCACAGGCTGGACTTTACTTCTCTTTTTAATCTCCCCAACAGTAGGACTCAAAGGCAGAAGTTGTGAGATAGCCAGAAGCTGTTAGATGTGGAAATCACAACAGCTCCTCTTCTTTCCTCTCCACCTCTGGAAGGCCAAGCTAAGATGCCAGCACATCAATTGGTTGTGTATTGGTGATGCATTTTGGTTCTATTTTGTCTTTTAATAAGGACCCAGAAATCTGCAGGGAATTAAAGTTAAGGTTTAAAGTCAATTATAATATCATAGAAATCATTATTCAGCTCAGAAAGCAGGTATAGAACTGCTGCTATTAGTAAGCCAAAGAATTAACCTTATTTGATGAAGCTTTTTTTTTTGTCTTAACCTACAAGTAAGGCCTAATAGTTCCCAATAGTTAATATCACACCCTTACAATCAGACATCACATGGTTATCTTTTTCTATTCCCAAGATAGTTTTATTTTCAAAATACATGAAGAGAGAAAAAAAGGCCCTTTTAAGGATTTCTACTTGTGTGTTAGATACATGGAAAGTAAAAATATAACTTATTCAAATTTCAGTTAATAGCAGATTTTACAACAGACAAAGTAGATCAAACTGTCAGTAGGAAGCTGCCAGCTTAGATTTGTATAGCATTCCTACCATTTTTTTCTCAGAGAGTGAAGGAATATTGATGGTTTCTTGGTAGTCTCTTTTACATTTTTACACAAGTATAGTGTTCCTTTTTATTAAAGGAATACCTTTCATAGAAGAAAACATCTCATTGGAACCAATTATATATTTTTGGCAGTATTTATGTTTCAATTGCCATATTAGCTCCTCTAAAGACGAGTAAAGTATGTAATATTTTGCCTAACAGTGTAGTGATCTAAATCCTCCTCAAGTCCTTATCTGCCTGTCAGCCCCTAGGATTTGTGTGGTGAGAGCAGCAGTTGGCATGTATGTCTCCTCAGCTCCTGTGGCTCCAGGATGCTAGAATTTAAAACCATACCTTTGAATCACTCACTATACTATTAAATCACTTCTCTTTATTCAACTCTAATCTGACAGGTTCTTGAAATGGTACAGAAATCACAAATACTGGGGTTTATTTCTAAGTCATTTTTTACGAAAAAAAAAAAACATTACTCTCACAGTTTGAAAAAAATGTATCATCTGGTCATGTCAAGGAAGCACATATATTTTTCTCACCATTTGCCACTACTCCCCACCCCCCAAAGACACACACACTGCAACACAAACACAAACACACATACACCCTAAATTTATTGCCTGGACATAGAAGCTCACTATCCAATTAACACTTTTTCCCCCTACAAGCTGAAACTAGCAGTAATTTATGGCACCGCATTGTGCTGCTGCTCCTCCGTGGAGAGAGCTGAGAGCATTTCTCTTCAGTACAGAGCAATCCCTACAGGTGTCAGCTGAGAGCCACCAAGCTAGGGGATCCCACTTCAAGTTCCTCCCAGATGAAATTGATGACTGGGTCTCTCTCTCTTTCAACACACACACACAAGCACACACACGCACGCACACGCACACCGTGCACGCACTGGCACATACACTGCCCACTAGCAAAAGGAAATAAAAATCTCAGTTGGTTATTTATTATGGCTGATACATTCTATCAACAATCACCAGTCATATCTTGTCTACTCATGTGCCAAGCCCAAAGAGAGGTGCTCTTAAAAATCATCTAAAATAGCATATTATTCAATATACTTACACATTTAAGTGGACTCAGAAATCTGCTAAATTTTCAATCATTTGCAAAATAAATCTGATTGTCACAATCAAGAGTAGTGCTTTGAACCCATCCTCAAGCTTATATGTTAGAAAACCTTTTTTGCTTGTATGTGTGACTCTGCTGGAGCCAATTTTTTTATTAATTAATATTACATAGATCATATAACCTTTTCTCTCTCCTCCCTCTTGCTCTTCTCCACTAACGCACACCTTGACAATTTTTTAAGGGATAGAGGAGAAGAGAGGAAAAACCTAGAGTGTATCTATCTATAGATATAGATATACATATATGTATATTCTTACCAAAGGGAAGATTAACTGGTTCTCCCAGTTCTTAGGGGAAGCTCATTGTGTCTGAGAGTGCATCTGTATTTATATGGAGAAAGCGGATTCTCTCTAGGTGCCGGAAAGACCTAGCGAGTTCACAAATTAGAGGATGAAATAAAGGGATCTGAAAAACAATCTTACTGCAGCCAAAAGAAAAAGCGCTCTAATTCAAAAGCAGGCTAACAGCCTCATTAATCTTTTCTTTCATTTCTAGAATCAAATTCATTCCCAAGTCACTGGAAGGATCAATACAGTACAATCATCAGCTGCAGTTGCATATTTTAATGTTTATGGTATCTCTCTCTCTTTCTCTCTCTCTGACACACACACACACACATACATACATCTTTCCATGCACCCTTTAATATATATCCTAATAAAGAACCTGAAATATTTGGGAGAAATTTTAGAAGTGCCTATCTTTTTGCCCCTGGCTTTTGCAAAGTCCCTCAATACCAATGCACACCCAAAATTCTCCTTGGCTTTCCCGCCCAGTCTCTAAGCTCCATCTCTAATACCAGTGCAGTTTCTTGGATCGTAGACTCTACTCCACAAATTAAGGATAGGCACAGTGTGGGGCTGATGAGGAAGGGAAAGAAATACATAGATATAGATGTATTTTATTGCTTTGATTTCTAACCTGCCTATTATTTTCTTTCTTTTGCTAATAAATCACTGCATTCAGCCTTTAAGTTACTATCCCAGTTCCACCATCTCATATTCTTGCCATCTATTTAACAGGCTTCCCGCAAAGCAACCAAGATCTACACTCCTCCACCCTCCCACCACCCATCCTTCCCGGTGTATTTGTGGCAGATCCTGGCTCAGTTGCAATGGGGAAAGATATCCCTTCTCCAGCTTGCCTCGCCCCATCCCCTCCCCCCAACCCAAATTGAGCTTCTTTACCTGTGTGGTTATTCCCTTTAGCTCGAGCCAGAGCCTGAAGCATGCATCAGTCAAAGCGAATTTCCTGAGGTCTATGGATAAGGCGACTGCTGCTGCCTTTTCAGAGGCGTCAGGCTTGAGCGTCTATCTCCAGGAGTGCGGGAGGGGAGAACAGGCAACGGAGGGGAGCAGGAGGAGGAGGAGGAGGAGAGGGAAAGAGCTGGGAAGGAAGAGGCGGCGGTGGAGCCCAAGAAGGCTGGGTTACGTGACGCTGGGTGCTGTCCTTCTGAAAGAGAAGGGCGGAGCTGAGCTCTCCGCAGTACCATGGAGAACAGCGGGCCGTCCTTTGGCTGGGGAGCGGGTGGGCTCAGCCAGTGGGCGCAGCCCCTCCAGGTCTGGATGCTGCGAAGTAAGGTGCTTCTACCTTTGCATCCTGTCTTTGCAGGGGGAGCCCGATCCTGGGGGCGGGAACCTGCCGCAAGCGCTTCTAACTTGTCACCACCCTCCCTCCCCCATCAGAGAGAGAGAGAGACAGAGAGAGAGAAAGAGAGAAAGAGAACCACGTAGCCTACTGAGCATGCCCAGGCCCCTGCTAGACCCACAGAAAGCTGTATGGAGATTCCACTTCTCCGGGGTTTAGTAGTGATTGGGCGGGGATACCTGAGACTGTGCCAGGAAAGGGCCCGGCAGTCAAATAGAAGGGGCCAACTAGTCGGATGAGCAAAGATTATGATGAGCTCTGGCTTTACTTGTGCACCTTGGTCTCCTGCTTAGAACCCTTGAAAAGCTGCAGCTCTTCGAGGAATGCAGAGACACGCGGGACTCACACAGGCACTGGCGTTCTCCAAGATCCAACGTCCCTGCCCCACCCCTTACTGTGCCTCCTGAGTAATCACACCAACCTTCAAGATCTGCCTAGGCTGTGGAAAAAAGATGTAAGAGGGACCCACCAGGCTAACATTCCAACTTGGAGACCGGGATCAAGTGTGTCTGACAAGGTGCTTTTCGCTGCAGTCTCTCGTCACTCTTCAGCTTTCTTTGCTCTGTCTTGGCTATGAGCATCCTGAGCTGAAGCAAGTTCTCTACCTGTTTAACTCTTCCCTCAGTCTCCTCCTTCCTTTTGCAGCTGGTAAAACCTGGAGAAAGTGAAACTCCGTGCAAGGCTCTAACCTTATAACTGGACATGTCCAATATGCATTGCTCGGTCTGGTGAGAAAGGGGTTAATTCTAAGGGAGCTTGCAGAGTAGGTGGTAGAGAAGTCCGGAGACTGTGGTTTTAGTCCTATGGGCATTTAAATTCCTATTCCTGTTATATTCCCAGTCTGGGTTAGTTTTGGAGCACAAACAGCAGATATTTTTATTTCAACACCACAAAACTAATAGTCTCAGCCCCAAATGCTATAAGGTAAGACTATTTTCAGCCTTCAGGCACTATAACGCAAGAATTTCAGAACTAGACAAATTCAGGAGCACTGAAATAAGATACATTCAAAATGCAATATTTATTTTCTTCCGAAAAAAACAGAACTAATTCCTATGATAAGCCTATTTACACTTTGACTACTTTTGTAAAAGAGTCTAAATAATCTAGAGGCAGGTCCCACAGTCTTTAATATTTTTTATTGTCCTTAGAAAGGCAGTTTAGTCAAATGGTTAAATGTGTAGCACATAGATTGAGTTTGAATTCTATTTCTGCCATTTATTAACTGTGACCTTGGCAAGATACTTAATCTTATGATGCTTCAATCACCTCATCTGTAAAATGGATATAATAGCTCCCACTTCATGTGATTGATGTTGTGAAGATAAAATGAATAAATGAACATAAAACATCTAGAATTGTGTATT
This sequence comes from Eulemur rufifrons, assembly GCF_041146395.1. Taxonomy (NCBI): domain Eukaryota; kingdom Metazoa; phylum Chordata; class Mammalia; order Primates; family Lemuridae; genus Eulemur; species Eulemur rufifrons. Next base: position 76,180,931 of record NC_091001.1, on the reverse strand, counting down.
GAGTAAAAATTAGCTATTTTTATTCATTATACCAGTTCTATTTTATCCAAAGGAAGGCATTTCTCTGAAACTCAAATTTGTTGACTGTAAAATAGAGGTACTAGTGATTTCTAGTTCATTCCATGGGATTGTTTTGGGAATGTAATAAAACAATAATGATTAACATAGTTGTTTAAAACACAAGTGAAATTTTAAATAATGTAAAGCCAAGACACAGAAACATAACTTATCTAAGGTTATACTAAATGAACTTGGAACACAAAACAGTCTACTTAATTCAGGGTCTTTTTCCATTTTTCCTACCATTTACCAACGGGTTCTAGAGTAAATAGCACAAACGATACACCGGGATATATTTAGCATAAAACTAAAGCTTATTGCAAATGCGGAATGGACAGCCAATTTTCAAGAATTAAATCTAAATAGGTTCCATCATGCTCTTAAGATTTTGTGTGTACATTCATCAGTGAACATTATGGCAGTGGCAGAAGACGTTTAGAGGCACTCTTTAAAAGTCAAAGTCCTGCCTTTTACCTGAATTCTTAAAAACCTATTATTCACCACCAGTGTATATCATCTGAACAATTGCCTAGTTTATTTCATTTTGCCTTTGTGAATTTTTATATATCTTTAGTGGGGCTACACGGTGTTTCTCCTGGGCCACAGTTTTCCTTGGGATGTCTTTTGTGCTATCTTGATTCAAAGAAATGTTAACATTCTTATGCTTCATGCATAAGTTTCAAAATAAAATAAATCCTGTGTGCCCACTCCCCACCAACACACAGGTACTACCTATATAAATTGGGGGACTAGACTATGTCTTGCAGTAATCTGCAATGAGCAGATTAAAAGTACCTATTATTTTTAGTCTGAAGAATGTGGACAACCACAATCTCTTTATTTCAATAAATATGCAGGGGAAAAATTATCAGTGTGTGCTTAGATTGGGAAAATATCACAACATAATTTAATGATAAAGGTTTTTAATTTATTTTAAAGTATGAGTTCCTCTGTTTCTACATAAATCGATTCAACTCTCTGAGGGCTAGCTTCTTCATCAGTAAACTGGAGATGAGGGCACTTTATAAGATTTGTTGAGGATAATGCCAATGTTGAAGGTAATTGTGTGCCTCCTCCATGCCAAATGGTGCTCACAGCAACTCTAAGAGGTAAATTCTAGGATTTCACTCATCTTATCAATGAGAAATGTGAAGCATAGAGAGATTAGTCAAGATAGTCAAAGTCACTTACATAGTAAGTGTCAGCGTGAGGCAGGATACAAACTGATGACTGTGATCTTAACCACCTAGCTACATTGCCTGTCAGCAAATGATCAAATATATCTAGCCCAGTGCTTGGCAGAATACAGATGCTAATAATTGTTAATATGTTTTTCCTTTGAAGATTTTCATCAGGAGGAATACAGGAAACTAAACAGTCCACTTTGGAATATTGTCATGCCATTTTTTAATGACTAGTACTGTACGAAATATAAGATATTTTATACATTTTGTTATTTTGTACCTTACAGGTAAGATGTTTTGAATGCTCTTATAATTTTTTTGTTTGTGGGCAAGATATAAGATAATTCTTATAGATTTGAATTTGAGGCAGTTTAACATTTTTCAGAACAATCTAGTATTTTTCTAGAAGACGGGAACTAGAATTAATTCCTCCTGAATCACCTCAGGGACGCTACCAATTTCAGACTACAGTAGTGTGTTAAGTGTTTTAACTCCTGCCCCTTGCTACCACTCAAAACAAATGAGATAATTGTGAAATCAAGGTAGTTGTTTATGATTATGTCTGATTAGGAGAATTTCTAGCAACCTAAATGTGGAAACATAAATAATAACTCATGCCATAAACTGGTAAACATTTTGCAACAATGAAAATGGAAATGCATGATCACCAAAAACAAATACATTTCCATAAGTTATTAAATATTAATGAATATTCTAACATGGAAACTTGCTCCACACTAAAAATAAATGAAACTAAGTGCTAAGATTTTTTGACTGAGAAATAAATGCAACAGAGATACTCTGTGTTTATTGCTGCAATCATAGCCTGTGCTTTAACATTAGGAAATCAGTGTAAACACCTACTTTCTCAATTAACATTAAGGCAAAGTGGAGGCTTTGAGATACCTGTGAATTCCAAGACTGATATCAATTTTGAAGGGGGGTTTACTTTTACTAATATAGCAATATAAGAAGAAATACATGGTAATAATGAGGGAAAATATCAATTGATATACATTAAATACCTTTTCGCTAAAGATGGGTAACAATTTAAAAGAACAGTAAGAGTGATCAGTCTGAGGGTATTTTCTGTTTATTTTGATATAAATGATCAAAATGAAGCCACTTTTTTAATTGAAATAATTGTAGTACTAGGAAGAAATTACATAATACTTTAACTAAATTTCAGATTGATGGTGAATTCCTCTAGCCAATTGCACCATTACTGCTGCATAAATGGAACACTGTTGTTTAGTTCACAAATTTATTTGTTTTAATAACAAATATAACTCCTATTGTTTGTGGTTAAATGTCTCTAACTAGTTTTCTTTATATAAATCAATAGAAATTTTCTAGTTACAAAAGTTGATGCATGATTACCGAACATGCTTCTGTGTAAGCCTCATTATACACATAACAACTAGAGGAATTTTAAAATGCAATCAAATCTAGAGCTTTGGACTTAGCTATAAGCTGGAATACACATAATGAAATTTACATATACAAAAAACCTGCACAAGTTCTCATGAAACTTGCTAAGTTACTTTCAGGAGAAATAAGCAAACTCAGTATGTTAAATACTTTTGTACTACTTGAAAAAATCTTAAGCATAGTAAAATTAGGCTACTTTCACATAGGTATATAATTTTTCTGTAATCAGAAGGTAGAATATGAGTTTAAAATGACTGAAATCATTAATTTAATGATAATTATTAAGGTATCAAGCTACAGGAGAGAAAACACATGAATAGGTACTTGAGAATAGTGCTTAAGTTCTAAATGCTGCACCTGCTAGAGAGGCTTCAACGTGAGAACCCTGCAGCGTGTTTGATGGGCAGTGTTTTAAAATCTAGGGCAGCACTGACACCTGGGTGTGTTCCTCCATGCCTACTTCCACCCCTCCGTGTCCCGCAATAATGAAAAATCTTCCTGAGGAAGAATAGGAGTTGCTAAATAAAGTTTGTGAAAAGTACCTGCCAGGTGATTTACTTCTCTCATTCACTGATTAGTTGCACAATGGAGCCTGTTGTTATTGTCTTCTTTAAGGACTTATTTCTCTTCCTATACACAGAACATTCTTTACTGCCCCTCCATGCAACCCCATTCTATGCTCAATCCCTGCTATTCTCAACTACTAGACTCCAAGAAAGGACTTCTCTTGTTCATCAGAAACTGCCTTTAAACTTATTTTTATAGGATGCCTGAAACTAGTTAATTTGTTTAATTTACCCAGTCCTATTTAATTTCCTTTACTGTGACTTTTAAGAGAAGAGCAAAAGATTTGTGCTAAAATTATAGACACCAGTGAAGGTCTGTTGTATCTTTGCTTCAGAATCTTATTGTATCTTTGCTTCATTTCAGCCTATTTCTGTTCCTGGAAATCTGTGGAATCAATTTTCTGTGATGGCATCTTGAAATATTTTGTAGTTAGCTTTTTAGACACACCCTATGTGATTTTATATCAGGCTTATGTTTTTTGTTTCTCATACCTATCACTTTTCAAACTAGTGCCCACTGCCTTCTCCACCCCCCCATCCCCACCCCCCATGTAGTTTTAAACCTCATTGTTTTTTCAGGACTTTCTATTTCTCCTTTTGTTTTTACATTTGCCTTTCCCATCCACTTTTTTTTCCCTGCCACATCTACTTAATATTCTTTTTCATTCAATTTTATACACGTATACGCATACAGAGAGAGATAGGTACCTTAACAATAAAGAAAATGGTAGATATTTCTATTAAAACTTTACAAATTAGAGCACCAGTACCTACTTTTTTTTATGTAAAATGCAGTCTTAGGCTTTTGAAGTGATTTGTGAAGCAGAATAGAGAAGAGTTTCATTTCGATGCGATCTTTGCTCTTGCTGGGAAAAAAAAAACAAAACAGTAAAATGGAAATGAACAAAACCCTAAATTATATCTGTGCAGTTGATATAGACAGCCTATTGAATGAGGCTATAGGATAATACTAGACAATTTAATTTTCTCTAGACCAAGGAGAGCAGACTGAAATGCCTAAGGAAGTATGGCATGTGACATTCATGAGTGAGGTAAACTAAAGAAACAATGAGGATTGGTGGGCACAGTGGCCAACTAAAAGTTGTATAATTCTCTAAAAAGGGCATTTACTCCTCAGCCCTAACAGCTTATGGCAGTGCAGGTCTTCTGTCGCCAGATCCTGTGATTTTTCAAGAGCAGCTGGAAAACTGGAATTTTATGTAAAATATTTTGATTTTTTAAAATCTCAAATCATTAAAAAATAATAACTATAACCACAACAATACTTTGCAGGACAAAACAGACATCTCTGATGGTTGGAAATGGCACATGGGCTTCCTATGTGTCACCTACACATTTTATACACACATGCATGCATAATCATGGATTATTTTTCTCTCCATTCAACATTACCAAAGATTTATTTACATGTTCTAAATCCAGCCAAGCACATAGAATAAATAAATAGGTACAGTCACTGTTACAGGTTTACCTTTAGAACATGAAGATGATTTTTTTTTTTTTAAGTAGCTTGGTATATTGGAAGAAGCACTGAATTCTGAGTTGTATACCATTTCTATCTGTAGCTTCATTATTAACTTTGTATGCTACTTGAGGCAAATCTCTTAGCTTCTCCTAGTTTAATGCCTGCTCAGTATATATTGTGGGTTTAATTATGTCCCTCTAAGAGATATGTTGAAATCCTAACCCTATCTGTAAATGTGACTATTTATAAATAGGGTCATTGCAGGTGTAATCAAATTAAGATGAAATCATACTGGGTTAGAGCGGGCCCTAAATTCAGTGACTCATGTCTTTAAAAGGAGAGAGACAAATTTGAGGACAAAGAAGAGACACAAGAAAGATAGCCATGAAGACAAAGACAAATTGAAGTGATGTGGCTGTAAGTCAAAGAATGCCAAGGAATGCCAGCATTTCATCAGAAGCCCAAAGAGAGACATGGAACAGGTTTTTCCTTAGAAGCTCAATAAAGAACCAATCCTGCTGACAACATGGTTTTAGGTTTTTAGCCTCCCGAATTCCGAGAGAACACTTTTTTGTAGTTTTAATCCATCCAGTTTGTGATAATTTATGATAACCCTGGGAAACTAATACAGTAAGAGGCCATTTGCTAGTTGATTTCACATATATATAACTTTATTTCATCCATAACAACTTTGAAAAGTAAAGCCTCCCACACACATACTTTCTCCCCTTCCCTACCTCTGACCCTCTCATTCTCGCTTTCACTTTTTACTGCTTCTCAACAAAGCATGGCTTGAAAATGCTACCCAGCTTGCCCTCAGACTCGTAGATTGCTCCTCAACAGAGTGATGACCAGATCTTTCTAAGACTAGAGCCCATATTCTTGTTCAGTGTACCATTCTAGTACAGTACTTTTCAAAGATAGGGAGCTATAAAAAATGTAATATATAATTATTATTCTAGAGTCTGCTTTTTAAGAGATTGAATACAGGGGCAGAGAATATCATAATAGAGAAAGCAAGGATACTTTACTCAAAATGGATACATCTCAATACATTTTATTCATAGGTATATACAGATCTTGGATAGTGCAAGATAGTTCTCTGGATGGCCTTCAACTGATTCAGTTCTCCCTGCTTTTTTGCTTCTGTTTCTCAGGAATAACTGCAGGATATGCTGGGAATGCCATATCCTGAGATAGAGAGGAACTGCCTGAAACAGCCTGAGCCTTGTTCCTGTCCCTCCTAGGGATTAGGGATTAACTGCCTGGAATACCCCGGGCTTTGTTCCTCTCTCCCTTGGATGAGAATGTCCTTAAACCTTTGCCCAGTGAGTTCTGTGGCCCTTGAGGTATATAATCCAGGACAGGCTGCCTTTTGGGGTCCCTCAGGTATGATGCAAGTAGGACATGTGCAGTCAAGGCTTCATCTGCCCTGGGCAGCTTTCTCAGGCCTTGCGGGATGAGTTTACAATGGATCCTAGGCTTCTGTTGTCCCTCGTTTCCTATCTGTGAATAATAAATCTGCATCATGTAACTTTTTGCTTATGAGTGTGCTCTGTCTCTGGGACTCATACAAGTTATTATATTATAGTAACCAGTGCAAAGCGAACCTGCTTTGCACACAGGATATTAGGATAAGAAAAAGGAATATTGTAGTTTTCTAGTGATATAATAACAGCAGTATTATTAAAACAAACTTATTTATTATAACATAATACAGAAAACACAAGTCTTCATTTTGATGAATTTCAAAAAGTGAGCACACTCATGTGACTTTCACCAAGATAAAATATTAGAAAGCTTTCACTTCTTCTAGTCATTTCCTATCCTCACCTCCATATATTTAACTAATAACTTTATTTCAAACCCCTAAAACTGATTTTGCCAGTTTTTGCAATCTGTATAAATGATATACTTCAGTATGTTCTCCTTTGTGTCTGGCTTCCTTTGTTCAACTTTATGTTTGTGAGATCCATCCATGTTGTTGTATGAAGCAATAATTCGTTCATTTTCAGTGCTGTATTCAGTTCTAGAAATATACTAATATTTATTTATACATTCAATTATTAATGAACATTTGGATTGTTTTTCAAATCTAACTCTTGCAAATAATGTTATAAACATCCTTATATATGTCACTTGTTGCAAATATATATACAATTGTACTAGATTCGTGCCTAAGAATGTAATTGCTGGGTCGTGGGTTATTTTCAGTATTTATCTCTAAAGTTGTAACAACTTAAACTCTGAAAAGCAGTGTGTGAGACTTTCTCACTTTCTGGCCAACAAATAATTATAAATCATTTTAATTTTAAATACTCTAGTTGGTCTCACTGATATCTCATTATGGTTGTAATGGTTTTTATTCTCTAGATGACTAATCATGTTGAGCAACTATTCATATATTTATTGGTCATTAGGATATCCTCTGTTACAAAGTAGCCTATTCAAGTTTTTTGCCCATTTTTAAAAAATGTGATTACCTGACTTTAGTTAATTGTAGGAGTTATTTACATATTCTAGATATGATTTCTTTTACAGTTGAATGTATTAAAATATATTCCCCCTCTGTAATTTACCTTTTTTCCTTCTTTTTTTGATAAACAGAAATTCAAATGTTAATGTAAGCCAATTTATTAATATTTACTTTTATTGTTTTATGTGTCCCATTTAAGAAGCTGCCTATCCTATGTTACATTGTAGAAATGTTTTTATGTTAATCCTTCACATTTAGATCAACTTTCTCTCAGGAATTAATTTGTTTTCCTATAAGAATATATAATTAATCCAGAATTTTATATCGAACAGACTGTAACTTCTTCATGATTCTGCAATTTCATCTTTATCAAAAACCAAATGTTAATATAGGTGAGGGTATGTCTGTGCACTATTTTGTGTCACTGATCTATTTGTTTATCATATTTGTCTCATTTAATGAGCTTTTATAATGAATTATATCTGGTAGCTTAATTATACATAATGCCTATTGTAGTTTATATATATATATATTCTTTATTAGATTAAGTAAATTCTAATCTAAATCTGCTAACATTGTTAATTTCCATCAAAGGCTATTCCACTATTAATCGAAATGATAGTATAATTTTTATTCTTTCCTCTGTTAATGTGATGAATTACACTAGTTAATTTTGAGATGTTAACCACTCTTACGTTCCTGGCATACATTCTTCTTATTCATGATAATACTCTTTTATTAATTTTGTTTGGTGATATTGTATATAGGATTTCTGCCTAAATTCATTAAAGAGAGTGGCCTGTAATTTGGGAACAAGGTCATGCTATCTTTACAAAACAAGATGGGAAATGTTCCTTTTTTTTTCCCCTACCCTGTGGAAGGATATATGTTATATTGGTTTTTTTTTTAATTAAACACTTGGAAAAATATTCACCAGCAAGGTCATCTAAGCTAAGATTTCATATTTTTTTAATTCATGTAGTATCTCTACGGATATGTCCTTTTCCCTGGTATTACTAATTCTTTTCTTCTTTCTTTTGACCTTTATAAATAATGTTAGGGAGTTATTAACTTTAATTCTCTCTCCTAAGAATCAATGCTTGTTTACTTTTTATTGTATTTTTGTCTTGGTATAACTGATTCCTGGTTCTTTAATTATTTCTTTCTCATTTGTTTTGGGTTTAACATACTCTTCTGATTTCTTGATAAATTCTTGAGATGTATATTTAGACCATTAATTTTCACTTTTTCTTCCTTTCTATTATTTTCATTGAAGATTATACATTTCCCTCCTAGTATGACTTCAGCTATACCCCACCAGTTCAGATATGTAGTATTTTCCTTATTACTCAGGTAAATTATTTTTCATTGCTAGCTGTGATTTCCTTTTTGATCCAGGGATATTTAGACCTAAATTTCAATCTTTTATAATCCATAGATACATAACTTTCAAACATCAAGAAATTTTTCCATGATATTATCCATTCAGAATTTATATTCTTTATGATATCAGTCTTTGAAATTTGTTGAAACTTACATTAAGGCCTCGTATATGTTAATTTTGCAGATGTTGCATGTACACTTGAAAAGAATGTTTGCTCCACAACTGTTGGGAGCAAGCGTTCAGTATCTGCAAATTAGATTGAGTTTATTTACCAAGTAATTTATACATTCTATGTCCTTTACGTTCTATAAAATTTTATTTATGTATTTTGTTATAAATAAATCTCCTTTATATATTTGTCTTTATACATTTGTGTAATTTGTTGAATAAAAATTAAATTTGTTATATATTCCTGGTAGATGAACACTTTAATCATTATGCTACATCTCTTTTTGTCTCTAGTAATATTGTTTGCCTTAAAGTTTATTTTTTCAAATACAAGTGTAGCTAAATCAATTTTCTTTTGGTTAGTTTTTATAAGTATATCTTGTTTATACTTTTGCTTTAATATTTATGTTTATATTTAACATACTTCTCTTATAAACTGTATTTGGTTGATTTTTAAATTTCATATGACAATTTTTGTCTTTTATGTGGAGTTCTTTGTCTACTTACATTTAAAGTAATTACCAATATATTTGGAAATAAATCCAGTATCTTACTATTTACTTTGTAATAGGCATACCCCTTCTATGTTCCCTTGTCTTCTCCTTTCTTGTATTGTATTGAGTGAGTCAATTATTTGTGTTACTTAATTTTTCTACTTTAGCAGCTTTTAGTGGTTTTCTAGGATGAAAGCATGAGTGCTTGACTTATCAGAGCCAAACATAAATTAATATTTCCAGGAAAATGCAAGAACTTTTGAACTCTTTATCTCTTTTGCCTCTGTCTGGCTTTTATGCACTGTCGTCTTTTATTATATTTCTACATTATAATCTCCATGATACAATTATTATTTCATAGTTCAATATTTATTTATAATTATCTAAATATTTATCTTTTCCATTGTTCTTCATTTCTTTTTTCATTTACTTGCTTTCATTGAACTTAATTTTTTCCTGTATGAAAAAATTCCCTTTGTTATGTCATTTAGCATGAGTCTACCTGTGGAGAATATCTCAGTTTTGTTTCACAATATATTTATTTTGGCTTTCATTTTTAAAAAGAAAATTTTACTTGATAGAAAATTCTAGTTTGGAATTTTTTTTCCAAGACTTTCAGAATATCATCCCAGTATTTTCTAATTTTCATCAATTATGCTGAAATCTCAGCTCTGAAGTTTTATCACTACTCTTTTAAAGTAATGTATCTCTCCAAGGCCTTCCCCCATCCCCTGCTCTCTCCCTACCTGCCATGGTGGTTTTTAAGACTATAATTTTGGACAGTTTTACTATGATTATCTAAAGTATGATTTTCCTGTTTATGGTCTTTCTAAATCTATAATCTGATATTTTTCTTTGGTTTTAGAAAATTTGTAGCCAGTATTTACTCTTATATTGCTTAATCCCAACTATTTCTCTCCTTTATTGCTTGAACCACAATTTCACATATGTTAGATTTCACCAAGTTCTATATTGTCCCAATTACATATGCTTTTTCTTCTTATTTTCTGTCATTTTTTTCTTTCAGTGCTTCAGTCTTGATAGTTTTTATGGACTATCAAGTTTACCAATTTTCTCTTCTACTTATTCTAACCTACTATATTTATTAAGTTATTTACTTCAGTGGTTGTATTTTTCCAGTTATAGGATTTTTATTTGGTTAATTATTTTTAATGACTCCAGTTTCTTGATAAAAAATCTTCAACATCATATCTATTTCCTTAAGTTAATTACAATGATTTCGGATTCTGTATCTCATAACTCCAATATCTGAATCACTTATTTTACTCCTGTCTCCTTTTTTTTTTTTTTAACTCTTTTTTGCAATCATTTGATTTTGTTTATCAAATGCCTGGTGATTTTTAATTGAATGTCATATTACTTTTGGTTTTTCAGCCTTTCACCCAAGGTAAATGTCATGAGAATAACAACACAGCAGACTGTCAGTTAGTCTAATCACAATGCACTATCTACTGTTAGATATCATTGCCCATCAACTCTTGGTTGCCTCAGCTGCCCTCTGAGCAACTGGATTGTAAAAATTTTTTTCAAGATATTTCACGATCAGGGGCTGGTAAAGAAAAATTGTTCTTGTCCAAGAGTTAATCTACAAAAACCACACTATCATCACTAGAAATGGAACATCAAAGAGTGTCCATTCTCTGTATTATTAAAGAATAGAGGGATTCAGGAGAGGGATTTATAAATGACTTTTGGAAAGATATCAAGATATCCCTCGATTAGTTGAAGGTCTTGCTCTTCATTCAGTAGATACAGAGGTAGAATGTTTTCCTCACAGCGTATAGATAGCTTGTGTAGATTTTCTTCTTCAAACAACAGTTAATCCTATGTGCAAACATTCGTGCTTTTCATTATGTGTGCAAATTTCAATCATTTTAAAAGTTTGCAAATGAGGCATTGTTACCCAACATGTAAATTGTTGTGTACCTAGGTGAAAGTATGTAGAGAACCATTTCCTCTAAAGTATAAACCATGAATGCATTTGACTTCAACATCAAAACAGAGTTAATATGTGACATTACCATAGTTTTAAGCACTGAACTTTATTTAAAAAACATTTATCAATTGAGTAAGAACATGCATTTTTCCAAGTTTCCGTTGCTTTAGCCTCCCAAAATAATATAGAGAACTCTTGCCATAAAAATTTAAAAGCTTTTTGTAAATATTATCCCTAAGATAGAGGGATTCTAGAATAAACCATGTCTAGAATTATGAACAGGATATTTTGAAATGTTCTACTTGCTGGTAATTTCTTGTAAGGCAACTGAGGCAAACCTGTAGCATTTGTTTCGTGAAGACAGTCACTATGTCTGGATTGTTTGCCTCTTCTCCTCAGAATCTCATACAGTGCCTGACATATGATGGATACACACTCAATATTTTTTTAATAAGTAAATAAAAGGGAGAATTTTTAGAGACTTCTTAAAATGAAGATTTATAATGAAGTCTTAGACAAAATATGAATGAAAATAATGTATAAATTAGAGCCTTTATTTTCCTGTATGAAATTGCCAAAAAGACATGAAACAAAAGAAAGAATCCTATATCCTTAAGTAATAGGGAATCTCTAGAACTTTGTTATTCCGTTTGCTGAAATGAATTTTTGGTATAAGATATCTACTTTTTAAAATTAGGATAAACTTTATTTAGTATATCTAATGTTTTACATTTTATAGAGATTCATGATGGAAATATTTTCCACAATAACATAATGGAACCAACAAAACTCATGAGAACTTTCTGTAGTTCTGTTTTTTAGTTTTTCGGAAAGCATTTAAAATAATAATATTATGAAGCCTGAAATGACCTAAAGTAATCTTCCTGCTTATTTCTCCAGAACTGTATAGAACAATACCCTAAACACTTAATATTTGAGAATCAATTTCAATTTTTAATGTTTCTGATAAGGAAACATATATTCCTGTATAAAATTGATGCATTCTAGGACTTCATAATCCTTATAAAGAAAACAATTTTTCTTTAGATCCCAATCCAAAAATCTTCCTGATGACATTAGAATATGAATATTTTTGAAAATAACAACTATCATAGTATTTTGTATATTTTAAAGATAAAACAATCTCATTACAGAAAAATCAAACAACACATTTTTTATAGGAAGATAAAAGCACCCAGATTAGATTTCTAGAGATAATCTCTGTTGATGTAATAGTGAACATCTCCATTGCTAACTGCACTTACCTACACTTTTTTTGTAATTAAAATTATTTTATTAAGCTAAAGATAAAGTGTTTATGAGGAGCAATTCCACTGGCAACGTGGTTAAATTTCCCCAATTTTCATTCATTACAACATTGAGATAATTTCATAGTGATTATAGCAATTTTTATTTGGCAACAAGCCATTCAAATATGCTTATAAATAAATGTAAATCTCTAAAAATAAGAAATCTAACAGTTGGAATATATTTTTATAGTTGACATCTTTTAAGAATATACATAAGCTGTACTTATGGGGATGTAAACTAATATTGATGGAGCTCTCAAGACAGAGGCTTGCAAAGTGTTACTAGGCAAAATAGTCAAAACTGTCTTGTTCATACTATATTATTCTACATATTTAAAGACAATTCTATCACCTCTAAATAATGTCTGGTTATTTACCTAGGCCACATAAGAAACCAGACTATGGTTCACAAATATACTCAGGGATGAAGATGGGTAAGCCAAGCAAATATTCATCATGGCCTCTAAATCATGATTACACACTTTCATTGCATGGAAGCATGAAAATACCTAAGTTTATCCCCTGACATTATAATTGATTTTTAAAATTTTATTTATTTATTTGTTTGTTATTTGTTGATTTATTTTAATTGACAGTGTAATTGTACATATTTGTGGGGTATAATTTGATGTTTTGATACATATCTATGTTGTATGATGATCGAATCAGGGTAGTTAGTGTATCTATCACCTCATGAATTTATCATTTCTTTGTGGTGAGAAACTTCAAAAGTTTCTCTTCTAACTATTTTGTAATATACAATATTTTATCATATCATCCTACTATGCAATAGAACATCAGAATTTATTCCTATGTCTAATTGTAACTTTGTACCCACTGGCCACCCCCTCCTTGTCTTCCCCTCCTCTTTCTTACCCTCTCCAGTTTCTGGTAACCACTATTCTACTCTCTGCTTCTATGATATCTTTTTTTTTTTTTAATATTCCACATGTAAGTGAGATCATGGAGTATTTGAGTATTTGTCTTTCTGTTCTTTCTGTGTCTAGCTTATTTCACTTGACAAGAACTCCTCCAGGTTCATCCATGTTTTTGCAAATGACAGAACTTTTTTCTTTTTATGGCTAAATAGTATTCCATTGTGTATCTATACCACTTTTTCTTTGTCCATTCATTCGTTGTTGGATACTTATGATGATTCCCTATCTTGGCTATTATAAATAGTGCTTCAATGAACACGACAGTGCAGATATCTCCTTGACATACTGATTTCATTTCCTTTGTATATATATCCAGCATTGAAATAGATGGATCACATGGTAGTTCTATTTTTAGTTTTCCACATTGTTTTTCATATTGGCTATACTAGTTTACAATCCTACCAACTATGTGGGAGTGTTCCCTTTTCTCCACGTCCTTGCCAACGCTTGTTTTCTTTTGTCTTTTTGATTATATTCATTCTAACTAGAGTGAGGTGGTATCTCCATGTGGCTTTTATTTGCATTTCCCTGATTGAGCATTTTTTCATATACCAATTGGCCATTCTTTTAAGAAATTTCTGTTCAGATCTCTTGCTTATTTTTAAATCAGGTTATTTGGGGTTTTTCTGCTGCTGAGTTAAGTTCCTTATATGTTCTGGGTATTAACCCCTTGTCAGATATATATAGTTTGCAAATATTTTCCTCTATTCTGTAGGTTGTCTCCTCACTATGTTAATTGTTTTCTTAGATGTGCAGAACTTTTTAGTTTGACACAATTCCATTTGTTTAATTTTGCTTTTGTTGCCTGTGCTTTTTTTTTTATTTCAGCTCATTATGGGGGTACAAAAGTTCAGGTTATATATATTGCTCATGCCTCCCCATCCCCCCAAGTCTGAGCTTCAAGTGTGTCCATTCCCTAGACAGTGCACATCACACTCATCATGTAGGGGTATGCACCCATCCCCTCCCCCCACTCCCATCACCCTCCCCATCAGAACTTCAAGCGTGTCCATTCCCCAGGCAGTGCGCATCACACTCATCAAGTAGGTATACACCCATCCCTTCCTCCCAGCCCCCACCTCTCTCCGATACCCAATTGGTGTTATTCCCAGATGTGCACTCAGGGAAACCAGTTTGCTGGTGAGTACACGTGGTGCTTATTTTTCCATTCTTGGGATACTTCACTTAATAGAATGGGTTCCAGCTCTCTCCAGGAGAACCAAAGAGATGCCATATCGCCATTATTTCTAATAGCCGAGTAATATTCCATGGTATACATATACCGCATTTTGCTAATCCATTTATGAATTGATGGGCATTTGGGTTGTTTCCACATCTTTGCAATTGTGAATTGTGCTGCTATAAACATTCGAGTGCAGGTGTCTTTTTTATGGAATGACTTTTGTTCTTCTGGGTAGATGCCCAATAATGGGATTGCTGGATCGAATGGTAGGTCTTCTTGAATCTGTTTAAGGTATCTCCACATTGCTTTCCACAGGGGTTGCACTAGTTTACAGTCCCACCAGCAGTATATGAGTGTTCCTGTCTCTCCGCATCCACGCCAACATGTATTGTTTTGGGACTTTTTGATAAAGGCCATTCTCAGTGGAGTTAAGTGATATCTCATTGTGGTTTTGATTGGCATTTCCCTGATGATTAGAGATGTTGAACATTTTTTCATATGTTTGTTAGCCATTTTTATATCTTTTTTTGAAAAATTTCTATTCATGTCCTTTGCCCACTTTCTGATAGGGTTGTTCGATTTTTTCTTACTGATTTTCCTGAGTTTTAAATAGATTCTTGTTATCAGTCCTTTATCAGTCTCATAATGTGAGGGTCCTGAGTTTGCCTGTGCTTTTGAGGTCTTATTTAAAAAATCCTTGGCTAGCCCAATGTTGTGAAGCATTTTCCCTGTTTTCTTTTAGTATTTACATGATTTTGGTTTTACATTTATATCTTTAATCTATTTTTAGTTGTTTTTTTTTTAATATGGTGTGTGGTAGGGGTCTAGTTTCATTATTTTGCATGCAGATATCCCTTTTTCCCAGCACCACCTATTGAAGAGACTGCCTTTTCCCCACTGTGTGTTCTTGCCACCTTTATCAAAAATCAGTTGACTGAAGATCTGTGAATTTATTGCTGAGGTCTCTATTCTGTTCCATTGGTTTATGTATCTGTTTTTAGTCCACTGCCATGCTGTTTGGGTTACCAAAGCTTTGTAGTATATATTGAAGTCTGGCTGTTTGATGCTTCCAGTTTTGTGCTTTTTGCTCAGGATAATTTTAACTATTCTGGCTCTTTTATACTTCCATATGAATTTTAGGATTATTTTTTTCTATTTCTGTGAGGAATGCCATTGGCATTTTAATAGGGATTGCATTAAATCTAACGATCACTTTGGGTAGTATGGCTATTTTAACATTAACTCTTCCAATCTGTGAACACAGGATATCTTTCCATTAATTTGTGCCCTCTTCAATCTCTTTCATCAAAGTTTTATAGTTTTCAGCGTATAGATTTTTTATCTTCTTTGATAAGTTTATTTCTGATTATCATGTTTTTGTAGCTACTATAAATGGAATTATTTTATTGATTTCTTTTTCATATAGTTCACTAGTAACATATAGAAACATTACTGATTTCTGTATGTTGATTTTGCATTCTGCAACTTTAGTGAATTTGGTTATTAATTATAACAATTTTTGGTGGAATCTGTAGAGTTTTCTATATATAAGATCATATCATCTACAAAGAGGAATAATTCGTCTTCCTGCTTTCCAATTTGGATGTTTTTTTTTTTTTTTCCTTTCTTTTACCTAATTGCTTTAGCTAGTACTTCCAGTACCATATTGATTAGAAGTGGTTAAAGTGGGCATCCTTGTCTCTGATCTTGGAGAAAAAGCTATCTGCTTTTTCCCATTTGGTGGGATATTAGCTGTGTGTTTGTCATATATGGCCTTTATTGTGTTGAGGTACATACCTTCTATGCTTAATTTATTGAGAGTTTTTATCATGATGGGTTGTTGAATTTTGTTAAATTCTTTTTCTGCATCTATTTAAATGATCGTATGGTTTTGTCTTTCTTTCTGTTAATGTGGTATTACTGATTTGCATATGTTAAACCATCCTTGTGTCCCTACGGTGAATGCAACTTGATCATAGTGAGTGATTTTTTTAATGTGCTGTTGGATTCAGTATGCTAGTATCTTGTTGAGAATTTTTGCATCTATGTTCATCAGAGCTATTGGTCTGTAGTTTTCTTTCTTTGTTATATTCTTGTCCAGTTTAGGAATCAGGGTAATGCTGGCCTTGTAAAATGTCTACTCACCTACATGTGTTCCTTTTTCCTTTGGAAGCTTTAAGAAATTGTCACCAACATGTTACTCTGTCATCAGCCCTTTTCCCACTTCCACAATTGACTGAACCCTGGCTCCTTGAATTGTTCTCGAAAGGCTAACTTTGAGTCTATGTTTCAGCTTTGTTATTCCTTTTTAGCCTGCAGATCTATGCCATATTTGGACAATTTTTAAAAGATCCCTGCCATGTGTAGGTTTTAAACAAGCTGTTTTAATCTAATAAAAACAATAGTGAAACTCTGGAATACTGAACAAGCCAGTATGACAAAATCTGCTTTTATGAATATATGTCACAACAAATACTTAGTAAGCAATCAAATATTTGGCTTGAGTTTTGTCTTCTTGGTCATAGGACTTCAAAAGCATGTTCTTTAGAAAAACTCTTCCATTCAAAATAGAATAATAACAACAAAATAGAACCTTTGAAGACACTATTATTTATGAGGAGAACTATTACTTAGTGAACTCTGCATTTTTACTTTATACCAGAACCTGGATACAGTTCAGCATGATTTAATTTTCTTCCTGCATCCTCCTCCCCACTTTTTTTATTTCTTAGTAAATTAGTTAGTTAAATTTAGAAATTATTAAGCAAACAGTAGGGCATTCCTACCTCAATCTCAGTCTAGGAAAACATAAGTTTAGTTGGCTGCATTACATAATAGATCTGATTATATTTGAGGAACCTATATTAGTCCTACCTTCAGGCAGAAACATATTTACCCAAGAGATGCAATTGGGGGCAACAACTTAATGTGCTTGAGTGTTAACTTGGATGTTGCTTTTAAACAACCATGGCTATCCTATACTGCGTAGTGCATAAAAGCAGGGCCAGAACTAGGTTGAGATTAGAAGGCATTTGCTTCTGTTGCAAAAATTAAGGGGTTGCTAAATAACTCAGCAATTAAGGTAAACAATATTTTGATGCACTAGTAAAAAATAAAATTAATGCAAAAACATCCATGATGAACAAAAATAAACATTTTCAATAAAGACTGGATGAATATTATATATTTTACTTATTTTTGCACCCAAATGTCTTACTTATCTTACCCTAGTCCTGGTCATATATTGAAGGCATTCCCTTGTCACTACAGAAAAAAGTAAGTGTTTAAGGAAATACAGTGGGGACTCAAATCACATATTCGTTTTTTTTATTTTTCCTCTCTGTTGTACCTAAGAAGAGGATTTTTTTTTTTTTTTATGGCAACGGCCTGGAAAACCATATAGTATATTTATTTTTATTTTTTTTTATTTCATCTTATTATTATGGGGGATACAGAATTTCAGGTTACATACGTCGCCCATGTACCGCCTGTCCCTCCAAGTCAAAGCTCCAGGCGTGTCCGTTCCCCAGATAGTGCGCATTGCACCCATCATGTAGGTATATATCCCTCCTCTCCCCACCCCCGCTTCCTGAGTCAGCACCTTCCAACGTGACCATTCCCCAAACGGTGCGCAATGCACTCATTATGTAGGCATACACCCATCTCCTCCCCCCACCCCCCACCTCAGTCTGATATCCGATTGGTATCGTTCCCAGATGTGTATTTAGGTGATGATCAGGGAAACCAATTTTCTGGTGAGTACATGTGATGCTTGTTTTTCCATTCTTGGGATACTTCACTTCATATAATGGGTTCCAACTCTCTTCAGGAGAACCATAGAGATGTCGTATCTTCATTATTTCTTATAGCTGAGTAATATCCCATGGTATACATATACCACAGCTTACTAATCCAATCATGTATTAATGGGCATTTGGGTTGTTTCCACATCTTTGCTATTGTGAATTGTGCTGCTATAAACATTCGGGTACATGTGTCTTTGTTATAGAATGACCTTTTTTCCTTTGGGTATATGCCCAATAATGGGATTGCTGGATCAAATGGCAGGTCTACTTGAATCTGTTTAAGATACCTCCCTAATGCTTTCCACAGGGGTTGCACTAGTTTACAGTCCCACCAGCAGTGTATGAGTGTTCCTGTCTCTCCACATCCACGCCAACATGTGTTGTTTTGGGATTTTTTGATAAAGGCCATTCTCTCTGGTGTTAAGTGATATCTCATTGTGGTTTTGATTTGCATTTCTCTGATGATTAGAGATGTTGAGCATTTTTTCATATGTTTGTTAGCCATTCTTATATCTTCTTTTGAGAAATTTCTATTCATGTCATTTGCCCACTTTTTGATAGGGTTGTTTGATTTTTTTTCTTGCTGATTTTCCTGAGTTCTAAATAGATTCTTGTTATCAGTCCTTTATCTGATGTGTAGTATGCGAAAATTTTTTCCCATTCTGTAGGTGGTCTGTTTATTCTCGTGACTGTTTCTTTGGCTGTGCAGAAGCTTTTTAATTTAATCATGTCCCATTCATTTATTTTTGTTGTTGCTGTGATTGCCTTAGGGGTCTCCTTCATAAATTCTTTGCCTAGGCCAATGTCTGTAAGAGTCTTTCCTACAGTTTCTTAAGAAGAGGATTTGACAATATCTATGTGCAGTAGATCTCAAACTCTAAAACTGGAAATTAATATTTATGGATAGCCACAATCCTCACACCCTACCCATAATACATCCTTATTTAATGTCTATAAGGGAGAGTCTAGGAATCTTTACTTTATAATGAATGTCAAATGATTCTGTTGCAGGTTGTCCCAGGATCATACTTGGGGAAATGTTTGGCTAGATTCTAACAATTCTTCACTATTACTTATTGTTTACCGTACAATAAGTAATAGTGTTCTTAAGGGTAACTATTTGGTAAGGAAAAAAAAAAAAGGAAAGGTGGAAAAAAATAGCCAGAGATTGCCTGATTGCATGCATTCAAAACAGTGCCAAAAAATAGACATAAAAAAGATTTGGCATTTTTATGGATCTTTAATTTTTCATGGGACTTTTGCAGCTATGTGACTTTAATTTGTGCAGATTGGAAATTTAAATTGAAATATATTTTGGTATACTGACAATGACAATAATTGGTCAATAGTATTCTTAGTTGATCTATATTTTATTTCTAGTTACTTTGTGAGAAATTTACCATTTCGACTAGTTGGCCATTTTAAAAATTAAGACCTGAATTAAGAATATATTGCATGTAATTATATTAATATAATTTGGATGCATATTCTTATACATACAGATTCTTATAATGAAAGTGATGATATTTTCTTAAAATCTCAGGAAGATTAAATGTAGGTTTTCTCACTTCTACCTCTTTTCATTTTGTGTCAGCTTATTAGTGTTTATCATAATCAAGTTCCAGAAACTACATACACTGAAATCACCTGAAGTGTTTATTAAATACAAATTACTGGGCTGGCTCCAATTCTTATTGGATTGGAATTTTCTAAAAGCAGAGTCTAGGAATCTGTATTTTAACCATTATCCCCATCAAATTCTGGTGTATACTAAACCTTGACTACAACTGGGTGTCAGTCTGCTTCTATTTAGTGCATGTATAGTCCATATGTTTTTGGTTTAATAATTTGGTGGGACAATCCAGTCTCCCAAGGAGCTCTGCCCATTTCCACCTTGGCCTCCAAATGGAGAGATACGTATGACTGCTCTTCTCCCTTTCATAAATAGCAAAATAATGGAACAAGCATGATTGATAACAAGAGTCATGGCTGAGCAAAATTATAATTTGGGGCTTTCTCTGATGCTTTCTCTAGAGAATTTATGGTTATGTTGTACCTTTACAGCCATAAGTGTACCACAATAGAATGAATGAGAGCTGTCACATAGACATAGAACAATAATCCATCTGGCTCTGGATGACATCACTCTTTTCCTGGAGATGAACCTAACAGGAGGTAGAGGAAGGACATATTCTTAATTCTTAGAGTACTAGCATCAGATACTTATTCATTTTCTTCCTGAAACCAGCAGTATTTAAATTTCGCCAATCTTCTCAATACAAGACAGCAAGTTCCATAAGCACACTGCCATCCATCATGAGTTTATTTATACGCTCTGTATCATCTCTCCTTCCCTCCCTATCTCTGTCTCTGTCTCCCTTTATATATGTATTGATTCATCCATCAACCTAATGATTTTTATAGACTTTGTGTTCTCAATCCTTATCTCTTCCAAATGGAAGATTTTAGTTTTACTAATCTATTTTACATACAATTCAACACATTTAACATCTAATGCCTAACCCTCACATTGCCCTCGTTTAAAAGCATAATCAAAAGTCAACAAATACTCTTATTTCAAAGCAACATATTAAAGAAATAATGTCTTTTCCTGTGAAATTCAAGTTTGGAGAAACCAGGTTCATATTACATCCACTCAGAAGTCTCATTTGCAAATCATAATCTCTGTGGTTAAAGTGGCAAGAGCAATAATAAAATATTTCTTTTTTACTTTTATTTTTCATTGGCATGTAAGAATTGTACATGTTTATGGGGTACAAAGTGATATTTCCATACATGCGTATACAATACTGTTTGTAAACATTGATATACAATGTGTAATGAGCAAATCCAAGTAATTAGGGTACCCATCACCTCAAACATTTATCATTTCTTTGTGTTGGGAACACTTAAAGTCCTATCTTCTAGCCTTTTGAATTGTATAAAATATTTCTTAACAATAGCCCTGGCACATCATTTTTGGAGCCATATTATCTTTGCTCTATTAAAAGTCTTATCAGATTACCCCCTTGAAGAGGCTTAAAAACATAAAAGCAATAAGAGGATAGCTCTAGCTCAGAAAAGTCTGCAGCACAAAATAAATGATATTATCTAATGCCAGTCACTCATGAATACTGAAGGTATATAAATGGCAGCAGAAGACAGTCACCATGTCTCCATCTCAATTCCTTAATTTAAGTGTTGGTGGTGATTTCTTGTCTCACATCAATAAGAGTTTCTTATTAAAAAAATTGTTCATGAGGACATAGTAAGTCATTTAGAAAGTTAAACAAGTTGTTTGACGAGCAGACATGAGAAGAACACATTTAGACTAAAATTCATGAATATGAACACAAGGGTGACTTTTTGTTTTCCTGAGAAAGGGTCTTGCTCTGTTGCAGTGGCATGATTTTAGCTCACTGCAGCCTCAAACTCCTGGGTTCAAGCGATCCTCTTGCCTCAGCCTCCTGAGTAGCTGGGACTACAGGCATGTGACACCACACCCTGTTAATTTTTCTTATTTTTGTAGAGATGGGGTCTCCCTGTGTAGCGCAGGCTGGCCTCAAACTCCTTGCCTCAACCAATCCTCCCGCCATGCCCTTCCAAACGGCTGGGACTATAGGTGTAAACCCTGGAGCTCAGCCCACAAGGGTGATCTTGTGAAACAATTGTTCATTCTTCTATTCTAGTAATTTTAGGTACTGCTCTGGATGAGAAATTAACTTATTAATCATGGAAACTAATTAGCACACATTCTAGTTTTGTCTTTAATTTCTGAATGTCACTGATATATTAGATGGCACTCTGAATAATACTTAGAGCGTAAGTAAGTGTCTTAGAAAATGTCCACTAGCCACTTTCACTCTCAATCTTTACCCAGGCAGCTCACAGGTTAAGTTGGGTTCTCTACTCCCCAAATAAGACTTGTTATCTCTGTTTAAATCACACTTGGTTTTCAAAATATCCTGAGCCTGAATTATCCACTTTATTTAAAGAAAAAACTAGAATAAAAAAACTCCATGTTCTCTCATTCAATGTTGGCAATTATCAATTCATATATAATATCATTTGTTCTGAGAAGTTTCTGTGTTGTAGTTTTCCGTACGTTTGGTTTTGCAAGTTGCATCCTATGGTGTAATGTAACATGTTTCTCTCTCCCCTGCATCTCATATAAATAGGATATGAGAGCTAGGGACTTGATTAGATTGCAATCAGAAGGTTTGGAGAATACCACTTTATAGGTGACATTATGAATTTTATTTAAGAGATACATAAAATCTGTTCATCTCTTTTGGGTAATGTTAGTAATTAATAATCATTTCATAAATCTACTAATTGATTAAGAGTTGTAAAATGGTAATGTTCTAATTCTTTTAATCCTTCTTAATTTGTTAACTGAAATACTTCCAAAGAAGGAAAATTTATCTTATCAACTATTTGGTTGCCCTAAGTTACAGCTCATTTAGGGAAGGCTGGACAAATGCCTGTTTTTCTTTATTTTCCTTTGTTCAAAATAATGAGTTGGTTTCTTTTCATCATCCAAATGTCACCAATGTGTTATTTTTGCTTGTTTGAATTTTGTTTGGGTTCAATATCTCTATGAATCATGCATTTAAATACTTTAATGGATCTTGATCCATTCCTGCTATTATGTTTACTGATACTCAAATTTTGTCGTCTTTGGCTAATGGGAGTCTGTTTAGGTTGGCTCTCAAGTGTTTCATGACAACTGGTATTTTTTATTAGTATCCTGACTCCATGAGCTTTTCACCTCAGCTTTTATCAAGCAGTGGTGAATGATGATATTTTAATTCTAGATCATTCTAAAATGGTGATATTCTTTCTTCATTTATTAGTTGAAGAAATACATTCCCATCAACTCTTTGGGTATCTTGATGCAGAGTTTTTATTGTGGAGACAAGGTAAATATTTTTTAAAATATCTTTTTATTTATTGACTTTTCAGAAAATTAGTTGGTTCCCTAGAAAAGGTCCCATAGGTGCCTATGGAATATTGCATTATTGTTCTTAATTCTTCATCTTACCTGCATCAGCCATATTATTTTTCAGTTCGTTTTAGTAAAAGCAGAGTGTTCGTTTCTTTCTTGACTTTGTGCTCAGTCATGAGACTTACCTTGGGTAAAGGCATGTTAGAAGACATGAAGCAATAAGAAGCTTGAAATGTGGTGGTATGGTTGGGCTTGCTTTCTTGTATTTCTGTCATTACTCTAAGAAGAACACGTCTGGTCGATCTGCTGCTTGTCAAAGGAGGGTGACAGAAATGTGGTCTGGATCTCATCTGCTGCTTAGAGTCAAGCAACAGGCAAACCCAAGCTAGAATCTCTTTAACTCCAGGAAACACGTGAGCAAGAATCCATGATTTTTGTTAAAACCATTGCATTTTGAAGTGGTTTATTTTACAGGATTATTTGTAATAGATGACTAATACCAGTGAGGATTTTGTATTATTATGAACTGATGGATCTGAAGAGGTTTGCTATGTGTCAATCCATTTGTTTTATTATTAGAATATACTCCAATGTCTCATTTTTATCCAGTAGGAGTCTCTTCAAATTGCTTCCTAAGTCCTTTTTTTCTGGCTTTAATAACCTTTGATAACTTTATTGCTTTCTGGTATAACCAGATTTTCCAGGCTCATTTGTATATTACCTGCCCCAGGCCTGAAGTCAGCCATCTCTCCAAGAGTCTTTTTTTTTCCCCTTAGTGGGAAACATTACTGAAGGCATACAATTCTGGTTCTAAGGATGCTATTGGTGCTACAAAGTAGCACAAAGCATGCAAGAGAGACTGGAAAGGGTAGGAGGTGGGTGGGATAGGCAGAGATTTGTTAAAGGATACAAAATTACAGCTAAATAGGAGAAATATGTTCTAGTATTCTACATCACTGTAGAATGACCATAGTTGACAATGTTATATAGTTTAAAATAGCTAAAAGGAGGATATTGAATGTTCCTTATGCAAAGAAATGATAAATGTTTGAGATGATGGATATGGTAACTACCCTGATCTGATAACTACACATTATATTATCAAAACATCACTATGTATCCCATGAATATAGGCAATTATTATTTGTCACTTAAAAAATTAAATTAAATTAAATTTTAAAAATCTAAGCTGATTCATTAAACAGACTGGCACTTTTATTAAAAAAGAAAACATGCCATCATGAGTTTATGCTGGTATTTCTAATTAAAATGCAAGTATTTATGATGGTAAGGTTTTAATTGTGTCTTTCATTTATTTGCTTTTCTACATATATAAAACGTGGTTTAAGAACAATACTGCCATTATTACTAAAATATTATTACTGAAAATACTTTGGAATTTACTTTGTAAGGTTTTGTTTTGTTTTTATGCCTTATCCTACTGGGAATTAATCGTGAAATAACTAGCAGTAATTTATAAAAATTTTTTACTATCTTGATATACCTTGTTAGATTCATTATTTTCTTTTCATTTTTTATTGAGTTCTTAGAAGCTGCTTTTAGTGTCTTGATTTTTCTTATACTTATGTAAAATATTTATATAATTCTAAATCATATTTATAAAATATTTTCTGTGAAGTCTGGTTTCTATTCCTGATTCCTCTAACCTATTGCATCCTCTAAGGTAACTTTTGTTATTTTGTTTTTTTATCTTTTGGTTTATTCTTCATTTTCAAAACTATATAATTTTATATTTTTATTACATATAATTTTATTGACATTTTTCACTTCTTTTATTAAATAAAGGAGCACATAGTAAACATGATTTTAGCCTTTTTAATTTTATTTTTTTTCTTAATGCTATATTTTGGAGAACATTAACATTATATGAATATATTCCCCATTTCTTTACTAGCTGTGTAGTATTCCAATATGCAGATGAATCATAGTCTATTCAAAAAGTCCTCAACTGATGATTTTGTGTTATGTCCAGTCTTGCTATTATAATAGTTCTGGAATAAATGATCTTATGCAAAGATTTTTTGTGTTTTTTGCCATTTCCTCTTTAGGATATAATCCTATAAATTGTTTTGCTGGTCCAAGGGTAAATGCATCGATAATTTTGCTAAATATTGCTTAATTCCCTCTGTAAAGGTTGTACTGGCTTTGCATCCCTACCTGATTTACGCAATGTTGAATCACAGCAGTAGACTTGGGAGCTGAGAATGACACATTTGAATAAGAGAAAAGTTCATGAATATAAATGCAGTACTGCTTAGGTGGCATCTGTTTAACATTATTGAGATTTAAATCTTAAAAGCTGGGATGTTGCATATTTTATAGTAAACATAGTATCCTATTTAATTCACAAAGTCATGACACATTTCTTTCAATGGCCTTGTCTAAAAAAAAATGTGTTATGTTTGTGTTCAGTGGTATTGCTATATTTTCCAGCAGAGAGTCAATGACATTCTCAAGCTTCTTGAATTACAGAAAAGATTCTATTCTCAAAAGGAGTTAATGTAAGTTGAAAAATATCATATACTTAAATGAAAAAGCTAAAATATAAACCTTCTAGAAGAAAACAAAGGAGTAAATCTATGCAACCTTGGTCTAGCAAATATTTTTCCAGAAGCAAAGCAGAAAAGAAAAATTGACAAATCAAACTTCTTTTAAGTTAAAATCTTTTGTTATACAGAAGACAACATTAAGAAAATGAAATTATAAACCATAGATTCTGAGAAACTATTTATAATATATTTATCCACAGGACTTGTACCCAGAATATGTAAAACATGTTTACAACCTAATGATAAGAATACAAACAACCTAATTAAAACATAAGCAAAAATGCTTAAATAGATCTTTCACAAAAGACATGTGAATCGCCGATACGCAAATGAAAATGTGCTTAACGTCATTAATCATCAAGGAAATGACAATTACATCAAAATGAGATACCACAATATCCTCATTATAATAGCTACAACACCAAGTGTTGAGGAGGATCTGGTGCAACTGACACTCATAGACTGCTGGTAGGCGTGTAAAGTGGTACAATGTAAAGTGATTACTTTGGAAAACTTTGGCAGCTTCTTAAATGGTTATACATATGATATGACTCAAAATTTTACTTCTAGACATTTACTCAAGAGAAATAAAAATATTTGCTTACAAAAACCATATAAGCAAATATACATAGTAGCTTTATTCATAATAACCCTAAGCTGCAAGCAACCAAAGTGTTCATAAGAAGTTGAATGGATAAATTACATATTTGCACAATGGAAAACTACTTAGCAATCAAAATGAATGAACTATACATATATGCAATACGTTTGAATTTCAAAAACATTTTGAGAAACAAAAGAACATTGCTATAAAAGAAAAAGTACTACATTTTTCTGAAATTATAGAAAAGACAATTTAACCTATAGTTAGATTAGTTAGAGAAAAAGCAGAGAAACGATTGCCTGGGACTAGGGTTGAGGGGCTTATGAAGACATTTTAAAGACATGGAAGTGTTCTATATTTGATTGTGATGTGTTTACATGAGCATATATCAATATTTATTTATTAATCAAACCATACATTTAAAATGGGTGGTTTGTTGTGTATAAGTTATATTTTAATAAAAATGGTTGAAAACATTTTAATAAACATTAACATCAATGATTGAAAACATTTTAATAAAAATTTTCTTTCTTATGTGAAAGACCACAGTGAAAACACAATTTTGTGTTACTGAAAAATCATAATAAAATGAAGGGTACTTAAGTACAGACTCTACAATTTATAGATAGTAGGTAGTCAATTAATATTGAATGAATGAATCAATGTATGAATAAATAAATAGTTTGATTATATTTATCACTATGCATTTGGAAGTTATAAAAATAGCTACTGGAAGATATATTCTATGCAGTGAACAAAAGAGAGCTAGAGTGGTTAAAGTAATATCAGACAAAATAGACTTTAAGTCAAAAACTCTTACAAAGACAAAGAAAGAAACTATATATTATAAAAGGTTTGATTCATCAGAAAGATACAACAATCATAAACATACACATTCACCAACAAAGCCCCCCAAATATACAAAGCAAATATTGACAGATTTGAAGGGAGAAATAGGCAGTTCAACAATAATGGTTGTGGATTTCAATAGCTCATTTTTAATAAAGGATAGAACATCTAGACAAAAAAATCAATAAAGAAATAGAGCACTTGAACAACACTATAAACCAACTATTCCTAACAGACATATATAGACAACTTCCCCAACAAGCACAAAATGCACATTCTTCTCAGGTGCACATGGAACATTTTCCAGCATAGACCATATGTTAAGCCACAAAACAAGTCTCAGTAAATAAAAAAACAAACAAACAAACAAACAAACAAACAAAAAACTGAAATCACACAAAGCTTTTTCTCTGATAACAATGGAATGGGCTAAAAATTAATAATAAGGAAAATTGAGAAAATCATGAATATGTAGAAATTAAACAACACACGCTTAAATGGCCAATGGGTGAGAAATTAAATCACAAGATAAATTAAAAAATACTTAGATAAGAATGAAAATAACAGCACAACATAATAAAACCTATGGGATGCAGCAAAGACAGTGCTCAGAGGAAAATTTACAGCAGTAAAAGCCCATGTTAAAAAAGAAGAATTATCTTAAATCTATAATCTAACTTTATACCTTAAGTACCTAGAAAAAAAAGAGCAAATTTAGCCCACATCCACCATCAGAAAAAAAATACTAAAGATTTAAATAGAGATAAATTAAGTAGACTAGAAAAATAATAGTTTCTTCAACAAATATAACAGAGACATTCACACAGAAAGGAATGATGCTAAACCCCTTCCCTACCTCACACCAGTTACAAAAATTAACTCAAATGGATCAATAACCTAAATATTTATATAAGAGCTAAAATTCTAAATTTTTTAGAAGAAAACAGAGGTCAATTTTTATGACCTTGGATTTGGTGATAGATTCTTAGATATGTCACCAAAAGCATGCAACAAAAGGAAAACATTTGGATTGGGTTTCATCAAAATTAAAAACTCTTGTGTATCAAAGGACATTATCAAGAACATGAAAAAACAATCTAGAGAATGGAAGAACATGTTTTCAAATAATATATCTGATAAGGGTCTAGTATACAGAATATAAAGAATTCTTACAACTCAAAACCAAAAAGACAAACAACTCAGTTTTTAAAAGGACAAAGCCATGAATAGACATTTCTCTATAGAAGATGTACAAATGGCCAACAAACTCATGAAAATATGATCAGCATTATTAGATATTAAGGAAATGCAAATCAAAACCACAGTGAAATACCAATTCACATTTAGTAGAATAGCTATAATAATTTTTTTTTTAGGGGAACTTATAAGTGTTGAGGACGTGGAGAAACTGAAATCTTTGTGTATTGCCATGGGAATAAAAACTTTTACAGCCACTGTGGGAAACAGTCTGGTGGGTCCTCAAAAACTTAAAGCATAGAATTACCATAAGACATTCCACTCCTACTTATATAGCAAAAAGATTTGAAAACAGGCATGTGAATAAGAACATATACACACGTTCATAGAAGCAGTATTCATCATAGTCAAAAAGTGGAAATAGTCCAACTATCTATCAGTGGATGAATGCATAAACAAATAATGTTATGTACATAGAATAGGATATTATTCAACCAATAATAATAACAATGAAGTACTGATACATGCTACAACATACATGAACCTCCAAAACATTGTGCTAAGTGAAAGAAGCCAGACACAATATATTACATATTATATGATTTCATTTATATAAAATATTCAGAATAGATAATTCCATAGAGTCAGAAGGCAGATTGGTGGTTGCCAGAGGCTGAAGGGAGAGTGAATGAGGAAAAATTGCTTTATGGGTAAGGATCTTTCCTTTGGAGAGATGGAAATGTTTTGGAACCAGATAGATTTCACAATGTTGTAAATATACTACATGCTACTGAATTGTTCACTTTAAAATGGTTAATTGTATATTAGGTAAATTTCACTTCAAACAATTATTTAAAAATATCTATTTAACTATATATCCAATAGTTTCCAACTGATTCTCACACACTTCTGAAAATACGTGTACAATTTGATGCCCATAAATTTCTTAGTGAATGAAAAGAATGAAGTGTTCTGTTTCCTTGGTCACCCCTATTTTTTCCTTATTATTTATTGGGCACCTATTTTTTTCCCTGAAGTGGTGGAGGGTGAAAATATAGACAATATACAGAGTTTACAATGTGATGAGAAAGATAGTTTGTATATATGCATTTACCTCTGCTTCTGTGCCTTTGTCTATAACTTTTTAGAACTTGCTTTTAATATTTAACCCTAACTATACTGCCATTTTGAAAATCAGAGTGTAATTTGACTCACAAAATCTTAGAGTAAAATAAGTTAGAAACTTCCAGTGTGGTTTGATATAAGCAGATTTGGATATTTCTTGTCCCTCACTGCTCTAAACTGCTAAAGGATCCTTTATTCTCTGAAATATTCTCAGAATCCTAGAACCTTGTTGACCCCCTAAATCTCACAAGCCAACATTTAAAAATAAATCTTCATTTGTACCAGATGTCTTAATTGTGATTCTCCTTTAGTGTAAAAATAAAGATATTCTTATTATTGATTAATGTTGCTAGCTCTATTTTAATCACTTTTGAATGAATTTGTTTGAGGTTGCATACAAGAATTTTAGATTTTTTTGCATAGATTTACATTAGGATGCATGATAAATTTTCATAAATTTATAAAATACATGGTAAATTTACTATCTTAGTAATATCATGCTATTGGAAAGTAAACTTAGTCTTTTAGAGAAACATTTAACGATATGTAAATAAAAAGATTTTCTCATTTTCAAAAGAGTGAGTGGAAGGAACAGGAAGGCTCTCTGAACCAAACCAAACCAACTAAAGAAAAACAAGAACAAGAAAAAGAAAAACATAGCAAAATATCCAGGGTTTTCTTGATTGCGTTCTGAAACAATGCAGGTTTCATGTTTAGTGAGGCTGAAGGACACCCACATAACCAGGCAACTTCAGCTACAAGCTAGTGACACAGTACATCCCGCTAGCTCCACTAATGCAATAGACAGCTTCTTCCTTGATGATTCACTCCAATCAGTCCACCTATTTTTAACTACTAGGCTGTATGAAATTTTTTATGTAATGAACATGATTCAAACAAAAAAATTACTTAAAGGGAGCGAATAGTCAACAAAACATCTTTAGTGAACATTTATTGAATGCATTTTTATGTACCAGACCCTATTCCAAAAAGACACTTTCTACCATCTCTTTGAGTCCTTGCAACAATATTGTGGAGTAGATGCTGTCACCATGTGCTTGGCAGGTCTTGAATAGAGTACAGGATGTTGGAGTAAATTTTGAATGAATTATTCCTACTTTACAGGTGAGGATTCTGAAGCTTATGGGAGCTAAGTCACTTACCTAGGGTCCATTCGACTGTCAATGATAGAATCAGGACTCAGGTTCATATCAGGTTCATCTGCCAAAATTATATATTTGGCTCCAAAGCCTAAGATTCTTTCCTTGTCTGACAAATCAAGTAGAAATGTTTTGTTTTTCATTTGAACAGATCTTTGTAATCAAGGTTATAAAAACAATTATTTCCTTCCTTTAAAAGAGCACGTTGATCTCTAGCATTTACTTTATAATTACCAGCCTTGCAAATAGTATCAAATATCATACAGCCACAAACATTCTATTTGGGCCACACTGTGCATGTTTTATGAAGTTAATTTCTGTGTTTTCTTCAGTCCCACAACCAGTAGAGAAGGTAAATTAAGAAAGGATTACCAACTGAATGCCTAAACTGAGAAGTGGCTAAGAATGCCTATTTGATTCCCAGGTAGAGAAATCCATGCTCCTGAGGCAGCTGGTGCCAGAACAGATTTTTATAGTTCTGAAAAATTAGGATGTAGGGAAGGGAGGAATGCAGGGTTGGTCTATGGCCAGCATTAAGTTTTCCTTCGTGTGCTTGGTTTCCTGCAGGAAAGCCCAATTTTTATGAAGCTTTAAGTACATTTGCAGTACAATTGTGACTATGCACTATTTATAAACTCCATTGAGTTACTCTAGATTTGAAGCAGCCTGGACATATATGAAAACTTAGAGATGTAGGTGGGGTGGTTCCAGAGCTAGTAGCAGATTCTCCAAAGGAACTCTTTCCCAAATAAGAAAGCATCTGCCTTCTAATATCTATGGATAGATACAGAGATATAGCTTTATAATTTTGTGTATATACACAACACTTTATAAATGAATATTTTTAAAATTTTTTTTATTTCAGCATATTATGGGGGTACAAATGTTTAGGTTATGTATATTGCCTTTGCCCCACCTGAGTCAAAGCTTCAAGGATGTCATATTTTTACATAATGTAATATATGTATATACATAAGAGCTTATAAACGTATAAAACATCTAATATTTTGTAATCACATTTTTATATGAATGTCAAGTACTTTCATATCCATGAGCTCTTATAATTCATATCAATGCCCTAATGTGGACCTCTCTCAAAAGGATACTCTTTACTTCACTTCATAATGCCAAAATAACCTTTTAAAAATTACTGTTTTTATATTTTATTAACTTTCCCTATGAAATTGGACCCCCCAAAAAATTCATGGGAAAAATAGATGATATTTTCTGTCAGTGAAGCCAAGATATTACTACCTATTCATGGACAGTAGGAACAGCAGAAGAGGAGCAACAGATCAGCATTTTTCCTCAATGTGTCTTTTAATAATGATAATAATAACAATAAATAATTAATTACTAAGAATTCATTATGTTAGAAATATTGCTCTAACAAAAATATCTGACTACTTACCCTGTCTTGAATTTTTATTCATTATCAGAGCTGCACTGCATTTTAATGTTAGAAGATAAGCTGGCTATATCATTATAATACTGTTTGATCATTAAGTTAGTCAAAGTATAAAAACCAGTATGTCCCAGATTAAATAATCAAACCAGTACCCCAAATGGTGAGGATACTGAATTTTCAACCTTACACAAAAGTGTTCCCTTCTCCAGCTTATATTCCCTTCATTCAGAAAGTAGAAGGAAACTGGCTGTCTCCCCAATTGCCTGTGAAAGGTGAACTGGCATCTTTATAATAGACAAGTCTCTCACGTCTTAATTTGGTAAAATTTAACAGCTCCACTTGTACCCAGTTCAAACTCTAAAGGAAATATCATTCTACAATGCGATGTTTTGCCTTCGTTTCTCACATTCATGTTGGATTTTAAAATGTGTCCTAAGTTTATTCAGAATTTTAAAATTTTAGGCATGAAACTGAATCATGTCTGTAGGAAAAAAGCTAAAAGTCTCAGATTCTTGCCTTTCACTGGTCCTTTTCAAAAAAAAAATTATTAAGGAAGACATTTTTCTTTTATTCCTCTGTATCCTGTAACATATTTAGATAAATAACAAAGGGACAAGAAAGAGTATGGTGGCCCTTTTGTTCATTTATATAATTTTTAAAATCATTGCTTTTCACTATAAGATACAACCAACACTCATGCTAGGATTAACTTCTAATTATGTGATATCTCTGAGAGAGTAATAGATGACATTAAATGACAAAATTAAAACAATGTTCTTGTTGAGTAGAAAACATATCTCACCTGAAGTAATACAATGTTAACAGTCAGGGTTAATTTGAAACTCATTCTGATTAACAAACATCTCTATCATATATTGTGAGGAGAAGATGAGCAATTTTAGGAAGCATAATGCAGTATAGTTTTATGACAGTAACCACACTCATCTTTACCTAAAACAAAACACACAAAAAACTTTGATTTGAAAATCACCTGGATAGTCAGTTCAAAATGAGGATTTCCAGGCTTCGTGCCCATGTGTTTTACTTGTTTGTGTTGGGCCAGGGGAGAGGCAAGGGAGAGCAGGAACTTGAATTTTAAAATAGTGCACCCACATAATTAAGAGGAAAGTCCAGAGCACATTTTAAGAATCATTGCCTTAAGCTTTCCTCCAACCCCAAATCTCTTCTTTTCCTTATGACTGTGAGAAATGCAACATCCTTGGCATGAATAGGTAGACTATATTCCCCTGGGGGTTATTGCTCCGTTTATAGAAACTGTTCAGATTTACTCAGCAGGTAAATCTTATAGCAGAGGTAGGATAAAAATCAAGAATCTGTGCATAGTCATTCCAGGTTCCCACATTTTTCAAAGAAAACTAATAAATTATACACAATTCATAAGAACTCATTACCCTGCAAGATTTTAAATTCAATATCCAAATAAAAAGAGGCTTCTTTATAGCAAGTTTATTTAATAACTGCAGTGATCTTTTCTCTGAAAGTATGTTCACAGAAAAGATTTTTTATTGTCATTTCCACACATTTAACCAGCATTAAGTAGAAAATTGCTTACACTAATAAGAAGGCATGTATAAATATTGCATACAATTTTTATTTAAAATTAAAAACCTCTCTTCAGTAGCAGTGTTCTAAAACAATAAATAAAGAGAAGAAAAGAAAAAAACCCTAAATCCTATACCTAGTAAAAAAAATAAAAATCCTAGAATCATTTCAAGCACAAAAACATGTCTAGCTCTTAAGAAAAAAAAATTGACAGTAGCCATAAGGAAGGAAGTTAAACACATTTTCCCCCAAAAATATAGCTACCCAATTATAGCAGCTGAAAGACAGAATGGCATTTCCACTACTTCTTCAATGATTGTCACTTTACGTCATGCAGACGCTTCTTACTTGAATGAGGTACAATTCCCTGTAGCTAGAGATGAGTGCTGTGCCAAAAATATCTTTACTGGATCTGCCTACTAGAACAAAGCGTGGGCTTTCCTGCTTGGCACAAGGGTTCCAGAGAAACTCCTGACACAACCTTTTTTCTCAGGGCAGTTCCTTTACCTGTATTTCACCAACTCATTCCTTTCCTTTTTGTATATATCAAATGAAAAGCTTTAAGAAGCAGAATTTTAAGAGATGAATAATAATTCAGAAAAAAATTATTTTGGTGGCAAACAACCAATAGAAGCAGGGATTTAACAGGAAAACTATTTTTAATTCTATGCATATGTCATAATAAATGTATTACTATTTAAATTCTTAATTGTGGGATAAAAATCCTGTAGTAAAGTTCACAAAGTGATGTGATGTAATATTAAGTATTTGATTCGATAATTTTTACACATATTTGAGTCTAATTTTACATGCATATTCTTGTGTAATCACCAACCAGATAAAATACATTTTTATGACATTTTATGACTTTTACTGTTATATATTAGTATTATCTGCTCTTGAACTTCATATAAATAGACTAACACAGTATATATTCTTTTCTGTCTTGCTTATTTCACTCCACAAGATATTTTTGAGAATCAAAAGCACCAGAAGTTTATTTTTTATTGTTATGTTACATTTCTTTTTCTGAATTTATCACAGTTTATTCATTCTCCTACTGAAGAACATCTGAGTTGCTTCCCATTCAGGGTTATATCAATATAACTGTTATGAGCTTCTTGTTGTTTTGTGGAAAATATTCCCTCATTTCTTTTGGATTTATATTTTATAATAATGGAAGTACTTGGCCATTGGGTTTAGTTTCAAACATTTTTTTCCAAATAGGCATGCCATATTACACTTTCTGTTAGTCCAGGTCCTCCAAGAGGTAGACACTACAATGGAACTAAATGTACAAAGATTTCATTAGAGAAAATACTTGTGGGAAGAAACTTGGAAAGGCTGAGAGAGCTGTCAAGGGAGCGTGTAAGTCTGAACCCCTAGTGAAGGATAGGAAGGAGGGATTGAGTGGCCGAATCTCAGACCGCCATGCTGAAAGTAGCCCATGGGAGGCATAGCCTCAGTGCAAATGTAGCAAAGGATTTTAGGGCACAGCTTGCTGGGGCCCTTATTAGTTAAGATAACTGTAGTTAGTGTTTTATGAGGCACAACCTCATGGCTACCACACACTCCATTCAGGAATGTGTAAGAATTCTAGCTGCTCGATAGCCTCACCAACATTTGATATTGTCGATCTTTTTAATTTCAGTCATACTGGAGAGTATATAGTGAAATCTCATTGTATTTTATTTTGTGTTTTCGGAGGAGTACAGATCTTCATTACTTTTTCAGATGTTTATTGGCCACTTTGCTGTCTTTTGTCATGAGGTAACACTTGTCAAGTGTTTTATCAATTTTTGTATGTTTTTATTGTATATTGTATGCTTTTATTGTTTATATTGTATACTTTTTTGTTATAGATTCATATATTCTGGATATAAATCCTTTGTTGGTTATATGTATTACCAACGTCTTATCCCATGTGCTGTGTGCCCATTTATTTTCTTAATTGTGTATTTTTGATGACCAAGAGTTCTAAATTTTGGTTAAGTCTTATCTATCAATGTTTTTTTTAATGGCTTGTACTTTTTGTGGCCTGTTTAAGAAGCTCTTGTCTACACCAAGACCATGAATATTTTTTCTATATTGTCCCCTAGAAGCTATATTTTTATGTTTTATATTTAGACATATGACTCATCTCAAATTAATTTTTGGCTATGGCATGAGATAGGGGATTAAAATTCTTTTTTTTCCCATGGATATTCAATTGCTCCAGCACCATTTATAGAAAAGACAATATTCTCTATATTGAACTTCATTGACACCTTTGTTATAAATCAGGTGAATGTTATTTAATAAATACTCTGTATTAGTCATTTAAATGCTTTATGAATAACTAATTTAACCTGAACTAAAAACTTACAAAGTAAATTCTATTACACCCATTTTACAAAAGAAGAAACTGAAGTGCAGAGAGGTTAAGTAGATGTCACATGACTAATGAGTGGCAAAGCCGGGATTCACACATAGCCAATCCAACTCCACCACCTGTGCGTTTAACCACCACTCTGTGCCAGACTTCAGGGGTTCTAAATTCAAATATTTATGATAATTCATAAGATAGATTATTTCAAATTATTTAAAGATAATTTATATAGCTATTTTATAAGGTAATTGATGAGATGAGTTTATAAGTTATAGCATAAAAAGAATTAAATTACACAGATATAACCAAGATGCCTGAATTCTCTGAATTTTAAAAGGTTGTAAAAGTGTTTATGAATTTTCATCAAAAAGTATAAAGTATTTTTATAAAATTAAGAGATTTTTAAAACTACAAGACCAAGTTCATAACTCTAAAATGGCATGTCATTGCAACCAAAATTTTTTACCAAGTATTTCTAAAGATTTAATACTGAGCACACACGATATGCAACAAACATGGAAACATAGAGATGAATTAATACTTTCTTACTTCAAGGGGGAATTTTGATTCTGTGAAATCATATTTTAATCATCAGCCATGCTGCATGTTTAAATTAATTTGGGGGTCAACAGAGAGTAAATCTTTCAAGCCAAAGTATAAAGCAGTCTGCCCGTGGGAAAGGACTGACCCTTTAGCAAGAAAAGTATGTTCTGCCTTAAGGGAGTAAGCCATGTCATCTGAAAAGGAGAAAGTGGTGAGCAGTTCCTAATGGAGTTAAACTGAAATTTTTTTTCCTATAGTGTAATCTGTTAAAAATACTTATTATATTCTAAATATAAAAGTACACATGCTTCTTATATATAATCATGTAAATATAAGTATAAAGAATAAAATAATAAATACTTATATGCAAATACACCACTTACTGTTGCTATTTTGTTATATTTTCTTGCAGCAATTATTCATTTATATTTATATATATGTTTAATATATACACACATAAATATATATACATATCTATCCCTTTTAAAAACAAAATTGACATATAATGTATATAGTTACTAGTTGGCTTTTTTTACTTACTATTATCTCATGAACAACATAAACTTCAAAACTGAGGTTTTAAAATAAGCATATGATAGAATATCATGTAGCTTCACTCTAATCTTTGCAATATGCTTTAACTATTTCTATTGAAGTCCTATGGGTTCTTAGAATTTTAGACTCCTACACATTCTAAGCAGTATAAAATGCCTTCTAAATATACATGATTTACAGAGTATTCACATTTCCTTATTAGTAGAACAATCCAACCTAAAGGAAAATAAAGAAGTCCTATGTCACGGGCCTGCACAGAATTTATTAATCTGTAAAACCACATGAGGACTTATTATAATTCAGAAATGTGTATTTTTCTAGTACAGTGATTCCCAACATGCCGTCTTTGGTCTCCTAGGGGTCCATGAAATAGTAATGACAGCCTTTGAGCTATTTTTGGTTTTTCAGAAAGCTGAATATAAATCATATATTTATCTACAACAAAGCAAAATGCCAAAATGGGAGAAATTGTTCACCCTACTATGGTAACACTGGCTATCTTATAATAATCCAAAGATTTGATTGGCCATTACATCCTTTGATTAACTGAAAAAAGAAAATAAGTTAATTATTACTTCATAAATTTAGTATGTTTGGTGGACAAAATCTTTTAAAATATAGAAGATTGGCAAACTTTTTTTTTTTTTTACAAAAAGATGTTTAGAAGTCAAAACCTTATTTCAAATTATATCTACCCATATTTCGTGGAATTTAAGGACCATTAATTATGAGCCAAATCCTGATATCGGAGATGTTCACATGGAGAAAAAATACTAATGACAATTGTCAGTTATTTTCAGTTATGACTCACATCTTGATTTCAGACATGACAAAATTTATGGCCTGGACATCAAAGTTAACTTTGATGTAGTTCACAGGATTAGTACTTTCCATGTTGTTAAAACAATAACTTTATTAAAACTATGCTACAGATCCTGGAATTAAACTAATGAATTAAAAATATTGCAGGTGTTAAGATCCTGGAATTAAACTAATGAATTAAAAATATTGCAGGTGTTAAGACTTCCCTCAAGTCTAATTGATGGGAAAAATGAGCATAGTGAACCTATGGATTTCTTCCTGTTGGAGTTCCCTTGAATGAGATGTCATCTGAGCTCACTTTAGCTTCACACGGCTATAAAAGTAGTTTGATTAAATGCTTAGCAGGGAACAAGAAAAACACTGGGTGTCATCTAACTGGACTACTTTATTTCTAGTAAATGCAACAATGCTATTTTTCAAATGAGGATATCTTACATTGAGCAGACCAAAAAAATGTGTTATGAAAATGTGTACAAACTATTTTTTTCTCATTTGATGAATGAGGAGCCTGCAGCTCAGAAAGGATAAAAGACATTCTTAAGGTTGCCCAGCTAGTTAATACCTGGGTCAGAACAATATTGATTAATTTTATCTTATTAATGTGTTTGTGAATGTCTGTCATTTATTACCTGATAAGCTTATTATTTTCAATAAAATACTAGTGTGTTCCTTTGGCAAAACTGAGCCATTAAAGCAGATATGCACTTTTAAAAATAATAACAATGAAAAAGTAGAATGTTGTTTCATTTTAATTGACTAAACTTGGTATGTGAAACTTTCTGACTCATAATCAGTATTGTTGAACTGTACATTATTCAGCAATATCAACACAACTTTTAGAGGTTTTTATTGCCTCTAAAACCTCAAATTTTCAACTTAAGCTAAACTATTACAGCTTTAATATTGGATTGTGACTCACAAAGTATGATGGCACCTAGTTCCACCACGGATTGGTTTAGTTGTGGTAGTAAAGTAGCCTAATACATATTACTTTTTTCTAAAAGATATTCACATATTTGGAGCTGTATGGTTGTTCTGTTCATTTATTTTTTATCTCCATTATAAAATTGTCACTAAATATTTGCACTTAATGTTTTTACATAATTTGTTTATACAGACTTTTTGGTATCTTTCTTAGGTTACAGGTATTATGAAAAAATAGAGTGTAAGACTATTATTTTTCCACTGAGATATATTTTAATGCAAACTATGTGTATTGTGATATGAATAAAGGACAGTCATAACATATAAATCATATAAATGTGCAAATATTACATGAGTTTTCATTGTACATTGATATCTCAGAATTTTGAGTAATATATTGGAGACAGTTTATTAAATATTAAGACTGAAAGACATCTTCACGCATTTTACTCTTTTAAATTAGGTTGACTGTAGCCTATGCCTCTTATGTGTAGTTCACATCCTCCTAAGCTCATTTATCCCTTGGGATTTTAGGTACTTATTCCAGCCTCGATTACATAGGAACTAATACTGGGGTGTCTGAGCAACTCCATACAGAACAACCTGACAGTGTCTTGCACCATGCTTTTACACCTCTGTCCAGAGGCTTCTCTATTGATTTGGAAATTCGAGATACCAGGAATTCACTCCATATCCACACATCAGCAACTGGGAATTGCAGGGTAAATGTAATACTTCTCACTTCCTCAGCAGGATAGCATGTCTTGAGAAGTGTGGGCTTATTGTCTTCCAGAAGACAGTCACACAGAACTGAGCAATCGGTCACACTTAATTCTGAGTGACTAGCTGGATAATGTACATTCTTATTGGCTCTCTTGCCCTTCCCTCCCTCAGGCCCACTTTTCCTCACTCTTGCTCACTGAGATATTTTATAAAATAAGCATATCACCTTTGCCTAAAGTTGTTTTCTGGAGAAACCAGCTAAGACAGTGACCACACATCCTGGTTTACACTTTGGGCATGTAAACAATGTGATTCAAAATAGGATCTTTTTTCATACTAGAAAGTGTCCTGGTTTGTAAGATCAATATCATAATTGCCCTATTTCTAGTACTAACAAGAAGTGTCCTAGCCGACATTAAGGCAAATAAGTAATGCTAGATTTTCTACTACTCATGTGCCTAGCAGAGTAGCTAACATATAACAGAACTCAGAGAGTATTTGTTTAATAAAGAAAAGAATCAATTATTTAAATTTAATTGAATTAGTGTTTAATAGAGTGTGTAGCTAATAATTGAATTAAAATTATGTAGATATACTAGAATGTTATAATTATATAATAATAATATAATTAGATAATAACTGATAATCAGAGGGCATAACATGTAAACCAAAAGATATATAAGTTCTGTTTGCCATAACATATTTACAAAGATAGCTTCATAGTGGAAATGGCATTTTAATTGAGTCTTGAGAATGAAATGGTATTCTCAAACTAGGTAAGAGAGAATAGGTATACCAAGCAGAGGGTAAAAAAATGTATTAATGAATGAGATTGGTAAATTAGCTCAATTGAGGAAGAACAGTAACACATTTAATTAAGATTAATTTTCACATTTTAATATCTCTGAAAGTGGCATAAACCTTTCCCCCAGCTTTATTGAGGTATAATTGACAAATAATAATTGTATGTACTTACAATGCTCAATTCATGTTTTGAAATGATTATCATAATCAAGACAGTTAACACATCTATCGCTCACAAGTTACCATTTTTTGTTTGTTATTTTTTTGTGCGGTGAGAACATTTAAGATCTATTCTCTCTTAGCAATTGTCAAGTATATAAAACATCACTATTAACTATATTCACCATGCCATACAACAGATCTCAACAATTTATTCATCCTTTCTAACTGAAACTTTCATGAAATTTTCATGACACATGGTGATTTTATATGACTATTCAGTATGCTAGGTAACAAGTGGATAAGCACTACAGCAGGATCAGCATCTTGGGACTTGGTTATAATACATGTTAAATGCTGTGTTAAAAGGTTTACATTTCATTCGATGGTCTAGCAGGAACAAAACAATCGTGTTTGGGTTTTGTTTTGTTTTTTTTTGTTGTTGTTGTTTTGTTTTTTTTCAGAAAGAAGGTGACAAGAAGAGTACCAGTGTGAAGAGTGAAAAGTGTGAAGAAATTGGAGATAGAGAAACCATCCAAGAGTCTATTGAAATAATCTAGGCAAGAACTAAAGCCATAGTAGTAGAAAAACAACAGAGCATATTAGTTACTGAAACTTTATGGTGTAGAATCAATAGGATTTGAGGACTGGTTGGTTGGGGGAACTGAGGAGAAAAGAGGAGTTGAGGTGACAATGTTCAGGTTTCTGGTGTGGGAAACTAGATGGCTATGGGTACAAGTAACCAAATGGGGACAACAAGGAGACAGAGATAGTGGGGAAATTAATAAAGCACATATTGAGCATTGTAATTTTAAAGTTCTGGTAAAAAAAATGCCAAAGAATATGTTCCATAACACTTGTCTGAGCTCAGAAAAGAATACTAAGACTTTAGATAAATATTTAGGTATCACGCATTTATAGGGCACTATTGAAACTATGGATATAAAAGACATCTCCCAGGGAACATGTAAGAATAAGCAGAGAAGTCAGGGGATAAAACTGCAAGACTCATTTCTGAAAAGAGAGACAGAGCAGCATTTGAATGCATCAAAGAAACTTTGTAGAAAGGTCTGAAGAGATTCAGAAACTGATGGGTCCACAGATACCCAAAGTGGAAAGAAATTAATGAAGAGAGCAATCAAAACTTTGTGTGTTTTCAAAGGAATCAACCAAATGAAATAATTTACATAGAAAATGAACTTAGAAGGTCACTGATGATCTTACGGACAGATTTTCTTTGTAGTGATATCCTCAGAAGCCCTACTGCTATGGACTGAGCAGTGAAAACAAGAATGAACGGCAAATCTGAATGTAGAACTACACTTTCAAAGCATTTTGATGGACAGAAAGAAAAGGTACAGTCCAGTAACTAGGTAAGGATAAAGAGTTATAGGGGGGTTTCTGTCATTATTTTAGGAACTGTGAATTTATTTGCTGACTGACAACAAATAGGCAAATGGGGAGGGTTGGAGGGTCAGGGAATGATGGAAAAAATTACTGTGGTGGTCTTAGAGAGAAGAAAATGGGGTAAGATTAGAGCCAAAGTGAAAGGATGAGCCTGAGAATGAGAAAGATCTCTTTTACTCAGATGAAATTTAGAGGTAGACAAAAATGTACATGGTGCCGCAAATGTAGATTTGGGGTGAGGTGGAGAAGCTGAGAGTTTTGTGGATAGAGCTTTTCATTTTCATTAACATTATTCTATTCAGACTACTCATTTCCAAACCCCATTATAGAACGTAAGGAGAAATCTAAGGGCTCTTGCAAATGTTTCAGAAATTTCACAGATATTTTATTCTATTGTAAATATGTAAATGCATACTAAAAAACTGTAATAAAAATCTATAAACAAATACACACTTTTGGCCGGGCGCGGTGGCTCACGCCTGTAATCCTAGCACTCTGGGAGGCCGAGGCGGGTGGATCGCTTGAGGTCAGGAGTTCAAGACCAGCCTGAACAAGAGCGAGATCCCGTCTCTATTAAAAAAAAAAAATAGAAAGAAATTATATGGCCAACTAAAAATCTATATAGAAAAAATTAGCCGGGCATAGTGGTGCATGCCTGTAGTCCCAGCTACTCAGGAGGCTGAGGCAGTAGGATTGTTTAAGCCCAGGAGTTTGAGGTTGCTGTGAGCTAGGCTGACGCCATGGCACTCATTCTAGCCAGGGCAACAAAGTGACACTCTGTCTCAAAAAAAAAAAAAAAAAAAAAATACACACTTTTATAAAACACACATTCCACTCGCACAAAGGTTGTATAACAAAGATCAACACATTGGAGCACCCAACATAGTCATATGATTGGATTAACTTTTTTTCTTCTGCCATCTCTGTTATCAGAAGAGAGCTCTGACATTGTAAGGTCAGAAATTTATTTAAAAAGTAAATATTTGTAACAACTTCAGCACATGAACTAAAATTTTTGTTGTGTTGGATAATCAAAGAAGGAAGAAAGAAAAAAAAGAATATTGATGCTGAAGTAAGACTGTGAACTATAAACACCACAAAAAGCATCTTTGTTCTTTAAGCATCTTTGGTATTCTTTATGACTGATTTTAGAATAATTTGAGTTTACAACCTTTCTAATAATAAAATATTTATTTTTATGTATTCTATATTGTGGTTTATTTAAGACTGAAAAGTAATTTGTAAACTACTGCTTTAGAATATAAATATGTATGGACGCGCAATAACATGCCAGGACTTTCTACATGCTCTTTTGTTTTCTTGATAATATATTGATTAATATGAATTATTCTTTTGGAAAAGGTGTGTACAGCTGGAGATATATATGGGAAGTAAATAAACAAAGGAATGCCTAATGTTAGGTGTATAAGTGTTAACAAACCCACAAGGGGTATTCACTGTTGCTGGCCACACAGAAAGCCAATTACTGAGACAACAATGATTGTCAAAGAAGAAAGGATTTATTGCAAGAGACTCATCAACTGGAAGGTGGGAAGGATGGACTGGCTCAAATCCACCTTCCTGACCAACAGGGTCAGGTTTTTTTTCTGGAGGTGAAATGAATAATGCATGGGGGGAGTGAGCATCATTACATGTTTGTGGTGGGGTGCAGGGCATGCAAACGCAATGAGAAATCATGCTAATACAAACATCCCATGATCAAAATATGGCACACACACACACTGTGGCTAG
Source organism: Eulemur rufifrons (assembly GCF_041146395.1). Taxonomy (NCBI): domain Eukaryota; kingdom Metazoa; phylum Chordata; class Mammalia; order Primates; family Lemuridae; genus Eulemur; species Eulemur rufifrons. The sequence goes on along the minus strand of NC_091001.1, from coordinate 76,137,007 downwards.
AGCTGTCTGCTCTAAGTGGCCTTGATTGGTGATACCATAGACGGTAAGTGTTATCTGAACACCAGTAACTTAGCAACTGAAGTTTCAAAGGGGGCAAAGAAAAAAAAAATAGACAAAGAGCTTAACAGACTCAGTAAGATTTGCTGATCAAAACTGTGTTACTTTCTGTTGTACTACTGCATTCCTTTTGATTTTTTTCTCCCAGAAACAGCAGAATCTCCTCGTAGCCACAAGATAACTATTACACAAAGGCTTACACCACCTGTTTGTCCAGCGAACACAAGATAAGCAACACCCCACTGCAGATCATGCCTAAGGACCCGCTGAGCATCCTATTCCCTGCTTCCCACCTGCAAGAATGACCAGTGTTAACCCCTAGCTCATTATACTACTAAAATTTATCTGCCATTTTTTGATCATGGGATGTATGTATTATTAACAGCATGATTTCTCATTGCGTTTGCATGCCCTGCACCCCACCCCAAACATGTAATGATGCTCACTCCCCCCATGCATTATTCATTTCACCTCCAGAAAAAAAACCTGACCCTGTTGGTCAGGGAGGTGGATTTGAGCCAGTCCATACTTCCCACCTTCCAGTTGATGAGTCTCTTGCAATAAATCCTTTCTTCTTTGACAATCATTGTTGTCTCAGTAATTGGCTTTCTGTGTGGCCAACAAAAATGAGCACCCCTTGTGAGTTCATTAACATAAGTATTGTGTTTACCTGGTGGATTTCAGGGTGTTGAAAAGCATGACTGGATGAGATGTGTAATGGGGGAGGATTGAATGCACTGAATGTGGAAGAAAATTACATATTCCACATTTATCCTTTCTGTATATATTGTCCAAATTATCAAAAGTTCAATACCAATAATTTAACTTTATAAAACTAAAACTTACATACATGTTTTTAAATCTTAAGTTTCTCTATAGTTTCAACCTTCCCAACCTCAAGTTCATCTTCCAAAGACTGTAGGGAAGATTGAAATCATAAAAATGCTAAGTGGGATATTCAGTCTCCCCTATATCAGTATTTTTTTTTTTTTTTTTCTGAGACAGAGTCTCACTCTGTTGCCCAGGCTAGAGTGAGTGCCGTGGCGTCAGCCTAGCTCACAGCAACCTCAAACTCCTGAGCTCAAGCAATCCTCCTGTCTCAGCCTCCCGAGTAGCTGGGACTACAGGCATGCACCACCATGCCCGGCTAATTTTTTCTATACATATTTTTAGCTGTCCATATAATTTCTTTCTATTTTTAGTAGAGATGGGGTCTCGCTCTTGCTCAGGCTGGTCTCGAACTCCTGAGCTCAAACGATCCACCCACCTCGGCCTCCCAGAGTGCTAGGATTATAGGCGTGAGCCACCGCGCCCGGCCCATATATCAGTATTTTTTACAGGACAAGTACTATTTTTATTTTCAACTGAAAAATTAATGCCAAAGAAAACAATGGCTTGTAACATTCATTCTATAATCATAATTATTTTGACTATGATATAAAGCTGGACTATGCCTTGTGAATCATTATAAGACGTAATTGCAAGGCATCTTTGATTTATTCTTTTAGCAAGTTGCTTTGTTTTAAATTACAGTTAAACTTAAATGTGTATATGATTGAAATTACAAGGAGAAAAACCATTTAGAATAATAAAGTGAATAAGTTAAAGTTGTGGATCCAAAGTTTAAATTCCAGCTTGCCTTACCATTTTCAGTAGATCCTTTAGACTTAGCATTTTTGCAAATGAAAGGGATTATCCAGCATAGCTCCTTTGTTTTAAGTAGAAGAATATTCTTGTCAACAAAATAATGATGGACTAACTTCCTACCACCAAGCTCTTTCTTTATTGCAGTGTCTCCTTCACCAAATATATCACATGAAACAAAACATAACCAAGAAATACAGTAAACAAACCAAGGCTATTATTGCTTTTCCCCAAGTCTAAAGCCATTTGCAAAAAAATGAAATGGAATTCCAACTTTGTGATTTCTATATCTAATGTTCTCTTGATTTCAATAGCTATGAATTTAGACAAGCAAAAAGAAAGATTAATATTGAGTAAAGTAGCAACATTACTAAGAGACATAGAAAATAGAGAATTTTGAGAGCTTTTTATATAATATAGACTAGAAATGATTGACTCTATGTTGTCAGAAGATATGTCAGAATTTGACAAAAATAAAATCTCTGAAATTTTTATATAATAAAGCATGTGAAACCTTTTGTCATCACATAATTTTATAGTTCCATAGGTTTTCACTACTAATTTTTTTTAAAATAGTGTGGTTTTTATGCCATAACATGAAATAAGGACTTACCTCCTGGCTCCTTATGGAGGAAATGGAGTATATATATTTTTCTCTTTGAATATCATTGCTCATAAAATGTCTTTTTTTTTTTTTTTTTTTGAGACAGAGTCTCACTTTGTTGCCCAGGCTAGAGTGAGTGCCGTGGCGTCAGCCTAGCTCACAGCAACCTCAAACTCCTGAGCTCAAGGGATCCTCCTGTCTCAGCCTCCCGAGTAGCTGGGACTACAGACATGCACCACCATGCCCGGCTAATTTTTTCTATATATATTTTTAGCTGTCCATATAATTTCTTTTCTATTTTTAGTAGAGATGGGGTCTCGCTCTTGCTCAGGCTGGTCTCGAACTCCTGAGCCCAAACGATCCGCCCACCTCGGCCTCCCAGAGTGCTAGGATTACAGGCGTGAGCCACCGCGCCCGGCCCATAAAATGTCTTAAACAATATCCTTATGTACTAAATTAATTATTAACATATCTTCTTAGAATTCCATACTGACAGATATTTTGATTTTTGGGGAGAGAGGGCAGAATCGACTTTGTTCAAACCTGGACTTGTTAACTTCCTCCAAATCTGTTCTATCTAATCTCTTGCACATGTCAAAAAACCCCACTGCAACCAATCAAATGTCACTCTTAAAATGTCTTATTAGTTTATTCTTTTCTTTCCCTCATGATGGAATTACCTAAATTCAATCCTCTACCATCACTATCCTCTGCACTGTACCCTCAGTGTGACCCCTTGAACACAAAATCTGATCATGGCTTCTCATGCTCAAAGTCTCTTGATCATTTTATTATAATAATAATCCTAATTTCTTGGGCATTTACAATATGCTGCACTATTCTCACTGTCTTAGAGATTCATTCAGTCTATGCTAATCTCAACCCTATGAGGTAGCTATCTCCATTTTCCAGATGAGAAAACTAAGATATACAGAAGTTAACCAACTTTTTCAAGTTCACACAATTAATGAATGACAGATAGTGTCAGGACTCAACTCAGGCTGTTTGACTTCAGTAAGCCACGGTAATCCTCTCCCACATGATGCCTTTTGTAAGCATCCTGTGATTTACAAGCAAAACAGAAGTTTAATTGCATGAAGCTGTTGGTGCCCTACGTCTTGTACTTACTGCTTAAGTGCACAGAGATGAACTTTCAACTCCCAGTACTTGCATTTCTTTGCCTGCTGGCTTTATTTAGCCCCTGGAGGCTGCTTTGCTGCCTTGTGTGGTAGGTTGGAAGTATCAGTGAATTAATACTCGCTCTCAATAAGTGACAAAAGCCAGCTGGTGGCCGGGCACGGTGGCTCATGCCTGTAATCCTAGCACTCTGGGAGGCCGAGGCGGGTGGATCGCTCAAGGTCAGGAATTCGAGACCAGCCTGAGCAAGAGCGAGACCCCGTCTCTACTAAAAATAGAAAGACATTATCTGGCCCCTAATATATATATAGAAAAAATTAGCCGGGCATGGTGGCACATGCCTGTAGTCCCAGCTACTCGGGAGGCTGAGGCAGTAGGATCGCTTAAGCCCAGGAATTTGAGGTTGCTGTGAGCTAGGCTGACGCCACAGCACTCACTCAAGCCCAGGCAACAAAGCGAGACTCTGTCTCAAAAAAAAAAAAAAGCCAGCTGGTGTATAAATAATACTGTGGCCCTATTTGCCTGTTTGAGTGGGATGACTCCGAAGCCTGTATTTTACATTGTCTTCTGAGTACCCCAGTAGGATTAAGGAGAGTGAATGTTAACAAGCTTGATAATAAATGTGTAGTTATCCATCTTCCTTCCTACCTACTTTCCTCACTCTCCTAAGAGTATTTTATGAGTTATATAGAAAATAAACTAACTGTACTTCCATCTGTTGCTTAAGTACTATTTCTGGAGAAACTCAAAGTACATAGTATTAACTTTAGCATCTGGATTCCTGTCTTTTCTCCTATAGCAACTCTCCCACCTTCTCTCTTCAAAACTCTGGCACATACCAACACATTTAGCTTTTTGAGTTTACACACTCTGTCATTCCTCCAGGATTATGTAGAGTCCAGTCTCTCCATGTGGAATGGCCTTTCTTTCTTAGTCTGCCTAAGAAATTCTTGCTAATCACCATCCTCAATTTAAAATTAAAATACTTCCTCCCATATTAGGAAGCCTTTCTGGACTCCCAGGGAAAGGTAGAATGCACTTGACTCTGCCAACAGATTTTGTATTACGTCACTATGGCAATTACCTTAGCATTTTCAAATAGACCTGAGTGTCTCCCCACCAGAATCCAGGTACTTTTGTGATATGAAAAGGATCACTACTGTCTATATTCCCAACACCCAGAATAGGTATTTTGTAGATATTTATCAAAAGAATGGGTGGATGAAGCATTTTCATATTTTGATTTATAAAATAATATTTTTTCAAAAATTTAATATTTAAATAATATTTTTTTCTTTATACTATAAATGGTTTGTTATATAAATGGCTTATGGTTTATCATTTAATAGCCAAAAGATTTTCTATGTGCAGCCTAATGCTATGATTAAAGCTTGATGTAATCTGTAGAATTTTAACTATGTATAAAATTTCAAATGTTTTAAAGCCAGCTACTGTGTTACAGAATTTGAGAAAAATATTTTTAAAGTAACTAGATTAGTTTAAATGGAATTTGAGAAACTAAATAAATATTTATATTAATACAGAGAAATGGAGGCCTTAATAATTTGATGAGACTATTTTCTATTTATAATTTTATTATGAAATATTTTAATGAGATGTAGAAAAACATAAAATATTTTAATAGTATTAGTAATGATTATATTTCTTAGGTGTGGTACTAAAATATTCTGTAGATAATTTATTGCAGGATATAAATATTATGATCAATAATATTATGTCAATATTTTGAGCTAAAGTTTTGTTCAGATGAATCCAAGTAGATTTATTACTTGAATGAATTTTATATGGAACCAAATGTCATTATAGACAGTCTCTGTCCGTGAATTTACTTTTCATATAGTCTAGTCTAAATTTATAGATTTTATTTATAAAGTATAATTACTTTAGATTATGTTCTTAAAATGTATTCCAGTTTTCTATTCCTAGTTTTTCTCTATCTCTAAGAATGAAGTCTTAAAAAGAATTGTGGCAACAAAAAGATACTTTGGGCCAATATATGGCCCAGGCAGCGAAAGAAACCAGTATTTTTTCTTCTGGGTTAGCCTAACGTGTCACAGCTGATATTTTAAACATGATTCTGAGAATTGAGTTTAGTTCCCTCAGAGACACTAAGTCATGCTCCCTCTCAAGCAGCTATTTGTGTGTCTGGCTCTTACATCTAACACTTTTCTTTTTCCCACCTTCCATTTGTGAAGAGAATTTTTAAAATGCATTCAAGTCCAGAAATTCAAAATTATGGTTCCCAAAGCAAATGTGACTCAGCCAGGTTGTGAATTAAGGCAATAAAGCAAATGCCTACGTTCAACTTTTATTTTTATTCATTTCAAAAACGTTGTTCCCTGGAATGGCCTCATGAGACAAACACCTCATAGTGATTTGCTTCAGCAAACTTCTTACCCATCTGGTGATCTCTAGAATGAAAATGGAACTGGCACCAGTGACAGAAATCCAGTTAACACAGAATAGGCCAGTTTCCTTCCTCCCTTGGACACACGTTCTTCCTTTGGTTTGGAATGCTCTTTCCATCCTCTCACCTTCACATATTCTAACCCCTACTCTTCTTTTTCAGATCTCAACCACAACTCCCTAGCCAACCAACACCCTCGTTTTGTATGAATCCATAGCCACCAATACATCTACATCATAGTGCTTTTCCTAATTGCTATTAAATAATTGAGTATTTATGTGTACATTTACCACTAGGATGTTATTGCTACCCAGACAGAACCCTGCTTCCTTCCCATCTAGTAGATGACACAGTGCTTTGCTCTTTATAGGCATTCCATAAGCCTGAATTAATGAATGCATTTCCTCTTGTTTCCAAGATGTGCAGTCATTATATTCCTTTATTTTTGAGAAGCATCTCCTCTGGGATTTGCTGATTACATCTTGGTAGTCCTTCTTGTGCCAATCAAGTGGGTTTTCTCTTGTCTTTTTGTTTAAAGATAAAATCTTGCAGTTCTGCCTCGACATCATTTCTAACTATATTTGCACTGATGCACTGAAAATAAATGTTTAACATGGCTCCAGACTGACTTAGACTGAGCTCCTCAAAAGGAGAGTCTATGACATCTTTATATTCCCAGCCCCAGAAATAGTGCCCAATAAATGCTTATCAAATAAATGGATAAACAAATGAATAAATAAATGAAAAATACCCGTCAGAGCACTTCGTGGTGTTAATTTCCATGTTATAAACAACTTATATTAACACCTTATAATTTTATCAATTGGTGGCTAAAAGAGTCAGGCACACATTTTATCTTACAAACCCATTTCATACCAATCAGCAGCTTAGGTACTGTGACATATTCTGCTCTATCAGTACAATATTCTGGACTTACCATAATGCTAAAATCTCTGTCTTGTCAAACAGTCTCCGAGTAATGGCTTCTGAAAGTCAAGGGCATCCAATTTTAAACCTAATGGGGCTAATGTGGCCAATCAACTGGTATTCATTCGTACTGAATGTTTACCGAATACCATCTGAGTTTTGGATTCTGCATAAACACTGGGCATACAGAACTGTAAAGCACGGTTGCTGATTTCCAGGAATATAAAATGAAGAAGCATATGTGAAAAAACAATACTACAAGGCAACACATGTCATGTGTAAGTGAGTGGAAATGACCAAGTCTCCTCTTGGTATTCAGAAAACTGAGTCATTCTGTATGGAGGAGGCAGGGAAAGCCTCATGAAGGAGTTTTATTAAACTACAATTGAAAGATTCAGATTGAGGGCATGCCAGACAAAGGAAGAAGCACAGGTAAACTAGAGGAGTTAGAATTTACAGACTACTCAGACAGCAGGCAAGAAATGGCAGGACACCCACAGGCTGTGTTGACTAGAGCAGCAGATTGGAGTGAGTTACAAGTGGTGAATTTGAAGACACTATAGGCGATTAGATAGTAAATGGCTGTTGGGGAGGAAAATCTTTCCTCTACCCTCTTGGATTTACCACATTGGGACCTGTGAATTAAACTGACAAAGGACAGCTTAACAAGAGAAAAAGGCAAACAATTTTTAATTAATATTTTATGTGCACAAAAGTTCATAGAAAAAATGAAACTCAAAGGTGGTTAGACTTGGGGACTTATATACCATTTTAACAAAGAAAAGGGGTTTGGGCTTCAAGAGATGATAAACCGTGGAGAGTGACTAGGAAATATGTGGGGGATCTAATGGAAGATAAGGGCTATGTTAGTAAGGTCTTTTTATGTAAACTAATCTCAGTGTCAACTCCATCTCTGGTGATAACAGTGCTGTTATTTTCCTTGTATGGGGTTCACCTTCACAAAGGGAAATTTATACACTGCTTTTAGGCAATTAATGGAAGGGCAGAGGGCCAGGTGCAGTGGCTCATGCCTATAATCCTAGCACTCTGGGAGCCCGAGGCTGGTGGATTGTTTGAGCTCAGGAGTTCGAGACCAGCCTGAACAAGAGCAAGACTCCGTCTCTCCTAAAAATAGAAAGAAATTACATGGACAACTAAAAATATATACAGAAAAAATTAGCTGGGCATGGTAGCACATGCCTGTAGTCCCAGCTACTCTGGAGGCTGAGGCAGAAGGATTGCTTGGGCCCAGGAGTTTGAGGTTGCTGTGAGCTAGGCTGACGCCACGGCACTCTATCCTGGGCAACAGAGGGAGACTCTGTCTCAAAAAACAAAACAAAACAAAAAACCTGGAAGGGCAGAGAATTCTTCTTGCATCTGTTGATTCTCAATTGTCTTTAGCTCAAAATAATCTTTATGCCAAAATGACATATGTTGGGGTGGCATATTCTGATCCCTTCATGGCCTTGACAATCTAGTTATAGATCTTTGACCTCAACTTATATGTAAACAAAACCATTCAGTGATTCGAACAGGATGTGAACTGTTTGCCATTCTTTCCCCCTTTCTACTACATCTGTAATTAGCTAACTTCTGACAAACTGTTCTCCTTTGCTGATACAAATACGGAGGAACTAATCTCAGATCCAATGGCTCATCTCAAGTCTCGTGATAATTTGCTTGAGAGACCTAGTCTCAATGTACCACTTCTGACCTCCCAATCTATTGATAAATCTTATAATCACATGTCTACTTCTTCTAATTGGTGAATATTAGAGATGATAGGGAGAGATTTGTATTAAGAAGAGAATGAGAAAATATCTTTTTTCTTGTTACATTTTAATGTAAAACATCCTGTTGATAGCATGTCTTTCTGTGTCTCCTGTATCACTGTGTGGGGAAATAAAGATAAAATGAAACTATATATGAGGATTGCACTTGACCTGCAATATCATTTTCTGACAAATATCATGAAATACAAGCTACTCTGTTACCAATTCTGAGAGTTAGGAAAGGAATTTTATCGTTATCAACTCTTTGAACAATTATGGTAGCTTTTATAATTATAGTCTGAGATAATACCAGCCTATTTGCAGACAAGATGAGATGAAATACCTTGACATCAGTTGCAGAAGCATCGCATAATTCCATTAGGAGCATTTAGATTGACATAGCACCATCTGGATATCTCTTTGTTAAGAAGTCCTTTTTCACAGATTAATGTACTTCATCATACATTTATTCATGGGTGAAGAGTTAGTTGATGAAAATGATGAAACAGTAACTTGCTGCTATTTCTTTATCTGCAAGCAAACATCAATGCCTCTTTCTTCGGTGCATCCTGGAGATATTTCTTAAACCTGATATTAGGATTTTTAAATCTGCAACTTTGAGATGATACACAGCACAATTTCACTTTTTTTTAATGAACACTTCTTGTCAACCACAGTAGGGGGAAGAATCAGATGTTAACATGATAAGCACAGAAACAAAAGGTCTATCTGCCAATAAAAAGACTGTCTGAAGTGAATAGTATTAATCAGAAGATGCATCTACAAAGAAGCATTCAATTAAAAGAAACTAAGTAGCTTCAGTGAATATAGAGCGATATCTTTTTGAAATCTAGGCTCCCAATCTAGTACCCTTAAATGTTTATTTGCATTTTAATTGCTTGAAAAACAGTAAGATATTAGTGAAATTCCTCAGAAGGCAAATAGTCAAAAGACTTCATTTAAGGCCTGTAGTTAGTGATTCTCATTGCGGTACCATACAACACTTTCTTTAATAGGATGCTTTTAGAAGGCAGTCTCTATTTGTAATTGTGTGGCATGTTGCAATGCTATTAACAATTGTGTTTACCGTGGCTTTAGGATGCTTGAGATAAAGGATATGGTCTCCTTCCTTTATAATGGCCACAAAGAATTATAATTACATAATTATATATAGTGTTCATAACCCCATGAATTAACAGTTCTTTAACTCCTTATGTCTGCCTACCTTGACAATTTATATCATACAGAAATGAGTAATATTTTCATTAGCTGAAAAAAATTATTAACTAATATTTTTAGCTGATAAAGCTCTCAGTATACAAGTTATTGTCAAAGACTCTATTTAGAGCAATAAATTTTTAAAAATTAACAAATACTTCCCTACTCCCCCTGAAAGTCAGGATAATAATTCAATGTCATGTTCATGTATATTAAAATGCTTTTGGGTCAATGTGCTCAAAAGTCTAAAATGTCAATAATTGGAGCAGCTAATATCTGGGAACACTTTACTTTCTCTAAGAAAATCAATATGATGCTTAGGCAAAAATGCTGCACAAAATACACTTTTTTTGTAGATTAATAACATAAACACCAAGTTGGGCAAGAGAGATACATTTGTGAAAAAATTAATTACTTCAGAAAATAAAGTGTGAAGTAGGTTATATGTGACAAATTATATTGTTTTAATAATTTTTCTTATGGAGTGTCCCCTTGCCCTTCTTATTTGCTGAGCTATCATCAGATTGCTGTAATGAATAATTTATTGGCATTTTTCCCCTCTCTTTCAATAAGAGAAGAAAGATATCAAGTGTAGTAATGGATTTGGACAGCAATAATACCAGACAGTCATGCATATTATCCTTTATCTATAGCCTCAGAGACTGCATGTGTGAATATACGTATGTGTGTGTGCGTGTGAGCATGTGTGGACATATATTTTTATATGTGTAAGTAAATGTGTATATCCATATCCATGTCCACTGAAAGATGAGGCAAATAAAAAACAAAATTCAACAACATGGACAAATGGTAAATAATTAGTTTTATCCTACTACTGCTCCTTACTAAACTCAAAATATCATTGCTTCTGTACTGAAATGCTATAAACGGCTCATGAGAAATAACAGCTAATATCATTGAGCACTTTCTCTGTGGCAGAAGCTGACCTAAGTTCTTTTTTTACATTAACTAATTTCCTCTTTGTGACCATATTATGAGGTAAGTACCATGCTTTTATTCTCATTTTATAAATGGGGAAACTGAGGCACAGAAAATTCACGTTTTTTTTTTTTTTTTCAAAATTGTAAGACAAGTAATTTGTGGAGCCAGGATTTGAATCCAGATAGTATGTATCAAATCCATTCTAGTAAAACACTTATTATGTTGCATCCTGGTTGGAAGCATGCTTGAAAGAGGAAATATTTTAGAGCAAGTGGCCAAGTTAAGGAAATCTAATGTACTTTATGCTTACGCCAAGAAATGCAACACCTCATTTTCTGCGATATTGCATTGTTCATTTCTTAATTGTTTTATGTTTTACTGTTAACCTCCTCTAATAGTCTTCAGGCTCCTTGAGCGCAGGTGCCATCTCCTCTAGTTGTACTTCTTTGGAATGGCCCCAAACAGACAATATGAAACCACATAAAGAGCAGGTTCTCAGGAAGTGACCAATTATTTGATAAAAAATTAATATATTTGAACTTCTCATCACTTTATCTGATACATTCTGTTTCATGGTTTTCACTATTTGAAGATATATTAACTTGGGATTTTTCAGCCTCATTGCTGCAAGTCTAAAATCTCTGTATAATATCCCTGAAAATGGATCATCTATTCTCAACAGGACCTTCTCCATTGACAGAGGAACATGGATTCCTGCCCAAATCTTACATTAAGTATATTAAAAAGAAGGGTTCTGTTAAGTTGCTTGTTTACTTTCATATCCATTTTCCATACTTTCCTTGCTCTGTTCTGCCCTTCAGGGGTTGACCCTGCAATTATGTTTCCCAGGCTTCTCCTTGCCCACGGACTCTGGGCTAGGCTTGCCACTAGGACACACTGGCAGGCGACTGAAGAAAGAAAGGAAGGAATAGAGAGACTGGCGATTTGGGGTGATATGTCCTGCAGTGGCCCTCCCTGTGGTTATACTTCTCTCCAGATCACCCTGGAGTCTGAGATTTGTTAACTCCTCTTCCTCCCTGTATTCCAACAGCCCCAGAAGTGGTCATGTCATATCTCCTTTTACTTACCGCTGGGTTGGCTTACCATCTCCTACTTGGCTTTTTATCTCCTCTATCATTTATGTAATTAATTGCCTTCACTAACTTCCTCTTATTTAAAATACTTACAGAGATTTTATTTTCCTGATGGGCTCAGACTGATGCAAGGTACAGTGTAGATCTGTAGCACTTTGTAAGCAAAGTTTGTGTAATGCAGATGTGGTTCTATTATCATTCCTGTTGTGCTATATTTTGTACTTTATTTATTTGTGTAGCATCAGCAACAAAGCTTCGTTATTTTGTAATAAGTAATGTGTATTTACAATCACATGACCTCCTTCCCACTACTGGTTATATTCACTGCTTTTACCAACAACCATATATTCTAAGAAGGATGGTAAAAGATAAGCAAGACCATGAGAGCTATGTAGTTCCTATTTATTTACCACAAGTATGTTTCTGATGGCTAAAAAAGAACCCACAAGAAATATAGGTTTTCAGGGCAATTACTTCTGTAAAAAATGTCCCCCAGAGGACATGCTTTATATCTCCTTGCATTATTCTGGGATTGTCATCCATTGAAAAGCAAAAGATAGTTTCTCAAGTGCCTGCCAACTAAGAGGCAGTAAAGAGTGACTCCTTCTCCTTTCAAAAGCAGTGAAGTCCTTTCACAGAGGGTCACAGACTGTGCTGTCATCCATCAGTGGACCAGGAGAGAAATGTCCATAAGAAACTTTGTATACTGTTGACATTGCTTAATTATAATTAGAATCATGATCTTCTATGTGTAACCATAGAAACCACAAAATACTTGCTCCAATAATTTCTGATATAGAAAAATTTAAATGCAGAGGTTATGTTTCCCCAACAAAATGGAGAAAATGTATAGTGTTACCTTCCTCCCTTCCTCCACTATACTTAGCAGTTTCCACCTTGGTAGGTTCTGAATGATATAGGACTAAACGGTGGCAGGGAAAGACTTTCTCACTGTTTTCTTTTCTGGAAATAGTTACTAAGTCTTAATCCAATAGTCAAAGATATTTTTGAATATCTACTCTATGATTGTTCTAGGTGCTATTGGGTGTACAAAGTCAATATATAATAAATCCCCTACTCTCAAAGACTTTATAGTATAGTTGGGGAGATAAAATTAACAAAATTAAAATATATGTGTACTAAACTGTATAGTTAACTCTATTAGGTATAATAAGAAAGGAAAAAATTAGTCTGAGCTTCAAAACCTCAAATTAGTAAAATTTATGAAGTCCTTTCCTTTTTGCACCATATTGACCTGGCATTCATTAAATTCAAGGACAAACACGATATTTGAATCAGCCATAAAGACTGGATCAGGTATGATGAATAAGAGGTTAGCAAAGAACATTACAGGTAAAAGGTCCAGTATGAAGAAGAAATTACTGAATTCAGTGATGATGTATACTTTGTAATATGGTGTTAAGATATTCATTCTTTTCCAAAGAAAGAGTTTTAAAAAAAATTTTAGGTGCTCTAAAGACATCATTAGGACAAAGAGAAGGCAAACGCAAAATATGTTCCATTAAGCAATGAACATTATCAGGTCACTTTTGTTTGATAATTCTATAAGAAAGATTTATTTATTCTCTTTTTAAAATTTATTTAATAATTTATTTATGTCAGTATGAACTCCTGTGTATTTATTTTATACTTTGGGCTATAATATAATACTAAATTATTGATATTTATTTTATTGCTCACATAATTCCATCTTTGACCATTTTTAGCTTTTACAAGTTGGTTCCTGTGTTGCTCTGACATATGCCTATCGTTTTGCTTTTTGAATACTTTCTTACTTTCTGAAACTGTAAGTTGTTCCAGGCTGATATTTTCCCTGCCCTGATCCTAGATTTAGCCATTTCTTCAAGACCTCTGGTTGAATTTATCAAGGAATGCTATTCAGAACCCAAAACCCGGGTGCTGCATATGTGTAGGGTCCCCCAGTTACCCCCGCCAATAACACACACTGTCTTCTTTTGTCCTGGCTGAGAAACACAGAGTGCCTTGACTACTCTGTGACCTGGCAGCTGCATATTTTCCCCAGCAGGCTTGGACCCAAATCAGAGCCTGGAAGGCACCAAGGAACATTCCAAGTCACTATTAAAAGTTGTTTAGATTGTTGCCTGAAACATTGAAAAATCAAACATATTGCTAAACACGTAGAAACTAGCCCTGGCCCTGGTCATGTTCCTTAAACCATATAAACTCCATAACCCAACCCTGTCCTATGGACATACCTGGACAGAACATCTCATTTCTCATTGTCCATCTCAAGGACATCACAGCCTCTATCTGGAAGTACCCCTAACAAACGACATGGGCTGCTCACCCTGGTGTTTAGTGCTTCTTTGTTTGAAATTCCAACTGGCCTTATCTTGGAATGGTTTGGAGAAATCCCTTTCAGAAGCTCTCCTGCCACCACTTTGGGGATAATTCCAGCCACAGGTTTCTAGACAGAACAATTGGCATTGTGTGCAGGATTCCAAAGAAATGGGTTGGGGGAAAAAAAGGAATTTACCAGGGAGATTCTGGGATGACCACAAGGGTATACGTGGGGTCCTGTTGTCTGCCTGCTTGATGCTTATAGGCTGCCTCGGGAATATGGAAATGCTCCAAAAACACCAACATGTTTGACTAGCCTAATGGAGGGTTTGAAATTACAAATGGCTAATCAGGAAGTCTGGTGCTTAGGGGCAGGAATAGGCTGGCCTCTGTTGTGGGCAGTCTACCTGGACTATTCAGAATTAGCTGGTGGCCAGTTAGAGGAGGCAAGTTAGAGGAGGAATTACAACTAGAAAGCGATGTGTGCGCTCCACTCTGTTAGTTATTGACATGACAGGCAAAATGGAAGAATGGAGGGCTTGGCTGAACACACTGGCATGCTGCGATGCTAAACTTTGCAATAAGAAAATACCCAAAGAGCAAGTTCATAAGTTCATACCATTGTCCAGTTCCCCTATTGCTATGCTAAAAATAAAATCCATTAGAAAGTGAAAGCAAGTCTGAGAACTCAATAGAAATGATAGATTCAGAAAAGAAGGACAGAGGAAACTTTGAGGACTCTCCCTGCACCCTTCCAAAAAAAAAAAAAAAAAAGCTAACGGAAACAAACCCCGCCCCCCGCCTCCGGACAGGCATGAAAACCCCCCACCACTTGCCAATCAAACTTATTTCCTTGTGTGGATATATACTGGAGGAGTTGACTGATCTGGCTAGCCCTTTTTGGCAAACCCAAGGGAGTCCTTAGCTGCTTGGTTGGTAAAATTATGGGATGGTGGTGCTGATAGGGTGGTTCTGTCTGGAAGTGAGGCAAAAAAGATTAGCAATGTTATATCACATCCCTCCATCAAGTGATTCCTACATGGCTCGTTGAAATACAATTTCAGGGAATCATTCCTTGATAGTCTGGATCATACTAGCCTATAGGGAAGCCTGGCCACCCGAGGGAGACATGCCTGGGGATCTTGAATAGTGGAAGACAATGTAAGAGGTGCGGGTTCTGTTGCGTGAGTTGGCAGTAAGGGTGGTCATTTATTTCCCTACTTTCCAGGTACCTAATAATGCCCTTTCGTGGCTGGCATTCACAGTAAGTTCCTAAAGCCTGCCCCACTGGGCTGAAAGGGGACACTGCTGAACGTCTTAGGTCTTTTGGCAGCAGCCTCCACAATATTAAGTCCCAAGAGGGCACAAAGAGATAATAGCTACTATTCAGGAACTGGAGAGGATGGAAGCTGTGCCTCCGACACAGAGGTCATTCAACAGCTGGGTACGGCCTATGTGAAAGCCTGACAGCATCTGGGGAATAACAGTTGATTGCTGGCAGCTAAATAAGGTGACTCTAAGCCATACATGCTGCTGTCCCAAATATGGCTCAAATACTAGAAAGACTGACTACTTGTTTAGGTATATGGCATAATGTCCTGGATTTAGCACACACCTTATTCAGCACACTCTTATACTCAAAGTCCCGGGACGTAACTGCCTTTACCTGGGAGGGCTAATGCTAGATCTTTCAGGTGCTCCCCCAGAGATACTTACGTAGCTCCATTATTCGTCATGGTTTAGTGGCCAGAGACCTTGCTGTTTTGAGTGATATGCCCAGCATTCACTGGAAACATTATTTGGATGATATTTCTGGTAAACTTTACAGATTTAAGTCTTTTGTAGAAAGCTACTCAGAAGTCCTAGAGCATTCACAATTCAGAGAATTGGCCAGAAACCAGCAGAATGTGACTGAGGAAGGAATGGGCTGGGCCCCTGGCAGAGGGAGGATAAACAATGAATGCCGATCCTGTTTCAGCCTTCTACATGTGGCTATCCAATTTTCCCAGCACCATTTATTCAATAAGGATTCTTTTCCCCAGTGTGTGTTTTTGTCTTTTTTGTCAAAGATCTTGTATTCACCATTAAATTGGTATTACCTGATCAACACTTATGTGTACATATAGTAGGAACTTTCATTGGGTGTTGAGCAGGTGCGGGGGGAGGGAGAAGGGGATGAGTATATTCACACCTAATGGGTGTGGTGTGCACCATCTGGGGGATGGACACGCTTGAAGCTCTGACTTGGGTGGGGCAAAGACAATATATGTAACCTAAACATTTATACCTCGTAATATGCTGAAGTAAAAAAAAAAAAACAACAATAGATGCCCTTTGGCTTCTGATCACAATTGTTCCAGGGGGTCTAGCAATGCTATACCCTGTTAGATAAACACTTGCTTGCAGTTTAACAGGCCCTCCTGCAAACAAGTCCTCTAGCTGGAGATATACTGGTGAAAGAATTAATACAAATAGCTCATGCTATTAAGGATTGGGCCAATGGCCTATTTGCCAGACCTGCATCAGCAGTAACATTAATACTCTGGCTAGCTGGCATACATATTTCCAACAGAGAGGGCACCTTACATCTAGCCCTCTGTTGCTAAAACTATAGGCCCTGTTGGAACCTGTTGGAACCTGTACAATACATAGTTAACCCTTGAATAATACAGGGATTAGGGGTGCCCACACACCTGCATGGTGGAAAATCAGCATATAACATTTGACTCCCCCAAAACTTAACTATTAATAGCTTACTATTGACAGGAAGCCTTGTGGATAACATGAACAGTTGATTAGCACATTTTTATATTATATGTTTCATATATTGTATTCTTATAATTAAGTAAACTAGAGAAAAGAAAATGTTATTAAGAGAACCAAAAGGAAGAAAAATATACTTACTATTCATTAAGTGGAAGTGGATCCTTATAAAAGTCTTCATCCTTGTTGTCTTCACATTGAGTAGGCTGAGGAAGAGGAGGAAGAGCAGGGGTTGGTCTTGCTGTCTCAGGGATGGCAAAGGCAGAAGAGGTGGAGGAGGTGGAAGGGGAGGCAGGAAAGGGAAGCACTCTCCATGTAAGTTTTACTGCAATAAATCCATGTCTAAGTGGACCTGCACAGTTCAAACTTATATTATTCAAAGATCAACTGTACTATAGATCTAAAATCAGTCCCAACACTGCCTCCAGAGAAACCCTGTTGAATAAAAGAAGGAAATAGGACCTCACTGGGGGATGCTTGATACACAGATGGTCCCAGTGTGGGCCAGCCACTCAAATGGACTGCTATGGCTGTTTAGTGGGCCATAGACACTATATGGGTGGGATCAGGAATGGGGTGTGACAGCCAATGGGCTGAGCTGTGAGCTAGCTGGTTAGTGATTATGAAGGTACTACATCTAGTAATTTTGTGTACTGACTCCTGGGTGGTCATAAAAAGATTGACACTGTCAATAACTCAATAGGAAAAGGATCAATGGTTCATAAATGGAAGGTTATTGTGGGAGAAGAACTATTGACAGACTTTTGGGACCATTTACAACAACTGGTGGGGGACAGGGGTGCTAAGGTCACAATGTGCACTCTTGACTTCCCATGGGCACACTCCAAAATCTCTGACACTTTTCCTATCCCCTCAATGATCTCATCTGGAGGGGCCGGTGGAGGAGGTCCATCTTTTCTTGGTGGAATTACTCACTGATTGTGCATCTGAGAGGCTCTGTTAATATCATGCAGAAGGTAGAAACCCTTCAAAGATTTGTCTCCACAGCTTTGAAAGACATCAAGCTTGGCTTGGAGGCCTTAAATACTGAAACAGTTGCAATAAGGAAAATGGTCCTGCAGAACACAATGGCTTTAGACATGCTGATAGCTGTTCAAAGGAGGGGCCTGTTTTCTTTTAGAAACTGTTGCATATATATCTCGGACAAAAAAGCAGAAGTTAATCAATCCCTCCTTCATTTACGAAAACAATTACAGTTAATTGACCACATGGGGTGTGACTCTTGGTGGTCTACAATAAAATCATGGTTTTTCAAATAGGATTCTTAGTGGAAAGCTCTGCTAGTAAGCCTGTTAAAAATTGTGATCATAGCTCTTATACACCTATATTTACTGTTGATGTGAGTTTTGTTTGCAGTGTTTCATAAAGGTTCAAAAAAATAAAAAGACCTTGCAGAAAATTCCACCTTTTCCCATTGACTCAAAAAACAAAGTAGAAATATGGGCATAAAGATTCTAAGAGTTGGTCAGAAAGATGAATTGTAGGGTCCCTCAATTATCCCAGTTTCTTTCTTTTTTTTTTTTTTTTTTTCCGGCCTGATCTAGAAACACAGAGTGCCTTGAGGGCGCTGGCACAGCCAGCTCTATGTTTTCTCCAGCAGGTCTGAACCCAAGTGAGGGACTGAAAGGCACCAGGAACATTCCAAGGCACTGCTAAAGTTGTTTAGGTTGACGCCTAAAACACTGAAAGATCTAACATGTAGAAACTAGTTCCGGCTCTGAGTTTGATTTCTTAAACCCTCATATAAACTCTGTAACTCGACCCTCTCATTAAGGACATACCTGGATATAACATCTCCTTTCTCACTGTGCATCTCCAGGGTGCTGTGGCCCTCTATATGTAAGTTCCCCTAATAAATGACATGGCTGCTCATCTGGCATTTAGTGTGCCTTTGCTTGGGATTCCTACTGGGCTCATGGCGAGATAGTTTGGGGCAATCCCTCATGAGAGTTTCCTTGCCACCACTTTTGGGATGACTCTAGTCATGGGGTCAGCAAGACAAAACAATATGTTAATTGATCCTGTGGTTTCATTACTTTTAAGCACTCTCAGAAGACAGAATAGGCAATGAGGTTGTATATACTAACCCATATATCTACATTTATCTACAGTTGTTTCTGTATCTGTCACTGTGTATACATATTTAGCTGAATGTAAGATCAAACTGATGTCTCTGACTCTAATTCAGTAGCACAGAGTTTATGTTAGCCTTACTTTCATGTTTACCTCTAATTCTCCTGCCCAGCGTTGAGAGACCTGGCCCCCACCATCCATTTATCCATTCTCTTACTTCTTCATCCTCGGTATACATTTATCATGGTTTCAGAATTATTAACCTGTAATATTGTAAAAAACAACTTTGCCAACTAGAATATAGTGTTTGCGTACAATTATTTTTGTCTATTGCCTTATACTTTCCAGACAAAGCATCTTTTTCCAAATTACTTATGCCATTTTTCTTTGTCTTTTTGTTACTTTGTATACATTAAAGTTCACTTATTTTTAATGTACAGTTCTGTGAGTTTGGAGTTAGGTATCTATCATGGCAGTACCAGACAGAATGATTCCTGCACCCTAAAAGTTCTCTTGTGTGTCTTCTTTGAACTGAGCTCACTTATTTTAATCAATCATTTTCACAAAACATCCACTGAATGAGTAGATGGGTACAAACATTTAGCTTTCTAACACCAATCTAAAATTTCCCCCCCTAGCTATCCATTATATATAAAAAAGGATAAATTTCTTATTGTGATATATAGGATTCTTTATGATCTGCTTTCTCACTTATCTGGTCTGATCTGGTTTCTGCTGTAATAAATGACTCATCTTCTTTGAATACGGAAGTTAGTCACTTCTTTCTTAGTATTCACACAGCACCTGAAACATATGTCTGTTCTAGCATTTCCCCCACTGTATTGTAACTATTTATGTGCATTTCTGTCTCCCTAATTTGAAGGTGAGTTCCTTCGTAGCAGATGTCTAATACTGTTCATCTGTGTGTCCAGCACCTTGAACAGCTCCAGGTATATTGTAAGCCCTTGATGATTCTTTGCTAGATGAAACAGAACATGAATGAAGTGGTATGCTTGACGCTAGGGGTTGGTGTGGGAAAAGTCAGAGACAAAGACAAAGGTCATATTTGGGTCCTTATGTCTAAAAAGTATAAGGTCTCTGAACTGGCAATACAATTCAGTAAAGGTTAATGGCAAATGAATGACTTCATTGAGCACGTGTTGAAGTTCTATTGTGACATTGTACTCTAGGAGAACAAGAAAAAGAGAGGACAATGTGCTAGATAATATTATTTTCTATTAGCCCTTTAAAAAGAGAAGTCATACAGACTTGGTAACAGATTTTCATTTAAAATATAGAAAAATCAAAGATGATTTTGTTCTGGGAAGTATGATATGGAGAGAATAATGTTTTGATTCTCAAGTTTGATGAAATTCAGCTTCCCTGAATAAGATAAAGAAATTGAGCCAGCAAGAATTAATTTTATTCATACTGAGTCTAATGAGGAAAGAAGACAATGAGAGAAAAAAATTTTTTATCTGTGTCATAACAATGGAAGGTGAGTCAGTGAGAAAGAAGCCCACTCACATTGGTGGGAACTGGCAGAGGGCTTATCTTGGTTAGGGCCGTGGCTGCTGCAATTGGCTTCACCTAATCCTTTTAGAATGACAATGAACCTAGATCTATTATTCTGGCTGATGTCCTGCCCGACCCCTCCTCTTTTGCCTCAAATATGGAATCCAGCTACATATATTTCAAGTAGGAAAATTCCTGGAGACTATGTTTGCTTAATACCATTCTATATTTACAAGATCATAGCTTTTAAATGTGTAGCGTGAATGAGCAAATCTGTTAATAAACATGCCTAAGTCATGCAGAATTGAAATAGGCTTTTCTTAAATGCAGCTACCTGAGAGATACCATTTGCATCGGAGTTGTTTATAAGATGTACAACAAATACTCATAGGAAAGATAATTTTAGGCTGGGGCATCAGGAAGCTTTTACAGAACAAGTCAAGTTTTAGCTGAGTCCTCTAGAGTGAGTGTGATTGTTATGAGTGAAGAGGGGAAATTTTTCTAGCAAAGAGAAACTGCACAGAAGTGAGATCATGCAAGTCTGTATGGGTCAGTGCCTACACTGGTTTGGATAGAAGTAGGTATGTAAAGAGAACAAAGCATTCAGACTTAAAATATCATTCAAAACTGTAAGAAGTACGGCAATCAAAATATTACCACACTTGATAAACAAACCTACAGAGAGGTAGTCTCTGCTAAAGGAAACCACTATACTTATTACACTGGTGACTAAATAACAGACTAGGAAAATGGATGAAGTGTTTTCTGAAAGATTTCCTCCCTATTGACCTCTAAGTTTTAAAAGTTTGTCCTGATTATGATTTTGACTTTATTTTTTTCTTTACTTACTGATTGGGCTTCAGCCTTCTAGATTCTCGACAATGTTTTGAGACTAACAGAAATAAATCTGCTCCAAAATCAAAATCAGAACCCCTTCATTGACTAGAGCAGCCTGGACTTCTTTTTTTCTCAGTCTCTTCTCAACATTTTGCAGATTGACAATATGCAGGATGTTTGTGCATTCATGCCTGCTTACCTCAAAATTGCAGTCTCCTGCAGACTGCAAGTCCTTGGTTTCCAAGACAATGCTCTTGTTTCTAACAACCTAGTCAAATAATTTAATTATTCTTTCACTTGACAGCTTCACTCAGTTTTCATTTTATGAGGCAATGAATGTTTCCTATTGGCTGGATTTACTCAGCACATTTAGATGAACTATTTATTACTAAATATATACTCTTTGGGAGAAATTTTAAAAACACAAATTTATTCTAAGATGTAACATGAAAATGATTTCTTTAAAAGAACTCCCTGCAGGATTTGCCTTCTAATCACCACCTCTTTAAATTATTTTCCAGTTCCTCATATGTGGGAGGATTCTGTGTGTTGTGTATCAAGGTGCATGTGTGTGTTCTGGGTTGTGCATTTAAAGTCCTGGTAATTATAATTATGAATGCATCAAAGGCAATTAAGCTACGTGATTCTGATTAGGTATATTGTCAAACTGTATTAACAGCTGGCAGTAAGGGGGAAAAATCCTCCAATACTCCTGGTTTAATTTACTGTACAACATTATTGCTATTCTCTGAAGCTGACAAATCATTTTGAATAAAGCATTATATTTCATTACATAAAGCTCTATTCTTTTCTTGATACGCAATGAGTTTCAGCTAACATTGCACACAATGACTAAGCCTAGCAAGCACATGTGTATGGTGTTTTATAATTATTCTCATTATTATTTGCATAAACACAGAACACAGCCACATAGAGTCAGGACTTCCCGTGATCCCAGTACCTTGGCATCATTCGGAAAGCAGTTTCCACATTTGTAGCTCTCTGATTTTCTCTGGGCTGTAATAACACCTGTCCTTGGTCCAGGCCATTGCACAGCCAGCAGGTGGAAGAACACTTAGCAGAGTGCCTGGCTAAAAAAAGGCACTCGATGTCTGCCTAAGGTGGGGGACCCAAAGGGTAAACAGACTTTCACTTGCAATTAAAACTCAAAGTTGGTGACTCAATCTCACCAGTGCCAGCTTTGCTGGCTCTCTGAGGCCTGGGACCGGCTCCTGACCGCCTCACAACAGCAAGCTTTCTCAGTACAACTGGCTCCCAGACTACACTCTCCCTGGTGACTATACACAGCTCCCTGGCACAACCCTCTTCCCTGATGACACTCAGCTTCCTGACTTCACTCTGTCCCTCACAACAGCTAGCTCCTGCTCCCTGTCGATTCTCTCACTCCCGACTATTTCCTTCTCCCTGACTACAGCTCTCTGCTGACTGCCTACACCCTATTCCCTGGACACACTCCGCTCTTGGAGTATAACCTGCTCCATTATACTCCCCTGGGTCCTGCGCCACAAACACTCCCTGTTCCTCGCTACACTCAGGGTAGTGGCTACACTTTTTCCTCAGTGCTCTCTGCTTCCTGACGGTGTCAACAACATCCTCACTGCCTGCCTAGTCTTCCCCACCTAGGCTTATATTATTGGCCCTCTTGGCTAACTTTACTCTCAAACTGACCTTCAAACTGCCTTCTCTTTTGCCTTTCTGGAACATCTGCAATATCAATACAATTCTCATTTCATCTAGAACAGTGAGTGGCAGGCAGATAGTAAATATTTTCAGATGTGTGGGCCATAACGTCTCTGTGACAAAGACTACGAAGTTGTCGTAGGAAAGCAGCCATACAAAATATGAAAACAAATGTGTGTTTGTGTGACAATAAAACTCTTTTTATAAAATCAGGTATTGGGCAGGATTTGAGCCATGGATTCTAGTTTGCCAACTTCTGATCTAGAATATCTTTTAACGTCTGGTAGGGGTCTTAGCACATCTTTACCACCATTTTTTTACCATTTTAACTGAAACGTAACATTTTCTTGTATTCTAAAGATGAAGGAATAGACAGATCAATAATCTATATAGATTTAAGAAAGGAAAAAATCATCTAATAAAGCCCATTTTATTTTTAAGATAAAGAAGATTAAATAATTGTTAATTCTCCAATTTATCCTTTTGTTTCCTAGAATACACTTAATTTTATTGTGGAAGAATTTTTCCCCCAAACTCAGTAAAAGAAAAAACTCGAAACATCCAACAGTTTACATACAAGGACTCCCTTGTAAATAACTAGTAACTGCATGTGTAAGGCTATTTTAAAGCCTCTGGAAAGGCTTCAATAGCCTCTCATTCCTCTCCCACCCCTTGACAATACTTGTAATTCCTCTGCTGATTATATTCCTGTAAGAATGTTTTCGAACCCATAGGGAAACATTACCACAAGTTACCTAATTCTTAATGTGAATATATTTTATATCCTTCACAGATATAAGGTTTTGATGACTGGAATACAAAGAAAATATATGAACACTAGATGTTTGAGGTACACGTGGACTAAATTTATACTTCTCAACAGGGGCTCACATCACATACAGCTTTTGAACAAGCTACTGAGTTTATACTCCTGCACTATTATTTCCTAGCTATAAAATCTTAAGCAACTTATTCAGTTCTCTAAACCTTAATTTTTGTACCTCTAAAATAGAATAGTAACAGTAATAAAAGGAGTTGAATACATAGTGACTCTTCAAGAGATTGAAGCTATTATGATTATAACTATCTAGGTCCTTTGGTCTGTTAGCAACTTGTACACATACATAAATACGGTGCTTTCTGGGTAGTTTATAGTTTCAAAGTTTTCTATTACATTGGTTCATATATAATTACTATACAACCTTGTGGAGCAGGTAGTGTTTTAGCCTCAAAGTACACAGATGAGGAAGTTGAACCTTGGCAAATGTGGGTGATTTTCCCTAGTCTATTAAATTCTTCAGTGGTGGAATTATGTGTTCTCCTCAAAAGGAGTAAGTGTCTCTGAGAACCAGTTACCTAAATCATACCTAATAGCTTTGGGGGAAATACATCTCTCAAAAGGCCAGACTTTTGGGCCAAGGGCAACTCAACCTCAGTTGTTTCTAATGTGAGCTGAAAACTTGGTCTTTTTCCTGAGAGGGTCCCCCTGACACAAAAGAGCCCTCAGTTTCCAAAAACACTCTTTTAATTTATTCTTTAATGTTTGAAAGACCTTACATGAGTAAAACTCCTTTACCTGACAATTTGAAACATAATTTAAAATCCATGAGATCCTGGCAGATGGCATTGTGTGGTTTGTCTCCTACTTACATCTCCAGTTTCATGTTGGTACTTGAAACTGCAAGGCTCTGTGTCCCTCAAACTTCCCATGCTTTCTACTATTCCTAGATCTTCCAGCTGCATTTCTATGGGCTTGGAAGCAAACTATTATTCCCTTGCAAATAACATTAGTGCTTCATGTTTCAGCTTACATATCATTTCCTTAAGAAAGCATTTTACATCCCCTCAGTCTATAGTTAAATTTCCCACTTCTGTGATCACACAGCACCAGGTATTATAATTATTTAAATGCCAGTTTGAAAGTATTTCCTTAATGTCTTCAACAAAATAGAAGCTCCACGGCAAGAGGAGCCACATCTTTTTTTGCACAGTGCCCATTCCTCATGCCTAGCCCATACTAAACTCCCCACTATTGTTGGAATGACTGAGTTACAGTCCTATTCAGGTGCAAATAACTAATGCCACATCTTCTCCTGAGAGAATCATGATAAAGGAATGAGAGGAGAGAGCGCAACGATACTACCAACCTGAGAGGTTAGAAAACAGTAAGGGGAAATATTACGGAGAAGGAATGTTTCAGAGGCTAAAGAAAAACACAATACATTTACAACTTTACTTTTCATCCTAAGTAAAAGATAATGGATTCTCCTTTCTCTACATAGTGTATTGTTGCGGAATAGAAATAAGAACATGATTGGCAGATGGCTGAATGAGGGTTATCATCCATCAGAATTATTGGGAAAGAATAAAATTGCAAATACCTGAGAATGCAAATTCGAAGCCTCTTACTCCAAGAATCATAGATTAGTCCTGGCTACAGAACTATTGAGTACAGTGGTGTGAGATATGCATTTCACAATTCAAGGGACACCATTCACCTATATTTGCAGCTGCTTGTCCCAGTTGGCTTTTAAATATCCTTTTGCTTGAATTATCAAGATATACTAATAATCTCTTATTATTTGAGCTGAGCAAATTCTCTTCTTGAACAAAACTGGAATGCCTTAGTAAGGGAAGAAGAAGGAGAGTAGATGTTAGGTAGGCAAAAAATAGTGTATGGCACACTTAGGGTTACATTTCAATCTAAAACTGCAGCTCCAGTTTTCTGGCAGGAAACAAGGTTTGAACACTGAGTGTGAGCCAACTATTCTATATTTTCCACCCTAGTTAAAAGTAAGTACTGGTCTGTCATTTAACCAGCATGAAATTTTAAAACATTTATTTTTAAAGTAATAAAGAATGGACAGAGGTGAAAGAGGACAAAAGTATAATACTCTATTTAAATGAGATGATTGAAAAGGAATCATAAAGTAAAAAGGCTTGTAGAATCAGTTAGAATGGAAAAAATAATAGCATTTAATTTTCAGAATAGTGGAAGACCTACCGAGGTGTGAGTAGATAAGGAGCACGCATTTATATGTTGGCCCAGTAATTATTATGTATAATATTAGACTATTTTATTACAATAGAACCCGCAAAGACTAGATTCACTGAATAAAAACATATAATTATATCAACAGGAATATCATTGTATTTTGTAGACTGGGCCTGTTCCATGCAAGCGTTTTTGTGCCATATTTGGGATTAGCAATCCCTTTAAGAGGTGCATGCATATTCTCTTTTAGTAGAGATCTAAGAGCTGCGCAGGCACCCAAAGGGAGTGAATTTAGAGTCTTCTCTTTTACTTGAATGACTCAATCATTCAGATTTGTCCATGGAGAAAGAAGTCTCCAGCATAAATGGTGAGTTAAGCTCTTTCATATATAATAACTGTTTCAACTATCCAAATCCTTTCTAATAAATTACCTCTTTGGAGCTAAATTATTCTCACTAAATTATTCATTTTTGGGTGCTTCATTATGCAACTAGAGAATCCAAATTAAATAAGTTTAATTTGGAAACATTGCTATTATACAGCTCTTTGGTGCCTTCTTAACTAACTCTTCTGTAGGTTGTTTTATCCCTTTATGTCTACTTTTTCTTTATCTTATTCCCTAAGAAGCAACCAAAACAGGAATTTGGGACTTAGTGTGATCTACAGCAAATTATCTGGCATCTCTGAGATTACATTTTCTTACCTGCCATACTGAGAAAAGAGGTGCCTCACTGGTGTGAAAGGATGAGTGGAGAAGTCATCATGTGCAAAATATCTAGCAGAGCCTGGCACATAGTACGTGGTCAGTAAATCTTAACTTCTCAGTCCCATCTGTCCTCTGCCCTCCACCTCCTCTCCTTTCCTTTTTTCCCTTGTAGATGCAAAGGGTCAAATTATTCCTCTTGATTTTGGCAGACTCTTTCTCTTCTTTTCTGGCTGTCTCTTTGTCCTTTTTCACCCAGTGGCATCTTGAACACTATTGCTAAATTCAACCATGACCCAAGGGTTGAATTTAAAATGTGATTAAGACTCAAGAATAACCTCACATGGTAATATAAGAATTAAAATCGTCGCAAACGTTAGTCTCCCAGGAATGCATTAAAACCAACCCAGAAGGAAATGGCTTGCTGGCAGGCTGGCGGAGGATCCTTAGGAGCATCTTGCTTCCCACGCTTGTGCTGGCTGGGCCGTGTTACCCGCACAGTGGTGCAATCTTAGAGTGGGGGTCGTTTTCTACATAGGGGCAGTGCTTATGGCTATTTTAAATGGGGTGTATGGAGTTGTCATCCCCAAAGAGACGGAGAATATTAAAGTTAGAATTATCTAACATCTTTTCAACTAGGCTTACAGGGTTTAACGCAGGGATATATAACTCATTTGATCTCAGCAGGACAAGCTCCTTGGAAATATAACATCTGTTCACCTAATGCTCTTCTCCCCATGTAAGTCTCATTGCCTGATTGCTTGAAGTAAGACTTAAAAATTTCATGCAAGTGAACACAAAAATGAGCATAGGCACGTGCGCGCGCGCGCACACACACACACACAGAACACTTGAACCATGTCCCTAGCTTTCACACTGTACCAGAAAATTCTCATTATCTGATAGGATTCACTGCATCCCCATTTAACCTCTTTTCTCTTAATCCATCAAAACATTTTTATTTGTATATATCCATTTATTCCATAAGTAGAAAATTGTCAAGTATCTTTTTGTTTTGTTTTGTTTTAGAGACAGGTCCTAGCTCTGTCACCCAGGTTGGAGTGCAGTGGCATGATCAGAGCTTACTACAACCTCAACCTCCTGGGCTCAAATGATCTTCCCTTCTCAACCTCTCGAGAACTAGGCCTACAGGTCGGTGCCACCATATCTGGCTAACTTTTTTATTTTTTGAAGAGACAGGGTCTTGCTATGTTGTCCAGGCTGGTCTCAAGTTCCTGGGCTCAAGCCATCCTCCCATCTGGACCTCCCGAAGTGCTAGGATTACAGGTGTGAGCCACCACACCTGGCCATTTATCAAATATCTTTGATGCTTCAGGCATTATGATGGATAACAGAAATAAAGAGGAAAACAGACACTATGATAGGTAATAGAAATAACAAAGAAAATAATTATGAAACTTACTACCTAGTAGCATGGATATTAAATAAATAGTTACCCAAAGGTAACCATTATTTTATCTGTCCACCACACTTCTAGGTTGAGTCCTTGTCACACACATACACCTTTTTCTGGTAATAGGCTCTGACCCCTAGAGGAGTGGCCCTGTGTCTCTGACTGGGTCAATCCCAGTACAGTACTCTTTTTGTCTAGCTACAGAGATTGGTCCAAGATTGGGCATATGACAACTGCCCCAGAGGATCCTTCCCCTGGATTTTTCTATCTGGAGTGAGAAAGAGCCCAGAAACTTCTGGCCATCATGATACTCAATGATGAAAAATGTTCACTTGAATAATAGAGAATAAAGCCAAGCAGACGCAGACATAAATTATCTACAAATAGGTAAAGAGAGGAATGAAATCCAGCTAGTTTTGTCCTTGCTTGCAGGACCCAAAGTTCCTGGATGTGACCTTGTTTCTATATTGTCTCTTTAAATTTTGGAATATCTGCAGATATTGTACAATATTCACACTGTGTAATCTCATTTTAATTAGATTTCTGCCACTTGCAATTAAAAGTATTCTCATTAACAGAAAAACCCATAAATTTATGATTACAATTTGTGGTATATGCTTTAAAGGAAATATACGACCCAGGAGAGTGTAAAACAGAGCGAGACATTTCATCTAAGGGGGCAAAGAAAACTACCCTGAGGAAGTGCATTTAAGCCGAAATCTGAAGGATCCGTCTGTGTTAACTAGGAAAGAAGGGGAGAAGTGGAAAAAGCAAGCCTGGTGGCAGGAAGAAGGCCAGTGTGTTTGAGTTTCTGAGCCAGGGTGGCTGAGGCACTCATCTGCAGGCTCTGAAGAGCAAAGAGCCAAGCGCCTAGAGAGAGCCTGTGGGCCATGTCTTTTCCTGATTGGAGACCACCTCCTTACATATGTATCACAAACCTAATTTGAGGGCAATTTTTACCAAACTTATGGGGAAGCTTAGTGATCCCATGACTATGAAGTAAATATGAACGAAGTAAAATATCAGTGAAAAATAGTAGTTCAGAATGGACTTTTGCTCTGTACATATGTCCATCAGAGCAAAAAGGAAGATCCTCTGTCCCATAAAACTTCATTAGGGTGGGACACAACATCCATTAGGAAATGGGGGATTACTTTGCCTGAATTTAGTCTGCAAATACAAATATTTGACCTGTATCCATGGCATTCCTAAAGAGATTGATAAATCCAAAACTGCAGAGAAAGAAAGTATTCTTTTCAAATTTGAAAGAAAGACGAGAAGACCAAAACGGGAAAATAAATTACAGGATACTCCTGCTTAAACTACTTAAATATCTTTTCAATACATAAAGTTTTTCTCTTTAAATTCTAGGGGCATATGATCATAGTAAGGCACCAGAGGGAACAGACATTAGCGGTAATTTAATGGGAATAGATATATCTAGAAAGAAAAATAAACATTAACCAGCAGTATTATATAAAATTTTAAGACAAAATCATAAACCCAAGCACACTTATTATATTTTATTGCCGAGCAAAAGTCATCATTGCTTATAAAAACATGGCTTCATATAAAGGCCACAGTCATTTTAAAAATAATTTACCAATAACTTGCAGAAAAGAAGATTTTTAAAAAATTATAGCTATCATATTTCATTAGAAGGTGTAGTGATGTGCATCATTTTAAGGTGCAGGAAATCTTGCTCATTCTGGCTCAGCCTATTTCCATCAGTGGGAAATGACTGACTAAACTCATCCTCAAGATTAGCTGCATGTTAAATTAAGGAATTCCTTCAATTATTACTGTTATCCATATTCCTAACAGCTTATTAACTGCATATTTCTAGGTTCGATGTCTATATTTAGTACTGTAATCTTCTTTATTAAAGATTTCTCTTAGCAAAGTAAATGAACATGTCACTAAACAATAGTTTTTAGGATTGTTCTAGTCCATTTTCCTCAATTATTTATGAAGTGAATTTTTAAAGTCACATAAGGGATGGAGGAATCAGGGAAACTTAGGTTTGTTTAGGGCAAAAAGAGATGGAACAAAAAGACAGGGCAAAAACCTGGTGCTTAAATGAAGGTGGCTTGCTTCCTTTGAAGTCTTTGTGAATCTTGCTTAGTATTGCTAATTCAGAACTATCATTAGCATTGGAAAGCTTTGATTAAATGTTTAGTCCCTTGTGCTGGGTACAACATCAATTTCAAATAGTTTAGGTCACGCCCTCTGAGTTACTTGTGGTTGAAGATGGCTAGTCTTCTGAGTGGTCTACAACGCTCTTAATCCTCTGGTCTCTATCTGCTTCTCCAGTCTCTCCTTACCAGCCCCTTCACCAGTCATTCTCATGCTGTGTCTAATTACTTTCTGATTCTCAAATACCTCAAGACTTTTTTACCTTCAGGGCTTCCAAAATATTGTTTCTGGCTTATAACACCTTCTTCCGTCTTTTCTTCTTTTGCTCAACTCCGGCTCTCCCTTCCAAACTCACAAGACTTACCTTTTTCAGAAAGCTGTGTTTGATCTCACCAGGACGGATTAGGTGTCGTTCCTCTATATAATCTCCTGACAATTTGTGCTTACCTCTAACATCGCCTTTGTATTGTAATTGAACATTTTATTTTTCAATCCTCTAGTGCCTAGTATAATGCATATAATAAGCACCCATGAAATATTCTTTGAATAAATAGAACAATAATGAGGCCCAAGTGAAAAAACTATGAATCAGGAAATCAAGGAGTCACTTATTCTTTAATAAAACTGCAAAAATAGTTCTAATATTCTAATCAACAAAATAATTCAAAATAACTCTACCTTCAAAATTTCCCATTTGGTTATTTCTAAACAGGATATTTGTATTTCTATTTGTTATGTTGATATCTTTTAAAAAGCCCTTTTTTTTCATAAATTCTTTGAAAATTATTAAGTTGAAACTAAACTAGGCAATATTTAACTCATCTGTTTATCTGAACTGTGGACTCCATATTTGTTTAAAATAATACTCATTTTTCTCTAAAATATGCAATCCTAAAATGGCAATCCTAAACTCTACTCATGACTAAAAACACTATCTTGATGAGCTAATTTAGACTACCTAAACAATTCATTCCTGAAAAAGGGAAGGCCACCCCATAACTTCCTAGTTAATTGTCTATGATATATGTTATTCACAACAGATTCTACATGGAGTCCTAGAATTTTGATTTGGAAGAGGCCTGGTGGTTATGCAGTTTGGGCAGAACTTACAGTTGAAGTCCATCCACCCAACTGCTTCAATTCTCAAGGTGGTTTTCACACTCACAGTCCAATAGCACAGCTTGGCTCAGTGCCACGAGTATGTAACAAACATGGAAAACTAACTTTATGGCATGTGAGACATTGGGCAGCTGGAGTTGACTCTATCCTTCTCCCTCCAGGCTGGCTTTATGTAAACTGCCCCAGAAAAGCAGATACTGATTCTACTTCCCAGTTCTTCAACATTCAATAGCTGAACTACTCTGTTTGATAGCAAAAGAGTAAATTTCTCCTTATAAGTCACTATTTACTAAGTTAGGCTGTGTTGGTAGTTGCTCAAATATTTTTCCTTTATCTTCATGATTTTTTTCCCAGTTCTCTAATTAGCTACTTACTAATTGAATTGAAGGAGGAAGTTAGTCAAACTCAACAAATTTTAGTTTAGGAAAACTAAGCACCAGTTTGAGTTTCTGCACAACTTTGGGACAATGACTATTTAAAAATAATTATAATTATAATTACAAAAATAATCACACATAAGTAAGCAGTACTCTCTACTTCTGATCATTGAGAGTCAATTTAAGGATGCAGGTTTTTGCTCAGCACTTCTAAGGACTTATAAAATGTGATAAAACATGACTTTGCCACCAGTGCAAAATAATGCCATAAAACTTGATAAAGAACAATCAAGTGCCACAGTAATAATGTATTGGGCTATTATAATCAATATTGGTGAAGGCCACTTTAATGAGGTGATAGAAAATGGACATTGAAGTTCTGGAGGCTTAGTACTTTATTACGTTTGAGCACTGGTTTTCTTGTCTATAAAATGGAGAAAATAATACCATGCAAGTTGGATGTGAGAGTTAATTATAATATATGAACCCCTTAAGCAATGCCATAGGCTTCATATATAGTAGCTATTACTATTACTGGAATCCTAAAGCAGTATTTATTGTGAATTAGTAGGTTATCTGCACTAAAATTGCTTAGTAATCTTTAAAAAATGTTCCTGAGTCACGACCCAAAGATCTCATATCAGAGTTTTAAGAAGTTAGACCTAGGATTTTGAATTTTTAGGAAAGATCCTGAATGATTTTTATTTATGCTATATCTGAGTATTAGTGTACTGAAAGATACAAGTCAGTTTTAATAAGATAAATAGAATGTATGCGATCACAGACATACCACATAGCATCTGAACTTTCTACTTACTTTTATGAATTATGCCTACCATTTTATATAGCCTCACAATGTTCCGATTAATATAGTCATTTGTGTGCTCAGGGAAACATATTATAGACTAACCTTTTCTATGCTGATAAATTGTACCATGGGTGCTTAAATCACATAATAATGAACTATTTTAAAAAATTGTTTTAAAATGGATGTAAGATATTAGTCCATATTATGCTAGAGTAAAGTTAAATTCTAAGAAAAAAAATAGCTTTGCTAGAGTTTTTGGCTTGTAATTTATATGTTTCCAAGGTGAACTTTTAACCTACATACTCTGTACAGCTGGTTAAGGTACTATAAAATACAAACTCTTCATTGTAATGTCTGCTAAATATTTTAGACTGCTCTTTTCTGAGATTCAGGAGGCATCAATTTAACAGAGGTGTCATTAGAAACAGCTAATATCTATCTGTCTTGTGGCAGTGAAAATCTTTGTCACTTCTTTGGGTAGAAGGAACTCAATTGTGAAAATTGCACTGGATTATCCAACATTTTATAGACCCTTCCATAATGAAATCTAGAAAACAATTATCCATTAGCACATCTGCACTGACGCCAAAAAAAAAATAAACAGTAAACATTAATGAAATTGTAAGCATTGATTAATCATTCCTTTTGGAATCATATTTGGTTTTAATAGCCAGGAAGTCTGCCATCACTCAATATAATAAGAGGCTCCTCCCATGGTGATTTCACTATTATTATAATTATTAATTTTCACACCTGTGATTGTTTGCATCAGCTAACTTCAGCTTCAACTGGCTGAGCCCTCAGAGGCAATTGCATCTAGAAGTGTTCAGCTGAATGTACAATTAGCCTATTGTCTGAAAACTGCAGTGCGCCGATCATATTGTTAATACAAAGAAATCTGGGTGTTTCTCTCCTAATGCTCATCAAGTCTTAAAGGTCAGCAGGGAGTTCAGGAAGTTTCTAACACCCTTCCTTTCTCTCCAATTAACTGCAGTTCTAAAGTATCCAAGAGGATCTGGAGTATTAATTTTAAAGAATTCTTAAGTGAAATGGAGTTTTATTAAGCCAAACACAGATCAAATTCATCTCAACCTATTTCCAGCCAAGCAGAATGATTCAAGGAGTTAAGTTTCTCAGCTTTTGGTTATGCCAGGATATTGCTACTGATTTTTGAACAGAAATGTTTTGATCTAAAAGCAATCTTTAAAGTAACATCAAACTCTTCAATTAAAATGAACTTTGTTGAACATTTATATATTATACTCCTTATATTACAGATGAGTACAAGTTGCAATCCAGAGAGAATTAATGATTTGTCCAAAGTCTTATAATAAGAACCCTATAGTCCAGGTTCTTATCTACTGCTCCTTGTAAACATTAATTGACCTTTGTGAATAAAACTTCTATAAGACATAGAAGAATGTTTGTAAGGTTCAAACATTACAGAACAACCCGCCCCACCCCCCATCCATGTCTTTCATTTAATTGAAAATAAAAGCTGTATTCATTACCCTGGCTGATAAGGCCCTGCGTGATTGGTAGATCCACACTTACTTCTCTGACCTCATCTCATTACCATTCTACTAACTTGCTCATGATGCTTCAATCTAATATAGTCTTTTTACTCTATCACACTAAGAACATTCTTGCTTTAGGGCCTCTGCCCTGGTTTTCTCTTCCCTTTGACTTTGAGAGGCAAGAGAACGTGGTGGATCAGAGCATGGGTTCTTAAAGCAGGGGTATGGGGTCATACCCTGGCTCTGCTGCTCACTTGTTGCTATACCTTGGCAGGTGATCAAACCTCTGTGAACCTCAAATTTTTCTATAACTAATTTCTACTTCACAGGATTACTGGTGTCAGGGGCAGGGTAAATGGGTTACTATGTGTAAGACACTTGAAACAGTGACCATCACATATTAAAGATTTGATAAATGATAGCTATCACTATTATTGTGATTGTTGTTACTGTCATTATTGTTATTGGTATTTACATAAAATACAGTGCCTTTTTGCCATTTGTGTCTCAGCTTAAATGTCACTTTTTAATACAGACTTTCCTTTACCACACAACTTAAAGTACTCCCTGTTACTTTCTACATAGCACCTTGTTTTAATTTCTTTGCAGGACTTATCACTACCTAATGTTTCCTATTGGTTTATTTATTTATTGTCACTCCATATACATCAATGAGAACTATATGACAGCAAAGATCTTGTCCATTTTGTCCACTGCTGACTCTGCAGGGCTTAGTATATACCTGTCATATTAACCACTCAATAAATATTTGTAAGATGAATGAACCATGTGCTTTGTCCCTGCACAGTGTCTAGAATGTAATAAGAGCCATAAATTTGTACTGATTGAAAAGATGGATTGGACTGAATTGTAATTTTGTAAACTAACCACTCTTCCCAACTTAGCCTGACCACACAATCTTGGGCCTACAGAACCCATCTGCACTTCTGAAGAAAAGACTATAAATTTATTATGCAATTTACTCTGGTTCCTTTTCAGTATTTCTATTTGTTCTAGAGAAAAGAGCATGGATTTAAAGTCAGTCGAACCACTACCATAAGATCCAGCAATCCTACTTCTGGGTATTTATCCAAAGGAATTGAAATCAGGATCTTGAAGAGGTATTAGCACTCCAATGTTCACTGAACCACTATTCAAAATAACCCATGATGTAGAAACAAGATAAATGTCCATTGATGTATGAATACATAAAGAAAATGTGGCATATGCCTACAATAGAATATTATTCAGACTTTAAAAAGAGGGAAATCCTCCAATTTGCAAGAACATGGATTAACCTTGAAGACCTTATGCTAAGCAAAATAAGCCAGTGGCAGAAGGATAAGTACTGCCTGATTCCACTTAAATGATGTATCTAAAATAGTCAAGCTCATAGAATCAGCTAGTAGAGGGCTGGTTACTAGGGACTGGCAGTGGGAGAGAGGAAAATGGGAAATTGCTAATCAGTGGGCATACAATTTCAATTGTGCAAGATGACAAAATTCTAGAGATCTACTGTACAACATTGTACCTACAGTTAACAACATTCTATTGTACACTTAAAAATTTGTTAAGAGAGTGGATCTTATGTTAGATGTTATTACTACAATGTAATAAATTTTTTTAAAAAAGAAAGAAAGTCATTTGGACCAAAGTTTGTGGTCAGGGAAATCAGAGGCAACCATTTGAGGGGTGGGGCAGCTGGAGGTAATGACACAAATGTCCATGATGAAAGTCAAGTAGAGGTGAAAGTCATTGAAGAAAGGGAGGAGTTTAGGGACTGAGAGCCTAGAGAATGAGTGGTTCATTTTTAGGAGGGGTGGAAACCATGCAACCCTTTGATAATCTTCCACTTCTCCTGTGGAAATGCTATATCCACCCCCATTCACATAAAATGGGAAGAATTCTGAAGTTCCTGGGTCCCTGATCCGCATGATATTGGGTGGCTATTTGGCTGATCCTACCATGGTGGAGGTGGGGCTTGGAGTGATGAGGAAGGCTGTAAAGCACAAGTCAAAGTCCTCCATCTATGCAAAGCAATGATGAGGAGATGAGGAGATACGGATGCAGAGGACACTATCACCAGGGACTCAGGGCTGGGATTCCTGGCTAGTTAACTAGCTTTAAAGTTTGGAGTGGAGCATGAGGTTTTTCTGCTGGAATTATGAAGACCTCAAGGTGCTCTGATTTATTTACAGCTGCCATCTCGTGGTCTGTGGGCCTTGGCTAGAAAGATGAGAGACAGGATGATGGTCCCAGGATCTCTTTTCCACAGATGCTGCCTTCTTTCAATGCCAAGTTGCTGTTCAGTGGGGCCTGACCAACAGCTCAGAAAAAGAATACCTTGGCCATTCACTAATGACTCACAGGAGCAGAACACAGAGCACTACTTTACCACCTACCTGGGCACAGAAAGCAGGTAAATAAACTTTTATCAGTGAATGGACAGCATCAGTGTCCATTACTCATCAGCTTGAATTTTCCTACTGTTTGGTGCTAGATTCTCTGTCTGAGGGCTTGGAGTAGCCAAGAGCTGAAACAGACAAGAAGAGCAAGCCAGGCAATCTGGGGGCACCACTGAGGCATTACTGGATGAACATCTTTGGAAGAGTCTGAAGAACTCATTGTCAGCCAAAAAGCCATGATGAGGAAGTGCTTGGGTTTCTTGTCCTGTCTCAAGAGGGTGTTGAGGCTCCAAGGACAGGGTTCTCTACCACCACAGCTGGTTCAGCTGGTTCTCCTGGGAGCCCCTCTCTTTGCCAATACTTCTTAAGGCTCCCACTTTGCACTCTTCACATTCACGATGTCTCCTTCTGTATTATAATTTCCTGTTGACAAGTTGATATCCTGTTAGACTCTGATTTACCTATGAATGAAATACATAATGCCAGTCAGCCTTGGGTTCAAATTTATATATTAATTATGAGCTTAGGCAATTTACTTAAAATATTCATGTAACCATTCTAAGCCCCAATTTTTCACATCTTGAAAATTAGAATAATAAGAACTAACCTGAAAATTAAGAGTAAAGATCTACAATAAGCATTCCATAAATTGAGGATTATAAATAATAAAAATTATTATATTTGTAATATTATTTTATAATATCATATTTATATAATATATAATATTATTATAAAAATAATAATAAATGTTATTTTGAAATGGACCTTTTATTTAATAGAAAGGTCCTCTTTGGGTGAGTAGAATACTTTATAAATCACTTTTCCTAATTAAGTTCACTACTTTTCCATTGGCTGCCTTGACCTTTCTGCTCAAATTTGTTCCCCCCTAGTTAGTTTTATTCATGACTATCCACGTGAGAATATGGCTAATTTATTTTAATCGAAGTCTACCACCTATACTTACCCTTTTTCTTCTTCAAATCACTAATTTGCCTCCTTTTTGTTTGTTGTTTGTTTAAAATACATTCTTTAAGTGTGTCATATCTTGTTCTTCCTCAGGGACTTTGCACATGCTATTTTCTAAGTTGGGTAGCCCTCAAATCCCCGCCAACACTCTATCTTAGTCACCTTTGCTCATCCTTCCTAGCTCAGTGACTTTCTCATTCATCCAATGACGCTTGCCTGTACTTCCAGGCCAGGTCTCTTTACTGTGTGTTCTTTTGGGACCCTCTACTTTTCTTTTAGGGACCATTCACAGTTTGTAATTGCTATATGTCTTAGTGACTATCCGATTAATAGGTATCTCTTTCCACTCTTAAGTCCATGGCGGCAGGAGCCTTATTTGATTTGCTCAGTATACTGCATGGCACATAGTAGTCAGAAGATTCTCAGTAAAGTATTTGTTGAATTAATGAAAAACAAAAGAACCAGATTGTTTTGAGTTGAATTTCTGTAAATTTCTGACCAGTGTTCCTATTTTGACATCATCCACTGTCTTCCCATTGCTTTTCCTGAAAGTGGAGATTAATAAAAAAGGCTTACATGTAAACACAGTTGACCTTTGAACAACACAGATGTTAGGGGCACTAATCCTTATATGGTAGCAAATCTGCATATACCTTTGACTTCCCTAAAGCTACTAATAGCCTACTGCTGACTGGAAGCTTTGCTGTTAACAAAATCTACAGATTAACACACAATTTATACATTATATGTATTATATCCTGTATTCTTACAACAAGTAAGCTAGAGAAAAGAACATGGTATTAAGAAAATCTTAAGGAAGAGAAAATAGGCTTAGTGGTTCATCTGCAATTTTTTTCAAATTTCAAATTGTCACAAATTTCTAAAAAATTTTCCAACATATGTATCGAAAAAAATCCACATATAAGCCGACACACACAGTTCAAACCTGTGTTGGTAGTTTATTTGTGATGATGAGCGTAAGAAGAGAGTTAGGAAACATGAACAGGAAAGGTAAAAGAACCAATACTTCATCAGGTTGTTCAATGCTGTAACGACTGGTATTCACAGCCTGAAAAGGGTTAAGAGACGTAGCTCAAAACTGTCCAACTTAGGGACAAAAAAAGCAGCATTTTTTCCATTGGCTTTTGCCCCCCATTGGCCAAGGTAGGCTGTGCAGACATTAACTCCTGTGCTCTTTCGGGCTGCCCATGAGGAAGTTCCAACAAGCTATCATTGACCTGAAAATCGCAGAGTGCAGTGTCGGCAAAGCCTCAGAGAAGGAAGAGAGAAACGTGTGAAGAGCGGATAAGTTGATGCATTTTCAGGCCATGGCTGCGCAAAGCTGTCCAGGTCTGTGTGAAAGTGCTCACTGTATGATTGTAAGGGTAGGGCTGAGAGGGTGTAAAGTTGTGCTACATCAATTCTCTTCATACAGAGCCCAGTTCAACCTCTGTCCACTTAAGCTTGCGCACAGCCTCTGGCGATTAATGTTGGTATTTAATTCGCCGGTTGTTCACTCATCTCAAGATAGTACATATTCCAAGCTGGTCATAAACAATCATGTCATGTGAGGAAAAGACAGAAGGCTAATGTAACTTAGGATATATGGCATCACTTGATTTTGCTTTCATACAAAGATCATCATTCTGCCATTAAAAGAAATCCGATCAGTTCAACATAATTTTTTGTTCACAGAACATTTTTGTTTAATGTCCAACTCCCTGAGTTATATTAGATTAGGCTGCAAAATCAGGGTTTGGCTGTATAATTTCATTCCCTCTAGATACTTCATTATTAAAATGCATTTTGTGAATCTACATTTTGCTTTGAGATTTAGGGAATAGTGCTTTTGTTTTTTCTTCCTATCTACTGCCAATCAGAGCATTTATCTTATTTTATTAATATTTTCCTGACTTAAAAAGTAGAACTGTTTAGTTCTAAGTAATATGAAAATTATGTTACTTAACATATTTGTGGAAAAAATCCCCTTTCCTGGGGCTAGTGGAAAGAAGGCATCAAACTAGAAATTATAAGTAACAAAGTTGAGGAAAAACCTTCCGAGATGTTTCAATCACAAAATGTATGCCATTATGGTATTCTTGGGAAAGCAACAGTTTCATCATAAACATTATTGGTCCTAATTGTATGCTTTCAGACTGAAAGTTTGATTTCTTAAAAATCATGCACTAGTCTCTGCAGAAGAGCTACCAGCCATGCAATATTTTGAATTTTCTAAGAGCTCAAATTTTAAAAGTTTCTGATCTCATTATTGCTACATACATGATTCAAAACCAGGCCAATAATTGCCTATTTGCAGTCACAGCCAGTGGGCTGAGAGACACTTTGGTAAAGGGGAAAAGAATATTGCCTCCTCTATAAAACCTTCCATAAAACAAAACTGTTTTTATTATTTTTATTCTATCCATTGGCCTTTGGATATCTTTCTTTCACAACTAAATTAAAACTGTTTATATAATTTTGAATTCTGTCTTATCTGAGTTATGTTTTAATGGTATAACTCTTTGTATAAATTCAGTTTTGCACATATATATGTAGTCAAGCAGCCAAAAGCACTATAATTAGGCACCTGCCCGCTATGTATGGATTCTTATAGGACAACACACACACACACACACACACACACACACTCACAAAAATTTGTAATAGAAATTGAAGGCATCGTCCCTACTGGTGAAGAAGTTATAATATTACACAATATTAAACAACATAACAAATATTGGGAAGTTAGGAGAACATATGCTACTGGGGGAATATAACACTATTAAATATTATATCTAATTAGAAAATGATACCTGGTACTCCTCATGGTAGTAATTCTCTGCTCTGTTGTAAAAGCATATTATGTCCCAGGCATTGCCATTCTGTGGATAGAAACTAACTAAATTAAATATGTAAATGTGAATTTTAGTAGCTCAATAGCTCTTTCCAACAGATAAATAAAGGCTTTTAGCCCCCTTGCAGATTCCCCTCTCTCTTTACTCTCCTTGTGAGCCCACAACAGCATCTCACGTGTGATGACTATGATGCCCACTCTTGTACATCTCTTGGTCACCAATTAAACTCTATGTAACTCCAAAAATGCAAAGCTTACTTTTTTATTTTTCCAGAATGGATATAAGAATCCTTCTTTGTCTCTCATTTTTAGATGAGTTATAGTGGCTTATTTACAGATGTAACCAGTGTCCTAGAAGGTAGGGGAGAGAGAAAATGGTTGAAAAAATAATGGCCAAAAAGTCCCCAAATGTCATGAACAAAATAAAGTTATTTATCTAATATGCTCAAGGAATCCCAAGATATTTGAAGAAAACTACATCAAGATGCATTATAATCAGATTTCTCAAAACCATTGATAAAGAGAAAAATCTTAAAAGTAGCCAAGAAAAAGCCATGTTGTATAGAGAAGATCAAAGGTCAGGATAACAACAGATTTCTTGTTGGAAAAAATGCAGTTGAGTAGACAGTGGAGCAACAATTTTAAAGTACTGAAAGAAAAAGCAACTGCCAACCTAGATACATACCCAGCAAAATATCTTTCAAAAATGAAAGTTAAATTAAGACTTTTTCAGATATATAAATTTATCACCAGCAGACTCACACTAACAGAAATGTTAAAGAAAATTCTTCAGGAAGAAGGAGAATGATACAAGATGAAAATATGAATCTATGCAAACATATGAATAACACTGAAAATGGCAATTATTCATTTTTCTTATTTAAATATATTTTAAGGATAATTTTTTTTCTGAAAGATTAACAATGTAGTATGGGTTTACAACATATTACAAGTAAAATGCATGAGAACAGTAGCATAAAGTTTTGGAGGGAAGAAATGGAAGTATAATATTGTTTCAAAGTTCTTATACACAAAGTGGTATAATACTTGAAAATAGACTGTTGTAAGTTAAAGAACTATACCGTAAACCTTAAAGCAACCATGAAATAATAAAACACATAGACATAGCAAGAACCCAACAAAGGAGGTAAATACTCAATGAAGATAATAAAGCAGAAAGATGAACAAAAGAGCAAAAAACAAATAGGACTAATAGAAAACAAAGAGATGGTACATTTAAACATAACCACATTAATAATCCCATAATATATAAACACCCCATTTAAAAGGCAGGTATTACCATACAGGATAAAATAGCAACATCTAGCTATATGCTACTTATAAGAAACACATTTTAAGTATATACGCACAAATAGGTTAAAAACAAAAAAATTTTAAAGTGCTATGCTAATACTAATGAAAAGAAAGTTTAAGTGGGTATATTAATGCTAGAAAAACTAGATTTCAGAGCAAAGACTATTACCTCAAATAAAAATATCATTTTACAATGATAACAGGAGGAATTCACCAGACAGATATAATGATTCTAAATGTTTATGCACAAAAATATAACATTTTCAAAATATTTGAAGTGAAACTGATATAATTGCAAAGAGAGATAGACAAATCCACAATTATGGTTAAAAATTTCAATACCCCTCTCTCAGTAACATAACAAGTGGAAAGTAAATATTCAAGGAAATAGTAGATGTGAACAACACTATCAACCAACTTTACCTAATTGATATTTATAAATTCTGCACCTAGCAATAGAATAATACACATTCATTTCTAAGGACATTTACCAAGGGAGGCCATATCCCATAAAATATAGATAGACCATAAAACAAGGGTAATCTAAAATAAAAAGGTGCAAGGGCTCAGATTCTACAAAATGTGTTCTCTGAGCACAGTGGAATTACATTATAGATCAGTAATATAAAACTCTCTGGAAAACCTTCAAACATTTGGAAACTATTTAAAAAGCACATTTCTAGATAAAACATTGTTCAAAGAAGAAATCAAAGTGGAAGTTAGACTGTATTTTGAGTGAACAAAAGTGAAACCACAGTGTATCAAACTTTATTGGATGCCACTCAAACAATATTTACAGAAAAATTCTATTGTAAAAGAATAAAGGTTTCAAGTTAATGACCTCAGCTTCCTCATTAACATTAGGAAAAGAGGAACACATTACATCAAAAGTAAGTAGAAGAAAAGAAATTATAAAACTCAGAGTGGAAATTAACACATAGAAAACAGAAAACAATAAAGAAAATGAATGGAACCAAAGCTATTTTTAAAGATCAATAAAATCTATTAAATTGCAGCCAAACTGATATGGAAAAAAGGGAAGACAAAAATTACTAATATCAGGAATGAGAGAAGTAATATCACTACATAGTCTATAAATACATAACTTAAAATTAGGTAATTCGGACTACTTTAAGGCAGCAAATTCAACAGTGTAGATCTGCGGTCCCCAACCCGCCGGCTGTGGACCTGTACTGGTCCGTGGCCTGTTAGGAACCAGGCCCCACAAGGTGAGCAGTGGGTGGGTAAGCCTGCAAAACTTTATCTGTATCTACAGCCAGAGGCTCCCCATTGCTCACGTCACCGCCTGAGCTCTGCCTTGTGTCACATCAGTCACTGTCTCCCATAACCCCCAGATGGGACCATCTTGTTGCAGAAAAACAAGACATTTGCCAAAATTAACCAAATTTCATGCATATATTTTTAAATATAGAGAAATGTTGTTTGTTAATCATTTCTCAATAAAACTGTTAAAAATAAAAGTAATAGTCCTAACCTACCCCTAGCATTGTTACTCTCTTGTACCCTGTGCCGACTGGGACTCATTTGGGGTTAGAATCATTTTTTGTCATAAATGCATTTTGTAGGAGAAGGGAGGCTCTGCTTGATATCTGTTTTTTTGTCATTCAAACCCCCATCATCATTCACCAGACATACATATAAAAGTCTAAATCCTAAGAAAGATTTCAATTCAACATTTGCTAACATCTCTTTCCCCGTTTCCTCAAGTAATTTTTCATGTCCTTGTAAATTGGTGTCTGCAATTACTTGCTGTTGTTGCCTAACTCAACATCCATATCTCAGCCCTGGGCAAAAGATGGATCCCAATATAATGCCATTTCTTAAAGTACCAAACCATTTCTATGCATTCATAGAGCTTTTTAAATTATCGGCTATAATGGTGGCAGTCGAAAGACATGTAATCGATCATCTATTCCAATAGGGTCACACAGTTTTGATTCATAATCTATAAATTAGTATCTAGATGAGTTCAAATAACCCATCATACCTAAGTCCAGTTTATAGATTTCAATCTATATACAGAACCCAGTAAACGTATATAGAGCTAATGGAAAGAGAACTGAACTAAAACTGAGTATTCCTGGCCTTCAATTTCACCCTTGGATAAACATGTACCCAAAGACAATTTACTTCACTTGTGTTTTCCAACATTCCTTCATTCATTCATTCACTCAACAGATACTCATTAAACACTTTCTTTGGGCCAGGTATAGTGTTAGGTAGAGATAACATGTTAAAAAAAACTGATATAATCTCTATCCACAATATCTTAGAATAAAGTAAGGGATACAGACATTAACTAGATTAAGATACACAGACATTAACCACATGATCATCTTGTAAACTCTAAAAATGTGTCTGGGACAGTGCTGCAAAAGAGATATATTCTTTGTTATGAATGACTAAAACAGAGGTATTTGTCCAAGGAGGGGTGTCAGGGAAGGATTTCCTGAGTAAGCAAAGCTTGACCTAAGATCTTAAAGGTGAGATGAAGTTAACCAGGCCAAGAGGGGATACAAGAGAATTTTAGACAGAGGAAACAGTTACATGGGTCCTGACATACAGTCAATGGAATGAGTGCACAGTAACATACACTCTTTCCAGGCAGACCTAACCCTCCAGAAGCAAAGTCTCCAATAAGATATTCTATGGCCATGAGGTATAAATGAGTATCTAGATCCCAGTGTAACTTCATAGAGCAAATTCCACCACCTACCCTTTAATAACATTGGTCTTTGAATTAAATAATATAAATTTGTATTTTAACAAGACCTGCATTTGGAGCTTTTTTTTTTTTTTAAACTGGTGATAGCATTAAATACTCTGGCTAATTTGTGAGGACAGATCAGTTTATCTTTAAAGTCTTTTCCAATTAGAAAATTCTGTGATTCAAATTTAGCA
The DNA here is from genome assembly GCF_041146395.1 of Eulemur rufifrons. NCBI lineage: Eukaryota > Metazoa > Chordata > Mammalia > Primates > Lemuridae > Eulemur > Eulemur rufifrons. The sequence continues at coordinate 76,092,422 of NC_091001.1, read as the reverse complement.
TTTGAATATAAATATGGTCATGTTCTCTATTGCTTTGTGTTTTGTCTAGTCTTTCAAACAAGACTGTAAATTTTTCATTGGTAATTACGGCATCTTATCCATTTTTTTATTCCACTTAATAAACAACTGGGTAAATAACAGGAGTCAATAAACATTTGCTAATTTATCAATCAATTGATCTTTCTTTGTTAAAGAAGAGTATTATTTGTACACTGCACTAGACTGCTTTTCACTTGTGATTTTTAATGTTTGTTTTAAAAAAACACATTTGTAGCTTGTAAGAAAACTCTTCCTGTGCTTAGAGGCTGAGAGTAAATTTTTCCTATTTTTCTGAGGTTTATAATGACAAAATCTGCTATTAAGATTACTTCCATAAAATGCTAAATGATTAATAATTTTAATAACATTAAACTGCTTTTAGTAGATTGCTAATGGCATCGGGATCAGGATATAAACCAAAGCAGCTGGTCATAATCACTTATGTTGAAAACATGTGGTTTTAAGTTGCATATCTTCGAAATCAAGCATAAAATTTTCTCAAGCAAAACTATTTAAGAAAAACATAAACAAATATAGCTATATATCCAAAATATAATTACCATGTTTGGTGTATCCAGAATTTGGAGGTATGTGACCAATTTGTCTTAATTATATAATATAAATATCTAGCTACTAATTTTTAAAAATATGCCTTTTTTTTTTTTCAGGAAACCCAAAGAATGTTATGTATAATAAAAGAATTAAGCTTTTCAAATAACTTATCTTTGGTAATTTCATCACTTTCATTAAGAAATATAATAAGACTGTTTTGAAACTGTGGTAAACTTTCCATAAACATAAAATTTATTATGTTAAGCATTTTTTAAGTGTACAGTTCAGTGGTATTAAGTACATTCACATTGTTGTGCAACCAATCTCCAAAACTCTCTTCATCTTGCAAAACTGAAACTCTACACCCATGAAACAATTTCCTGTTCACCTATCCCTCCAGCCCTGGGCAACTCTCATTCTATTTTTTGGCTCTATGAATTTGATTATTTTAGGTACCACATATAAGTGGAACCATACAATGTTTGTCTTTAGAACAAGTAGAGTTTTTGAAGGATTATTACTTTGACTGCTTTTGGGAATGCTTTGGTTGGGCTCCCAATACCCATGCTAACCACTTTCTAGCTTGCCTCCACTACCATAAAGATTTTCTAGGAAAAAAACACCACCACTTCTACCAAAAATTATATTTCCATGCTTCCCTTCTACACAGGCATTATTGAATTTCCTCCAAGAGGGATTGACTCTATTAGCCTGTGCCTTTTAACCTATTCCCCATTCTCATTTTCCTGATTCAAACACACGCATGATATCTGGAGGTAGAATAGTCATCTTGTGACTGGGGCATGATAAGCGTATGCTAAAGTGGTTGAGTAGAAAATGCCTGATGTCCAATAGCATCATGAAGCCACTACACCTGTTCCTGACTACCTCTGGATTTTTTACTATGTGAGAAAAATAAGACATCTCAAACATAATTCCTCACTGATTTTTCACTTTCTTCTGACAGACTCATATGAAATTGATCCTTCAAATAGCACACCTAATGGCTAAGACCATGCCCTCAGACATTTCAGGCATATACACATATATTTCATCTTGTCATTCTTCATAGGTTGTTGAATGTGTAGCTGTATGCGTATTTCTCAGGTTAGAAATTTTAGTTGTCAGTGATGTGAAAACAGAAAGGACTAAAAAAAAAAACCCCATCTTATTTATATAATCATATTTCAGGGAATTTTTTCTTTGAAATAGAAAAAATATACAAAAGAATATTGAATACTGGATCTTCTCTCAAAGAAGTAAATAAAATTGTAATAGGATGTTAGAAAACCTTGTCAGTAGGTATATAGAACTATACGACAAAATTCTTCGTAGTAAAAGGAAATATCAAAAGGCCTAATGGATTTGTGCAATTCCTCAACCCCTGCCTCTTTCTAAATTCAAATAAAATTAGCATTTATTTGGAATCACCGATATCTGTGCAAGGCATCATGCTAGGTACAGTAGAGGAAATATTGCTTACGATCTAAACTGACAATAAACAATAAATTAAAATAATGTTATTTGGTGAGGTATTTGAACACAGGTTTCATATATGATTATTTTTAAATTATACATAATCTAATATATGGTTTCCATTTAGATTTTCAATAAGTATTTATAGATAAAATAATAAAGGCAGAAACAAATTGCTCTAGAAAAGCAGAGTAGGGAGCAATTAATTTTGCCTGAAGTATCAACGATTACTGATATTTGAGGTGAACTTGGATGAGTGTGACTTTGACAATTACAGACTGTCTTGTTGTGGGAGTTGTGAAAATTTTTTGGAGGATGTTTTAGGCGTGAGCAAAATGATAAGGTGTTAAAAAAATAAATGGTATATTTCAAGAATGTCAAATAGTCCACTGGGACTAGGGATCAATACATGTTGAGAGATGAGGACTTAATGATAGGTGGAAGTTAGTCCACATAGGATTGTTATTTTTCTGTAAAGAGTTTGCATGTTATTTTGCAGGCAGTAGGAAAACATTAAAATTTTCTAAAATAGAAGAGAGACCTGATCCTGCTTCTGTTTGGAAACATAATCTTGGGCAGTATGAGGATGCGTGGTGACTGATTGTCTAAGAGACTACAGAAATGGTTTAAACAAGCGTTTTTGAGGGCTTTGTTTAGGGTTCTACAGTCAAAATAATGAACAAAAGGTGAATATATAAACAATAAGGCTAGAGATCCTACGATATTGGCAAATGATTAGATGGATGGTCAAAATGGAAGGATGCATTTAAAGGTGGGAATAAGGCCTTTATCCTAGGTTACCAGAAAGATCAGAAGAGACATAATAAACCCAACGAACACAAAAGGAGATAACAATGTGGAAGGGAAAGTTCCGAGTTCAGTTATAGCCACGCGGAGTCTCAGGTACCAGAGTGCACTGTGTATAAATGCTTGGGAGAGAGGCTTGCTCTACAATGCTTGTCTTTAGGAATTCCAAACAGGATGATATTATTAACAATGCCTGTGTTTTTAGAAGATGCAATTTCTAAATAATAACTATACTGATAAGAGTGTCACAACAATATCTTATATTTACATAATAATTTACAAACGTTTTTTACACTCATGTTTCCATTTAATTCTCTCAATAACTCTGTGGGTTCATTGGGGAAATAGTTATTATCCTAGTTCTTTAGATGAGTCAACAGAGACAAATAAAATTACTAACATAAGGACAGACAGCTAAATATATGGGGAAGCTGCACTGCAACGTCTTTTGAATCCTAGTTCAGGGATCTTTTCACTTTACTATGTGGCCTTGTGAGCAAAAAGACAAGAAGAAAAATTCACAAACTCTTTTTGGTAATAATAATAGTGTGTCATAGAATATACAAAGTCATATTTTGGAAAGGTCATTAGTTTATATATAAATTAGTGAGAAAGCAAATATATAATATATATGTATGCATACACATATGTAAGTATATATGCACATACTCATAGAGATATATATGAACATTTCTACATTTACTTCAACCAAAACAATATATCATAACAGATTGAGTACAAGAGTAGAAATAAAAATTCATTTGTCTTCTATCAATATAAAGAGATTTGTGATAATGTAAAGCAATGCCATTATTTTTGCTGGATTCTCTAAATTTAAAAAAATAAAAATATACTTACATTTGAAAATGTAATTAATTTATTCAGGTTATTTTGATTAATTGATAAATATTTTTGTTTTTTTCAGTTTTGATTTCAAATACAGTGAATGTTAGAAGCAAAAGTTTAATGATGCTCTCAACTTTTATGAGTGTAAAGAGTTCCTGATACCAAAATATGTAAGAACTGTTATTGTAAACTACCAGGTATTTTATATACAGCTATTGCTTTTAACATTCATGACACCTCTGTAAGGGTTGAGACATTATAGCATGAGCCATAGACGTACAAGTGTTCAGACCCCAGTACTACCACTTATGAGCTTTGAAATCTAAGCAAGTTATTTAAGTCCTCTATGCCTCACTTTTACCATCACTACAATGGTGATAAGGTGCGTAGTTGTTCTACTTCTGATGAATCTAAGAGCTATGTCATAGTATTCCAAGGGCAGGGTGGTGAAAACAGTATACTCCAGGTACAAGCAATAAAGGGGTACTTTGTCTATAGAGAAAGTTAATAACAAAACTTATTAAAAGTCAATTTTCTCTTTGTTATCACCATGCCCTAGCAATTCTAATCCATGTCAGTGATAGAATACTCATTCTCTAAAACATCTTCTTTTAGATGAAGTTCTAAGCAATTGCCCACCCCCAGGGTGTAAGGCTTCGGTTGTCCCACCATGCAGATGACTGTGCAGCTCGTGGATCTGCTGAAGAGGATTTCCGGCTCCAGAGCTCCCGGTGGATCAGCTGCTAAGGCCGCTGTTTGAATGGTATCAAGTTCAACCTCTCCCACTGCTCTGTTGCAATTTTCTCACTGCCTTGCAGACATTGTTCCTGAGAACACACCCAGCAAACCTCAGGCATGTAAAGGTCTCTGAAGATTCTGTTTCTCAGGAAATTTGACATAAGACAAGTAACTACTTCATGATCACACAGTGATGAGTTTCAGCCCCAGAAACCAAATGTTGGCAAGACTGTCTGCAGTACACTCTTAACTGCTTAACAACTACCTCGTTATACAAACACGATTACTTGCATCTCCAATTCCTACCGGGGGAAAAAAAAAATAATGATGACCAGTGTTTCAGTGAGGCAGGCAATTTAGATTTTTTCTTTGGCCTGATGTCCAGTCAAGAGCTTTGGTCACTAATGATTAAAGGAACAATTGTAACCTATAGTCTGAGTAAGTGACCAGAAGCCATTTTGAGTGGCAAATTTCTCATTCTGCAAAAACTCTGAAATAATCACAAAGAAAGAAAGAATTTTGCTCTGGGAGTCAACTTCGACATTTCACCTCATTAGCACAGCACTTTTCCTTGATTTCCCCTTTTAACTGTATTCTGAGTGCCAGCTGCCAGATCTATGCTGATTTTTCTGCAAAGACAAAAGAGGTTGTGATGTTGTAGACCCTGATGGTCTATCAAACCATCAGCTAGGCCTTTGCAAGGCCTCATGCAGAAAGCTTGCTTTATTTCTCTTGATTAAAAAGAAAACATTTCCTATATTTAAGTCACAAGGGATTGGGATTTTTACATTTACTTTCCACAAACCATAAAAAAGAATTGTTAAAATATGTAAGTACTACTTAACAGAGCTCTCTTATTTTATTTTTATTACAGCACTTGTCACTATTTTTCAAATTTATTTGTTAATGTGTTTATTGTCTTTCTTGCTCCATTAATGTAAACTTCGTGAGTATAAGGATCTATATCATCTTTTAAAGCTGTTAGAACAAGCTGCATGGCACACAGCGGATACTCAATAAATGCTTATCTAATAAATACACATCCCAGAAAAAAGGGATAAATCATAAATTAAAGTGGATCTACATTCTGAGAAGCTGGTTAGAAGTTTGGAGAAAAAGCCTTTGCTGTCTTATTTATTTCTTAGTCTACAAATTTTTCTTAATTCCTTATTCTTCATGAGGCACTGTGCAAAGCACTAGATTTGAAGTGGCAAGTGAAATGGCTATAATCCCTGTCCTCAGAACCTCCATAGAACAAAGACTAGTATATTCTGTAAACCACGTTTGTGCTAAATTATTAGGATATAGATGGAAATTTTAATGGATAATATATCAACACTTTTAGGTAACACTTGATTATATGGCAAATAAAGCCCAACATGTGTTGAGGGAATGCAACATGCTAGCATTGTGTTAAGACTTATATAAGGTATTAGAATAATTAAAAATATGCTATGTGACACAGATCTTATTATCCGCATTTTTCCAAAAAAAAAAAAAAATAGAGTTGCATATACTATAATGGAAGTGACTTGCTTATTCTCATATAGGAAGTCTCCGAAACAGAATTGGAATCCTAGAACACAGGACTAATTCTAAAACCCATGAATTTCCCAGCCACTTTGAACCCAGGGAAGGAATTTAAACCTAGAAGAAGGGATAAACTGGAAAACTCAGTTTTTGAAAAAGCCATTGAAATAAAAATGTTAAAATACACTTGATTATCTTTCAATGGAAAAACAGTCCTTTTAATTTTTATATCACAAATTTTCATGAAACCCTTGCTATCTGACTACTAAAAATATTGGTAAAATGGCTTTATTTTCTTAAACATATAGTCACTGCTCAGTACCAAATAATAGTGACTGCTTGTCACATAAATATATGATTTTAATGAGGCTAAATGCATACTGTTTTTCTATTTTTGCAAATTATAAACTACTAGACTATTTTTATGAATGATCTACTAATATTCTCATAAACATCTATGTAGTTATTTTTTGTAAATAAATACAAGTTTAGATTAATAAAAAATTTAGATTAATATTGTAATGACTGTAAATATTTCACTAAACACATAAATAGACTTCAATACAATATCTTATTTTCTTATTTAGTATTATTATGTCAGTATAGAACAGTGAATTAGAATGTCAGCTCTGCAGCTGAACTCCTTGACTTCAAATTCCATCTGGGCACTTAATTGCTGTGTTAATTTGAGTGAGTTAATTTACTTCTTTCTGGCTTACATTTCTCATCTACAATGGAATGTGTAATAATGATAATTATCTCATAATGGTGTGATATTTTAAAAGTGTGCCTATATGTGTATGTATATATGTAATATTTTGTGCCGATATATATTTGTGTGTCTGAAATAGACATAAAATTATATAGCCACAAGTTATTACATATATACACATATATGGACACAAAATATTACATATACACATGTAGAGAGAGACCCAAAATATTACATATATATATCTCTCTTTTCCAACATTGCCTGGCACACAGGAAATATTTGAATAGTGACACTTGCTATACGTATATAGATACAAAATATTACAACAGATACATATTTTAGAACATTGCCTGACACCTAGTTAATACTTGCTATAATTACTTGCTATTTAAAAAGTATATCTTTTAAAATAAAATGTTTTCCACATAAAAAAAAAATAAAAAAATAAAAAGTATATATGTATGTAACATGAACTATGTATTAATATATGTATATGTATGTGATATTTTGTGTCTCTATGTATATAGCAACACAAAATATTAAATATATCAATATATTTATATTTTAGAACACTGCCTGCCACATTGTAGATACTTTCTGTTATTATTTAATAGTAGCAGTGTGATGAAAAGTATACATATCCATACCGAAAATATTAGTTTTTTAAACATTTTATGAAGATACATTGTAATTCTGTTCAGTATAATGAGATTGTCCCTACTATTCCTGTGTTTAGTTGTTTTTAGCAACGTAAAATAACATAGCCTGCTTTTCAGACTAATGGTTTTAAATATCAGCTATAAACTCATGATGGCAAAATTAAATTCATTAGGGTCAAATTTACCCAGCATGTTTAGATATAATTATCTGCCTGACTATTTGACATCTACTCTTGAATGTCTAATAGCCATCTCAAAATTAATATATTTAAAATAGAACTACTGATTTTCTGTACCTCACAGCTTGTTCTTTAATATCCTCTGTCTTTATAATGGACACCACCATACAGGTTCCAAACAATAGACTCATCATTGACTCCTTTCTTTTACATCTCAAATCCAGTCAATCCATTGGTAGATCCTGTAGGCTCTACATTCAAAATGCCATATACAGCAAATTCATGCATTTCGTCCATCTCTGCTACCACTCAGTCCGAGCCACTAGCACCTCACACCTGGATCCACTGAAGCACAGTCACTGCATCTTCACTGCACCCTTCAATTTCCTCTCTGCAAGCAACGAGAGTTATCTTAAAAAAAATACAACAGATAATGTTACTTTACTGCTCAAAGCGCTCTAATAACTTCCCATTGTACTTATAATGAAACCTAAACCTGCGAGGGCCTAACTGTTACAAACCCTGGACCCCTCTCACGTAATTGCTTCTGACTGTCTCTCTCCCTCTCTGGGTTCCAGCTACATCTTGATGTTCTGGGAACATGCCCAGCATGCTCCCACCTCATAGCCTCTACATTTGCTCTTCCCTCTGTTGGACCACTTTTCTCACAATTATCTGAACACCTGATGCACTCTTTTCCTCCAAGTCTCAGCTCAAATGTCAGCCCCTGAGAGAATCCTTCGTACCTACAAAACTGTACCCTTGTCATTTTCAATTCCCTTACCTTCTTTTCTTTTCTTTTTTTTTTTTTTTTTTGAGACAGAGTCTCACTCTGTTGCCCGGGCTAGAGTGAGTGCCGTGGCGTCAGTCTAGCTCACAGCAACCTCAAACTCCTGGGCTCAAGCGATCCTACTGCCTCAGCCTCCCGAGTAGCTGGGACTACAGGCATGCACCACCATGCCCGGCTAATTTTTTTGTATATATTTTAGTTGTCCATATAATTTCTTTCTATTTTTAGTAGAGACGGGGTCTCACTCTTGCTCAGGCTGGTCTCGAACTCCTGATCTCGAGCGATCCACCCGCCTCGGCCTCCCAGAGTGCTAGGATTACAGGCGTGAGCCACCGCGCCCGGCAATTCCCTTACCTTATTTTCGTTATCTTCGTAACACTTATTATTGACATATTTAATATTTATTTGTTTGTTAATATTAATTAAACTCTATGAGGTCAGGGCAGGGACATAATGTTTTATTAACTGCAATGGCCCCATGCTTAGGTAAGTCTCTAGTCCATGGTAGATGGAAAACAAATATTGACTCAATGAATGAATAAATGATTGGTCAAGTCCAATGTATTTAAGGTCATCACAACATTGAAAAGTGGTTTGTTGAAGTGGTGGTGGTGATGGTGGTTTACAAAGCACTAAATAAAACTGATGACTTTATAATCTCCACTAGTCAGGATTTGTTTTCCTATAGTTCTAAAATTGTCTAACCATGACGCATTAAACTGACTTGTGAAAAAAACCTGTAAGATGAATTGATTTATTCACTATATTCCACATCTTTTCTCTAGAGATTAAATGCAAAGTGATTAGTGAAAGCAATTTCAACAGAGGGAAGCAGGAACTGGAAAAGGCTGTTTTTTAGTCTATATGTTACTGAAGCAAACTTATACCTTTGAATATGAATAATTTCCCTGTGCTAATTAATAAAGTGATATTTAAGGCTCATAATATATATAATTCTATTTTCTGTTTTTTTGTGATCATTAGTAATATTTAATGGGGCTATTAGCTGTCAATATAGCCAATCTTTTGAGTTGGATCAAGAGAATGTGTAAAATGACTATCTATGTAGGATATATAAATCCACAGAATGTCCATACAGGTTTTTTTTTTCCCAAGAAGCATGAAATGAGGTTTATTGAGGAGAGAAAGATAGGATTATAGAGCACGAATAAGATATAGGTTTACAGAGCATGATACATACACCAGAGGTGACGACCAGACCCACAGTTGCAGCAAAGGGAGAGCAAAAGGAAGGGGCCAAAAAAAAGGGAGGTTTTGTAATTTGATTTACAAGCTTTGATGACCTGCTCCTTGAAAAGCAATGTTGTAAAAGGGGTGGTGAGAACAAAAACTGAACAAGCCATACATGCGTGTATCTTGATTTCATGCACAATTGTCACAGTACAAAAGAGCACAGAAAGAGAGAGAGAGAGAGATAATGCAATAAGATAGATGGAAGATTAGAGAAGTATCATCACTCACTCATGATTTTATTCCCTGTCCTCAGAAAGCAGAGAGAAAAATATCATCTCTTTATCTTCAGCTCAATAAAGCAAAATCTGAATGATGTCACCATGAATAAAAATGATTTCATGGAATTCATTACAAGATAAGTTGAAGAATAACCCAAGGGAAAGAAAAGATAGGAAGATTGTTTTACTGAATCACATAAGGTGCACATAAATATTTTACACAAGCATATTCCCATGATAGATACAGAATCTAATCTGAGATTTGCAACTCTTTCATCAAAGCATTAGGCCTGTGATCTTGGGAAGTCATTTACCTCAAAGGTGTGACAAATCACAGTACCAGGTCTTCAGACAACTAGGAATTGCCTTTGCATATATCCATTTTCTTATTTTACATTTTAACCTTATTGAATAAATGTCCAAGAAATTTAAAAAATTGTGACATGACCTTATATACCTTATTTGACAAGAGACTGACTAATAAAATAATCTTTAATAGAACTGTAATTTCTTATGACATTTTATTGGTCATTATTAGAATCTAATAGATGTTCACAGCTCAACCAACTCTTTTGGGAAATCAGCATACATGACATATGAGAAAAATGCATATTGAAAAGAAAAAAGTGCAGAAACAACACAAACTCAAGTTACAGCGTGTATTTATGCTAAATGGATCTTTTTATTTTGTTTCCATTTAACAGAAAAAGTCTTATTTAAAGGCCTCAAACATCAATTAAAGTAATCTAAATTGATTAAATCTTCCAAAAGAACTGATCCACTGTAGATTCACTGATTCTAAGTATCTACAGGTACTTTTAAAAAGGAAAAGACAAAAGTCTTGTCTTATACCAAGAAATGTTCTGAAGTGGTCTATCATTAATAATTAATTTAGAATCCTCTGTCAAAACATTAGTCACATATTTGCTATTAATGTCAGTTTAAACGATGCTTTCATGTGGAAATCTCAGATTTCTGCCTGAGATTGCTTTCCAAGACAATGCTCCAAGAAAGGGGTGAGTGTAGGGGGGGGAGTTAATAAGAAATGTCTAATCATTCTTTAATTATCTTTTAAAATAAATGACACTCAAACAGAAAATGTGAGGAAAATATATTAAAATAGAGCTATTGCTCACACAAGATAGACAGTTTTTCCCTCTCTACTTCAAAGCCAACCCATAGCAGATAGGCAAGGACACAATTTGTTGGATAAATAAAATATTTGCTCAAATCCTTAGAAAGTTATCAAAAGTATGGTGGACAAATAATTAATTTGCATGTCCAATAAACAGTAGAGTAAAAATATACAAAGAAAAAAACAAAAAGCACCTTCATTGTTTCATTGTACTGTTCAATTCACCTCTTCTCATTTATTCATGCTCATGCTTTTACCTTCATTCTATCTCTTTAAAAGTAGCTTAAATAAGTGTGAGTGCTTTAAATATTTCAATCCTATGCCAGCTTGGTGGATACAGGGCTGTTTAACAGAAAGAATACACCTGAAGTTATGAGACTCATATCCAATTTGTGACCATCTAATGTAAAGAAATAAAGTTATTTCATGCTCTTTAAAAATGTGTATTTTCCTATATGAGTGTCAATTGAAATTATGACTCTACCACTTATTAGTTAGGTGCCTTTGAACATGTATTTAGGTTTCCTAGTTTCAGATTCCATATTTGTCAAATAGGGAAAATGGCATTTATTTTAAGTAAATGTTGTTAAGTAATACATATAGAAATATCTAGCATTTTGCCAGGAGTATGGGAAGCACAGGAAATATTAACTGAATCTGAAAAAAAAATAGTGTAACAGCATTAAAAGGAATTCGAGTCATTGAGTTAGACCACTAACTTTCTAAGCTACTAGAACAATTTGCAGAAATGGACATGGATCCTCGGGCAGGAATCCTGAGATACTTGAAAATAGATAAGAACTTAGAAAACTGGATAATAGGGAAAAATAATCTTACTGGTTTTTTCCAAAGGGAAGACAATGGGTTCCAAAAACTATAATTCATGAGCTTGATATCTGTCAAAAGCAAAATCCTATGGTGGATTAAATATACACTTCGTAAGTGTTTGACAGAGGAAGTGGTTATGATTAGGAGCCACTGAATCTTCACAGAACGTACACATTTTACATTGGTCTCCTTTGCGTATTTCACAGGTTACCTGACAAATAAACTATGAAGGCGATAGATTTTAGCCAAACATTTGCATTTGACTGAATCCAAATCTTACAGAACAAATCATTTTATTAAAAGGGGTGCAACAGAGTAAGATGAAACTTTTATTGCCTCGTTGGTGCTTAAAAAAGAACAATTTGAGGCTCTGACTCGGGTAGGGCAAAGGCAATATATGTAATCTAAATATTTGTACCCCTGTAATATGCTGAAATAAAAAGCAAACACAAAACAAACAAACAAACAAACAAAAGAATAATCTTGAAGTCAGAATACCACAGGTTTCCCACCACTCTGTTAATGGTATGATCAGTTGGATTTCCAGCTCAGTCCAGAATCATACCAAAAAAACAGGCTAATCAATGGCCCTGTGTTTTTTTTTTTTTTTTTCGCATGGTAGACACCAGTTTAGAGCTGATCTTTGTTTCTTAGTGTAGTCATATTTAACACTTTTAAATCAATGCTTCAAAGAAATGGAAGGTCTTTCTGGCAAATCTATTTTACTCAAAAGCTTTTGTGATATAAGACAGTAAATGAATGACAGGTCATTTCAAATTCAATGGCACAAGCTGGGAGAGCATGAAATGACAGAAAGAAGATTAAAAATGACTTTGATAAGTTAGAATAATGGTTCTCAAATAATTAGTTAAAATGTAAGAGAAGTAAGTATTTTCCATTGGAGTTTAAAAATGTCATTTACTCCACTTGTGTACATAAGAAAAGATCTATGATTATTCTTTTGGGAATAGGACTTAGATGGTAAAACGATGGCAGGTTTTTCTTTTCATTAAGTATAGTTAAACAATAACAATAATATGTGAATATAGTTTGCTCATGAAAGACAAGAAATTTACTGAAAAATTTAGAGTCCCTGGTTCTATATCCCTTATTCCATTTCCATCCTACCTCAACTCTTCAGGAAAACTATTTCATTAGGTTTAATCCTTTTGCATGCATTTATTAGTGGAAAGTATCTAGTTTTTGTCTGTGCTTTTCTTTTTCTTTTTTTGTAATTTACCAAAATGGTAAATACTCATTATTGTCCCTAATATTGTGTAGCCTGGGTAAGAGTACTAAAGGATGTCCACATATTATATGACTAAATATTTAAAAGTTTCAAATCAAGCTAAGAAACAGTTACATACAAATGTTTTCTATTTGGCAACGTTATAAGTATTATGACAAAATATGAATAAGTTATGGTTTTGACATGACTGAAAGTTGGAAAATATCAAAGATGATTAAATTTATTTATAATTCTTTGTGTCTGTATTGCTGCTTGCTGGATGGCTATTCTTAAAAAATTATCCCATGAAATTATTTTTTTCTTGCCTTCATTTCAGCAAATTCATTATTCATATAGTAATACTCAGGATTTTCATTAATTTTTGTCTTCCTGACAGAATGATACAAAGGATTAAAAAACAATTGTGATTGTATTTGAATTGTATGTAATGTAAAAATTACTTTATAAAAGGTATAAAAAAACACATAAAAATAATTTTGTGTGCTAAAATGTTATTTTCTTCGAAAATAGTCATAATTAAGGAAAAAGCAAAACACAGATTATAATTAATGAATATCAACATTTAAAAATATTTAAATGAAGCTGATTTTTAAAATTTAATTAGATTTTAGTAAATATTTCTTCACATTTTATTTAGATATAATTTAAACTTATAGATAAGTTGCAAAATAAAGGGAAGTACAAAGAACAATCATTTGCTCTGTACATAGATTTGTCTATTGTTGATATTTTACCACATTTGATTTATCATTTAGTCTCTCACTTCTTTTCTTTTCTATACAGATATTTGTGCACACACACAAACACACACACACAATTTTTTTCCGGGCTATTTATGGGTAAGTTAGGTACATCATAGCTTTACGCCTCTAAATGATTCCATGTCTATTACCCAGGAAAATGGATATTCCTTTATATAACCACAGTTCAGTTACCAACTTCCATAAATTTAACTTTGGATAAAATCCTTTTTATCAGATCTACCATTGTATTTTCAAGGTTGACTCAAAAATATAAGTGATATCACATCTGCAGGTACATGTCCCAGTCAATTGAGATTGATATAACACAATAATGGGTGGCTGAAGCAACAAATATATATTTCTCACAGTTCTAGAGGCTGGGAAATCTAAGAACAAAGTGCTGACAAATTCTGTGTCTGGCTGTCTGGTGAGGGCCCTCTTCCTCATGTCTTCACATGGTGGAGACAGGGAGAGCTCTAGTTGCTTTCTCTTTTTAGAAAAGCACTGACCCCCTCATGGGGTACCACTCTCATGACCTCATCCAAACCTAATTACCACCTAAAAATCTCACCTCCAAATACCATTGCATTAAGGCTTCAGCATACTAAAATGAATTTGGGGATGAAAAACATTAAATTCATAGCAGTACACAATGTCCTTCTGTTTCTCATTGTTGATAATAATTTTGATCACCTGATAAAAGTGTTGTCTGATTTCACCACTGTGTAATAGCTGTGTTTTTTTCTAGTAAACAGTCTTCAGGGAGATACTTTAAGAAATTATTCTGTCCCTCATCAAGATTTCCCCTTAGATTTAGCATCCATTGATGATTGATACCTTTATGATTTAATCTTTACCATGATAGTTGTGAAATGATTTTCTGACTCTAGCACTCCCTTCACATTTATAAGCAGCACTTGGCCTTCTACTGTGTGTGAGAGCTCACCCATTTCCCCCCTTAATTTATCTATCCATATATTTATTATTGGTATGGTCTCATGAATTTTTACTTTCTTCAGTGCTTTATAACTCATTATTATAATTAATTATTTTGATGCTTAAGTTATCCCAGATTTGCAGAATTGGGCCCCTTCAAATGGACTCTGCCATCCTGGTGAAATCCCATCATTTTCGGGGGAGCATTGTCTTACAATCTTGGGTAACAAAATGTTCCAGGCTGATCATATACCTGTCTTGCACAATCTTAGAATCAGCATTTCTTTAGGGAGCCTTTGTTCCTTTTAGTGGAGAATGGTATTCGAGACCAAGATATGGGTGATAGGTGTGCTTATTCCTGCTGTCTGCTTCTCAATCCTTTCATCCGAGAAAGCAAGGGAATATATGCATGACTATGTACATATATCTACACATACAAACATATATAAACATACATATAGGTATGTACATACCTATATGTGTGTACAAAATCATGCCAACACACACGCTTAGAAAATATTTGAAAATCATGAACTCATGCCAATATTTCTAATTTCAATTAATCACAGAACTTCATTTTTTTGTTTTTGTTTTTTCCTTTCCTTTTGCAGGTCCCTTCCTCCACATTGAGATTTTTATCTCCCAAAACATAAACCCACTTGAAACATTTAATAATTTGCTCAAGTCAATGACATATATACAATAGATTCTGAAATACTTTGCCTATACCACTACAATAATCAAACTTACTAAAAAGAGTTCAGGATTTATTTGAATTCTTCTCCCCTCACATCTACTCAGCTTAAAACTGTAGGTATAAAGTCAAACACTATTCATACACTGTATTCATAACCTCTTTTTGATAGTTCTTTATTTTCCCCCTCAGTGTGGCTGTGGTACTTAGTTGAAATACATTTTGTTTCATATTTTTCAGTTTTAATATTTTTTTCCTCTTTATTTTCTTACTGATATAATTTTACTTTTTGGATATATAAACCAGTAATCTGCTTTCAAAGGCCAACTTGTATAAAATGATATATTCAGAGAAGTGTTTATCATTATCATTCTATTACTCCCATAACCTTACCAACTGATTATTCTCACTTTGATTTGTTTATAAAGATGACCATGTATATAAACTTTCTTACACCAAAGAAAGCATATCATATGTGTACTTTTGCATGTGGCATTTATACCTGGATTTTACAATTAGGCCTTTAATCCAGCTGAAATTTATTTTTATGAAAACATGATAGCTGTTTTGAAATGTTTGATTTAATCATTAAAATTAACATTTTGATTAGATATAGCAAAAAGAAACTAGTAATAATTGACAAAAATTATAACAGGTCATCATTTGTCTGAATTTAAAAAATGATTGATGTTGTTAGGAATAAGATATGCTGTCCATCACTGGATATACTTAAGAAACTACCAAACGACCTCTATCTAAAGAATCAGGGAGTTTATGGAAAAGGTTTTTGTATTAGATAGAAAGTTTGATTTCCAATTTTGAGAATCTATGATTCATCTCTCAAGACAATATTAAACTTAAAAGTATTACACCCTCAACATGATCTGTCTAGAAAAAGTATAAAATGCAGAGAAACAAGAAAATAAAAAGTACATCCATGAATTTATCAATGAAACTTGACCATTGTATTTATTTTGAGCTATATATAGGTACATACATTTACATATAAATATATTCACAGATATACACCCAAGTATTTTATTAATTTGGATTCAAAGTGTAAAAATACTCTTATAACTTGCTATAATACTAAACTATAAATTACAAGCACCTTTCCATACCATTCAGTATATAACTACATCATTTTTAATTATATCATAATATTCAGTTCAATGGTTGTATTATAATTTACTTATGCCATGGTTAGTTAGTTAAGTTGTTTCAATTTTTTTTATCCTTTTATAATCAATGTTATAATTAACATGCTTACACTTTTATCTTTGAGAAATTATCCAGATTTTTTTCTCCTTACAGAAATATTCTAAATATAGGAGTGCTGAGTAAAACTGTATGCACATTTTAAAAGCTTTTAATACATATTGCCAAAGTCATTATTGATGCATTCAAAAAGTATTGATTGAGCATTTGTGTCAGGAACTATGTTTAGTATTGAGGATATAATGACAAACAACACCTACAGAGTCCTAACCATTATAGAGCTTAAAATCCAGTTAGGGAAATAGATATTAATCAAATAGTAACACAGATATATAAAGATAATAGCATCAATTAGGTAGCATTTACCATGTGCCAGGCCCTATGATAAGCACTTTACATAGGCGGACTTTTTAAAACTTTCACAACAATCCCACTATGAAGAGTACAATTATCCCTATTTTTATAGATGAGATAATCAAGAAGACATAGAGAAGATAAATAACTTGCCTAAGGTTACAGGACCAGTAAATTGTAGAACCAAAATCTAAACTTGATTCAAGAGTTTGTCTTGTAACCAGTAATACACACACACAAATTATAAATTCTTTAAGGGGAAAATATAGGAATTTAAGGAAGCAGAAAACAGAAAACTTTATTTAGCGATTGCAAGTCATTTGGTTAATTTCTAAAGGAGCTAAATGTCCTTTCTTGCAACAGGAACCTTATAGAGAAAGTCAGAAAAATGCCTTAAAGAAGTATAATTCAACTATTTATAATTGGGTAGTTCTCCTTGAATAATGTAGCCTCAGTAGCTAAAAAATATTACCTCTTCTATAACACCAGGCCAGCCAAATCATTAATGGTGCTTTATTGGCATTGATCGACTGCCTCATTCCTTCATCAGATAGTTTTGCATGAGTAATTATAGGTCACTACTTGTAAAGTGGATGAATTTGCATAGCGCACATTAATCAACAATCATTCTAGCTTTGAGAAATAGTGAAACAGATGGCAACAGCAATAGTACAAGTGACTGACTTTTGCTTCAGAAGTCTGGGTGGATACTCAATCAAGAAAATTAGTTTATTGTGGTGATGATTTATTTTAGCTTCCAAGTGCTGTCTCCAAGTAGCAGTTCAAGAAATAATACCTTCTGAAATGTCTCCAGGTTTTTTTCCTACAATTGAAACAGCAAAATAATTATCTTCAGCAGTTCATGTTAAAAGCCAAATACCTCCATAGGCTGTGTCTCATTGGCACTAATTTTTCAACTGTTTTGTGGGTGCAGGTGCAATTTCTGCCTAATGCCACTTGCTTCTAAGCTGACTTTGGTAAACATCACTGCTATATCTGTAATTTACTCTTTAATCTGAGTTTAGTATGCATTCATCCCCTTTACTACCCTAAACAATTATTTTTTATTTCTTCAAGTTTAAAAATCACAGTATCAGCTCTTTAAAAAGCATATGTTCACAGTTACTCTCTTCCTGCCCAATTTTCTTAGAAATCAATTGGAGCAAAATAAGACCTATTCTAATTTGACATAATCCTTGCTATTGGGCAGAGTGGATGAGGAAGCCAAGTACCAAATTCCCAAAGGTGTATTTACTTCTTCACATCAGTGTTGGCTTCTGGAGAAAAACAAGATATTTACATAAAAAAAATCATGGGGATAGTTCGCAGTATAAAAGGTGAAAGCTGTAACCTCTACAAGAGAAGAAATCAGAACAATGACATTAAATCTTTAAGGACTGACATCAAGGAAGATACATTTTATGCCCACAGCAGATGAACATTAACTCATCAGATACTTCAGAAATGAGGGGCCCATTGTTATATGAGAGTGAATTTTTAACATTAAGGGTAATTACTTTCTCTCAAATATGTTATCGACTACATAGAACCTCTGTCCTTGAAAACTTTAAAAACAGATGGGGTTGATTTCAGAATTGATATCCAACTGTGCAGGTGAAAAGACCAGATGAACCTTAGTTCTTTCCAATTACATAATTTCATGGTCATGGGAAAGCTCAAATGCCAATCTTGGCCTATTTGGTTGGTTTCTGACAGGAAAGCAGCTGGTGTTTGAGGTTGTATAATGAAATTTCAATCACCAATGATGTTAGTTGTAGTAAAATGAGAAGGGAAGCATTCTGGTTTGGTGATTCTCATTTAAGCAGTTTCCCTAAAATTTATATACTTTACTTTGAATTAGATTACAGAGCTTTTATTCTAACTCCATTCAACACCAACATCACCAGTATCTGGAACTCTATGCACAGATGAGGTAGAGAGGAGCCAAGGACATGCACACAGATTAATGTTTCAGCAGAAGTGAACTCTGGCAGGTAGTAGCAGATCATATCTAGCAGATATAGGTATTAATATATTTGGAGCAAGTCTCCAAGATCAAGGGAGAGGGTCTATTTTAACACAGAGGTAAAACACCTTAATGGGAAACAACCCAGTAAAGGTTGCATTAGAGGTAGAACACCACACCCAAATGGCTCAAGCCAGTGGCCAGAGATAAGAATTTAGAGACTTCTCTCTCTCCTGGCCACTGAGATGCTGCTTATCCCCTGCTTCCTTTAAAGCAACCATTAGGCATTTGCCTGTTGCTCTAAAGTGACCCACATCTATTCCCTTGTACATACTGCTAGTTGCCTCTCTACCTCTCTCTCTCTACCCCTTCTCTTTCCCTCTTTTGTTTTCTCTCTGCTTGACCCTTCATTTCTGCCCCAGGTGCCTAGGGTTAAAGGACTGCCCTCCTAACTCCTTGTACCCTCATTGCCCAGAATCTATAAGTAAAAATCTTTGAACTTGTGTCCTACTGTGGTGGTGTATTGAATTTGTACTTTCCGTCTGAAGAACCAGGTGCTACCCAGACTGGGTTTCCCCAGACAACAAGGAGAACACAAAGTCGGGCTCCCAGAACCAGAGTGATGATCAGGAAGACATAAAGAGCCATAGGGTGCCTGTCATTATAAACAAGTTTCCCATGTAAGGGAACCCCTGGTCATGGGGCAGGTCAGACAATTAGGCATTAGGCCATCCATCAGATAAAAGAAGTATTCTGTGAAAGGCACATTGTCAACATCATCATCCAGCTCCCCTTTACTTCCCATCAGGGAAGGGTTCTAGCTGCTTTAGTTCTGGGACCCCAGTTTAGCTGAGGGCTCTCAAACACAAGAACAAAGACAGCTGAGAAGCTAACAGCATGCAATTTTGGCAGGTAGGGCAGCATCAGGTCAGTTTGTTGGAAACCAGTAGGGGCTTAACCATGAAAATGATACTTCAGTACCTAGGCTTGGTGGCAGTGAAAATAGCAAGACGGAAATTTAGACTTAGTAGGATCAAAGTAATAGGTCAGGTACCAAGAATGAGACTGTCACAGGCAACAGGTTTGAAATCTAGCTTCCAAAAATAGGCTATAACTTGTGCAATGACACTTGGATATAAATAAAGTGAAAGCCCATTTTTCATGGGGGCCTGTCAGGGAAGGAAAAAGGTGTTTATGCAGAGTCCCTTAAATTGCTTAATTCTCCATGCGTGAATTTATTATTGATTCTGGGAATTGGAACTGGCCTAAACCACAAGAGAAATGTCAGGCATGCCCAGCTGAGAGGAAGATTTGAAATTTGGCAGGATCTAATAAAAACTACCTAGAGAAGTGAGGTTGCTTCAGCTGAACTCACTTGAAGAGTAGTCCTGCTACTGAACAAGGTGAAGACGAGCAACTTTGAGCCCGAGCATCAACTAAGATTATGACTCCAGACTCAGCTGGAGCTGCCAGACACAAGGAATGTGGAGTCATTTGAGTGCAGCAGGATAAGCATAGTACAGGACTAATTTGTTCAGCTGCTGTTCCATTTCATTGTCCGTCTTTGGAAGACAGAAGTGCTTAACTGCTACCAGAAGTGGCCACTAATGCTAATATAGGGGTCTTTCTGAACTGTTCTTCTCTGAAATATTTCAGAAGGGTGAACATGAACTCTAAGACCAGGCATGAGTTTTTTTTTAACTGTATTCTTCCTCCTGAGCCCTTGTGTTTAATGATTATTTTTGAATCATTAAATTTCACAGGTGGAAATTCAGAAAAGTCAGTCAGAAGTCCTAGACAATGATGTGCCCTGGGAATGAAAAAGAAACATTCCCATTAAAACTGGCCATTATGGAGATCTGCCTGAACCATTGAGCCACAGCCTTCTATCCCATCTTACGGGGATTAACTAATAAAATCAAATGAATGTGAATTCATATAACAAAGAACCGACATGTCTATTTTTTCTCAATAGAAGAAGATAAAAAAATCATATTATAAATCATTCCCCTACTCCACAATTTTCTTTCCAATTTAGTTTATTTTTATGATATAGAGCTATGTTTTGAAGGAAAACTGGAAATATCATAGACATCTATTTGATATTCAGTGAGATTTTTTATTGATCATGAATATTATACTAATCAATAAACATATATACAATAAGAGTCACATTGATAATGCTTGTGGGTACATTTGTGAGATTTACTTGCTGTGAGATAGGGTTGAATTGCCAAGGCACACAATCCTAACAATTATTAATGATATGTTACTTTTCCATTCTAAGAGAACCTATTCATTTGATGCTCATTAAAACTATTTAAATTATTATCACCTTAACATATTTGAACCATTTGATAATATTATTTGGAGTCATAAAGGCTGTAGTGAATATTTCTAAACCAGAGTAATTTCTTCTTTCTTTAGAATTAATTATATATTGTTGTCTTATAAAGATTAATATAAGAATAAATTTTCTTCTGATTTATAAATTAATCAGATCATTTTGAAAAGTCAGAATATTTTTAAGAAGCATTCGCATATATATGCATAAATATATTTCTACTTTTTTATAGTCTCAATATTTCCATTCTTAAAATTTTACAGATTTTTTAAAAAGGATTTGGAATGATTTCAAGAGAAAAGACACATGGATATTATGTGGCCTAGGACAAAATAATTATGCTGCAGTGTTTAATCATGTCTAATATTCATGCTAATGGCCTATTTTTAGACTAGTGAACAATTGAGAGTACATTGCCATTGTTTTATCAGAGTCTTGTTATAAAAGGAGGCAAAAGTATTTTTCAAGATAGACTGACGATCACAGAATTTGGCATAACATAGAAACTTTGACACTCTACTCGTTAGTAAAACTTTCTTTCATAACCATAACTCCCACACATTTAAAATGTATTTCTGATGCCCTTGATAATAAGGAGCAGTTTAAATTATTCTGAATTCCGAAGGTGGGGTGTTAAGGCATATGCATTTTGAAAACAATAACAACAACAGAAAAATAAACTTTCTAATGATGAGAGAGAGACTTTGAGTTTCTCAAATATGCTCTGTTCTAAAAGATCTGATGTTCTTCCAGTGGAATTTCCAGTGACATGGAATTTTCCTGGTACATCTATATATTTAATTAAAAGGGAAGTTTATTCTAAACAAACACAGATGTTTATGGTTCTGCTTGACTGACAGCATTTCTCTTTGCCAAACATTATTGTTTGGAGAGTCATTAAAGGTCTGACTAGAAACAACTCTATGTTAAAAAGAGAGGATTACAATTTAGTTGGAAGTAATAAAATCACTTGATAGCAAGTGGGGCTGAACTGGGGCAATGAGCGGTTATTTTTTGGAAGGTACAACACAGCTTGTAAGTGAACTGAGAGGTCAGCATACGTTGCTCAAATAAGTTGCATATCGCTATGCACCTGTAGTTATTTGCCTTTAGAAAATCAATACAAATCAGTGTGTTTGACCAAAAAAACATCCTACAAGAAAATAGGCTCTTGACCCAATGAGCTTGAGCAGCACTCAAATAAACGAAGTTACACAGGTTTTATTATTTCAGTAATATTCTAAGATCATTTGATATGAAATTATGCTTTGTGAGTAACCAAGAGATGAACATAACTTTTCTCAAAATTGACCAGTAAACTCATTTCCCCCGTAATGTTTCATGATCACGGTGGTTCGGGGGGTTCACTGCGGGATATGTTGCTTTGCAATGTTGTTCAGGTGGTAAATCTAGTCCCTCTCTGACTTTTTGGAATCTATCCACTTCGTGCCTTTCCTCTGTAAACACAAATTGGCTTATAAAACACATTATCTGAAATTATCAGCCCTCCCAGGTGGACTCTTCCTTATGTGTTTATTTCCTTCTTTAGCTTGTGCTTGTTCCCCTAGTTCTAAGTTTTAGACTCCATGAGCTTGTTACAACACTAGAATGGCAGGATAAGTGGAAGAACTGCTTTTCTTCTCTCCCTACCACAAGTACCCTAAAAAGATTTTGTTTTGCTCACTCAGCTTCTTACACTCCACAGTACTCAAAGACTGCTGTCCCCAACCCCTGGGCTGAGGCCCGGTACCGGCCTGTGGCCTGTTAGGAAACTGGCTGCACGTCACTGCCTCAGCTGTGCGCCATGGACTCCCGGCCCCAGCACCCGCAATGACACCCAACCACCCTCAGTCAGTGGAAAAATTATCTTCCATGAAGCCGGTCCCTGGTGACAAAAAAGGCTGGAGACCAATGCTAAGAGAATATTACCCACATGAGCTTACTTTAGGTGTTTTTATGACACAGAATAAAAAAAGTTGACAGAGGCGGAGGAAAAGCTAATGGGAAGGAGATTAACAACGAAACTGATAATAACTATTAACAATAATGCTATTTGCTTTTCTAGATCTACTTGTTTGTCAAGAATATGTAGAGTAAATGAAGCAGAAAATAAAGGAACAGAAACAGAAAGTTTTTTCAAGCGACATAATAAAAAATTCATAAAGAAAGGCAAGAGAAAAGAAACAGAAAAGTCTTGCTGGCTGGAGAGGCAGGAGGTGATATGGTATTTAGGGATAGGCTTGAGTAAAGCCTTTGGAACCACTAGAGAGACGAAAGATAATTTAGGGTGAGAGTAAAAATAATTTTGGAAAATGTTACTATTAATTATAAATTGAATCTCCTTTAAATGTTCTGTTAGAGATACCAGGTAAAAACTGGGATGCTTTGTTAATTACGAGATACCAGGTAAAAACTGGGATGCCTTGTTAATTACTTTTAGTTACTGGACTATATTTCCGTAAATGAATGTAACTGTGTGCAAGAATGATGCCACTAGGCACCTTGTTATATTTAGGTTGTATTAGCTTCTGTTGGCAGACCTGCTGGACTTGTGGCTCAGCTTTTTGGATTTTAGGTTCTTATGAGTTCCTTGTTTCACCCACTGTCTTGGTTTTGACAGTCTTATCTGCCTTGAGTAAGAAATTTTTGTACCATTTCTAAGCCCTGCCATTCCACAAGAGACCACTCCTTAGCCTGGGGTTCTTTCTTCCCATCATCCTTTGCTATCCCTAGTCAGTGTGAAAGGGCATTTAGTTAATTTCCTTCCCATATAGTCTGCTGGGAAATTGAAGAAGGTCTACATGTTATTGAAGAATTGGCTTCTTTGTTTGGTCCAATGTGTAATTCTGCTCTGTTGATCCTGTCTGTGAATCTTTTTCTCCACTCTGTGCCACAGTGTTTTTAAACCAAACAAATGAAAGTTAAAATGCCAGTCTCCTTAAAGCAGAGATTCCAGATGCCCATGCCTTTTCTGGGTGATTTGCCAAGGCAGGGGTTTCTTGGGGATTATAGGGGTAGAATTCTGAGAGTTTTATGTATGAATGTGTAGAGTCAAAGAAGGGAGAACAAAGAGACATTGGAAAGAGACATCAGAACCTGAATTGTGTATCAGATGAAGGTGGGGAAGCAAAGGTGTGTGTGTGTGGTTAGAAAGGCCTTTGTCCTGGTAGTCAACAGAATGGACGAAGTCATGAAGTATGGAGAGGGCAAGGTGAGGACATGTGTAGAATACCCCTTTATGCAACCAAGGCTGGGAGGACTCTGTATCTACACCCTACTGGGTGGGATGTGCTGTACCATCTGTAGAGAACTCTCAATAACACTGTAACTATGCAAAGTCCAGATGTCATATTCTGAGACCTTAAAAAGGTATATTTTTATTGCTGTAATTTCTGCTCCTTTTCATTGCCCCAACCTAAGGAGGTTACTCTGTCTCCAAAGAATACTCTATGCCAAGTATTTGTTCTCATTTATGTATTACCCGAGCATAGCATGTCTCTATCTGTGCAACAATGCCTTCCTCCTCTAGGCACCCTGTGAGTTGGCAGCATGCCATGGTTCTGCATCACATTTTATACCCTGCTCCAGCCTGTTTGGCAAGAGAAAACTCAACAGGGTATCCTACTTTTATATGCATCCTTGTTCGTTTTTGTTATTTTCTATGATTTCTCTTACACTATTCCAATTCATTCTTCGTAGATCATTTGAAGAGGTCCTGTTTAACTATTTTGCTCCCACTAGGAAAGTCTATATAATTATTTTCAAGTAAAGACACTGTGAAGGAATTCATATTTAGGCTCATTTATTGCATTTGAGATCATATATTTTATGATTTTCCTCTATTTATTCTTAAGTACATTGTATACTAAACTTTAAATTTTTTCCATGCTAAAATGTGCAAATCTTATGACAATTACTTCATTGTTTTTATTACTATACTTTTTATTAATAATACATTCCCTTCTTGTTAATTTTTTGTACATGGTCAAATTGAGCCCAGTAATGATATTAGATGGCATTCTGAAGAGAACCATTACATGTTCATTTGTTTTTAAAATAGCACTGACTTTTTAATATAACATAATTGAAATTCACATTTAATTTTCTACAAATCTAGCATATAATCTATGTTTCATACTACCTTGATTTATCTGCAGGCATATTTATTTTCCTTAGGATAGAATTGTTCAGTGCCTTCACATCTTATGATTTATGTTTTTATTTATACAAATGTTATTCATCACCATGCACTTTTCATATTTGAATATTAAGCAAGAAAAAGTTCATGTAATTTCCCAGAGGTTTCTTTCAGCTCAACTGGCAGCAGGTATTTGGTTGGAATTTACAGCTAATCTAATGCTCAGTGCATGGAATGTATAACTTTTTCTTTCTTATTTCCTACTGAACCTGATTAACACTCCACAGGGGGTGTTTTGAAAGACCCAAGGTCATTTGCCACTTTCTGCCAATAACATCTGAATGTGTGGAAATGGGTGATGGTGGTGAGGATATTTTTTGGCTTCAAATATTTAAGGAATACATACATTCTATTAAAAATGAACATAGTGAATCATTGACTATACATATGCATACACAGAAGGAGTAATGATGAATACTTTGTGTTTGCATGATATGGTTTGCTCTATTGAGATATACGCAGAATGTAGACAGGAACATTTTAATTCATTTTTTCAAATAACATAGAACTAGCATAGTAGAAACTCAGAACAGCTTCCTAAGGGAATTAGTTAATGAATAAACTTCATCAATTTTAGGAGAGGAAGTAAGCACTTGCTATTTTTTGGCTTCTCATATCTATTCCTCATTCTTCTGTTAATTTTATCTAGCTTAGCTCTGGGAACCACCCTTAACCCCATTCAGCTCCCATGCTGAAAGTAAGGCTCTTCTCTGGTTTGAAGATAGGGCCTGTGACCTACATACAAGTTGATCAATGCATCAATCAATCGATGCATTGAGTTCCTGTCTTAGATACAGTAAGACTGAATAAATCTTACAGAATTCTTTAGGATGATAGTCTTGTTCTGATGCATGGACCTGAAGCTGAGAAAACATTGGCTCTGGAGAAGATGTAGTCACCTCATGACCATACTGGTGGGCCATTCTTTGGTACCTGACGACAGAGATGCACAAAGGCAGAGCTGAGAGAGGGAGAAAACAAAGTAAGTCCTGATAATGCAATAGCAACTTCTGCCTCAGGCTTCAGAGTCAGCCCTCTCATGAGACATATAATCTACAGGAGACAATAAATTCTCTATTTGCTTAAATTATTTTTGGTTGGGCTTTATGTCTTTGGCAACTGAAAGCTTCTGAACTGATACCAGGAGAAAATCACGACGACTCCACTGTAAAAGACCACATGAAGCCTCCCTTGTTCTCTCATTCTGTCCAAGTATAAGACCAGGGTTCTATATCTCAACAGTTTAAGCTACCACACTGTACATGAACTGTGCACTCACTCAAGTAGCCCTGAGAATGGAGAAGAGTAGACAGAGTTCTAGAACAGTATTCTGGATCAACCAGAGACATTCCATGTCTTCACTGACCTTTAGAAGGAATAGATCAGAGGCTGTGACAAGTTTGAAAGCCACTGGTTTAGAGTGTTTTTATGCTTAAAACCAAGCAGGCAGCAGCTGTATTAAAGGCTATTTGCATTGCTCTGTTTTAAACAAGCCAACTCTAATTAACAGTATAGAACCATGTTTTCATTTATAATCTCTCCCCTTAATAAAAATGACATCATTCAATGGTAATTGAAATCCCTCTACAGTTTATGGCATCATTTAACTTTCGTTCAATGAATTATTTTTTTTCACTCAGACATTAAAAAATAAATCCCTGCTATCCTTTACATAATTTTAATATACATAATAAAGCACATTTCTCTAACTAGTACTTTGTTAATTAAGCCAAGTCAGGCATTCTCATTTATTCAGTGATAGTTTCTCTCAATAAAAGAATGCATTCAATTTCTCAAAATTATATAAAAATTCGTGCTTTGGTTAAAATATTCTGTCAATCACTAAAGGAACCAAGTCTGCCATCAACCTCCTGGTATACTTTATTAAGACAGTTGCTATAAAAAAAGAAAAAGGATAGTGTATGTAAATGAGATCATGCACTCACAAAAAGTACTGCTCAGTGATAGGCACACATTCCTACTCAATATTAGTCATCATAATCATTATCAATCATCACTACCTCCTTAAAATCATGATTAGCATCTGTAAAATTCTTTCCATATTAAACATTCAACAAATCTATAAGTAATTACTAAAATGGATTCTCATGTTATTTTAGAATAAAATTCTTATTTGAAATAATTTTAGGCTTACAGAAAAGTTATAGAGATAACAAAGAGGTTTCTATATAACCTTCAACCAACACCATCAATTAAGATAAATGGTCTAAATAATTTTGTCATCAATATTTAAAGCCTATAAATTTAATCACTAATTTCTATAAAACAAATCATGTCTAGACATTTATGTTATTTGCACATGCAAATTAATTGCTTAATAGCACAGTATCCTAAAGCCAAAACACTATAGCAAGTGGTTATTTTCTGACATGGCATTATAATGAACTGGACATTGTTTACAAATCTGAGTAATCATAAATTTAAACTGGCAAATTATCTAAAGTAGAATTTTTAGGGACAAAAGATGGGTTATTTAGTAATAGCCCATATAATATTTATAACTAATTATTTATTCTATAACTAGAAGAAGAAAGGGGGGAACCCTACTCTATAAAGAAATAATCTTAAATAAGCCTAATATTTTCTTAATCCAGTTTTAAAAACTCTGGAACATATTGTCAAGGAATGTTTCCAAATCTATTTTGTTTTTTCTTTAATGAGGTATACACTTTCTTGGAGATCTAAAATGCATTGTTGCCAGAATATGGGAATAGATTCAAAGCATTCTTTGGCTTCCTAATAAATTTTAAAATTCTGTAGTTGTTTCCCACTCTGAATACACTGAGACCAAAGATCACCCTTGATAATCTCAAAATGCTATTCTACGTTATTAAGTTTATTCTCATGATTCCGTACATTTACCTTCTAATGCAATGATTATGTATTGCATATAGATTTAATTCACTTTCCACAAATCTGTTTGTGAACAGTAACCACAGAAACAGTTGTCTGGATATCTGCCCATGAAAATTGGCTTGAAATGACTAACTCATTTCACAAAGAGCAATGAAAGCTCTTTGATTCTAATACTTTTCACCCCCCATGGGCTTGAGCCAAATTAAAGTTCTCATTTCATCTTTCATAGGTGAAAGTGTCCAAACACTTTGATCTGTCTTAAAAACCAAAGTTTAGCCCCTCCCTTTCATCAGTTCTTGGGATATTTCTACCGTACTAAATTGGCTGGCATGTTAAATTTATGGCAACAAATACTATGAAAAAATAGAATTTATTAGGTTGAAAGGAGAATAATCAATCAGATATCTAGGTTTGAATGTGTCCCCCCAAAGTGCGGGTGTTGGAAACTTAATCCTCAACGCAACAGTGTTGGGAGGTTGGGCTTAATAATAGGTGGCTAGATCATGAGGGCAGAGCCCTTATGAACAGATTAATGATTAGATTGTTATATAACAAGTCTGGCCCCTGGTGTCTCTCTCTGTCTCCCATTTGCTTCTGCTTTCCACTTTCTGCCATGGAATGACCCTTGCCAGATGCCAGCACTATGCTCTTGGACTTTACAGCCTCCAGAATCATAAGTCAAACAAATTTCTTATCCTTATAAATTACCCAGACTGTGGCATCCTGTTATAGCAGCAGAAAACAGACTAAGACAGGACATAATTAAATTTCCCTCTGGTTCCTGCAGGCTCCACATGGATCACATACTGACACCTGCACCTGACTTAGCAGCTTGGACCTATACTTTCCCTAATTTTTCTTTCTTTTCGTGTGCTGGCCTCTGGTTCTAATTTCATAATTATTCAAAACTGCACTTTTAAAATTTACTTCTAAATAACAATAAAGTATCAAAGAGGCAGTTACCCCAACTTGTGCAGAACTCCAGTCTCATTTTATATGTCATATGTCTCCAGAATATATCTCAGTCCCCAGTGTCTTTCTGGGCATAAACCAGGCCATTACATAAATGCACTATTTAAAATTGGGAGCACATTTCGAACTACCTTTTATTAGTTTTAAGTGGTTTGCACCATTTCGAGCCCTTATATACTTTTGGTGGCAGGATGTCTTCCATTCCCAAGAATAAAACAGGAAACACATCTGAAGTTAATAATAAACAGCAAAAACAACAAAAACAAGTAAGTGTTATTGAAGAAACAACTGTACTGGACATTCTAAATTCAAATGGGAAATCATTTGTTAAAAATTCAGATTCTTGGGACCCAGCTTCTATATAAAATAAAACATGGCTTTAATAAACAAGAATTTTTTAAAAATTAAAACTAATCAAAAGATATAACTTATAAAATCAGTGAAATACTATTTTAACTTATCAAATGGACAAGTTACGGGAAAAAAAGACTTCACATATTGCTATTTGGAGCACAAATTTATCTAACCTTCTACCTTTTTTGAAAGACACTTTAGCGGTATTTATCAAAATATATCAAGAGTTCCATAAATGTTAATAATTCTGCATTCTGATTGTGTCTAAATAAGTGTGCAAAACATATACACAAGAATGTCTATTTTGTGCTTTTATATTATAGCATAAATTTGAAATGAAATATCCCAAAAAGATTAAATAAATTATGACATTCATGTTATAAATTATTATATACTCAGAAAATAAAATCTAATGATGTTTTTTACATGGAAAGATGTTTGATATGTTAAATGACCATTTAGGATAGAAAGTAATATGCATTTTGTTAAACTCATGATAGTATTTCTGAATGTAGCAATGATGGATATTTTATCTATATTTTTATTTGTATTATTCCTTACATATGTTATCTGCATAAGTAAAAAATTTTAATTGACAGATAACCAAAAAATTAATGACTTTGAGTTGGAGAAAAGGCAGAAAAATGAAAAATTCACATACCTTGTTAACCATATTTCTGGTAACATATTTAGCAATATGTGTCAAAATTCTTGAAAATATTTGATCTAATGAATTTCCTAGAAATAAAACCCAAGGAGATAGAGATTGAGACAAATATTGCTTGCACAAAGTTAACAAAAATCAGTTATAAAAGCGAAAACTGAAGAAATATAAATGTCCAACATAAGAACAATGATTAAGTGGTATTGCATCCATTTGATTGTATTTTATATATCCAATAAAAATATTATTTCCTAAGGTGTTCAATGGCGTGGAACAACCTACAATATAATATTAAATACACACATCACTGTATATGAGATTTCATATAAAGTGTGATTGCAATCAAATTATGCAAAGAGAAAAATAATTTATATTTAGACTAGCAGGATAAAAGTCCAAACTTAAGTTGAGATCATTTTATGGTGGTGAGACTGTAAGTGATTTTTTTTTCATGTTTCCTCACAATTTTCTGTGATTTCTGGTTTCCTACAATGGGTTTATATTACTTTTATAGTTGATGAATCATTCTTCTCATCAGTAATAAAGTTAAACAAAAACCTAATGGTGTAAACTAAGAGTTAGAACTATTTTAAGACAGAGAACAAGCTATATATCAATGTACTTTCAAAATATAGGGAAAGGAGAAAATAGTACACTCTGACTATATGTAACGGAGAATATATTCAACTAAATCCTATCTTTCCTCCAGGATCTAACTCAAATCCCAGTACCTCTACCTGCCTGCCTGCCTTCCTTCCTTCCTTCCTTTCCCTCCCTCTCTCTCGCTCCCTCTCTCTCTCTTTCTTTCTTTCCTCTTCTCTCTCTCTCTCGTTTTTTTTTTTTTAATTTCAGAATATTATGAGGATACCAATGTTTTGGTTACATAAATTGCTTTTGAACCGTTTGAGTCAAAGTTAAAAGTGTGCCCATCCACCAGATGATGTGCACTGTACCCGTTAGGTCTGAATTTACCCATCACCTCCTCCCTCCTCCCTCCTCCCTCCTGCTTGGTTTCTGATGAATGTTATTTCCATATGTGCTCATAAGTGTTGATAGATTAGCTCCCATTTAATGGTGAGTACATGTGGTGTTTGTTTTTCCATTCTTGTGATACTTCACTTAGTAGAATGGGCTCAAGGATAATATGAGAGGTGCTAGATCACCATTGTTTTTTGTGGCTAAGTAGCACTCCATAGTATACATGTACCACATTTCATTAATCCACTCATGTATTGATGGGCACTTGGATTGTTTCCACATCTTTGCAATTGTGAATTGTTCTAGCAATTCTTTCTAAACCATACAAAGCTCAATTGATATAATCTTTTTACCAATTGAAAGAATTAATGAATATGTCTATAGACTAGTATGGAATTACACATTACCCTGTGTTATTTCTGTACCTAGGAAAGGGCTAACTACATTATTGCTCCTAAATGTACTTTTACATGTATTTACACAGATATTAGTGAACTGTCTATTGCTGTAGTATTAATCAGAAATGAATCCTGGTCAGTATCTACTTCTGAGTGTGACTCTCAGCCACTATATATTCATTTTGAAAATAATCTCCTTGTGATTTGGATCATTGCTATAACCTCACTTCCTACCTCAATAAACTCTTGTAGCATTACATTTCATTTGGCAATGAGGATATGTAAATGAATAAGACACAATTTATATTAATTAAGATACAGTTTTAGTTGCTCTAAGAGACAACAACATAGAGTAGCTTTAGTGATCTAGCTTCTTTTTCACTCTGATAACAGCGTAGATGAAGTAAGCAGGTTATGGTATATATACTCCATTTTTCCGAAATCCAGCCATCTCCTGCCTTGTTGTCCCACTACCCATAAATGGTTTGCCACCATTACTACATCCAGGCAGAAGAACAGATGAGACAAAGAAAAGAGCATTCCTATCTCTTTAAGGATACAACTTGGAAATTGCACACATCAATTCTTCTCAAATCTCATTGGCTAAACGTGTGCTGTCCAGTACAATATCACCTAGCCAAATGTGGCTTTTGAGGATATAAAATAGAGAGCTAGTCCAAACGGAGATGTGTTGTGACTTTTAACTTATGTTAAAGACTATGTATGAAAAAATGTAAAAATGTATCATTAATGTTTTTCTATTGATTACATGTTGTAATGATAATATTTTGGCTGTATTGAGTTAAAAATATAACCTTCAAATTAGTTTCACTTCTTTCTTTTTATTTTTTAAAAATGTGGCCACTGGAAGATTTTAAATTATATATGTGATGTTAATTATATGTCTGTTGGAACATAATGGCCTAGACATTTGTCACAAAGCTGAACCTACTTGTAGAGAGTTGCAAAAATGCAGTATTTACTTTGAAGACGCTAGCCTTTTGAAGCTAGTGGGTTTGTGACTATGAGAAAAAATGAAATAATGGGGAGTAGGAGACAAATAGCTGTCTCTTCCACACGAAATTTCCTGCTAAAGAACATAGATTTATCACAAAGAATATATTGATTCATGTTTTAAGAAAAGGATTAATTGGGAGAAAATTCTTTATGGGCATTTTGCATTTCTGTACTCTTGTAAGTGAGGCACAGACTTCCATTTGTTCTAGACTATCTTTTCAAAGATTTGTGTATAGCAGACAGCCTTGAAAGATATAATGTCTTGCTTAATCGCGAAGGACAGGCAGGCATGCTTTCTGCCCATTTTAAAAGTCAAGTTGCCTAAGCTCAGGGTGTATTAACTATAATGCAACACACAGCATGCACAGGTACCATCTGGCCCTCTTCACATCACCCTGTGGGATTTAGGGCTCAAGGAACCAGTGTAGAAATGGTGCTAGTGTGCCTAATGCTATTGTCATGAATAATAAGCTGTTCTATGCCTCTGATACAAAAGTCTGGTTTCTTCTAACAGCGTCAATGAACGTGTGTCAGGCTGTTTTATTCACTTGCAGGTAGGGTAAAACCCAAATTCTACACAGTTCTTGATTTATTTATTTATTTATTTTATTTTTTTATTTCAACTTATTATGGGGGGTACAAAAGTTCAGGTTACATACGTTGCCCATGTACCACCTATCCCCCCAAGTCAAAGCTCCAGGAGTGTCCGTTCCCCAGACAGTGTGCATTGCACTCATCATGTAGGTATATACCCATCCCCTCCTCGCACCCCCCCCTCCCCGAGTCAGCACCTTCAAGCGTGACCATTCCCCAGACGGTGCGCAATGCACTCATTATGTAGGCATACGCCCATCCCCTCCCCCCACCCCCACCTCAGTCTGATATCTGATTGGTATCATTCCCAGATGTGAATTTAGGTGATGATCAGGGAAACCAATTTTCTGGTGAGTACATGTGATGCTTGTTTTTCCATTCTTGGCATACTTCACTTAATATAATGGGTTCTAACTCTCTTCAGGAGAACCAAAGAGATGTCGTATCACTGTTATTTCTTATAGCTGAGTAATACTCCATGGTATACATATACTATAATTTACTAATCCAATCCAGAATTGATGGGCATTTGGGTTGTTTCCACATCTTTGCGATTGTGAATTGTGCTGCTATAAACATTCGGGTACAGGTGTCTTTGTCATAGAATGACTTATGTTCTTTTGGGTAGATGCCCAATAATGGGATTGCTGGATCGAATGGTAGGTCTATTTGAATCTGTTTAATGTATCTCCATAATGCTTTCCACAGGGGTTGCACTAGTTTGCAGTCCCACCAGCAGTGTATGAGTGTTCCTGTCTCTCCGCATCCATGCCAACATGTGTTGTTTTGGGACTTTTTGATAAAGGCCATTCTCACTGGGGTTAAGTGATATCTCATTGTGGTTTTGATTTGCATTTCTCTGATGATTAGGGATGTTGAGCATTTTTTCATATGTTTGTTAGCCATTCTTATATCTTCTTTTGAAAAATTTCTATTCATGTCGTTTGCCCACTTCTTGATAGGGTTGTTTGATTTTTTCTTGCTGATTTTCCTGAGTTCTAAATAGATTCTTGTTATCAGTCCTTTATCTGATGTGTAGTATGCGAAAATTTTTTCCCATTCTGTAGGTGGTCTGTTTATTCTCGTGACTGTTTCTTTGGCTGTGCAGAAGCTTTTTAATTTAATCAGGTCCCATTCATTTATTTTTGTTGTTGCTGTGGTTGCCTTAGGGGCCTTCTTCATAAATTCTTTGCCTAGGCCAATGTCTGTAAGAGTCTTTCCTACATTTTCTTCTAGAATTCTAATCGTTTCACACCTAAGGACAGTTCTTGATTTAAAAAAAAGTATCCATAATTTGTCAGTTGTGCATTATGTGACTTCAACTAAAATATCTTCAACAATAATAATGGTGTAAAGATTAAGAGCATAGTTCTAGAAGTGAGGCAATTTTAACACACCTACCCCACTGTATGATATTGCACAAATTACTCAACTTTTTTCTACTCCATTTTTTATATCTAAAATAAAATCCTACCTCATAAATTCATCCTACAGATTGCATGAGATAAATTTATGTAAAATGCTCAGAAGAGTACCAGGCACATGGTTTTCACTCAATAAATGTTATCATTACCAATTAGATGAGGAATTACAGCTAAATGCAATAAATACAAAATTGCATTGAGCAAAACTGACAGCAATTTGTTTTATATGGTTAATCACACATGGCTGACATAGTGCAAAAAAAAAAAAAAACTATTTTGAATGGATATAGCGGTATTATTGCTTCTGAGTGTGACACATGGCCCTGGAAATTCACATATGGCAAAACACTTGGAAGTCCCTAATTATATTCAAGACGAATTTTTATCAATTGAGGGACGCCTTTCAGAAATGTGATTTAACTGGTTAAAGATTGGGTTTAAAGGATGAAACATTGTTAGATAATTTCTGGGCAGTTGGACTGCTAAAGAGTTCTTTTTGTGAATCTCCTACTTTTCCCCATGCCCTCTACATTCTTTGGAATGGCTATGTATCCAGATGAGATAGTGACTTGTGGGTGAATGGTTCTCTCCTATTTGATCTAGTTTCTCATCATCACATAATTAATTCTCATGATAGGACCCCGTGAGCAACTTCTCAGCGAAGATTCACAAAGCTCTGCTATTCTATTATCTCATGGAATAGAAGGGCCAAGTCTTTTTCAAATTCTGTTGCTGAAATCCCCCTGTGAGGCTTGGGACACGGTAGGGCTTCCATCTTCATTGAATCAGAAAATGAAGGACAGTTAATTCCTTATTTTGAGTCAGAAAGGATCCATAACTGAAAAATTCAGATTGTGTTATATGAAATCTAAAGTATTTTTGAGTGGCTTGTGGATTAACCCAAAGGAATGATTGTCAAAAAGGTATGGAGCAGTGAATAAAATAAAAACACTATAGTCTGAAGACAGACTAGACTATTTTTGCCTTTTGGCACCTTTCATATGTTTTTGTTGATAGTCAAGACATGCTATGTCAGGTAAGAAGAATTGAGGTAAATAGGCCTTTACAGTGAGGATTTATGTTTATCAGGCTAGGAGTTAGACTATTTAATGTTCACTTTAGCTTGAGGTGTCAGAGGCTAAAATTCCCCCTAGTGTCCTCTTTCCTTCTCACTTGTTGTCTTCTTGTTTTCCTAGATACTCCTCCTTAGAGTCTGAGCCTTGCAGTTCCTCTGACTAATCCCCTGTTACTATGAATATAAAGGAGCCCTATTATTGTGATATTATGGTGTGGGGGATGGGAAGGATTCTATAATCCTATGGCTAGATCTCAGTCTTTTAGTGAGCCAGTGCCCTTGGGCTGTGACCCTCACAAGTGATTCTCACCCGTTAGGTGGGACACGAAGGCTAGGTGGACCTGGAGTTGGGTATCTGTCTTCTGCCAGTTAGGCTCAGAACAAGTTGGTTAGGCTCTGGCAAAACAGTTTCCTTGAGGGCAGGCTTTTGTTCAAGGAGAATGAAATGCTCTAGTGGTATCTCAAAATAGCTATTTTTCCTCTCTCCTTCTTGGAAATACAAGGGGATTTTCTCTGATCTTCACATGAGAAACTGATGGGGTTCATGAAGGTAAAACTCACAAAAATGTGTGGGCCTCCCTAGGAATGAGACTTCAGATGTTTAAACTATCTAGCTCCTTCCTTACTGAACTTCTAGCAATTTGTAAATCACAGTTTAATGTTCCCATCAGGGTTCACTCCAACAGTGGGCTTCTGCTCCACGTAAGCTGTGAGTCTCTGTGTTCACCATCTATCCAATTTTCAGGGAGGAGCTTTATCCTGTGACCTAAATTCTATGATGGATCTAAGAAGAGTTACTGATTTTTTTGTTCAGCTTTTTTTTTTTTTCTTTCTGTGAGAATGAGAATTTCAGTTTCCAAGCTCTAGATGTTAAGTCAGAAACTAGAATTCTACAAGACATTTTTGGGGGGCCATTTATCTCTCAGTATCAATGTGTGAATGTAGATATTCCTCTAAGAGCAACATTTGGAGTTGGCTCAGTAAGGATTGTGAAGACATTTGACGTTTGGAAAGTGGCTATCAAACTCACGAAACTCTATGTTTTTCTCCTTTCCCTTGGTACTCAGATTGTATTTTCCATCCTCTCCAGCAGTAGCTTTGGCCATGTGACTGAGTTATTACCCAACAGAATGGGAGCTGAAGTGGCCTGGCTCATAAAAATCTTCTGCACCAATCATTACTCTCCTTCTGCATCTCCAAGCTTGATGGAAAAGACTCTGAAAATATAGAGGGGTATAGAGCCACAAAAAGGAGGACACCAGAGTACACAAAACCCATCTCTTTCCCTCCTCTACACCAACTCACTTAGAAGTGTAACATGAGCCAAAAGTAAACTTTTCACAGGTTATAGCGCTAAAACGTTGGCATCATTTGTTATAGCAGCCTTACACTAACTAATGCAGGGCAGAGAAGAGGAATATCCTCTTAGGGGAAAGAAGACACAGAAAAGGGAAGCTGCAGTCCTGTGAGAAGTTTGGTTGAAATTTGGATCTGTTGGCATGAAGAGCACACGATAAGTTCATGCTGAGAAACTAAAACAATCCTGCTGCTCATGTGCAAAACTCCCTGTGTAAGCCTGGGCCCCTGAGTGTGAATGCAACAGCCACAGTCCCTCTGACCCTCTCTCCCGAATCATGCACAAGCCCCACCACCTTCAGAAGGTGTCTTATAGTTTGCATTTCACTACTGATGAATTTCTCATAGCTCTTCATTCAGTGTATTATCTCACATCCCTGTCACATTAATCTCTTTACTTAGAATGTCCTTTCATTTCCTGTATTTGGCACTTTCATGCATTCCTTAAGAATTATCTTGGACCTCTCTTCTGAGAAGGCTTTTGCCACCTTCCAAGGCCAGGATAGAACATGAATAAATATTTTTTGAACTGAACTGAGTTCAAATCATCTTGCTGTTAATGTGGAGGAATAAAATTAAAAAGTAGCCTCATTGAGAAACTGCATTTCCTATGACTAGAACATTGAAAACAATGTCTGACAGTTTGGTCATGATCAATACTAAGTATCTATTTCATGTTTAGGATTGTCTTTGGCATAACAGGAACCTAAGAAGTGGTTACACAATTTCTGCCTTATAAAGAGTTTCTATCCGGATTGAAGAGATAGGCTTCACTAAACCAGTGATTCTTAGATTTAGATGCAACAAAATCATTCTGCTCAAAATGTAGATTGTTGGTTGATTCTCATGCAAGTGCTCTGCCGACCAGAATTAGAAACACTGCACCAGTCTGTGATCTTCCTGAATGACAATCTCTGGTACCTAGTCTAATGTCTGTAGGCATTCAGCCAGCATGCATGAATGTGATTGAAATGAGACAATTAGGCCATGAGAGAAGAATACATACTCCAGTGAATTGAACTACATAAACTATAAGCTTGTAGGATTTCAGATAAAAGAAATTGATACAGGCCAGCATAGTGAAGGAAGGCATCACGAAGTTAGGATTTGAATCAGAGTATCAGGATAGAATCCACAAGGATTTTGTACTCAGACAACTCTGGATTTGAATTACAGATCCATCACTTAGTAGCTATTTAACTTCTCATAGCTTTTATTTTCTGATCTGTAAGAAGGAGGTTCAAAGTAACTACTTTGCACTTCTATTTTGAGGATTAAATTTAAGTGCCTAGCAGAGTGCCTGACTCAGTGCTTTTGTTCAATCCATACCAGCTATCTTTCCTCAAGAATGAGCTATATTTGGATAGAGTTATATACTCTTATGTCTGCAAAGGACTTTCGATACCATCTTTTAACTGGTGATCTAAATCTGTATTATT
This sequence comes from Eulemur rufifrons, assembly GCF_041146395.1. NCBI lineage: Eukaryota > Metazoa > Chordata > Mammalia > Primates > Lemuridae > Eulemur > Eulemur rufifrons. The sequence continues at coordinate 76,053,806 of NC_091001.1, read as the reverse complement.
TATTGCTAAAATCGTCCCATTTAATTGTGTTTCAGAGATAACTATGATAAAAGGAGGGCACTTCAGGTTACAGAGAAATTTAGAAGCAAAACTGAAGTCTGAACAGGATAAGGAAAGACTATTGAAGGTAAGTATTTTTGATTATAACAATTGAATGGCCTTTTCTAAAAGGATTGTTTTTTTTTCTTCAGAACAAGATGAATCCTAAAGCTCCTGGTGCATTGGAGGATATTCAGACAGCTTCCATTCCCATTTAACTGATGGGATTTGCTTCATTTATATCCTAAAATTGAGTCATACATTGCAAGAAGAAATGCAAGGGAGGACTGAAGTTTTAGGTCACATTGAAATTTTAGGTCACATTGAAGTTTCAGGTCATATTGTTTACTAAAAGCTTTGCTGTGTGATCAGATATGAATACAAGACAAGTGTGAAAAAATTCTTGGGAACTTTAAAAAATTTCACTTTGCTGAAATCGAAGAGGCAGATTTAATTCTACTAATGCAAGAATAACAGGTAGAAAATAACACAAGGTACAGCACTCGTAAGCAGGAAAGCATATCCTGACTAGATTCAAGTACTTTTTCAGAGGCTGAGCCTGTGGAGTAGAGGATTATAGATTGTTTTAGGCTGTTCTTAGGCACTGATGATGTTTCTCCTGTTTGTTACTCAAGCTCTATAGATTGTTTTTCCAAGACCACCAGTTGATAAGTACTGATACATAAGTACTACCATGTCACTAAGATCTCCAACCACAATTTTTCCCCTGGCCAATCTTCTTTACCGGTAAACCAGCCTATTTCTTGCTTCCGGGGCTCTGTCTTTGTGCTCAGCAATACTGAATTGCACTGGTTTCCAGGAGACACCGAACTCCTCTTTGAACCTTGCTGATACTTCCTCCTCTGTCTGGAGTGCTCATCTTGTACACTTCCCTCATTTCTAACACATTCCTGGCTAAATATTGAATCTTTTTTTTTTTTTGTTTATTTTATTTTATTTTTTTGAGATAGAGTATCACTCTGTTGCCCGAGCTAGAGTGCAGTGGCGTCAGCCTAGCTCACAGCAACCTCAAACTCCTGAGCTCAAGCAATCCTTCTGCCTCAGCCTCTCAAGTAGCTGGGACTACAGACATGTGCCACCATGCCTGGATATTTTTTTCTATATGTATTTTTAGCTGTCCATATAATTTCTTTCTATTTTTAGTAGAGATGGGGTCTCGCTCTTGCTCAGGCTGGTCTCGAACTCCTGAGCTCAAACAATCCGCCCTCCTCGGCCTCCCAGTGAATCTGTTTTTAAAATGTGGATCAGGCAGGCATTTTCTCCAACAAGAAGAAAATGCTGATTGAACTTCCTGTTCTTAGAGTCCCAGTTAGATGTTTGGGGATGAGGGGAGGGTAGTTGGGAAATTAGCGTCTTTCTGTTACTATGTCTTTCCATTAAACAGCATGATATATCTCTCATTTATTGAAATCTTCCTTTATGTTCCTAAGTAGTGATTTATAACTTTCTTAATATAATTTTATAAACTTTAATTCTCATTAGCTGTTTTGAATGAGCTCCCCACCCTCCGGTATGGGTGTGTGTTTGGCTGTTACAAAGTCAAGCTGTAGATTTATAATATGTAGTTATTTGTACTAAGTTGCTTTACTGAATTATATGTTTAGTTTTAGAGTTTTTAATTATTATCTTCAATTTCACAAACATTTAATAATATCCTATGCAAACATTTAATAATATCCTATGCAAAAAAGTAAAAATACAGTTTCATATCTCAAATTCTATTTTGCAATGGCATATACTAGAATGTTTCAGAATAATTTTAAGTGTTAGTAGTAGGAGTGGAAAAATTTGGTATTTTTCCCTTGACTTCAGTAGTATTGACTCTAGTTTGTGAATAGATGAGTAAATATGGTTCATGAATAAATATGGTTCACAACATTTACTCAAGAAAAGAGGATCCTATTGGATATTTAACTACTTCTGCATTGATTACCATTAATGCCATTCCCCATGTTCTCAAGAAGTATAGCTCTTATGTCTAGATTCATGAGGTTAATTTTTAGCCATTTATTTTAATTCTCTTTATTTTGTAGTAAAAGTATCAAAAGCTATGAAATTCTTCTTTGGCTGCCTTGCAGAGATTATGATATTCATTATTGTCATTATTTTATTAATAGTCTGGTAGCTGTAGTTTTTATTTTGACTTTGCTCCCTTTTGAATGTATTTTTGGCACACAGGAGATTACAATAAATGAGTTATCTCACCTATTAATATATAATGTAAGTAGTTTCTTGTCCATTTGTAAGCGATTTATGTTTTGTTTCTCCTTTTGTTATTTCTTTGAAGTGTTTTTTGAATGTTTAGAAAAGTTGAGCTGTATACTTTTAGTTTCTAAAATTGGATAAAATGTCCATTCAACACTTACCATAGGAACAAATTTTATGTACAGCAACTAGCAATTGAAACTGTTGCATACTCTTTGTGAAGCAAGTATTACCTTTGACTGAGTTATATACATGCATATATATTACTCATAACAATATTACCATCTTTGCTAGTATATAATGTGCATTTAGATTTTTCTAATATAGACATTTGCTATATAATTTTCTGCCTAGTGCGGCACTTGTATTTTAGATCGAAACAAATCTTAAATCTTAAATCATATTTCATGTCACTTTTATTGTGAATTTTCTTCTCTAGTTTTGCTTATTCTCGCTGTTCTATATGCTTCTGTGCTGTTAGATACATTTTTTCACCATTTTTTGCTATGTATTTCAAAACTTTCTTTTTCTTGTCTTTATTGATCTGGCATTTGCACATATTATCTTTGTGTTATTTAAAACTAAAACACACACATATATATGTATATATATGTGTATAGATATGTAGGCAAATATATATATAGATAATTTAATCTAGTTTCTTCTGTCAGCCTAAAGCATAAATAAATATTCACTGACTAACCTGAGATCAAATATCAAGATTTTTCTGACCCTCTCTACCATATCTCTGTTTTGTTTAAATAACTTATTAAGATTCAGATTGATATTATTCATGACTTCATAATATTGCATGTTTTTAAAGATTTTTTTTTTCATTTTCATTGGCTATCAATATACGTTAATACCAGTTTTGGAAATTTAGTCAATTTTACCAGTCTCATGCTCATCACTTCTTTTACATTTTGCTTTCTCATAGTAATACTTACTGAAACTTGAAAAAAAAAAAAGTCTATAGATTCATCTACTTCTTTTGAATAATTATTTTTCCTAGGAGGCCCATTAAAGATAAGTTAATTTTTGCATGTTTGAAAATAGCTCTGTTTTCTTCTCACATCAATCAGCATTCCCACTTGGAATTGGGACCAGACAAGGTTGCCTTCTATCACGGCTTCTATTCAACATAGTGCTGGAAGTCCTAGCCAGAGCAATCAGACAAGAGAAAGAATAAAAGGGCATCCAAATGGGGGCAGAAGAGGTCAAACTATACCTCTTTGCTGATGATATGATCTCGTATCTAGAAAACCCCAAAGATTCTGCCGTGAGACTACTGGAATTGATAAACAAATACAGCAAAGTCTCAGGTTACAAGGAAGCTGTCCTTAGAGCGAATAGACATCCTACAGAATGGGAGAAAATATTTGCTTTCTACACATCCGATAAAAGGTTGATAACAAGAATCTATATAGAACATTATTTACATTTGGTAGTAGCTAATGCAGTTCTTGCACAAACAAAGATACAGTGATTGACAAACCTTCTAAGAAACAAATTTCTTGTACAGTGCTATTTTGCATGGTAAAGGTATCAAGGAAATTCCTGTTTTCTTAGTGGATCTCTGCTCAAAGAAAGAAAATAAAGTTGGCAAGGGACCAAGCGCAGAAAAGAGAAGGCCACTTGGGAGTGAGAAGAAGATGCTAGTTAGGCTGTGACTAGGATTTCAATCCTATCTGTGTCTTCCCTGTTCAGGCCAAGACTGGATAGTTATAGTCCCTTCACCTCAGGGGAGTAGAGGTTGAAGTAGAGGAAGGGATTAACTAAGTAAACTGAATGCAGTTTTCACAACGTGAGATACATTGCTATTCTGTCTCTGTAGTTTCTGCCTCTGGCAATAAAGCTGATTAAAAAAACAAAGTACATACTGGAACATAAAGCATTAAATGACATTTACTAATTCCTTACATGTTTGAATTTACAGATATTCTTTCTGTGACATGAAGTCAAACTTTAAATCTGTTATCAATATTATTTGTTAACATATATGTGTGTATAGCACTACACTAAATTAAACTAACAGTTTCTGATCCCTGGCCACTTCAGCCTTCAAAAATAATTCAATTGAATAATGATTTATTAAGGGCCTATTACGTGTCAGGTCTGTGGTGGAGTCTGTATTACATCAACATGAGTAATACAGACAACTGAACAAATACCTAAAGTAAATAAACCATGTGCAAGCTTACATTATGCAAGAGTAAAGGAATGAATATAAATGTGTGGACTAGAGTCAATAGAAAAAGAAAAAGGTACAGGAACCAAGATCAAATCCTTTTGGAGCTTACTAGAAGTAATCTTATTTATTCCCCTCACCTCTGTCAACTAAAAAGAAAAACACTCAAATCCGGGGAGTCAAAATGACTTGTTCATGATTAAAGAATTGTCAGTTTAAAGCAAAGGACTATGCTAACCCCAGGATTTCTAACATCCACTCCATTGTTCCTTCCATACAGTCACAGCTAATGGAATTCTCATAATATACCAGGCATTGACATGCTACCTAAATTTATACTCCCAAGAACTCGAAGTAATGAATAATAGAATTTTTTCTACGTAAAACAAAATATAAATTAGCTTCATTGTATGATACATGCACAATTATATGTACTCTACAAAGAGAGTATGTATAAATGCACATAATATGTACTCTACAAAGAAAATGCACATAATATGTAGTTACATACATTAACACATAAAGCTAAAAAGAGATTAGCAGATAACAGAATATTTGGTGAATGGATTCACCAAACAATGAATATATATTATTGATAATAATGAAGAAGGAAGGGGTGAATGGAGAAGATAGGTAGTATATCAGTTATCTATTATGTAACAAATGACCTGAAACATAGGTCTTATATCTGCATGTGTAATAGATGTTAACAACTGACCTAAACCCAAAGCTTTAACTCAGCAATCTTTGGATCAGCTGATCTGGGCCAAGCTAGATTAGTGCTGGCTGGGTTCACCACATGGCTGCTTGTACTGATTAGTCTATGATGGCCTTTTGTGCCTGGCTGTTGGGCAGCTGTTAGCTAGGGATGTGTTGTTACCAACTGCTATTGCCATCTAGTTAAGCAATATTGGCATTGAATTTTTGAATGATGGCACATTTTATTAATATGTAAAGGAATCAAGAAACATTTTCTTGGTATGGGTCTCACTTCAGACTCTTTGTCTATTATGTGATATTCTTGGCTGGAGTTAAATTTGGGTCTTTATTTACACGACCTCACATTTACATTAGGGGCTGGATTTTATAACTTGTCATTAAAAGTTAGACAATAACAATTTTTCTTACTTTTTTATTGTGATGTAACATGTATATGTACATGTATACAAAAATGTACAACTCAACAACTTATCACAAAGTGAATATCAAAGAACCATCATTGGTATGTTAATTTGATTGTAGTGATCACTTCACTATGTATATGTATATCAAAGCATCATCTGGTAAATTTTAAATATATAGAACAACACAAAAAGAAAAGAACCACGATTTAGGTCAAAAAATAGAAAATTTTACTGAGAAAAAAAAAGAATAATTCTCTAATTCCTCCCCCACAAAAAAGAGAAAATTGTCAACATCTGCAGAAGGCCCTTCACTATCAGTGTACTCTGTTTTGCTTCCAAGAAAGCACTATCCTAACATTATGATCACTTTCCTGCTTTTCTTTAGAGTATGAACACCTTATATCTGTCTCTCAGTGATATGTTTGTGAAATTTATCTTTGTCATTTTATGTGGCTATATTAAGTTGTTTTCAATGCCTTTATTCTTTCAGCATAGCAATATATATCACAATTTAATTATGTATTCTTCTGTTGGTGCACATTTAGATTTTTATCTGTTTGCTATATAAAACTTACATGCATTCATGCATTTCTGTTATGTATATACTGAAGACTGAAATCACAGGGTCATAGCATATACAAATCTTCAGCTTTGGTAAATAATGTTGAACTGATTTCCAGATTTGTTGTGAAAAAGCACGCTCCCATGAAGAGAGTATGAGAGATCTCTTCGATTCACTTTCTTGCCAAAAGTTGGTGGTATCCGTAATATTTTTAATCTTAGCCACCCTGATGGGTTCATACATAGTAGTATCTCTGACTTTAATTTGCATGTCCTTATGAGTAATGAGGTTAAGAAATCTTTCACATATTTATCGGCCATTCTGATTTTCTCTTTTGTGTATGCCCATTCAAGTTTACTGGTGTCTTGGTTACTACTGGTATTTTTTCATATGTAAATTTCTGAGTCGAATCGTCAAGTTTGATACAAAAGTATATAAATAAATAAATAAATCTCTTGTATTTTATGTTGACATATAATTAAATGTATAGATTACTTTGGAGAGAAGTCATAACTTTATAATATTGAGTCTTTCAAATCATGAGCATATGATGCCACTCCATATAGTCCTCTTAAATTTTTATCTAATTAATGTTTTGTAGTTTTCTACAAACAGGTCTTAAACATTTTTTTAAAAATGTTTATTGTTAGTTGATATTTTTGATGCTATTATAATGGTATTCTTTTATATTATTATCTAAATATGCATTTGCTTTTATGTGGAAATATAATTAAATTTATATATTGACTTTGTATTTAGCAAACTTGCTATATCACATAGTCTAACAATTGATTTGTAGATTCTTCAGCATTTTCTATGTACAAAAACATGTCATTTGCAAATATAACAGTTTTGTTTCTTCCCTTTAAGTTCTTAAACCTTTATTCCTCAACATTCTAGCTAAGACCTCCAGTATAATGTTTAGCAAAAATAATAAGCATCTATAAATCGTTCTAACCTAAAAGCTTTCAACCTAAAACTTCACATTATGTTATGTGTTATATTTTCTTTAGATGCTATTTGTCAGTTTTAGGAAGTTCTCTTTTCCTCATTTTCTAAGGTTTTTTTATATAAACTATAAGTGGAAGTTGAATTTTATCTGTGTTTTATATATTTATTGAAATAATTATAGATTTTTCTTTTTGTGTCAGTTACATTTTTTGATTTCCAAGTGTTACACAAATTTGCATTCCTGGAATATGCCAAATTTGATCATAATGTATAATTATGCTTTAAAACATATATATGTATAGCTAAATTTATTTATCAGTATTTTGTTTGGCTTTTAATTATATTTATGTGTAAAATTAATCTATTATTTTACTTTTTGTGATATCCTTGTCCTGTTTGTGACCGAGGTTATGTTGGCAGCTTAAGACAGGTTAGAAAATTTTCTAGTTTATGGAGGAAGTGCACTATTGGTCATATTTCTTCCTTCAATATTTGGTAGAATTTACTACTGAAGCCATGTAGGGCTAGAGCTTTGTTTTGGAGAGTGTTTTTAATTATGGATTCAATTTATTTAATAGCCTAAGTCTATCTTGGTTTTCTATTTATTCTTATGTCATTCTTGGTAACTTGGGTCTTTATAGAAATATATATTTCATACAGGATTGGCAGAAAATTTTTGATATTTTTGATCCCTTACCTGAATTTATCAATTTTATTAATCTTATCAATGAATCGACTTTTACCCCTGTTGATCCTGTCTATTTTAAGCTTGCACTTTATTCTATTCTAAATTCACTATTTTCTGCTCTTATATTATTTCCTTCCTTCTTTCTTTAGGTATAATTTGATGTTCTTTTCCTAACTCCTTTAAATAGATCATTGAATTTCAGTCCACCTCATTTTCTAGTACATGCATGTAGATTAAAAAATATACCCTTTAAGCATGTTTTTAACTGCATATAACAATTTTTGATATGTAATATTATTTGTATTAAGTGCATAATATTTTCTGATTTTTCTTATGATTTTACCTTGTACTGATGGATTATTAAAGAGCAGATTTCTTAATTTCTAAACATATAAGGATTCTCGGGCCAGGTGCGGTGGTTCATGCCTGTAATCCTAGCACTCTGGGAGGCCGAGGCGGGAGGATCATTTGAGCTCAGGAGTTTGAGACCAGCCTGAGCAAGAGTGAGACCCCGTCTCTACTAAAAATAGAAAGAAATTATATGGACAGCTAAAATACATATAGAAAAATTAGCCGGGCACAGTGGCGCATGCCTGTAGTCCCAGCTACATGGGAGGCTGAGGCAGAAGAATCGCCGAGCCCAGGAGTTTGAGGCTGCTGTGAGCTGGGCTGACACCACGGCACTGTAGCCCCAGCAACAGAGTGAGACTCTGTCTCAAAAACAAAAACAAAAAAAAAATAAGGATTCTCTATTTTTCTTTTTTTTTAGAAGTTTCTAGCTTAGTTACACTGTGGTCACATTATCGCTAGGTCGATTGCTTTAAATATCCTCTTGGTACTTGAAAAGAATGTGTATTCTGCAGTTAATAGGTATAGTTTTCTATCAATAACTGTTAGATCAAATTTAATTATGGATATTTTAAAATCTTCTATGTCTTTATTGATTTCTTTTGTCTGCTTTTATATCACTAGCTTGAGAATGTACAAAAAAACCCTCCACTGGTGATATAAATATCTGCGTCTCTCTATAGCTCTGATAAATTTTACTTCATAATTTTGAGGCTATATTTTATGTGTCTGCAAATTTAGTGTTCTTGTGAATTCTGGCTACTTGAACATTTTTATTTTCATAAAATACTTCTTTCTATCATTGAAATGCTCTTGTCTCACAGTCTAATTTATCTTATATTAAAATGGCTTTATTAGCTTTTTTCCTATTATTATTGGTACAGTACATATTTTTCTATCCTTTTACATTCAACTTTTCCACATACATTAATATGACCTTGTAATTACCATAGAGCTGATTTTTGATTTCTTTTAACCCTGTATGAAAGTCTTTGTCTTTTAAAAGTTCCATTTAGTTCATTCATATTTAATGTAATTATTGATGGACCTGGATTTTAGCAAACCATACTTCTATATTTTATGTTCCTTTGTTCTTTTCTTCTTAGCATTCTTCAGTATTACTTTTTATTGATTTTTTAAAATTAATTATTTATTTGTATTATTCTACTTCCTTCTATTAGTTTAAAGATTATACTCATTTACTACTTCATTGATTATGTTGGAGAAAATGGTACCCCAAAGTAAAGGCCTCAGAAGCAGCTCCAGAAACAAGTTTCTCTCTGATCTTTTCCTGCCCTCCTGTCTTTCACCCCTCATCGTCCCCCAGGTAAGCCATAAAAACTAGAATTTCTCTTCTCCAAGGTAAGTCATAGAAGTCAGTGCCCCTTTCTCCCAAAGCCAGCCATAAAACCTAGAATTATTACTGTAAACTTCCTCCTTCTTTCTGCCTAAGCACAGGCCAAAAAGAAATTCCCTGACTTACCCTTGTCTGATTAGTAGGTTATAAGACCCTTACTCCGGAGGGGTCCTGCCTCATTCCCAGGAGGAAAATATGCTACACAGAGAAGCCAAGAAGAATCTGAACAGATGGGCCTTGCTTGGTTTCTTCCATCCAGTCTATTAATGTTAGATTATAGCCTTTTGTCCAATCATATTTCTACATGGCTGTCCATTCTTCATCAAACCTATGAATAAAACTGTATAATTTTCCCTGTATCTTTGAATCTTTTTTTCTCAAGTTTCCCATGTCATGTTAAACTTTGATTAAACAAATCCATTATACTTTTCTCTTGTTAACCTGTATTTTGTTATAGAACTGTCGGCCATAACCCTTATGTTGGGGAGAACATGTATCATACCTTTTCTGCCCCTCCATTTCTTATAGAAATGACAACATAGCTCTTTGACATATTGAAGTCTAATATTAATTTACATTTTTGTATTTTGCTCAAATAATACCAAGACCTGGGAATATTTGAAATCCACTTCTTTTATTTTATTTTAAAGGAAAGAGGATTTGGAAATTATTATCAAAGTAGGAGTGGCATTAAAATTTGAAAATTTATAGGTCTGACATCTAGTAATAGTAAACTGGGAATTTGAACCAACCTTCCTACTGAGGACAACCAAAGAAGTTGTACCAAAAAAAAAAAAAAAAAAATCTGCTGTTAAGATATTGGTAAGGCAACATGACAGTAAAGAATTACTAAGCTAAGATCCAGGAGAAGACAAAAATTCAGGTAGTTGAGCCAGGCATTTTGGTTTATTTTTCCTTTAATGGTCATTTTCCAATTCCAGAAAAAAAATAATAATGTAAGAGACTGAGCAGGAATTTTGAGAATGCAGTGTATTTATGGGTAAAACTGGAATTCAGGATTTCACAAGGTTGGGAGCTGTTTGAAACCTCTGTATGTGTGGAAGGGGTCTCCAAGGCTGAACATTAAAAGTAAGGGTAAAATGGGAATGCACTAGCTCCTTTTGGGACTGTCGTTGTTGCATTGTCTCAATTCCTGTAATACTGTTAACAAAGTTCTATATTGTTAGCTCCACTGAAGTCTGCCTGAAACAAACTAAATTTCTTTCTGAAGGAAGATAGTATTAGCCTAGTTCTCGGATTATTTCCACAGATAATGTTTCAAAGATATTCTTCAGCATACAATAAAAAATAACCAGACACACAAACACACAAAATATCATGAAGTTAACAGTAAAAATAGGCAACAAAAACAGACACATATGCTCTAGACTTGGAATAAATCAGATAGAGATTTTAAAATAAATAACCATGCTTATAGTATTCAAACAGGAAAGAGTTAAGAATGAGAATTCAGGCAGACGACTAGAAAACATGAATCTAGAATAGATGGTATTGTAGGTATAGGCATGTTGCAGGTTTAAGCACATTGCAGACATAAATTTAGATTGGATAGCCTCACTTTTATAGAACATCAAAGTTATTTTTCCTTTCATGGAACTTTTTCAATCACAGGATTCTGGAACATTGTATTTTCTTCTATGGTTTTAAATTTATTATTCCACTGGTTTCCATATCTAGTTTCTGTGTCTCTCCTCATGTATTCACCTGAAGGAGCTTTTGCTATATCCCTTCTCCAACTAAATTAAATTTACCTTAGTTTATGGTCTCACTGGGTCTTTGATACCTCAATGTCCTTGCAGTACTCCAGTGTACAGTTATAGCTCCATTGTATAAGATCTCAGTGCAGTAATTAACTATCTAATAGCATAGTAGTTAAGAACATAACTTCTGGAATAAGACTGCCTTGCTTCTTCCTCTGTAGCTGTGTGAACTTGGACAAGTTACACGTTATGAGTTGAACCACGTCCTCCAAAAAGACATGTTGAATTTCTAATCCCTAGTACATCAAAATGTGATCTTATTTGGAAATAGGGTCCTTGCATATGTAATTAGCTAAGGTAAGGTCATAATGGAGCAGGTAGCAGGGTGGGCCCTTAATCCAATATGACTGGAGTTCTTATAAGAAGACAGAGTCTTACAGGGCAAATGTCATGTGACAACAGAGGCAAAGATTGGAGTAATAGATTTACAAGCCAAAGAGTGGCAAAGATTGAAGCTCACCACCAAAAGCTAATAAGAGGCAAGGAAGGATTCTCGTCCATAGTTTCAGAGGGAGCATGGCTTTGCTGACACCTTGATTTTGGACCTCTATACTCCAGAACTGTGGAAGATTAAGTTTCTGTTGTTTTAAGCCATTCTGTTTGTGGTACTTTGTTATAGCAGTCCTAGGAAACTAATATATAACTTCCTTTTTTTCCTAGTTTCCTCATGTGTAAAATAGAAATAATAACAGGCCCACCTCTCTCTATTACAGACTTGTGAATGATAACATGCAGCAAGCAATAGAGCAGTCACTGGCTTTTAGTAAGTGCTATGTAAGACCTGTTTATAATTATTCTAGCAGATAAAATTTCACCTTGAAGGCAGGGGCTATAATCCACGTTTCTCATGAATCCTCCAACATGCCTAGAGGGGGGCTAAGTACATAACAGAAGCACATAAATAAACATTCAGACGTAGACATGGACTCTTTTCCCTTTATTTTATTATTACTATTTCTCAAGCTCCATTTTTACTGGTATGGTTTTGCATGTTTTAGGCCTTTATGAATTGTATTTGTATGTATTGGTTTGTACTTGCGACATTTTCCCGTGTACTTTGACAGCTGCAACTACAGGGTCCCTATGAAGTCTACTCCCCTTCATCTCAAACACATTCCTGCCACTTCTCACCCTGATGCTTGTGCCAAATCATACATTAACTTGTGATTTCTAAACATTGATTTGATTGTAGAAGCCAAGAGAGAAAAGGCAGCTAAAATGAAGTTTCCAGCTGGTTATGGAATTTAAAATATAATTTGTGGGTTATACCCCTAGCTTCACTACAAACTTGGTAAATGACCTCAGGCAACACACATACCATTATGAAACCTACGTTTCCTTACCTGTACAATTAGGAGACAGGATTAAATTCTTTCAAACATTTTATCAGTTTCAGTTTCTATGCTTAAATTATTCTGTGTCCTCTGAGTTCAACAATGTCAATGAAAAGCTGGATCTCGCTCATCCATCGTGGCCGGCGCGGCACATACAGGAGGCAGCAGGTATCAAACACAACATTTGTCTCCTGTTTGCTTAGGGGAGATGCATTTGTCTGGTATTTAATTTGGGGAGATGCAATAATGCACATCATTCATAGGGTGACATGCGTTATTGTTGCTATTGAACAGTTTGGTCTCTTCAGTGTAATTACCTGTGTGAGCACAGTAACAGATGTTTCCAAATACATGCTGTGTGCACACCCTCTTGGTGTATCTCAGATTACAAAGGGCCTGTTGTTCTAAAAAGTTTTTCACACTCATGGTGGAATAATAAAGTGAACAAATTACTTTTAGGTCATAATGCTTCATTTTTGCCTTTCAAGTCAAAACACTGTGACATATGCTGTTTGCTTATTTGGCAAATATTATATATAAGGATTTTTTAAAAATTAGGTGAACATTTCAAGCTGTAGTCAAGTTTTTGAAAGAAATCATGTACTCTGTGGTTTATTTCTTTTTTACAAAGTGTTATTTGATCACTTTATTTTGGCTTCTATGTCTACCATTTTGCTAAAAACCCTGAGTTTATCAATTACCAAAGCAATGACTTCATTATGTTCTTCATCCTCTTTCACCTTTGCTGCCTTTGAAACTGTGAACTGTTTCTCCTTTACTTCTTTCTTCTCTCTCAAATTTCTGTGATAATATATGTTTTTTTAGATTTTTCTTCCTATCCTACCAACAAAACTTTGATTTCTTTCTTCCCTGTAAAGGAAAGTATTTTTCAAACTTTTTGTGTTCTTGGTCCTAATCTCACTTGAGCTGTAGACTTATAAATTCTTCCAATTTTCTTCATATGATCTGGTTTCACATTCCCTCACCAATTCTGCCCATTATCCTCTATGCTATCCATAATTTGACATTGTTGCTCCAGAGTATTTATTCTGGTCTAACAGGACTCAACTTCAGAGACCCTGTAGTTCTGGCAATGAAGTCCAAGGCTCCATTAGCTACTTGGGTAGCCACATAATCCAACAGCTGGGTCAGGATGTCTAACTTGACATTTCAAAAATACATGTTTAATTTCCTATATGTCGAAGTAAAATTAAAAAAAATTATTTGATATGCTTGGTTTTTGGTTGTCCTTTTCTAATCATATTTTCTTCCATAGAGGATAGCACACAACATATTATAAATGAGCAAAGGTTTGTTGGATGGGTGAGAATGGTCAGAATCAAGAAAATTATCAAGTTATTTGCAGTTAGTCTATACAACGTTTGAAAAAAATAGTTCTATGTGCTAGACTCATCTGAGATAATTTTGTACAGCAATTATTTTCTGGTGCTAGAATTACGAGCTTGAGCACCTAACAAAAATTACAAGTTGCTTATCGTATTCTCTTTAATAAGTCAAAGATATTTGCCATGTACTTTCAAAATATTTTCATTAACTTAATTTCAAATAAAATAGGTTCTTCTTTTAATTTTCCATTTTTAAGTGTATTTCCTATTCTGTGGCTCCTTTGACTCTTAAAGTGCCAGCTGAAGAAAAATAACAGTATTGTGTGGATTCAAATCCAGTTGCTCTGAGGATTGACGTTCCTACAAATTCTCTGGGGTAAGTGTGGAGAGGGAGACATTGCTCTTCTGTAGATCCCTAGGTGTTTTCAGTGAAGAGAGTCAAAGCATCTGGCGCATAGTATTTTGTATTCAGCCAGCTTCTCCTAGGAAAGAGTGTTCCCAAGGAGTAAATTAGGCAATTAGTGGAATCATTAACTATTTCAAGCCAAAAATGTATCACTTTGTGCACCAAAGTAATAATGAGCAAATTAGTAGTCATGCAATTAGTGAATGTTCAAAAAGTAAGGCTGCTCACTTTGGACAGTTGTCCAATGAAAAAAGAGTTTGCTTCAGAATTGATTAAATTCTTTGGGGGAAAAAAAACTAAACACATTGGCAATCACTCACATACTTAAACAATATTGTATTCACAAAGCTCAGAGTACAGGGTTTGTCATAACATATTCACCGCTATCATATGGTACTTAATCAACGTGCATTGTGATCAGAGAAAGTGAGGTTCTAATATATTCTGCATCTATGCAAATAGCCAGCTCTGCTCATTATTGTCCACATCATGATCATAGAGGTCCTTTTGTCCATCTATAATCAGATGTTCCAAATTGAAGAAGGGAAGTATAACTTTTAGAATCATGACACATTGAGGAGATTACAAAACCTCTTTGAACCTACTTCACAGAGCTACTGTCAGGATGCTGTAGCACATGTGAAAGGAATTAGCATGTTATAGGTGTTCAAGAAACATTACTTGATTGTGAATCTTAGACCATCATTTACTATCTCTGATCCTCAGTGTAAATTCGAGCAAATACTGTTGGCTCTGCCTACCACTTAGTATTGCTGAGATGATCAAGGAGGACAAGAGTGTGAAATATTTTATACAATTTTAATAATTACACATCTGATTGCTTCCATATACAACACATAGTCTAAAGGTCAGTGATTTCAGGCATCATAGTAGCTTTTATTATTATTATAGCAGTACATCATTATTATTAACATGCATGTTTTACAGAATTGTTTCTATACCTTCTATTACTCTGATGTGGGTCATAATCTAAACCTATAATTTAAAAATTAACACAAATGACTATCCTTTTTCAAAAAATGCAGAAGTGTTTGTCATTTTATTAAGTGGTGCTTTTTGAATAATTATTTTGGAAAAAACATTATCAAGGTACTTGTCCTGTAGATTTCTAATGTATACTTTGTTGGTTTGTTTGAATTTTTGCTATCCTGTTTTTGCTTCCTTCAGTGGAAGTAAGAGAGGTTAAGGAGATGCTGCTACATTTCTGGATAATCAAAACTAAAAAGAATTGTATTCTCCCAAAAATAATTTGGGAAATTCATCACATTTTGATTTCTTAAGTGTGATATATTAATATATTTCTTAATGCAGTACAAAACAAGTAGGAATAGTCAAAGCACTTTCATCTGCACTAGAATGTTCATAGCAGTACAATTCACAATTGCAAAGATGTGGAAACAACCCAAGTGCCCATCACTACATGAGTGGACTAATAAAATGTGGTATATGTATACCATGGAGTTCTACTCAACTACAAAAACAATGGTGATCTAGCACCTCTTGTATTATCCTGGATAGAGCTGGAGTCCCTTCTACTAAGTGAAATATCAGAAGAATGGAAAAACAAGCACCACATGTAGTTACCATCAAATTGGTATTAACTGATGTGCACATATAGTAGTAACATTCTTTGGGTGTCGGGCAGGTAGGAGGGGGGCAGTGGGATGGGTATATTAACACCTAAAGGGTGCGATGCACACCCTCTGGAGGATGGACACACTTCAAGCTCTGACTCAGGTGTGGCAAAGGCAATATATGCAACCTAAACATTTGCACCCTGTAATATGCTGAAATAAAAAATAAAAAAATGAAAAATAAAAAAATGAAAAAAAAAAGAAATAGGCAAAGCACCTTAAATAATATTTATTTGTGAAATTTGAAAAAAGAAGCCATTTAGAAATTGGCCTTGTCACTTGGATTTGGAAAAACATTAGCATAGCCCTTGGATATGTACAGCTGAATCAACATGCTTTATCTGCATAGCTATAATTGCATTTAATGGATGGAACCACTTGTTAATGAAATGCAAAGATCATTTGATATGAAAATATCCAAGGCCTAGTTCATGCAGTGTTTTAAATTTGTTGAGAGCTTTATTTCCTTCCTTCCTCCCTCCCCCCTCCCTCCCTTCCCTCATTCCTCTTTCCTTCCCTCCCTCTTTCTTATTCTCTCCTATCTTCTGCTCTCCTCTTGTCTCCTCCCTCTTATGTCTTTTCCTCTGATCTTCGTTCCTTCCTTCTTTTATTTACTTCACTAAGCTTCCGGAATGTGAGCGGAAATGGTATTATGGAATATAAACTTTTTTTCAACTGGAAGAAAACAGGATATTGAGATTTTAAAAGCTTTTGCCTCATAGTAAGTAACCATCAAAAGTAATTTATTAAGGTTCTTAATGTCCTGAGAAAAGAATTTTCAAAATATATGCCCTACCCTCTAGGCATTTATAATCCATTAATAAAATAGATGATGCAGATATAAACACATAATTAGAGGAAGCATGGAGACAATAGCAATGCATCTTTAGAGAGGTACAGGAATTGATAGGGATTTCTTACAATGTTTGGTTATCATGATGTAAATGCCAGAAGAGGAGACCCAGGGCTGGTGTTCTCTCTCAAACTACAGAGCTATCTGATCTTAGTCAAATCCTTAAATCTCTTGTACCTCAGCTTTTTCATAAACAACATGTGGTAATTAAAACATGTCCTATGTTTTCTTAAGACATATTACTTCATTGAACTGAAAATTATCTTTAGTAATTCCTCCTAATTTCTTATTTTAAGCCATCGGTATCTATAGTCATGGTCCTCTTCTTCATCTGCTCTGTAAGATTCTTTCAGGTTAAAGAGCTCTCCTTTTCCTCTAATAATAATTTTATTTTCTAATTTCATTCTCAGAATTAAACTAAAAGTACTTAAACACAATCCATTTATCTTAAATTAAGTCTCATATCATAGTGTTTTGCATTTGTGTGGGGGAAGTCTTTTTCCTTCTCCCTCTTTTTTGCACCATATTATAAAGATATTAATATGAATTATGTATTAGTTATGACTCTAACTCTTAAAGAATTTAAACTATAAAACAAAATGTTAAGTGTAGCAAGGAGTACTATCTGTTGCCTTCTCCAATTATTGCATATTACAAACTTACTAATTCCTGTTTTTCTGTTCCGCTGTGAAGTCCTTTATTTATTTATTTATTTATTTTTTCCGGGAAAGACTGAAATTCAGGCATAGACTACATTGTTTAAATTGAGAACTATAGAAGGGAGAAAAAAAGGCAAGAGGAAAATACAGGTGTGCTTTTTCCATTAGATTCTCTCCTCTTTTACTATCTATCTTATGGCTTTCCTTTCAACTCACAGACCAACTGGTGGGGGAAGCCTTCCTGATCCAGTCTTGCATTTGTATTTCCTTAGCCCTGCAGTGATAGTAATAGAAATGCTTAGATCGAGAACAGAGAGAGAGTTGAAAGGAGACTGAAATGCCTCTTTTATTCTCAATAATATAGATACTACATTTGAGGTTTTGTGTAGAAGCAATAAGGATTTTTTCTCTCTCTCTTTTTGGCAGAATAAATATGGGAGGAAGTGAGAGCTAAAAGGCAGTATGGATGGGATAGACTGGTTCAGGTGGCCACTGATCACTCTAAGGGCATAGATGTGAATACAAAGGTAATCTTTCCTTGTCTACTTTAATTATGTTCCTTCAACATGTTACAGTTTTATCTTGCTGAAGGAACTGGTCCTCACAAAATGCCTAATCTGTTCTAATAATTTAGCAGCCTCCTTCATACTCTCTTTGAACACAGATGTTTAGAAGTTACCTAAAAGTGCTTAAAGATGTAAGGGAACTGGTACTTGCTCTTCCTTTGGATTGTTACGTTCGGAAGATGGAAACGTTGTCTAGGTGGCTCCTGTTGTTTCCAAGGCTTCCCTAGAAGCAATTGAGCAACTGTTAATAATACACAGAAAATATAAATAAATTCTAAAAAAAAAAAAAGGAGCACTCGAGGACTACCAAACCCTCCTTTATCCTAACACTTTTCATTCATTGTCCTAATTCAGAGTACTTTTTAAAAATAACTTTAAAAGGAAAAATTCTTTGTTTTCAAAATAAATATTATATGTAATGAATAAGCTTTCCATGTGTAATATACATAACAGATAAGAGAGCATTCATGGCCCCACCTCCTCAATGTCTCCTGAGACACAACTATTAAACCTTGGGACTTTGTTGGACACCATTTAATAGCCGCTGTAGCTTGGCTCAGGTCACTCTTTCTCTTCTTAGAATCTCTATAAAACGCATTATAAGCTGCCATGGCTATGCATGTTCTGTCACTTACTGTTATATGACTTGAAACAATTTTTCTCTGAGACCCAATTTTTAGAATTTGGGAGATAGGGATGTCAGTGAATCTCACCTCTCATTTCTCATCTGAATATAAGATAGACATAGGTGTCATGCATAAAGAGATTTAAAAAGCCCTTATGTTCCTAATAAAGGTTTTGTAGGTTATGGTTTCAGTGCAAGCAGATGGGGGTTGTGATTGCTCACCCCAAGCCACCACCTGTCATGGCTGGACTAGACAGACTTGCTTGGTCACAGGCAAAACTATATAGCTGCAACACAACCTTGGGAACAGCGCCCTTACACAAAGTGCCTCTATGGCCAAAAGAGCTGATGAAAATACACCCAGTCTGCAGGCAGCTGGATCCAAAAAGAGGGGTAGGAGAAAAAAGCCTAAATAGGCATGGCTAATTCTTTATCCCAGACTTATGAACAAAAATAAGTTACTTCCCCAGAGGTAAGTCGTTAAAATGTGAAGAAATGCCCAGGGGGTTACTCTATTAGAGTTCTCTCCATATGGAAGTACAAGTGGGAGGCCATAAATGCTCCCCAAACATTCCTCATTTGCAATTTGGGTCAAATTATTAATATATCCACATGAGAGGTTTGTGTAAATACGGTAATGCTTTTGAAAACACTTATATCCTATATACAATATCATTCTTTTTGTTCTCTTAATTATTGTTATTGCTTGAAGATTCATTTTATTAATATGTTTTATATATCTTGCTACTTAATGATCATTTCCCCAAAAAGATTGCCAAGCACATTACAAACATCAGACAGTTAATTTGACTACATTATATGGATAATTTCTTTTACATGCATGGTATAATATAATTATAACTTTAAATGTTTAGGATTATGGATTCACTTTAAAGATGATTGATTGTCATCGAAATTAAGGAAGGAAGGAAGAAACAAAGGAGGAAAGGAAAGAAAAAGGGAAGGAAAAATACAATTAAGGCTGATATACCTTGGTTAAGAGGTTTAAACTACTAGGTTTTAGGTAAAGCAAGCTCCCCTAAAATCAAAATAGGTACCATTAATCAACTTTTATTATTAATCTAATATGTAACTTTTTAAAGAAGATCTGCTCTTACATACTATTTCCTAATATCATGTTCAGATATCAAATACATTTAAAAAAAACATATTTGTAAAACATAAGCTTTTGTATATAATTTGATAAAACTCTAATCCTTAACTATTTGTAATTATCACAGTATAATGTGATTTTATCTTCATAAAATCATAGCACTCTGTTTTAACTCTCAGTCTGTTGCCTCTGGAAAGGTTGTTAGTTCCAGAACCTTAAGATCACTTGGTACTGCAAGACCTTATAGCTTTTTGTTTTTATCAGTAATGGAACTGAAGGTTCCACACGTAGTGTGCACTGCACACTATAAGCATAAAGTGCTCGTTAATCTCACCTCCTTTTCTCACACAGTCTTCATCCACTCTATCCTGTAGAAAAGGGAAGAGGAGCAATCTTGTAGCAGCATCGTGCTATAAGGAGCAGGAAACCATCATGACTTATTTTGTCTAAGTCTAAAGTGAAACCTAACCATAACCGTTTATCGCAGAAGGGGAACCAGAAGCCTAATATTCAGAAAGACACGATTTCCACTTCCTAATATTTATTTTAATAACTGCAGTTTAAAAACTGTTTTTAATGACTATCAGTTTTAATAACTAAAACTGGGGACTTTGTGGTATTTATTTATAACTTTTTTATTGTAGTTACTAAAGTAGACTTTCACACCTCTTATGGTTTTGAAAAACTGAATTGCTTTATTTAAAAAAAAAATCATTGCCTCAAATTCTTGCCAGTAATAGTAAATACACTAACATTTTTTTTTAAGTGATAGAAGAATTTTGACTAACAAAACAGATTTTTTTTTTTTAATTTCTCTCTCTTTCTCAGATAGGGTTTTGGTATCAGGTAGCCTTGCTAAAATGTGTGGTTGTGGAAGAGGAAGAACATATATTCCCCAGACTAAGCATATATTAATAGTATAGATAGGTATGGCGGTCTGATTTCTCTGAGTCTGTTCCCTGGCAGCTTATTTGCAGATTCCTGGAAAATGGCCAACATAGAATGAATTCTGAAATGCTCTGCTAACCCATATGGAAGAACATGTTTGTTTTCCCAAATAGCCAAAGAGCTCTGCAAGGTAAAGCCTGTCTTTCTATAGTGCTGAATATTTCCCTAAGGTGAAGTCTGCAGGAGGAAGCACAGATGTTGCCATAGTGGCATCTGAGGACAATGGGAAGACACATGGCTAGACGAAATGGACCACAATATGAGCGTATTGGAGTCTGGGGAAGACAAGCAGTGCTCTGCACAGCATCTCTCTGAGCACTCGGATCTTAGGTTACTCATAAAGGCCAAGAAGACGAGAAAGCCCTAGAGATAAGCATTGGTAGCAGATGGCTATTTAATGAGACATATCAGTATTCAGAGAATATGGAGCATAGGATTGTAGCACAGAAAGGAAATTTGGAGATTATTTTATCCAAATTTCTCACTTTATAACTGAGAAAATGGACTAAGACTAAAGTCTTGGCTTGCAGAATTTCTCACAATGAGCTTATAGGAAAAGGAATGCTAAGATCTGCTATGAAAAATTTGAAACAACTTAAGGGTCCATCAACAGGCGAATGGATAAGTAAAGTCATGTTATTTCAACAACTGTGTTCAGGTGAATATGATGCATGGATTAAGTATGGATCTCACAAGCTTCTGAAACTGAACATGGAACCACATCCAGACTCTGTGAACTGAAAATGTGAATGAAGTTGGTTCCCCACTTGCTCCTGAATTGGGGGCAATTGCCTTAAAAAGGGGAAATGGAAGCTGCAGAGGTAAGGGACAAACATTCATGACAAAAAAAAAAAAGAGAGAGAGAGAGAGATTGTGTTTTCCAAAAGATTAGCTACTTCGTCACCCAGCAGAAAGATGCCACTTGTTGGAAAAGTGATCCTGTCATTGTTTTCAGAATGAGAGAATTGCTCACACAGGCTGCCACCCTAATCAAGAGAGCAAATCATTTAGTACAAGAAAGACAATGAATTCCTCTTAGCAGCCATTTTTTCCGTCTGTTTTATTCAGAGAGATTCTGAAAAAGATATCATAATGGTAAAAATAATAGCCCCAATTAGAACTCTCTTTGAGCGCACACTATGTGCCAATTTATATAGACTATTTCATTCAATTCTCTCAAAATATATGTAGGAATTATTATTCAATTTTATAGATGTGCCAGTTGAGAGAAGTTAAGTTGCCCAAGTCATACAACTAAGAAGTGGTGGAATTTGGAATCAAATGCAGAGAGTAAGACTCCAGAACTTCATCTCTTTTGCTGCCTCTAACTTCTATTTGGCAAGGAAAAAAAAAATCATTTTCATCCTATTCATCATTTTCTGCAACATTTTGTTTACTAGTATGTTTGATGTCCGGAGTAAACATTCAGATGATTTCTACCTTTCCCCCTCCAACACACACACACACACACACACACACACACACACATTCTGGGGTTATGGAAACCATGCCTCACTCTATAGGGAGCAGTTGTCCTCTTTGAACTGTAAATGAAGTGTTAGCTCAAGTCAGATTTCACCCACTGTGCTAACCCTGAGCCAGATCCTATGTTTTCCGCAGCCCTGAAATTCGCTGTCAGGATTCTGTATGCCACTTATCGTCCTTTTAGCCTAAGTCTGAAGGACTATATTGATTCTTCATTTGGATGAGCAGGTGAGTTTTTTTTCTCACCTCAATTGCAAGCATCTGAATAGTGCTAGATAATTCTAATTAAACCTTCCTAACCCAGAGATGCACCACATTCCTGCATTTACAGATTTCTTGCTTATGCTTTTTTTTCCTTCTCATAGAAAAATTAGAAACATGTTTTGTTTTCAGAATTAGAGGATGCTCATACAGGCAGGAGGCATTATGGCTGTAGAATGAAACATCTTGAAGAGACCTAAAATATCACCTAATTCAAAGAATGTCACCCATATGAATGAAGGGCATGTGCCAACAAGGGGGCAAAAGAATCACTTGAGAATTCTTTAATATAAAAATTCACATCCCACCTCCCAACACACACAGTCTACTATCATCCCTAGGAGCATCTTGTCTCCTGCAGCCTGAAATTTACCTGAAATTCACTGACTAAATGAGCCATCATTATTAGGGAAAAGGTGACATAAACTGTCATCGCAAGACCGGAGTACTATGTCAGTCATAGACTAGTAAGAAAGATGAAGCCCCCATATGTCAGGCAGAACAATAGACAGGATTTAATAAAGAGAATTAGTTTACAAGGTTGCTGGGAGGACTGAAAGTCAAGCATGGGGAAAATGAGGTCACCCAGGAATTAGCCATGGCAGAAAGCCTGTGTCTTTCCTAGGGTTGGAGGGAAACAGTCAGAATCAGAGCCTAGACTTGGCATCACCTGGTGGGAACTAGAACCATGAAGGGAGGAACCACAAAAGGAAAGAAATTTCCTTGGATATTCTTTCCCCCTGCCCTCCTCTCTTTTGTAAGTCTTCTATGGGTTGAATCTATCCAGAAACCAGATGTCAAGGAAACCTGGAAATGTTAGCTTGCAGTATACGGTCCCCAACAATACAGAGCAAGAAGCAGAGAATGTAGATAAGAGAAAATAATGAATGGCCAGCAGAGTTAGGATTATTATTTTAATCCATTCCTCTATGGTATACAGGATTGCTTCAGTATCTCCAGATTAAAAAAAAAACTGCTCAACCTTCCTTATTGTCAAGTTACTTCTGTTATTTAAAATTTAATTCATTTTAGTATTTTCTAAATTCATTTCTGGTGTACTACAATTAGACAATTATGTCATTTGTAGAGGTTTTGGAATCATTATATTTTTAAACCTGTAAGGATACATTTGTCATACTTATTTTAGTGTTGACTTTTGATGATCAAAAAGCCAACATTTTATTTCAACTTTTAAATTCTTATATATTTCATTTTCTTGCTATAACACTGATTTATTTTATGATTGGTGTGTGGCTTTTATAAAAATCATCTGATACTCAAGAATATCTCCTTTATTTCCTATTTTTTCTTAAAACTCATGGTAGGGCAATTTTCTTCCTTCAGCCATGTACACCAAAACTTAAGAATCTTCATTCACTATTTTGAACTAAGTCTTATTAAGGTAGAAGAAAATACTGTGTTAAGGCTTTGGAGAGGATTAAATCTCTTTAATGGATTACTCAATAATTTCAAAAGTACAATAATGGCATTAAATCTACTCTCAAATATTGTATTGAGTGTCTCTTATGTCCTGACTCATGTTCTCTCAGCTCATTTTTTTCTATCAGCCATTTCTGCAGCAGCTGGCTTTGTGTAGCCAGCACTGGCAACACCTTTCCTTTCTGAGAGTTCTTTGATACCCAATATGGAAGTCTGAAGTAATCTTGATCATTCAGGCATGTACAGCCTAAACGTGGTGGGGGAGGTAATAGCTCCTTGGACAAGTCTAGACCAATGGGAAGCAGTAGCCAAAGCAGAAATGCTCCCTTCTTCCAACCTGCAGATATAACTATTCTGAGCCTCGGTCTCCACAGCTTTGAGAGGGTTCCAGCAGGACACCCACTGGTGTTAGTGGTAACCAACCTGAATGCCCTCTTGCATGACTTTTCCTCCTCTTCCCAGGAGTTGTTTCCAAAAATAAACCACAGTTCTTATGTCAATCTCCCTTTTTTTTTTTTTTTGGAGAACATGAGCTAAGACAAATAGAAAATGCGATTTTTATTTTTATCATATAGTTTATGTTTTTATTTTATATTTTTATCATAATGTTTATTTCCTTTGCCAAAATTACCAAAGATCATTACAAAATATATATGTGTACCTTGCACTTTTCAAAGGATTTAAAGACCATATCTATTATCTTGAAACCATAAGGTAGGCAAGGTAATTAATATTTCCTTTATTTTACAGGAAAAAAGCCACTAATATTCAGAGAGGTTAAGTGATTTGCTCAATTTTTTTTTTTTCCGTTTGGGGCCCATAGAATAGAGTAAAATTTCAGTCTGCTAATCTAGGGCTTGTTTTTAATATAGCTATAACCAAACAATCAACTATATGTCTCTTCCCATGGGTTAATAATGTTGATAGCATTTTCCTAAGAGCAGCTTCAAATGATGGAGTGGAATATCCAAGGACTTTTGAGAAACTGGAGTGGCAGACTAATTATCCTGGCATATAGCAATCATCAGTGATCCAATCCTCTATTATTAAAGGTCATAAGGTGAGAAAAGAGTCACAAAAAACACTCAATAGTAGAAATTTCAATCTGAAGACCAAAGATAGTCTTCAAGACTATGCTGAGTAGGGAATACTTCCAGTTGCCAACCTCTGCTTTAAAATTTTGACTTCAATAAGTG
Organism: Eulemur rufifrons; assembly: GCF_041146395.1. NCBI lineage: Eukaryota > Metazoa > Chordata > Mammalia > Primates > Lemuridae > Eulemur > Eulemur rufifrons. Next base: position 76,028,654 of record NC_091001.1, on the reverse strand, counting down.
GTGTATTTAAACTTATATTTAAAATAATATTTAAACTTATTTTTTTACCTTACTTTACCACTACATAATAAATACACAGGGAAGAAAGAAAGGAATCTTTAATAATTTTAACCACACTGTGCTTGGCATATTGGTTCAGTAATATTCTTCTAGTTGGTACTTAGAGTTTGCTTTTTTTTTTCATGGAGCAAATGCTTCATGAAGGAGTTTGGGATTAAAAATGATGTGAATAGATAGGATCGTCAGTGAATTGCCATCTTGTTTTAAGGATTTTACTGAAGGAAAATAAAATATATGCTGTTAAAGCAGAGATCAAAAAGTTAAAGATATGAATGGATACAGTGCTCTCAGCGTATTCGGTGCACCCAAAACCTGGCTGGTGACTGTGATTTGTTGCTGGGCCGATTAACTTAGGGTAGTTCTAAGGAACAGATAAAAATTTGTGAGGATTCAAGTGGAAATCATTTGCACCCACCTCCCTGTGATTATGCTTTAGAAACAAATTTTACTTATGAAAATATCAGTCTATTCGATTTGGTTCTGAGTGATTACATTTTCCATAGTGCAGCATAATTCTTGTTAGTGGCTACAACTAGCTAACAGTTTAGAACAGAAGCTTTCTTAACTTTTGACCCAGGATATTCTTAGAACATGGGATTTGGAGTTGGAAGGGGATCTTAGTGATTGTTTATTGCAGCTTACTCATTGTAAATGTTGGATAACAGTGTCCCAGAGAAGTAAGTGATTTGCTTACGGTGACCCAGGTTATTAGCATGAAAGCCAGAATAGAGACCTAGGTTGTCTCAGCTTCTAGTTCATGTCCTTTGCTGCTCTGTCATACTGCACTGAACTTGCTGGTCATTGTGTTGATGACCTCATTTTATCAATTCTTAATATTTTTGAACTAGAAATGACTTATTTGATAATAAATTGATGTTTTTAAAATGTTTTGTGAAGAGTAAATTTTGTTACTTTATTGAAAATATATCCTGAATATGTAGGATTTAATTTATATTTGTACAAAGTAAACAATCACAATTATGTCTTCTATTGAGGGGATGGGACACTGAGAAGAACATTTTCCTTAAAGTTTTCTCTTTACTATGTTTACACTGATATCTTATTCTTATGGTTAGTAATTCATTTCTTTTAGTTAGTCATTGCTTTCTTCTTCCTATATGCCTTTGAATTGCAAATATACCTAAGAAAGGAAATATATTAGGCCACTGATTCCTTACTTGAAATATGTATTTCCAGATTACATTACAATAACACGGAGAACAAAAGGATTGAGAGGAAAAGAAACATCAAACAGAAAAGAAAAATCAAACGCATGGAGAAGATAAATTAGAAAAAGCACTACAGACAAAATTTGTAGGTTGAAAGGGACCTACCAATCTTTTACAAGCTCCATCAAGTTCTTGAAGCCAGGTGTGATAATTCAAACTCTTCCAGTAACAGGGAGCTTTGTACATTCTGAAGAAATTTATGCTATCTAGAAGAACTGGGATAATTACTTTAGATGGCCTTTATATTGAACTGAAATTTGTTATCTAGTAGTTTCTTCCATTGGGTCTCATTTCCTCATCCATTTGAAATGTTTCCCAAGAATATAAAAAATGATCTGTCCATAGCATGCTTCCTTTTTTATGGGCTAACTATTCCCATTTCCTTCTGGGAGTATGATCCATTCTTCCTATAGCTGTTTGTCTTCCATGGTTGGCCTTTGCTAAAGAGTGGGGCCCAGAACAAAACCTTATTATCTTTGCTAGAGCTAATTTTTAGAAAGTTATACTCCAGTATCCTCAAAAATATCAAAGGGAAACAGCTTATTTTTTTATTTTTGTATTTTAATCCATGGAAGTGAGAGTTAAGGAAAGTAGTACTCTCTGCAAAGTCTTGTGCTGAGAAAAAGGATCAGTGCAATAATGACTTTTGGGTATTTTTAAAAAATCAAATTGAAGAAGTCTTACAACTCCCAGGAGATATAGATAGACATAAACTTCCAAAGGTGCCAATTAGGGATCCAGAAGAAAATTTAAGATTTGTCCCACTGGGCAAAAAGTAGAATTGGAATTAGAATCTAGAATACAAACTCTGAAAATTTTTTCATAAGTTTTTAAACCTCAGAATAGTTCCTATGACTTGCCTTTCAACTTGTTGAGTATGGTGAGAATGTCAGTGTGTCAGTCTATACACACAGTCCTTCAGCCCTTTTAACACAATCTATTCATGACCAGGGAAAACAACAACAACAAAACCAAAACAAAACTTCCAGGGAAGATCACTGATTTGTTTTTTATTGTTACATTACTGGTGACAAATCCTTTTCCTGTATAGAACATGGGAACTGCAATTTTTGCCTCATGTATGTCTGAGAATGCACAGCTCTTAACATCATCATGAAAACCAACCTACTTTAGAGGGAGCTAAAGCCTGGCCCCCAAAGGCGGTCAGGTGCATAATAAGGTATGTCGTGCGATCTCAGTGTGAGTATGCTCTCATTGATTAAACATACATGACTGAAATTTAATAATTAGAATTGATTAAGGTTTCATTCCCTGCTAACACACAAATTGATTTTGGAAGGGTAACTCACATAGCCTTAATGGAAATTTTTACCTGTGGTGAATTATTTGAGTAGCATCTGTTTGATTGCGGTAAGAAGAGAAGCAGAAAATTGAGGCTATACAAAGAAAGGGAAGAGTGAGACCTACAAAATTAACTTTGCTCACTTAACAAGTTTTGGGCAATAAGCATTGTTGCTACTGAAGTCACTGAGTACCAAACCTCAGCCCCAAATTCAATTCATGCAAGTCTCCTATTCAATGTTTCCATTAGCATAGTTATTCCAAATACTCTTTCCCTATTTTCATTACCCTTTTTTCTGTTACTCCCCTTCCTGTCAATTTAGTTCATATCCACATTTTAAAATTATCTCTGCTCTATCTTCTCTGGGCCTCTGCCTACACCACCCCATCTGTCTGGAATGCTCCCATCATCCCAACTGGAATGCCTTCTTTTCATCCGTACATCTGAATTCTCTCGTTTTGTAGACAAGGAGATATGAGAACTTCACCCTTATCCATACCTTGCAGATAGTATGCTTGAATCAACATTTTCTAGTCTGGCCACTAACTATTTGACATCCTATAATGTTTTATCTGTTTGATGTGTTGCCTATGCAGTTGTTAGAGTCTCCAATTCTCTAGGCTGCCTTTCATTATAACTGCATTAGAACACAAATTCCTGGAGAGAAATTTTTAGCTTGTATCCATCAGAGCATTGTAGTTACATGTAAAAAGAGGAGAGAAAAATCCTCCGTACTCGCAAATCTTTTATTCATCAATTTCCCAATCACGTTCCATTACAAGTCTGCTTGGTCATTTGAAATTCCCATTGTAATGATTCTTTTACTCTAAAATTTTATTTTCAAAACAATTGGTTAAAATGAACACAAATTTCCCAGAAAGAGTACCATTACCTATTAACAATCATTAGTTGACTATTAGACTTTAGTTTATCAGATTATCTTGACTGTCAGGTCACAGAGATTTGCTCCCTGGAAAATAGGACACAGGAAAAGGAGATGTGAATGAGATGAAAAGGCACCAGAAATGTTCAGAGAATGAGATGTCCTTGGGGACAGTCTTGTTCATAGCCTCTCCAAGTCCTATGCCCACTCACTAGGTCAGTTATCAATTAAGGCAGTGGTCCCCAACCTTTTTTGGCACCAGGGACTCGTTTCACAGAAGACAATTTTTCCACAGACTGGGGCTGGAGGATGGTTTCGGGATGATTCAAGTGCATTACATTTATTATGCAGTCAAGCTCTCTGCTAATGATAACCTGTATTTGCAGTTGATCCTCAGAACTAGCATCACTGCCTCAGCTCCACCTCAGATTCCTATAATGAGCACGCAGCCTAGATCTCTGGCATGCGCAGTTTCTAGTAGGGTTCCCACTCCTAGGACAATGTAATGTTGCCGCTCATCTGACAGGAGGCGGAGCCTATGCGGTGACATGAGCGATGGGGAGCTCCTGCAAATACAGATGAAGCTTTGCTTGCCTGCCCGCCGCTCACCTCCTGCTGTGTGCCTGGTTCCTAACAGGTCACAGACCAGTACCAGTCCGCGGCCCGGGTGTTGGCGACTGGACAGCAGAATTAAGGGACAGAGGGGACTGGAAAAAGAAGAAATAATGAAACATATTTTATCAGGGAAGCTAAGCATGTTAATGCATAATAAATGCTCTCTTATGAAGATGATTATAATGAAGAAGAAACACAGTGTTTCTGTAGTAAATAACTATTATATTCTTTTCATAGGCCACTGTAGTCTGTTTTCCCCAGCAGACAACTTTTGATTCTAGAACTAAAGATGTAAAAAGGTTGGGGGCAGATTATATGATCACTCAGGATCTAGGTAGTGATAGAAAATTAGCTCATTCAATCATATTCTCTTCAAATGGCAGTTTCTTTGCAGATTGGCAATGTAGGAGCAGTGAAAAAACACAAACTTAGAAACAACCAGATGAAAAGGTTTCATAGCTGTTCGTGAACTTTAGTGATACTTTTATTTCTAAGAAGGCAGGAGGGGCAGACAATTAGTTACTATTATGCAATTTCCTGGTACTCTTTTATTATGCTGATAAATATATCCCCTTTGACAAACTAGATAATGTATTAGAGCCTGTGATAAAAGCTCTTAAATGTGGATTTCCTTTTCCTTAGGGAACTAGACTGAGCATTTATTGTTCCTGTTATTGTTCCTCTGAGCAAAAATGTGAGTTTATATTAGAGAGTTCCAAAGGGAAGCTTATTCTCCACTGGGACTTTTTAATTTAAAACACACACTGTCACACATATACATCCCTCTATATGGGCCCTACTTTGTCGCGTAATTTATGGTACAAGATGCCTTATATTCTTCTGTTCTTGTGAGCTAATAAATGAGCTACTGGTCAGCTGTATTCTGATGTTCAAGACACAAACTTTTAAAAACTATTTTATGCATATAAAATATGTTTCAAATATGAAGAAAATAGAGAATAATAGCATTCCCTCATGGTTTTAACCTTCTTAATATTTTGATGTCCACCAGATCACTAAGCCTTTATGACAATTGTTTGAAGGAGGAAAACTAGGTAGTATTACATCTACTTTGCATATGAGCAAATTAAGAGATTCAGTGACTTACTAAGGTTACAGAGTCAAGTGGCAGATCTGGAACTAGAAACACTTTACTGACCATGCACAAAAAGGGACAGGAATTTAGCTTTATGATAGATGTATATGAAAATTTACACATGTATACAGTATATACTTCTTTTCTTTTTAAGGATTTATTGATACAGTAGGATGTGATTAAGAAGGAATGATTCTACCACACAAAGGCAATTATTAATATTATTCTTTTGGCCCCAATTATTCCAGATGTATGCAATATAATGTATATAATATGTATAGTATGATATAATTATTATGAACTGATATAAACATTAAAATATAATACGATAATGTTATATAGAATTTGGTTTGAACTTTGAAATTATTACTTAATGGCTAGGTACAAAAATTATGTACTTCCTGAATTTAAGTTTTCTCATCTATAAAATGAAGATAATAATAACATCTACATTATCTGATGAGTGGATTAATTGTTATAGGATATGTAAAACACATATAAGGCAAAGTACCTAGTTAAAGTAGGTATTTAAGAAATGAGAGTGATCATTATTTTTTGTTGTTATTCACATATGTATATTAAATAAATATGTCCATTACAGTTTTATAAACAAAAGATTATTTTGTTCACACTGAAAATTTTGTTGAATTCTGCATTTTTCAATCCATAATAAGCCATGGATGTTTTTGTGCATAAATGGATAGTCATAATTATTTTTAATGGCTTTTTGCTACGTAATGTATGGATGAACCATAATTTACTTAACACCTTTTGTATTGATATATATTTAAATTGATTCTAATGTTCTCCTACTATAAGTCATTCTGAAATAAACACTTTCATGTATATCTGTCTCTACATATTCATTTATTTCATGAAAATAAATTTTTCTTAGTGGGAATGATTCATCAAAGAGAAGCAATGGGAAGGGAGGTAGTTTATCTAGAAAATGATAAATTAGCCAGATTGTAGAGTGTCTTAGTCATTTCAGGCTGTTATAACAAAGTGTCATAGAGGGGAGGCTTAAAAACAACTGAAATTTATTTCTCATAGTTCTGGAGGCTGGAAGTCCGAGATCAGGGTGCCAGCATGGTCAGATGTTGGTGAGGGCTCTCTTCTGGGTTGCGAAGTACCAGCGTCTCATTGACTAGCTGTCTGGGCTCTTCTTATGAGGGTACTAATTCCCTTAATGAGGGGTCCACTTTCATGACCTAATCCTCCCACAAAGGCTCCACTTTCAAATATCATCACATTGGGATTAGGGTTTCAACATATGAATTTGGAGGGGGGAACACATTCAGTCCATTGCATAGAGGAAAAGAGCAATTGATTCAATGGTATATTAGGTATATCAGTTGAGAAGACTTCGTTTCAAGGAATAGACAATTTTGCAATATAACAGTGTTGTAGTAGCATCTCTTAGGGGCTTTTTCAGGATGTTAAATGCCATATCTCAAGTTAGTGCTCCTGTCTTAATATAATTTTCCTTATCTGATTTTCTCTTCTTTGATCCTTATCCAGCGTCCAGAGGATCCAGTCCCAGATATACTCCATTGGCTGTTGCTGGTACCTGCTGGCTGGGTCCTGTAGATCCTTCAGCATATAGTGCCTTTCCTCCGTTAGAAGGCTCTGTTCTTCTACACCTCCCTTAGAAGGCTCTGTACCCTCAGTTTGGTGATATGTGACTTGACTCTAGCTATTAGTCTGGTGGTTGAAAGGGGATGTCAGAGTAGATCTTAAGAGATACCAAGAGGACATGTATTCTTGCAAGGCAGATGCTTCTTTATCATTTTTAAGCAAATGAGGGGAGTTATAGCCTTTTACAAGGATGAATAAGCTACTTCTACAGCCCCAGATATTCTGGGCATTAACAATTTGCAAGTGTATTATATCAGATATCCCCATTCTGAAGATCACACTTTTTCTCCATCTAGGCCCTAACTTTAGCATAGCACACATGCCATGATTGAGAATTAGACCCGTTTTAGAGCCCTGCCACTCTTATAATTACATTCTAAAACTGACTTTAGCTTCTTTGATCTGTAGCTGCAGGAGAGATAATCTTTTTAAAAGTTGCAAATCAAAACCACGATGAGATATCACCTAACTTCAGTGTGAATGACTCTTATCAAAAAGTCCCAAAACAACAGATGCTGGTATGGATATGGAGAGAAAGAAACACTTATACACTGTTGGTGGCACTGCAAACTAGTACAACCTCTGTGGAAAGTAGTATGGAGATACTTCAAAGAACTAAATGTAGAACTACCGTTTTATCCAGCAATCCCACTACTAGGAGTTTTCCCATAGGAATAAAAGACATTTTATAAAAAAGACACTTGCACTCGAATGTTTATAGCCACACAATTCACAATCGCAAAGATGTGGAAACAACCCAAGTGCCCATGAATACACGAGTGGATTAAAAAAAATGTGCTATATGTATACCATGGATACTACTCAGCCATGAAAGAAAATAGTGATCTAGTATCTTTTGTAACAACCTGGGAGGAACTGGAGACCATTCTTCTAAGTGTAGTATCACAAGAATGGAAAAACAAACACCACGTGTTCTCAATACTATAATTGATCAACACTTGTGTGCACATATGGAAGGAAAACTCAATTGAAATCGAGTAGGTGGGAGGAGAGAGGAAGGGATCGGTAAATTCACACCTGACAGGTACAATGCACACTATCTGGGTGAATGGCACACTTACAACTTTGACTCAAACTGTACAAAAGCAAATCATGTAACCAAAATGTGTGTACCCCTATAATATTCTGAAATTAAAAAAAAAAGATGTGATGAGTTCTTCTGGCTTTCACACTTGGCCTTGTATTGGGGATCAGTTACCTAAAGTCTTTCAGTGTCTTTCTCCAATAAATCAATGATTCCATAGTATGCATAATCATTATGTTTTTCAAAGCTTTCTAACAACTCTGATATTGTACTTGTGAGTACATTTCCAGTCTCTGATATCCCATCCTAGTTTACTACTGGTAAATTTTCTAACATTGCATCACAAATGCATTCTAAGGACTATTAGTGTTTCACTTAACACCAGTGATGGCATCCTCATTGCCAGCTAGCCAGTGATGCAGATCCAAATTCCCATACTTCTTAGAATCATTTCTGGTGCCAACTCTCATGGATCTGGTTCTCTGGAAAACAGACTCAGAGACTTTGAAATTCCTCTGCAGGTTTTTTTTTTTTTTTTAGAAGTGATGTCAGTAATAACATCTATGAGTATGCAGAGTGCAGGATTGGTTAGAAGGAGAAGATGAACTGAGAAGTAGTAGCAAAGGAAGTTTCATCAGCTCCCATGGCAAGCACTATAGCCAGAATGGCCTTTTAGAGTTTTTCTGAATTAAGACAAGAGACAAGGCCTCAGAACCCATACCACAGCCATTTATTATATGCAGAATATCCTTAGGGAGGAATGTAACCTTCAGTGAGTCACCTTTCTACAAATATGAACTAACCCTGGAGAGGAACTCAGTGATGTACCACCAGCAGCTGACATTCCGAATAGTTGGAGGAATAAGCGCCTGAGTCCTAAAGATTAATCTAGGCGGCCCACAATAATGTCCACTATATTATTTGATGATAATAACAAGAAAAGAAAGGGGATGATAAAAGGAAAATTCATAGATTTATGAAAAATAAATATTCTGCTATTTGGGGGCACAGTACAAAATGGAATCTTAGTGTAGGGGAAAGTGAGAGCCTAGTAGTTTGTTACCGTGAAATTCTAGTCTTCAGTTCAAGGAAGAAAGTAAAAGACAAATGACTGAGAAGAGAGTAGAGTTTCTTCTCATTAGAACAAAGGTAAGTTTGTGAGAGATGTGTCAAGAGAGAAAGCACAGGTGAATTTACTGACAGCCATAGCTGATCAATATGAATAATACATATGGTTTATTAAATACATTTTATAAATCAGGGCCTGTAGCCTTGGAATAAAAAAATAAAACTCAAGGTAAGTCAGGTTACTTAACTACAGTCACAGAGCAAGTAAAAGCTAATTTGAAGATTACACTATTTTTTTTTCTTTTGTACTACACTCTTTAGTACAGAATGAAATATCTTGAAGTTTGAGTGCAAGATAGTAATTATGGAAAACAAGCATAAAGGATAAAAGAGGGAGGAGATTGAATCTTAGACCAGAAGCACATGTTAAAATGTCATGGAAGGGACAGGGTTGAACAGCCTGAGTTTGTTAATTTCATGGCCCCAGTGTTCCCAGTGTGGCTGCAAATAGTGAGAGGCTGTTGGGATACCAAACTGTTGACCTGATGAAGCTCTGCAGAGAGACTTCTGAAAGATCTCTGAAACTGGAGATTTTTTTTTCAAGTTTAGTCCTTTATCACATGATCTTTGACAAATATTTCTGTTTATGAGCTGAAGTAAATTTAAACAGGAAACTTTACAATTTTCTTTGTGATTACACAGCAGTAATTTCAGGACTGTTTTCCTTGGGAATCCGGATGGTAATTACTAAAACTCCAAAGCTAATTATGTTGTATGCTAGTGGGACTGTAGCTATGGATGAGAAGTCTTTTCCATTAACAGGCTCGATTTGTAGGCATCCTAGTTCTACTTTCACCCTAAACCATTCCTCTCCTTCTTCCCAGCCCCTAGCGGTAATGGGAAGCTATAATTCAATTAAGATGTTTCTTTAGAGAGGGAGATTTTGTTTAAAAAGATGTTGTGTCAGAATAGAAAATAATTTCCTTTTTAAAAGAAGTAAGCAATCAAGCCATACCCACATCATTTGAAAGATTCTGAAAACACACAGATGCTTTATTTTAAAAATGGCAAACTAGTTTCCATGAGGATTGAGACCTCCTTAACAAGGCAGAGCTAAATAGACTACGAATAAGCAGTATTAAATAAATAATCAAAAAAGGCATTGTTGTGAGAGCTAATATCTGGCACCCCACATGAGTAGGATGCTGTTTCTGTAAGCTGTTAAGTGTGCAGTGAGGTGTGAGGCTTCAAATATACAAGCATATAAACATACTTGGACAGGCAGTGTATCTAAAGCATATCACATTGAATCAAAGGCAGCTGTGTATTTTAACAATACCATGATTAGGTAAACAAAACAGCAAATTTGTTTAAATAGAATGTCACAAATTCAAATAAATAAGAATTTATTTAAGAGCGTTATTAAGCTGTTTTTTTTCCCCCAGTTGCTCTCTTCCAAAGCAAGAAGAAAAAATTAAACACAAATACAAAGCAACCCTGTAACAAAGAATGTAAATGGCGAAATGTCAAGACATGCCAGATTAGACAGACACAGCAAAAGCATTCTTGCTACATTATCTTATATCTTCATGGAAATAGGATGCATTAATATCTTTTGGAAAATGGGAATCAGTTCTAATCTTACCTCTAGGGCACACTTGCTTGCTGACCTTGCTCAAGGTCACTGATATTGCACTGTTTCTTAGTTTTCACATTTAAAATAAGGCAACATAAGTTATAAGGCTGGTGATGGGAAAAAGATAACATCTTTTGTCATAGTTAGAAATATCTGCAGTCCAGTAATATGATGTGATTTGATATGCAACGTTTCTATATCTCTGATAACAGCATAGTCCTTAATGATAAAATTTTACAGCAAAATGGTACTAAGGTATATTTAATTAGATCATGTCTGTAACATACACATTTACACTTAATTAGATTATGTCTGTAACATACACATTTTGATGGACAGTGCTAAGTAGTAGGAACATTGAATCTTTTGTTTGTGGGGATTTTGAACAGATGTTGGTTCAAATCTTGCTTCTGCTATTTACCAAACTTCTTGACTTTTCACAAAATATTTTAGTTCTGAATATTTCAGTTCCTAACCTCTCTTAACATTAGTTGCTTTGCCTGTAAATTGAGGATAACAGCACTGATATCACAGAGTTGGGAAGACTCAAACAACACAAGCAAAATACCTAACATTTGCGGAAAATGCTTAATACGCTTTCTGTAATTTCTACATGCCATTCAATAGGAAAGCTAAATATCATAGTGGTTCAAATAATTTTTTTTAAAATTCAAGGGAAACTGTAATCAAAATTGTTCTAGATTTTTAAATCTTTCTTTTTCCATCTATCACCCTTAGACAAGACACAGTAATGACAATAAACAATCTGCATTAATATTGGCTACTTATGAATGAGAGTTTGCTTTTATGTTGCAAAATAAAATTATTTCTGAAGTAGACAATCATCTCAGGTAGCCCTTATTGATATCATGTAAATTTGTTATTTCTATGACAAAGTAACTAATTTTTGCACATATTAGGCCCCCAATAAAAACATGACAATTACTTGATTAACTCAGCCAAGCAAAATATGATCTGATCATCTGATTCCAAGTGCATTTATATGGTATGAGAAAATAATTTGAAATACATTCACTAGGTGACATTTGAGCTTAACAGCATTTATACATCTCATTGATAAGGCATTGATTATTAAGGTTGCTTTACACCTAGTTATATTTTGGAAAGATATTAAAAGAAAACAATGATCAAAAGTCAGAGTTCTGGGTGCAGGACGAATATGGTATATTAATTCCTGAGCAGCTATCTTAATTCATTTCACACTCATTATACTGAAAATATATTGAATGAGTCCTCCTTAGAAAATCTGTGACATACATCAGTGGACAACATCCTAAATGTGACCCTGAAGCTATGAATGGTGAAAAACTTTCAAATATTAATAATTTATGACTTTTTTATTTAATCTTTAAAAACTCAAAGATTTATAAATATATAATTAATGAATTTCTTTTCATCAGAATTATACTCAAACAATATATCCTAAATTACAATTTTCTATTACACTGAAATATTAGCTCTAAGTGCTCATTCATAATTATGAGTTGATTTTCATGAACTTCTATGAAAATTAGGAAAAATAGTTAAGATAATTTTGTTGTCCACAAGTTTGTATTCATTGTTTTCTTTTTCTTTTGGTACCAGGTATATTTTTAATATAAAGGTTATAGAACATAGTCATGTCAGTAGAAAAACTAAGAAAATTATGATTTGTGGAATATCAGCAATCACTAAAAGAACTTTTCTAGGCTTCAAAGTAATATAAATCTTTCCTTTATATCGATTTTTAAGATTTATATATAACAGAGAATGAAGAAATGTAATTGCTGAATTGTAAAGAGAGATATAATAATTTTGGACTTTAGAATGGTTAATGAATGACTGGTTAGCCATATGAGGGGTTTCCAGGATATAAACACTAAATTTGGCCTCTGTACCTGCTGAACTGATAATCTCTATTGATCTGTGTTCAAGTTCACTCACTCTTTCCTCCACCACCTTAAATCTGTTGTTGAGCCCATCTAGTAAAATTTTCATTTCAGTTAATTGTCATTTTGAGGTCTAGAATGTCCATTTGGTTGTCCAATTTACTCACTATTTGTATATTTGTCTTTAATTCTTCAAACATATTTATAATGTCTGTTTTGATGATTTTACTCACTTAATCTAACATCTGTGCCAATTTTAAACCTGTTTCTATTGATTACAATTTATTTCCTGGGTACAGGTTGCATTTTTCTATTTCTTTGCCTGTCTAGTGATTTTTGGGTAAAAATTAGCCACTGTAGACATTTTATTGTAGCAAGTATGTATTCTCTTTTGTTCTTCTCAGGGTCATTGGCTTTATTTATTCTACTAGATAATTAACTTGGCTGAACTCAAACTTTAAAAACTGTCTCCTTGATGATGTGAAGATCCTGATATCTCTGGTCAGATTTGTGTACATGTGTGCATGTGTAAGCTTGGCTCTTTAGTGATCTGCTTGATACCTGTGTAATTTATCAATCAGTTGAAGTTTAAGTAGAAGTTATTTTCAGACATCGAAAACCAATAAGGCCTCCATCCTCTCCTGATAAGACTGTCTGTGGGTTGAGAAATTCATTAAAAAGTATACTAAATCCTCAACTCTCCCTAGACTTTCAATTTTTCCATGGGCGTCTTAGGTTCTCCCACATCCACACAAGATTTTTCAGTTAGCCAGTGATACCTGAGAGTGTCAATTCCTCCAACATTTCTATGGCTCTCTTATTTCCAAAACCTGCCCTTTACATTTTTAGCTTTCCTACCACTCTCTCTGAACTGAGTTCACCACCTCTGGCCAGTAAAGCTAGAAGTTTTGTTGCCTCAGCTGGAATGGATGGGAATGTCCCTAGTCAAGAAGATTATAAACACTTCATTCTTCTATGATATATAATAAAAATTGTTTATGAATAACCATTTCTTAATTTTCACCTGTCTTTGGTTATTTTGTAGTGTCTTGAAATAGTTGTTTACAATAATTTTATCTAGTTTTCACTTATTTTCTGGAGAGAAAAATCATCCAACCACCTCTCAGTGACATTAGCAAAAATAATGTCCTAAATGGAGATTTATAAATGTAGATGATATGTTCATTAGCATAATTTATGTTTGAAATTTTACGAGGAGCTGGAATGTTCAATCCAAGATATTAACAAAAAATCTGCATTGGATTTAATGTTAAATATGTCTTCTTTCAGGTTGCATAAAGGTAGAGCTTTATTGGTTTTCCTAGCATTATAAGCAACTTTGTTGCTTCTCTAGCATGAGAGTCAGTTCTCAACTCCTGATGGATAAGATTAAGGGGTAGAGAGGAGTGGGAAAGGAAAAGAAATGACTTTTCTGAATCAGTGCAATTGTAAATTGGCTCTGTGGTTTCCGGTCCTGGTAGACACTCAAAGCTTACTATCTGGTGGTACTTTTGTGGATTCTTTAAAAGTTCCTATTACCAGAATCTTTCTACTGAATCTGCCTGTGTTGTGGGAAATGTCCTTTTTTCTCTAGCAGGCTAATTTTGCTCTTTTTCCACTTTTGTTTCCCTGATAATCTGCCCTACCCAGATACCACTGAGGTTCCCACTTGCTGGCAGACATCCTCATGGGTAAAACTCTAAGTAGCTCCACACTAGCTCCCTCTCTTCATGACCCACATCTGGGCCATAGGAAATTATTTCTTACATATTCCTTGCTCTAACATATTCTGGGAGCTCTGACCTCTCCTAGTGTAGACATCTTTACTCTGGTGCCATAAGCTGCTTTAGCTTTTAGGTATAAGACAGGAACCAGTATATCATTTCCATATATCTAACTGGACTCTCCTACTGGTCCATTTGAAGCTCGCTTGACTTGGTGTTAGAAAGTAGCATCACATCCTTATCAGGAAAGGGATGAAGACACATAGTAATGGCCCTCAGCAAGTTTCTTTTCCCTTTTCATGTCCTTAATTAGACTGGGCATTGTAAGAGTTGAGAAATTGGTTAGCAATCATTTCCTTTGTAAATTATGCATATGGGGATATCACTTTGAAATTTCATATATACCCTGGTTTTGGTATCTTGGTCAAAATATAAGTTTTAATATATTATTTTTCATAATTTTCCATAAGACCAGATCACCTGGAACCTTTGAATACACTACCTTAGTGGTGGTAAAATTCTTATTGCTAACATTTGATCTTTTTGAATGAACTTGTATTATGTGAGCTATGAAAAGGATATTGGGTATGAGGCTTGGAGCAGAGCAACAAACTTAAAATTAAGGAGCCAAGAAATTAAAATCCAGGAGACTGGATGAAACTGGTCTTCTGTGCTGCTTCAAGAGACAGTGCAATGTAATGTCTAAGAGTGAAAACTCTGTAGTAATATAATTCTTCAAATTTCTGCTCCAGCATCTACTAGTCATGTTATCTAGGATTCCTAGCCTCACTTTTCCCATCCATAAAACCATAGAACACTTTTAAGCACACTTGAGTATGCACTATATCTTGGCTTTCACTATCATTATTATTATTATTTCCATTAAAACGCTACAGAAATATCAAGGGACAATTAAGTGAGTAGATATCTTCAGCAATATGGATATAAATAATCATGGCTGTTAGATGAATTCATTGTCACAACTACTGGAGGCTCTGGTTTGCTGGAAAGCTCTAGGTAGAGACTTTGTCCGGGGAATCATAGGCATAGCCATTGATTTATCTTTCTAGGTGAGACTGTGATCCTGTTGATACAGAGTTCAGCTCAAGAACTAGGCAAACCTTGCATGAATAGATCATTCCTATTCTTTTAAAAAGAATGTATGCTCTTTTTATGTAAGATCTGTCCTTCAAACCAATTTCTTCTTATATCTGTCAAGAGTCTGACTTACTGTAGGTGTCATTGGAAGCCACTTTCCACCCATTAAGTACTCTGGGAATCAAAAGAACAATTCACCAGGAAGTGTGTTTTCTATGTCCTCTTGATTTTGTAATATTTTTTATCTTTAATCTCACTGTGTATATGTGGTCTCTTCTCACTAATGCATACTCTGTCTGAAATAATGCACATTTCTGTTTTCTGGCTATTCAATGATGTATTATTAAAAATATGTGAAATTCTTGTATTCACAACCCATTTGGCAGTAATATAGTGCTCAGAAAAGCCTCTGTAGAATCTGTAAATGTATATCTTCAAGTATAAATGTTTATTTGTATGACTATACACCTATGGGCTTATATGAATGTGGTGAAAACATTTCATTTTTCTTTTTTGCTGAAAACACTAGGTATAATTTCAGTTTTTAGATTTCTATTAAAAAATGTTAATGCTTGCCATGTAATTAGTAACTAACTCTATCTTTACCTGAAAATCATTTAAGGTCACAATCATGATACATTTACTCATGTATTTATGTCTCAACATAGAAATGGAATAATAGAAAAATTCTAAACTTACTTGAACAAATAATATTAATACAATTGGTAGCAAACACCGTGAAGCAAAGTCAGACACCCAAGTTAACAGATATGTGAGAACTGAAGGAAAGTTAATGGGCATAGTTTTGTCATAACTGAAACACAAACTCAATATGGTATTTGTTATGAAATGTACTATGACTGGGAAGGGAGGTTGCGACTTAGGAAATTTTATTCCTTTTGCACACACACAACTACTATGAATTTTTCAAATCTTGTGATGTTATAAAGAAAGACAATTCATAAAAGAGATAAATACTAATATCGCCGATGCTAAATGAAACATATATTTGCTCTAGGAATTGCAGTAATAATGAATGGTCATTGAAAGATTCAGACATTACACATCATATGCACTATACATTTAAATATACATGTGTACGTTTATGTGTCTGTGTGTTTGTTTATGTAGGCTCTAATGATAGCTTGGACTTTAGTTAATGTAAAAATACAAAGACTTTCCTGATCCTTCTATCCCTCTTCTTTAATCTTTTAAAGTCCTACAAGCTCTGTCACCCACAATAAAAGCCTTTCCTGAGCCTAGAGTCCACATGAAGTGTGGTTGCCAAAGATAAAATGGACTTCAATGTTGCTGTTAAAAATAAGATTTGAATCATGTCTCCATCACTTATTATCTGGGTGACATCAAACTAGTTGCTAAACCTCCCGAACATCAGTTTCTTTATCAGTAAATTGGGATAAAAATACATGTTTATGGTTTTTATGATAATAAAATGAGAAATGTATGGAAAGTACATGGATCAATGCCTGGAACATGAAAGGATTTCAATAACTGGTGGTTATTATGGTTGGTATTCATTAGTCCTGAAAACACCTCAGTGCCAAATTGTTCTTTGTTTTATGTTTGTTGATTTTTTTCTCATCTGTTTTATAAAACTTTCTTGCACATCTTTTCATTATTCTCAAGAATAAGCCCACTAATAAGCTCACAAAACTCAATAAATCCTTTTTGCTTGAATAAAGGAAAATAATTTTAAAGATCGAAGGGATCATAAAGATTATCTATTCTGTTTCCCTCTTTTTCACATGGTGTGGGTGAGTTAGATCTAAGTGACTTGCTCAAAGTCACCAATTTATTTTTGAAAGACCAAAAAACCAGATTCTAGGTTTTCTGTTCCTTGGCTGTTACTGTTTCCACTGTTATACGTCACTTTATAGCATATAAAAACATATGAAATGATAGATATACACATATATATATTTTATGGTTATAATTTAAGTTGCAAAATATGCTCTATACAAATGTATCTGCCCCAAAGAAGTTAAAACACATCTTAATGACATTTTCTATTTACTGTAGAAATTCAAGGGTCTCTGTCTGCTTCACATTCAGAACTTCTTTGACTGTATCCAAGACAAGGAAGCACGTGACTCCATCTGTAAGACAAATTCCTTTGTCATCATTACTCATCTACTGCTTTCTCACTCTGTAGTTTTGGAAGGCTGGTCTTATCAACAGGAAAGTGAGAAAACTGCCATCTGCTCAGGTTTGGTTTTTTTTCCCCCAAGAAAAGGCAGAACCCTTTCTTTCCTCTTTTTGACAATTAATTTTTACTCAGTGTCTGTTTTTAAGTTTAAACAACTAATCTTCACATATCAAGAAGTTAAGACATCCAGTGTTTTAAAATAGTCTCTCAGAAGTTTTAAGTGAATAGAGCTCTAAAATTTTACTCATTTAACATTAAATAATGCAAGATTTTTTTCTGTATGAAAAGTATATTTATACCATATATGTATGTATACTGTATGTGTGTGGGTGTCTTTTCTGTATTCTAGTGGGAGATTTCTATATTATCTAATTTGTTTTGATTATGATAACTGGTCACTGGATCTATTTTGACAAACATATATCCATGCAGCAATTTTGCTCTGCACAGGAAATAAATGCAAAAGGCAAATGTATTAAAAGCAATTGAACACAACAATGTAAAAATCAGAATTTATTTTTGTGTCTAAACCATATTCTTCTGTTTGTTTGTTTGCTTGCTTTTTAGAACTTAAAGTTAATTATACAAGTCACCTCAATTTGAGTTTTTCTCATGTTTCCTCATGATAAAATTTAGGTTATGTATTTTTGACTGGAACATGACAAAGTGATGTTGTGTCCTTCTCGTCGTGTTATAACAGGATCCACACATCTCTGATATTTCCGCAATCTGAGGGGAAAAACCCATATATCTATATATAGATATAATGTTTTTCCTTCTGTCAAGCCCATTCCTTTCTCTGCTTTTTTCTCTCCTTTCTGACCCCTATTCAAACTCCTTGATTGGGAGAATAATAAGATTAAACCTTTACCAAAGATAAATAAATAAAGCTTTTGTTTTCCTACTTGTACTAATCTCCAAGGGAAGAAATCTCTACATGCCTAGCTACCTGCTTGGAATTTTTATGTGTTTTAGAGGTGAGGAAGTAGAAAAATAATACATATGAATTAACGTACCAATAAATTATCTTGCCCCAAGCTCTTTCTCCCATATCAGAAGATCATTTTTGCTCGCTGCCTTGATAACTAAATATCCAACATATTGCTGCATATTTATATGTGATTAGAAACATCAGATTCAGCAGGGGTCAACTCTATGTAAAATTGCTTTCCTGCTGCTCTGGGTTCTTGTTGTGAAAGAAAGTGAGTGAGTAAATCAATTCATTCTAAGTATGTATGAATTTAAAGTGTTCACCCTTTCCAGGACATGGGCTTATGAATTGAAAGAGGGGAATGCTTAACTCTAAGGAATGCAACTCTAATTGTGGATATCAGGAAGATAATGTTTGGAGAAAATTCAGGACCACTAGAAGGAGGAACACAGCCTTTTTGTTTTTTTAAAAAAAGATCACAAGTTTCAACATATATTCTTGTTTATTAAGTAGGTCTGAGTCTCAGTTACTAAGTAGCATTTCTGAAATGGAAATTGTTTAAGTCATACATTTTTAGGTAGTAAGTCATTGCTGAGTGATATTCACCTTTCTGGGAGGTATTTCCAGAGCTGTTGCTGGATAACTAATGGGGATTCCCATTTGGACAATTTCTGTTTGCAGGTGGCAGTCTTCCCTTTGCACTGGGGGTTCAGAACCTAGAATCTTGACAAAGCATGAAACTCCTTCTGTTCATGCAGAAACAGATAGAGGTGGGAGTTAACATTCACTTGTAATATCCTCAGGGATGAAGTAGGCAATTATCAGCAGAAAAGGTAGCTGTCTCTGGAAAAGCTAGGGATGATGACTTCTACATTTCCTTACTTAATATGCACCAAGAAGTGGACATTGACCTTTGGAGAGTAAAGCTTTCATTTATTGGGTAACAAAGCAATTTGCTGTCAAATTGTTTCATCAGACTCTATTAGTCACCTGGGATGCAGTGGATAAGGATTTTAATTTTATTATTTTCATGGGACCAGACTGTTGGGACTGAATTTAATTTAGGAAGGCACACTAGAACAAGGATTTTCTGTAGATTTCTTAAAAAGAGTTTTTAAATTATTTTGAAATTATGGGTCATAAAAGGTCCTGTGAGATGATTTACTTTTTGTGAACCCTTAGGCTTGATACAGGAGGACATGTTCCAAGTGGCAGTTGTGCCTTTATGGCTGGACTGTCAGAGAAAACCTTGCAGGAGAATACTCTTCACAAAAAAAAAAAAAAAAAAAAAAACTCATATCCATCTAACAATGCATCAATTTCACTATTCAATTTTCTCTCCATTCAGGGTTCAGCTCAACTTAATCATGGACAGCATTATAGGGTCAGATAAATTTACTTGAGGGGACTCAAAATTGGGAAAAATGTTTCTATTCGATAGAATTCCCTTGAGCCTGTATCCATTTAGACATGAGTTGGTCTTTCATTCACATGACAGTAAAACTCATTACCCTACTTCAATCTGAACATCAATATTCCATATACGTAAACAGTATCCATGGCATTTGGATTTCTTCACAATCAGCAATACACATTAGCTATACATCAGGATCTTCCCTGAGAGTTCATCCTGTATTTTCTAACTCCAGCAAATAACTAACTAAAAATAATTAAGATAAAATCATGAACTGATTCTGTCTGTTGGATATTCTAATGCCTTTCTCTATGCCAAATTATACCATCAGAGTACTACAAACTCAAAGTTTACTGGTTTAGGTTCCTTCCAAAATGTCTTTTCTGGCCTGTAACTTAATATCAATATTATGTATTGGCCCTTAATAATGGTGATATCTGAAAAAGTCTTATCATAAGCATTTCTTCTACAATTTTACTATTGAATATATTTCTATCATTGTTGGTAAACATCTTCAAAATAAACTCCCATTATGTTTAACATAAGAAAAAAATTGTCAATTTTATCCTTTGACAGAATAGAATTAATTAAAATTCTATAATTAACCCAGTTCTCCATTTGCCCTCATTTTCAGGAAGCATAGGTATAAATTAATATCAGTTGTTCATATTTTGATATACTATTTTTTTTTATTTATTATTTTCTGCCCAATTTTGGTGTTGTATGGTACTCTTGACTTTGTCTTTTATTGAAAACCACCTAATAAATTTTAGGGACATGTGGGAAGTGTGTATTTTACAAAAATACTTTCATCAAAATAATAGTATTCTGAAAGGTAAAGCCACCATAATCTTTATTAAAAATAAACAAACAAGTATATTTTTAAGCAATGGGAGGTGGAGGGACTAGGATGGGGGCGATCATTAAAATTTATGTTAGTCTATTTTTACCTTCCCTACTCCCCTCATTTCTAAAATTTAAGCATTTAGTAACCTAAAAAATTGTTCAAGAAATAATTTTCAAGATGTTCTGAGGATTTATTCTGTCCAATGTGTCATTAGAGTTTGTCTGATAGCTTATATAGAGGCTCATGATGCTCTTAATGTAAGTCATGGATTCTGTTCTGAGATGGACCATTTACATTGGTTTTATTTTACCACTTCAAATAGCCCCTATATTTTAATTAATATTTAAGCAAAAATACACAGTTAGATATTAGGATAACTGGATATTTAAAAAAATCAGTATTTAATGTGCAAATACAAAAAAAATCAAATATATGAATAAAATATTCTTCTTTCCATGTAGACAGAAATACATGTTATTGGTTAATTTTGTTGACAACTAGAATATCAATCAGTAGTCACAATTATAAATATGAGAATAATGGGAAATATTTGCCCATAGTTGCTGGCAATTGTTGGGTGACTATATGTAGACATTCTTTTTAATATGTAAGTTAACATGCCTAAAGCTACTGTATTAAAAATACAAGATTTTTCTACACTTCTAAGAAGCATTCTTCGTTCAGAAAATTACCACTTATCCTTCCTCTTGTACCAAAATCCATTAATTTTTGCAAATCTAATTTTCTAGAGCATAGGATCAACAATATAGAATATACAGAATGTTACTATTTAAATTTATTGATAGAGGATATCACCTTGATCTCAGCAACTTAATTCTCAGGTCTGTCTTTTTGTGTTAAAAAGGTGACAGATCTATGAGCAAGCAATTAGATTGTATTATTCATTGGTTGATTTGTTTATTCATTTATTAATTAAACAACCACATAGTGATCAATTAAGATGTGTTCAGTAATGGTTTTACACTGATAAATGAGATAAGTAAGTTTCTTGCCCTTTAGAAGCTTATTGTCAGATGATAGAACTTGTCCTCTTTTACAGATCCCTTAAGAATTCATCTTAATGAATATCTTTTCTACTTCAAAACAATCTCTGATATTTATTTTAACTTGATTTCATCTCACAAAAATATTGGGATGAGGAAGTAGAGAGAGTTGAGTTTGCTTAGTACCAGCTTCTCAGAGTTGGCCAGTTCCACTTACAGTGAAAATATCTCTACGATAAACTGATTCTTTTTTTTTTCTTTTGAAACCCTCATCTTATCAACTATATAGGAGAACTGACGCTTCATTTAACATTAAATAATAAGCAATTATTTAGGATGACATGGCTGAATGTATCTGCTAGGAAAGACAGCCAGAAGATACATTTTTTTTCCCTCACCCTGCGAAGTAATTTAGTAAGAGGGAAAAAATAACCTAATTTCCTAAAACAATGTTTTTTCATAACCCAGGGATAGAAAGCAATAATTAGGTGGAATAATAATTAATAATCATAGAATTGCTATAATTAGGATCTTGCACGTGTTAAAAATATCATGGAAAGGAAAAAGCCTGTATTTCTTCCCTAGTTCCTGAAATTGGCTAAATTCTGTACACTGCTTGGCAGCCAAGGGCATTTAAATGGTTGTTTGCTCTTTTAATATGACACAAGAATGTTTAAAATGCCACGCCTAAATAGACAGATACAGTGTTCCACATCTTTAACGTTTACCATGGAAGCTTCTCAGTCCTGGCAAAGCTATGCTTCATGTTTTAATCAGTTAAATCAATTCGGTATTAAAGTGGTGGGCTTTTTGTTGTTGTTTTAATCAATTTGTTCTGTACAGTTTACAAGTAAAATTAATTCAGTACTCAATTGGGATTCATTTTCAATTCAATTTCTTGACCAAATTGCATTTTTACATTAAATTACATTCTATGGATCTAACTGGAGTGTGATTATGATGATTAATAAGGCCATGTAACTTCATAAATGAACCATAATTGGCCAAAGTGATTGGTAAGGTAAATCCCATTATAAAGGATCTAATTTGAAGATTGGAAATAGGTGGGTAAGTGAGGGGTTTTATTAATACATTTCCTTATCAGTGGTTTTGTGCAAATATCCATTAACCTAAAGGGATTATTATTTATTCACTTGTAAACTTGTTTCACTTAGCACAACCCTGCTTTTTTAATGAATGAATGAATGAGTGATTAACAATAGCAATTTTTAAGTGCCGCTTAAGATAGCAAAATAGTAATAATAACCCTACAAATAGAGCATAATTTCCCATAGAAAACATAATGTTTGTACTCAATTTTGAATGTATTTTATGGAAGACAAAGAGTTAAAAAAAGTCTATAGTCTAAATACCTTATGAATCTCATTAATAGACACTTAAAACACTTAAAAACATAAAAGAACATGAACACACTTAAAACCATGAAATAAATTACATTATAGTACAATGGAATTTATTACTCATTATAATTAGTACCATTTTAATGTAAGATTGACTTTATGAATGGATTACAAAATATACATTATATCTCCTGGAAATTTATGCATGCTGTTTTACTTCCACCACTATATAATGCACAAATAATTTCATTTTAGTTTACTTTTGATAATGTTAGTATCTGGGAGAAGGCAAAAAATAATCCTTTATTCTCCAGGTTGTCTTTGTGTAGCCTTTCCCTTAATATATTTGCAGCCAAACTGTAGACACACAGGTAGGGATATGACACGTAGGCATTTGGGCAAGGTCTTTGCTTTAAAAGCATTAGGCAGGTCAACCAGACAGCTATACTCCCTAGAGTTCTTGAAACTCTTGCCTGACGACAATGTAGATGGTGCCACGAAAAGAATTGTAGTAGATGGGATACTTTTAGTTGCAAGTAAGGAAACAAACCAATGAAGTAAAACAATAACAACTACAAAATCTTATATTTGTTTACTATAGCAAAATTGTTGGCTGACAAAAATTAGAATAGCTTAAGCCATAGCAAGTGTTTAATTCCTCTGAAGTTCTCTACGTCTGCCCTATATTTTATTAGGTTCCTAGGGATGTGGTAACAAAGTGTCATACACTGAATGGCAGAACACAAAAGAAACTTATTCTCTCACACTTCTGGAGGCTAGAAGTCCTAAATCAAGGTGTCAGCATGGCCATGCTCTCTCTGAAGGCTCTAGGGGAAACTTCCGTGCCTTTCTATTCCTTGCCTTTCTCTTAGTTTCTAGTGTTACCAGCAATCCTTGTCATTCTAATCTCTGCTTCCAACATCATGTGGCATTCTCTTTTTTTGTCTCTGTGTCTCTTCTCATCAAGACAATCTAATTTAATATGACCTTGTCTTCAATTAATTACATATACAAAAAAACTATTTTCATATAAAGTCACATTCTCTGATACTGAAAGTTAGTGATTCAAGATATCTTTTGGGAGGACATAAGTCATTCAGATTGAATTCCCCAATGGCTGTGGTAGTTCCAGGTGTCACATATACTGTCTCATAACCACACCCTGCCTGCTGCCTTCCATTATTATCTTAAGGAAGGTAAAACCTCTGTTTCCCTAATTATGAGTAACAGAGTCCTGGGCTTCACTGTGACTGGACAAACTTAGGTCCCTTGCTCTCTCCTAAGCCTGTCATTTTGGCCAAGAGAATTTGGGTTAGGTCTGCGTTACCTGCTTATTCTTGAACTAAGATTGAAATTATCCTATTTGGTTTAGATGATGCGCATGTGTGAGGGAGGCAGGGCAGCAACCAAACCTCATGGCTTGTAGATAGAGGAAGAAGGATGTTACAGCATGCACACACATGGATGCTCATGTGATAACTACCATGTCTACTATAAGAAATTAGTTGGGGAATTTTCTGTGAATAACTATTGTACAGAATAAGAGAAAGTCCTGTGTGTGCACGCATGCATGTGTACACATTGTGTGTATATATGAGTCTGTATGTAACTGTATACATGCTCTGAAGGACATTCTTTGATTTATCCTAAGGCAGATGACCATGTGTCAACTGTTGTGACTGATAACTTCTTTTTTAAGGAGACTGACTTACCATTTGTTATCACGTCAATTTAGTATATCTTGATATTATGCAAGTTCTATATATCGGCTTAAAAGAATGTATAAATTTTGATGAATCCTTTTGAGGCATGGAGATGAAACATCATAAGGTTTAAATGACATAGAAGCCACATTTTTGAAGTATTCCTAAGGTCTCTATTTCAAAAAGGTCATCATTTCTGTAAAGAATTTTTCTTTAAAAATCAGAAAATAATTACAGTAAAATCGTATAAGGGTAAAATCATGAAAGATTTAAATTTAGTAAGCATTTGTACCACAGGATACATTTATTCTATTACTTCTATGCATATATAATAATCTAAAGATTTTAAGCATTTCTTAATCTGTGGATGTCCTTAGAAATTTCATTTTCATGACAATTTAATGACATAAACTAATATACTCTTTGATTATCTTATTATTTAAAAATTCATGCTATTAAAATTAGTAGTGACAATTTAAATACCCTAAGTACATCTTTTTCTTGACCAGTTGATAAACACTACTTTTTATTCCAGCTGTACTACATATTGTCTGATGCCTGTGGCACCCTGAACTTTCCATCTTATTAGTTACTCCCTAGTGGGTTCACCCACTTCTGTTCCCAAGAATTGAGTGAATTGCTGAGCTAGAGTTTGTTTTTTGACACCAAACCATATATGTGAGTTTCACTTATTATTGTAATCTCATAATTATTATACAAATAAATGAAATATGATTATGAAAAATATTTTGTTTCAGGTGAAATTGATTACTTTGAAAAGTTCAATAATCATGAGTTCCCAAAACAAATTGCTACCAAAATAGGTTTGGGTGAGACAACTATAAAGACTGATAAATTTGTCTTTATGCCAATAGATTCTATGTTCAGATAGCTTAGAACTGCCTTTAAATTCTAATTCTACTTAAAAGCAACTGAAACTGAAAGTTCTATATATAAAAGTCTTATATGTAAAAAATGTAAGTGTGAATATGCAAGAATTACAAAGTCAAACAGTAATCATTAGATGCACATTCAATGAAACAGCACAGGCCCTATATGAAAAGGTGATGAATAAACCCACATGTATGATTAAATGTACATTATATTTGTTCTGTTTTTAAAAATTATTCTCTACCGTATAACCCTTTTAAATTAAGCAACAAGCAGTTTTGATTGAACAAAATAAAAGAGTTTCCATTGAAATTAAAACATATACTTAAAGTGTACTTATTTCATTAGTTTTGTGAATTTATTTTCTTTTAGGGAGAAATTTATATAGGCAATATTCAGGTAGGCAGTGAGTATAAATTTTTTATTATACTTGACCTTAATTGCCATGAAAATCATCATTTCTTAAGTGGAATAGCTGTATTCTCAGAGTTGCTTCTGCCTTTTCCTAATTTTGCATCTATGTTCTGAAGACTCACAGCAAATTAAGCTGTTGCAGTAGAGGTGAGGATGCCATACTTTCATGTGGACATCTGTAAGCCAGCCTTTGCTTCACACAGTCTGCTGCTATGTTGTTCCTTGTGTCCTTCCAAGAACTCAAAGGTTTTTGATGAAGGTTTTTTTCATTTGGTGGTTATATAATATAAATTAAATAAGATACTGTATTTAAAGCACATTATACAATGCTTGGCACAAATTAGTCCTTCAAGAAATAAGAACTATAACAAGACAAGGATGCCCACTTTCATAACTTCTATTCAATATATTACTGGAAGTCCTAACCACAGCAATCAAGCAAGAGGAAGAAATAAAGGACATCCAAAATGCAAAAGAGGAAGTCAAACTATACCTATTTACTGACAATATGATCATATATCTAGAAAACCCTAGAGACTCTTCCAGAAGACTCCTAGAATTGATAAATGAATTCAGTAAAGTCTTGGGTTACAAAATGAATGTATACAGATCAGTAGCAGCATTTCTATACATTAATAACATCTAAGCTGAGAATCAAATCAAGAAATCAACCCCATTTATAATAGCTGCAAAAAAATAAAAAGACCTAAGAATATACTTAACCAAGGAGGTGAAAAATCTTTACAAGGAAAACTATGAAACACTGAAGAAAGGAATTGTATATGACACAAATGAATGGAAAAACAACCCATGCTCATAGATTGGAAGAATCAATATTGCTAAAATGTCCATACTGCCCAAGGTTATTTACAGATTCAATGCAATTCCCATCAAAATGCCAACATCATTTTTCACAGAGTTGGAAAAAACCATCCTAAATTTCATATGGAATCAAAAAAGAGCCCAAATAGCCAAAGCAATCCTAAGCAATTAGAACAAATCTGAAGGCAGCACATTACCCAAATTCATGTTATACTACAAGGCTATAAGTAACCAGAACAGAATGGTACTGTTATAAAAGTAGACACATAGATCAATGAAACAAAATAGAGAACTCAGGAATAAAACCATATACCTACAACCAATTGATCTTTGACAAAGCAGACAAAAACACTGGAGAAAGGATATCTATTCAATAAACAGTGCTGGGAGAATTGGATAACCACATGCAAAAGAGTGAAACTGGATTCCTATCTCTCACCATAAACAAAAATTAACTCAGGATAGATTAAAGACTTAAATGTAAAATCTGAAACTGTAAAAGTTCTAGAAGAAAACCGAGGAAAAATTCTTCTGGACCTTGGCCCAGACAAAGGATTTATGACTAAGACCCCAAAAGCTAATACAACAAAAGCAAAGATAAACAAACAGAACTAAATTAAGTTAAGAAGCACAGCAAAAGAAATAATCAGTAGAGTAAATAGATAACATACAAAATTAGAGAAAATATTCACAAACTATACATCTGAAAAAGGACTAATATCCAGAACCTATAGTGAACTCAAACAAATCAGCAAGAAAAAAACAAATAACACCATTAAAAATTGGGCAAAACAAATGAACTAACATTTTTCAAAAAAAAAAAAGATATACAAAACTTGGAAGTGAGGAATATGAGAGAACAGAGTCTTCTAAGTACAGAAACATATATTCATGACAAGAGTAGTACAGTGATATAAGCTAAGAGTCTGGTTCAACTATTGTGGTCTACTACTAACTTTTGTCCATTGCCATTGAAATAAGCACCTAACTTAAAATCATGGCATACATAAGACTGCCTTTTTAGTGTCAGAAAAATGATAACTCAGGAGTAAAAACTCTTCTCCATCTATTTGCTCTTTCCAAGGAAGTAAAGACATAAAGTTCACTTCTCATGCTCTTTTTCCAGTTATATTTCCTGTTAACATACAAGAAAATACAGATTCTAGTCTAAGTACTCACCTTTTTCTGTTTTGTTTTTCTTGGTTTTTTTTTTCCTATTTTATGTACAACAGTGTACTTTCTCAAATACAATAGCCTGTCTTGTTTACAAAAAGTCTCTACAATTGTACAAAATCCTTGAGGTAAGTTAGAAAAAAGTCTGGTGTGTGCTTATTAGTCAGTGGGAGGATCTGAAAGCACTACATCCAAGAGAAATATTAGGTTTTCTCACGTAAGAACTTGTACATCCTTGTCTCTTCATTCCAGGTAGAAAATTAATTATTTATGGCTTAAAAAGTTCCTTGGATACTACTAGAAAACTAAAGGAAAATGAAACAAAGAAAGAGGAAGAGCTAGGAAAATGAACAAACATAAGTCTAAGTCAAGAAAATCTCTGAGGAAGAAAGAATGGGCAGAAAGAAGAGAGACAATGACTGAGGCAAACTCAAAAAAGATCATTGCTTTGGTTAATCACAAACTGCAGCTTTTCCTTAGTGAGGTGAGCCTCCTTGCTAAGACTGTGGATTATGAGAAAATTAAATTTGGGATTCTTTTTCACAGTAGCCTATTGATGTTAAGTAACAAACTTTAGATGCTTTGACTTCCCCATAATAGGAAGATTCGCATTGGGTATAGCAGTTAAAAATATTAAAACTATAGAACAGAGTAAACTCAAAAGCCTGGTTATCATATTTTATTTCTAGGTAGTTTAAAAGGCAAGCACAGTGATAGCAAAATGGTTTTGATAGAAGGAATCTAGTAGAGGAAAATGATGGGGTACCAGTAAATAACAAATTGTTAGTGATGTAAACAGGAAGGAATAGCTCCAAATCTCTAGTGTTCAGTTGGATCTTAAACACTTATTTTTAATTCCACGCCCCACTAACTGATCAAGGCTTACTTTATTTTAAATTTTATTTCAGAATATTATGGAGGTACAAATGTTTTGGTTACATGGATTGCTTTTGACAAAGTTATAAGTGTGCCCATCACCCAGATAGTGTACAGTGTGCCGGCTAGGTAAGATTTCACTGATCCCCCTCCCACCTGCTTGATTTCTGTTGAGTTTTACTTCCTCCTGTATACCTGAGTGCTGGCTGGTTAGTTCCAATTTAATAGTGAGACCATTCTCCTAAGTGAAGTATTGCAAGAA
This sequence comes from Eulemur rufifrons, assembly GCF_041146395.1. Classification (NCBI taxonomy): domain Eukaryota; kingdom Metazoa; phylum Chordata; class Mammalia; order Primates; family Lemuridae; genus Eulemur; species Eulemur rufifrons. Next base: position 75,999,505 of record NC_091001.1, on the reverse strand, counting down.
TGGGAAACCAAACACTTATTAAAATAGATGTTATACAGTCCTAGGAACAGAAGAAGGGAACATCAGAACAAAGAGTTGGACAGCGCCCATATGGACCTATTGCAAGGAAGAAGGGCAATTCAAAGGAAGAGTGGTTGCTGAGTGAAGGTTGTAAAGTACTGGTAAGAAAGAAACAGAAAAGCCAAATATTACTTATTATTCCTCATTGTGTCATGCCTTGGCACTTTTGTTTTCTGCCTTAGTTTCTTCATTGATTTCACAAAGAGTCTTTTTTTTTTTTTTTTGGAGACAGAGTCTCACTCTGTTGCCCAGGCTAGAGTGCCGTGGCATCAGCCTAGCTCACAGCAACCTCAAACTCCTGGGCTCAAGCAATCCTTCTGCCTCAGCCTCCCAAGTAGCTGGGACTACAGGCACGCGCCACCATGCCCAGCTAATTTTTTTTTCTATATATAATTTAGCTGTCCAAATCATTTCTTTCTATTTTTTAGTAGAGATGGGGTCTCGTTCTTGCTCAGGCTGGTCTCAAACTCCTGATCTCGAGCAATCCTCCCACCTCAGCCTCCCAGAGTGCTAGGATTACAGGCGTGAGCCACCGCGCCCGGCCCACACAAAGAGTCTTTAAGCTCCTCAATAGATAATTCTGCTTTGAAAGCTGCTAAAAAAAAACTGTAGTTATATCCAGAGTCCACTCTACCTACCAATATTAGGGAGCATTTTTTATTTTTACACAGATTAAACCAACAGATCCAATTTCTTACTTTGCTATTATTTGAAACTAATTATGAGAAGAAGAAGAAATGAGCTGATATGTTGACTGTTAGTACCATATTTCATACAATGCTAGAGATAATTTTACTTGCCAAATTAATTCGATTGGCTCTGTTATGAATTCTACCACATAAGTGATAAACAGGTGCAAGTGCTACAAACATAAGATAATGATAAATGGCACTGTATCAAGAGGGAGGTGTAGAGATGTCAAATGAAATGTCACTGAAGTCAGTGCTTACCAGACTGACTTAACAACTTCACGGTCTGGTACATGAAGGGAACAATACAATGAACAGAATTAACAAGTGTGTAAGAGTTTCTTTCCTGTAACACAACGATGGCTCAGGAAACACAATCAGAGAAGCAGGAGAGATTCATAATTGCAAAAGGACCTAGTTTCTATCATTTTCACAGAAAACGAAAAAGGAATAATTGCAAAAGATAATGAAAAAGTATATTGCAGCAAAAATTTGTAATACAAGGTACGAGAGGTATGCAAATAAATGTGAAATACTTTACAGAGTTCTGGCACATAGTAAACACTAAACACACGTTGTATACTTATGATAGTCAAAAGGTCATTGCCATGTTGGGATCAAAATTACATTTGATTTCCTAAGTAAAGGAAACTGAGATTTTTTTCCCCTACTCCTACTTACATTTCCATAAGTCTCATCAAACCACACCTAATTAAGAGGCTCAAGGTAGCAGATAAATTATAAAATGTGACCTATTTTGAAATCATAGTTTTTGAAGCGAGTCAGGCTTTAAGTCTTTTTGAAGAAGCATTCTGATATGGTAGAAAGATAGGTAGTTAGATATGTATTTAATCATCATTTAACGAATATTTACTGTGATGTAAGTTAAATTTACAGCAAGACATAGGTAGAAATGGCACCTGCGTGTGTAGAGCTTAGAGTCTCAGAGGGCAGAGAGCCCCGAGTTTGAATCCCAGTGCTGCTGATGTACTGAGTGAATTTTAGCTAGATACTATAACTTTCGGGACCATAGGTTTTTTGTTTTATTTTTCATATATACATATATATATACACACACACATACATATAAGAAAGGGCTGAAAAGGACTTATACTGTATGGTTATTGTGAGAATTTCATGAAATAAAATGTACCATGCTTGGCTCCATATCTTCATATAGTAAATGGTCTCTTTGCTTTCCTTTTCAAACGCAGTACCAGTAAATAATGTGACAAGCACAGAGTTCCATAAGCACAAAGAAAATGAAATAAATTCTTCCCTGTTCTTAACAACAATTGAGGTGACAAGACACATGGATGGTAATTTTGGTTTATATCATGGGATTGATGATTTGAAAAGGGAATTGTTGAAATCTTAGACAAGTAAATTTTAAAGGTAGAGAATTAAATGATTCTTAAATAGTATTTAGGGTTCAACTATTGAAATCTCCCCATTCATGTTTGAAAGATGTCCATCCACTAATCTGTAGCATGAATTTTAAGTTTTTCTTTAAATCATGAAATCTAGGTACAGTGAGTCCTATATACAACTTCCTCTGTTCTTAGAATTTTATCAAAATTGTTCTTATTTGTAAAAGTGTGGGTTAAGATGAGTTATAAACTATGTTCTCAGGGACTAAGAGACATGAAGCATTTCATACAGGAATAGAATCTGTGTTCTTGGCCTTACATGATGACATAATGTCAATGCCCAAGTTACACATCACTCACTTATGTAGGTGCCTTCCAGGGAACAAAAAGCTAAACAAAGAGCTGCAGAAATTATCCTTGATTTAAATGCACATGGTTTTCATGCTCTTTTAGAATTTAATTTCTCCTCAATTCTCCTTAAAGTATTATAATGTTAATCATTTAAATTGGCTATACCCAAGATGGAATTGTAAACTGCAATGTGGAATCTAGCAAATTTAGAGTTTATTAGGTAAGGTTAGAAGCTTAAAATGAGAAAAAAGGATACATTGTCTATATTTATCTTCCATCTGCTTGGAAACTGTTCAGATTGCCAACACACTGGTGCATCATTTACTTATAATAATGTGTTAATCATAATAATGAGCAATCAATTTTCAGATGTTAAATGAACACTCAGAATAGGAAACCCTGTCATTTAGAAGGCCAGTTAATGAGAACAAGGTGGAAAAATTGCTTGATTAGGCAGTTGACTTTTATAATATAAATGTTTGTGTCTCCATGTATTTAGAGTCTGCTAAACAAGTGAGCTTCTTTATGCTGATTTTCATCAAATTAAATAGAATAGACTGCTTTTAAGAAGGAACTTTAAGTACGACAGCTTCAGTGAGACATTACTTTGTACATATTTGATACTTGTAATGTTGGATGTCATTGGGCTGCTATGGTTTGTGGAGAATGGAGAATAGAAAATTGCTGACTTTAATTCACTGGGTAAACTGAAAAAAAGGGCAGCACAAAATTCAGGGGGTAAATTTATCAGAGTTATAGTCTCAACTGTAAGAACCTATCTATAGGTTTCATAGAAATGAAAATTTCTGTTTTCTTAGGGAACAACTTGGTCACCAATTATGGATGAGAAGCCTTTACTTTCATAGTTTCTCCTACAATAATGGGCTCTGCTTGCTTCCAAATTGCAACTTTTAATAAATTCCTTATCATATAAACAGTCCATGGTCTAGAGCAGGGGTTTGCAAACTAGCTCAGGAATCAAATCTAGCCTGCTACCTGTTTTTGCGCAGCCTATGAGCTAAGAATAGTTTTTATCATTTTAAATGGTTGACCAAATCAAAGAATAACATTTGTGACACATAAAATTATATAAAGTTCAAATTTCAGTGTCCCTAAATGAAGCTATATTGTACCACAGACACATTTATTTATTTATATATGGCCTATAGCTGCTTTTCTGCTACATTGGCAAAGTTGAATAGTTGAAACAGAGATGATCTGTCCTGCAAAGATGAAAACATTTACTATTAATATCTATCTCTTTGATGAAGAATTTTGGCAACGTCTGATCTAGAAGGTACAGTGTAGAAAATAAGTACCTTGGTGGGGGGGAGGGGTGAAGTGTAACACAGAAATCAAGTTCTATTCCTCGTTAAGGAGGTAAAATGTAGCAGAACAATTTTTATGCATTTATGCTTGTTTATCTTAAAACATTAAGGTAATATTCCTTTTCAATTTTTATGCTTAATATGATTCTGCTCTAAAAGGGATAGGCTCAATTTTTATTGGTTAATGTTCTGTATTTAGTCATATTTGTATTCTCACCTAGCATGTCCAACGTGTAAAATAATTGTATTATGCTTAACATATTTATTATAATGACAATAATAATAAATAACAAAGATTTGTGTAGCATTTTGTCCCAGGCCTGTTCTAAATACTTTACGTGTATTAGGACATTCAATCCTCACAATAACCCTGTGATTTACATACTAATTTTATCCCCATTTCATTGATGAGGAAATAGCAGAAAAGACTTCGTAAGTTGGAACTCTGTTCAAACTCCTATAATTCTAAAATTCATGAAATTGAAGTCGTCTAAGGTAGAGTTTGAAATCATTTTGGAGGAATGTCATGAACACAGCACTATTTTCTGGGGCTGGCCAACCTCTTTTTCTTCCTTTAATGTTTCACTGGAATGCTGTGATTAAATCGGAATGTCTTTGTGTTCATCTGCTCAAAAAGTATTACATTCTTGCTCTATGGGTGTAACCAAACTGAACTACATAGCTACTAAATGCCTTAGTTCCTCGTGACATTGAAAAGGGAGGCGCTATCATATGTACTTCTGACCACAGAGTTTTGAATGACTTAGTAGTGAGCCTTTGTTAGTGATTCCATAGTATCATACTGCTGATGTGAATAATTTGATATATTCTATATCTGAGCAAAGTGGGACAGTCTTGTGGAATCTAGTTCATTTGCATAATGTTCCCTCTAAGATAAAACTTACATGATTATGCAAACACTACATATGTTTAGAAGTCAGATGCATTATGCATGCCTATTTAGAAGATTCAATTATTAGAATATTAATTTGTCTTTTTTTCTCCTCGCTTGTAGTATTCTTTCCAGCCTCCCTCACTACCCTCAACTCTACACAGTTGGCAAAACATTTGGATTTTTCCGCCTCAGAAGAAAGTTGTGATGCAGAGGTCAAAAATAGAAGATACCCTCAGACATTCTGCCTTCCTGTAAGCTGTGAAGGAGAGGTGAGCCCTCTGATTTTATAGAGAGTGTGTTGGAAACTCGTTTGGGCTGGAAAGGAGACAAAGGCACTGAGAGCTTGCCAAGTTGAGACTCCCCATTTCCCTGTAGCAGCCTCAGGAAAGTGTCAGGAGCTCAGAGAAAAATGGCTAAACTCTAGGTGGCCCCAGGTTTTCAACCTCAGTGAAGATGTTTGCAGCCAGCTGTTGACTATCTAGGACCCATCCTGGCTCAGACAATGAAGTTATTAGTGGTGCCTGTGATGGCTGAAAACAAGAGCCTTTCTTCCTTTTGTCAAATATTACTAAGGCTTCCTTGTTTCTTGGGCAACTTAAAAGAAGGGTCTAGTTCTGCAGTTAATTTATGCTAATGAATTTTCTTCTCTTCTAGCAGAAAAGAGCTTACATTTGGATTTAATTTGATATAAAGAAAATAAATATGTGACATCTCTTGCACACTTAAGATTGTGAGCTAAAATTTATAGCTGCAACATACATACATATGTGAAAAACACATACTTTTTCCAAATATCTTAAAACATATACCATTATGTCATTCTCCCTCTGAATTAAAACTATGTCAAAGTGACAAAAAAACTATTATCCAATCACAAACACATAAACTCTTAATTTCTCAGCACGTTACATGAAAAATAGTATGCTGGCGTCATACATACGAGCAACAGCACATTCCTCAATTACTATCTTTCACATGTATTTCTATTAGTTTGGGACACTTTCTCTGAGGCTGTTCTGGCCCATTGCTGATTTTGTTTTGTTTTTTCTCACTGTGAGTGAAGATCCAGGACTCTTGGGTTCTTTATCTTCCTAACTAAGTCATAATATAGCATCTGGCAGTCATTTAATTGCTGTCCACCAAAGTGCAGTAATAAAAAATATCCAACAGAAATACCCAATAAGACCTCTCAGTGTGTATTTGATAGTTCTACCTAATTACTATTAGTAAAATCTTTGAGATTCTCTAATAAAAATTTCTATTACAGGACAATATAGTATAATTTTATTTGGGACTATTAATATTACCCTGCCTTGTTCTGTTATCAGAAGTACATGTGCAAATCAAGCTTTGTATAAAATAAAGCTTTTTTTTTTGTGAAGTAAATAACAGCAGTTGCAAATAAAAGTGGAACACTATAGATTCCATTCAGAAGAGGCCAAATGGCCAATTCTATAAGAAGCAAAGGAATTTAACTCACCATAAGCCTATTTATTGCAAAGAGAGAAAATGTTACCTTCTTGTCTACTGCTTATGGCATTTCTTTAATAACGTAATATGTTTTAGACTGAACTTAAATAAGTATTTTCGTTTCTCACCTCCACATCTTACTGAGGTTTTGTAGTCTACAAATTACGTTTATTTCACTTGGGGCCTGAAAGCTGTGCAACAATAGATATGCAGAGATTAGAAATTGCTGTTATTTTTTCTTTTCTTTGGATCCACTGACAACACAATAAAGCATTGCAACTTTTGCATAAACAGTCACTATCTGTGGCAGTATTTGGAAAGGGCATTGGGTGGCCACTCTAAAACAGCCTAATCTCATTTGAGAGAAGTTATATTTTAGTCATGATTTGGATAGGACATGGTATTTGAAGACTATTAATAAATCTTCCATTCTGTCTGTAAACAGAAAGTCAGAATAAGATAGACTGAGCTGCATACAATATGTTATTCTTACCAAAATAAATTTTTTTCCCGAAAATGACTGATCATTGATTTCTCATGAATGGAGAGGCAGTCTCTTTTTGAAAATAGGGAGAATAGATAAATGCCAGCAAGATGAGCTGTGAGGGGTATTAGGAAGGCCCTAATCTCTAAAATATGCCCCAACTATAGTGCCACACTGTCACAAATACCTACACAAATAATCGCTTCCTTAACTTTCTGGAGCTTGTTTGTTCTTATTTATAATATTTTATAAATTAAAATATTTCTGAGCATATTAGAAATAATTATTTAATCTTACTGATCAGATCCGAAAAGTGGATTTGTGGTTGTGCTGGGAGTTGAATAGGTAGGAAAAATAAATGTCTGCTCTCAAGTGAAAGAGCCTTGAAAGGGAAGGTAACTGAGGACTATGGGTGAAGGGAGGGGAGGAAGTAAATGTCACCTGCTCAATAGTTCCCCATAAGAGTTATTCTATCAAAAGATTGCCTGTAGCCTACTTGTAGGATTGTTTCTTCAAGGTATTGGTTTTCCTGGCAAATGCTTTGAAATATTGAACTCTGTATATATTAGAAATGTGGTAGCCTTGTGGCCAATATTTTTCCCCACCCTGTAGCCTAATGCTTAATTATTTTATGTTTAGTATTCCTCTCTATCACCAAATAACAATTGATTTATTTAACAGGATATCGTTTTTGACATGAAGGTTTTGTTTCACTCTTAGAGACTATACTAGTCAGGGTTCTCCAGAGAAACAGAACCAGGATAGTAGTAGATGGTGTAATTCAGTCCAAGTCAAAGGCTTAAGAACCAAGAGCTCTGATGTCTGACGGCAGGAGAAGATGGATGTCCCAGCTCAAGAGGAGAGAGTGAATTTGCCCAGGCTCACCCTCAACAGATTGGATGATACCCATTCACACTGGTAAAGGCAATTTGTACTCAGCCCACCAATTCAAATGCTAATCTCTTCCAGAAACACCCTCACAGACACACCCAGAAATAATGTTTTGCCAGCTATCTGGGCATCCCTTAGGCCAGTCACCTTGACACATAAAATTAGCTATCACAGAGACTTAAGGTAGTACAGTGTTATAAAATGCTAGGACAGACTGCCTTGGATTAAAAATTTGGCTCTGCTGTTTTCTAGCTGTGTGACCTTGGCAAATCATTTAATTTCTCTGTGTCTCCATCCAAAAAAGCAATAAAATAAAATAAAATGAGTATAGTAGTATTAAATATATAATGCAATTGTTGGTAAGGTTAAATTATTTGTGTGTGTACATCTGTGTGTATATCAGTTGGAACATCATCTGGCACACAGTAAGGACTAAATAACTATAGTTATTGTTTACTATTATTTACTAAAGAAATATTCATTAAGTACCTATTTTATGTCAAGTAATGTCAATGGCACTAAGAATAAAGCAGGAAAAACCAAACCAAACAAACCAGAGACTGTAGTCATATAAAGCTTATACCTTGAATTTATAAGGCTTAGCTTGTATCATTGCCTACTGTTACTTAAAATATAGAAAAAATGTTTCTCTCACAGTCAAATTGGTCAAAGAATACAAATTGCACAGGAGGCCACGACGCTGCATTTTTCTTTGGACGATTTGCTTTATTCATTATAATACAAGTATGACCAATAGCTAAGACAAAATGGTTAAAATAATAAAAAATGAGAGTCTGCCATGGACAAGGCCTAAATAAAGTTGATGCTTATTGCTTTTCAGACCATTTGTCAGTAGTTTTCACTAGCCATTGGCACCTCTTACTTTTTCATCATGACAACAAATATCCTTAAATCCTGACACAATACATATCATCATTTGGCATTGCATTCTGTGGTCAATCTATTGGGAGTTTACATAATCTAATGACCAGGAGGAAGTCTTTGATAAGTATCCAAAGCAAAGGCCAATTAAGATTAAATAAGTCTAATAAAACTTTACAAATATTTTATAGAACATATAATACTTTTTAAAATATTATGGTACAGGCTTCATTGCTTGGAAATCATTGCAAAATTCGTAATTTTTTATGGCTTTTTCATCTGCCTTCAGTAGACTCAGAGAATAAGTTTAGATAACCCATTTACTCATTCAACTACTCTTGTTCAGGTAACAGATTGATTGACTTCTTTAACCTTCCTTAATAGGTTAGGAGGAGAAAGCATCATTTTTAAAAGTCATTGGATTAGATGGTTTATCTGCTGGGCAAAACAAAGGAATTACAGAATTTTACAGTTGAAAGGAACAATATGGATCATCAAAGACAATGGCTTTCAAGCTTTACTTTTTAAAGCCATGTAATTCTTTCTTCAAATAAAAATTTATGCAAAAGTCCAAAATGTAAAACAGATAAAAGGAAAGATGTTCTGATTGAAATAGGGTGCAGGCCCTGGAGCTTAGCTCCCCTGCTGACTGCAGTGGAATTCACTGCTAGCCAAGAAGCCCTAGTTTAAACTTCCTTAACCAAATCCAAGTCTTTCACTTTTGAAGAAATTTAGACCTGGAGAGGTAAAAATAAATACCTTTATTTAAGGTCAGAGAGGTAGTACAAACAGGGTAGGAATAGAAACAAAGTCTCCAGATAGCTATTCACTTTCTATTTCCTTTACATTAAGAAATAATATGTTGCACTATAATTAAATCGAAGGTTAAACCAGGTAATGCACTACTATTCCATTGCCAAGGTCACATTTTAAATAGCACGTGTGAGCTGGGAGATATTGTTACAAAAATAAAATGAAATCTGCCACAGTCCTTCCTCTGACCACAAGAGTTCACATTCCTCCAACATGAAAATTACACTTATCCCCTCTGCACGAATCCAAGTTTCATCCCGTTACAGCATCAGCTCAAAGTTCCTGATCCTATTATCAAAAGCAAGATCAGGTGTATCAAGGCTCCTCAGACACATTTCCTCAAACATAATTTTTTGGGGTATGGTTCCTTTTTATCTGAACATTAATGAACCAAAGAGACAGATTATCTTAAACACCACACAAACAAACAGTGGTGGGGCAGGCATAGAATAACTGCTTCAGATAAGCATGTTCAGAAAGGGGAAGAATAGGAGGCCCATAGCAGCTATTGATCCCTAGCAATTCAGAAATACAGCCAGGCAATGTGCTGCTAGTTCCTTGCTTAGGGCTCAGTCCCGCTGTCTGGGAGAGATTCTGCATGATTCTTGGTTTGATCTTCTGGCCTCTTGTTTTTACCTTCTGAGCCATTCTTTCTTTTCCATAAGAAATGGCTCATGCATGCATCTGAGTAGTCTTCTCAGATGACTTCATTTTTATAGTAGTTTAAGAGTCTAAAGGCTTTTTTTCATTTTATACTACCTGCAGTTTTTGTCCCTGGTGACAGTGTTTTCTCATAGTCTCTTAAAAATTTATGGGATCCCTGTAAGTCTTATCGGAGTTCAGTCTGTTATGCAAAAGCCACACTCAAACTTTCTCTGACAGAAGCTCCTACTTGGGGCATCTTTTGAGGCTTCTGTGGGACAACACTCCTAGCAGTCTTTGAAGCCTAATTTGAGATGCATGTCTGAGATTCTTAAAGGATCTTTTGTCTATTTGAAAGGCTGCATTGCCTTGATCTTTCTGAAGTCTTAACAAAGGTCTTTACAATCTTACTTGTGGCTTCATCTTTGAACCATGTCTTTCTTCTGACAGAACCCTTGATTTAATATCTACCCAGAGATTACTTATTAATTTAAACATCTTTTGTCATCCAGAGGAATTAAAAATGAGAAACAGTTTTATTTTTAAACCCAGAAAATCCTTGCTCCATTATATGTAACAATTCTTTCCTTAGTTTATTTTTTTTGCTTCTCATTTTATTATAGGCAGCTAGAAGAAGCTACACATGTCACAGGTAACAATGTCGCTCAACTTTCTGCGAATATATCAGAGTCTTTTATTCTCCATCATTAAACTGCATTTTTCTCACTTTCCTTGAGTCTTCACAGATATTCTCCTCAGGCTTCTTCAGGCTTCTGCTAATACACTCAAGGACTTTCAGCTTCTACCCACTTCCCTTTTCCAAAAGTAATGCGTTATGTTCCAGGTGTTATTGTAGCAGCATCCACTGTTCTGGTTACAAAGCTGCATAACAAACCAAATCAAAGTTAGTGAAGGCTAACACCAGCATTATTAGTATTTCTCATTGTTTTGGGAACTGACTCTGCTTAGCTAGGCTGTTCTCCTTAGGGATCTCTTATGTGGTTGGTATCAGACAATGGGGTGACACTGGAGTCATCTCTAAGGCTTTCTTACATATCTGGCAGTTGATGATGGCTGTCATCTGGAATCTCAGCGTCGTCTCTCCACGTGGCCTAGGCTTTATTACGCGCAGTATGGAGACTGGGCTCCAAGAGTAAGTTTCAGAAGAGAGAAGCAGGCAGAAGCTCTATTGCCTTTTATGAGCTAGACTCAGATGTCACATAACATTAATTTCGATGTACTCCGTCAGTCAAAGCTATAACAGTATCCCACCTAGCTGCAAGGAGAAAGGACTAAGCACCACCTTTAAGTAGAGAGGTACATGATAAAAAGTACATGAGTGGTGGGAAATAGTGTTACAGATGTCTTTGGAAAATACAATCTGCCACAACCACTTACACAAAATATCAGCTGTAACGTGTCAAATAGCAGTAGGAAAACATAATGAAAAAATTAGTATAATAATATTAAACTATTTTATACTGAATGAATCAAAGCTAGCTTAATATATTTTTATTGAAAAAATAAATAATAAAAACTACCACATCAGGGATATTTGAGAAAATTGACTGTCCCAATGTTTTGATATTTGAAAATAGACAGGTCCAACAAAATGCATGATAGTTACTGCTGGCAGAAAGTAAATATTTCACAATAAATGAGAAAAGTAATATTCAGTAGGACAAATAAATATTTCAGACTGTCTTGAAGAGATAAAATGGCCTAATATGAAAAGAATAACTTCCCTACTAAATTCTAAGATGCAGTTATGTGATAAAACATAATTTCCAAAAATCTAGATTTTATGACTTTTAACCCTCTTTGCTTAAGTATTCTGTATCTTTTTTTTTTTTTTGGAGATTTCATTGTAAGATAAAGTATATAAAAATAAAATAAAACCTAATTACTTTAAATGCTGCAGCTACATTTGGGCAGCAATTCAACATGCATTTGAATGGAAAAATTCTCTCACCCTTTCTTGTGGGAATGGAAGACGGGACTAGATTAATGGGTTTCAAACTATTAGAGTTTTAAGATTACTGGCATCTCAGATAAGGAAGTACTTAAGTCATATCTCAAATCAGGAAGTACTTATGTCGTAATTATATAAGGCCATCTTTGAGAATGCCTTTTGTTAGTACCTTCCTTTTATTGTGTTAAACTTACCTCTCATAGGACTTCTATCTGTACATTTTTTTCCTAGCTGTTCCTTCGCATTTAGGCCTTAAAGGATTCCATAAAGGGTAAATATTTATTGCATATCTAATATGTGCTAGGCATTATGAGGGCCCTTTTAAAATGGTATCATTTTTTTTCCCTCATGGCCCACACTGATATAGATATTCTCATCATCACCTTGTCTTAGGGATTGTTTGCTTGGTTGATTTTTGCTTGATTTTATTTGAAAATTACTTTTATAAAATATTACAGGCATGTACAAGCATAGAGAAGCATATAATGAACATCTGTGTACCTGTCACCCAGCTTAAGAAATAAAATATTCCAAATAAAATAGAAGTCCTCTGTGTATTTTTCCATGATCCCTTTCCCTCCTTCTTATCCAAGATGTAATTGGTATGGATTTATCACTTCCATATATAAAACTACTTTGTATTGTTTTGCATATTTAAAAATGTAAATGATATTGTCATAACTCCTGCAGCAATTTTTTCCCTGAAAATTATATTTTTGTTTTTATTCATGTTGATGCAGGTATAATTTGTATTTTTTTACTGTGTATAAGCTGTATAACATCCATTTTATTTATCAATTTTTTGGTAGATAATTACATCAGTTAAAGTTTTTCACTAGTACCAACCACTTTGCAGTGAGTGTTTTAGACATTACTTTTTTGATTTTTATCTAAGAAATTGGGATCAGGATAATGTTCTTCATACCCACTCTGCTTAAGATAAATCATAATTTTTTGCTATGTCAATATTTACCATTTACATTATTGTGAATATAAAATTCTATTCATAACTATGTGATGACACAGTGTTGTATTCTCTTCTTCTACTACTCCCCACCCTTCACTGGTATGTGAGATGGGGCAGGTGTGAGGCAAGAAAGGACTGTTTTTCCTCTGTGTAATTATATTTTAAAAGTATGTAAATAGTTTTGATAAAAATTAATCATTCTGATAAAAATTAATTAACATGAAAGGAAAATCACTTTCAGAGAGAAAAAAATAAAAAGAGAGGTAAGAGTGGCATTTTTCATTTATTTTAATGACTTTGTAATTCTATCTCACTTAAAAAAAATATTTTTTATGCCCTTACATGGATTTCAGTTCAGTCCTCCGAAAGTGGATGAATCCCTTATCCAGAATGTTACCCTCTTTGTACACCAATAAAGCTGCACGTGGAATTACACAAGCAGGAAGATTTTATTCAAAACCACTGCAATCAGGGCAACAGATTGAACTCAATTCCTCTGAAACAAAAGGCAGGAGAGTTTTTAAGCACTGGGGTGAGCTGGTGGAAGGAAGTTAAGAGGGAGGTTGGTCACTGCCATTAGGCCCTCTGCGTTTGCTAACCTATGCTTGTCAAAGTTGGGCTCCTACTTTCTCACAGATACTGGGAAGTGGGGGTCCTATCTTTCTTCTTGATGACTTCATTTCAAAGTGATGGCTCCCAGGTCCTCAAGAAAGACATTCCTGGGTTGTAGAACTGGCAAGAGGCTGGAAGAAGATTTATATCTCTAAGGGGCAGAGAGAGAATTTATGATTCTAAATTTTCTAAAGTAAATGCTCTAATGTTCTGAGAAAAGGGAGGTCAGGGGCTTATACTTCAGAAAGAACCCTGTCTAAAGTTTAGTCAAACTGAGAGGAAGGTTAAGGCCATCTGGGTCACTATAGAATCTTGTATTACTGACCAGTCAATCACAACATGGACAGTGCCAAGGCCATTAAACTTTTGAGATGCCTGAGGAGAATTTTCAGGATTAGTGGATGGGGTTGAGGGTGAGAGGGCTGCCAGATGTCCTGCAATGCATGGGATAGACTCACGTGATAGAGAATTGTCCTACTCCAAATTGTACCCATTGGAAAATGCTGAGATCCAGCTCATTCAAGGAGCATGTTCAAAGTTTCTATAACTAGAGATCTTAGTGGTTAAGAGATTTTTACAACCTCTGCTCTGATATGCCATAGCCCAGAATATACTTCTACTTACTATTATTCCTTATCTCAGGGTACATCTTCTCACATCTGCCAAGAGTACTTTCCCAATTATTGAATTACAGAGCAGCTCGTCACCTTCTTCTGGAAAGGGCATGAAAATATATATGTGACTTATGGCCAAGAAATAGCCCTTGATTCTTCATAATTCCTGGAAATGACTATGCATAATAAGATGATCAGAGATTACATAATTAAGTGAGTAATGGATATCTAGCTTTATTAAAAGTTATTTATAAGCTTTTGATGCTATGATTTTCTTATCTTTAGAAAGGTCTATCTCAGTTTCACTTATGTAAGAAAAATGTTGCTTGGAATAAATCATGTCTGAAGAATATGTTTTCAATATTGTCAAATCTTCAATAATTCCAAACAATATGGTTGGCATAAGATGTTGTGATTCAGTTATATATCTTTTTCTACATCATCACATCTTTTTAACTACACTATGGAGTTACATTTCCCTCTGTAAAGTGCCTCAAAAGTCTCTGTTATGTGTGGGTGGAATGCAAACCCCAAAATATTATATTTTGCTACTTTGATAGGTGATTTAAAAATAACCTAAATTGTAATATATGTCATTCTATGTAATTAGAGATTTCTTGAACATTTTCTTATTACAACTTACATGGTGACTTACATGGTGTCTTAGCTACTATATACTATTTACTCAAACTTATCCAAATACATTTGCATTATTGTACTAAATACTGGATGTCCTCCATTTGACTTCAATATTCCCCATATAAAGTCAAATAAACTTCCTTGACCCCATATCTTCCTCTGAATACCTTACTCACTTTCTTTGCTTCTCTATGGTAGGCAAATATGTACATGCCTTAATATGTGTATGTCCTAATCACTGGAATCTGTAAATACGTTATCTTATAATGCAAAGGAGATTTTGCAGATGTGATCAAAGGTAAAGACCTTGAGATGGGGAGATTATCCTGGATATTCAAGTGGGCTCAGTCTCATCATATGAGCCCTTAAAGTTTCTTGATTTGAAAATTACCCTTAGATTTCAAAAAGGTAATGGTATCTATGGAGAAAGTTAAGAATCCTATGACTATCAGCTAGCCATGTAACTCCTCAGCAATTACAGGAAAGCAAACAAGGGGACTGTGGCTGCTTATTATCATTATTTGTAGCTCTGCCTGTGCCTTTGCAAAGTTTAGGCCCTTACCATAATTCTCACCTTGTACCCTTTATTAATTTGTAAAGCGTAGTTTCATACACATCATTTAGCTCCCACTTATAAGAACATGTGGTATTTGTCTTTCTGTGTCTGAATTGTTTCATTTGAGATAATGGCCTCCAATTCCATCCAGGTTGCTTCAACAAACATGATTTCATTCTCTTTTTTGGATGAATAGTATCCCATTGGGTACATATACTATATTTTCTTTAACCAATCCACTGTTGTTGGACACTTAGGTTGATCCCATATCATTGCTATTGTGAATAGTGTTGCAATAAACATATGAGTGCAGGTATCTTTTCTATATATTGATTTCTTTTCCTCTGTAGATATGTAGTAGTGGGATTGCTGGATGGAATGGTATTTCTATTTTTGGTTCTTTGAGAAATCTCCATACTGTTTTCCATAGAAGTTGCACTCATTACGTTCCCACCAACAGTATATAAGTGTTCCCTTTTCTCTGCATCCTTGCCAACATGTGTTGTTTTTTTGTCTTTTTAATAATAGCCATTCGGATTGGCGTAAGATGATATCTCTTTGTGGCTTTAATTTGTGTTTCTCTGATGATTAGAAATGTTGAATTTTTTATGTGATTTTTGGCCATTTTTCTTCATTGAAAAATGTCTGTTCATATTCGTAGCCCACTTTTTAATGATGTTATTTTTTTGTTGTTGTTGTTGAGTTCTTTGATTCCTTGTAAATTCTGGATATTAATCCTCTGTTGGATGCAGAGTTTGCTAGTATTTTCTCCCATTCCACAGATTGTCTGTTCATTCTGTTAATTATTTCTTTTGCTGTGCACAAACTGTATAGTTTAATTGTCCCATTTGTCTATTTTTGTTTTTGTTGCCTATTGTGCTTTTGAGGTGTTAGTCATAAATTCTTTGTCTAGACCAATGTCTGGAAGAGTTTCCCCTAGGTTTTCTTTTAGTATTTTTATAGTTTCAGGTCTTGCATTCGAGTCTTTAAGTCATCTTGAGTTGATTTTGGTATGTGGTGAGTTTCATTCTTCTGCACGTGGCAATCCAATTTTCCCAGCACCATTTATTGAAAAGGGTGTCCTTTCCCCAGTGTATGTTCTTGTCAACTTTGTCATAGATCAGTTGACTGTAAATATGTGGCTTTATTTCTGGGTTCTCTATTCTGTTCCATTGATCTATATGTTTATTTTTATATCAGTTCCATGCTGTTTTGGTGACTGTAACCTTATAGTATAATTTGAAGTCAGGTAATGTGATGCCTCCAGCTTTATTCTTTTTGCTCAAGATTGTTTTGGAGAATGTCACCTACTGGTAGGGGTGTGCTTTTTGAAATGAATGCAGCTGATGATGGTGTAAAGTAGTAGAATTCTTTTGGAAAGCAATCTGATATTAAGGTATATTACCCAGATTCTATAATTACTAATTTATTACCAATCTTGTTTCTTCTATACCTCATCCACTTCTTTCTGCCACTGGATTATTTTAAAGAATAGTCCAAACAACGTATCAGTATACCAATTCAACTGTAAAATTCCTTTTTAAGACATGGATTCTACTTTTAACCTATAATTACAATATTATCATTCCACTTAGAAATTGAAATAAATTCTTCACTGGTCTCACGTAAACAATAAGTATGCACATTGCTCTTATTGGTGTATAAATCTCCTCTACTGCCTCCTCCCTTTCCTCTTCTTTTTCTTTTATTAATATTCATTGAAATTGATCGATGTATCTCTTAAATCACTTTTAATGTATATTATCAGTGTCTTGGCAATGCAATATGGCTACTACCTTCTGTTTTTGTATTTTCCTAATTTATAAAATAAATGAATTCGTTTTATCTTTTAAAAGGAATACAATATGTTAAGCTATAACAAATTCCAATTTAACTAAAACTGTCAATTTAGCTAAAAATAGAACAGTCAGGTTAGAAAAGAAAAATATTTGGCATTAGAGAGTGAAAGAAACATGGTGGTTACTGATTTTTAAAAATATTTAATTGATTTCTTTGTTCCAAGTAAGGTAATGTGATAGCTAGGCTACTCTGCCCTCTCCTCTTTTGTTCATCTCCCTTGGTAGGTATTGACAATGCCTGAATTTCAATAAGGTTTTTTCCCCTCTCTCTCTTTCTGCTTCCTATCACAATTAGCTTTCTAAGTCTCTAGTGTGTTTTAGGAATTTACTCCAATTAACTTGGGTCAGGAGGTGATGTTGCACACTCTTCTGACATAGCCAGATATTGGGTTGCCTGTAATAATTCCATTTTCTAATAAGTAAGTTGGGTTAGAAAAGAACCTGAAAGAGGGGAATACACTGAATAATAACCCATTTTCACTGTATTTTCTCATTGTGTATTTTCAGAGGAAAAGAGAGGTTTAGGACTGAATTATGAGATAAGTTTGCATGTTTAAGTACCATCCAACAACATAAGAAAAAGCAAGTAGACACTCAATCTCTGGTAATATTTTTCAGTTGCTGCAGAACTTCCAAGTTATTATTCCCTACCTGTGGTGATGCCTAGATTTTGAGCCCTAACAAATTCTCTATTCTAGATATCACAGCTATCTTCTTCCAACCTTCCATAGCATAAAACTACTCTGCAACCCATATTTTTCCCATGAAAACACTCGACTGAGAGATTCTATCTTTTCCTATGACCTAACAAAAACAAAGTTCCTATTTTATACTTTTTGTTTATAGATGTTGTTGTTCTTACAATAGGCAAAATTAAAACATGGTCAGTCTCCCTTTCATATCTTTCAGTTATCCTTTTTTTTTTTTCAAAGTCTTTCCGCAGATAACCATGTCTTCAAGCTGTCCCACCCCAGGGCTCTTAAGAGTCCTAGTAATCTTTCTCTTCTGCCATCAGAATCTCCTGTTCTATATGCATTTGTCTAACAGTATATCTTTTCACCGTAACAAACTTTTTCATATTAATGTGACAATTAGGGAGTATACAAAACATCATCACTTAGTAAGCATCTATTATTTACCAGTTGGGGTTTTTTTGTATATCTTACATTTTGTGACATTTACAAAATCATTTTTTGTAGTCTTTGTCATCTCTAAGGAGAACATTCATACCGTTTTACAGGTGAGATAACCAATGTTTACAAAAATGGGAAATGTTTACAAAAATGGCAAAGTTTACAAAAATGGGAAACAATAGAGCTGGGTTTTGAAATCAGAACTGCCTGATTGCAAACTCCGTGATTTTTTTTTTCCTACTCCCAGGGACCATCACAGACTTTGGGGGGGAAAAAAAATCTTTCTTTTATCCATGCATTCTTACATGGTATAAAATGTCTTACATGTGCATGAATTTGGCAAGCAGAAGACCGCTGTTACAAATGCCAACTACAGTTTCACAGGATATTTGTAGATTTGGTAAATGGCAAAATTTAGCTTTTAGCACATTGAAAAGGGAACTCAGTATTATAGTCTATCTTCTGACATCCCAACAAAAATAGATAAGTGTATTTTTAGAATATAAACGTATCTTTACAATATGTTGCCAATAAACCTTTTTCAATTAGATTTTAAAAATGCCCTATTGAAATATAAAAATTGCCTTAGGAACTTGTGCTATGAAGACAAGCTTGAACTTAATGGTAATTTGCTCATTGGCAGTCACATATCACCAATGGGAAGTGGAATATTGAATTCTTTTTCAGTAGACACCTCTAAAGGTTGGATTTATTTTCTCACAGCTACAAGGATTAAGTTGTAGCCTTCACTAAGCATGGAAATGTGACTAATTTTAGTCAATACTCTGTCCACAAGCTAGCTTTCTCTTCTGCATTATTTAGTTGTCTGCCTGAGTATAACAATGATGAATAATTATGATGAGGAAACGTTATTAACAACAAAAACAACAGAAGACAAAAAACATCCCCTCCTTCCTGGTTGGCAGCATGGTGAGAACAGGTGAAAGGTTACTGGGTAACCATCAACGGCAGAGCAGTGTCTTAATACCCAAATATGAATTATGAAGCTTAGTCTAGAAAAGTGTGCATCCAAATATCCCACAAAAAATAACAAGTTTCATAAAGAAAGTGGAGAAATTAATTATTAAATCTGTCTGCACTCATAAAGACTTCCCATATAAACAATAAATATTTCAAGTTGCATGTTGACCTTTCTTCCACCTTTCACATAGGCTTCCTTTTTTTTTACAAAATGCTACAGAGAATGGAAGTGTTGTCAATTAAGTAAAAAGGGTGTTTGCATCAACCTTTTCATGTGTGGAATTTAATGACATTTTAAGGTTAAAGTAAAAGTCAAACATCGATTTTTTTAGTGTCTTCCCCTAATGCAGCTAATGAATAGAGATTCCAATAAAAACCTTTTAATCCTTTTTAAACCTGCCACTATCGAAAGACTTATTTTATTTTATTTTTATTATCAAATTTCCCCTCCACCCCCTTACTGACAAAGATTTAGGACAGAAAGAAATACTAAGTCAAGATGACCTGGGGAATTTAAATCCAGAAAATCTTGATAATAAAGTGTTCTAAAATAAAGTTAATTGGATGAATCACATGCATGCATGCATACATCTTTTAGAAATCAGGAGACTGGAGATTCAGAATTCAGGCAACATTAGACTGAATGCTGATAATTTTCTAAATGACTGAAAAGATACCTAGATCTCTTTCACTTTACCTATAAGGTATCATATGGAGGATAATAATTTTTTTTTACCTAGTATTTGCTGTACACTATAAAATCAGACAGATTAATGAAGAGTATTAGAAAAAATATGTAAAAAGAATCTGTGATGTTTGGTAAATAAGAATCTGGCACCTCACATCAGAAAAAAAATTAATAAAACATTAGCTGGTATAATATCACAGCTTCACATTTCACAGGCAGTTTTTGTGCAGAGGGGAGCCAGCAGTATATCCTTTGAACAATATTCAGAAGGTAGCAATTCTGATGCTTGAACACTCCATTAGAAATCTAAAAATATCTCATCTTCCTCAGGTGATACGAACTCATATTTCTTACATGTAGTGTCATCACATTATTCTTTAGAAAATTATGTTAATACTGATTTTTCAATCTGTACACAAAATAAATTATTTGGTAATATTCATAGTGGGTAGGTAAAATCATTTAAGGGCTCTCTTAATAAACGATGCGTTTACTTCCATGACATTTAAGTAGGAGAGCTACTCTTTTATGGACAGCGTTAAATTCAATAGAAGCAAATGTCTCTTGCACATTAATATTTCACATGATTGTTGTTTTGTGTCTAGACTCAGAGGCAGGGTTGTTTTCTAAATGTGAATTCACACCCGACTTTATCATGAGCCTCAGTAAATTACTTCACCATATTGTACCTTCATTTTTTTCTCATTTAGAATATGTTCATTTAGAACAGTTAACCTCTGTGTCTAGTTCTAAAATTACATACCGTTTGTTTTTAATTAAATGTCAGAAAGCCAGAAGTACTAGTCAATATAAATAAACAAAAAGAATAATTTGTTGGGCAACTTTAAGACGTGGGACTGGTACTTTGAGATCTTAATAGGTACTTAGCTCCTCCAGAGAAAAAGGATACTTCTCAAAGGACTAATCCACAAAAGAAGATATTAAAGTACTTGACTTAAGATTTGGAAAAGAATTGAAATGTGCTCGAAAGGTTTGCATAAGCTTCTGTACTTTTTTTCTCTCTCTCACCTTCAGCAATTTGTCACTGTTGCTCAATCCATCTTACGCTGGGGAGAGACCTCATTTCACTGACACCATAAAATTATATTTACTCACCCACCCACCCAAATCTCTCAAAATTTTCTCTACTGCTGGCCTTATCAATATTTTTGAAGCCTTGCAAGGACTGGGAGAACTAAAGATAGCATGCCAGCCCCATAGAGGAACACAAGAGCATGGAAGGTTTACTCATAAAATGGGATTCTGAGACATTAAAGATTTCAAGACTGCTAGTATAATTGAGAATAGAAAGATCATTTTAAATATGTTCATTTGTTCATTCATGTATTCAATGTTTCATTCACTAAACAAAATTTTATTGAACATCTGCTATGTGTCCTGACCCTCACTCACTAGGAACTGGTAAGAAAAAGACCAGTCAGCTCAATCATTGGCTCAGGGAGCTTTCTGCATGTTGAGATAGACTGACAATTACAATATGCCATTTATGCTCTGATACACATAAATTCATGTTGTTACAGGAGCTAAGCGGAGGGGCATCTTAATATATAGAAGGAAGGATCAGCAAAGGCTTTCGGAAGCTGATATCTAAGCTCAGTCATGAATAGCAAATACATATCAGTCACTGCAGGGAGCTGGAGGTGGGGAGCTGAGTGGAGTTAGGAGAGGAAAAAGCATGTATGAAAGCCCAGAGAAGAGAGAGCATGACATGTCTGGGGACTGAAGTCAATTCAGTCTGGTTGGAACACTACAAGAAAAAATTGTAGTAAACAAGATTAGACTGTTAAGTGGTGTTTTAGTAAGAAGTTTAAAATTTACCCTTTAGGATACATAGGGAGTTATCAAAAGGTTTAAATAAGAAATATAGGAAATGGCTTTGCCAGATTGTTATTTTAGAAAAGGTAGTCTAAGAGCAGTGGAGAGAATGGAAAGGAGGAAATACTGTATGGAAGTAGAGAACTTCCAAGACCAGTGCAGGACTCAGAAGACAAAGAGTTGAAAGCCTAAATCAATGTATCTCAAAGTGTGGTCCCTGAACCAGCAGCAGTAGCATCACCTAGAAATTTGTTGGAAATAAGAGTTCTCAGTCCTCACCTTAGACACTCTAAATTAGAAACCATAAATCTGTGCTTTAACAAGCCCTCCCGGTTACTATAATGCAAGCCAGAGTCTGAGAACCATTGGTCCTTATCTAAGGTAGCTGCAATTAGAATAGAGGAAATGAATAGGTTTGAGAGACATCAAAAAGAATATGTCTCTCAATGCCTCCAGTGACATTGTTTTAAGTCAGTGGTTTCTTTGTCTCTAACAAAGTTAAAGGCAATTACTATGTCATATATTAGTATGCCAGTCTATGAGATAGCTTTGTAGTATCAGCTTGCACCTAATTTAGCCACTATAATTGTCTGTAAAAATTTGTCTTCATGATGATTAAATTATTACATATTCCTTTCCTTTAGTACACTCATGTGGGCATTAATTTTTGGACCTCTTTATACTTGTGTAAACTCTGTGATTATCAGCATTATTGGGCTACAAGAGCCTTTGAGACAAAGAGGTTTCATTTATCTGATTTAGTTATGAAGGGATTTACTATTCCTTCTTCTCTATTCCATAGGGAAGTATGTAACCTGAAATGGTGCACTCAAACCACAAGGATGACTTATCTAGACCAGAAAGCATTGTTCTTGGCCAATGCCACGCCTGCACGTATACATACTCCCATATTACAGAGTACGATTATTGGAAGCTGGAACTGTATTTGATCTTTATTTTGTACTTGAAGTGCCTAGTTCAGGAAGTACTACAAACTTATGAATAAATGCCTGTTCATAGATTTATTAGAACTCATTATGCACTTGATATGTTTGTGTCCAAATATTTTGCCCCAGTAGGTTGGCCTCTAAGAAATAGGTAGTCATGTATGAGACACAAGATACCAGTAAGTTCTGCCATACAATATTATGAATCACAATATGAATTATAATAAGTGTGACCATTTAAGCAGAGCTTTGCAATTTAAATTTAACATTACATATATACTATCAGCTTCACAAGGTCATAAGAGGTTGAAAAGAGATGACCTCCATTGTGTGGATAGTTCTCAATGGTTTAGTAAAATCACAGCAATAGAGATTCTTTCCTTTTGCCTCAAATAATTTGTATTTCAAGCTCTGAAGAGCACTGTAAGGATTAGTGTATTAAACACATAAATAAGTAATTAAGCTTTCTCTTAAGTGCTAGATATTAATAAAGATAATAATGATGATGAAAATAGCTAACATATATCTAGTACTTATTATGTGCAAGCCAATTTTCTGTCTTACATGTACTAAATCATTTAATACTCATAATAACCTTAGCCTGTAGATATTATTACCATTCTATTATACAGAGAAAGAAAATGAAAGAGAGAGCATTGAAGTAACTTCCCAAAGTTTCCCAAGCTAGTAAGCTTCAGAGCTGGGATTCAAACTTTGGTGGGCTATGTCCAATGCCCATTTACTTAACTACTCTTGGAGACTTTGCTAGAAACCAGTTGAGATGTGCTGAGGGAATGCAGTTTCATCCACTTTTGGAAAACAAATGAGGGTAATTTTTGAGGCAATAAAGACTGAGAAAATCAGGATAATCTACTATGTCTGTGTGTGTGTATATTTTGGAGGGGGGTAGGTCTACTAAATCAGAGATTAGAAAGAGGTGGGAAGTTAGAAAAGACCAAGTTCACTTAATTTGCTTTGCGAGCTGGCTTCTACTCTAACTCCAGATAATTCAAAGAATACAAACTGAATTCAGAGTTTCTTCTTTATATAAATTTCCGAAGCATACAGAAAAAAGATTTCTATACTCTTCAATAACCTTTACAGGTCCATAAAAGATCTCTGCTATTCCATCTCTGAAATAACTGGTGTGTTATTGTGTCTAAAGCTGTAGTAAATTACAAAGGGACCTGAACTTGAAGTCAAGACATGCTATTTTAAATCCCAATTCTTTCATTAACTTGTGTAATTATAGAACTCAGTTCATTATACCCTCTGAATTTCAGTTTTCTTATATATATTAATATAATGGAGATGATACTCTTTTCACAGGGTTGTCATAAATGTTAAACTTTTATGTATAAATAACAGTGATTAACGAATAACAATAAATGGTCTGATGATAGGTCTTTTTTGTCTAATTAATTACTAATTTTAAAAGAGGTTTACATAACTACTTTGGATAGATTATACATTTTCAAAATTTAGAGGGCAGTAAAAAATAATTATCAACAAAATCATGCTGAAAGATCAAACTTATAACTTGAAAGTTTTTCATGAATTTTTAGTCCTTGAGGAATAATATGATTGGACATTGCATGACAGGTGCATTCATTTTTGCATTGCTTCTCTAACAAATCACCATAATTTTAGCAGCTTAAAATAACACAAGTTTATTAGGTCAAAGCTCTGTAGGTCCGAAGTCTCATCTGAAAACCTGACTGAGGAAGAGTCTGGTTTTAGCTCATTCAGATTTTGGCAGAATTCAGTTCTTTATAGATATATAACTAAAGTTCCCATGTCCTAGTGGACTATCAGTCAGAGAGTGCAGTCAGCTGCAACGAGCCCACCTGCATTCCCTGCCATGTGGTCACCTTCATCTTCCATGTTGAATTCCTCTGCACTTCCCTTTTAAGGGCTCATTTTATTAGACTAGGGTTACCAAGGATAATCTCCCTATTTTAAGGTCAATTGGTTTGGAACTTAATTCATCTTAATTCAATCTATTCACAGCAGTACCTAGACTAGTGTTTAAATAACTGAGGCAAGTTGTATGTGCACCTAGGGAAGGTGATCTTGAGGAACCAATTTATATTTCTGCCTACCTCAGGGGTCATGCAATATGTTTCCCACTGTTAGAATGTGCAATAAAACCGCTTTTGGAAAGTTCTTCCTGAACCAGTGGCTTGGACTGTTCATTGTCTCTGCCACTTTTCTGTAAGAAAATGCTTCAGCTTGTCCTGCAGCTGCCACTGATGAGTGCCACTGTCCAAATCCAAGACAGTCTGACAATCCTGAATCCAGACAAAAGTCCCAACACATATTCTATTGGCTTAATTTTATATTCCTTAGCCTAGAGCTTGGATTCACTCTTGAAATCTTGAGACTATTTTTTTTTTTTTTTTTTGAGACAGAGTCTCGCTCTGTTGCCCGGGCTAGAGTGCCGTGGCGTCAGCTCAGCTCAAGCAACCTCAAACTTCTGGGCTCAAGAAATCCTTCTGCCTCAGCCTCCAAAGTAGCTGGAACTACAGGCATGTGTCACCATGCCCGGCTAATTTTTTCTATATATATTTTTAGCTGTCCAAATTATTTTTTTTCTATTTTTTAGTAGAAATGGGGTCTCGCTCTTGCTCAGGCTGGTCTCGAAATCCTGACCTTGAGCGATCCTCCCGCCTCGGCCTCCCAGAGTGCTAGGATTACAGGCATGAGCCACCATGCCCGGCTGAGACTCTTTCTCATACCACACACGTGCACAAATCAGGGTTTTGTCTCATAAGTGGGGTCAGAAAGTGGGTGAAATAAAGTTAAACCTTCATGAATCAGAAGAATATTTCTTGAAATCTAGATATTAGGTAAGGACAGAAAGACAAATTCCAAAAACGGTGGCCACGATTTTCTTTCCCTGGACTTATCGCAAGGCATGAGAGGGGTCAGATTCAGGTGAAGCAAAGATCAGTACTCAGCCAGACATTAAAAGAAAATTTAATGTAAGTGATGGTTCCATGATGATTCATTGTCCCCCTCTATGAATTTTCATAAGTGCTGACCTTGTAATGGCTTAGAAGAATGTTTGTCAAAGTCCTGTCTGTGTGCTATCTGGATCTGAATATCTGAGGATAATTGTTAAAATGCAAATATCTTGTACTCTACAAAAGACCTTCCAAATCAGAATCCCTAAGGTCAGGATTCAAGGATCCATCTGAATTTCTTTTTTTTTTTAATTTCAAAATATTAAGGGGGTAAAAATGTTTTTGTTACCTGGATACCTTGCATAATGCTTAAGTCAGGGCTTTTGGTGTGCTTCTTACCAGAATAGTGTTCATTATATTCAAAGTTTTTATCCTTTATTCTCCCTCCCATCCTCCCCCTTCTTGGTTTCCAATGTGCTTTATATCTCTTTGTGCCCATGTATACACATCATTTAGTTCCCTCTTATTAAAGAGAACATATGGTGCTTGGTTTTCTATTCCTGAGATACTTCACTTAGGATAATGGCCTCCAGTTCCATCCAAGTTGCTGCAAATGACATTATTTTATTTCTTTTTATGACCAAGTAGTACTCCACGGTATATGTTTACCACATTTTCTTTATCTACTTATGAATTGACGGGTGCTTAGGTTGATTCTAATTGATTTGAAATTGTGAATTGTGCTGTGATAAACATTTGAATGCAAGTGTCTTTTTTATAAAATGACTTATTTTCTTTTGGGTAGATACTCAGCAGTGGGATTGCTGTATTTAATAGTCGGTTGACATTTATTTCTTTGAGGAATCTCTATACTGGTTTCCATAGATGTTGTACTAATTTGCAGTCCCACTCATACTGTATAGGCATTCCCTTTCTCTCTGCACCCACTCCAGTATCCACTGTTTTTGACTTTTTAGTAATGGTTATTCTGACAGGGATAAGGTGGTATCTTATTGAAGTTTTAATTTGCATTTCCCTGATCATTAGTGATGTTGAGCATTTTTTTCATATGATTGTTGGCCATTTGTCTATGTTTTGAAAAACTTCTGTTCGTGTCTTTTGTCCACTTATTGATTGGGTTGTTAGTTTTTATCTTGCTAACTTGTTTGCGTTCCATGTAGAGTCTAGATATTAGTCCTTTGTTGGTTATATAGTTTATGAATATTTTCTCCCATTCTGTAGGTTGTCTATTCACTCTGTTGATTATGTTCTTTGCTATGTAGAAGGTTTTTAATTTAATTAAGTCTCATTTATTTATTTTTGTTGTTGCCTTTAGAGCCTTAGTTATAAATTTTTTGCCCCTAGGCCAAGATCAAGAATAATTTTCCCTATGTTTTATTCTAGAATTTTTATGACTTCATGCCTTATATTTAACTGTTTTATCCATCGTGAACTAATTTTTGCATATGGTGAGAGATAGGGGTTCTGTTTCATTCTTCTGTATGTGATTATCCAATATTCCAGCGCCATTTATTGAATAGGGCTTCCTTTCCCCAGTGTATGTTATTGTCTGCTTTGTGGAAGATCAGTTGGTCATAGCTATATGGTTTTATTTCTGGGTTCTCTATTCTGTTCTATTGGTCTATGTCTCTACTTTTATACCAGTACCATTATGTTTTGATTACTATAGTCTTGTAGTATTTACATAATTTGAAGTCAGATAATGTGATGCCTCCAGATTTGTTCTTCTTGCTTAGGATTGCTTAGGCTATTTGGGATCTTTTTTGATTCCATATGAAATTTAGGATTGTTTTTCTAATTCTGTAGAAAATGATATTGGCATTTTGATGGGAATTGCATTGAATTTGTAAATAACTTTGGGCAGTGTGGACATTTTAAAAGGCAAAAGATTTATACGATATGAAGAGAAACCAGATTATAATATGGACATTTTAACAATGTTGATTCTTCCAATCTATGAGCATGGGATG
Organism: Eulemur rufifrons; assembly: GCF_041146395.1. NCBI lineage: Eukaryota > Metazoa > Chordata > Mammalia > Primates > Lemuridae > Eulemur > Eulemur rufifrons. Next base: position 75,971,929 of record NC_091001.1, on the reverse strand, counting down.
TTTTCCCATTTGTTTTGTGTCATCTATAATTTCCTTCATTGGTGTTTTGTAGTTCTCCTTGTAGATGTCTTTTACCTCCTAGGTTAAGTATATTTTAGGTATTTTATTTCCTTTATAGCTATTGTGTCCTTGATTTGATTCTCAGCTTGACTATTATAAATATATATTAATAGATATGCTACTGATCTGATTTGTGTATATTGATTTTGTAACCTGAGACTTTGGTGGTTTAATTTATCAATTCTATGAGTATTTTGGTGGAGTCTTTAGGGTTTTCTAGATACAAGATCATATTGTCACCAAACAGGGATAGTTTTGCCTCCTCTTTCTAGATTTGGATGCCCTTCATTTTTTTCTCTTGCCTGATTGCTCTGGCTAGGACATCCAATACTGTGTCATATAGAACTGATGACTGTGGGCCCCCTTGTCTCAGTTCTTATGGGGAATGCTTCAACTTTTCCCCACTGAGTATGATGTTGGCTGTGAGTCTGTCATATATGGCTTTTATAATTTTGAGTTATGTTCTTTTTACGCCTAGTTTGTTGAGGGTTTTTATCATGAAAGTGTGCTGAATTTTATCTAATTGCTTGTCTATGTCTATTAAGATGATGGTGTTGTCTTTATTTTTGTTTCTGTTTATGTTTTGAATCACACTTATTGATTTTCATATGTTAAGCCATCCTTGCATCCCTGAGATGAAACTCACTTGATCGTGGTGGATTATCTTTTAGGTGTGTTGTTGAATTTGGTTTTCTAGTATTTTATTAAAAATTTTGCATCTGTGTTCATAAGGGATATTGATTTCAGTTTTAAGTTTTTGTTGTGTCCTTTCTTCTCTTTGGTGTCAAAGTGATACTGGATTTGTAGAATGAGTTATGGAGGATTCCCTCATCTGTGTTATGAAATAACTTCTGTAGGATAACAGTTCTTCTTTGTAAGAAGATAACACTTCTTCTTTGTAGGTCTGGTAGAATTTGGCTATAAATCTTTCTGGTCCAGGGCTTTTTGTGTTGGGAGATTTTTTTTTTACTGTTTCAATCTCACTGCTTATTATTGCTCTGTTTAGAATTTCTACTTTTTCCTGATTCTGGCTTGAGAGTTGTATGTTTCCAGAAATTTATCCATTTCCTCTAGGCTTTCTAGTTTGTTTCCATAGAGGTTATTGTAGTATTCACTGATGGTGTTTTGTATTTCTGTGGAATCAGTTGGAATGTCTCCTATTCATTTCTGATTGAGCTTATTTAAGTCCTTTGTTTTCTATGTCTGGTTAATCTGGCTGGTAGTCTATCGATTTTGCTTATCCTTTCAAAAAACCAACTTTTTGTCTCATTGATCCTTTGTCTTGTTTTTTTGATTTCCATTTCTTTTGGTTTATTTTGAGCTTTTTTATTTCTTTTCTTCTGCTGGCTTTGGGTTTGGTTTGTTCTTCTTTTTCTATTCCTTGAGATGTGTCATTAGGTTGTTAATTTGTGACCTTTCTGTCTTTTTGATGTAGGCATTTAAGGCTATAACCTTCCCCTTAGCACTGCTTTTTCTGTATTCCTCAGATTTTGAAAGCTTTTGTCTCCTTTGTCATTCACTTTGAGAATTCTTTTGATTTCCATCATAATTTCATCATTGACCCAAGGATAATTCAACAGCAGGTTGTTTAATGTCCATGACTTTGAATAGATTTGAGTGTTTCTCTTGGAATTGATTTCTAGTTTTATTCTGCTGTGGTCTGAGAGGATACATGGTATGATTTGGATTTTTTTGAATAGTCTTAGACTTGTTTTGTGGCCCAACATATGATCAATCTGCATTGATAACATGCTTCCCAGTTAATTCTAATCTCCACTGATTTGGAGAGTTGGGATTATTGAAAATATTTCCAATGCATTTCAGTTTATTAATCACAAGTTTGATTACTTAAAGCCCTACACAGAAAATAAGAAATATGGATTAAACTTCAAGTTTTAAGCTCTGAATCATCTTTCCCAGTTTGGAGAGCATTCCGATGACTTAGTGTCTCCTGAGTCATCTTACCATGATGTTGTTATCAATAACATTTTGTGCCAGCAGGGCCTTTATAAATTATCTAGACTATTTTTTTTAAATTTTATAGATGATAAAAATAAAGCCTAAAAAGTTTAAGTGATTTTAAACTTTGAGCTATAGTAGGGAGATGACAACTTGAAAAAATGTTCAAGATATGAATTTCTGTGATTGTTCCAGTGTGTCATACTGATTACATTTTTATGTAAATATAGCCAACATTAAAACACTGTCTCATAAAGAAAACTACTAAAATTTAAGATCACCATCTATCTATGATCTATTTTTTTTATCTTGAAGGCATATACCATGACTTTTCAAAATTTCAATTCTTGCCTGGTATACAACCAGCAATCTGTGGGCTTTTAAAATAGATTAGGTGATAATACTAGATTTTGGTTTGTATCCAGTAAAATAACACCAATATAAAGTGCTTTATTTTTCTTTAGCACTTTTAAATGTTCCATATGTCATCCTTGATATATTTAAATCTCATTTTGTTTTATATGCAATTTTTAATAATTTCAGTTGCAAATATCTAATGTTATAGATTTATTTGTGCTGTCATATTTCTAAGTAGATTTTGCTTACAGTTTAAATAATTTTTGTAACTCAAAATTATTTGGTTTTATTTCAGTGAATAGTAATGCTTTTGTTTTCACATTATCAATATTTTCTCCTGATATATAGCTCTATTGTACAAAAGCATGAAATAATTAAGAAATTTGCTGCATTGGAGTGTGATAAAACATTTTAAAATGCTCTCCTTTATGACAATATTTGTGTTTTATAGGGATTCTTCTCTTAAATACAGAAGCTCTTCATAGTTATTACAAAAAGACTGGTAAAAATAATTACTTAAAAACTTCTCTCCATCCAGGTGATGTCATCCTAACAAAATACCTCTTTGAATTTGAAAAGCATAGTGAAACTTCAGGCACTTTTCGAGTCTGTGGATTCACAATGGAAGGAAGGAGAACTGTAAGTAAGGTTGGGATATGATCATTTTAGTGATGCTGACTCTAAACCAGAATACCCAGATTGCTTCCAAGTTTTCTATATATTCCTATATATTCTATATATTTCTGTATATTCCAATACATCTGTCAGTTTATCTTATTATATAGCAGAATTGTCACCAATTACACATTCACTGAGATGAACAAGATTTCTTTATAAATTAAATATGTTTTGGAGGTTAAGAAACTATTACTCATTCCGTATTATTGATTAACTGAGATTATTTTTCTCTGTTCTTGTGTAAATTTGTTTGGGAATTTTGGCTGATGGAAGAGGACAGAAGGTGGAATTCTGAAATAAAAAAAAATTGGGGGAGATGGGCAAGTCTAGTCAGGGTGGCATCATCAGGGTCTTTGAATAGTATGTAGTGATAAAGAAATCATAGAGGACTTTTAGAGGTAGGGATGTGTGTGGGTGTGGCTGCGGGTGTATGTATATATATGTGTGAGAGAGAGAGAGACAGGGAAACACTAGAAGGATAATGGGCAGATGCTTGCCAGTTCTTTGGCTCTTATCCCAGGCTTCATTGAATGCAATGGATTTCCAATTAAAGTTACTTTCCAAGAAAATGACATTCAATTCAATTTTAAAAATATAGTCATTTTTTTCTACTATATGTAAAGCATATGACCACTCAGGAAAACAAATAAACAAGCGGTGCTAATTTTCCCATACCTTTAAAGCTAGTCCAAATAAGAAGACATATAACAATTTCATTTTATCAATGTATTTAATAAGACAACAGAGCTTTTATAACTGGAAGAAACTTAAGACATGATAGATTCTAATTCTCTCAGCCCACAAAAAAAAGGACCTCAGTCCAAGCAAGACGAATGATTTACTGAGAGTCCCAGAGAAATCTCCCAACATTATCCATCTATTCAAAACAGACTTATATGGCTAAGAAAAAAAGTGAGTTAACAGTCAGGCCAGAGGTACACCATGATTGCTATTATTGCAAATTTGTTTATGAGCAACTAGTTTAATTTGATTTGCAACTTGCTACAGAATCTCTTTGACCCTAGCTTGGCTTTGAGACATAATTATGAACTGTTGATTCATTTTTCATCAAGGTGAGGTTGTAGAAGGCTTTTCTTCTCTCTTAGAAATTACCCAATTTCCCTAATTTATTGTGAAAACAACTGAGAAGTTAGTCATTATCAGTATAATTTCCAAAGTTGTTTTCAGACTGGATGCTAAGGCGATAAAATTAGTCAACTGGGAAATTCTAAACCATGGTTCACAATCGAGGCCAATTAGAAATTCTTAACATCCCCATGAGCCTCAGGCACGTCTAATCAGAGCAAGAGCCACGTTCTCCATACAATTGTTGAGTGCTTGCTGCCAGTTGAAAAAGTTTTTTTGAGTGGGTTCTTAAAAATCTCTCTTAAAATGATTACATCATAACTCAAGATAGACCTGATTTATTTCAAATAAAGGGACTAGTGTAAAACACCTAAAATTTGGATGCTCATCATTTTCATTATAGAAGATTATCTTATAATTTCTTCCCAAGCCCCAGAAGTTTTCATTTAGTTCTTTTTTTTTTTTTTTTTCCCGGTCAGCTCAATTTAGGAATCTTTCTCTCATCAAACGAATGTGAACCAAAGTCATTCTTGTCACCCAGTGACACCAATTTACTCCAATACCACAAATTTCCCCAGAAATTTCTTCCTGATTAAAGGCTCAACTTCTCAAATCTGTTTTTGTTAAGTGTCACCTCTTTAGTCTCTGTGTAGAATGAGTCACAATATACAATGAGTCTCAGATGAAGGATTAAGGCAGCTGTGAACTTCCCAGCAGAAAGAAGCATCTCATCTATTGCACTCTGTCTCGTTAAGGTGACCTGCTGAATATTAGCTACAATATGCAATCACGAAATCTTAGGTTCCAAGGTGGACATCCATATAGATTTACTGATCTTCTCAATCATATAACTTAATGAATAAATATCTTGCTTTGGAGCAGGCCAAGACATAGGAACTTAAGTGTAGATCCTGTAATTTTCCTGTCTGACTTTAACAACAAATAATTACAATACATCAACCTCTCTCTGTCCAAAGTTTGAAGGTTATTTTTCATTTATATATCCAGAAAAAACAACATACATATTAACTTGCTAATCATTCTTTCTAAATTCTATGGAAAATATAATAGAAGACCTTAGAAGGGAGTATTTTGCTATAGTGGAAAGAAGGTGAATCACTGAACAGACAAAACTTGGCTCAAATTCTGGTTCTAAAACCAATTAGCTTTTGACATATGAAAAATTGGCTATCCCTTTTAATCTGTTTCCTTATTTGTAAAATTAGAATGCTAGCAACTGCTGTGTCAGTCAGTCCTCTAGATTGAAATATTTAAGATATGTGAAGTATAGTACCTGTAACATATGGTGGTATGCAATAATAAATGTTAATTAGTTCTCTATTTCCTCTTTCTTCCTCATAAATTGAAAAAAAAGTTGAAAATAATGCTTACTATGAACACTGAGCAATCTATATGCATAATTACTGTAGTAATACTGTTGTGTATGGATAAAAAGCAATATGAAAGGTTTATCCTTGTTTATTGATGAATTATCAATTATAAATGCAAGAGAGACATATTATGGACAGCTGTACATTTTGATGTCTATACTGGGTTTTTAACGGTTCTTCAGATTTTCTTTCACTATATCATAATAAGAATTAATACTCAAATGAATAGGTAAAATTCTACATGCAAAGACAAGTATGGAGTTAGAGTTAGACATCTATTGGGTTAAATTATCAAAATTACCTAGCTCAACAAAATTTGTGATGTCATAACATTTATATCTTGCCTTTGAACACTCAGCAGAAATCAAGGGGAAAATTTGTCAAGTAAATAATTAAAAAACTATAGATGGCCAAAATTTACCTCTGTAGGCAAATTTGTCACAGCACTGACAAAAATCTCAGGTCTCAAACTGAGCTCAGCAGAAGGCTGGAGGATAAAGTGACAGGTAACTATGGGGAGAACATAATAATCTTCTTTAGGTATCCCTAGAAATACTGAGGTTTGCTTATTTGTATTTTATTAATGATGATTCTAGAAGGAACATACTACCATATACATAGAATAAAGTTCTAAGATTTAATTAACAAGTGAGGAAGAACTGATACATTCAAATGTTTGATCTTCTTTCTTTGAATATAATTTCAGAATGCATTTAGTAAAATGATAGAAATATGTGTGAAAATAATTATGAGCCTTTTTTATTGCATATGTTTGATATTGATTTATAAAAATTTAGAAGATATTCTTTTACCTTTACCTTTTCCTCTTCTCCTCTAGAATTAAACACATGCAACACACATACATGCAGGCACAGGGACACACACACATACACACACACAACCAGACTTGATTATGTTTTTATAAGCAGAAGACAGAAGCAGATGGTAGAAACTGTGAATTCCTACCAACAGATTTTGAGACCACAATATTATTCTAGCAAAACAACAAAACATACCACTCATGTAAACTGATCAATATATAACTCATTAATAAGTCCAAATATTTCTAGCAATTTGCTAAATAATTAAATGAGTGGTGATTGAGAAAAAGTTAAGAATGTATTTTGCTTGAGTTTCCACCCTCAGATTATTTTACTTTTCCAGATAAGATAAAAGAGAAATAAAAATAATTTAATTTCCTTTGGCAAGGACAATTATTCAAAAAAGATGAAAGAAAATAGATTTTTTTTTTTAAAGGCAGAGCTGAGCATGGGACTTCAGTTTACCTAACATAAGGGAAAATTGAAAAACAAAATCAAACAAACAAACAAGCAAACAAGAAAGCTACTACTTATCATTCACAAGGGCAACTCTAATAGAGATTTTTAGATTTGGAAAACGTAAGATTCTAGCCTGTTAGCACACACACACCACACCACACCACACACAAACAAATGCATCTTTATTACCCAGGAAAATAATAAGCCTCCAGGAGAGTAGAAGAAATCAAATACTCAAAATGCTGAGATACTGAGGGAGAAATTGATATTGCTGTGGCGTTTGTTTATAATATCAGAGTCTATGTAAAGAACCTCAGGCTGCTACAAATGAATAATAAACTAGCAGATTGTCAAACTATCTTTTTTATCTCTTCAAAATCTAAGGGAGATAAAACTAGTATACTGGTCAGATCTGCTAATGCAATGAGTGGTCAGTGTTCACAAGCTGCATATAAAAGAATTTTTAAGTCAGGAAAGGATTTCCAGGGGTCATTTTCCTTCTCTTGGCAAGCATTCCTTTAATGCAAAGGAGAAGCTTTTTTTTTTTTAACACTCTGTCAGGTTTATTCTGTTTTGGTTAGGCTCCATAGACTTTAACATTTAGAAAACTCTTTTATGAAATCTTGCCTAAATTCCCATAATTTCTTCTTATCTGTTCTTGAAAAACAAGATGAAACCATGGTCACATAAGATTGAGAGATTTGGGCTGGAGTATGGTCTTCCATATGGGATTACCTTAATTTTTCCACCTATTCTTGAATTTTTAATTTAAATTTTAGAATGTCAAAAATCAACTGACTGTCATTATTTATGAGCAGCTGAAGAATGATTGTCTGTACTACCAAATTCACATGACTCCATAAATAACTTTCTTGATTTTTTCCCTAAAAACATTATAATAATCTGTTGATCAAGCAAAGTCCAGTTTATTATTGCAGTAAGGGAGAACTCTTCCTTAACAGAATCTTAGAGGTTAAGTGTGGATAATCACAGCATTTAGGGCTTTTGGTTGGAGTATTTTAAAGTGGGTCTTTCCATGTGTAGATATGATTGGCTCGGCCAACCTTCGTATTATAACAAATAGTTTATGATTGATAGACATAATGAGGATAAAATCTTGATGGTTAAAATCAATCTTGAGGATAAAATCAGATGTTTGGTAAGTGAGCAAGTTAGCTCAGTAGAGTGATCTACTGTCCCAAGAAGGGCTCTTTACCTGACGTTCAAATTATCTCCTGGGAAAAAAACTGGTTTAAAAACCTATTGTTTGGATAAATGGAATTTGGCAGAGTTCCTGAGGCTAACCAGGAAGGTATTTACCATTTTACACCATTATCTTCTTCAGCAAAAATTTTCTGAAACAAATAGTAGAGGCATATTGATGTAAAGACCCCAAAATTAAGCTATGGGTCTTCAGTATTCCAGTTTTCACTACTGAAGTCATGGGATTCAGAAAATCAGTATATCAATGTATTAATATATTTAGAGACCATGATAAGGAATGTAGAACTATCTTCTTAGGCTCAGATCCACTCAAGATAATAGACTTAGTTCATAAGTATAGAAAACAGAGATCAAATGTTACTGTACACTTGACCGTTTAATTTCTGGAGATGTGAAGCCAACATAAGCACAAGCCAACAGGCTGAACAATGGGAAGAAAGCCTTTTCTTTTCCCTCTGAGCCATTACAAATGTCAGGGCTGTGCTGGACAATATCTACATAATTCTCAACCCATTTAGCCTGAAGGAAGTGAGGTGGAAGACAGAGCAAGGTGTAACTGCAAAAGCTATAGGGCTTTTCCTCTGCACAATGAGATGGGCAACTCTCAAGCACCAACAGTGAGACAAGGCTTGCAGATCACATATTTGTCACCTTTATTATGAGTCAGGTGACTCAAAGTCCAGCACAGCAATGTATGAGGGAGGAAGGGTGCAGGTGGGCTGTGGGCAGAGGTTTCCAGAATCACTGCAGCCCTGAGGGTATATATGTGTGGTAATAAGGGAAGAGGGCTGGAGCCAGGAGCAAGCAGAAGAATAATCGTCTTCTCTCTGATCTCAACTGTAGTGAAGGAACATTTAGATCCTTTCATCACAACTTGCCAATATCTCTGAGGGGGTGGAAAAAGGAAAGGATTTATTTCTGTGTAAAAAGAGATAACATTTAGATTCTCGCTAGATTGGATTATATTTCCTTTTGCTTGGCTGCTAGGCATATGCGCATATATATATTAATATACACACATATAAGAGATACATTTGCAGAAATATTAAAGGAAGAAAAATCTTTGCATTCTCTGAAAATACTTCATTTTTTCAGATAATTACCCAACATATAGAGAATTTTACATGGAGATGCAAGTCCAGAATATTATCTAAATGGCCTCAACCAAGGCATATTTTAATTATGGTTTTTAATTTAAAAGTTGCTTATCAACAGCTAATATTTGTATAACACTTTAAACTTTTATAAAATGCTTTTACTTGTATAACCCAAATTTTCAACCTATAATAAAAACATATCTGAAAGAGAAATATAAAAAGGCAAGCAAGAGACACATGCTATGGATTAGGGTCAGGAATGTTCCAAAGGACTAAAATTAGTACAAAATCTTTAAGGTGTAAAATACTTATTTTTCCCAAAAATTACACAACGAATAAAGAATAAATGACTTTTGCAAACATAATGTGAGTTAATTTAAACAATAAAACAAAATTTCTAAAGAAATGTTTTTGTCTCAAATTCTTCTTAGCTTACCTGAAGTAATAATAATTGACAGAAAATAATTTTATATAGCAATCAAAAGAAGAATTTGATGACAAAGACTTTTACAAGTGATTGAGTAGGGGAATCACTAGATATCGAGTCTGGTTTTGACAGTTTCATGTAAATAGTATGCATATATTAAGAGAAATCTGAACATTCTTGTTCTAATAAAGGAATTGAAATAAATTTTCTCTCCCAAATAAATGCCCAATTGTTTTATGAACATTCATTTTAAATAGTTTTTAAATTCAATAATATTGAAGATATCTTTAATTCTTCCATTCCTACCAATCTGCTGTTGGAGTCTTTGGTGATATGTCTCCATTTTTAAGTTTTAGTCTTTTCCTTTCCTTCAAACATATTCAATCAATTTTTTTTCAGTAAATGTCAAAATGATTACAAATGGCAAAATTTGCCACCTTTAAAGTACTTAATGATTTCCATCTTTCTCCCAAATCATCATATAATCATCACTTTCATGTTTCCTTTTTATACTAATTTTTATAAAATAATGTCAATAGGCAATAAAATATTCAAGTAGCTTTAAGATGCACTGTCATATTGGCTAAAATTGGTGAACTCACTGAAATAAGAATATTGACAATCAGTTATTACCATCTCAATTAAGAAATGACTTGGATGGTGAAAGGTTAACATGTGTCCCTGTATCCTAACTCTCAATTTGAGATTTGTCTGCCTCTATCTCATTGCCTCTCTAAGTTATTAGAACTTGCAAAGCACCATGAGAGTTGAGATCTTATTGGACTTGGTCATCTCTGTGTCCTCATGTACAGAGGAATCTTGTAATGTGTTTGACTACAATGAATGTTTGTTAAATTAGTGAGGAGACACAATTTTTATCCATGTTGCACATGGATGTGCCTATTCTTTGCAATAGTTATAGTAGACATAGTTATTCAACATAGAAACATATCCGATGACTTGGCAGTGGAACAGATGAAGGAGGAATTAAACTCAGAGACTATAAACCTCCCAGGCCAGACAACTGAAAGAAGTGTCAAAAAAGAGGAAAAATTAGTCTGGGTGCCAAGTAGTAGGGAAAACACTCCATTTTTTAGAAGAGATTAAATGAAGGAGAAAGATGGCAGAGCCCAGTCCCATAGAAGCTGAAATAATATGCAGGGAATGAAAGTGGGCTCCCTAGCACGAAAAGGAATAAATAGGAGTAGGTAGTGATGCTTGAATGCAAAGCATTGATTTGATCACCAGCAAGAGCTCTGTTATTGGGGCCTGGGCAAAAGTAAGACATGGCCAACATCAAGCTTGTATTGATATTTACTTCTGAAGCTCCTCACCTTTGGTTTCTTAAATTTTGACAATCTTGGGGAAAAGAAAATGGCTCAGAGAATAGAGTATGATGAAAGCTATGAATAAGATGAACTAGTCCTAGCTTCTAAGAAAATCATCACCCAAGAATTAGAAACTGTGGTGGCAGATAATTCTGTTCACCAACATTCCCATAATTGTTGCTAGTGTGTTAGATGTTCCTGCCAGATTCATTAGAGTTTAGTGGCTTATACCACTGAGATTAAAAGTATGGTTCCAAACCTAGGAACAATCTCCTCCAAACATAAAAAGCAGAAACATTCAGAGGAACCTAAAAGAGGACAGGAGATATGACTTACTTTAAATAAAAGTATTAAATTTCCATTCATTTTTAAACAAAAATACCTACCCAAATTGTATCCATGGATTCTTAGGTCTGACCAAAGTGAACAAAATAAGTATAAATTTTGATTCACCATCTCCCTTCTATATTACTTTCATTTTAAAAAATAAGCAATTATTTTCCCCTCTTATGAACTGAATTATACACTTCTAAATTAAATATTAGTATTATACTTTAACATAAAACTGAAGCAATAACATACACACATATGACACAATATGGGGGATTATAACCATACCAGAAATAGTAATCATTATAGTACTTATGTGGGTCAAGATAAGTCCTTTTTACACAGAATCCCATGTAATCCTCAGGCTTAGAAAGGTTAAATTATTTTTTTTCCTAGGGCAAACAGCTAGTAAGTAGTACAACCAGTTTCTGAACAAGGAATTATTTAACTCTGAAGTCCACTACACTATGAGCCTAGAAAGTTTATACTATTAATCTCTAAGTAGTTATCAATGAATGTACAATAACAATATCTATGCTTTTATCACTCTAAAATCAATGTAGGAAGAATTGTGTCTACAGAACACTTAGTTTCCATACTGTAAACATGCTGTTGTGTTACCCCTGAAACACATATTACTAAAAGAGGTTTATTTTTCAGTGCTATGACTTCTCACTACTTGTAAGAATGACAGTATGTAGTCTAGGTATTCTGGGACTAGGAATTATACTCTAATGTTCCCTAAATAAACACAATGAAAAATAAGCTATCCCTACCTAATTGTGACAAATTAATTTAAAGGAATTCCATTATAGCCCGATGCTGTGCATCTATGTAGGAATTCAATGAGTCTGGTCAAGAAGAATAGCTGGATCAACCAGGGTGTTTCCCTACTTGAGAGAATTCACTGCTGTTACTGTGTCTCTCTGTCCAGAATGATTAACTTGAATCTTGAATCTTTCAGCAGAAACTCCTTGGAGTATTATTATTATTAGAGACAGAGTCTTGCTCTGTCACCCTGGGTAGAGTGCAGTGATGTCATTGTAGCTCACTGCAACCTCAAACTCCTTGGCTCAGTGATCCTCTTGCTTCACGCTCCTGAGTAGCTGGGACTATAGGCGTGGGCCATGATGCCTGGCTGATTTTTCTGTTTTTAGTAGAGATGGGGGTCTAACTCTTGCTCAGGCCGGTCTTGAACTCCTGAGCTCAAGCAATCCTCCCACCTCGGTCTCCCAGAGTGCTAGGATCACAGGTGTGAGCCACTGTGCCGGCCTGGAGTATTAATTTTAAAAGGGGCATTTCAAGGATCAGGTGTTCCAAATCAAGACCATCAAGGGGAGGGGGAAAGGAAAATCTGAAATGAGGATCAGATTATCACATTCAGATGTAAAAATTAGGGGTCAAAATAGAGAATGAAAGGAAAACGAGTAAATAAGAATTACAGGAGGAGGCCTCACAGGTCAAACCATAATCTAGAGCAAGGCAAAAGAAGAAAGATCAGTAGAAAAGGCAACCTAGACAACGAAAATTTTGGAGACCTGGTGAGAATATCATTCCCTTCACCTGGCCCTGTTGCAATTCACTCCCATCCCCACTGCTGCAGGGTCAGAACACTTGATTATACTTGCCTTTTCTCCCATAACTCCCTGCTTTGTAGGAATGCAATGTATGTGTTCCTGTATTTCCAAGAAGTCAGGAAGTATAAGAGCAGACTGGTCTGGGATGGTGCAAGATTATAAATTGGAAGAGGTAGCAGGTAAGAAACATATTGGTTTGGAGTCTGGAGAATCTTGTAAAATAGTATTCCCAAATTAGTTTGATTATGAAGATTGACAATGGATAATTTTTTTTAACAGATGGCTAAGGCTTTCTCTTGTTACTCTAATTTTTTTATGCATGGGGGAACCAAGACTCTGTAATTTAATATATTCTCAGAATTTTTTTTATGATTAGGAATGCTGGATAAACACTAGCACATGCTAGGATTAAAAGGTTTGGGGATATATAGGCTGGAGACAATACTAAAACACAGGAGCAACCTAATTGTTGATTTCAATTATTTAAATTAAGGCTGTGAGAAAGATGTTGTAGACTTAGTATGTGTGGTTCTAGAAAATAACATAAATAACTTGGAAATACATTTTAAATGACTGGTTAAATTGTTTTATTATACATTGAACTTTCCTAAAAAAGTATGAAGTGCTTATTATAGAAAAATAGAACGCTAGTTAAACAAAAAGAAGATTAAAAATAATTAATCATAAAATCATGCTGCCAAAAAAGAATCACTATTAATTTTACTGTGCAATAATATCTTAACTCCTCAGGGACATAGCTCTCAAAAAGTCTCATTCATGTGTGGATAAAACCTGTGTTTAGCAAGAAGTTTTCATAGAAAAAAATGTTTAAAGAAATCTTTTCAAAGTGGTTTTATTAGTCAGAGTTCTCCAGAAAAACAGAAACAATAGGATGTGTGTGTGTACACATATATTTTTTTTCTAGGACTTGGCTCCCATTATATGGAGGCTAAGAAGTCCCATGATCTGCCGTCTGCAAACTAGAGAACCAGAAAAGCTGGTGCTATAATTCAGTCTGACTCTGAAGGCCTGAGAACCAGGGTAGGCTGTAGGTGTGTGTCCAGATCTGAGTCCCAAGTCCCAAGTCCCAAGAACCAGAAGCTTCAATATCCAAGGGCAGGAGAACATGGATATCTCAGATCAAGCAGAGAGAGTAAATTAGCCCTTCCTCTTTTTTTTTTTGTAATAGGCTTCCTAAGAATTCGATGATACCCACATTTTTAAGGGAGATCTTATTTACTCAGTCTGCAGATTCAAATGCTAATGTCTTCTGGAAACATTCTCACAAACATACCCAGAAATAATATTTTACCAGGTACCTGGGCATCCCTTAGTCCAGGAAAATTAATCATCACAATGGTGTCAATATATTAAGCACAATAAATTAACATTCAGGAGGGTCCCCTCTTCCAAATCAAGTACATTTGCTTGGTATGTCACAATAATACTCCCACAAAAAGAAATGTTTTAGACATTATACACTATGATTGAATATTTTGCAATGTGTAGGGTAGGCCTATAAAGGGACATAAAAACTCAATTTGTCCACACTCCATTCTAGAAGTCAGAAATACTTAGATTAAAGTTTGGCCAACTTAGACAATGTCCCCTGAGTAATTGAACAGTGCCATTAATGAAGAAAAGTAAAAAGAATTTAAAAATATTTTTAAAAAACCTTCCCCTGAAAGATCTTCATTAATGTTTCATAAACGATTACAACCTTCTAAGGAAGATTCTTCTACAAGCCTTATGTTAATAGCTCCTATGTTTAATGTTTTGAAATAGCCCACACATGTCTTTTGCAGTTGTTTTCTCTTTTGGTAAGATAATTCAGGCAAAATTTAATGTAAAAATTTTTATTTTTCACAAGTTATCTTGCTGCTTAAGTCCATGTTATCAGAGTCTTTGTCTCTCCTCTCCCTCTGTACACACATAAGTGCGTGCTATTTGGAGAGGAAGAGTGACTATAGTTTACGCATAGCCAATTGCATTTCTGGCCAATTTTGTGAAGTCAGACATTATAAAATATATCAGCTAAATATTTTGTGACTTTTAGTAGCCGTACTTTAAATGTAGAACTTTTAAATTCAGATTAACTGTGATTTGCTCTTAAAATGCCTGAAACATCTCTGGAGTAAAAATGAGTATCTAATAAGAATGTTAAGGAAACAATGTTTTCATTTATGAAAGAGTCTGAAGGATGTGCTGAGTTTCAGGAAAATGCCAGACATGTAACATGTGACTCTAATGAGTAAATGCCAACCAAGGACCTTGTATGCTCTACTAACTGATGACGTGTGTCACCTCTTACTCTGCCAAGTCAGATGCGAGGGTAAGCTTCTATCAAAATTGATGTTAATAGAGTTCTGGAGCTTAGACATGTTTATAGAAGGAATTCTAGCAAGAAATGTCTGGGATTGTAAAGGAAGTAAAAGTAATCACTTTTCATTCTGGGTGTCACCATCTGGGGAAATGTAAGATAGTATTTTTTAAGCCTTAGCTACCACCTCATTACAAACACTTCATTAGTGTTTTTCAGCTGCTCATTTGTCTCTCTTCTCTCCACCTGCACATCCTCCCAGCCAATTTTCAATAATGGCTGTCCCTTTTCCCAGCCTTCAATGTGCCAAGCACTGGACAGATTCTGAAAGGCTTTGCTTCAAAGTGAAATGGAGAATTTGGCCAGGACTTAGCTGCCATGGAGACATCCTCGATATTTTGCTTCCAACACACATTTGTCTGAATTGAAGCATTTTTTTTTTTTTCCTATTTCATTTTCTTCTTAATGGCACCTCTTCCTTCCCAACTGCTCCAGGGCCACTTCTCTCAATTTGAGGATTAAAAGAAATCCAGCATTTTCTTCATTTCCTGCTTCCACTTGTTTAGCATAATGTAACCTACCATTTTGAAGTCTATGGTATTTATTTGTACAACTCTCTTTGTTTAATCTATCATCCTCCAGAATTATCTTCCATTACTACCGGAAACTTCAGAATCTATTTAACCTGCTTCATTTCCATCCGAGCATCTGATTTCAGCTTTTGCACTGAGGACTTGCCTAACATCCTGTACATACTCAGCGCTTAGTCATTTCAAATTATTCTAATTCACCTCTTCAAACCATAATAATGATCACTTTTTGTCCCATCATCATTTCTTGATTCCATCTGAAAAAAAGATAATGTTGAAAATCTCTTCTATTTCTAACCCAACCACCCTGTCCAAGTACCACCATCTTTATGCTGGAATGTTAATACCTTTGTATTGGTTTTCTTGGAAATCACCCCTCCATTCCAATCCACTTTTTCATTCTGCACCTGGAATATTTTTTTCAAAATATAAATTTGATCATGCACCACACCCTTAGCTTCATCTCCACTTTAAAATATTTCATGTTTTTCTTTGTTAGAAAGAGAGAATCAGTATTGTGCTGTTAATTGTTTAACAATCAGCTGGGTGGGGGAGGAGGGTGGGAGTTAAAAAATTCTAATTTGTAGTTTTTGCCAAATTTCTACAGTGTAAGTATTCCTATGGTAGATAATACCAAGCTGGCAATGTGACATCACCAAGCGTAGAGTTGGAAAAAATGTACACATTCGGCCATGAAGAACCAGTGCAAACTGGCTCTAGCACATCACTGGATAGAGGCCAATTCCTTAACTTGACATTCAAATCCCTGCTTCATCTTTTCCCTCTGACATGTTGTTAACCACAACTTGTCTCTTAGTCTCTGTCCACTGACCACTCTTGACCTTTGTTTAGTTTCTCAAATGTGCTCTGTGCTCTGCTCCCTCTAGCCATAAGGACTTTGCTATTCCTTCCACCTGGAACTTTCTCTCTACTGCAGCCTTGCCAAAGTTAATATCTCATCTCTGTCATTTTCTTAAGGATATCTTCCCTGATCCTCCCCAACACATCAGACTAATACAGACCATCCACTTACTTCTTCTTCTGTTAACATTGTTATAATTTTAACATCTATTTGTGTGACTGATTAATGTCTCTCCTCAAACAGATTGTAAGCTCTGTAAGTGCAAAGGTTATGCCTGGGTGTGACAATCATCGTATCACCAGTGCCTATTTATGTCTAGCATAGTTCTAAGCCTATAGTAATTTCTAAAAAATAAGAACAACATATGTTGAATGAAAAATGAAGAGATCTTAATCCTTTTTTACTCAACTGTACTTAGCGCTGTGCTAAGTACTAGGCTTTGCAATACTAGGACTTCATTAGATGTTTATTAAATGATTAAATGAAGACTTCAACCACTCCATTTCCTTATTTCTGCTGAAATTGGTTTTCACCTTTATTCTTTATGCCTCAGTATTCCTCAATCCAATATTATTCTTTACCCCTTACTTCCTACCCTATAATTCTCTACTCTGTTATAATTCTAAAGCCATTCCAAATTATTAAAAATGTTATTATTATAATCATAACCTGATGAGCCATTGGCCTTTATTACATTTATATATAGGTCCTATGCTCTCACCATTTAGGGAAAATTCATTGGTATTAAGCTTAATCATGATCAGAAGATGTTGGATTAAAAAATGGTAGTAAATATTAATGACAATGATTTAACATAAGATTTTTAAAAATTGTACACAGAATAAGGAAATTCATCCTTGACATAGATATTTTGTGAGAAAAGATGTGATTATTTATAAGTAAATGTTGTAAGTGGAATCTTGAAAATTTCTCTATGGTACTCTACCAGTAGACACTCGGGAATGCAAGTCACTGTATAAGTGATAGATTTAATGAGCTCACTCTGACATTCTGATTGCCTATATGGATGACATGTATGAATGAACCCAAATAAAGTTCTCATAAAGTCACCAGCAGCATTTAGTAAACATATTGTGATTTTAGTGAACCATATTATGTAGGTGTTGATACTTTAACATAAATAACTTAGTTGTATAAAAACAAATATACCAAATCAATATACAGTCTTTCCAGCTTGCAATTTCTGGTTTATTTTTCCCTGATACTATGTTCAATAGAACATCTGCTGAGGTTGTTTTTACTTTTTTTTTTTTAATCTTTGAAAGTGAGGCAGATTCTTTATACCTCTGCATCTTTTGCTTAAAAAATCAGATGGCTGTTTCTTCCAAAAAATCTATTTTAAAAAACTAACTTTAAAAAATAAAAGACAGAGAATCTCTTCTATCAAGATTTCTATTTAAACACTATGTTTAAAGTGCTCGTTGCCTAGTGTTTTAGAAGCTAGAGGTATTTCTTTTGAAGTGTCAATCTGACTATTACCATGATTTTGATGGTAATTACAGTGGAATGCCCATATTTCAAAGACTGAGATCAGAGTTCATTTTAATCTCTGCACTGAATGAATTTGGCAGGGTTTCTGCAGCTTTTGAGTTCTGAGTACATATATTTGCAATGCATTTTGATGTAATAAACTCAGAGTTTGGGTTTATCTGGATAGCTGGATCAGCTATCTCTATTTGCAAATATTCAGGGGTTTAAACATATGATATCTAATAGTACAATTATGTTTGGAAGTGGATTTAAGTATAGAGTTTATTAGACAAATACCACATGAATTTTTGTAAAAATTATTTTGAGTATAATCAAACCACAAATTGAATAACACATATATTTTTTTAACCATTCTTAAGGGAAATCCTAAACCAGATTCTATGAGGAATGTAAAAAAGTGATGTCATTATTTGGTTGCCATATGTAGTGATGAGATACTCATTTCATATAGGATTTTTCAATTTAGTTGTACATTTGTGCAAAGTAGTCCCATATTTTTTCTAAACGGTCTTAATAGTTATTTTCCTCTTGTCATGTTTGTAAGGTTTTTTGGATTGGCCAGAAAGAGAGACAAGCAGAGTTGAAAGGGATAAGTAAAGAGGCTTTATTAGAGCGCTCCCAGGTGAGGGTAACGGGTCCCAAGAGAGAGGGGCCCGGGCGAGGTTCTCAGGTCCTGGCGCAGAGGGGCCTGAGAAGTCTCATCACCCAGAAGTTTTGAGTGGACTTACAGAGGTTTTTAGGGCTGGGGGATGGGGGTCTCTTCGGCGGGAAGATTTTGGCTCGAAGAGTGAGGAATTTCTTTGTTGCACTTTTAGGGCAGGTATTGACAAATAGGAGGGGCTGGTGGTATGTGTGGACTCCGGGAACCATTGACTCTTATCAGGGTAACCATCTAGGTGTGGTCATCCTTTAACTTAGCTGGGCCTTGCAGGCATTGTTCTCGGCAGGTTTCCTGGGCTGCTTCTTTTTCCATTAGGGAGGGGAGGGGTGCCCACCACCAGCCTTACAATGTTCTCTTTTATTTATGTTTTTTCACTTTTTAATTAGTTGGGTCAAATAATGACTTTGACTTTTTTTTTATATAAAGAATCAACTTTTTAATGCTTTACTAGCTATCTGGGTATCCCTTAACTCAATCAAGCTGACACATAAATAGGCTATACCAAACAGCTACTCTGGCAAGGCACGCAGATAATATATTGGGCCCAAATTACCCTCATTTATTTTACTCATGGGGCAGAAGTTCCACAATGAAAGGCAAGTTGGGAAGACCAGGGGCTATTGTCCCCATTCAGGGCCCTATTTGTAAGCTGAGCTGTCACTCACTCTGCCCCCCACTCCCCACCTGGCTCAAGCAAGAGCAGAGACATACAGGTTCTCCCATGTGGAGGGCAGATCATAAGAACAGAGAGCTCAACACTTCACAGTTCTCACTGAGGGGACTGACTTTATTTTCATAAAACCTGGAGAAGTTTGTGTCTCAGAGCACTGTTGAAACCAATGGAGAATTTGACGGTAAGCAATTACGATGGGGCTGAGAGTTCCATAGGGCAGCAAGCGAAATCACAGGACAGCTAGAAGTTTGCAAGAATTAGGAAATGAGACAGATAAACAGAGTTTTCCTGGGGTCAGAACAAGATTGGGCTCAAACTACCCCTTCAGAGAGCTCAAATTTAATTTGGTCAGACTGTGAAGTAATTAATACCATTTATTGTCAAACATAATAGGGCAATCAGCTAGCGGTTAGTGGAGGCTAACAGCTGAGAGAATTTGTCCCTAGCAGACTTCTCTTACTAGAAATACTAAAGGAAATTCTTCCAGCTGAAAGCAAGTAACAGAAGGTAAAAGGATGGAAAAGAGTAAACCATGTAATGGCCATACATAAGAGAACTGGGGTGGCTATATTATAATTCTATCAGACAAACTAGTTCATTAAATAGATAAAAAAATTTGACAAACCATTAGCTAATCTGACCAAAAAAATAAGACAAAAGACCCAAAATGACAAAATAGAAAATAAAATAAAGGGCATAACTACTAACCTTATAGAAATAAAAAAAAAATTATAAGGAAATACTATGAACAACATGCCAACAGATTAGATAAATTAGGTGAAATTATCAAATTCCTTAAAACACACAAACTACCACAGCTGACCCAAGAAGAAAAAAAATAATCTGAATAGGTCTATAATAAGCAAAAAAATTAAATTAGTAATTAAAACTTTCCTCTGACCACACACACACACACACACACACACACACAGAGACCAGGTCCAGAGGACTTAAGTGGGGAATTCTACCAAACATTTCAAGAATAATTAATAACAGTCTTTATAAACATGTCCCAAAGATAGAAGAGAAGGGAGCACTTCTCAAGCTATTCTATGAAGCCATTATCACTCTCATACCAAAGCCAAAAACATCACAAGAAAATAAAACTTCAAACCAATGTCTCTTATGAATATGTATACAAAAACTTCAACAAAAATACTAAGGAATAAAATCTAGCAAACATATAAAAAGGATTAAACTTCATGATTGAGTGGGATTTATCTCAGGGTGTCAACAGTGGTTAATTTCTGAAAATCAATTAATACAATACATAATATTAATAGGAAAAAGAACCAAAACATATAACCATGTCAATTGATACAGAAAAAGCATTTGTAAAATCCAATACCCTTTCATGTTAAAAGTTTTCAGAAAAATTAACCTGATAAAGGGCATGTATGAAAAACTCACACCTAAAATCCTACTTAATGGTAAAATACTGAATAATTTCTTCCTAAAGTCAGAAACAAGACAAAGATGTCTGCTTCTATCACTTCTATTCAAAATTTTAGTGGAGGTTTTAGTCAAGGCAATTTGGTAAAAAACACTTCCAGATTGGAAAAAAAAAAGTAAAACTATTTGTGGATGATCTCATCTTGTACATAGAAAATCTTAATGAACCTAGTAACATAGTATTAGAACTAAAAAAAAGTGTTCTGCAATATGACAAGATATAAATCAATATACAAAAATAAATTTTATGTCTATACACTAGCAATGAACAACTCAAAAATAATATTAAAACAATTCCATCACAAAGCAATGAAAAGAATAAAATATCTAGGAATAAATTTGACAAAAAAGTTTACAACTTTGATAACTACAAAATATGTGGAAAGAAATTGAAGAATATCTACATAAATGGAAAGATGTCCAATGTTAATGCCTCCAAGACTTAATATTTTTAAGATGGCAGCACTCACAAATTGATCTACAGATTTAATGCAGTCTACATCAAAATCCAAGCTGTTGCCCTGCAGGGCAAATGGAAATCTATGTATGTATTATAAAACTAGTGTCTAAATTGCTAGAGAAAAGATAGACATTTTAAATATATGGTGTCAGGATAACCAAGTACTCCTTTATGAAACATATAATATTGTATCCATACCTCTTGCACCGTATGCCAAATAAATTCCAAATGGCTCACAGATTTATTTTTTAAAAATATAAGTAATAGAACACAGGAATTAATTCTTTTGTAATTTGAGATTGTGTAACACTTTTTAAGAAAAATTCAGAAATAATATGACAAAGTAATAATAAATTCAACTATATTAACACAAAAAAAGACAAACATATGAACCAAGTTAAAAGCAAAATGATGACCTTGGTGAAAATATTTGCAACTTATATCACTGACAAGGAGTTAATGTCAATAACGTATAAAGAAGTCTTAAAATTTACAGTAAGAATAAAAACCTAGTAGAACATGGAGAAAAAAACAATAAAAATGCATCCAAAGATGAAGAAAAACATACAAAAATACTAACTCTGGTTCAAAATAAGAAAAATACAAAATACAAGGGTGGGCACATTTTCTGTTGGTTCAGCTGTTGAAAAAACAGATCCTCTCATATATTGCCTATAGGAATGAAAAATGGTATAATCCAAATGTAAGGTAATTTATCAGTATCTCTAAAAATTTTATATGTGTATTTTTTGCCACTGTAGTTCCACATGTGGTGCTCTATCATGAAGTTATACCTGTATAAATACAAAATGACACATGCACAATGCTATTATTTGTAATAGCAAAACATCGGCAATAAATCCAAATAAGTACATTAATAGGTGAGACATTTTTATAAATTACGGTGTATTCAATTATGCGAACACAAAATATAATGAGGTAGACTCAATCTAGTAATGTGATGTGATTTCTATGGTATATTTTTAAGTGAAGAAAACAAAGTTCAAATCCATGCACATGGTATGTTAATGTTTGTGTGAGAAAGAAAGTGATACACATGTACACACATGCACTTATTTGCTTCTTAGAAAAGAAGAGACGCTATTTATTCACATAAATGTTTTCCCTTGGGGAAGAAGAGCAGGAGTAGAGAGACTGGAATGAAAGCAAAATTCCTTCAGTATACCTTTTCCTATAGTTTGACCCTGAAGCATGTATTTATTTTTCATTATTTATAGTTAAAATATAAAATGAAATATACTAATTTATTTTTAAATATATAAATATTCTACCATTCATTAATTTATCCATTGATTCATATATTATCTGTCCATTCAGTCTACAAATATTTACTGGATGCTGTCTTTGGGCCAATCCCTGTCCCAAATATAGCAGAAAACTATAGAGCAAGCTTATGCAGTTGATTTGGAATTACCTGCCTTTTTAGAAGGATTGCTCCCTCCAGTGGACTGTAGTCCATTTTAGACCTGCTTAGTCTCCATAGCATTTGTATACATGACCCTTGATTTGCAGGAATGATTTTTCAATAAATTTCATAGTAAAAAACTCTATCAATGGGAATGGCATATTTTGATTATGTTTAGAACAACAAGGTGCTCAATACAGAAACAGGGTAGATACGCTGACCGCTTTTGTGGTATCAATTTGTGGGATTGTCTTAGAGCAAGAAGAAATTCCCAAACAATTATCTTCTTAAGGTTACTAAGTGAAGGAAATAATGGATGTAATTACACTTTAATAAGTATTTTCTATGATCCATACATTTTCCTTAGGGCTTTTTTTTAATGTCCCCTTAATTTAGCTCCATCAGAGGTTATCCTCAATTTTACATATAAATAAACTGGGGCTTATGGATGTTAAATAGTGTACCTGATGTATTGAAAAACTTACCTGAGGTAAATATAAGTAGGTGGAGCTAGTACTCTAGTGCTATTCTTTCTGAATTTGGAGCCTGGATTCTTGTTCACTAATCATGGTATATTTAAAAGTAAAAACATAGTTTTCAGAGGCAAAAGGTCAGACAGCACTGGTCAAGAGAAAAATTAGACCCAATATGAGAGAGAAAGAGAACACCAAATGATTTGAATGGAAGTATATCTGTAGGCCTCAAACTGAATATTTATTAATAGCCAAATATTAAGGAGATGCTAAAAAGAGTAAATTAGTACAGAGGAAAAAGTCTTTTACTTTATTCAACTCTGACTTTATTGTAGTATACAAGATAATGCTTTATTTTCTACTCTAGTGTTTGCACTGATAAAAATTGTGTTGCGAAAAATTTCTTGGCCCAGACAAATCCATTCTAAGTTTCTCTTTGAAAATATAATTACTAATCCCCTGTTCTTGATTATTATAGCATCTTGGAGATTGGGAGAAATGGATGAAAAACAGGAAATAATTAGGTCCAGTTCTGACTTTCATAAATGTGAAGAAAGTGTCTTTGAACAGTAGAAGTGGTTGAGGTTAAAATGGATCCCCTGACTAAATCCTGTAACACATTACAGATGTTTTTCAATTTATGACCTAACCTATATAACATCACAGTTTAGCCCCGTCTATGTTACATATGCTCAGAACATTTACATTATTAGCCTTCAACTGGGCAAGATCATCTGGCAACACAATACACTGCAGAGCATCTGTTTTTTACCCTCGTGATCTTGTGGCTGACTGGAGTGGTTCCCTGCTGCTGCCCAGCATCCTAAGAAAGATAAAAATTCAAAATTTGAAGTACGATTTCTTCTGAATGCATATCGTTTTTGCACCATCATAAAGTTGAAAAATCATAAAATGAGCCATCATAAATCAGGGACCATCTGCATTTGAACACACATGTTGTGAACACTAGAAGAGATTTCTGAGAGTCAGTATCGGTTTAATTCTTGTCTATTTAATCTAGTTTTCCCACTTGGAGTGATTTCCAGATCTGGGAAATGAGGTTGATAAAGATTACAAAACAGTTAACAAGATTTTAAACAGTGTCTTAACATGATGTTTTTTAAGAATAAGAAACAACTCAATAGAAGAAAAACTGGCTGGATATGTTACTAGTTAATGGATTTCCCTAAAAAGGTGCCTAATCTCATCAACTGTGCTTTAATATTATGTGGCTAATTTGCGGACTGCATACAAATTCATAATCATTGTTTTTCCGACTAATGTTTTTGCCTCAAATTTTGTTTCTGTGATACTAATTTTGATTCTTCAGTTTTCTTTTAGGTAGCACAGCCTGACAAATCTTGCTCTGTCATTAGTTTCAAACTTTTCTATATGGTATAGTTTGAAAATAGCATAAAACTAGATTTTTTCTTTTCTTTTGATTTTTTGGTACATATTTAAGGTGTACAACATGATGTTTTGTTGTATACATGTGTAGTGAAGTGATTACTGCAGTCAAGCAACTTAACATGTCTAGCACCTCACATAGTGGCCCTTTTTTGTGGTAAGAGTACGTAAAATTTACTCTCAGCAAATTTCTTTTATATGATACAATATTATTGACTATAGTTTCATGCTGTACATTAGGTCTCTAGACTTACACATCCTGTGTAATTGTAACTTTGTACCCATTGACCAACATCTCCCCATTCCCTCCATCACCTCACTATCTCTGCTAATCATGTTCTACATTTCTTACTTTTTAAAATACAGTCTGATATCTACCATTACATAGGTGAATTTAATCCATTCACCTTTTATAAGTATTGATATATAATATAAATAAATTATTTCTTCAATCTTATTTTGTATTTTCTATTTAGAATCTCATCCTTTGCATGTTTATTTCTCCATGTCTGTTCTGGACTAACTTGTTGAAATTCTATTCTATTTTGCATTCCTTTCTCTACCCTGCTTTTCACACTTGTGCTGGGTTGAAAACAATAAATTATATCTCTTTGGTATTTCTTTAATTTGTTAACCTAAGCAATTACCTTTCATCATACATATCCAAACATATATACAAAACTTATTTGAGTAACTATGGAGAGGAGGAAGAGAGTAAGAGTTGAGCAGGAGATGAAGGGAAAAATAATAATGATATAAAATAAATAAGAGAGGGGCATAGTCCAGAAAGATGACTATGGATAGCCATGACCTGTCTAGTGTGTTGAACTTCTGAAGTACTCAAAATAAAATCATTTAGAATTTATCTCTCCCTAAGCGTGAGAGCAAATTTACATTAACTTTCAAAAAATTTATATCAACTTTCAAAAAATCCATATTATTAATATTAACTAGAGTTTAGCTTTACTTTCTTAAATACCATTATTTTTTTCACATTTGTCAATTTCTGTCTTATTTTTGTATTGTGCACATTAGCCTTCCTTTTGAGGTCACTTTGTTTTTGCTAGCATATATACAAAATGTTGGCAAACTGTTAAAGTCTTTAGAAGTTTGAAAGTGTCTTTATTTTTACCTGACTCTTGAATGAGAGTTAGCTTCAGTAAATGCTCCAGATTGTCAGTTAATTTCTCTTAGCACTGTGAAGGTATCATTCCATTCTCTTGCTTATGTGGTTGTTTTCCTGAAGTCTGTGTCAATATAATTGTTGCTCATTTGTAGGTAATCTCTTTTGTGTCTGTTAGAAGATTTCTTCAACCTTTTCTATTCTGCAGTTTCACTACAATGTGTCCTGTCTAGTTACAGATTTGAGTTTACTTACTTTGTTCCCTGTGCAGAGTGTACTTTTGATCCAAGGCACATTGTCTCCCTTCAGCTGTGGAAAATTAAGAGCTATTACCTCTTCAAATATTGCTTTTCTCGTTCTTTCTTCTCCTGAGATAAACTTTGGAATTGTATTGACTGGCTTCAAATTCTGAGCACTTATTAACTTTTTGGCTACAAACGATTTATGACTTACGTAAACTTTCTGTGCATTGGTTGCACCATCTGCAAATGGGCGAAATGCCCATCTTACAAAAGGATTAAATATACATATATAATATATAAATATATATGTGTGTGTATATGTGTGTACATACACAGAGACATACATTTATGAAACCATGTCTCTTTACCACTCCATTTCCTTGCTATTTCTGTGTTTCTTTTACTAATTAACTATTTAGTCTTGTCTTGTTTAGAGTTTATCCTATCTTTTCAGTCATTTCAATGATATCCTTTTACATTTGCAAGATTATAATCATTTTTTGTTTATTGTTTCATTCCTGCTTGTTTTTGTTTGATGATTTCTTCTTTTTTATTAAATGGAAGATTTGCTCATGCATTTTATATTTTACAGATTACATTGTTTTTAGGATTGGAGGATGAATTCCAGTCTCTGTTTCTGTGTTCACTCAGCCCTACAAAACAGCTTTTTGGTAACTTCTAATTGACCCTAGGAACTCTCAAAACCTAAATTAGATTGTTAATGATGTTTCTGGGTTTTGTTCAGTAACAATAATCTGGGATATTGCAGATGCAGTCATTGAGTCAGTGAGACATTTGGTTCACTTCCTGGTCAGTAAGTAGGACTTTCTCCCTCCTACCTCTCTCAATCACAACTTCTTATATCGTAAAGCAAAGCAGGTCAGTGGGCAAGTCAGATATTTTTAGTGTTTGTGTTTTGATTTAAAAAACTTATCTTTGATTTTCCCTAGGATTTTTATCTGAGCATGTTTGGCTTCAAGAAGTGAGTCTACTTCTGTTCCCATGATTGGAAATGAGCCTTACCCTGTGGAGCTTAACTCCTGGTCAACACCATCTAATTCCAGACACAAAGCCCAAGATGCCCACAGCATCAGAGCTAGTCTCTACTTTGTGTTTCTGTATAATCTTGGTACAAGACAACATTTATCTTGTTTTTGACCCAAATCTTTTCTTTCATTTTTTCTCTCTGCATGTATTGTTTGTCATTACTATGCCTGTGGAGTGGAGGATAGGGTAGGAGGAGGATGAAGTAGAAAGTTATAGTATCATCTTGACCAGAATTCCTCTACCACATAGTTTTTAATGCTCATTATTTTATGTAGATTCCCTATTTTAGGACCCTAATATTCCACTCCCATGATTTGTCTACTAATAGAATGTACTGAATATGAACAGTATGCTATTGGAAACACAACTGAAAAACTGAATGTGTTTAGTCCAGAAAATTGGGTTAGAGTGGAGAGCACTGAAAAAGTGTTCATATATTTGAAAAGGTGTTACATGCAAAAGGATTTAATTCATTAATATCTCTTGAAGTTAAGAAAAGCAGTTTGACTAAATAGAAGGAAACATTTTGTATGGTCCATACTACAGAAAGATGGGATGGCAGCCTACAGACACAGTGACTCTCTCAACCAAAAGATTTTACTCATGGACTGGGTGACCACTCAACAGCTTTTAGTGTGGATTTAAATATGGATTATATTGGTGGATTAGAGTAGATGAGTTGCAAGACTTTCCCACAATGGAGACTCTGACTTTACTTTAGTGGAAAAGGGAATATAGTAAATTCTGAGGTTGTCTTTTGCACTTAAATAGCCATAAGATTGAGGACTCGACCTAATCATAAGAACAAATAGGTGCTATCATGGGCATTTTGTCAATTAAAGCAGTTTGCTGTTAATTTCAGTTAGCTTGTTACATAGTAAGAGAATTGCCTCATTCGTAGATGCATAGCTTTGGTTTTGTAGATCATGGTTCTTTATATTGAGGCTTGGTGTATTTATTCACTTAACAAATACCTACATAGTACTTAGTGTTGGCAGGGACTGTTCTAAGTGCTTCACAAATGTTAACTTACTGAATCTTCAAAAATTCATATGAGACAGTACTAATACTGTCCCCACTTTATAGATGTGGAAAATTGGGGCATAGAGAAGTTAAGTAACATGCCTGAGATCATTGAAATACTGCATGGATTCAGGGAGTCAGGGACTTGAGTCTTTGGGCTTAATTATTATACTACTCAACCATAAAATCCTTCAATAAATCACAGGTACTATAATGTTCTTTAGAAACTATGCATTTTTATGTTGGAGAATACTAAAAAGGTTATTTACATATTAAATTTTGAAAAAATACATTTTACATAATACACAGCAATTTTTTGGCCCACAGTACATTTTTTACAAGACACACACACACACACACACACACACGCACATACACATATATATGAATGTAAAACAAAAAATGGAAATACAAATGTCACAATAGAATATAAGCTAAACTTTAATTATTCTT
Source organism: Eulemur rufifrons (assembly GCF_041146395.1). Taxonomy (NCBI): domain Eukaryota; kingdom Metazoa; phylum Chordata; class Mammalia; order Primates; family Lemuridae; genus Eulemur; species Eulemur rufifrons. Next base: position 75,943,411 of record NC_091001.1, on the reverse strand, counting down.
TGGTATCTTTAAATTTATTAACAGTCTGCTTTTCTAAAGGGGTTTTGAGTGGTGAGAGCAGAAATTAATTGTTTAATATATGCATTCCTTTCAAAGAAGGAGTGTTAAAGAAATCATGTGAACATGTAAGTTTTATTAATGGACTCCTAGATGATAAATCACTTCATTGGGAAACCTAAACTGGCATTAACATTCCATCTGTGACTTGTCTAGCAGCAGCCATATTTGAGGAACAATTTGTATGTAAATTTTAAAAAATAAATTGATATTGAGGTTATCTAAGGATGACTACTTTATATGTATGATTTATGATCAATTTTGAGCATGGTGTTTATCATGCAGACACAAGAAATAAATTGAACAACCAATACAAATCATAAAAATTGAAGAAAAGTACCCAACAATTGTTGTATTGACACATGTTCCCAGAAAATTGCATGTCTATTCATATTCACTCCTATTGCTGATATATAGCTAAAATAATGCCACAGAGAAAATTTTACCATGGCTAATAAAGTATGCCCCAGGTGCACTCCATTTACATGAAAGGACTTCCTATCTTCTAATTCATCCCTACCAGTTTAATTTTAACTGAAGCTGTACCATAGAATAATTGAGTTAATACTGCTAGTTCTCTGGCTGACCTTTTTTCTAAGTCACAGAAATCTTTTAGGTCCCATAGTGAACTCGGGCAATAAAAATGATAATCTTAACCACCTTCCTAACACTACAAACATTTCTGAACTTACTTGTTTTTGAGTATCTTCTGCATATAGGCATTATGATATATTGTCCTTCTGTCCATTCACAGTCTGAAATGTCAGTTCGTGGTGCGCTCATGGCTGAAGAATGACCAGATACACCAAAGTAGGGCAAGCACAAAAATGAGGTTTATTGAGGGGAGAAAGATAGGATTATAGAGCAAGAGCAAGATATAAGTTTACAGAGCAAGATACATATGCCACAGATGATGACCGGACCCATTTTCATAGCAAAAAGAGAGCAAAAAAAAGGCCTGGTTATGGTTGGGTCTTGGAGAGGGACCTCCCTGTGGCTCAGATGTCACCATGTAACCACTTTGATAGGATAGTTGGGAGTTACGTGACCTGAGTCTTACTGCACATGTAGATCTCCCATGAGCCTCTCTGAAAGCCCATTTTTTGGGGGGTGAAACCACAGCACCCACTTTTGTCCCTAGGAGACCTAGACCCCTTGCTATCAACTAACACTTCAAGCTTCCTCTTTGACTTCTTCTTTAACCCTGCAGTGATTGTCCTTAGGAAGAATATAAAACAAAAACGTTAAAAATTAAAAATAATTTTAAAATTTTATAAATTAAAATAAACAATACCAAAAATGGTTTATTCCTAGAACTTGAGTAGGACAGTGTGTTTAGTGAGTGTTGGTTATATATTCATGAATAAAGACCACCAAAATCACCTTGCTTGGGGCCAGAAGGCTCAAGAATGAGGGCAACTCCTGAAAAATCAGTAGGCCTAATGCAGTTGAAGTTTTAACTGCTTCTTGGCATGGTGGGAGTTTAATTTGTAACCTTTTTGGTTCAGAGTCTACCAAAATTAGCTGTCTATCACAGGACAGCATTCAACTTTACAGAACGGAAATGACTTTCTTGATGGTGAAATTCATTATTTTTTTTATCTTCTCTGAGTTCCATTGTAGCAAATGATACCTCTTTTGCTTAGTATCCCTGTCATCTAAATTGTGATTGAGATTTCCCCTGGGATTGGTTGTGAATGAAGGCAGACAATTGGAGCAGACTGTCATCTTAAGTAACAATAGAACCCCTGGCTCCCAGATGTTCTGTTTACTGTGGTAAAAGATGAATGCTGGTGGGAAAATGGGAGCATAAGTTTGAATGAGAAGAAAATAATCAGGGACTGTCTTATTAGGCTAACCATGGACATTAGCCTACTACATTCAGAGACCACTGACAAACAATTCGTATACCTAATGTACTCTCTTGCTCTCACGGAGCCAACAGCAATTCTCCTTGAAAGTAGTGTAATAAATGAGATCTTATGAAAAAGGAGTATAGGAAAATGCTTTTTCATGGCAAAAGTCTTGTAAATTGCTTTATTTCTGGTGGATGATTTGATTCAGAAAAAATGGGTATTGTAAAATATTTATAAAAATATTACTTATACTAATAATTCTGATGATAAGCATTTATTGAACATTTACCATACATTAAATTTTGTGCTGGGTTCTTTATATGCCTTCACTTGGTGAACTGGGAATTAGAAAACCTGAATTCCAAGCTGAGTTCATCCATTTACTTGTCAATGACATCAGTATTCTAACTTATTCTGTAGACTTCAGTGTTTGTTTCCATAAGGTTCACACACACGTATATATATAGCATGTAAAAAAATACACAGTAAATGTTAAAGCACAATGTTGGGGCTCAGAAAACCAAAGCCCAAAATATGTGCTTTAGTATGTTGAGTACTTTGAATTAAAGGATATTGGAAGGTCTCAGAAGCACCCTCAGTACTAAGGTCTCTCTGACCTCCTCCTGCCCTCCTGTTTCTGGCCACTCATTCTCACTGCAAGCCAATCATAGAAATCAGAAATCCCCTTCCCCAAAATGGATCATGGAAATTAGGACCCCTTTTTCCCAAAGCCAGACATAAAACCTAGAAATATTACTTTAACCTTCCCCTGTTTTTCTATCTAGGAGCTGGCTATAAATTTTCTGACCTATTGTTGTCTGATAGCAGGTCATAAGACCTTCATTCCAGAGGGGTCTTGACCTATTCCCGGGGGTCAAGGGTACGTGCTACAACAGAGAGGACAAGAAGAATCTGCACAGATAGATCTTTCTGAGTTTCTCCATTCAGTCTATTATCATTAGGTCATACACTTTGTCCAATCACATTTCTGCACAGCTGTCCATGCTTCATCAAACATAAACATAAAAAAGACATAGTTTTCTCTAACTCTTTGAGGGCTTCATTATAAAGCCTCTCATGTCATATAAAACTTCAACTAAATAAATATGTTATGCTTTTCTCTTAACTTGTCTTTTGTGCTGGCTATTACCCTTGTGAGGGGAGGAAAGATATCATGCCCTTTCTGTCCCCACAAATGGTACCAATAATAAGAATGATGATTGTCATTGTTATAGGCCAATAACGTTTCCAGCAGTTTTTGAATAAATTCCAAAGAAAGATAAACTCTATGTCTCAAATATTGCCCTCCAAGCAATCTCAGCAATGATGATACCCACCTCAAAAAAAATTCTTAGAGTATTCACTCATTATTTCAAAGTTATCTTCTACAACATTCTGTGATGGTCAGAAACAGTTCTTCAGGAAGGCTACAGCCATATCTTTGTATAATAAAGATGCTTTTCCTTGGCCAGACTTTAAGGTATATTATCATTTATGGAAGTTCTCATCAGAGGGCTACTTTTAATAGAGATCTTTGTATTCACAAATGACAATGGATGGAGGGTTGAACATTGTTGTAGGGATTTGGCTTAGTCAAAAAACTTAAGAAATATAAAGAAAATTCTTTGGATTGTTTTGTTCAAGATTTTACACACATACACACACACACACACACACACACATTTCTAACCAAGTTTATTCACCTCTATCTCTAGCTTTCTGGAGTAAATTCAGCCATCACAGAGATCACTCTAAAAGTGTTCTTTCCTTTGGATCTGAAATACATTTATATAATTCAGTTGCTTCTATCCTGGCATTCTCCATTTCAACAGCCTCCTGGATTTGTTACTATTGTTGTCCTGAAAGGTAATGGGGTGCTGAGTGAACAAAATGTATGTGTAACAGAAAGGATTTCTAGAAACAGCGATTCTAGATTTCAAAATATTGGAGGGAGTTGGCAGTTCAGTTTTAGCATTTGTGTTATTTATGAATTCTTATCATGGTGTAGTGTAGTGATTTAAAATAAGGTCAGCCCAGAGCACTTTTTATAAAATAAAGAGTAGTTTTGTTGAAGGCCAACCTTATCCTTTGCTTCTTTTACTGCCACCCAATATAGCAGTCCTATTTCTTACAAGTTTACATTTGCTTCTTTTACAATGTTAGAGAAAACATACCTTTTCTGGTGTCCTATCAATGTACCATATGTGAAACAAAATTTAAATGTAAACACAGAAATAATGTTTTTAGTAAAACTGCAAAAGGAGTCAAAGGTCAGTGGAGTTGCAATTAGATTTTTATTTTCCACCATTTCTCTAAATAGGCTTGCTGACAATAAGTCAAATTTTCATTATCAGTATCTCTAGCCAACCAAAAATAAACCTAGTTTGGGCAATATTTGCCCTTCATTTGGAAAGGCATTTAGCCTGATTACTTATTCATACTCTTAAAACTTTTCTGTTTTTATCTTCTGGTTATTTGAGAAATCATTGAGTAAGGTACTGTCTAAAACGTTTTGATGAGGGGAAAGGATGAAAATAAAATAATTTTCTTCTATGACTTTCCATCATGTACACTCAAGTACTTAATCACTTTTATCACTGCCATATATGAAATGTATGGTGATAGGCTGTTTGGAATAGAAAGTGATACTAGTACAAACTGAAGTCTTGTAGAGCTTTCTATATAGTTTAAGAACCAGAGCATGAACATGCTCCTGACCAAGATGGCTCCAATTTGACTATACATTAGACAGGTTTCTTTCTGACTAAAGGATCCTGACCTCTCTTTTCTTACAGAATCAAATCATTTACTTTACAACACATTCAGTGCTAAATTCTCTCTATGCCCCTTGGAGATATAAATTTTCTTCCAGTCTCTTGCCAGTTTTACAACCGAGGAATGTCTTTCTTGAGAACCTGGGAGCCAGTCCTTTGAAATGTAGTCATCAAGAGGAAAGACAGGGTCCCTTTCTCCTGGTCTTTGTGAGAAGGTAGGAACTTAACTCCGATAAGCATCAATTAGGCCACAGAAGGCCTAATCACATTCATCAGTCTTCTTGCTAACTTTTTCCAGTATTTTTCCACTTGGTCATCCCAGCACTCAAAATCTCTCTTGCCTTTTGTTTCAGTGGACTTCATTTCAACCTCTTTCCCTTATTGCAATAGGCTTGAATAATGTCTTTCTTGCCTGTTTATCTTGTCCAGTGCAATTTTTATTTGACAATACAGTAAACACTTTTAGAATGTTCAGTGGACATTTTTCACTTAGAACTGCCCAATCTCTGAACCCCTTTTATTTGGGAAAATTTCAAGAAAGAAAGTCAAGCTTTTACCTTCCACAATGAAAAGTGAAAAGGAAGGCATATTTGTTGTTTTCTAGGTCCTTGGCAGCTATATGTGGGCCTCTGACTTAAGCTTACCTTGGTTTACTACCTCCTGGGACTTTGAATCTGGAGTGGTTTGTGTCAATATGCAGATGCCAGTCTGGAAACCATTCTAGGAGCAGTTACAGATGCACTGGAAGGAAAGGCTGTATTCTCTCTGGAGGCAGCCATGGCACCAGGGATTCCCACACTCTCTATTATGGTCATGAAGGGTAATAGGACTTTGGAAGTTGTTCTGGGTCCCAATTTCTCTTGGTCCCTGCTAATTTTCTGGACCTGGTTCTTCAACTTTCCATCAAATTTTTTTGCAATTTGGAGTACTTTTCAAATATGCTTCACTCCCTTCAAATTATCCAAAGTTAGTTTATATTGCTTGTAACCAAAACCATAACTAGTAGATAAAGATGACCCACACAGTAAACACCGGAATGTCTGTGTGAGAGGTAGTGGGCACATCACCAGATTTGTGATTGAGGAACCTTATTTCTACTTCTTGCTCTGCAGTTCCGGGTTGTGTATATGCTGGATCATTAGCCGAGTCCCTCTATCTTTTTGGCTCTCAGTTTCTTTCTTTAAAAAATGACACAAGGCAGAATTCCATCTATCCCTAATGTTCTCAGAAGGTGAATCAGTGGTCTGACCACGGGAAAAGTGCTTCAGGAGGTCAAAAGTGGGAAAATTCACTGTGAACCGAAATGGCCAAGGAAAATTTCCCAGTCCAAGCTTGTCTAGAATGTATTTACATTTTTTATGAGATGCACATTCCAGTGACCTTTTCTGCTTATATAGAGGAAATTTTGAAAAATAAAAGAGAAATGTTACTAATAGATGCATTAAAATACATGACGGAGATAAAAGGAGAGACAAGAATTTAGAGCAGTTGCCCTGGCAATAGCAGTACAGGCTGCATTCATGGTTCCAATTATTAATCAATCAACTTGTTATTAAGAGCTTGCCATCAGAAAGACATTATGTAATGGGTGAGACAGAAGATAAGCAGTCCTCTCCCTGCCCTTAAGAGATAAATACACATGAGAAATGCTATGAGTCAAATTTCTCCCAATCTATCAATGTTTATCGCTACCCTGTCTTCCCTGGGGCCCCAAACAGAGGAAGCCTGATTCTCTTCCTGCCTCTGCATATGCCTTGATGCAAAGATATAAACTAAAGACATGGCTTTGAGTCACCTGGGATAAGATAATAACTCAGAACATGAGTCTGGCATTTACAGAAATGGATCCAAGTCTTCACCTCACTAATTTATTAGCTTTTGACTTTGATTAAGCCACGTACCTTCACGAAACTTCAGTTTCCTCACCTACCTAAAAGAAATGATAATAGTGTTTAATTCCTAGCTCTGTCATATAGATCAAATGAAATAATCCATGTGAAGGGTCTAGCAAAGTGTTTGGTATTCAATGACTGTTCCTTGAATGGTTAATTATTATGCTTTTACATTATATATAAATTTTTAAATCATTCCTATGACTCATTAGGTAGCATAAGGTGGAAGTGTCAGAAAGCTAGAAATAAGCACCTAAGGGCCTGTGGGAAAATTGGAAGACAGCGAATCCTGCTTAAACGTCGACAGATACAGACTGTGTGAGGAGGCAGGTGGCAAGAGGTAGTGGAGGATGAGAGGGAAATTTCTGATCCTGAAATTCATGTTTTTTTAGAACTCTCCCCCCCCCCCCCACCCTGAGTATGAGCTCAAGGAAAGAGAAAATTTACAACTTAGTCTACACACACTGTTGCCTAGGGAACCAAGCCATGTAGCATAGGCAACAAACACCAATAAAAATAAGTCCGGAGTATGTCTCCAAAACCTGGAAGAAGAACTATGGGATTTAGACTCCTGACTTCTCTCTTAGATATTTTAAGGTTGAAAAAAAGTGAGAGCTTATCTTTGCCTTAAGAATAAACATAAACGGCTGCAAAGTTGTGAAACTCATTGATGTCACAGAAATAAAAGAATCCAAGAAATTTCAAAATCGTCTGTTTTTTTAGGCAAGTAAAACTAAGAATTAGAAAGCAATAGGAAGGACTAGCCAGTGTCTCTTGGTCTCTTGCTCTCGTTCTCTCTCTTGCTTTCACTCTTACTCTCTCTTCTCTGATTTCTCTGCACATTTATTTATTCTATCTATAGAATAGCTTTCTCTACTTTTCCATGTGTCAAGTAGCTTCTCCCCACCCCTTCCGATTAGATTTGCGTCACTTAAGTCCAAACAAGCAGCTCAGACTGAATTAGAATCTTTCTTACGTCTAAATTCCTGGGAAGAAGAATCTGACTGGTCTATGTTAGGGTGGTTATCTACCCTTGATCATCTACACCCAGGACCCAGGACCTTGTTGGATAGCCATGGTAGTTCTCGGTTTTATTTTTCTGAGGCATAGGAATAATGAGCATGTTGGGTGGATATGTTCCCAGAGGAAAGAATATTATTAGGCACCTCAAATGATGCTTATTTCTTGTACGTTGAGTAGAATAATTGCACTTTTAATCATGTCAGAATATCAGAAAGAAATTCAATAAATGGCCCAATGTCAAAACTTTTTGACACACAAGAATTTTAAATTTAATGGGGAAGATTTTGAAAACAAATCATGGGTTTTTACAATTAAAGTAGCAATAAGCATTTAAGAGAAAAATGATCCTAAACAAATTTATCAGAAGATACAGAGGCCTTCACTATCTCCTGCCTACGTTGGCCTTTCAATCAGTATGGTTAGCTTGAATTCTAGGCTGATCCACAGCACCCTAAAGAAGAAAATAATGGATTTAATGTAAATTCTGTCCTTATTTTAGGGCTTCTAACCAGTCAAAGTTGAATAAAGATGACTCACTCTAAAAATGAGGTAGAAGGTCTCCCTGGGAGATGAATCTAAAGATAAATTCCTTCAATCTATGAGAATCAATTAAAAGTGAAAGGGGGGGGCAAGGGCAATATATGTAACCTAAACTTTTTTATCCCCATAATATGCTGAAATTAAAAAAAAAGTGAAATGAAGTTGGGTGAAATTTCATGATGTATTCATTTTTCATTAGACCACAATATCATAAGAAAAAGTAAAAACTGAATTTCACAACAGAATTATTTGCTTTCTAAAAAAATAATTATTGTAGCTGGGTTTGGTGGCCTGTGCCTATAGTTCCAGCTACTCAGGAAGCTGAGGCAGGAGGATCACTTGAGCCCAGGAGTTGGAATTTAGCCTGGAATTTAGAGACAGCAGGATCCTGTCTCTAAAAAAAAAAAAAAAAAAATTAATTCGGGAATTCTTTGTTAGGATAAATTCAGTTATGAATGTCAGTATTATGTATGTGTTCAGGACAGTCCATGCAAAATTTGGCAAACATTGGCATTACATATGTTGTATTTAGTTAGGAAAGCAATTAAAATAGAAAGTAAATAAACTGTGTGTGTATGTATCCCTCTGTATATAAATACTAAAGGATTCATTCCCCATTCTGAAAAGAGCTTTGCAGGAGAAATTTATATAAAAAATTAGAAAAGCATTGAAGATTATTTCAAAGAACATTTATGTTTCCTTGAAATGATTTCTTAATGGGATTTTCAGAACTCTCTGATACTGAAGATGATCTAAGGCCCAAGATAGTAATATAATCACAGTGCTACATGCATAGGCATTTGGTTACAAAGTGGGAAGCTGAATATCTGTTTGGCAGTATCCCTAGTAGCAGAATAATAAAATGTCTGTGAAAGGTCCGTTCAAATTACAGCTACCATGCATGATTTCTTTTCATCCTTATTGATTAGAATTCTAAGACCCTCATTTCTTTATGATGTGTAAAGGACTACTTGAGAATAAGAATTGTAGTTAGTATTGTTTCCACTTACACATACCAAATGAATTTAATAGACATTAAAGACTGAACACACTGTAATAACATATCTCCTCATTGTTTAATCATTAATAATACTTGACAGTATTTCATTCCTGTTTTAGTGTCAAAATCAAATTTTAATGATGTGAACATTCTATAAAGATCTAATAGTATTTTAAATAATACTTAACTAAGCACAGGAGAGCAGTATTTACAAAAGGAAATAGTAAATGCTATGCTATACTTGCTTTATACCATGTTTTTAATCTTCTTTATCTTTGTTAACTACACAATTCTAATTTAGAATAAATGAGCAGATAGTTCATTTTGGCAAGAAGGCAATAGCAGGAGCTGTAAAAGTTTTTTGAAATTCCTTGGCAATAATTATTTTACTCTCATCTGCAGAAGAAATTTGCACTAAGTTCTAATTGGAAATTGAGCTTCAAACTATCTCAGCTTTGAGGTACACGGTGAAGTTTTGTGGAGGAAATTGCATAAACCTGTAATTTCATATCAATGAGCACCTCTAAATAGTGCAAACTCAGTATTGTAGGAGAATAGCAGAGGTGGCAGGAAAATAAGAGTTTGCCAGTAAGGAATAAAAAATAGTTAAAATGTTGAAACCAAAAGGGAGTTTTGGCCTGAGTCCAATCTCTTGTTGCATAAAGATCCAATTATTGAGACAATGAAGATTACCAAGGAAGAAAGGAATTTTTTTAATACCACAGACCTCTTGTCAGGAGATTGGGAGAAGATGCTTCCAATCCCTCTCTTTGAATAATGGAGATCAAGGCTTCTAAAAGAGGGTCCTTGTGTCTTGGGGCAGGTCATGGTGACAAGGTGCTACTTGCATTGGGGGCAGGTTGTAGGGGAGGATGAATCTTGGAGTCAGGAAGTCTGCCCAGGAGCCTTCAGGATCTCAGCTCCTTTGTCTTGGAGAAAATCCACCATTTCTGGGAAACAACTCAAAAGATTAAGTCATTAGTCAAGGGAAATGATTATTAGAAAAAAACATAGAGGGGTCATTGAAATTTGTTCATAGAGCTGGTTATAAAAATATAGCTGTTTAAAAAGAGATTCAAGACATATACTTTGAGAAATTCCACTGACGGTAGTCTAGTATTGTGAATTAAATAATTTCCACATTCTACTGGGTAGTTTCCAGATTCACTGAAGATCAGGACTGGGCAGCACCATTGGAATATCTAGGTATTATTTTGATGAGTTTAAGCGACACTGTTATGTGAATGTAGGGGTGTAGTATTTTCTGAAATAAAGAGTTAAACCCATTTTCACATAAAAGTGCAAGCATGCTTAATAAAGACAACAGGTTTAAATATTTGAAATAAAATACATTTTAGTTTGCATCAATGTTTTCACGGGAGTATGCAGTGAATGTACCTATGGGAGATTCCACAACATTGAGAAGACTGACCTCTCTACCCAGTGGCCAGGCACTACAGAATTTGACTGCCACACTGATTAGCGTTCAGTTAACTCAGTATCCTGCAAGAGTTCTAACTGGGAGCCCATGAAGTCACAAGAATTCTGTTAAAAGAAATTAAGGAGTTCATAAACTTGGAGAGTAAAATTTTTACATCACTGTTTTCTAGATGTTCTTTATTTACTGTGTAAATGCTATACACCAAATATGTAACATAAAATAAAGATATACTGATTTACCTCATAGGCTTTGGGGATGCCTATGTAAGTATTTAAAGAGCTTGCCACATGATAAGAATTCTACAAGTGAGACCTGTTTTTATTATTTGCAATAATGGTAAGCCTAACTGGAAACAGTTTTTGCAATCGTTACGTTCAAAACATGCTCAGGGTACTCCAACAGGCAACAGTTACTCAACACGGATTAAGGGCTGAAAATTCCAATCAGTGCATTCAGAAGAGAAACTATGAATATTAAGAGTGTTTACCTCACAATTCAGGGGAGAGAGCCGCTATTTCCTTTTGGAATAATTATCATCACCACCACAGAGATAGTTCATCTGCAGTATATCATGACTTATTCTACTTGCCAGGACAGTCACATGAATGTATGTAAGATTGTTCCTCAAAAATTAAGGTTAGAGTTACGTTAGGATTAATCTGGGGTGTTATGTAGACCTGTGGTCCCCAACCCCCGGGCAACAGGTGACTACTGGTCTGTGGCCTTTCAGGAACTAGGCCACACAGCAGGAGGTGAACAGCAGATGAAACAGTGAAACTTCATCTGTATTTACAACCCTTCCCCATTACTAGTGTCACTGCATAAGCTCCGCCTCCTGTCAGATCAGCAGCCGCATTAGATTCTTGAAGGAGCACAGCTCATACTGTAAACTGCGCATGTGCGGGATCTAGGTTGCACGCTGCTTATGAGCATCTATGCCTGAGGATCTGAGCCAGAGCTCTCTGCAGCCCCCCCCCCCCCCCCCCCCCGCCAATCCATAAAAAAAAATTGTCTTCTATGAAACTGGGCCCTGGTGCCAAAAAGGTTGGGCACCACTGAAAATTGAGCTATTGCCATAGTTACAGAAACTGTCTTATATTAAAACCAGGTCTGAACTAAAATATTATGAGACATTTCCACATAAACTTGAAAAATATTAAATAGTGAGAATGTCCGATCTTAATTAGTCCTTGACTTTCTTGATTTTTCCCCCACTCCACCCCCAGGAAGAAGAGGATCAGGACTTCATGTCTCTTTGAGTACTTGCAAGAAAAGTAAGAACAAATTTTTCAAGTAATTGTAGCTTTTATTTTTGACATTTAACAATGAAAATTAGAGTAAGAAGGCATCCCTTTATCTAGCAGTAAAATCTTCAATATCAATCTCTATCTACATATTATCTCTCTTTTATCTGAAAAACTACCTATGTTTTAACACATTTAAAAGGCTTTTTGATGAATTTTATGATTACCCAGACCTGGAACAGCAACTGGGATAACAGTGAGTGAGTATATAAAAGAAGTCTCATAGCCAGTCCCAGTGGCTCATGCCTGTAATCCTAGTGACTCTGGAGACTGAGGCAGGAAGATCCCTTGTGGCAAGGAGTTCGAGACCAGCCTGGGCAACAGAGCAAGATCCCATCTCTAAAAATATATATGTGTATATATATATATATATATATTAGCCAGGCGATGTGGCATGAGCCTGTGGTCCCAGCTACTCAGAAGGTTGAGACAGGAAGATTGCTTGAACCCAGGAGTTTGAGGCTGCAGTGTGCTACTCCAGACTGGGCAACCAACAGAGTGAGACCCCATCTCTAAATAAATAATAAATAAATAAATAAAAGAAGTCAAAGAAGTCTCATTCTAAACACAAAGACAAAATATAGGAGAGATGTGGTTTCCTAAGAAAAAACTGGAGTGGAAGGCTAGAATAATGGAAAATATATGATGATTAAGTTGATCCATAGATGTCCACTACTTAATTTATGTGACTAGTTATCCAATTTAAAATGTTAAAAGATGTTGTTTCCAATACAAAGTCAAATAACCTTAAAATACATTTGCTCAAATAGTGAAATTAAGAAGCTAGTGTAAAGTAACCACTTGTTTGAGCTTTGAACTGTGGCCCTGTATTCTTAAGGAAATCATAAGGAGATCATTCCTTTTACTGGCTTCTAAGTGTCAAGCTCCTAAATGAGCAGTTTTCCTTGTGTCCCTTATGGGAGGAGTGAGAAGGCAGTGATGATTTATTTCTGGTTCACCTTTGGAGTCCTAGTCTTCTGAATGGTGGTTTCCTACTAGAGTTTCTATTTTGACTATACTGTGAATTTTGTCTCTTGCCCTCTTGGTCCGTTGAAGTCATTTAACCTGATTCAGCAAATGCTTTCAATAATAAATATGCTTTCATGTCCTGTTTATCTGTCTAGTTTCCATCTTTGTTTAGTTGTAGCCTGAGTATGCCTTACTTTCTAAGTTCATTGACATATTTAAAATACTAGTTAAAAATATTTTCCCCAGGTCTTTTAGTTGTTTTTCACAGAAAGAGAGACTACCTTCATGCCTAGTTCACCATATTACTATTAATGGAAACCGATACCTGAAAAGTAAATTTTTAACTTTTTTTATTGGCCATGGAAACCATTGGATTTTTTTTTTTTTTTTTTGAGCACATGACTCCTGTGTTTTAGAAAAATTAGCACTGACTATTGTAGAAAGAGTAAATTAGACAGTTGGAGATTTAGGGCAGAGATAATTTAGGGAACAAATTCAATTGTCCAAGTAAAATCTATTGAGAGTAGAAACTAAAGCTGGGTTAGCTGAAGGGGAGAAGAGGGAACAAATACTAGAGAAGCAGATATTTTCAAGTACAGAGATACGGGTGCATCAGCACCATTTCATCTCGAGTCCATATTGCTGGAAAATACCAGGTAGTAGTTAGGTTGTGTTAAGTTTAGCTGGAGGGCCCATTGGAATTAAGTTATATGTTGAATCATAATACATATGAACTGTTGCAAAGATGTTTTCTCACTATAGTGGCATAGAATTTTTAGTTCAATTACAGAATCAGAATTAACCTTACTAAATACGTGTCTTAGCAGATACAACAAACAAACAAACTAGTTAAGATTTTCCTGGGAAAGTCTTGATGGCATCAGGATTTATTAATCTAGCCATGTTTAAGTCTTTTAAGAATTCATTTCTACACTGCAAAGTTAACATCTTCTATAATAAATTGTTTTCTATATTCAAATATTATAAAGTGGTCTCTTTGGAGATATAATGGAAAGAGTGTGGACTTTGGAGCATTCAGCCAGTGACATATTTGCTGGGTTTGAATCCAGCTGCACCACTTTATAGCTGAGGGACATTTCTCAAGTGTCTTTTTCTCTGAGCCTTAGTGGCCTAATATGTCAAGGAAGATTGTTCTTGCTTTGAAGGACTTAAATATTTGAGATAATGTAAATTGACAAGCACAGTGGCTGACATGTATTAAGAACTTGACCCCAAATATATTGAGTCCTGTAGTATAGTGCTATGTCTTAAAATGAAATGATCAAAGTCACACAACTTCCCTAAACATTAATTTTTATAATTTGTTATCTGAATGAATTAAACAATTGTGTCTAAGGTCTAATCGAGTTCAAAGTCTGTTTCCATGATGCTCCTTCTGCATCCGATTATAATGTACATTAGTGTTAGATATGAAGAAATGACTGAATGGAAACATGTTGACTATATTCTAGTCATAAATTTGTGGTTAAAATTTAAAAAGTTTAATTTTTTCCATTAAACTTTGAGCTTTGGTGTTTCAAGTTTCTCTCCTTTATGTGTATGTGTGGATTTTTAAAGTTTTGCACACAAGTTAATTTTTCATAAGCTCTATCCATTTAAATGCTTTTGTGTTATGTGTAAACAGAAAAAATCCTGCAGTAGATGAGAAAAAATTTCCTATTTTAAAAAATCTATCACATTGCTATGACAACCTAAATTTTAAAATTACAAAATATAGGATAGACTATTTTTCTTTTATCCTTAAGAATAAGTTCTTAATTCTTTCATCCTTATTCCTTATTCCTCTTAGTGTTGAAATTTAAGAGATAAAACGTGGGGGGAAGAGAGAAGAAGGAGGAGGAGGAGGAGAAGAAGAAGAAGAGGAGGAGGAGGAGTAGGAGGAGGAAGTGGAGGAAGGGGAGGAGGGGGAGTAAGAGGAGGAGGAGAGGAGGATGGGGAGGAGGGGAAGAGGAGGAGTAGGAGGAGGAGAAGGGGAGGAGGAGAGGAAGAGGAAAAGTTGAGTCAGGCAGTGCTAAGTGTGTATGTGTGTACCATAATGACATGGCATAGAATGACTCACAGATTGAAGAGCTCCTGGAATATGTAGACTGAAGTGCTTTAAATAGATATAGAAAGATAAGAAGAAAATGTCACTACTTGTGCTGCACTGTGGGGAAATTGGAAGGCAAAGTTTTTTTTTTGTTGAACTGAGAGGTAACATTGTTTCCCAAAGCCATGGAAAAGCAGTTACCGAATTCCTACTTTTTGCACTATCCTAGGCCTTGTGGGCTGCACAGTAGAATAAAAGTCCTTGTTATCAAGAAGCTTAAATTTAAGATGGAAAGGAAGAAAATTAAGGAGGAACAGAGAAGGAAAGGAGAAAGAGCAGAATGGAGGAAAAGAGGAACCAGTGAATGAAAGGAAGAAGTAAACAACATATTATGTGATATGCAATGTGCTACAATATTTTTAAGTTCATTTGTAATCTTGTAACATTCTCATTTAATTAAATAGAACAGACAAAAGATTATGAGATAAGCTTTCTTATCTATGCTCATGTAGCCTAAATTTTATATACATTGGTTCACAAAGCAGAACAAAGTGCTAACCAATTAGATTTGACTTGAATTGACCATTATTGATTTAAATTAGCAAAGGATTCCTAGAGAAGATATATCTTGGAAAAAAATGATGCAATTGAAAGTTGCTTTTATTTAACTTTTTGGCAGCTATATCAATACATAGATAGTGCTTCTATTTGATTTAGAATAAATTTTATACATGAAAAACATGGGTCTTTTGCTTCATAATAACTAAATTGAAAAGCAAAACAAGTGAAACTTATGGCCTGTTGTGTGTTTGCTTAATAACACCCCCTAATCCTGATATGTCTCTAAGCAGAAACTGGATTTTTCTTCCATAGACCTATATTGACATACTATTCTCCCAAAGCAGTGTATAGTGTGGAGAAAAAAAATAGTGCACAAGGGCAATTAAGTATGATTGTCTTCTTTACAACATATCATATTTTAATGGATATTTTTTACCTGCCACAAATGAAATTATCACAATTGTACTATGCTTTCCTATACTCTGGTTAGCTGATGAGATCAGGCAAAGCATTTAGTTTCAGTGAAGAGGGTTATGAATAGAAAACTGATTTCTGGTAATACAAGGTGAAGGAATTATTTGGAATATTTTTTTGTTCCCTAGTTTTCTAAACACTTCCATCTATATACTTACATGGTTTATTTTCATGGATGATTTATTTATCCACTTTCAATTAATTCTATCCTAAAACAACTCCCTCTGTCTTGCAAAATGATTTCTCTCACCTATTACTTCTAACCTGTTATATATAACAAGTTGATCCAAAAGGAATATAGGCTGTGTAAATTTATAACTTTGGGGAACTGCCTGATGACATTTTTCAGTCTACTAAGAAAACAGTGTAGAAGGATAAACATATTTCTAGTACTTTACCCATATAGCTGAAGTTATATTAAAGGCACAGTGATTATATACATATAGATGTACATGTAAGAATATACAATCTTATGTGTAGAGAAAGGATTATAAAGTATTTTATTATAAAATAGAAGGTGCTATTATATATCACGTTGATCTCCCCATTTTTAAGTTTTTCTCATATCAAGGTTTTAAGGCTGCATTATTTCAGATTCTTCCAGATCTTTTCATCTGTGAATAAGTAATTTTAAAGTAATCGGATACTATTGGTTTGTTATATTCTTTGTTATATTCTTCTAGTCTGATTCCTAAACTTTGATAGTCATTACATTCTACAGGATGGAGGATAATAACACCACCTGTATAACCCCCCAAATCTATGATATCCACCGGATGCAAATATGGTAGAACATACTTTTCCAAAGGAAAACATTCATGTGGGACTAGAGAAAGCAATAAAGTAGTATTAGTGTAAATATACCAAAAAAAAAAATCTCCTCAGTCATTAAGTATTTTTTTTTAGCCTCTTTCCTGGTAAACTACATTTCTATATAGGAAAACCAAAGATCAGATAAAGTAAGATAGTCTACTTGATTCTGAGTGTAAATAAATCACACTTTCTATCTCTTTATTGCAGGTGTCACTTAGCAGGTTTTATTATGTCATGCCAAATTCATATTAACATGTGTAACAAATGAAGTGTGATAATGCTGCTAGGCAAGTATTATGTAAATAAAACAAAGCCTATTTTAATAGATTAATAACTGTGATACAGTTCTATTCAGGGGTCAGGATTTATGGTCCTATGGAAAGAGAATTCATCACAAGAGGCATTGGTTCTGCCAATCTTCTGCATGATTTTTTATAGTGTCTTTTAAGTGATCCAAGAATATTTCCTAGAGAAGAAACAAAATAAAAACCTTAACAGTAGTGACCTTCGATTCATGAACACTGTAGGGTGTAATGGAAGTCTGAAGTCCTTGGAATCAGAGTCGAATACTTGACACGACTCTATTCAAATGGAGTCACGTGTGATCTTGGGACTGCTACTTCACATCCCTGAGAGTCATTTCTCCTTTTGTTAAACGTATATAGTATCTACATCAAGGATTTTAAATTATGCAGTATACAAAAAATAACTTGCATACAATAAGCTTTCAATATGTATTACATATTTCACTGTTACTTTGTCTCCATCCAAGCCTATTAGCCATTAAATTCCTGATCTATTTTTTCATCAGAGCAAGAGAGTTAGATAGAATGAACAATATTTTATAGCACAACAAAGTGACTACAATCAACAAATTAGGGTATACTTTAAAAATAACTAAAAGAGTGGAATTGGAATGTTCCTAACACAAAGAAATGATAAATGCTTGAGGCGTTGGATACTTCAATTACCCTGATTTGGTTAATATACATTGTATGCATGTATCAAAACATCACATGTACCCTATACGTATATACAAGTATTCACCCATAATAATTAAAAATGAAAAATTTAAAAATGAAAAAAATATAAGCAGATTGTTCTGCAATTGAAAACATCACTGACATCCCTTGGTGCTTAACAAAATGATAACTATTCATCCTGCCCAATGACCTATATGATCTGATATCTGCCTACCTTACCAAAGCCATCTGCTAGTACTGTTCCATGCACTATCGTATAGCCTCATGGACCTTCTTTCTATTTTAAATTTATCAAGTAATTTTTCTCCTTAGGGTTTGTGCACTTGCTATGTCCTTTGTCTGGGATTCTGTTCCTTCAGTCCTTTCCATAGCTAGATCTTCCTCAAAATTTAGGTCTCTATTCAAATTTTACAACTTTAGTGATGCTTTCTTGGACTATGCACGTAAAATGACTTCCCAGTTTCTTCTGGATCATCAGCCTGTTTGATACATCCATGGTACTCTTCATAATCTGTAATCATTTATTTGTTTATTGGTTGATATTCTGCCCTCAATTTTCTTACAGGGATTTATCATTAATATTTTAAAAGGCTAAAGAGAAAAATCAGATCTGTGAGAACAGCTATGAAGTCTCTCCAGTAAAGAAATGCACAGCACACTTCATATTTTTCTAACCCCAGAATATGAAGCACTTTGACCAAGAAGCATTCTGTTTCTTTGTTCTTAAGAAACCAAAAAGGATAGTAAGAGGCTGAAAGATTAGTAGGGATTTCCCAAGCAGAAGCAGCACTTACAAAGACTTTGGAGACATAGAGAGGTGAGAAGAACTACAGTGAGTATTAGAAATTAAAGAGAATTTAGCTTAGATGTAGGAGGGTAGTGGGGAGAGGGTGTAATGTAAGATAATGTTGGAGAATAAATGAGGAAAATGAGGGCCATGGTGTCACCTGTGAGCATCAAATAATAGATGTTAAAATAACTTCAGATGACATAAAGAATGATTTAGGTATAAGCAATTCATTTTAAAATTAGCAAAGAGAAGAAAAGAAAGGTGCAAAGAACACAGGCTCCATGAAAAGCCACAGGCCTGAGATTATGGATTTGACTCTGCTGGAAACAAGCTAAGTGATTTTGAACACGTTGCTTAAGGACTGCAGATACATGTATAAGGAATGGACAATTGAATAAGTGATTTTAAAGTTCCTTTTCTGCTTAAAAATTCTGTGCATAAACACCTCAGTCTACTACTTGCCCACTATTGTTTCCTGAAAAACTTTAAAATAAATGATAATGAATCATTTGTCTAATCTTAACCATCCTTGAAGATTTTTACTTCTTTTATCTCATTAATGTTTATCAACTAGTTACTCCTCCCTATCTTATAGAATAGCATCTTACTATTTATGGCTTGTATTAAGAATAGGATAAGAATTCTACACCTAGTATATAACTTCATGTTTGTATTTGTTTTTTTTGGTTCCTTATATTAATATTCGAACATAACCTAAGTTCTAAACTCATATAGTAGTCTGGAAACCCTGTCCTAACATATGTATAGCTTTTATATTTCTCTCTTAAAAATATAAATGTGTGTTTCCTAAAGTGAAGAGAAATTGATGAACAAAACAGAAAAGAAATCTTGATTGAGGTCACATCAACAATTTCAACAAATCATCACAGGCATTAAAGGGAATGAACTTAGTTCCTTCCTAATAGCATTTCGGCTTGTTTCCATATTGCCCTTTTTTTTCTGTTATTATGCAGTTAATGCAATCTAATTCAGTAATGTCTTCTGAATGATTAAGCCATTTATGATTGAACCTGATGAAGGAAATGAGAAAAGCCTCTTAAACATCTAAATAGAATAATTCCTATTAACTGCTGTAAATCACAATCAGAATGCTATTGCAGTCAACATTTTACTCAGGCACAAATACTTCCAGAATTGAGACATTTTCATCAATATTTGTAATGAAACTTAGAAAAGAATTTAGAACTCTTGACATTAGAACTATTTTTATAGCTTGCAGAATTTTCTCTCTGAATATTTTGTGGAGATAGTGGTGTTTGCTCTTCATAAACAGCAAGTGAAATGATCAGGCTAAGCAGAGGATTGTTTATGCTAGTGGCCTTCCATATATCAAGGAAATAAAAATAGCCTATTTGGTGCCAGATGGGATCTGATATATTTTCTTTTGCAGAAGAATTCATATTATAAAGCCTGTAGAAAGGCACATCAGTCTGCAAACGTTTAGTTTGAATTTATCATTTTGAAAAAAAATTTTTAATCATTTTTAACATTGATGAACATATTTCCCATATATACTTAACAAATATTAACATATTTGATTAACAAAAAATGCATTAATTGTTTTAGAAGACTTACTCATGTTAATATAATCCTTGAAACAGACACGCTTTCAGAACTCTCACATTTTAAATGGTTTTTACGTGGTCAAAGTTTAGCTCTGTTCTGATTTTTTTTTTTAATTTAGTTGTGAACATATATCTGTGCCTCAACCTGTACAAGCGGGAGCATTATTCCAGCCTTTGGTTCCAGGCTTGGTTGATGTCAGGGGAGATTAATCTATATCTACCATTGCATGTTCCTTGGGGGAATGTTACTAGGTTGTAAAATAACAAGGCTTTGTTATGTTGTAATAAGGTAGTATTATATAATGATACCTCTTATCTAAATATATATTGTCTAAATATGTTTATATAAATATTATTTTTGTGGTTTAACATTCGGTGAAATGAATTACTTTTAAAAGGGGATATTTTACATAGATGAATAAAATAATTTTCCTTAAACAAGATTAAATAATAATATGATGGATAAGACCAGTCAGGGTTCATGTGAAGTGATACTGCCAAGACCTGGTATTTCTTCAATCAGTGCTAGTAGAACATAATCTGTAGAAAATGAAAGAACATAAGTCTTGTACTTCCACACAGTCTCTCAAAGTAACAACTTTTGCTCTGTAGATTACATGCAGTTCTGCCCTTAGATCCAGGCAAGCAGGACCTCTGCCTCAGGTTCTACGCCTCTAGGGGGCTCCATGTTTTGGAATTTCTTCTTTGAGGTATTCTAAGTTCCCCTTTGGTGTCTGGCATAGGGCCAGGCTAGTGATGCTATCTGGATAGCATGCCTCAGATTTGTGCTGGGACCCATGTGGGCTCTAGGGAACTCTTCAACCCTTTGCTTCATGTGTGAGGTTGGCCAGATACCCCTGGGAGCTCTGAAACTCATGCCCATGGAATTATTCAAGGGCCTTCCAGTCAGGCCTCCACTGTAGCACAGTGTTACTTTCAGAGGATAATGTAAAACTGGGTCACCAGGATGGTTCTGACAAGGTTAATTTAGGTGTTTCAAACTGTTTACATAAATAAGAACCCCACAAAATTTTTTTGTCCAGGGTCTTGTATTTTACAGGAACAACCCTGATCACATGCCATTAAAGCTTAATTTTTATGTTGATAAAAAATTATACAGTCTTAGTGCGTTTTATGCTACATATTTAAACAATAGATCTAAGACACTTGACAAAGTACAATGTCATTTTGAAGCAAACATAGTGAACATAAAAATATCTCTCTTGGTTTCTTTCATCAAAAATAAAACAAGCTAATGTTATCAAACATTATGTCAATAAATGTTGAAACTAGCAACAAAAATGCAATTCCAACAACATTCAGGGAATTTTACTACATCATGCATCAGGAAGAAGCATACACAATTAGGAAAAAAATAAATATTGAAATCCATGCTGTTGGTACAGTGATGTTCTGGTGAACTATTGTTATAAAAAAAGCCAATCTAAAACACAGTGGCTTAGATCAACAGCAATAATTTATTTTACTCAAATATCTTCAATTTGAGTAAAGTTCCTAAGGGATGGCTTTCAGTATTCCACACAGCATCATATAATGCATTTCAAATAGGGCTAAAGGATCCACTTCCAAGATGGTTCGCTTATCTGGTTAGCAAAGTTGATACTGGGTGTTAGCTGGTAGCTCAGTCAAGGCTATCAGCAGCCTTTGAGCCTCTCTACCTGGGCCGTTTGCTAATTGTGCTTACTCATATGATGGCAGCTAGGTTCCAAGAGTGAGTGTTCTAAACAGTAAGTAGAAACTGTCAATATCTTCCTGCTTGCGCCTAGAAATTGGCCAGTATCACTTGTGGGATATTCTATTAGTCAAAGGATTCACAGAGCTCCCACCTGTGATTCAAGAGGAGAGGACAGAGGCCCCTATTTTCCAATAGGAACAATATCAAAATATCTGTGGGTAGCTGGAATTCACCACAGGTAGACAAGTGGGTAGCACAATATAATTCGAATCATTGTCTGATCTCAAAGAAATTGTCTAGAATCCAAAAGAAGATTTACCATTCTAAACAATGTAGTCAGTGTGAGAAAATGGAGTCTAAAATGGCTTCTGCCATTAAGAGTCTATGAGGACACTCAACCAGAAGAGAAAACTGCCTCTATGAAAATAAGTAAATAGAAGGGTAAGAAAACTATTGAACTTTTGAAAATCCTCTCCTGCAGCTACACTGTGTCTGAAATTAACCAGTGTATGAACAGTTAAATTTCCTCTGTTGTTTAGTTTCAATGAGATTTTCTATTAGTTGCAACTTAGATTATAATAACTGGTGTAGTCTTTTTAAATGTGCAGAAATAGAGGACCAATCAGTGAAAATGACTCTCCAAACATTTAAAAAGCTGTTTGATAGCAGAATCAGGACTTAATCTCTTGCTCCTTTCACCACCTTGTTTTGCCTTTCCTGTTTCCATGTTTCACATCTGATATTTTTATGTCTTATCTTGGAGAAGTTGATTAAAATATTTGTTTGCATAAAATAAGTTAAAAATAAGCAAAATGCCACAACAAATTACTTATGGTCTTTGTAAGTACAAAATCATATAAAGATGTCTGGGCCAAATACCAGTCATTGAATCATTTGAAGGTCTGCAAAAGTCCGTTCTGCAGTGTTGCAATGAATGGTTTGGTGTTTTCACTTTGAAATGTTGCCTGAGAAATATTTTCAGATTTGAAAGTTCTGCCTAAAGCCTTTTGAAACAGATTCTGCATGTAATATTTTCCTATTCATCATAATTCATTAATTATCTTTTGGAAAATGCTATAAATGAGTTTTACCACAGGCAAGATGGGCTCACTTACATTTTCCTCCAATGCCAATGGCAGATTTGTGAGCAAATAATAATGCTTCATAAGAGGACTCTAAATATTTAAAAAGAAATTGTGAAAAATCCTGAATATTGAATTAGTAAAGCCTAATACTAATATTAATACCAATAAAACAGATAATGGACATTCATTCATTCATTCAATTAGTTTTATTGAGCCCATGGAGTTATAAGAAGGAACAAATTACTTGAAGAACCACAGGGTAAGGGACTGAGGTAGAAAACAGCTAGATGTACTTCAACATGTTAGTTAACAATTGTAGATAATATTAAAACTTTAAGTTTTATGTGTTTCATACTTGAAACTCTATTTGCCGGCATTATCTCATTTAATTCTCATCATAAGCTTTCCATTTAGTTTCTGTGATTATCTCCTCTTCAGAGATGAAGAAATTGAGACATTGCTCAAGCTCTAAAAGTGCTTTATGGTGGTTAAATATTAAATATATCACAAGAGAGTAAAAAAACCAAGTAGATTAAAAGCAAAAAGAAGACTGAAGTTTTGCTATATGAGGTAAATAGATACAAATATTTACAAGTTATCTCTGATGGTGAGCCTATGGATAATTTTTATTTTCTTTATAATTTTCTATATTTTCTAAATTTATTTTCTAAATTCATTTCTTACATTCATGTGACTTTTACAATAAAAAATAAATATTATTATATTTGAAAACATGAGGAAAGTACACAAAACACAGTGAAAAAACCTAAAACTTGGTTAGATGCTCTTGGTATTCTGCGTGAATGGTTCTCTAGTTTTGAGCACTGCTGAGAAGGAAGACGAAGGAGCCACAGTGTTAAGATATACCAATGCACAATCCATTTCAAAAGGCTCAGCTTGGATGAGCCTCAAAATATTCAGCTATGCTGAATTAACCTGTATCATCTAACCCTCTGAGATTTTACTGTAATACTGAAGATAAAATTTGGCTGAATTAGAAGACATAAAAGCAAGAAATACAGTTGAACTCATGTTTCCTTGTAGGTTTTTAAATTTATTTTTTGCTGTTATTACTAAAGAAATTTTAATGAAATAAATTAAAGTATGAATTCAATTATAAGATACAATGTGTTAATCTGAAATATGTTTCCATTACACCCAATGTTTTTATTTTTAATCACAAAAATGGAAATGGCAAATATTGGAAACAATGTTTGTTTTTTCCTGTTGACATAATTTATATGTACTTATTGTAAACACACCTCCACACACAGATACACACATGCATATATATACTCAGATGAGAAAAAAAATCAAATAACAAATGAGAGACCAAGGAATAAAGTAAAACTTCATGCATATTCCATATCATCCAGGCACTTTTTTGTATATAGGTACTCATACAGATGTAGCATTTCAAAACTGTCATAAGTATTTTCATCTACTTCTCTCAGATAACAAACCTTAAATCAAACTAATATCCTGTTTGCTTTTAATCTGCATAAAAATTCTGCTCTCCAACTTGCCTTTTTGATTAAATATAATAAATATGTTTTCTTTGTCAATAAAAATAAATCTTTGTCATCGGTTTCCATAGCTCTATACTATTTTATTGTATGGTTATAAACTATAATTTACTCAACCTTTCTACTAATGATGCACATTTAGATTATCCATTCTGTGAGTCACTAGCTAAAGTACTTTCCTAAAAGGAAGACAGAACAATTACCTCCAGAATTATTATGAAGATTGTTTAAACAAATGTGTACAAGAATTGGCACACTGTTAGATGTATAGCAGCCAAAACATAAATGTTTAAGACTAGAAATATAGCCATATTCTATTACAATGTAGGACCAATTAGACCATTAAACAAGTGGCTCATGTAGAAGATCCAAAAGCCTGGGTCTAATATGTATTATTTAAAAAAATTGAAGGGCTATTTCATAGATAATAGATTAGGCCCTGGTATATAGTATCAGGAGATAGAACCAAGATCAGTAGTGGAAGTTACGCAGAAAAACATAACAGCTATGAAACATGATAGTTCTCTAACTTCTGTAGTTGAAAGAAATTGCCTCAGCCACTCAGCTTCTGGTTAAAATGGAGTAACAGAGATCATGTTTGCCCTTCCATCTGAAATTTGACAAAAAAATTACTAACCAATGGTTTATAAGAAAAGGTACATCAGGCAACAAAGAACTGATCACCAAGAGACAGAAAACAAATCAGATAAACTTCATTACCCTCCCCCAGCTTTATGCCTTCAGGATTGATATGCTGTTTAAACAAAGAATAATGTTATGTGGATTTTTAACTTATGTAAAAGTAAAATGCATTCCAATAATAGCACAGACATATAAAAGAGAAAAACGAACTGAGAAAATATAACAAAATAAAGTGAATCAAATAAAATGAAAGAAAAGAAAAGAAAAATCCTCATCAGAGAGTAATCCACCTGTCTTCTTTTCATGTCAGGGTACAGGCTATTTCCCTTTCCTTGAATGGCCCAGTCATTTGACAGCATGAATGGAGTATGAAGTGAAGGGTTTGTCTGGATGTTACATAGCTTTCTCATATCTTATCAGGGACTTGAATTCGTACCTTTTGTGTGTTAAATTATCAAAAAACTGTGCAAAGCGATAGAAAACTTCCATATATTGGATAAAAATAATTATATATCACAGAATAGAAATAAATTTTTAATATTGCTAAGGAAAAACATATAGCTTAATTTTATGTAAATGAGGTCTACAGTTTATACTGCAAGTTTAACTCTGATAATCTAATGATTCAGTGGTCTCCTTCCTGTTGAGACTTTAAAGTCAAAAGCACAGACCACCAATCAAGTCAGTTCACATTTTCAAATTCCTGAAGACCCGTTAGATTTCAACTCAAATGTAAAGTAGCATCATATGAATCTAAAACAGGGAATTATTAGGTCACTGTAGATATTAAGCCATCTCTAGGGATTTAAATAATAAAAAACATCCTTCAGATGTGCAGCTGAAAACTGCTTGATTTATGTTAATGCTGATGTGCACTTAGTGTTTTAGAAAAGGATTTTATTACTATCTAAAAGCAGCACTATATTAAACCCACAAATTAGCTTCTGTTCTGTTGGAATCTAATTATCTTTATGTAGGGCAAGAGTCCAGCAAGCCAGGGGCAAAATCTTACCTTTCTAAAAGGAGACTTGAATAGAGAAAATGATAGACTGCTTAGCCAAACAGTATTTACTGCAGAGAGTCCACTGGGGTGAGGAGGTATGAATGCCACAAAGGCATCTGTTGCCCACTTATTTGTAGACAGGAAGATCCATTCTTTCCTTGACATTCAGTGCTGCTTTCATCTTTCTCAGAATGTATTCAAAATTAAGTCTTAGTTCCTTGCTTTTTAAAATTCTTTTTGGGTACTCAGTTATAACTAAAAAATCTAGTCATCACCTCTTTTCAGGCTTTTGTAAAGATCAAGTCTTCATCTTTTCTGGGCATAGCATGAGATCACTGATTTAATAATTTTCATTTCTTTTATCTTTTACTTTTATGATCTATCATTTATCCTAGGTATTTCTTTAAAGAACCAATGGTAGTAACCAAGCAACTGTGGAGAAGATATGCTTGTAAAATGTTCATACAGAAATAAACCTGGCTATAAAAACATTATTCAAAGGATTGTTCTTTACCTGACATATCTAATCTAGATCATCTGAAGTATTTGGTGGGAAATTGGTAATCTATAAAAATGGCTAAAAGGCTTCTTCGTCCTATTCTATGAAAAATAAAAATTAATATAATATGAGTAAAAATACATTATGGAATTGATTATATAAAATTTGCTATTGAGTTAACTCAACATGAGTGTAAAGCAAAAAACATTATATTAGTATCTGGAGATTTTATATTATCCCCCAATTCCCCCTAATGGTGGAACTGGTTACCATATTTAGGCAGGTATTAATCAGAGAATTTTCTTTATTTTTACTTTGTAAATCATATGAATATTTATTGAGCATCCTCTGCATGTTAGGTTTGCAATGACCACTAGGGATATAATGGTAAAGAGGTATAAATCTTGCCTTTCCTGTGGAGATAAATCTATTGAGTAAAAAAGAATAATGTGTAAACAAATAGCAGATTAAATGCAGTAATGGCAATTTGTGATAAGTGTGATAAAGAAGAGAAACAATGTGCTTTAGTCTATAGCACCAGGGAGGGAGGCTTCTGCAGAAAGGGTGTTTAGAAAAAGGCCCTTCGAAAGGGTGAAAAAATGATACCTGACTGGCAAGAAGGAGCTGGTGAGAAGTGGTGAGAAGGGGAAGAACAATCTAATGAAAGAAGACAAAGTTTTAAGGACCCTTTGCAGGAATGAGTTTTATGCATTCTAGAAAATGAAAGAAGACTAATGAGGTTGATGAGTTGTAAGTTTTGAAGAAAGGAAGAGCCATGAGGATGGGGAGAGGTGAGTAGAAAGGAGCAACATGAGATGAGCATGAGTTGGTCAAGAAGTAGATTCAAGACCATGCCTGTTTGGTTTTCTCTATTTATCTAGGTTAGTCTGGACTTTGCTATTTCTCATTGTATGTTACACTGAGATAATACTTCTTGTTATCATCTCCTTTCTCAGTATTTGCAGATGGTGACACACACTAGCATAAACTCAAGAAGGCAATTTAATCTACATTCACAGTAAGTGTCTGTTAACTTTAAGAAAGTAATCTTTTCTTAACTATATGGTTATGCAAGTTTGTTTTGCACAATTGCTGCTGAGCATTTACTTCAAAAATTTTTAGCTTCCCTTTTTATTATCAGTTACCCAAAGAAGAAGAAATGAAAGCTCATTGAATGGGTGGACAAATATGGGAGGAAATAATAACAGATATCCACTTCATACATCTTCCTGCTGCCATTCCTTCACTCTTGACCCTGAAACAGAAATCTCTCAGTGGCCTAGCTCTTTCTCTTAACTGGGCATGATCAAAATATCTCCCTCTGGGCAATGCCTTAGTTGTATTGCACCATCTTCCTGCCCTAGAAAGGGTCAGACAACTGAGAATAATTCTCAGGATGACTTCTTATGAAATTGATATAATGGCAACTGTGGTAGCTCTTGTCTATGTCCAGAGTTCAGAGCCCAACCTGTGCTTGCACGTGTGTGTGTGTGTGTGTGTGTGTATACGATGATAGGTTTCTTAACTGTTATTGGATTATTTCCAGAGGAAAGTGAGATTTAATTAGTAGGGAATCAAATACTTGAATTTAGGGAGGAAAGACAGAATGGCTGGCTGGCTGGATTATGGTGGCTAGTACAAACTTATGTTTTGATTCATAATATCAGAGTCAGAACACCATTATTTTGACTTGCTTTCTGTCTGTTCCAAAAAAAGAAAAATTCTCATAGACAGATGACAGTCTGATTCTCTTATTCTTTCCCAAACCAAAGTCATAATAAGGAGAGATTTAAGATATGTCTACTATATCTTGTTTCATTTAATTCTTTCATCGTAAATCCTGCCTCCAGTTACCTGTAAGGAAGGAATGACTACTCTTTCTCTGTCCATGGTGCTGAAGCTTGTGTACACTTTCTGTATGTATCTCACACATTCGCTACGAAGTTTTTCCACAAATATACAATGGGAATTCAGCATTAAAAAAATAAAACATAGCATAAAAATCTCTGCCTATATGAAAATATTCCTTCTTAGTAAAATAAGATAAAAAAATAAAAATTAACTTTACATCCTATAACCCTATAATATTTTAAAAATATGGGACAAAAATAGAGATTCAATTCAATTCAAAAGGATCTCTAGAAACCCTGTTTGATCAACATTCTTATATGTAGTGTGTATATACATAGCCTGTAGTTTAAAAAATCTTTTAAAATGCAAAAATCGAAAAGCCAAAACCTGCATTTTTGTTACTTTTGCAAGTGAGAAAATGAATCTTTAAATAATTTTACAATTGCAGTAGAATACATACTTTATCACTACTTCCACACTAAGTATTATAGTTAACATTTATTAAAGTTTTAATATCTACCAAGCACTTTTCTGGGTGCTTTACCTATATGTTTTGTATTAAGCACTCCACAACAACACTATAAGGCAGGTACTATTATTGAAACTATTTTTCCAAACACGAAATTCAGGTATATTAAGAAAATAATTAAGAAGTACTATTGGGAAGTTATGGATTGAGGATTTATCTCAGACATTCTGATTTAAGAGCCCATTCTTTAAGTAACTGCCCTGTGGTTGCCCTCAATTAACAAAAGAAAACAAAATTGGAAAAGTAAATGCATACATACAACATGAGCCAATGAACATACCAAAGAAATAATGAATAGAAGATTAAATCACTTGTTCCTGGATTTTTTAGTGCTCCTTTGTTTCATGTTATACATGTATAGGTTACCTATAATTTAATAAATATGAGTGAAATCCATCCTTTTTATCAATCACTTAAATGATTCAACTTTTCTCCTCCTCTGAATGGATACTAATGTTGGAGAGAAAAATCACCTTTGCACAAATATTTTTAATACTAGAGAATAATTCCTCTACTTCACCATGACATAATAATAGTATTTATTTGTTAGATTTAGTTATTCAACTGTTACTTTTGCATACCTATTAAGTGCAAATTTCTATGGGAACATCAAGGTAAATAAGACATAGCTGATTCTTCATACAGATTTTCATGTGAATGAAATTAGTATAATCTAAAATAAAACATGTACCAAAGAGGAATTCAAATAAGGTAATATGAAAATTTAATGGTTTATCCTTGTTCCAAACAACCTAGGTTTGTTTTGACTGTACATCTTGTAACTTCTGATTTCCAAGATGTGTAGTTGAATGACATCTTTCTGGGATGATAGCCTTCTCATGTTTACTACCTGCTGTGTGTAGTAGTATTTTATTTTATTTAGGCCTCATTATTTAAGGATATTTTCACAAGAAATAGAAGTCAGTATTGATAGCATTTTTTTAAAAATTTTTTTTTTACATATTAAAAAGGTTGTTCCACTCTTTTCTGGCCACCATAGATTCTGATGAGAAGTCCACAATTAATCTAAATTTTATTCACTAATATATAATGTGCCATTTTTCTAAAAACGCTTATACTATTTTTTCTTACCTTTTATTTTCAGCAGTTTGTCATAAGTCTGGAATTTTTGTCTTCATATTGATCTATTTTGGATTTAGCTGACCTTCTTTAATGTATAAATTTATGTCTTTCACAAAATGTGAAAAGTTTGTGCTGTTATTTCTTCAAATAATTTCTTTTTCTGCCCCACTCACTTTTCCTTCTGTAACTCCAATTACATATATATTAGACCATCTGATATTGTCACACATGTCTCTGAGGCAATCACTCAATCTCTCTCTCTCTCTCTCTCTCTTTCTCTCTCACATATACATACCAATACAATAGAACATAAAATGTAATATGATATATACTATAATATACTATGTAAGTATATATCATAATAACAGCTGTGACTGTAGCTCTCAATCATTCTTTTATTCAGTTTGGATAATGTGTATTGCTATATCTTCAAATTCATTGAATCTTTGATATTATGACTAAATAGTGACTTTTTAAAAGATCTTATATTTTTCAGTCCAAGAATATTCATTTGGAGCTTTATGTAGTTTCTATTTCTCTGAAATTTTCTGTAATTTTATTCATTATAATAACATATACCTGTATATTTGAGCAAAGATATAATAGTTACTTTAAAGTACTTGTCGGCTGGGCGCGGTGGCTCACGCCTGTAATCCTAGCACTCTGGGAGGCCGAGGCGGGTGGATCGCTCGAGGTCAGGAGTTCGAGACCAGCCTGAGCAAGAGCGAGACCCCGTCTCTACTAAAAATAGAAAGACATTATATGGACAACTAAAAATCTATATAGAAAAAACTAGCCGGGCATAGTGGCGCATGCCTGTAGTCCCAGCTACTCGGGAGGCTGAGGCAGTAGGATCGCTTAAGCCGAGGAGTCTGAGGTTGCTGTGAGCTAAGCTGACGCCACGGCACTCACTCTAGCCTGGGCAACAAAGTGAGACTCTGTCTCAACAAAAAAAAATAAATAAATAAATAAAGTACTTGTCTGATGATTATAAGATCTAGGTTATCTATTGACTGCTTTACTTTTTAGAAGGGGCAACATTTTCTAATTTTTTTGACAAGTACTTTTGAATTATATTTTTGAAATTGTGCAGGTTATTCTATGGAGAATATAGATTTTGCTTTACCTCCATGAGGTACATTATGTTTTGTTTTAGTAAAGCAATAACCTATTTAGAATCGAACTGAAAAATCTTGTCTTACATACCTTGAGTAGCCCCTCAAATCTCAATTCAATTCTGTTTTTACTCAGTTGGGCTGTTTGGGATCTTCCTAAGGATCAGCTAGAGACATGGGCATGGTTTGTAATTTTATCGCTTTATATGGCAGTGGTTGCCTTGGACTATGTCCTTCAGTTCATCAGGTTAGTAAAATGGCAGGCTTTTTTTTTCCGCCAAATATGGCAACTGCAGTCTTCTCTCAGAATAAAGCCGTAACATTGAGAAACTCAATCCCCCTTCAAAATTTGCCTGCTTTTGGTCACTCTTGAGAGCCTAAACATTCATAGGGTGTCTATTCTACAAAGTTTTCCAGAATTTGGTAAACATTTTATAGTTTATTTAATTGCCATGGAAGATATCACAGGTAAACATCATCTTTCTTTTCAGTCTTTGTTGTTGTATAATGTGCATTTTATGAGTATATTTTCTGCTCTCTGGTTTGCCATACCCTATTTAATTATTACAAATATAATTTGGCTCTTTCGGTTATGGTAGGACAATGGTTTAGTATCTTTCAGAAACAGTATAAATCTCACAGACCCTTTCCTGAGTCATGAACAGAACTTGTAATTTACAGAGGTGATATAACTTATCTCAAAAAGCATGAGTATGTACACATGAAATTTATTTTAAATTAATCACAACTGAGATTAATGTTGTCAAAACCACTAATTTAGAAGGACTGAAAAGCTACCACTCTCTCATAAGTTGTACCAACTAATTATCTAGAGTTTGACTAAAAATTTTGGCTAGCAATATTATGGTCATGATCATGATCGCCAGAACTTCACTGATATGAATAAAAAGATTTAAGAGATTCTATCGTTTTGAAAAAGTTCATTTGTAAGTTCAGAATAACAGATAAGCTAAGATTGTATTCACGTATTTACCCATTAACCATTGTGGAAGGATAATTTTACATGTTGATTGATATGCTTGTTGCTAATATGATATCACTTCAAGGTAAGGAAGCTTGCATTTATGAAGTATTTTTATGTTTTACATATTTGCACATATTTATTTATTTGTTTTTGGTTTTTTTTCGGATTTCCAAATAAGTTTTTTATTTGTTGGTTTGGTTTGGTTTGGTTTGATTTGATAGAGTAGTGGCTCAGTTTCAACTCAAGATTCAAGCTGCCTGGCTTCAAATCCTGTTTCTGTCATTTAATTGTGTGACCTAAGGCAAATTAATTTTCTTAGCCTCTGTTTGTGATTTTTTTTTTTATTTCAGAATATTACCAGGGTACGAACACTTTGGTTACATATATTGCGTACCCATCTCCCAGAAAGTGCACGCCACACCCATTAAGTGTGAATTTACCCATCCCCTCCTCCCGCCTCCCACCTTCCAGACACAGGATGAACATTACTTCCATATGTGCACATAAGTGTTGACCAATTAGTAACAATTTAATGGTGAGTGCATATGGTACTTGGTTTTCCATTGTTGTGATACTTCACTTAGAAGAATGCGTTATATATTTAAGCTGTTATTTCATTTAGTCATTTTAATATTCTTGAAGGTTGTTATAAGTGTTATATCATAGATGGAAAAAACTCAGGTTCACAGTGATTCAGTAACTTAAATAGAATCATCGTCTTAAAAGCTGCCATGTGAGGATTTCAAACTCAGGACTGACATTTTACATTAAAACTTCCTGCCTCTAAACATCTTTTTTAAAAAGCCTCCTTTCTACTAAACATTTTTTCTTTGTTTCTACTGCTTAAAATTCTTTTGTCATCACATGAAATATCTAAATTAGAAATAATGCTTAAAATGTAAACATCATTAGGTGAGATACTATTATACTGATTCCATTTCAAATTTAGGGTATTTATGTAAGATATCAGGATCTATCATTTATTCAATAGGTATTTTGTCCATTGCCTGCCATGTCCAATTCACTGTGTTAGGTCATAGAAATTGATGGAGTAAGGTGAATATGGGTGATACATGAGAATAAAACATAAAGGGCTGTTTACCATTGTATAACAGTATAACATGGATAAGAAAGCTTCAGATGGCAACTTCATCCTTGCACAAATTTTCAGTTTCTGCTAAGAATGACCCAGGCCATTTATACCCTGGTTACATTCAATTATGGAGTCAAATTCTCCCTGGAGAGTAATGTAAAACTTTTATTCTGAATGAGATTACTGAGTTATGAAGATGATTTCAGTTTTATTTATTGATTGAAAATATGATATAATTTTGTGGAAATTTCCAAGCAAAAGAATCATAACAAAAAATTATTAAGTGCTATGCCAGGCAACTTTGGAATCATAAGAGCAATTGATTAGATTTGCTATTAAGGAGATATAATGAGATCTACTTCTAGAAATAACCTACTATTGGTGGACAGTTGACTATAAAAATCAAAATATTTTTAAAATTTTGCTTTGTTTTTAGTAAATAAAATTAATTGCTGTTTCAGAAATATTGGCTTCGAAAATAACAGCCTCAATAAAAACATTTTATTGAGTTCAATCCAAAAATTAAGGTTTTGAAGAATTTTGAAAATATCCTCTTTTTCAGAAATACTTCTGGACACTAACTAACAAGGGTAATTTTTCAGTCAGAACCTCCCCAACCCAACCCTAATTACTTCAGTAGAATTATATTGTCTAGAATTACCTTGTAGGTCTACCCAATTAGAATAATATTTTTGAGAAACTCTAGGGAAAGGGCCAGCAAATAGAGATCAAGAATAGGCAGATGGTGATTATAAACATAATTACACTATTTAAAGGCAGAAATATCTCCTCTTTTGGAAATATCACACTGATATGCTTTAATTATTCTCAGACCTCTGGCTCCAAACATAACTATTCATTTAGGGAGAAAAATGCTTCCAATAACTGATATAAATAAAGTAAAAAATGAGAAAGAATCCTTTCACTGTGTTCAACTTGGGCTTTGATTTCCACCATTTGTTTATGTATTTATAGAATTGTTAAGTATATTTTAAATAATTATTTAAAATGAACAAATTCACAAGGCACAATTCTGAAATCACCATCTTTTTGAATGAACTTTCATGAGAAAGGAAACTTATGAGATCAATTTTCCATCCTATTAGATTTAATATCACATTTTACCGTTGGTTTCTGAAGCACTGGAAAACTTTTCATTTGAAAGAATAATCCCCATTAGTTTACTTTGTGCATTTTTTTCCCTGAACTCTTTCAATGTAAATAAAATTTACCTAAAGGAATAGTAGATTGCTCCAGTAAAGGATTGGATACTATTAAATAAGCATCTGCATTGTTTTCTTTACCAAGAATTTTATTATAAAATATTTGTCCCTCTCTATTAAAATCTGAATAACCATCACCATTTTATTGAAAGATATAATTAAAATGCCAATAAAATATTGAGAGTAAGAACTGATTTACTAGAAATAGTTCAGATAGTGGATTGTCATTGCCAGGTCAAGGTGTGTGAGCTAAACAAAAGCCATGTTAGTTCAGTTGGCTTTATGTCCACACCTTTTAAATTTCTTTCTTGACAATTGAACATTGCTATAAATCTAATAGGAAGTATCTACAATCTCTATAAAATAGATCAAGGATTAGCACATTGGGAGAGCTATTTATAGTTTATATCCTCCCCAACAAATAAATGACATTTGCTAGACTTTCATAAGAAAATAAGAGTGGGGAATTTGAACTTGTACAGTATTTTTATATCTATGCATATAATATATCTAGTGCGCAAGTAGCATAACTCTAGGCTTATAATGAAAAGGTAGCCACTGTTAGTATATAATTTGTGGAGTAAAAACATATTTTTTGTCCCCAGATTTCTTTCTCATTGGATTGCCACTACTGTGTGTCTGCTTTAAGTCCACATCAAAACATACTTGGGAGAACAATGCCAATGATTTCTGAGTATTAATAATGCTCTTTGAACCTGAGACGAAAAAGGAACTGAAGGGAAAAAAATTAGGACAAACTTCACAAACCTCTAAATGTTTCCCAAGAGCAATCTGAAAACCTATCTCTGTATATCTACATATCTCTGTCTATATCTGGATACAGACACAGATATAGATATATGCTCTCCCTGGCGATATTTGACGCCCAGAAAATAGAAATTATAAAGAAATCAAACAAATATTCAAAGTAACAGCCAACTTTGGTGTTATCCATTGACACCAAAAGATAGGTTTCCCCTCCCCCACTTTTTTATTAGAGGCAAGGATTTTAAGTTCCCGTGGCACAAATAAAGTTGTAATTGCTTCCCATTTTAATTAAGAACCAATTTCAAACTCAGGAAGGCAGAGTAGCTGTTTAAAGAGTTTATGCCACAGGCAGCTGGAACCATTGAACAAGGGCAATTAGAAGGACTTTTGTATGGTAGGTTTGGCCAAAATTGTTCTGCTTTGAAGAGCTGCTCTATTTTAATAATAGTATTTACATACACAGAAAAGAATTTCTTTGAACATGAACAGTTTCATAGACTACATCCAGTGTCACTATTGTCGTGCTAAACAACTTAAGACAAGAGTTCTCAAACATTTCTGTGCCAGACTTCTTTGGCAGCCTGGTGAAGCATATGGACTTTTTTCCAGATTAATGTTTTTTAAAGCACTAAATAAAATATATAGGATTACAATGAAAAACAATTATATCTAAATATAGCTATAAAATATTTTTTAAATATAAATTTGAGATATGGTTATATGTGCACTTTTAAATTAACATTAAATAACAAGGTCTAGCAGCAAGGCTAATGTATTGTAATTTTGAAGTAGCGATGCGTGTACATTGTGTTTTGACTTATCTGCAACAACTTTAATATATGACATTATCTGTGGTTTTTATTGGGACAGCAACATAGAGAGTGCTAGTCCTATTGTAGTTTGTTGCCTTCATTTATTATAGAAAGAAATGTTAAATTTCCACTAAAAATTAATTAATAATGATATAGTTTTCTCATTGAAGTTTATGGTGCCCTTAAATTCTAGTCACAAATCTTTGGTTAAAAATCTCTGAATTATGCCAAGTTATCGTTAATGCACTTTAGACTTTTCAAAGTACTATATAGCTATATTCTATTGAGTGCTGACTATATGCCAGAAAGTATGTGTTTTAAACATTATCTTGCTCAAATTTTGCAACAATTCTGTAAGGTAAGAATTATTATTTCTTTTTACAGATAAGCAAGTGGAGACCAAAATTAACACTGCAGGTAAGTGGCAAACCTAAGGGGCCAATCTTGGATGAGAAAATAAAATATTTTATCTAATATCCATACCTGCCTATGGAGACATATAAAAACATTTTTCTACTTCTATTTTATGGAATAAACACAGAGAAATTAAAATTATGACTTTTATTTTAAAAAGTTGGAACTAGAACTCAGGTCTTCAGAATCTCATTTTGGCATTCTCTCAGAAAAACAAACAAAAAAACCCTATAACCATCTGGTGATAATTGCAATTCAAGAAACTATTCTTTCTAAAGAGTCCCATGAAAGAATACCAATCCTCTGAAAACTGCCACTTTAGAAAGAGATTTGCTCAAGAGATCATAGAAACAATTCCCCCATGAGAAAAGTCAATGATGAGTGGAATTATCTCCATCTGCTGACTAAAGAATACACAATAAGATTACACAACTGAACAAAAGCCAGAAGAATAGAAAAGTGTTCACTTCTGAGAATTAGGTTCACCCAACTAAGCCATACTTCAGTTTTGCCTAGAATCTCCTAAACTTAGAGAGAAAAGAAGTAAAAGAAAGTCATCTGAATATCATCTGAGTCTCAAGATTGGTCTCATAACCCAAGCTTTGAGGCCAGTTTTGCTAATACCAACTGATTAACCAGACCCTCAATACAGACAAGCCTAGAGGTTTTACAACACTCAATTCAACAAAGTCTTTGGAAAAGTAAGTGCACCAAAAGCTGCACCAAGCCTTGGGATTTGTGCCATTAAGAAATTTTACTTCTTAGACTGGAAGGGGCTTAATGAAGAAAAAAAATTAAAAGAGAAATTTTATAACACTGTATGATACATTTTATTAAGAACTTCAATTGAGTTAAAGACTCAAAACTCAAGGGGACAGAAACCCCTTCTGGCCCAGAAAGTTAGAAAGGCTTCATGTAGGGCTTAGTCTTTGATCTAAGTCTTGAAGATTAGAAAGGATTCTATTAAGAAGAGAGAGACATTTCAAAAAAAATTTAGCTAATATTACACATGGATAAGAGGACATTAAATGATTCATATTAGGAATCTTTATCTAAAGTCTGGAGAAGTTCAGAGCAATGGAGAAAAAGGAGAAGACTTTTTGTAATGAAGAAAATTTTAGTAGCAGTGTGGTAGAATGAATGGAAAAGAGAAATGATAGGTGTTAGAGAACACTTAGAAAAAAATTAGAAATAATGCATAAAAAGTCTTATCTATGAAAGCTGTCTTAGAATAGAATAAAAAGCTTCCAAAGACATTCTGGGGACAGAAACTTTATGGCTTGAAAAAGACTACACATGGGGATAGAGGAAGTGATCGTGGTCAGGGTCACTATCTTGGTTAGCTTGGAAAGTCAGAAGAGCATTTTCTGGGATAGGAAATGAAAAAGAAGAGCAGGCTAGGGAGGTAATACTATTATTTCTTGAGTGAATACCATGAGTTTGCAGTGCCAATGAAAGAACTTCATAAACGTGTTCAACAGGGTTTAGAAATAGGCTTTGGAGAAGGTGCTAGAATCAGCAATAGTGATTTGGCCATTCTAGACATATAGATAAAAGTCAAAGGTGTACGAATGAATAACATTGCAAAGGAACAGAGCAGAGAAGAAGAGAAAAATTGATCCAGTGATGAAAGCATAGGAAATGTCTTTAATTAAGTTCAGGAGAAGAAAGAGAAACCATCAAAGATACTAGCACCTAACATGGGAAATGTTTTCAGCAAATATTGAAATAAAATGAACAGATATTTGAAAATTAGGAAAGAACATCAGAAGAAATAAAAGGAGAAGCAGAGTTTAGTATTGTCATTGAATTAAAGATAATGTGAGTCTGAAGAAGATACTGCAAAACAATGGCGATTTTATAGAAATGAGACCTAAGAAGAGACAGTGGTTGATTTTGACAAGTTGGAGGTCATTAATTTCTCTTTTAAGGTCAATTTATGGGGACAAAATAAGAGTGCAGTGCTTTGAGGAATCAGTGGAAGGTGAGAAATTTAAATCAGAAAAGCTACATTCAACTTTTGAGAATGTTTTTTAGTTAAAGATTAAAGTATGATACTTGAATGAGAAGCAAGGTTAAGATATGTTTGGGGGATATAGAAGAACTGAACATTTTACTGACCCTTTGGACTGGTGATAGATAAAAGCAGAAGAAAGAAATGGGAAGAATAATTGGATAAAGTCCTAGAGGAGAAAAAGGTCCTAGAATTGAGAAAAAAACAACAGGATCATATGTGTAGAAGGCTGAGAATATGATTGCCTACAGAAGGAGGAATGTAACAAACCCCTTTTCTAAGCCCCTGGAATAGTTTTAGCCCACGCCTCCTTGACAGTAGTAAGAAATTGGAAGAGCAATGACGGCATCAAGCTGCCATAATTGTGAGTAACCTGTCAGATCGTGAAACCTGCAGGAAAATATGTTCTGCATCGTTCTAGTTCAGAGCTCCAGTGGCAAACCAGTGATGCAGTTGTGACTCACAAACATTTGTTTTATTTTTGTTATTAGATGTCATGTCAATGGGGAAAAATGAAAGACAGATACTATGCTCAAAGATCAGGTTTCTCTTGATCTTTCCTACTCAGTTTGTGCAGGTCAATAATTGCATCCTTGTATACACAGACCAAGATGTGTCTAATCCAATTTGAAGTTCCATTTATCATAAGGTACAAAATATTTATAAGACTATCTAATAATGGTATTAAACCTTTATAAATATTCCATTTTAAAATTTTCATATTACTTTCTTATATATACATATATACTTAGAATAGTATATTTCTTGTTCCAATTTTTCCAATCTGATGTATAATGTCCAAGGAATAATGGATTTACTAAGAATGAGTCTGAGGAAATCAAGGTAGTTTTCAGAATGGGAAAGCAAAAATAGAGTTAAAGGATTAGGTACAATAGTAAAAAATATGCTTCAGAGAAAGAAAAGTGTCAAATGTAAAAATATAAAATGATCATCATGCAATATCAAAGAGCCAACCCAGACTAGCAGCATAGCAATATTATCTGGATAAAATCATCTACCAAGCAATAGTAATTAACCCATATTATATTGTATACCTGCTGACATTTTCATTGTATTATAGTAGACATCTGCAAGTACTCTATATACTCCCACCAAGCTCCAACCCCAACACAGACTCCCTACTCATTTTGGGGGTGGGGCTGGGGTGGGAAACTGCTCATTCTCAATTCTAATGGTGAGACTTTAGTGGAGCTGCTAATCTTGGGTTCCTGCCACTCAGGCCCTGACAATCACAGCCCTTTATTCCCTTGCCTCACTTATTAGTCGACTAGGGAAGAGCATGTGATTCACAGAGTTCTTCCCTAGGAATTTCCTCACTTTATAGTATGGACCTGAAGGAAAAAAGACAGTGACACTAGGCCCCACAGCTGGGGAGGTAAATTGGGAGGTGGTGGAGAGGGTTACCTATGGGCTTCTTTATCAATGAAAAAGGCCCATTAAGAGTTGAGTAACATAAAAGAGAATCCTGGAGGTGTAGAGGCAAGATTTCAGTGCCTGAAGTTTTCAGAGCTTCTCTGGTTCCTGCAAAGTAACATTTATTTTTTTTTTTAACAACCCCAATATATCTTCATATTTTTCTTCTAAGTTACTTTGAGTTAGGACTTTTGTCACTTTTAACATATTAATTAAAATGGACATTGTTTATTTTTTGAAATTCAGCTTTAATTCATTTTATCTGGTTCCTATGGAAAATAAACAATTCAGCAAGCTCTAATTCTGTACTTATGATAATTAGGGTCGAGTAAAGGTTAATATTTGATACGGTGTGCATAATCTTCAAAATAACAAATAATGATAAACAAAATTGTAAAAGTGATATTTTACTCAAGAAAACGAACTATTTGCAAATAATTTGCATTCAAAAAATGTGCCAACTACAAGTGATGCTTGATGTTTTATTACAATATGTCTCACTGAACACCTACATGGAAATATGCTTGTATTTTTGCTTGAAGCTGTTTGATGATTTTTTTTTAAATCCCTTATTTTTCATTGTTGTTTTATGCATGATGAATACATTTTTATTTTTAAGTCATCAGACAGTACTCATTAAGTTTATGTTTCTGTTGATGCATACAGTCTAAAATGAGTGTACTGCCCAGAGGT
Source organism: Eulemur rufifrons (assembly GCF_041146395.1). NCBI lineage: Eukaryota > Metazoa > Chordata > Mammalia > Primates > Lemuridae > Eulemur > Eulemur rufifrons. Next base: position 75,902,833 of record NC_091001.1, on the reverse strand, counting down.
AATTACTATTTTAAATCTGATGTTTATCTTTCTAGATGATATCCTTCCATTTCCATACTTATGAAAATACTTATTAAAATATATTTTTAAAATATATAGAACTATGTGTATTTGTAGCTGTTTTTCTGTGTTTATTTTAATATGGATTTAACATCTTATGTAGTATTAAGCCATTCATTCATTATCGCTCTTGAAAGATTTTCCCATGGAAGCAGACATAAAATTAAATCATGTTTATTTCAAGATATTACGGGGGTACACATGTTTTTGGTTACATGTATTGATTTTATTATGCTTGAGTCAGGGTCATAAGTGTGCCCATCACCCAGCTAGTGTTCGTTGTATTCATTAGATAGGTTTTCACCCACCTCCTTCTCTCCTCTCCACCCTGCTTGATTTCCGCTGAGTTTTACTTCCCTCTGTGCACATGTGTGCCCATTGGTTAGTTCTAATTTAACAGCAAGTACCTATGGTGTTTGTTTTCCCATTATTTAGATACTTCCCTTAGGATAATGGTCTCCAGTTCCATCCAAATTGTTACAAAAGGACTTAATTCATCCCTCTGCATGTATAGAATTCCATAGTATACATATATCACATTTTGTTAATCCATTCATGAATTGATAGGTATTTGGGTTGATTCTACATCTTTGCAATTGTGAATTGGGAAAATACTCAGTAGTGGGATTGCTGGATCAAATGGTAGTTCTACTTTTAGTTCTTTGAGAAATCTCCATACCATTTGCATAGAGGTTGTACTAATTTGCAGTCCCACCAACAGTATATAAGCATTCCTTTCTCTCTGCATCCATGCTAGCTAGCATCTATTGTTGTGGACTTTTTAATAAAAGCCATTCTAACTGGGTAAGGTGATATCTCATTGTGGGTTTTTCTTTTCTTTTTCTTTTTTTTTTTTTTGAGACAGAGTCTCACTCTGTTGCCCAGGCTAGAGTGCCATGGTGTCAGCCTAGCTCACAGCAACCTCAAACTCCTAGGCTCAAGCAATCCTACTGCCTCAGCCTCCCAAGTAGCTGGAACTATAGGCATGTGCCACCATGCCTGGCTAATTTTTTCTATACATATTTGTAGTTGTCCAGCTAATTTCTTTCTGTTTTTTTTAGTAGAGATGAGTCTCACTCTTGCTCAGCCTGGTCTTGAACTCCTGAGCTCAAATGATCAGCCTGCCTGGGCCTCCCAGAGTGCTAGGATTACAGGCGTGAGCCACAGCACCAGGCCTCATTGTGGGTTTTTTTTTTTTTTAATTTCATCTTATTGTTAGGGGATACAGAATTGCAGGTTACACACGTTGCCCATGTACCGCCTTTCCCCCCAAGTCAGAGCTCCAGGCGTGTCTGTTCCCCAGATAGTGCGCGTTGCACCCATCATGTAGGTATATATCCCTCCCTTCCCCACCCCCCCCTTCCCGAGTCAGCACCTTCAAGCGTTACCATTCCCCAAACGGTGTGCAATGCACTCATTGTGTAGGTATACACCCATCCCCTCCCCCACCCCCCACCTCAATCTGATATCCGATTGGTGTCGTTCCCAGATGTGTATTTAGGTGATGATCAGGGAAACCAATTTTCTGTTGAGTACATGTGATAACAAGAATCTATTTAGAACTCAGGAAGATCAGCAAGAAAAAATCAAACAACCCTATCAAAAAGTGGGCAAATGACATGAATAGAAACTTCTCAAAAGAAGATATAAGAATGGCTAACAAACATATGAAAAAATGCTCAACATCCTTAATCATCAGAGAAATGCAAATCAAAACCACAATGAGATATCACTTAACCCCAGTGAGAATGGCCTTTATCAAAAAAACCCAAAACAACACATGTTGGCATGGATGTGGAGAGACAGGAACACTCATACACTGCTGGTGGGACTGCAAACTAGTGCAACCCCTGTGGAAAGCATTATGAAGATATCTTAAACAGATTCAAGTAGACCTGCCATTTGATCCAGCAATCCCATTATTGGGCATCTACCCAAAGGAAAAAAGGTCATTCTGTAACAAAGACACACGTACCCGAATGTTTATAGCAGCACAATTCACAATAGCAAAGATGTGGAAACAACCCAAATGCCCATCAATACATGATTGGATTAGTAAGCTGTGGTATATGTATACCATGGAATATTACTCAGCTATAAGAAATAATGAAGATACGACATCTCTATGGTTCTCCTGGAGAGAGTTGGAACACATTATATTAAGTGAAGTATCATTGTGGTTTTAATTTGCATTTCCCAGATGATTAGTGGTGTTGAGTATTTTTTCAATGTTTATTGACCATTTGTTTATCTTCTTTTGAGAAGCTTCTGTTCATGTCTTTTGCCCACTTTTTAATGGGATTGTTTGGTTTTTTTCTTGCTGATTTGCTTAAGTTCTTCATAGACTCTGGTTATTAGCCCTTTATTGGATGTGTACCTTGAAAATATTTTCTTACATTCTGTAGGTTTACTATTTGCTCTGTTGATTATTTCCTTTGCCATGCAGAAGGCTTTTAATTTTAAAAAATTCCATTTATTTATTGTTGTTATTTCTGTGATTGCCATTGGGTCTTCTTCATAAATTCTTTGCCTAGGCTGATATCTAGAAAACTTTTTTCAACATTTTCTTCTAGAGTTCTTATGGTTTTGTGCCTTAAATTTAAGTCTTTTATCCATTTTGAATTAATTTTTGTGAGGGGTGAGAGATATGGACCCTGTTTCATTCTTCTGCATGTGGTCATCTAATGTTCCCAGCACCATTTATTGAATAGGGCTTCTTTTCCCCAGTGTATATTGTTGCCTGCTTTGTCAAAGATCAGTTGGCTGTATGTGGATGGTTTTATATCTGGGTTCTCTGTACTATTTTATTGGTCTATGTCTCTATTTTCATGCCAGTACCATGCTGTTTTGTTTACATTAGCCTTGTAGTATAGTTTTAAGTCTAATAATGTGATGTCTACAGATTTGTTCTTTTTGCTTGAGATTGCTTTGCCTATTTGGGCTCTTCTGGTTCCAAACAAAGTATAGAGTTATTTTTTTTCTAGCTTTGTGAAATACGATGTTGGTATTTTGATGGCGATTTAAATGGTGTATTTTTTCCATGATATTGATACATCATAGCTTATTTAACTCAGTTCTCACTAATGGGCACAATTTGGGGTATGTATTTGTGAACATTGATTGTATTTTTTCTGCTTGTTATCAGCCACTAACTAATCAACCTGTTTGTTGCTGCTGAGCCCCTGGTTGTTCTCATTATCTACTCCTTCTTCCACTGTCAACATTCCATGGGACTGGTATTTCAGGAAGAACACACACACACAAACAGCCCATATATACACACACTATATAACAAAAAGAAACATAAAATCTCTAAGGTTGAGAGAGAGTGAATAACTTGTTTAAAAATATATAAACAAACAACAAAAAATTGGTAGGTTTGGAAACAGGATTTTGGCACTGATCTTTCTTACACTGAGACAGCATCAAATAATCCCTCTCAAAAGGAAAATGAATTAAATTAAAAACTTCCCATGCTAAGATAGGGCCTGAGTCACAGACTGTATTTATAATCTAATTGAAATTTTTGAGTTACTTTTTATATCACATTCATTTTGGAAAGAGTGATCTGTGAATTGATGGTTTAAGACTTGCATTGCAATTTGAATTATTGCCTCGTAAGTGCTTATGTCTGTGTTGGCAAATTAACTAAGCCTTTGACAGAACTGCTGGGTAATAATTATTTTCTGAGATCCTTCTAAAAGTAAGATATTCACTAATGTTATCCAAGGATAAAATTATCTGCATAATGTGTGCATAATGTGATCTAAGGAAAGAAATAATAACTCTACAAATAAATCAAACACTTTTTGTGCCAAAAAATTTGGCCAGTATGCAACTTTATTGAAATTTTAGGGAATGTTGTTTATTTCTTAAACTATCAGTAAGAATTGGTCCTTGTTTCTAGTCATTGTCTTGATAGCAGATAGTCAATGTGAGCGACAATAGAAACAAGGTATACCTTAACTTAACAAGGTATACCTGAAAGACAGAAAACTGTAAAAGCTAAGAAGTAGTGAGCATGACAACACACAGAAAAATGATATTCTGGAAGGTTAAAAACATCTGCTGTTGGTATTATTCAAATATTATTTGTTAAGCAGGGAGCATTCTCTTGCTAGACTTTGAATCTGTACCATTCATCAAAGTAGAGCAGCTGCTAAATTTAAGAGGCTCATTCTCCAACCAAGCATCTTCCTACTCTAGTACAATCTCAGTGTCTGGTGATATGCCAAGGTTGGCTAAGGAAAGTAGATGACAGCATCTCTGGAACTGAATGTTACTGGTCTCCAGCTATATGGACCAGGCTTATTTATAATATAGGTGAGGAATAAAAACTTGTAATGTGATAGAATAAAATATCTTTTAGACAAGTACAGAAGAATTTTGATAGATTGTTAGGGGGGAAAAAAAGGGGAAGTTATTTTGTATTTTTCCAATCTGAAAAAAAGTATTAAGCCAATTTATCCAAACCAGGACAAAAATGAAAAGTTCAGACTGCTGAGTTTTCTCTAAAATCAAGAAGATATTGGATGTTCTGCACACCTTAAATAAATTAAGTCATGTAGGAATCTATTATATTTATGAGATATAAAATTTATCTTTTATGCTCTTCTGTTTCATATTTAATCTATGCTGTATTACAGAACCTGCATTATAAAGCAAAGCATTTTATGAACTGAACAGATGGTTCTGTTAATGTAACACAGTCAAATTATTTAAACTTGCATCATTGTTTATACAGAAGTGATCTTAAATGCACCTCAAGAAGGATAGGAATAGCATATTTTAATTACATTTAATGAAATGTCAGAAAGCTATATGTTACTCAGAGACATGAAAATAAAATTAGTCCTAGAATTTTAATAAATTTATATTAATAGTGTAAGAAGTCTTTGATGTTTATTATATAAATTAATATTTATTAAATAAAAACCAAAAAGGATATCAGTTAATAACTAAAACTTAAACAAATGTATTTTAAGGATAAATGATATTTATCATTTTACAGGTATCTTAAGGATAGATACATAAATATATGTATTTTAAGGATAAATTGCCACAGTTTTTATTCCCAAAATTTCCAGGTATCAAAAGAAAATTATGAGCAGGCAGGGAAAGGAAACAGGGAGCTCAAGTCCTATTAATCATTTTAAGATTGACGGAAGGATCTTTAGGTTCATGGTAGGAAGATAATTTACACATGGACATGAGAGTTGTGTGAAAATATTTATAGGATCATTATATGGAAGAAATACTATAATCTTTTTTTTTTTTTTTTTTTTTTGAGACAGAGTCTCACTCTGTTGCCCAGGCTAGAGTGAGTGCCGTGGCGTCAGCCTAGCTCACAGCAACCTCAAACTCCCGGGCTCAAGGGATCCTCCTGTCTCAGCCTCCCGAGTAGCTGGGACTACAGGCATGCACCACCATGCCCGGCTAATTTTTTCTCTATATATTTTTAGCTGTCCATATAATTTCTTTCTATTTTTAGTAGAGATGGGGTCTCGCTCTTGCTCAGGCTGGTCTCGAACTCCTGAGCTCAAATGATCCGCCCACCTCGGCCTCCCAGAGTGCTAGGATTACAGGCGTGAGCCACCACGCCCAGCCTAGAAGAAATACTATAATCTAACTCCAAAATTCCAAACACTTAGATGTAGATATCAGATGTGAACCAATTAAGTTGAAATATAAAGTTGGTCTTGCTGCTCGTTAGGAAATGACCAATATAAAAATTGTGAATAGCTGCTTTGCAAAGGTTAAATTCCTGTCACTGAGGCATTTGAGCACAGGTTGGAAGACACTAGCTAAAAGAAGTGAAGTATAATATACCTGATTGTGACTGGTTTGAACTGCCTTGCTGGTCTCTTCTAACTATTAATATGAGATTATGACAACATGGAAGGGAGGAGTGGAAATAAAATCCTGTAGGATTTACAGTTTAATGCCACCACAACTAGTCTTCTGCCATTGGGAGAATATATCAGTGATGCCTTTGTTTAGTTTTGAAAAAGTTGTTAAGGTCAGTAATGGAATCATTCTGTAGGTTGTCTATTTACTCTAATGATTGTTTTCTTGGCTGTGCAGAAGGTTTTTAATTTGATCAGGTCCCATTTATTTATTTTTGTTGTTGCCATGATTGCTTTTGGGGTCTTCCTCACAAATTCTTGACTTAGGCCGATGTCTGTAACAGTTTTTCCAACATTTTCTTCTAAAATTCTTATGGTTTCATGCCTTAGGTTTAAGTCTGTTATCTATCATGAAGAAAATATTTGCATGCTATACATCTGATAAAGGGCTGATAAATAGAATTTTAAAGAACTCAGACAAATCAGCAAGAAAAAAATGAAAGAATCCCATTAAAAAGTAGGCAAAAGACATGAACAGAAACTTTTCAAAACAAGACAGAGTAATGGCCAACAAACATATGTAAAAATGCTCAACATCTCTAATCATCAGGGAAATGCAAATCAAAACCACAATGAGATATCACAACTCCAGTGAGAATGGCTTTTATCTAAAAGTCCCAAAACAACAAATGCTCACATGGATGTGGAGAGATAGGAACACTCATACACTGTTAGTGGGACTGCAAACTAGTACCACTTTTATGGAAAATACTATGGAGATACCACAAAGAACTAAAAGTAGAACTACCATTTGATTCAGCAATCCCACTACTGGGTATTTACTCAAAGGAAAAAAAGACATTCTATAATAAAGACATCTGCACTCAAATGTTTATAGAAGAACAATTCACAATTGCAAAGGTGTGGAAACAACCCAAGTGCCCTTCAATACATGAGTGGATTAGTAAAAGGTGGTATATGTATACCATAGAGTACTACTCAGCCAAAAAAAAAAAATGGTGATCTAATACCTAATACCTCTTGTATTATCCTGAGTGGATCTGGAGCCCATTCTTCTAAGTGAAGTATCACAAGAATGGAAAAACAAGCACCATATGTATTCACCATTAATTAAATTGGTACCAATCGATCAACACTTATGTGCACATATGGAAGTAACATGCATTGGGGATTGGGCAGCTGGGAGGGGTAAGGTGGGATGTATAAATTCACACCTGATGGGTATGGGGCATGCTGCCTGGGGGATGAGCACTCTTGTAGCTTTCACTCAGGCAGTGCAAAGTCAATTTATGTGACCAAAATGTTTGTACCCCGTAATATTCTGAAATTAAAAAAAAATTAAAAAAGATTAGTAATGAAATCAGCACTTGGATGAACTTGTAGAAAAAGAAAGAAAAATAGATGGTTTCATTTTATTTGTAGACTACTGCAAAAACTACTAATATATTTGGTTGTTCAGTTTTTATTTTCTCCTCCCAAAACTTGGCATTAGCTCTTCAAAGAGATTGGCTAATGGTTGCAACTACCAAAACAAACTAAGTCTCTACTGAAATTAAGGCAGTGTTAGACATTGCATTTCATATTCTTAATAAGTTGTTTGAATTCAGTCAAGTACCGATCAGTGTTTAAACTTAAGAGTAAAGAACTAGAGGAAGACAATAGGGAGAACAAAAAATACCATTTGCCTTAGATTTACTCCAAATGCAACCTGGTGGATAAGAAATAAGCCAATTAGTATTCCACAACTAATTCTAGTTTGTTTCTTTGATTTTTTTTTTACTGTTTATCACCTTCCTTTCTTTTGTTTTCATTTTTTCTCCATGGTCCTTGGCTTTTTCAATCATCTCCAGTCTATTATGTCAGTTTCTTAGCAGTGCAGCATTGGGGCAAAGGTTCAGCAATTGATTTTGAGCCCACTCAGTTAGGAAGAGTCCTTTCCACTGCCATCTGAGGAAAAAGGGTCATAGTAGACACCAAGAGTGAAGCTGAAATAAGAGATCCTGTTTCAGACCTTAGAAAGAATAACTTTCCTTGCAGAGTTCCAACATTTGGAGCCTCAACTTTTTCTGACCAGAACACCACACTTTGATTTATCAAGTGCAAAATATCTGAGAAGAAAGAAATTAGAGAATAAACTGGAGTTCTAGCCAGATATTTACTGACATTAATTATTATTTTTTATTTTGCTTTTGTATCATAATTAGAATGATATTTGGCATATCATAATTCTTCTCACCATCCTTCCCCTGATTCCTCCTTCTCCTTTAGTGTTCTGTTACTTTGAAAGCTTTTGTAAAAAAAAAAAAAAAAATCAGAAGTTTCTCATAGATGGCCTCTCTTTCTGTACCTTGTGAAGGAATCTAACAATTTAAGAGATTGTGTTAGGTATTCCAAAGTGAGAAGAGAGATAAAGAAGGGTCATTGAATTGAAGCAGAGGCTAAATCAAAAATGAATTTTTCTTGAATGGGCTGCTAAAATCCAGAATAATAGATACTTATGATCCAGGTAAGTGGAAAACACTCAAAGGTCTACTGCTTCTGTGTCTACTGAGGTAGGCTGGACCCTAGGAAGAGGCATTTAGATTACCAAGAGCCTAGCATGTCCCTACTTGGAAAGAAAGCAGAGAAGCAACTGGCCATGATGAGGGACAATATGGATTTGGATTAAAAAAGCATTAGCAATAGCCAGGTGGTTAAAAATTGACCTGGTTTCTGTTTCTATATGCCATATAAACTTCTAAAGATTTGTTTCATAATCCTAAAAGGGGAGAACTCACTTCTACAATAGAACATTGGGATTGAATTTTCCCAGTTCTATAGGATAAGGGTCAAAATGAGAACTAATAGATTACTATTCAATAGGTGCAGATAGAAGAACATTTTAGTGAATTATTTAGCACATCTGAGATGATGGACTACAATTGATAAATGCCACACAGACATATGAAGGGACAGCAAGAGTTCAGCAAAAAAAAAAAAAAAAAAAATATATATATATATATATTTTCAAATGACTTTTTATAATATTGTTTATATTTTGAAGTATAATAGAAAGGTAAAAAGCATACATATATACCATAAGTGAACACATAGGCAATCACTAATGCATGAACTTGTACTGCCAGTTGATCTTGTTTTTGTGCAAACCTGGGAATAAATCTTCTCCTGAGGAAGATTTTAATTACTTATCAATATGCAATTAATTAGGAACTTTATAGATCTGCCCTGATCTTTTTTAAAAAATTGGGCCTGTTCATTTCTATTCCCAGAAATTTATACAAATCAACATGCTACATCATTATCTGTAGGCTAGATTGAATACTAGGTGAATCTCAAGTGTATCTCATTAAATACTATAGCCAATTGTACAATTACAAGTGAACACATGACATATTTGGTTATAACATTTAATTATAGATTTTTTCATCACTTAGGACATTTCTTGTTTAAAACATATCTATAATAACGAATTAAAATAATTTTCTTAAAAATGTTATATTTCTCTCAGATTTCTGGATTGATAAGATTGAAAGTATCTGGAAATTGGAAGATGGATAGTTTAAAATGTATAACATTTTAAAATGTGAAACATTATTTATTTATGAATGAGGATTTTTTTATGATATTGACCAACCAAAATAAAATCAAAACTTTGAAATCTGAAGCCTCAAATTCAACTCATAACACTTTATTTCAAATAGTTGTATTTATTTAAGTCTTGGATTATTTATGGAATTTATAATATGTAAATGTTCTTAATTTGATGAACAAATATTCTTTACTGGTGGGTGAATAAAAGAGGTAATTGAAAGAAGGATGCCATCACTTATCAAAAATATGAAAAACTTCATAGGTTTAACTAATGTAAGTGAAGTAGAAGGTGTGTTTGTCATTTGGTGTTTGCCACAAACTACTAACTCTCTTTCATCTAGTATTTATATACATTGTTTTAGTCCATCAAGACATGATATTAATGACCTGCTCTAGCCTAGTCCTTAACTTCCTTGGCTGTTGGCTTCCTTGAAACAGACAATTAAAAAGCTCAAGGTCTAGAACTATTCAGACTAAGCTCAGCAATGAACAAATACTTAACTGATATCAGCACTAAGACACATTAGACCTCAATATGTCATTTATTAGATTCTTCCATTGAGCTAAATGACATTATGATTATATCACTTGATATAAAATATGGCCCTATCTATTATCAGCTGAATTTTGTTTATATCCAAACTAAGAATTCCCAGGATCACAAGAGGAACAAAAGTCACAAGGAGAAATGCAGGACATCCTAACATTCTGAAGTCACAAAAATATTAGAGAAAAATAGATACATAGATTCTTTTGGAGATTCAGTCAGAGAGCAGGAGTGAGCTCCTTAGATTCTCTTTTAATTATGACCAATAAAGCACACCAAAAAAATAATTGGCATTACAACATGGCACTGTGTTACCAGGTTAATGATTTTGCACAAGAGCACTTTATAAGAAGCAGCTCTTGATGGTGCATCAGAATGCTTTGGTACTGCTGCCCTACAGAAAACATTGGTGTCTCACTCTGGGGTGCCTTGACCAATTATGGGTGGGGAAAAAGAGTTTGGGTTCAAGGTTGGAAAGGATTAAAACAATTCAAGTGCAGAGGAGTTTGAGTGACATCATTTTGATAACAAAGAAATTTATGAAAGGACATTGTTCATTGGCAGAGGAAAGAAAAACTTAAAACTTAGTTTGTGGTTATAAAAAGAGGAAATTTTAAGAAAGAAATTCTACTTCATGCCGCATTACTGTTTTTGACATATTATGAAAACACGACCAATATGGACACTTTCACATGTGCTTCCCATCAGTGTTTTGGAACATCTGCCACCATTTACATCCCATAACAGATAAAGAGATCATCTTTAAAAAAAGAAAAGAAAAGAAAACACCATGACATTTTCTCCTGGGCATGTTGTGGATTTCAATATGGATGAATTCATTTTAAGCATGATGACCCATTAAAAGAATGCTCACACATAGTCTATACCAAACAACAGGAAGTTGACACTAGAAAACAAAACTCCTGTTAATGTCAGAATCCCATCAACAAATATTTTCAAGAAGGCTATTCCATCAAATTTTGGTCAATTTTCAAGGTTACTTACTTGGCAATTTACTCAAGATGGCCATAATTGTTGATCAGTCTACACAAGATATATGTAGACAATTTGTAGGCCAACTCAGATTGATAGGTACTGCCTCAAGCTTTTGGTAGCAGAGGATTTTGAGGCCATTACCTAGATTCAAAAGGATAGAGCATCATTATTAATTGTCATTATTTTCCATGGGTGTTAAACAGAGAATAAAGGTTGTGTCAATGTCAAGTTTTGGCTATGCTTTGTGCTCTTATTTCCACACGGAGAATGTCAGGTAGCTTATCACAATGCCTTCTTTTATTTTCTCATGCATTTATTTATTAATTCAATGAACTTTTTAAATCACCTCCCATGTGGTAGGAAGTGAATTAGGTACTAGGCATTTGCTCCTAACTTCTGTTACTTCACAGTCTGATATGCACTATCACTTCTAAAATGCTAAACTGTTTTGATTTTAATAATGTCACAGAGAGATGCTTTCACTCACTGAAATCTTTCAGGAAATGTTTTTGATATTTTCATGTTTTAATGGTAGTGGTCCTCTGTCTTCCTCCTGCTTCCAATTTTTATGACTATTTTAGCATCTTAACTATATTTTGTATATAAGTGATTGTGAGGTGGGGAGCTTGATGGTGTTTTCTTTGTTTTTCTTTTCTGTTTTTTCTGGTGCTGAGTGGAGGAAGACTCTGAGGACAAGTTATGGAAAGTTCACTGCATGTAAGATTACTGAACAGAATTATTCCCCAAAACCAAAAGTCTCAGGATTTCCTGTCATTCTGTAGTACATAGGTTTGCTTATTTAAGGTATATTTTTGTGTGTGAAAGTAGTCAAGAGTCACTTTTTGTTGCTTGCGGAAAAGAACTTAAGAGTTTGCATTAACTTGTGCTTTTTGATCCCAAAGAAAAAAGAACATAATTATTGGAGGTTGTGAGAAAATCTTAAAAAAATTGAAACTTGATTTAGACCTTAACTAAAGATTACATCCTGACTAAAGACGAGAGAGAGACAGGCAGAGACAGAGACAGAAGCAGGGATGGCATTTTGGCATTTCAGCTGGTAGGTATGGAGAACTCAGGAGCAGATTGATATTGAAGGAGAAGATCTGTCACTGAGTGTCCCAATGTCTATAGTTAAGAATTTATAGGGCAACAAATTTTAATAAAATTTGTTGGGGCCAGATTATGGAGAGTTTTGAATGGTATTAAATATCATGACAGTTACATCAGCTTTAAAAATATAGTGTTTTTTGTAAAATGTCTTTTTTTTCCCTTTGGGTAGATGCCTAGTAGTGGGATTGCTGGATCAAATGGTATTTCTATTTTTAGTTCTTTTAAATTACATTCCACAGAGGTTGTACTAATTTGCAGTCCCATCAGCAGTATAAAACTGTCCCTATCTCTCTGCATCCTCGCCAACATTTATTGCTTTGGGACTTTTTGGTAAAGGCCATTCTCACTGGAGTCAGGTGATACCTCATTGTGATTTTTATTTGCATTTCCCCGATGATTAGAGACGTTGAGCACTTTTTTATATGTTTGCTGGTCATTATTCTGTCTTCTTTTGAAAAGTTTCTGTTCATGTCCTTTGCCTGCTTTTTAATGGGGTTGTTTGTTTCTTTCTTGTTAATTTTCTTAAGTTCTGTATAGAATCTTCTTATCAGCCCTTTATCAGATGTGTAGCATGCAAATATTTTCTCCCATTCTGTAGGTTGTCTATTCACACTAATGATAGTTTCCTTGGCTGTGCAGAAGCTTTTTAATTTGATCAGGTCCCATTTATTTAGTTTTGTTGCTGCTGTGATTGCTTTGGGGGATCTTCTTCATAAATTATTTGCCTAGGCCGATGTCTGTAAGAGTTTTTCCAACATTTTGCAAAGATGTGGAAACAACCCAAGTGCCCATCAATACATGAGTGGATTAATAAAATGTGGTATATGTGTACCATGGAATACTACTCAACCATAAAAAACAATGGTGAACTAGCACTTCTGATATTATCCTAGGTGGAGCTAGAGCCCATCCTTCTAAGTGATGTATCAAAAGAATAGAAAAACAAGCACCACATGTACTTGCCATCAAATTGGTACTAACTAATGAACATTTATGTGCTCATGTGGAAGTAATACTCATCAGGTGCCGGGAGGGTGGGAGGGAGGTGGTAGGGATGGGTAAATTCACAACTAATGGGTACGGAGCGCACTGTATGGGGGATGGGCACACTTGTAGCTCTGGCTTGGGCTAGGCAAAGGCATTATACATAACCAAAATGTTTGTACCCCCATAATATTCTGAAATTTTAAAAATAAATACATGTAGTATTTTTTTGGTGGTTCTTTTTTTTTTTTTTTTTTTTGGTTGTGCTGTGTGCCCTCACAACAGCTCTTTGAAATAGCAAATTTGAGATTGGACAGAAGATCAGGATTATCTGACAAAGAGTTGAGCTAAGGGCAAGTATCAATACATGCTATAAAAAGCCATAGGAACATATTGCATACCAATTACTAGGTAACTTTTCCTCTGGAAGGTTTAACAAAGATGCTGTCCTATATCTTCACTCCTTAACAAATGGTATGTGTAACACATCTTGACACTTAAATAATAATGAAAAAAATTCTTCTTATAAATGCCATGTTAACTTAAACGTCAAACTTGGTGAAATGTGGAGTACACACAGAAATATCAAAAAGTAGAAAGAAAGAAAAAAAGCAAAGAAGCAAGCAAGAAAGAAAGAATGACAGCCTTTTAATGAATCTCAGAAAGAAGGAATATGAAGCCAGCCAATCAATGACAATAGACTTTAGGCATTTGGTTCCACTTTGATGTCTTGGTCTCTTGGGCTTATCATATTATTAAGAATATAGAGAAAATATAAACAATTTCCTAATGGTCTTTATGTTTCTAAAATCTGGATGAGATTCTAAATCCTTAGGGTGCATATACGGCCTCAGCTGGGATTTATTGTACTGCCTTAGAAGAACTGATTAACTTGTAGGGAATGATGATTTGTGTGTCTAATGTAGTTACATTCATTTGATATCAAAGAAAAATATTTACTCATGAGATTCATGTAATAGTCCTAATTAATCCCACTATGCTTTGGTAGATAATTTATGGGACAGTAATAGAGCCCAGCAAGCTTCCAATTGCATATATACAAAGCAGTCCCTCAGTATTTTCATTACTGCTGTGTTTTATTTTCTTAAAGGTGAAGAAAAAGTTATAAAGGATTGCTTTTCAGCTAACAAATGGATTTGAGAGAAATAGTATTTATGTTAAGAAATGCAATGACCAGTTTGGAAGTGTATAATTGTATTGTTTAAACATGCTAATTGACCCATTCTGAGATACTTAAAATATAGTTGAAAAGCAGATTACATTTTATTGAACTTCCGGTTGGAACTGGAGACCATTCTTCTAAGTGAAGGATCACAAGAATGAAAAACAAACACCACATGCACTCACCATTAAATTGGAATTAATTGATCAACACTTATGTGCATGTATGGAAATAACAGTCATCGAAATAAAGCAGGTAAGAGCGGGGAGAAGGGGATGGGTAAAATCATACCTAATGGGTACAAAGCACACTGTCTGGGTGATGGGCACACATAACTTTACGGTGCATGGACTCAAACGGTACAAAAGCAATTTATGTAACCAAAACATTTGTACCCCTGTAATATTCTGGATAAAAAAAGATACAAAGTACAATTACTGTTTTAAAGTATCTTTCAGAATTCTGTTTAAAAAATGGATCCATGAATGTAATGGATCCTTTTTCTGCACTAGAAAAAAATTATACATACATACATATATATATATATATATATATATATGTATACACACACACACACACACACTCTTCCAGATCAGGATCTATGGTTAAATGTCTAGATAGTTCCCAAAAACTATTAGAAGAATTGAGATCATTAGCCTTCTAGTTTTCTCAGGTATTCTGAAATCCCACACCACACCCAATCAAGCAAAAATTGAGAAATCTTAAACTCTGCTTCTCTTTCCTATTCCTTTTGTAAAAACTATTTATGTAAATCTAGACATTAAAATGTCAAGGGACTCTGAAGTCATTTTTACAGTCAGAGATGAGACCTGTCAAAGCATTATGACACATTTGAGTGTTGGGATATAAATGGATAAGGTAGAAGTATCGTTAAAGCTTTGCTAATATCAAAGTGGGTTGAGTATTTCTTGAATCACCTTAGCTCATCTTCTCATTCTGCATTTGTAATATGTGGGAGCTAATGTATAGTTTAAATATAGTTCTTACTTGTGGAAAAAATTACTCATAATCTTATACTATCATATTTAGACTACATTTTCAACTTTAGATAAAACATTGAAATTAAGAAATAAAGAAAATTATATATAAATTAAGAAAAAAATAGGAAAATTAAGGGAAATTTTTCAGGTCATAAATAATATATTGACAGATTCCATAGTAGGTAATACAGATTTTTAAAAAGTAACTCTTCAAGGATATATAATTAATGACACTTTTAAATCATATTGGGTATATTACGATGACTCAGCATGCTTTGCGTGAAGCCAATAGTAGACATCTTGTCAATCAATTATTTTAATTATTTTTTCATGTGCCAATAGATGAATCCTGGAAGAATGTTTGAAAAAAAATGCCAGCAGTACAATGAGAAATTTCCCCAGCCAACTTTGATCAGTTCAATGAACCTCCCAGATATAACCAATTAAAAAAATAAAAAGAAAGAAAAAAAATATTAATGTGCAAGAATAGCCAGGACATGCTTGAAGAATAAATTTGGAATACCTGCAGATGTCAAAACTACTATGTACTTAATAATTTAAAAAAATGAAAATTATTTATTAATCTTAATGTTAACTAAACTTTAATTTTTTTTTAATTTCAGTATATTATGGGGGTATGAATGTTTAGGTTACGTATATTGCACTTGCCCCACCAGAGTCAGAGCTTCAAGCGTGTCCATCCCCCAGATGGTGTGCACCTCACCCTTTGGTGTGAATATACCCATCCCCTCCTCCCACTCCCATCTGCCCGACACCTGATGAATGTTATTACTATATGTGCACTTAAGTGTTGGTCGGTTAAGTCAGTTAATACCAATTTGATGGTGAGTACATGTGGTGCTTGTTTTTCCATTCTTGTGACTTCACTTAGATTAATGACTTTGTTTTGTTTGCTTTTGCTAGAAAACATTTCAATATTTGGTTGCAGACTGGAGGTACACAGTTTCAGTTGACCCCCGAGATGGGTATCAGTCATTTGTGCTCTTAAGGGCATCTTGATTTAGGTTAGGTAGGACAATATAGATTTGCAGCAATAAGTGGTCAAGAAGCAAGAAAGCATTTTTTGGGCATGTTGCCAAAGGCATGGGTATTCTATTGCATTTTTCCATATTTCAATTGGATCTTTCTTATAATAGCATCAAACAATGACTTTAAAATGTCATCACTGACAGCTCAATCAATTCCATCTGTACTTCCTTGGGTGTCTTGGTGATATCAACCAGGTGAGGCTGAAAATGCTAATTTGAGTGTGATGTCATGATTCTCAAAGTTAGTGAAACTTTCATTGTATTCTCCAATTAATAGGTCTATAACAGCCATGCATTCTTCAAATGATTCACATATATCATCCTGCTCATCAATGACCTTTGCCAACTGTGGAAAATGTTCATCCAAAATTTCCTTTTTTTTTTTTTTTTTGTTGAGACAGAGTCTCACTTTGTTGCCCAGGCTAGAGTGAGTGCCGTGGCATCAGCCTAGCTCACAGCAACCTCAGACTCCTCGGCTTAAGCGATCCTACTGCCTCAGCCTCCCGAGAAGCTGGGACTATAGGCATGTGCCACTATGCCCGACTAATTTTTTCTATATATATTTTTAGTTGTCCATATAATTTCTTTCTATTTTTAGTAGAGACGGGGGTCTCGCTCTTGCTCAGGCTGGTCTCGAACTCCTGACCTCGAGCGATCCACCTGCCTTGGCCTCCCAGAGTGCTAGGATTACAGGCGTGAGCCACTGCGCCCGGCCCAAAATTTCGTTTTGAAGAAGTGTTTTGAAAAAAGATAGCTTTTTTTGAAAATGTTTGGATTTTTTCCACATATCATATATAGACTTAGTTTTACCTTGCAAAAAAAAATGTCCAAATAATTTTGATTTGACACGATATCATACAGAAATGCTGCATTTCCACAGAAGTCTTCTTTAATAATTCATATTGCTGATTTTGTTCTTCATCAAATTTAACTCTC
This sequence comes from Eulemur rufifrons, assembly GCF_041146395.1. Taxonomy (NCBI): domain Eukaryota; kingdom Metazoa; phylum Chordata; class Mammalia; order Primates; family Lemuridae; genus Eulemur; species Eulemur rufifrons. The sequence goes on along the minus strand of NC_091001.1, from coordinate 75,885,509 downwards.
TGTTCTTACAGAGATAAAATTTTGGCTAACACCTGTCCCTGGAATAGCCAACACACTTTAGAATGATATGGCAAATCCACATTGAATACCTCATCTTTCAACTTTAGGATTTTATGAAACTGCCCATGCCATGTTGCATTTGCAGGAATATAGTTAACGATACTTTTAACTTGTTGCAAAGTGTCACTTAAAATACTAGCAGTAGCACAGATTTTGCTGAGGCAAGGTACAATGAAAAGAAATGAGAGCATCTTAATCTGTTAATACTTTTCTTATCTGTGCAAAAATCCCTTCATGTTTTCTGTTCTGCAAGGTGCATTGTCTGTACATACACTCATTGCATTTACCAAATTCAGTCCAACCTCATAACATTTATCTTGAAAGTTGTTGAAGATATCTATTTCAAGTGTTCTAGTCCCAAGAGTGCCCAAAGTGAGTAACTTCGTAGCAAAGAAAATCTTCTGTTGTGACCTGAATGAAATATAAAACCTGTGCCAAGTCAGTAGTATCAGTTGATTGTCCAAAGAGATTGCATAGTATATATTTTCCTTTTGAAGTATTACATGAAATTGTTCTGTTAAGTTGAAGACTAATTCATGCTGCCAATCAAGTATGGTTCTCCTTGTCTGTAGTTTGAAATGTTACTGCAGTCTAAGCATCCTACAACTTTGACAGTGCATTCTTTCACAATTTCCACATCACTGAATGGTTTCCCTTTTCCCCCTGAATATATAAGCTACTTTATAAGTTGCTTCAGGGGCATTACTTTCAGGTCTTATTGCTGCTTGAAAGAATTGTCTTTGCTTTTGCTTTTCATCTTTTAATTTCTGCAGTATAATCTTTCATGCCTCACCCTCTAATTTAAAATATTTGTGGTCCTTATGAGTGTTATAGTGCTGAAAAGCATTGCATTTCTTTAATGTTGATATTGCAGTATCACAAAGCAAGTAAATCATCTTATCTTTAGCAGAAACAAGATAATATTGCAATTCCCAATCCTCATTAAAAAATCTGTTTTTTTTTCTTCAGCCTTCTCTTGGTCTTCTTTGACATGATGGGCTGTTAAGCAGACAGAATTAAAAACTACTTTGATCTGTGCAACTAAAGACATATTCCACTTCACAGAGAAACACAGTGCACCATTTTCAAAGGTGGGTAACAGTGGTGTACTTGACCCCCATAAACTTTCACGAACCAACCTTGTACAGTAGTGGCACCAGCCAGCCAGGGGAAGTTAGAACTAAATCATGAGTGCAGCAGCCGTCAATTTAGCCCTTTGGCTTACTAATGTTCTAATTGTGGTGGTCAATGTGGGAGGATTATTTTGTTGAAACTTATTTTATTCTTTGGTATTTTAAATATGTTCATTTTAAAAATAAAATGTATTAATGAAAATAAAAGGATTTGGTCTGTAAAATTTGGATTCAGTCAAAAGGCCACACGTAAGTACCTAGGAGACCACATGTGGCCTTGAGGCCTCAGGTTCCACACCCCTGCTCTAGAGTTTTAAATATTTTCTGAAGTACAAATATTATCCTACCCTGGGTTTCTTGTTTTCTTTTATAACTTCTATAGGGTAATCCCAGGAGAGAAAACCCAGAGCCCACGCTAAGTCCCCTCTTGGTGAATTGAAGGTGAACTTCTGCAAATTAGCCATTATTTTTCTTTTACTTACAGTACCCTTTCTTGTTTTCCAGCAATATTATGAAATATTTCTCTTTGAAAAATGAAAAAATAAGAAGAGCAACATTTTTCCATTCTTCTATGGGATTTGGAACTTACATCCAGTGACAATTTTTTTAAATGATTAACCAAGTAATTGCTTTTATTCCTTTCCCTTGGTTTTCTTTAGAAAATGTAGCACCAATATAATACACTTTTTGACACAATCTGATCATTTTGATTTCTACATTTTTAAATATCCTTTGTGATGGCATCAAAATGTAAAGACTTTAAATTTACATTGTTGCTATCAAGTAGATATTGTCTTAGGCTTAAAAATATTTCACCTAAGCAAGAATGATTAAATATTATTCTGAATGCTATGAATTGTCAAATTTATAATCAACCTTATGTATCACATATTGAATATCATCATTTGATCATTCAGCATTCTGCCTAATTGAATTGATGGCTTACATAGCTGTTACTATTTCTTGATATTTACTGACACACACACACACACACACACACACAGTCATGAATGCTAATGGTCTTGTTCACTTTCTTGCACCTTTAATTTTAGTCACTTAATGTAAATTTATTCCCTTTATCAAGTATGCAAATAAAATCAGAATTTGCACATATGGAAAGAACTCTAATGTACATAGAAACAGTAAATGTCACATAAGATTTTTAATAAGAAGAATAAATGCCACACAAATAATGTGATATTTTGATTATGATCCCATCTATTTTCTCAGAACATGATGATCATTCTAGACTATGCCTTTGTCAGCTAGGTCCTGGTAAATTACTGTCTTATGTCTTCCTGCAACCATCTTTTTGTATTCCTCACGCCCACTATTCCAAAACATAAGAATGATACAGGATCACATCTCTGAGTTTGTTTTTCTGTTTATCTCTACAGCTAGGTGAAAAAACAAACCTTAAACAAGAAAAATAAAGAAAATAAGCGATGTTCATAAGCGATGTTCAGAGAGCCTAATCCAAAGATAGTGCTGACTTGATTTTTTTCTTATTTAAATGCAAATACTTTATCTTGCTGAAACATTCACTTTCCATTTCAGAGGCAATTACTGACTGTGCACAGCTGTGCCCCACCCTTCAATTGTCTATAATGTACTGTTTCAACCATAAGAAAAAAATTATTCTTTAACTGTCGTAACCATACTATTTTTGGACGTATTAACATCATCCTCTTCCATGTCGCAGGCTTCAGTGCACTCCACTTCCAATTGGTTTTTGTGACTGCGCTGGTCAATTCTACTCAAGGTACCTGACCATAGATAGATAAAGTTTCCAAGGCAGGGATTTCAGCTATGAACATTTTCTTTCCATTTCAAGTTTTCTCCTCCACTTGTCCTAAATCTGAGCTATCCTACCACATATTTTTAAGCTCTGTGAGTGTATTCATTAGTATTCTCAAGAAATACTTTGCTCCAAGATGTACATATAACATGTATTTTGTTATATAACTGGTATTCTTGAAGAGAGAAATTTTACACTAAGGAGGAATGAATTTTTCAGACAAGTTCGCATGATATAGCTTTTACATATGGTCCACTAGAGTAGCCTTCTCAAGTACCAGATAATGCTCAGCTTCATCAGATGATTAAAGGATGAAATTAGCCCAGGGAGTGAGAGTCCTTTCTTGTAAGTTGCATTGCCAGAGGTGATGGAAATATAAGGGAGAATAAAATCATTTACCTTCAAACTTAAAAAAAAGAGAACATTTAGATTTATTATTTTATTTATTGTTTATTTATTTTTTTATTTTTTTTTTTTGTTTATTTATTTTTAATTTTTTTTTTATTTCAGCATATTATGAGGGTACAAATGTTTAGGTTACGTATATTGCCCTGGCCCCAACTGTATCAGAGCTTGAAGCGTGTCCATCTCCCAGACGGTGCGCACCACATCCATTAGGTGTGTATATACCTATCCCCTTTTCCCCCTCTCCCATCTGCCCGACACCCGATGAATGTTATTACTATATGGGCACTTAAGTGTTGATAAGTTAACACCAATTTGATGGTGAGTACATGTGGTGCTTGTTTTTCCATTCTTGGCATACTTTACTTAGAAGAATGGTTCCAGCTCTATCCAGGATAATACAAGAGGTGCTAGATCACCATTGTTTTTTGTGGCTGAGGAGAACTCCATGGTATATGTATACCACATTTTATTAATCCACTCATGTATTGATGGCACTTGGGTTGTTGCCACATCTTTGCAATTGTGACTTGTACTGCTATAAACATTTGAGGGAAGATGTCTTTTTTTATAGAATGTCTTTTGTTCTTTTGGGTAGATGCCCAGTAATGGGATTTTTGCATCAAATGGTAGTTCTACTTGTATGCCTTTGAGGTATCTCCATATTGCTTTCCACAGAGGTTGTACTAGTTTGCAGTCCCACCAGCAGTGTATATGAGTGTTCCTATCTCTCCGCAACCACGCCAACATTTATTGTTTTGGGACTTTTTGACAAAGGCCATTCTCACTGGAGGTAAGTGATATCTCATTGTGGTTTTGATTTACATTTCTTTGGTGATTAGAAATGTTGAGCATTATTAGTCTATCTCCTTTTGAAAAGTTTCTGTTCATATCTTTTGCCCACTTTTTGATAGGGTTGTTTTATTTTTTTCTTGCTGATTTTCCTGAGTTCTATATAGATTCTAGTATCAGCTTTTTATCAGATATGTAACTTGCTTTGTGGCCTAAGGTATGGTCAATATTAGAGTATGTCCTAAGAGCTAATGAGAAAAACATATATTCAGTGGGTTTTGAGTAGAATGTTCTGTAAATGTCAGCCAGGCCCATTTGTTGTAAGGTTCTATTTAAGTCCATTGTTTCTTTGTTTATTTTCTGTTTGGAGGATCTGTCCTGTTCTGTCAGAGGGTTGTTGAAGTCTCCGGCTATTACAGTGTTGCTGTTTATCATTTTGTTTATATCAAGTAAGATTTGCTTTATGAATCTGGGTGTACCTGAGTTAGGTGCATAAATATTTAGAATTGTTATGTATTCCTGTAGAATTGTACCCTTCACCATTATATAGTGACCATCTTTGTCTTTCATTGCTTTTGTTGATTTGAAGACTAAGTTATCTGAAATCAGAACTGCCACGCCAGCTTTCTTTTGGCTTCTGTTGGCTTCAAATTTTTTTTTTTTTTTCCATCACTTCACCTTGAGTCTGAATGCATCCTTGTGGATTAGATGTGTTTCCTGAAGACAGCAGATACTTGGCTTGTGTATATTTATCCATCCAGCCAGCCTGTCTCCTTAGTGCACAGTTCAAGCCATTCACATTTATTGACAGAATTGATAAGTGGGGCAGATTTCTGTTTATCCTGTTGAGTTGGGCTTTGTTGCTTTGTATTCTCTCTTGAGCCATTGTGATATCTGGCCTTTGATGTTTAGCTTTTCGATGATTTTACATTGGTGGGTGTTTATTGTGCTGATTCGTGTGTAATACCGTTTTGAATACTTCCTGGAGGGTAGGTATTGATGAGTTCCCTCAGTCTTTGCCTGTCTGAGAAGGTCTTTATTTCTCCTTTGCATATGAAAGTTAGTTTTGCAGGGTACAAGATTCTACGCTGGGCAGTATTCTGTTTGAGAAGAGTAAGAATGGGGCCCTAGTCTCTTCTTGCTTGTAAGGTCTCAGTTGAGAAGTCTGCTGTTATTCTGGTGGGTTTTCCTTTGTAGGTTACCTGTTTCTTTCACCTTACAGCTCATAGGAGGGCCTCTTTGGTGGTTATTTTGGTCAGTCGGATGACAGTGTGTCATGGTGTCTTTCTGTTTGTGATGAATCTCCCAGGAGTCCTTTGAGCTTCTTGTACCTGTATACCTAGATTTTTAGCAAGACCTGGGAAATTTTCCTCTATTATACCTCAAATAGCTTATCCAATCCTTGTGTATTTTCTTCTTCACCCTCACGGATGCCTGTGATTCTCGAGTTAGGCCTCTTCACATAATTCCACATTTCTTGTAGGCTTTGCTATTTTCTCTCATTTCTCTGCTCTGTCTCTGTGATGGACTTATGTAATTGAAAGGTGTTTTCTTCAATCCCTGAGATTCTTTCTTCTGTTTGATCTACCCTGTTCTTGAGGCTTTCCACTGTGTTTCGCCATTCCTTGGATAAATTCTTCATTTCCAGGAATTTGGTTTGATTTTTCTTTAATATTTCAATTTCTTTAGTGAATTTTTTCTTCCAGGTCCTGGATTTTTTTTTCCCCATAGTTTCTTTGTGTTGGTTATCCATTTTTTTCTTGCATATCATTGAGTTTTCTTACAATTTGTGTTCAAAATTCTTCTGTAATTTTAGTGTTCTGAATTTGGTTGATGTCCATTGCTAGAATGCTGTTATTCCCTTTGGGGGTGTGCTTTCCATTTGCTTCTTCATACTTCCAGAGTTCTTTTGCTGATTTATTCCCATCTGGATCAGCTGTTGTTTCTTACTTTTAGATTTTCGTTTGGATAATGACAGGCCCTGTTTAGTCTCTGAGCCAGTGTGTGGTGTTTGTGGGTGAGATTCTACCACACCCTGTATGATGAATCAGTAGATGCAGTAAAAGGGCGTGCAAAATGACTACCCTGTCAGTAGGTGGCACTTGCTGGGAGGAGCAGGCTGCAGTGTTGTTTTGGGGTCCTGTAACCAGCTCTTTTTCCTCTAGAGAGGCACTCTAGTGCCTCAGGTGAGGCCCTGAGACTTCCAGGTGTGTCCTTATTCTCCACTTCAGTGGGGGTAGGTGGGGGAGTGAGTCTGGGCGGAGCTGGGTTGAGTGAGGCTGCCCTCAGGCTCTATAAATGCTGTTAGCAGGGGTCAAAGGTCTGTTCTCTGCTTCTGGGCAAGGCTGCCAAGGAGGAGCTGAAATGGCCCCACTAAGCCAAAAAGTCTGCATGTGGGGGTGGGGCTGTCTGAGACTTGCAGTCTGGAATAGGCATCACTCCTTTCCAGCCTCCCTTATTCCACGGTTTCTCCCGGGCCTGTGCCAGCAGTTGGACCTCAAGCCAGCAGATCTCCCCTGGTTATGATGCAGGCCAGGAGGTTCCCTGCCCAGGATCACAGCCTGGGCTCAGCACACAGCCTTCTCCTGGGAGGAGGGTTGCCCATCAAGCACGCTGATCTGCACCTGAAGGCACACACAGACTGGAGTCGTTCCTTCAAGATGGCAGACGAGAAAAACTGCCAGCCAGCGTGTCTCTGCAAGAAAAACAGATTTTAGAAGAAAGTGAAAAAAAAAAAAAAAATAGACAGAAAAACATAGATTGGAAGAGGGGCAGAAGGAAGTGGCCTGAAACTACAGGAGACTCCACGAGAAGAAGCTGCAGAGGAGAACTGGAAGGAGAAAGGCCCCCAAGAGGCTTGGAGACCAGCCACAAGGGTAAGTGGAGCAGTTAAATTTCCCCTCCCTTGCATCTCAGATTGCTGGTGGGCTCCTGAGTGGTTGGAGAGACCTGCCAATACCATCCCAGAGATGGCCGCTGCCAGTGAGAGGTGAGCCTCTTTCGGACAGAGCACCAAGCTCCCAGCTCCCTGGGGGCGCCTCCCAGCCCACAGACCTGAGCTGATTGGCAGGCACCATATTGCTTTATTCTCTCCTTCCCGTTCCCTACCCATGGCTGCTGCTGATAGAGACAATTTAGCCACCACTCAGAGGCATTTGTAGAGAATGGGACCTTTCCTTTTGGGGTCCTACAGCAGACTGAGGGGTATTCAGACTGTGAGCGCCCTACCCACCGGCCCTCCCAGGTGCTGCTTGCCTGGTGACTCCAGGAGAGCGGGGCAAATCCTGAGGTGGAGAGACATTGATCCAGGTTTAGTACCCCGTGGGTGACTTGAGACCAGCACTCCTCTCCCTGGCAGGGTCAGGAATTGATCTCCAGGGCCCAGGGGACAGGCTTGCAGACCAGGTCCTGTACACCCAGGTCTCAATCACATTGTCCCAGGGCATAGAGGGGATATTTGTGAATGAGCCTATTGGATTTGTTATTTTAAATAGGGCACTATTTTTGGCATAATGACTGCATTTATTGATACATACAATTGATTCTCAGAAAGAAAAAAAAAAGGCTTCCAGAGAGGCGATTGTGAGTTAAAATTGATGATGGTAGCAAATGATGATGATATAATTAATATCGTATTAATACAGCATTTCACATACCATATGAAATTTAGAATGCTTTGTTTCATCCCCACAATTTACAGTGGCAGCAGGATAGCAATATCCTGACAGAACTTTCAGAGCCAGATGGTTTTGGTTTGACTTGTTACTCCACAACTTGCTAGCTGGGTGATCTTGGCAGGTTTCTTTTGACCATCCATAAAATGGGAACATTAATACTAAATGAGATAATGCATAAAAAGGGCCAGATACATTTTAAAATCTTTATACATTTATTATTACCACCATCATACAAGTGAGAAAATTTAGAATTAGAAAGATCAAGTAGCATACTCAGGTTGATAAAACTAACATGTAGTTTGATGGATTTCAATCCCAGGTGTTTGCAATTTTAGTCCATAGTGGTTCTGGAGTCAGAATGTTTGAATTTAATCCTGCCTCCCATCTACTGGCCATATGCTTTGAGAAACATAAAATGTACTTGGGTCTCAATTAATGTCTTTAAAATCAGGGTGATAATAATAATATTACAAGGGTTATCCTAAAATGTAAATGAGCTGTTATATACATATGTAAGGGCTTGCTCTTAGAAATCACTCAATGTTTAATATGATTAATATTTTATGCAGTCTCTCTACTATTTTTGGGTGGTTAACTATTCTCTGAATAATTCCATATAGTCAATGTAAATTTTATCCTTTTAATTAACTTACCTTATTTTTACATTCAGATGCATGATCTGTTTTGCAATCTTATCTATTATGAACTAATCTTATTGGATGCCAAGTTTCTTCTAAAATTATTATAATGTCATCATAAAGAGCAGAGTCTGTGAATATAACTTACCTTGCCTGGTGCATGTTCATTTTTTTAAGTAGGTGTACCCAAACATAAAACATAATCAAGCTTAGGGCTGTTTTTAATTCTTCAGACAGATGGCTTAAAACATAAACCTTTTTCTGTTCTGATTTAAACCAACCAGCTCTTCCAACAATACCTTGAACTTGCCCCTATTTTTTCTTGGGGAAAAAATATACTGGCCCAGACATGAATGGCTTTATTCCCAAACTAATTAATAAGACTCCATGCTACCAGGATTGTTTTATTTGAACTAACTCAATAATTCAATTTTAATTGAGTTTCAAAGTATTTGTTAGTTTGCGCATAACTAAGTCTGTTGTTATTCATAACTGATATTCAGAGAATTTTCAGAATTTAATGGGGTCTTAACAAAAAACCATGGCTCTTGTTTTGGAAAACATTTTGAAAACATTTCCAAAATGTTGACAAGACCAGGCATATTTATTTTTATTTGTTGTTTAGACACAAGGGAAGAATAAACAGTTAATGAATAACTTGTAAGTAGAGAATAATGAAACCTAAATAAATTTAAGAGGCCAGTGGAGAAAGAATTCGGAGGGAAGAAAAAAAGATAAATTAGTGATTTGAGCTTGATAGAAATATTTGAGTATATAAGCTTCCAAAATTATCATTCTAAATTTTTAGAAATACATAGTTTCTTAAGCAAATAGTCCAAATGAATACGTAAATAAAAGAAAGAAAAAAAAAGTGAAGCAAAATAAGAAAAGACAACAAATACAACAGACAATGTAAGTAGACTCGTGTACAACTCAGATACTCTAATTAGTTAATATGGATTATGCCTAATTGCTTAATTTACTTAAAGAAATAAATGATGAGCTTGAATATAACTATAAGTTACAGGTAATTATAGAATATGGTGTATTAGAGTAGTAAAAGGACCAAACAAATCTCTTAGAGGTGAAAAATAAAACAACCAAATTTTAACAACAAGAAACATAATGAACGTATTTGGTAGCATATTGGACAAAATAAAAAAGAAAATAATGAATTGGAAGATAAAAAAATTCAAATGCAACATAGAGATATTAAAAAAAGAAAATACAGAAGAGTGTATAAGAAATGTAAGGTGCACAATGAGAATGTGGACAATATGTTAGACTATAGTCTTGAGGTTGGTGGGGAGACAAAGATGTAAAGGCTTTATTTAAAAAGAAAATGGCAGAAAAACTTCTATTACTGCTTAAATATAAATTTACAAATTACAGTCTCAGAGGATTCCCAGGATAATAAAGAAGAAGCAGATGAAAGGGGAGGAGGAAGAAGATGAAGGAAAAGAAGAAAAGAGGAGGAAGAAGGAAGGGTAGGGAAGAAAAAAAGATAAAACACCTCTGTGTTTTTTTAAAACTTGAAAAAAATTTTAAAAAATCTTAAAAGCAAGAAAAACACACACACACACAAATACTTTGAAAGGAATGGTAGCTAGACCAAAAGTATTCTTTTAAATAGCTGCCTAAAAAGTCAAAGAAAATGATAGTGAACTTACCATTCCATACTTTGGAAAATATTTTTCAAGAATGAGGAAAGTAAACTTGTTTTCAGAAAAAAATGTTCATCACCAACAGATATTCACTAAAGGAAATGCTAAAGGAAGGGAAAAATGTTATACTCAATGTAATTTTCTTTTCTAAAAAGAAAACAAAAAGAAAAATTCAAAATGTTGACAAATTTTAAAAAGTGTTCCACGTAAAACAGTAATAATCATATGGTGTTTAAAATATCAAGTGTGGATTAAAATTACAAACAATAAAATGCTAGTCAAGAAAAGGTGTAATTGGAAATAAAATATTTTAAAGTACTTTTAAGACAAGAAGATAGTTTTATTTAACTCTAAGGTTTGGTAAGTTAGGGATGATTGTATGCTTTCTAGAGAAATGGTAACAGAATAAAATTAGAATTTATAACCTTCAAACCATGGAGAGAGTGAAAAAATGAAATGATTAAAAAACTCAGTAATTACATAAAGGATAAAGAAACAGAATTTGTGCAATAAATACATAAAACAAGATAAGATTTTAGATGTACTCCAAATGTATTTACACTGAATGAAAAGAATTACATGCTTTGGTTAAAGATAAATTGGAGGAAATAAGTTCTACTATATGCTGTTTATGAGACACAAAAAACATAAAGACACAGAAAAAGCTAAAGTAAAAAAATTGTATGAAAATATTAAAAATATTGGTGCCACTATATTAATGTTGATACGTTAAATTTTGACAATGCATGGCAATATTGTTAGAAATAAAGAAATTGACTTCATGATGATAAAGGTTTACCAAATGAATATACCATTTTAAAATGGCTGGCCCTTAATATTAACAGCATAGAGTCAAAAATTTAAAGCAAAAGTTGATAGTAAAGGGAAAAACAGGCAAATTTACAAATACAATGGATACTGGTAACATATATCTCTAGATAATAAGTAGAGAAACAAAGAATTAGTGAGGAACTGTAAGATATTAACAAACAGTTAACAAAATGGCCTAATGAACATACAGTGAACACTGCTAACGGCTTCTGTAGTATACACATTCTTTTCAAATCAGAAACATTTATAGACATTAACCATATAATGGTCCAGAAATAAGTGAAATTTAGCAAGAGGAAAGTGCAAACTCTTTATCTAGAACATTTATGTTTATTTAAATACAAAAACATTCAAAATAATATTTCTTTCTGAAATGTCTGAGGAATTGTTAATATTGCCTTTTCTCTAAGGAAGCTATTCACTAGATCTGTTTTATTGAGGCTTTATTACTACTGTGTTTTATTTTCATTTTCATTTTCTTTTCTATTCAATGCCATTTGCATATCTGTCACAATGTGTGCTATCATTCTGAGGCAGAAATGTGAAGACAGCTGAAAGTAATCACTGATAAAGATGCTGTCACAAAAATTTTTCATTTTTATGTCATTTTGGAAAAATAATCCACGAAGCCAGGCTGACTTGAGTTTGAATTATGGCTCTCTCTGTTGCTTGCTAATCTCTATCATGTGGACAAGTGCCTTTTATTTCATGGGGCTTTCTTTGTAGTGTTATCTGTAAAATTTAGATAATAATGCCTCCTTTCTCTTCCCCCACCCCACCCAACACACACTAAAGGGTAGGTTAGTATTTAATATTAATAACATAGCTGACACAGTTCCTTGCCCAAAACATATACAATTGACCCTCGAACAACACGGGTTTGAGCAGTGTGAGTCCACTTATATGAGAATTATTTTTTAACCAAACTCAGATCAAAAATGTGGTATCTGCTGGATGCAAAAACATGCATATATGGGGGAGCCAACTTTTCCTACAGGTGGTTTCTGCAGGGATTTGAGTAGGCAGGGATTTGGGTATATTTAGGGGTCCTGGAACCAATCCCCTTCATATACCAGGGGATGACTATGCATTGGTGATGATATCCATTGCAATTATTGTTATTATATATTTCTGTGTATCTTAAACACATTTTATTTTAAACATAAAAAATGATACATTTTATTAAATTATAAATTTAGTATCAACTTGAAACTTGGGAGGAGAAAAAAAGTATTTTTAAATAAACTTTCAAAAGCAAGAGTTCAGATGGCAAAACTGACTCCCAAAGGCAATGTCGAAGGTTTTCCATCTCTTGGGTCATTAAAAATAGTCTTTTTAAGACATTCTTTCTAGTCAATGCAGGGTGATGTGATTCCAGGTTGTCAGAAAGATGAACAAGATAACCTAAATGGCCTTTCCATCTTTAAAACTTTGTGATGTTAAGTTACAAGAAAACTATTTTCCTTTTCTATTTTCCTTCTTTACCATTTCCATTTGTCAGATTTCAGTGAGAATGGACAGATATAAATTTCTATAACCTATCTAATTCTGTCATAGGTCTAATACACCCTTTAAATGTCAATTATTTTTTATGTTATTTTCCAGAGGAGTGGGCTCACTACACACTTCTCAAATAATGCAAAACCTGAAAGGAAAATTTGGTTACTTATAATAAAAAATAAATTTTACAGTTTCTTCCTGTGAATGGTGTACCTGTGGGCTCATTTGCACATTTAGTTTTTCTCCACTTTACATGTGAGAATCATCCTGTGACCTTCTTTTTCAGATATTTAACATCATCCTCATCCATTGCCATCAAGCTTTTGGTAGGTCCCTACTGAATCAGGTTTTAGGTTAATGTTATACAAAGTTATGTTTCCTCCTGTATTACCAAGGCTTACCATCTATATAAGACATCTTGATACAGATGCAATCAACTAAGAAGTATATAAAATACCAACTAGGTTAGCATTTTCTGAGAGTCTGTGAAACACCAGAAAACACAGCAAACATTTTCCAGGTTTTCTGGTTCTTAATTTCTCTCACAATCCTGTAAGGTAGTTATTTGTATTCTCACTTTGAAGATGAGTAGAAACATAGATAAAATATATACATTCTGTATAGGTTAAGGTTGGAAGCATTAGTTGAATTATACATTGTAAAGAGTGGAGGGAATTTTATTTTTATATAGTGTGAGCTCTATCAAGTCATTTCTCCTGCTCAATTAACTCTTTGGGTTAGTTGTGACCAGTTTTGCCTCATCCCTATTGTTTATGGAGCTTATGTTAGTTTTTGGATGAAATTAAGTCTAATTTTACTAAAAGACTGCTAAAAGACTGCAATACATTCTTTGCATGGTGCAGATAATTTGGATCGCATTGGTACAATCCACCCATATTGTATATATCAGGGAAATGAAAAAAAATCCATGTAATTTGCTAACTCATAACAATTCATGTTTGAAAATTCAAATGTTTTAAGCACTGTAAAAATGCCAAACCACCCAGAATGTACCCCAAATATAAATTTAAACCTAATAATATTATATAATTCTTTCTCTTACTCTATAGTATTATACATACACATTGCAGTGTATAAATATATCATACAATATTCCAAACCTAAGTTGATGGTAAATAGTCAAATTTCCTTGGAAAAAGCCTTGCAATCGCCTCTCTTTTTAAATTCTTGCACTTACCAATGACTCGTATAAAATTATTTATTAGGCTTTCCCAACAGATGCTTACTTAAAAAAAAATCATTCTTACAGCAGGATATTTTTTTAAAAGTCACCTTTAAGAGTTTCTATTTCTAAGAATTTCATAATTATTAACTTGCTAGTTTGTTAAATGTTCCTCTGAAGAAAAATCTTACCCAGGTTATGATATTCAACAATGGAAAAAATCAAGTAAATTGTCTAGGTTTCTCACATTCTAATTCATTTTCTTAAGTAATTCTCTAAAACTGCTTAATTACAGTTATGCAAAATATTGTACTATTAGTGCATGAGTTCATTCACCTAATTTTAACAATGTTTGGTAAATCAAAGTGTATTTAAATTTCTATTTTCTTGAATTCTTTAGCCCAAAACTTTCTACAAAACCAAGTTCATTAAGCAAGATGCCCAAGCAGGAGGTAATCCAATTTTGGGCCTTCCAAATTTATATGATTTGAGATATCTTCTTTAAGAAAATGAATGCAAAATTAGACACAAAAGTACATGTTTATCTAGAAATAAAATATTAATGATAGATTATAAATTGCAAAATAGTTTCAGTATCACTTCACAAGATCAAAAAATAAAATACAACATATACATTTTGTATTAATTATCTACTAAGAATTCTATAATCTTTTTTCTAATATATTTGGCTGCAAACCCTTTGGTTTCCTGTGCTAATTTTAATGTATTATTTTCTGTAAAAAGAATAGAAATAATGTATTATTTTCTTCTGGCATTGCTGATAAAAAAATTTTTTCTATTTTTTAACAATTTGAAAATCTTTTTTTAAAAACTTCACAGCCCATTATAGTGCAGTCACATTAACTTTTGGGATTGTCATGCAATTTAGAAATGGCTATCAATTTTCTTTCTTATATGAATTGTTATAGTCTTGCAATACTCTTTATAATATCTATAGTATTGCTTCTCAGTCTTTTGGTGTAGTGTCGAATCTATTCTTATTAGTTTAATACCTATAGGTTTGTGCCCTATGAAAAGGAATTCTAATCAATACTATTATGGATGATATCTGTAGTGGATTTTTTGTTTCCCAAAAAGATATGTTCAAGTCCTAATCCCTGGTACCAGTGAATATGAATGTATTTGGAAATAGGGTCTTTGGAGATCTAATCAAGTTAAGATGAGGTAGTGCTGGATTAGGGTGGGCCCTAAATTTAATGACTAATGTCTTTATGAGAGAATGGAAAGTGAAAGTTGGACACAAACACACAGAAGAAAAGGAAGCCACGTAAAGACAGAGACAGAGGTTGGAGTGATGCAATGTCAAGTTAAGGGAACACTAAGGATTGCCTGGAGCCATCCAAAGCTAGGAAGAGGCAAGAAAGGATTCTTCCAAGGAACTTTCAGATGGCACATGGTCATGCTGAAACCTTGATTTTGGATGTCCAGTCTCCAGAACTGTGAGAGAATAAATTTCCATTGTTTTAAGCACCTGGTTTGTAGTAATTTGTTATGACAGCCCCGGTAAGCTAATAAAAGGAGAGAGAGACAGTGCTTTAATACAAAGTGTGGTAGTTTCAAAATATGTCTGTAAATTCTTTGATACTCCTGTCATTCAAGACATGGAGCCTAGTCCCCCTCACTTCCCTCATCTTGAGTGTGGGCCAAATTTAGTGACTCACTTCTAATGATTAGAATAAACGGGAAGTGGCGTTGTGAGACTCTGGGGCACTGTAACTTTCTTCTTGCTGTCTGTCAGGTCACTTTTACCCCAGCAGCTGGGGTAAACCAGCTGCTGGGCCATGGAGACATTCAAACAGCCTTGTGGAAAGGCTGATGTAATGAGAATTCGAGGCCTCCTGCCCATAGATGTGTGATTGAGCCATTTTTGAAGTTCCAGCTCCAGTTAAGCCTTGACTGAAAACTCATCAGAGGCCAGAGCCGGAATACACAACCAAACTGTTCCCGCACACCCGACTGTCACAGTCTGTGTGGGATAAGAAGGGCTTGTTGTTTCATGTGACTAAGTTTTGAATAGCTCATTAAGCAGCAATAGCTAATACTCTGAGTATAGTCTTGGTAAGAAAGAATTTTTATCAATATCAGTATCAATGACAATTTAATACACCCTTCAATTGTATAAACCTGGTGATTAGAAGATCATTTACAAACATTTCTGGTTCGAAATATTTTACACTGTTTTTTTTCTCCACTTCATAAATGTTTCCAAGCCTGGGTGCTGTAAGACACACATAAACTGTGGCCAGCACATTCTTGTCATAATGGAAATATTCGTGGAAGCCAATATTATAACAGGACAGCTAGTGATTACTTAAATATGTGTCACATTGAGTGCAAACCATTATAAAGAGATCTTCCTAAATCCAGTCTGAAGGTATTCCTAACTTAATTATCCATTAGCCAAATCTGCAAAACACCTATTGCTACTTCATTGCCACCATAGAGGAAATAAGAGGGGAATGATAGGAAATAAAAGTGGAATAAGACAGTAGTTTTAACTGGTTATGGTTAAAATATTTCATTTTTACAAATTTTACATGACCATGTGTCTAAGTGAACAAATTACTAAGGCCACTGCTAGAGCTGAGGAAGATGGCTTTCAAGTGAGGCACCATAAAGTTTAAGTTTCATTAGCTTCACTGCACATCTACTTTTTAGCTTAAGACAATTTAAAAACCATATATTTTAATCTGTATCAAACCCACAGGTGGTGTTTTATATATCAGTTAAGTTCTAAACCTACTAAAGATCAATATGAGGACATTTTTATAATTTTGTAAAAATTAAAACACCAGTCTTAACTAGAATACTAAATGAACATTAAATGGCATTTTAAATACGTTACAGTAAGCTTTGATTCTTATAAAAATAACCATCACAGAAATTAGCATGTCAACTATTTGTTAAGACTCATTTGCTTTTAATTGTTTTCTGCTGAATGATGGAATGTAGAAAAGAGGAAGTGCCATCTGCTAGTTCATATTTTCAAGAAATGATAAAGAGTTGCCCATCACCCCTTTTTCATAGTGCTGCTCTCAGCATTAAAATGTGCATGACACTAGATTTTCATACCAAGGAAGAAAAGAGTGTTTAGGATAAAAGAGGGAATTAAATTGCCTTTTTTGCTTTTCTGTTTGAGAGTATAAAAATGTACTCAGTAATCAAGCAAACACTAATATCTGAGATACGTTAAAAATAAAAAGATTAAAATGAAATAGTTGGCCAGTTTCCAGTTAAACATATAAAGTGCTTGGAGTTGTGACTCCCATCACAAAAACAAGAAAAAAGCTGAGCAGAAATCTAATAAATCTTCTTACATTGACTGTAGAATTGAGGTCACAGGGCAAACTACCATCCCTCAAAATTGGAGAGATAAGTGAACACAGAGCTTATTGAGAATCACAGCTTATTGAGAGCAAAAGTCACTAGGGTCATTAACTAGCAGGAACACCAAAATTGTAATTGATTAGGTGCTGGAGGTTAAGTGTAATCTAGTTTCATAGCTAAAATCTAGGGGTCCAGTCTTAGGTGGATTGACCCACACTTTAGTGAGTTTTACTTCCAGGAGCCCACAGGTATCATGGTAAAGATGATACAGGAATCCCCTCATGGTTTGGGCAGGGAGAGGAGAAAATAACCACTTAAAAATATGTCCATGGTAACAGTCACCATTTTGAAACATGCCCAAAGCATTCTGTGTCAAGGGCTTGCTGTCAGGATACACTACTTTGCTGGAACATTGACTGACATAGAAAAGCAATTGGATGGCTCAAGACACCTCTGTCTTTCCTGTTTCACATAGAGGAGAGAAAAAAGGATAACATACACTTCTGAAGGTCACAACCCAGGGATTTGGCCTCATGAAAAATATAGAGATTTAATTCTAAGATTATAGAATGCTTTTCCTCCCCAAATATCATACCACCACTTCAACAGGGCTACAGTGTAATAACAGTGATAGACTGTTACTAATAGAGCTGCAAGATACAGACTCTATTTAAGGAATTTTTAGGAAAACTCAAAGAAAATAGGGGAGACAAGACCAAGATTATTAGAGATTGAAGCCTCTGGCACCTGTAGCTACAGCAAACATTAAGCACAGCCTAAATATTACTAGTTAAAAACAAAACCACACACTAAAGGTCTTTTAACTTCAGTTCCTATAAACCAATATATCATATCCCATTTTCAATAAAAAATGAAAAGATCTTCTAAAAGGCAGGAATAAAACACAAAATGAAGAGACAAGCATCAATCATACTCATATCTGACAGATTTTTTTGAATATCAGACAGGGAATTTAAAATCACAGTGGTTAAAATGCTAAGGGTGCCAATGAAAAGAGTGGAAAAAATGCAAGAACACATGAATAATGTAACAAAAGAGATGGAAACTCTAAATTTTAAAATTTCAGAAATAAACATCATAACAAAAATGAGGAAAACTTTTGATGGGCTCAGCAATAGACTGGACACACTTGAAGAGAAATGAATGAACTTGAATATATATGTCAGCAGAAACATCCCAAACTGAAATGAATAAAGAAAAAATAATTAAAAAATCCCGGAATATTCAATATCCATGGAAAGATAGAAAAGAGCATAAGGAGTATTTGAATTAATAGCTGAATTATTTTCAGTAAAACAAATATGTAGTCATCATATTACCTGACTTCAAATTACAATGCAAGGATATAGTAATCAAAACAGCATGGTACTGGCATAAAAGTAGACACATAGAACATAACACAGAACCTAGAAATAAAACCATATACCTACAACCAAATGATCTTCAACAAATCAGACTAAAACCATATACTGGGGAAAGGACACCCTATTCAATAAATGTTGCTGGGAAAAATTGGAAAGTCACATGCAGAAGAATGAAACTGAATCTAATCTCTTACCATAAGAAATGGTAATCAAGGCCGGGCGCGGTGGCTCACGCCTGTAATCCTAGCACTCTGGGAGGCCGAGGTGGGCGGATCGTTTGAGCTCAGGAGTTCGAGACCAGCCTGAGCAAGAGCGAGACCCCATCTCTACTAAAAATAGAAAGAAATTATATGGACAGCTAAAAATATATATAGAAAAAATTAGCCGGGCATGGTGGTGCATGCCTGTAGTCCCAGCTACTTGGGAGGCTGAGACAGGAGGATCGCTTGAGCTCAGGAGTTTGAGGTTGCTGTGAGCTAGGCTGACGCCACGGCACTCACTCTAGCCTGGGCAACAGAGTGAGACTCTGTCTCAAAAAAAAAAAAAAAAAAAAAAAAAGAAATGATAATCAAGATGGATTAAAGACTTAAATGTAAGACCTGACACCATAAACATTCTAGAAGAAAACGTAGGGAAAACTCTTCTGGACATTGACCTGAGCAAAGAATTTACGACTAAGACCCCAAAAGCAAATAAAACAAAAACAAAAATAAATAAATGGGACTTAATTAGGCTAAGATCTTTTTTACACAGCTAAAGAAATAACCAACAGAGTAAACAGACAACTTACAGAATGGGGGAAAATATTAGCACACTATACATCTGACAAAGAACTAATATCTAGAATCTACAAGTAACTCAAACATATCAACAACCCTCCCCCCCAACATAACCCCATTAAAAAGTGGACAAAGGGCATAACAGATATTTTTCAAAAGAAGATCTACAAATGGCAGACAAATAAGTGAAAAAATGTTCAACATCACTAATCATCAGGGAAATGCAAATTAAAACCACAATGAGATACCATCTTACCCCTGTCAAAATGGCTATTACTAAAATGACAAAAAACAATGGCTATTGATGAGGATGCGCTGAAAAGGGAATGCTTATATGCTGTTGGTGAGAATGTAAATTAGCACCACGCTATGGAAAACAGTATGGAGATTCTTCAACAACTAAAAGTAGACACACAATTTGAGCCAGCAATCCCACTGGGTGTCTACCCAAAGGAAAAGAAGTAATTTTATCAAAAAGACACATGCATTGGGATGTTTACTGCAACACGATTCACAATTGGAAAGATGGAATCAACTTAAGTGCCCATCAACTGATGAATGGATAAAGAAAATTATTTATGCAGTATATATACAATGGAATACTTCTCAGGCATTAAAAAAAGAATGAAATAATGTCTTTTGCAGTAACGTGGATGGAATTGGAAGCCATTATCCTAAGCGAAGTATCTCTGGAATGGAAAAACAATTCATGTGCCCACTCATAAGTGGGAGCTAAGCAATGGGCACACATGGTCATACAGAGTAGTATAATAGACTTTGGAGACTCAGAAGGAGCTGGGTGGGAAGGCGCTAAAGGATACAAAAATTACCTTTTGTGTACAATGTATACTATTTGGGAGATGTGTACACTAAATGCTCTGATTTCACCACTATACTCACAGATTATATTCAGAGAAAAAAACTAGACATAAAAGAATATGTACTGTATTATTCTATTTATTGGAAATTCAGGAATGGGCAATACCAACCAATATGATAGAAGTCATAATGGTGGCTACTACTGACTTTGAAAAGGGGTGAGAGAAACTTCCAAATGCTGCAAATATCCTGATCTGGGCAGTGGGTACGTATGTAAAAACCAAGTTGAATAGCTAAGATTTGTATACTTTACACATACTTCACATGTGTGTTATACCTCAATAAAAATAAAAACATTTTAAAAAATTTAAAATAATATAAATTTCCTAGTGTGCTCCCAGATCACAGTGGAATTAAACTAGAATTTTATAACAAAAAGTTAGCTGGAAAATTCCAAAATATTTGGAGATAAACAATGCACATCAAAATAACACAAGCTCACAGAACAAAAGCTCAAGCTCTCAAGTTCGTGTCTATGAACAGTATTTTGAACTAAATAAAAATATAACAAAAAAATTGAAATTCAGGAAAACAATGTTTAAAGAAAAATTTGTGGTATTGAATGCATATGAAAAGAAAGGTCCAAGATCAACAATGTAAGATTCCACACCAAGAAATTAGAGCAATGTAAACCCTATAGGTAGCAGAAAATAAATAATAAAAAGGAGCAGAAATTGAAAACAGGAAACAATAAAGAAAAATCAATAAAAACCTTGTTATTTGAAAATTTTAATAAAATTGGCAAATCTCCTGCCAGGGTAACTGATTAAAATAAGGCACAATTTACTAGTATCAGAAATAAAAGAGAGGTCATTGTTACTCTATGGGCATTAAAAAAATAATAAGTGAAATATTATTAAAAGCTTTATGCTCATAAATTTGATAACATAGGAAATAAAACAATTCTTTAAAAGGTACAAAATATCAAAATTCACATAAGAAATAAATCATCTTATTGGGCCTATATTTATGGAAGAAATTTTTATTAACCTCCCAAAACAGAAATTGCCAAGATCAGAGGATTTCACTGGAAAATTCTACCAAACATTTAAGGAAAAAAGTTTCCAATTATCTACAATCTTTTGAAGAAAATAGAAGCAGAGGGAGCACATCTTAATTCATTCCATGAGGCCAGAATTATCCTAATACTGAAACCAAATAAAAAAAAATTACAAGAAAGGAAACTATATATCACTGTCTCTCACAAACATAGATGCATAAATCCTCAAAATATTAGCAAATCAAATCCAACAATGTTTAAAAAGAATTATGCATAACAACAAAGTGAAATTTATCCCTGGTATGCAAAGCTGGCCCAACATTAAAAAATCATTAATATAACCTGTCATGTCAATAGGCCAAAGAAGAAAAATTATATGATCATAATATCTGGAAGTAACAAGATATCTTTTAACAGTTGAATGAGTAAACAAGCTGTGGTACATCCATACAATAGAATATTATTCAGTGCTATAAAAAAATAAGCTGTCAAGCCATGAAAAGACATGGAGGAATCTTAAATGTATATTTGTTAAATGAAGAAAACCAATCTAAAAACGCTACATATTGTATAATTTCAACTGCATTATGTAAAATGGTAGAGATAGTAAAAAGATCAGTGATTGTCAGAGATTCAGGGAAAGCAGAAGTAGAGTACAGACAAGGAAGTGAAGCAGAGAATTTTTAGAGTAGTGAAACTATTCTGCGTAATACTTTAATGGCAGACATGATATCATGCTTTTGTCAAGACCAGCAGAACTATACAATGCAAAGAGTGAACTCTAATATAAACTACAGACTTGGTAGTCTGTGGTCCCAATTGGTTCATCAATGGTAACAAATGTACCCCACTAAAGAAAGATGTTAATAATAGGGTAAACTGTGTGTGGGGTTGTGGGAGAGTGTGGAACATATGGGAACTCTTCGTCCTATCTGCTAAATCTCTCTGTAAACCTAGAACTGTTCTAATTAATAAAGACTATTAATTAAAACAAATAAAAATAAAATAGTTAACTAAATGTATAAATTCAACATGGTATTTAATCTGATCCTAAACTGTTAGATTTGCCTTTTATTGCTGAAAATAAGTCTCATAAACTAAAAATGGTAATTTAGTGTAAGCAAATCTTAACATCCTTTGTCCAAAACCACAATAAATGATTTAACAATGATTCTAAGAATATTCCGGAAATTGCACTCCAAGGAACTAAATTCAAACAAACAGGACAAAAGAATCTTCAATATATATGTGTGTGAGGCTGTCTCATAAATAGCCGCACTCACATATTGCTTTTTTTCTCAAATGATATTTAGATCCTCCTCCTTCTCAATGTTACAATCTACTTAAGGATTCTGAAGAAGTATAATAAGATAATATTAGAAGAACTAGAAAAATGACAATATTCCAAATATATCCTAAAAAATATCCTGAACAGAAAAAGAACATACAGAATTTGAGAATGCACACTGCTGAAAAATTATCAGCTTTGGAAAACCTATAACTGAATTGTCAAAAAACTCCTTGTTTAAACTGGTCAGGTGGGCCGATCCAATGTGCCTTACTAGACAAAAGACACATTCATTTTATAATTTGTTAGCTTCTGGTAAGGTAATAGATTATTAGAATGGTCTGTCAACTGTTATTGAATGACCTTGTAAAGTCTTTCTTGGTAAGAAACTTAAAGTTTCCATGATCAAGTGGAGGTGGCTATTTGTATATTTCAAATGAGTTGTTTATTGAGAGACTTCTGTCCTTGGAAAAGAGATACAAGAATGCTACCAAACAGAAGACCAGGCAAGATTTGGATTTATGACAAAAATAAAACACAATTCTTACTGTTGTAAAAAGAAATGCATTTACTGCATTCATTAAAATAGTTAAGATGTTGCAATTAACATAGTATTATGGATAAATTATTCCTTTTTCTGCAGTCAGAAATTTCAATTTTTCTATGTAAGTAGAAATTCAATGCCTATGTAAAAAGACCTTTGCTCCTTGAAAAAGAATAATTTGTGAAGATTCAGATGGCAAAAATGCAAACATCTAAACTTAGTAGAGTGTAAATGAAATTATAATTAAGGGAAACACATTTACAATGTCCTTATAATTTAATTATTTGTAGTCATTTCCATTAGTATCATTTCCATTATCTAATAATAATTATGCTGGCCCAGAAAATACTATGAAAAGACTCCTGGCTCTCAACTCAACCTTCATATTGACACATTGTGTTCTGAGAACCCAAATCTCTTTCCTGGTTTAGAAGTTCATTGACATTATCTTTCCAAGATATAATGTTAGTACCTGGATTATATATGATAGAACAATGATCTACTTTTATTCTAACTTATAAATAAATTAGAATATTCCATATAAAGATAGGATAATTGCTATCAGTGCCTACTCAAAATTTTTCAGAAAGAATAACTTCATAAAATATGATGTTTGACCAAAAATACAGACAATATTTTATATACCCCTCATCTTTTTTTATGAATTTTTGTTGCCCCTTGTTCTTATTTAAATTATAGCAGTTCTATCTTTAAAGTCATATAATATTTATTTCTTTTTTTTTTTTTTTTTTTTTGAGACAGAGTCTCACTTTGTTGCCCAGGCTAGAGTGAGTGCCGTGGCGTCAGCCTAGCTCACAGCAACCTCAAACTCCCGAGCTCAAGGGATCCTCCTGTCTCAGCCTCCCGAGTAGCTGGGACTACAGGCATGCACCACCATGCCCGGCTAATTTTTTCTATATATATTTTTAGCTGTCCATATAATTTCTTTCTATTTTTAGTAGAGATGGGGTCTCGCTCTTGCTCAGGCTGGTCTCGAACTCCTGAGCTCAAACGATCCACCCACCTCGGCCTCCCAGAGTGCTAGGATTACAGGCGTGAGCCACCGCACCCGGCCTAAAGTCATATAATATTTATTTCTGAATGGGTCTTTTATGTCTTAACTGCAGTCTCTTTAATTACAGTTGAGGGCAAGAGTCAATAATATCTTTAGCTTCCATTTCGTCTGGCATATTTGTTAGAGTAGGAGACTAAGAGACAGGGCTGAGACCAGATAAGGTCAGGTTCAGGTGTTAAAGTAAACAACCATTAAACAAAAGGGACTGATAATCACAGGCAAGAACTGGCTTTGACTGACTTGGCAGCTATCTCTGTCACTTTATATGATTTTTGGCTAATTATAATATCATTTACTTTGTGGTTTTAAAATTTTTCCACCCTTGAAATCACCATCACAGTTCTGAGACAAACACATAAAGTATGAAAATGGGAGGGAACCCAATTTTAAGAATTACTTCTCAAATTCCCAGTAAAAGCCTTGAACGTTCCTCCTCTCAATTAGTAAAACTACAAAAGATCTAGAACCACTTCCTCCCAGTGCAGTTGCTCTTTTCAAACCTGCCTGCTCTCCTCCTTGAGGGTATACTTTAGCATTCAACAAAGCTTTTGTTTGCTTGGCTTGCATGGTGTAGCCAGAAATTCTTTTCTGTGATGAACCAGGAACTTGGAAAAATTGTAACATATTCATTTTCTTAAATAAGTATTCAATAAATATTTATTAAATGAATGGATAAATTCTCAAAAATCTAATCCCAAGAAGTATTCAGTGATCCTTACTCTGTAGAAGGAGGTATGATAGATACAAGTGTCAAGCTCAGAGTGCCTGGGTTTATGGATCTTACAATTAATTAAGAGAGAAGAGAGACAAAAATAAAAATGAAACTAAATAAAACTATGCTACCATATATTCACAAAAGCTGCCCTAAGAAGCAAATGTATGTTGCTAAATTGTGAAGGTCTGATTAGATCACTCTGCAGAAAGCCTTTCCATGTTAGCTGATTGTTTTTTAGAATATATTCTTAAGACATTAGCATTGTTTAAAAGTCCTTAGGTCAAACCTCTACTTACGTCTACAGCTTCATCTATGATCACTCTCTGCTTTATTAACTTCATTTATTAATTAGTTAAAAGTGTTTATTGAATGGCTTTTAACTGTCAGACATTATTCTAAACACCAGTGATGTAGTTGGTGAAGAACACAGCAAAATTTCTGTTCCCATGGAGCTTATATTGTAGTGCACGCATGTGGCAGGAGTGGAAGGAGGAATTGGATGGGATGAAATGAGAAGTCAAACTATCAAATATGCAGATAAATTAATGGAGATAATTTCAGACAATGATTAAAAATTGAATAGGGTAACAGCACAGAAAATGACTTCTAGGGCTAATCTAGTGTGTGTGTTTAGAGGTTGCCTTCCTGATGAGATATAGTTTGAGCAGAGACCAAAAAGCAAAAGAGGGCAATCATATGAAGATATGGGGTATGGAGCATTCCAGGCAGCAAGAATACAGCTGGTTAGAATACACTGAAATGTGTATTCTTGTCTGAAACCAAGAGGATGAGTGTGATGGTAAGGGAGAAGCATAATACAGCTCTAGTACGTAGTCTCCTTTTAAAATATAATAGTAGTAATTATTAGCAGTTACTTTCTAAATTTCAATCTTTGATTAAACTTTCTGAAAATTCTGAAAGGAGAAATCTGTGCTTGATAAAAAAATAATAAACTATTTTCTGGAGGTAAACAGAAAATGATATAATGACAATGTACTTTAATCTGAGGGACACAGACATAAAAATGAAAACTAAAGTGTAGCTTAATAGAAACCTCATGATTATAAAAGATTTTAACACCACAATTATTAATTAAAATAAACGATAGGGGTTTTTGACTCAATCAAGATGGATTTTGAGTCTATGAAAAATATCTGTAGCAGAATGGTCTGTTGTAGAATTTTGAGTATCACACTACATGGTATAGATTCTCTCTTTTAGAAGTTGAGATGTAAACCCTTTCTGGACATTTTTTTTCACAGTTAGAAAGATGCCAATATTCCATAGCAAAATCTCTTAAGATATAGAAGCCTTAGTAAATCCAGTAAGACATTAGAAATAATTAAAGAGAGAGAATATTATATGAAATGTCATTTTGAAAGTTACATGGGTAAATTCCTCAGATGTTTGAAAGTCTAAAACTTATTTCAAATTATCATAATTTCAAACTTCATTTAAAAAATTTTTTGGTTAAATTTTTTTTTCCAAAGGGATTAGGAAAAGAGTTTGTGTGAAGCTGTAGAAAAAAATTATATACGGTATATCAGCAGTCCCCAACTTTTTGGCAGGGAACAGTTTCATGGAAAACAATTTTTCCATGGACCATGGTTGGGGGTGAAGGGGTGGAGCAGGGGTAAGCGGGTGTGTGAGGGAGAGAGAGCTCAAGCGGTGATGATAGCGATGGGCAGCAGTGGCTGTAAATATAGGTGAAGCTTCCCTCCCTTACAGGCTGCTCACCTCCTGCTGTGCAGCCTGGTTCCTAAGAGGCCAGACAGGTACTGGTCTGTGGC
Source organism: Eulemur rufifrons (assembly GCF_041146395.1). NCBI lineage: Eukaryota > Metazoa > Chordata > Mammalia > Primates > Lemuridae > Eulemur > Eulemur rufifrons. The sequence continues at coordinate 75,859,025 of NC_091001.1, read as the reverse complement.
CTGGGGGTTGGGGACCTCAGTGATACATATTTTGGTTATATTACCATAGTTTTGATACCAACCTTTTCTTATAAGTATTGCCTGGTTATACCTCTTCAGTCAATTTAAAGAAAAGTAGTTTTCTTTTTCATTGAGAGAGAACATTATGTTAACAAATTAAGATACAAAATTATTCATAACTCCAAATACTCTGGTAATACAGGTTCTTTCACTCAAAAGCAAACAAACCAGTAAGAACACACACACACACACACACACGCACGCAAAATTATTCTACAGATAGCGTCCCAGTTCTCAGTCTGGAGTTCCATCCTCCAGACACTAGATAAATAGGAAAAAAAATTGTCATATATAAAAGATACTATTTATATTTTATAATCTTCTCTTCAAAATCTTCAGGTACTATCTTTTTGACTTTAGACCTTGAACATAAGGGAAATGTGTGGTAAGAACAAATTAGAAAGTATGGTAACAATTAAAAACTAATGAGCAAACACAATCTCAGCCTGTAATGTTTCTAACTAAATACCAATTTTCAGTTCAGCTGTGGGCATGGCATCAGCACTACTATTGCAATTTCCATTTAAACTCCCCTTTTTTGAAAACCAGCTGATTCCCTCCACATTCCATTCCAATAAACACAGGTTTGACTGTACTTCTTTGCACAGCCTTCAGTCACCACACAAAATGAACTTCCATGGTACATTATTATGGTCAAATAGAATGACTGGATGGAGTTCCAAATCCATGATTATTTTATTACTGCTATTTAGACATTTGCAAGCCAAGATCACAGGGAGGGTAATCTAATCATGCATTTAAAGTTCCTGCTGGAGGGCTACTGTTGAAGAAAGGGTTGGACATTTCCTGAGACAGAATTAGCAGCAACCTGCAATTTCCTAAGCCCTATTTGCTTTCCCTCAGCATGACATTGCTATTTAGTTAGAATACAATACATATAGATCAACCTTATTAATTGTTCTTTAACAAAATAATATTTCTCAAAATATTGCATTTAGTTATAAGCTATGCTTACTGGTCATGCCAATGTAAAAAAGCCTCTCCCTCCACTTCAATTTTACCACCTTCTACATTAATTCAGCAAACATGTATTGGATATTTATGTTCCACTTATAATATTACAAACACTAAACAAACCATACTTTCAATGAATAATCCAAACAAGAAATATTGATTAAGTAGTTTCATTTGGCTTCGCAATTCTTTCTTGTACATGAAATTGGTACTTTCAAACCTGAGCTGAAATTGAATTACTTAATAGCTACACCCAATTCTCTGAAAGACTATCTGAACAAGACCCCAAATCTGTGTAATGCAGCAATATCTCAGGAATTTTTCATATTAATTGTAAATCACTTAAGTTAAATCTTTTAAGCCTACGAGTTTTCAAGGCTGTTAAATAAGCTGCTCACTTAAAGTATTAAAGTCCAAACTCTTTCTGTATTTTGGATAAAATGTTAAACCTTTATTGGCCTCAATATGATGAAATGACAGTGTTCTTCACAGGAAAAGTAAAGACATGTTAATTTATCAGCTTAATTTCTGCTAGTGCAACCATTGTATGTGTAAGAGGAGTACTTTTAGCAAAAAACAGTAACATGTAGTACAAAATGAGATGAGTGAAAACCAAGGATTTTGTATAAATTAAGGATGACTGGATTTCTACTTACTGAAAAACGAAGATTGATGCTCTCTATTAAAATGTTAATGCCTTGTCCAAGCAAAGTCATGATAATTTTTCTAATTGTTCTTGTCTGTCTAATTTAATAATTTTTTTCAATATAATGTTACAATCAATTTAAAATTATTAATTTGTTAAAATATGTTAATGTGTAAAGTGGTCTGAAATGCTCATCTTAGTTCATTTAAAAATTTCAAAAAGACTGATATCATTCTAAATGTCCATTGATAATTGAATGGATAAATAAAGCGTGGTACTCAACAGAATATGATATAAAAGTAGAAATTAACAAAGTATAATAAGACACCAACATACATTCATATCATAAATATAATTTTGAACAAAAAAGCCAGACAACTTTTATGGCTCTATTTATATAAAGTTCAGAGGTAGATATACCTAATCTATAACTTTACAAGTCAGAATAGTCCTTGTCCTTGAAAATGGGTAATGATGAGAAGGGGATAAGAGGGGGTTTTGAAAATGCTCGAAATGTTTTTTCTTGATCTGAGTGCTGGTTATGTGTGTTCACTTGTGAAGTCCATCATGTATTACTATTGCCCCTTTCTCTGTGTGTGTTACAGTTCAATAAACATGTATTTAATATTTTATTTTTCAATAAAATGTATCACTTCATAGTTCCCTTAAACAGGAAACACCAGTTTTCCCAGTATAGAATACCCAGTCTTTTAAAGTATGAAATATTGTTAAATTACTCAAATTTTGACACTTCATTTCATAAACTCATCTCAATAATACCAATGTTTGAGAATAGCAATGATATTAAAATAAGATTTATTTTTAAACAAACTTGGCCTTTATTAGAGTCTCCATGTTGCCAAAATCTAGTTCTGAGAAATTTCTGGTTAAACTTTAGAGGGAAGAGTCAAGGTAAGACAATAATACAGCTATTGAGATCTAGTTTGGGAATGTCAGGAAAAACACAAATTTTTGCCCTATCTCCCCAAACTCACCTTATATTTATTATCATAAACTAAGGCATTTAAGTCAAGAATACTTTCCACTCAAAGTAAAATTATGATGTTGAATTTTTCCTGTTACTTGGATGTAGCCAGAAGTCTACATCATCTCTGTACCAAATAATCAGCCAATCACACTGACATATCTTCAAATCTTTAGGAATATTAAATCAGGTAAATAAAAAATGATTGATCAAATCAATGAGAACATTTAACAAAAGAAAAATAGATTAATTTCTTCTACAGAATGTGTCATTAGTATCATACTATTACAAATGGTTAGAAATAACTGTCAGAATGGAAGGCTGATTCTTCAACATTGATATTGTTTTCCTCTTTAGAATGGAAGGAAACATATTTCCCAGAAGAGGGAAAAAGCAGTTAATAATATCCTGCTTTAAATTTGTATTATTTTGAATGACTATAAATTCTCACCTATTTATATTTGATTATGTGCTAAATCATTATCACAATTCACTGGAAATAAAATTCAGTGAATTTCAGGTATGCAATTACCATCATCCTTTAATCTAAGGAAAGAATGGACTAATAAAATTACTTGGTTCTTTTTTTTGAGGTTTACGTGGATCAGTTAATTGATCTCATGTGGTTATGAATTTTACATATATTTGTATAAAATTGTAGTTACATGAATATGTAGGAAAATAACTATTTCCTACATATTTTATACATATATAGAAAGTTGCACATATTTATGGTAATACAAATGTGAAGATCAGTGTTGAAACAAATACATCAAAATGGACATGTGTATTCTTTGACCCACATATAAAATCTCTCATTATGCATAATGTACATAGCTCTTTTTTTAACAATCTTATTGAAATATATTTTATGTACCATAAAATAATGCATTTCAAGTTTGAAGTTTTTTGGTACATTCACAGAGATTTTAGTGCATTCACAGAGAAAACATCACGACAGTCTAATTTTAGAACATTTTAATCACCCCCAAACAAAACCCTGTACCTACTGACAGTTATTCCCCATGCCTATTCCCTCAATGTCTCCATTGTTCCAGACCTAGGCAACCACTAAACAGCATTCTGTTTCTATAGATTTGTCTATTCTGAACATTTCATATGAATAGAATCATAAGGTATGTTGCCTTATGTAACTGATTTCTTTCACTTAGAAAAATTTTTCCAGGTTCATCCATTTTGTAGTATGCATCAGCATTTTATTCTTCTTATTAATAAATATATTCTTTGGGGGAAATGTCTGTTCAGATCACTTGCCCATTTTTAAATTGAGTTGCCTTTTTATTGAGTTGTAAGCATTCTATATATATTCTGGACAATAGATTCTTATCAGCCACATAATATGTAAATACTTGCTAACTCTGTGAGTTGTCTTTTCACTTTTCTGATTGTGTTTGATTTAGAAAATTTTTAATTTTGATGAAGCCCAATTTATCTATTTGTGTTGTTGCTATGCTTTTGGTGTATTTATCTATCTGTATGTACTGGTCTGTTTATCTATCTGTATGCCAGTAGCACAGTGTCTTGATTACTGAATCTTTGTAACAAGTTTTATAGTTATAAACTGTGAATCCTCAAACTTCTTTCTTCTTTTTCAAGATAGTTTTAGCTATTCTCAGCCTCTTATAATTTCATATAATTTTTGGATAAATTTCCAATTTCTGAAAAAAAATAAGCCAGATACAATTTTGATAGAGATTACATTAAATCTACAGATCAATTTGGAGAACATGGCCATTTTAATAATGTTACCTCTACAAATCCATGAATATTAGAAGTCTTTCCATTTATTTAGATCTTTATTTTCTTTCAACATTTTTAGTTTTTAAAATATAAGTCTTGATCTTTTTTGTATAGAAATACAATTGATTTTTGTATATTGATAGTATATCCTGCTACATTGCTGAATTCATTTCAGTAGAACTAATGTTCTAACAATTTTTGTACTGGGCTGTATGGGCCACTAAGGAAGTTTACAGAAATGTCCAAAGTCATCACCAAAGGCATTCAAATTGCAAACTGGAAATTTGTTGGAATTCAACTGCCAACTTTGAGCTCAACATCTAGAAATCTTGACTAACTTCCCTCTGGACTCAGAAACTGGGTTTATAATGATTAATCTTTCTTTTTTATTAAATTAAATTCTCCTCATTAAATGTCTTACTGCTTCCGCTATTCAGCAAATATCCTCTACTACCAAGTCACAACAAACGAGTCAGCTGGTTGTTCATGAATAAAAGAAATGTTTTATATCATTCAAAGAAAAGAAAAACATCTCTTCTTTCTTTAACAAGAGGAAGAACTGACAAAGAGTTTCTTCATGACTAAACTTTAGTCAGGCTCCTTTGAATCCTCTTCCCAACTAGGCCTCAACTTTTCAACTTGTGTGCCCTTTTTCGTGTTGCCTAATTTCAGCAAGAATCCTGTCAAGTCAAGTCAGTTTGGCCAGAATATGCCCCCCTTGATATATGATCACTCTCAATATCTGACTAAATTTCTCATTATCCACCATGCCACAGGTGATGTCTGATCACCCTGACCTGCCATTAGCAAGAATCCTCTTAGGTTGGTTTAACCAAAATCCTCCCCTTTTTCTGATGTTTCTTCTCAGTCATTTTCCATCTACTGACATCCTCACACCACTCCTTGGCTGTAAATTCCCACTTTTCCTTGTTGTCTTTGTAGTTGAGAGTTGAGCCCAATCTCTCTCCCTTACTGCAAAACAGTAGTCCCTGTACCTATTGCAACAGTCCCTCTGAAAAAGTTCTGCCTTACCCTTCTTAAACAAGTATGAAGATGTATATATTTTAATAGATGACAATAGGGATAGAAGGAAAGGAATTTAGTGTATGAAAACCATAAAGTACTTGGTTACTGAATGTAAGGACTAAAGAAAGAGAAGGAAACAAATCTTTTGTCTCAAGTCAGACAAAAGAAAAAGTGGTAGAGAAGACAGAGAGTTAAAGAACTTTCAATAGGGCTTCTTAGAAAGATATATGAATATTTAAATCATAAATATCCCTCTTTAAATAGATCTGCCTCTAGAATACATTTGAAAACAGAACAAAAATGAATCTATATTCTAACAAAGAAGAGCTTCAAAAGTTTTTTTTCCTGCTGTTCAGTCTTTTGCAAGTCTTTTTTGTAGTCATGAAAATCAATGTTATAATTAGTTGTTTATCATATCTACCTTTCCTACTAGCCAGTAATCTCCCTAGAAATCATCCTAATAGCTCTAGTGCCTTGTACAGTACAAATGCGCAATGAATGAAGACGATGTCTCAGAACAGGGTAATTTTCTAGTTCCCTTACCAAATGAGAGAAGTTAAAACATATTTTGGACCCATATTTTGGGTCCTGACAACTACCCAGAACCCTATTGCAGCCAGGAAAGAAGAAATCTTTCTATTCCTCAAACTCCCAATGTAGTCTTCAAAATAACTCCCTGAGATAGTTGAGTTACTGCCTTTTGTCTGTCTCTCTCATTTAATATCTACTAGATGACTTCAGACTGAAGTTACTAAAAAGTTTCTAAAATTACACACTGCTTTCATAGCCACTATTAGTTTTAAATATTTCTTTGCCGTACAAATTCTCTCCCTGAGTCCAAATTTGCCCTGAATGATATTATATTTGATACCTCACTCTCATTAATCACAAACACTAATTATTCTGGCTCCTTCAAATTTACTCATAGCTCATGACTTGATCCTGCAGCATACCCCCCCCCATAGTAGTTCTATGAATAATGGTTATCTTGTCCCTGTACTCAAAAAAGCAATTAGTTTCTGGGACTTTTACCTTAAGTCAACTTAGTAGAAATCCCATATATTTTCCCAGGCAAGAAAAGAAGGTGATGTTTGTAACCATCCATTTCCAGTGAATTGAATTGCATAGCCTTCATGTTGTACAAGGCAATAGGACATATATAAGGTATATAATATTTAATTTTTTAAACATGTTTCTCAATGAAATGGAAATTCATTCCATAATTTAAATCTTTCTCTCTCTCTTTTTTTTTCCTTTGAGGCTTAACAAATGTCCTATTAAAAGACTCTGACTTTTCAAAAATTAACTGCCTCCATTTCTTTTATATGTAGCCATGCAATACAAGAAGGACAATCTTCCAGCCAAAAAATTTTGGTAGACCCAAATTTAAATACTGGTTTTTCAGTTGGGTTTCATCAAAGAGTACATTTCTAAACTACAAGATGGTATGTATATTTAGTAACTTACTTGTTTTTGACTGTGGTCTGATATCCTAACAAATCTAAGAAGTTGTAAGGTATAAAGTCTCATGTATATTTTTTCTGGCATTGCATGTAGCAGCTCTCAGTTACATAGGATCACCTTGATTTCATTGAAAACATTATATTTAAAATATATTCTTTGACTGACACAGTAATATTTGGAAATTTAAAATCCAGGGCTGCCATTACTTTTCCAAAGTTCCATTTCAAGGAAATACAATAGAGAAGATTATTTCCTTGTAGGCTGCTTCTCAAGGGATAACTGTCTGAATAAGAGGAAAATACCTGGTCAGAGTAATTTATCATTACAATTACATAGTGGTAAATGACAGCCCTAGGAGCGAACAATTCTAGAGGGAATTTTACTTGCATTCCTAACCACTTAATAGTCAGAGCAGTATTACCTCTCTACATTTCTTTTTATTCATCAAACATAGGTTATACTGCTACAATTTTTAAAGCTGGCAATTAAGAATACACAGATATCTCAGATGTGGTTCCTGCCTCTCCTTCTTTGTTCTTTTCAAAAAATTTTCATGGAGATATATATTTTTTTTCTTACCCTAAAACGAAGATGAACTGATTTTATGCTTTAAAATGAATAAAGTGGTAATTCCATCATCCAAATTCAATTTGTTTTTAAAAATTCTAACAAAATACACATGATACAAAATTTAGCATCTTTATTTTTAAGTAGTCTATCATTTAGTAGGGCTAAGTACTTTCACATTGTTGCACAACCAGACCAGATCACTTTCCACCTTGTAAAACTGAAGTTCTGTAATCATTAAACAAAAATTTATCTCTTCCCCTACCCCTGGCAACCTCCATTCTACTTTCTATCTCTATGAATTTGACTAATTTAACTACTTACTGTAAGAGGAATTATATAGTATTTGTCTTTTTGTGACTAGCTTATTTCACTTAACATAATATCCTCAAGTTTTACCCATGTTATAGAATGTATCGGGTCCAATGCAATTTCTGTTAGCATTTTATTTTGCATCATTTCAGTCATATTTATTTACAATTTACATTTTTACATAAATATTTTACTGTCTGCTTTATTCACATAAACTGACAAGTATTTTCTTTTGTTTAAATAAATCTTGGGAGTATAATTTTGTATAATTGTGTATATATATATATATATTTATAGCACATGAATTTGCTATTTCTTCCCTAACAATTTTTCTTTTTCCTTCCATTTATTTTGAATCCATCTTTAGTCTATGACTTTTAGTTGGGGAGATCAATTTGTATGTATTTTGGCATAGACAGCTTTATGGTATATGTTTTTCTATTGACTCATTATTTTATTCAAAAATTACTTGTGAACATATGCTACATATTAGGCACTTAAAAGATTCCATAGTACAATGCTAGGAAATTATATAAAACATATAGCCCCTGTTCTCATTGAGATTACAGTCTTATGAGGGAGAGATTCATCAAATAATTACTTGAACAAATCTAAAAGTACAGTTAAGGCAAGGGCTAAAAGTAAAGATAAAATAATTATTACATGTCTCAGTGGAATTATAGAAATCACCAAGATCAGAGAAAACTTCCCAGAAGAAGTGGGACTTAAGTTGATATTTAAAGATTGGGTAGGAGAGAGTTAGATGAAGGAGATTAAGAGGGATATTCCAAGTGGAAGGAATGCACGTGCAAAGAACTTTAATGAGAAGTAGGTGAGTAAAAAGTACTGAAGGTAGGTTGGCAGATCAAGGAGCAGAGCATGGTATGGGAAGACTGGAGAGGTAAGGAGGGCCCAACCACAGTGTAGGCTTTTTCTACGGCTTTTGAGCCATGGAGAGCCACTGAAAGGTTTTATATAAAGGGTTCAGATTTTGAATTGTGCTGTGAGAAGCTCACACTGCTTGAAGATCAGAGAAAAGGTTGGAGGGCAGCCAGAGTGAATGCAGACAGTTTAGTTAGAAACTATTTTTTGTGTGATCCAGAATAGAGGGAATGATGACCTCTATTCATGGTAGTGATGACGAAGAAAAGTAGACAGGAGGTAAAAATTCATTACATGTATCATTAGATTAGAATTGGATGGTATGAGATAGGGATGTAGCAAGGATGATTCTTTGAATTATGAATGGAATAACTAAATGGATGGTGGTGCTACATGTAAGAGATACTGGGACTATAGGTGTGGGGGGAGGAAGATTGTAGGTTTGATATGGGACATGTTAAGTTTTAACTGTCTTTGAGACATCCGATAAGAGATGGCCAAGTAGACAGTTGGCTCTGAAGTTCTAAAGCTCACTCATGTGGTGTTATCTTAATAATTATTTTTTTTCTTATTGTTTCCTAACTGCTGCTGTATTTCTGTGTAAGCTGTTTGGCTTATATTATCATTTATAGCGATTTAGAGTAGTGATCAGCAAACTTTTTCTTAAATCGCCAGATAGTAAATATTTTAGGATAGTAAATATTTTACCCTTATAGGGTATGTGGTCTCTGTGCAAGCACTCAACTCTGTCCTTGTAGAGTCAAAAGCATAGTATGTAAATGAATGGGTATGACTGTGTTCCAATAAAGTCTTATTACAGAAACAGGTGAGTAGTTTGTTGAGCCCCTGTTTAGAGAAGTTATCACACTTTAAATCTTTTGAGATGCCTGAGTTTATACTGACATCTCTATCTATGTACTGGGTCTATGGTTCTCAAATTCTGATTCTTGTACCAGCACTTTCACCATCTTATGAGAAAGGCAAATTTTCAGACTTACTGAAACAAAAACTCCCGGGAGTAGAGCCCAGCATTCCACCCAGCCCTCTAGGCGATTCTAATGCATGCTAAAATTTGGGAACTGCTGTAGTAGAACAGAGGTTCTCAACCATGGCTATACATGAGAATTTCTCAGGAAGTTTTTTAAAAAATTCTACTACAAGAACACTATCCAGAGCATTTAAGTCAGTTTCTGGTTATGAAGGCCAGCAAATATCACTATTTTTAGAATGTTCTCAGGCCATTCTCATATTGCCAGCATTTAAGAGCCATTGATTTTGTATGACTATCCTATACTAACTTTGAAAGTGATCATTTTCTCCTGAAATTTAAGTTAATTTCAATAACAGTGCACCTAAACAACTAATTTTAGGGGAATTAAAGTTGAAATAGAACTTCCCTATTGAGATAATCATGAGCAAAATTCATGTCATAGAAAATGCTTTTGTCTAAATAAATAGATTATAGACAAGTTGAACTTAACCTATAGATCATCTTAAAATTTGATTTTGCTTTGTTTTGTATTTTAAAAGAAAATTTATGAATCCCTTTAAATTATGGCAAATTTTAGAAGAGACTTTTAAAAGAAAAATCATTGAATATATTTGAAATTTATTTCAAGGTGATTTTTTTTTTTAAACTTCACCACAAAATCAACCATGGACATGTATGGATATTGCCATAGAGTATGGCTTTCAAAAAATGTGCATGTTTAGTGGTTATGATTGTACAACTTATGAATTCAACTATAGAGTCCTATCATTCAAATTTACTGACAGCTAATTAAATACGATCTCAATAGTAGAGATCTAGCATTCATTTTACTTAAATTGACTGCTTGAGGGGAAATACAAAAAATTTTAATGGTAGTTATATTGGTTCCTTGAATTCATGAAATAAAAACTTATCAGCATATTTAAAAGCTAATAAAATGGTAAAAAGACATATCCCATAGAGATCTAGTCACTTCACTCACTTGAAAACAAAAAAACATAATTTTTCTGTTTGATATTTTAATAATAACAAAGATTATAAGAGTTTCAATATTTGTCATATTATTCAAAACACAGTTACAAACACTGTATTCCATAAAATACCAGCATCTGTTGTTTTGGAACTTTTTGAGAAGATCTATTCTCACTGGAGTTAGGTGATATTTTATTGTGGTTTTGATTTGCATTTCCCTGATGTTTAGAGACATTGAGCATTTTTTCATGAGTTTGTTGGGCATCAGTCTATCTTCATTTGAAAAGTTTCTGTTCATGTTTTTTGCCCACTTTTTAATCGGGTTGTTTGGTTTTTTTCTTGCTGATTTGCTTGAGTTCTTTGTAGAGTCTGCTTATTAGCCATTAGTTGGATGTATAGCATGCAGATATTTTCTCCCATTCAGTAGGTTGTCTATTCGCTCTGTTGATTGTTTCCTTTGCTGTGTAGAAGCTTTTTAATTTAATTAAATCCCATTTATTTAGTTTTGTTGTTGCTATGATTGCCCTTGAATTCTTCTTCATAAATTCTTTGCTGAGGCAGATATCTAGAAGAATTTTTCCAATATATTCTTGTAGGTTTCTTATGGTTTCGTGTCTTAGGTTTAAGTCAGTTATCCATCTTGAATTAATTTTAGTGAGTGGTGAGAGATAAGGATTCTGTTTCAATCTTCTGCATGTGGCTATCAAATTTTCCCAGCACCATTTATTGAATAGCAGTTCTTTTCCCCAGTGTATATTGTTGTCTGCTTTGTCAAAGGTCAGATGGCAATATGTGGAACGTGTTATATCTCAGTTCTCTTCCATTGGTCTATGTCTCTATTTTTGTGCCAGTACCATGCTCTTTTGGTTACTACAGCTTTATAGTATAAAGTCTGGTAATGTGATGGCTTCAGATTTGTGCCTTTTGCTTAAGATTGCTTTGGCTATTCATGCTCTGTTCAGCTTCCAAATGAAGCATAGAATTACATTTTCTGTTTGTGAAAAATGGCTTTGGTATTTTGATGGGGAATACATTGAATCTGTAAATCACTTTGGGAAGTATGGACATTTTAATAATGTTGATTCTGCCAATCCATGAGCATTTTTTTTTATTTGTTTACATCATCTGCAATTCCCTTCCTCAGTGATTTGTAATTCTTTTTATAGAGATCTTTCATCTCCTTGGTTAAATATTTTCCTAGGTATGTTATTTTCTTTGTAGCTATTGTGAAAGCTATTGAGTCTTTGATTTGATTCTCAGCTTAACAGCTGTTGTTGTATAGGAATGCTACTGATTTGTGTACATTGATTTTGCAACCTGAGACTTTGCTGAATTTGTTTATCATTTACAGAAGTCTCTTGGTGGAATCTTTGGGATTTTCTAGATATAAAATATATCATCAGCAAAACACAACAGTTTGACCTGCTCTTTCCCCTTTTGGATACCCTTAATTTCCTTCTCTTGCCTGATTGTTCTGGCTAGGACTTCCAGCACTATTTTGAATAGAAGCAGTGACAGTGGGCATCCTTGTCTTGTTCCAGTTCTACATGGAAATGTTTTCAACTTTTCTGCTTTCAGTTTGATGTTGACTGTGGGTTTTTTGTACATGATTTTTATATTTTGAGAAAATTTCCATCTATACCTATTTTGTTTTGTTAAGACTTTTTATCTTAAAAGGGTGCTGAATTTTGTCGAATGCCTTTTTTGCATCTATTGACATGATCATATGATCTTTGTTTTTGCTTTTGTTTATGTAGTGAATCACATTTATGGATTTGCATATGTTGAACTATCCTTGCATCACTAGAATGAAGCTCATTTGGTCATGGTGGATTTTTTTTTGATAAGCTGCTGAATATGGTTTGCTAGAATTTTGCTGAGAATTTTTATATCTATATTCATAAGGGATACTGGTCTATAGTTTTATTTTTTTGTTGTGTCCTTTCTTGGCTTTGGTATCAAGGTGATACTGGCTTCATAGAATGTGTTGGGGAGGACTCCTTCCTTCTCAATGTTATGAAATAATTTCTGTAGTATGAATACCAGTTCTTACTTGGAGGTCTGATAAAATTTGGCTGTGAAACAATCTGGTCCAGGACTTTTTTTTATTAGAAGATTTTTTTCATTGCTGCCTCAATTCTGTGCTGTTATTGGTCTGTTCAGAAGTTCCTTGGGAGGTTGTGTGTTTCTAGGAACTTTTCCATTTCCTCAATATTTTTGAGTTTATGTTTGTAGATATTTTTATAGTATTCACAGATGATATTTTGTATTTCTGTGGTATTTGTTGTAATATCTCCTTTTTCATTTCTGACTGAGCTTATTTGGGTCCTTTCTTTTTTATTTCTTGTTTTCCTAGTAAGAGGCCTATCAATTTTGTTTATCTTTTCAAAGAACCAAATTTTGTTTCATTAATCTTCTGTATATATTTTTTTGTTTTTGATTTCATTTGGTTCTGCTTTGACCTTAGTTATTTCTTTTCTTCTGCTGGGTTCGGGTTTGGTTTACTCTTTCTTTTCTACTTCCTTGAGATGATTCTTTAGATTATTGATTTTTTGATCTTTCTGTTTTTTTTTTTTTTTTTAAAATTCCCATTATTTTTTTTTTTATTTAATTTTACAGAATCAAAGAGTCTAACAGTATATCTTGTTAGATACAGTATGTCCTCATAATGTATACATTATTTCTTGTACAATGATATGAAATAATATGGGAAATATTCATGATAAATTATTAAGTGAACAGTGCAAGTTTAAAAACAATAGTTTCATATTTTTTTCCCCACCCCCCCTTTCCCGAGTCAGCACCTTCAAGTGTTACCACTCCCCAAACGGTGCGCAATGCACTCATTGTGTAGGCATACCCCCATCCCCTCCCCCACCCCCCACCTCAGTCTGATGTCCAATTGGTGTCGTTTCCAGATTTGTATTTAGGTGATGATCAAGGAAACCAATTTTCTGGTGAGTACATGTGATGCTTGTTTTTCCATTCTTGGGATACTTCACTTAATATAATGGGTTCCAGCTCTCTCCAGGAGAACCATAGAGATGTTGTATCTTCATCATTCCTTATAGCTGAGTAGTATTCCATAGACCTTTCTGTTTTTTTGATGTAGGTATTTATGGCTATGAATTTTCCATTTAGGTCTACTTTTGCTGAATCCCATAGATTTTGTTAATGTGTGCACACTTTGCCATTTAGTTTGAGGAATCTTTTGATTTCCATATTAATTTCCTCCTTGACCCAATAATCATTTAGCAGTAGGTTGTCTAATTTCCCTGACTTTGTGTAAAATGGAATGTTTCTGTTGGAGTTGATTTCTATTTTATTGTACTGTGGTCTGAGAAGATACATGGTACAATATCTATTTGTTTAAATTTGTTGAGACATGTTTTGTGGCCTAAGATATGATCTATCTTAGAGAATGTTCCATGTGTTGATAAGAAGAAAGCCTACTCAATAGTTTTTGGGTAGAATATTTTGTAAATAGGCCCATTTGTTCTAGAGTCTCATTTAATTCCAGTGTTCTTTGTTTATTTTCTGCCTGGAGGATCTGTCCAGTTTTATCAGTGGGGTGTTGAAGTCCTCAGATATTATGATGCTGCTGTTTATCACTTTGTTTAGATCTGGTAGGGTTTGCTTTATGAATCTGTGCCCACCTGTGTTAGGTGCATAAATATTTAGGATTGCTATGTCTTCTTGTTGAATTGCTCCCTTTACCCTTACATAATGACCATCTTTGTTTTTCTTTACTATTGTTGATTTGAAGTCCATGTTATCTGATATGAGAATGGCTATATCTGCTTTCTTTTGGTTTTCATTTGACTGGAATGTTTTTTTGCCATCCTTTCACCTTGTGTCTTAATGAGTCTTTGTGCATTGTATGTGTTTTGTGGAGAGAGGAGATAGGTGGATTGTACATTTTTTAATACATTCGGCCAGACTGTGTTTCTTGAGTGAGGAATTCAAGCTGTTCACATTTATTGAAAGAATTGATAAGTGGGATGTGTTTCTGTTCATCCTGTTGGGTACAACCCTATTGATTTGTTTTACTTCTTGAGCTGTTATTAAATTATGGGCTCTGAACTTTAGATTTTGGGTGCTTTTACACTGGCTGGTTTCTATTTTCTGATCAATGTATAATGCAGATTTGAGTATTTCCTGCAGGGCTGGTATGGTCTTGACAAATGCCCTCAGTGTGTGCTTATCTGAAAAAAATATTTCTTCCTCATATAAGAAGCCTAGTATTGCAGGATACAAAATTCTGTTTATGAAGACTGAGGATGGGATCCCAATTCATTCTGGCTTGTAAGTTTTCAGTTGAGAAATCTGCAGTTAGCCTGATGGGTTTTTGTTTGTAAGTTACCTATGTTTTTGCCTTACAGATTGCAGGAGTTCCTCCTTGATGTTAACTTTGATCAGTCTGATGACTATATGTTATGGTAATGTCCCTGTTGCATTGAATCTCCCAGGTGTTCATCGAGCATCTTTTACCTAGATATCTAAATTTCTTGCAAGCCCAGGGAAATTTTCCTCAATTATTCCCTCAAATAGGTTTTCCAGCCCTTGTGTGTTTTCTTCACCCTCAGGATGCCTATGATTCTTATGTTTGCCCTCCCTACATCATGCTATATTTCTTGTAGGCTTTGTTCATGTCTCTTATTTCTCTGTTCTTTATCTTTGACTGACTCCTTTAATTTGAAGGTGTTATCTTCAAGTTCTGAGATTCTTTCTTATGCCTGATCTGGTCTATTTTTAAAACTTTCCACTGAGTTTTGGATTTCCTTGAATGTTCATTTCCAGAAGTTCTATTTGATTTTTTAAAAATAATTCTATCTTTTTAGTGAATTTTTCATTCATTTTCTGTATTGTTTTTGTGGCTTGTTTCTGTTGGTTTTCCATTTTTTCTTGTATTTTGTTGAGCTTCCTTATAATACAAATTTGGAATTCTTTATCTGTCATTTTGATATTTTTGTTTTGGTTGGTATCCATTGATAGAGAGTTGTTGTTCCCTTTTGGGGGGTTCTTTTGTTTAATTTCTCATACTTCTGGAGTTCTTTTGCTGATGCCCTATCATCTGGCCTTTCGATCCAGTCCTGGGGCTACTGGGTGTATCTTACAGGCCTGTCCCCAGGTCCCCGAAGATCAGTCCCTCACCATGTCAGGGAGAAGAATGCTGTTCAGGAGTTTCCTATGGAGTGTTCAAGCAGGTTTGATGATCGTCGCAGGTTGCCTCTGTCCTGCTGTCTTCACCTCTTCCCAGCAGTGTGAACTGTGTTGGGTCCCACAGCTTAATCTCCGCTCAGCTTAATATGGAGAGTGGTACTTGTGAGCACAAATCAGCCTACCTTGTTTGCTTGAATTGGACAACACTATGATAGCTATAGAGTTGTTCTCTCTGTCATTGGTTGATGTTTGTGTGAAAGAGCCAGCTGCCAATATGTTCTTTTGTGCCCATGATAGAGTCTGGTCTCCCTGGAAGAGTACTTTAGTGCTCCAAGATTTAGGAAAAACCCTATAGCTCCCAGAGGGTTGCTTGATCTCCATGACCACTGAAGTAGGGGGAGGTACAAGGCAGTTTGTGGCTAGTTTGCAGGAGCCCAAGAGGCTTTGCAAAGCCTCAGAGGGGCACAGAAATTGCTTCTGTGGCCAGTAGGGGGAGCCACGGGCATGAGAGTCAGGACAAACTCTCCAAACTGGAAGGGCTGTTCACAAGGAGAGAGGTCTGAACACTGGAGTGCTAAGGCCTTGGGATGGGATCTTTCTGCCCCTATCCAGTAGCAGAGTTTTTTTGTGGGGAGAAAATCCACCAAGTCATCACTCATCATTCCTTGGACCCCCATAGCACACTCCCATCAGTTCAGTCCACGTGTGCTCCTTCACGACCTATGTCCAGCTCTCAAATCTCCCCCCAGTCTGTGTCTGACCGAGTAGCATGCATCTCCATGAAATGCCAGCTGGTAAGGAATTCCAAAATTGTGCACCCCTGTTCCACTACAAGACCTCAGAGGGAGAGGAGTTTGTCCCACTATCTGTGTGGAATTCAGCCTGTAGCATGCACTTGCTGCGCGCAAACTTCTTGGCTCAAACTGCGCTTCCCATTGTAATGAGTGGGGGGAGGAGTCACTGAGATTTAATTTTTGACACAATTTTTACCTACATAATCTAAATGATTACCTTTTTAATAATGGATACCACAGTACCAAACACAGTTTCCACCTCTATTTTTACCACCCACTAATATTGTTGAACAACTGCAAAAAGTGTGAAAAAACTGTTCAGAGTATGAGACTGTGTCATGTTAAAAAACATAGTCATGCAATACTGTTGTTTTTGTTCCTTTATACTTACTGGAAAAATCTATGACAGTCACTATTTAAGCCAAAAAATAATTTGTATACGGTCATCTTGTGTTCACTGTTAATTCAGTTTAATACTATATGGTTCTAAAAGTATCGTGTACATCAAAATCACTTTCTAATTCAGTTGGTCTGGGATAATACCAATAATTTGCATTTTTAAACAAGTTCTAAGGTGATGTTGATGCTGCTTTCAGACCCCCTTTTAGAATCACTGGCATACATCATCAGTAAGCAAGAAATAGCATATTTAATTTTACCCACTAGAGCAACGTTTACAACTGATTTAAGTATGTGGCTAATCTAGGGTCATAAAACTTGGATTTTAGTTTCAGCTCTGAGAACTGAACAAGAAAAAAAAACAACACACACACAATAGACTTACTACATATGAAAATAAATAAAACTTCTTCACCCACAAGTTCTGTAGCAATCTGCTCTTATAAGCAAACCATATCTTCTGTAGCAACTAGTCCAGGAAGCCATACCACAAACTCTGTAGTAATTGGTCCAGATTGGTTAGGACTTGGTCAATGAATGCCAGCTTTCTTTCTTTCTTTTTTTTTTTTTTTTTTGGCTCCAGCCTCCAACTCAGAATCAATCAGACAAAGCCAAATATGTTCCCCAAACCAATTACATAAGATAGTTGCAGCTTCCCCAGGCAAACAATCTTTAATCAGAGCACACCTGAAGCCATCCTTTTTTTTTTCTACTAGAAGAGTCTTCCCATTTCCCTGCCTGATTTTGAGCCTCTGCCAAGTGCAAGTGATAATGGTGATAATGATCTCTTGATAGAGCAAAGTTGAAATGCATATCCCCTGTTTATTCTCATTCTTTTGGTCATTTTTTATTTCCATCGCTCCATCACTTACTGTTTCATCTTGGATAACTCAGTCAACTTCTTTGTGCTTCAGTTTCTTCATTTATAAAACTAAGGTAATAATCGTATTCATAAATGGTTGTGGTTTTGCTTATAGTGTTATTTTAATTATATTCAATTTTTATCAGCTTTATAGAGGATCACTGAAAACAATATTCCTTATTGTAATATATCTGTATTTTTGTAAGATTATATGGAAAGTATAAACTGTATGTAGAAACATGGAACTTGTATGATAAATTCTCCCTTGAAATCTATGCCAGGATAATAGTTAATGAACTTGTAAGCATTATTTTATATAAAAAATTGTACATACCAAACTAAAGTTGTTTCTATTTTTGTAAAAGCTGCTGAGAAACTCAGAACTCTTATTATTTCTCTATTTTTTTTTTATTTCAGCATATTATGGGGGTACAAAAGTTTAAGTTACGTATATTGCCCTTGCCGGCCCCCCCCCCATTTCTCTATTTCTTTAAGGCAGATTTTTTCTTCAAGGACTTTTTTTTTGTCAATGTCATTATTTAATAAGCTGCTTCAGTTACTTTTGAGACACACAGGACAAAAACTGAGACAAATATATATATATATATACACACACACATAGTTTTTTAAAAGTAATTTTAATTACACAAGAAATGTATGTTAAAAAATGAACCATACAGATAAGAAAAGAGTCCCTTTTGACTACCACCATAAATCCCCATACCTTTTCCACAGGTGACCACAAATGTCAGTTTGATGTATGAACTTTCTACATCTTTTCTGTGCATTCATAAACATACTTAATATTGTTGAGGTCTTTTTACCAATGCATCTCATTTGTTTCTTGGAAAATTGTGCTTGCCTTGATATTTTGGTTTATTTCTGATACTATTGTCAGTACCTAAGTATACTATTCATTGAGATTTTTAACTTGAGTTTATGAATTATCTTAATCTGTGTCATTTAACTGGCACAAGATTATTTGAAAAGTTTAGTTTAGGAAATATCACTGATCCAGACTGCTATGGAAATACTACTTTACAAAGAGATTTGTACCCAATCTGTCCAATACTTCTGTAGAAGGAAAGATGATATAAGGACTGATTTTTTGCTCTGTAGGGATACCAAATAAATTGTTAGGAAGAAGGATGTATACTAGGAGAACATGAGAGACCACAAGTGATGACTGACCTAGGACAAATTAGCTTCACTTGAGTCAATCACTCAGTGAAACTTGTATACAAATAATGGCTAGCATTTATTGAGCTTATTCCTTGTTTTCTAGATATTTACTAATTTAATCTTTGCATAAACCTCATCTAACAGATAAGGCAACTGAGATACAGAGAAGTCACGTGAACCCCCAAGCTTAAGCTTACACAGCTGGTGTACAGCAGGGGCAATATGAACACAACATACCCACATTCAGACACTGAAGTCTTCTATATTCTACTGCTTCTCAAGAAATATATACATTCTTCCTAAAATAAACACCAACAAGACAAATTAAAAGCCATATATGGAACATTGAAAAAAGCAGTGAGAATCTTCCTCTTATCCCCAAGAAACCAACACTCCTTATGTGGTTGGGGAATGATGTCACCTGGTTCTCAGTAACTTTGCAATGGATTTAGGTCATATTTCCATAGATAACAGGACAGCAGTTTCTTCCTTCTTTCTCCTGACTATTATATAGACTGGCAGCTGTAGGATTTCAAAAAAGCATTCTTTTTTAATCCAACTCGTAAAATACATGGTAATCTGCATGAAAATGAGCAGGACTGAATATGGAACACTCTTACGCAAAAGATGGCAGGCATAACTGAAAAGGCTCTCTCAGTGCAGTCTGAATTTAACATTTAATTTTCTTATTAGCTCCAGAAGGGCAGGCTGATTTTCCACAGGTGTAAGCAATATGCATAATTAATGCCACACCTCAGGACTCTCAGAACTATCACTGGCCAACATTAACTGTACACATGCTAGGCTGAAATTAGATCATATCTGATATTCAATTTTGAAGTTACATTTATGAATGATGTGATTCATATATGCATTCGAAAGATGTTATCATTTCCTTCTGCTTTTTAAAACAGCTTTAAAATGCTAACATAGCATTCTCTTGAGAAAAGAAGAAAAAGCTCTCATTAATCCATGAACAGGAATCATGTAGACTTAAAGCTGCAATGAATGTGAATAAAATTGAGCTGAATAATGACATTTAAAGTAAAACAGAAAGATCTACAATTTATTTGCAGTTGCTGAGCATTGAATGCACAGCTAAATTGCCATTATTTGAAACATGGGGTCTTTTCAAAAACAATTGTTTGGCAGGAACACCATTTTCAGATTTGAATTATGTGCATCAAAGATCTTGGCTATTTTTTGGTAGGAAGAATGGGTCCAAACCACAGTTGTTCAGAAGGCAAAAGGGCTCCAAACTGCCAAGTTCAATTTCCAACATTGTAGTAAATAGAACAAAAGAGACTCAACTGGAATTTCACCTGAGTTTTTGTGACCTTGGAGCAGACCTCCCCAGCTTTGAACCTTATATGATCTCTCCGTTCTTATTACTTTCACCATATTATTTCATCAACCCCTGACTTCTGCAGAAAGATGATATGCCAAAATTCAGTAGAAAAAACCCTGAGATTCCAGTAGGTTTATTTGAAATCAATAGAGACCCAAGTGGTTTGCTCTCTGATTATCTTTGAGGAGAGCTCTCTCCCTTGCTCAAATAGGATTCTAAAACTAGCCATTGTGACTGGCTAGGTCAATGGTAAAGTGAAACTTTTCCCCTTGTAATTCCTTTTATTCCTGTAAACAATTCCTTTGCAGATAAGGATATGATGCTATTACTTATCAGACAATTGGGAATAGTTTGCTCATACTGGGAACAGATTAGTTATGTTCCAGTTACATGTGGTACAAGGGGAAATAATTGCAAAATGGTTGATTGAGGCATGGTAAATTTTTTGGCTACAAAATAGGAAAAAACTAATTGGACACATGAGGATCAAAGCCATGGCTGCTACTAGTTCTTTTTTTTTTCCCCCCTAATCTCATCTGGGTCACTCTCCGTCCAATTTAGTCAGTTATAAATAACCACCAATTCTGACAAATTATATTATCAAAGGCCCTTGCTTCAGTGAAGTTATTTATATTACCTTTTTAATTTTTTTACTGAGTTATAATAATTGTCACATGGCATAATATTAATTCTTTTATAAGAGATTGATTTATGCATTCATTCAAAAATATTTTTTAAGACAATTCCTGTGTGCCAGTGACTATTCTATATGCTAGCAATAGAGAAATAAGCAAGATAATAATAGTGCAAAAAGGAAAATAAAACAGGGTTTGGGAAATAAAGAGTGATGAAGGCAGGGGAGGGCTATTTTAGATTAGTGTCAGAGAAGTCTTCTCTGAAGAAGTAACATGAATTATGTGATCCCTCAAGAGAAAAAATATTCCAGATCAAAGGAAGAATAAGTTTAATGTGCCTTGCATGGAAATAAGCTAGAATGTTTAACGAAATTAAAAGAACAGAGTGCCTAGGATATAATGGGAGAGGGTAGAGAGGCAGGAGATTAAGTTGTCTAGGTTTTCTGGGGCAAGATCTTGTATGGCTTTGTCAACTTTGTGAAGGGTTTTGGATTGTACCCCAAATGCAGTGGGAAGGAACTTACAGGGTGACATGATCTGATTTATATATTCAAACTATCACTCAGATTGTTATTTGCAGAATAGACTCTGGGGTTGGAAGGCAAGCATGAAAACAATGATAACAATTAGGAGTCAAATAAAATACAGAGTTCTCTTCAGACTGTTTTTATCTTTTCAGTAAAGTAAAAGAAAATCACTGGGTACTAGTGGAGGAGGGAGGAGAACGATTTTGGAGGTATATGGAGAGAGGAAAAGGTATGAAGTATTATAATAATTTGAGAAAGTTGTGGAAAAGTTGGCCAAGGAATTGTGGCATATCTACAATCTATGCTGAGGGATGTTTAAGAATAGAGATTGTAAAATTAAAGGGATTATAGTCAGTTCCTCCAACTCATTCATCAGTGGAGAACAATGGAGAGAAACAAACAACAACAAATTGGGTCCAAGCTATAAACTAGCTTGAGTCGATAATTTAAAGATCTGTTTTTTGAAACTGTCTTGGGAATTACTAAACCTTTAATATTTCCTCTCCTTTTCTTTTATGCTCTCCAAGGTGACATCAAAGAGTCTCCCCTGGCCATACAGAGAAGGGGGAAGGTCGGAGCCCAGACCTATATATTCCATGCTGGGTTGGTGGGCACTGAAGTCTCATCTACCCTTTTGAGCATTTGCATGGTACTCACTTAGATCTGACCAGAGGACCCTGGTGAATCACTCTTCATAATCAGTGACCTGCATGTCAGGGTTCTTCTAGTACACTGTTCCTTTCAGCGTGTCTTCTCAATAAGGTCCATGGACACTTATGGAGAGTCTATCTGGCATAGTGAGTCAGGAATCGTGCCTCAAGCCTATGTATCAAGGTGTCTCTCACAACAATTTCAATTTCAATGCTTCTCAGACATTTTGTCATGGTGCATATCCACAATCTCAGAGTCTCCAAGGATATGCAGCCTCCCCTGTGAGTAAAAAAATCAGGCAACTATCCTCAATTACTTTTGACTCCCCTAAATTTATGTAAATATTTCTAAATGCAGTCTTATGGAATAGTGGTGGTGATGAGGTTTTGGAGCTGGTGGCAAGAACACTGGCATTCTATCCAAACACTCTTCTTCTACACATTGGCCTAAAGTTAAACCCTGTAATTTAGTCCCCTGGATTGGACTCTTGAAATGTTAATGATGTTAATATTTACAGAAACTTTTTAAAAGTTTCTAAATAAACAAAGAAAAAAGTGAATTTCAAGATCCTTGTCTTGTTAGAGATATTTAGAAAGTCTGCTTTGAACTCTGAGCTGGTCAGTGGCTCTTTGTTCGTTGGTATATAATCACTGGAGTTGGAAATATTCATGGAATCATGATTTCAGGAGGAAATCAAAATGTATGTTTTTAAAATCCCCAAAATGTTATCCCCTTTGCAAGGATATAAAATTTGAGATATTTTTCTCCCACCTAAATAGTGAAATGAGAAGGAAGCTGGAAAAGAGTTTGTATTTCTAGGACTAAGATTAATTTTTTTAACTTGCTGGACAAAGAAAGTTAAATTATTCACAATTACTGATTGAATAGGTATTTTGAATTTACATACTGTGGCTAAAATAGAAATAGGAACAATTGAGTATTTTGTGAATCAGACACAAGGATTAAATATAGATGAAAAAGCATATTGCCTCTTAAATGAGATAATACAGCATAGATGCTGAATCAGTCAACTTTTTTCCATAGTCTAACTCTGTCAGTTATTAGCTCTGTATATTTCAGTAAGTTGATTTACTTTTCTTCATATTAATTTGTGTGGCTCTGAAAATCCATAGTGATATTGTGAAGATTAAATGAAATAAATAGAAATTGCTGCCACTAGCTAGCGTTGGTATTGTCATTATTATTGTTAATGTATTATAATTTAATAATCTACAAACAAAGACTTTACAATTTAGTAATGTAAATAAGATAAATATTTAGTCAACAGTTTAGCCTCAAATGAGCCATGGTATGAGATATAAAAGAATAGTTAATGGGGAAAGAGTTCAAGACTACCATATATAGGCCAAAAGACATATTCCGATCAAGGACACAATCATAATAAACAATCCTCAATGTATTAACAAAGAGCTAGTGAAAGCCATTCACAGAGGTCTATAAACTGATTTCAAACCCATAGGGTTGCCAGACATATTTTTCCATATATGAGGAAGAATTATGAAAGGCAGAAGCTTTCCTTCCCTGGAAACATCTGGGCTCTGTGTTTTGCCTGTAGCTCATTCCTTCCTTAAATAGAAAGTCAGGGAGATGCTACCTACCCTCAGGCAAGTGCACCTGGGCCAGAAGTTTTTCAGTATAATTATCATTGTCTACGTGGACCCTAATTATATGGCATACCCTTAATGGCTCTTCTTTCTCATTACTGTTGATTGACCCCAAATACTCTTTGACTTGAACTTTTGTAAATAAGTCCCACTAGCATCATAAAGCTTCTCTAACAAGCCCTCTTCCTTCCTGAATTCATATGGCTTTCTTTTTGTTGTTCAGCCATGTACAGAACACATTTGTGTTCCATGGAAATATGTCTTGTGATTCCACTGATATCATGTAAATTGTGAAGGATGGAATGTTACCTTTTAGTGATCTCTGCCTTTCAGAGCTGAAGACCTAGAATGATCCAAATATATTTTATTGAATGGGCTTCATTGAACTATTATTAATTTGTTTGTAATTCACACATGATATAAATATCCTCTGAATTCCCTAAATTAGTATTCTACCCATAATTTCCCTATAAAGAAGAGAGCATGCTATGGAACAACTCAGTTTTGTTTTGTTTCTTTTTTTTAAGTTCTTTCTCTGCCTTCCATAAGAATTCCAGACATAATTAATTTATGAGCACAAGGCTTGGAGTTTGATTATTTTAAAACAGATCAGCAATATGTCTGCACTGAAACCACAGCTGCTGTAGCTGTGCATTTGCATCTGGACTCATCTCATCCAAACTGCATTTTCTGCACCATCAGGTGCATTTTAAATCACAGTTCTTTGAGTGTTGGTATGTTGGTATCCAAGTCACTCGAATAATTTAAACATAACTTAAAATAAACCAACAAAGCTCTTTTACATGTCTTCATGCAGCCCACAATGATCATACATAATTTAAATATGTTATTCTGTGACAAGCATAAATATACTGTTGCTCTTTTCTTTAAGTTAAACACCTAATTATCAAGGTGATTTATTCTCTTTCCCATGCTGACTATCACTATGATATTATGTTTAAGAGAACATTAGGCTTAAATTGGTTTTACTTTATATGGTCTACTCTATTTGTATATTTATATTCAACATATTGAGGTAAAACAAAAAAATTGTATTTTCAAACTGTGAACATTCAATAACCTAACAGATGTTCTTCAAATATATGAAGTAAAGAGATAGATTAAAGAAAAGTCACTTGCATAAGCACCAAAACATACATATTCCACTCATAATCTCTTAGTATTATATAATAGTGAATGGAATGAAATCAAATAAATTGTGAGTTCCCTTAAATATGCCTCAAGTCATCATCCCACTCTAACTGAACACAGTATTCCCAAAATGTTAGGGCTACCAAAGAGCAAAGCAAGACTATCTATTCTCAGCTAAAAATTGAGGAGTATAATCACATCGTTTGTGCATTCCATTTTTTAAAAATTTCAGAATATTTTACAGGGGTACACATGTTTTGGTTACATAATTTGCTTTTGTACAATTCGAGTCAGAGTTATAGGTATGCCCTTCACCCAGATAGTGTGCATTGTACCTGTTAGGTGTGAATTTACCCATTCCCTCCTTCCTCCTCCCACTTGCTTGTTTTCCGTTGAGTTTTACTTCCATATGTGCACATAGTGTTGATCGTTTAGTTCCAATTTAGTATTCAGTATGTGTGGGGTTTATTTTTCCATTATTGTGATACTTCAGTTAGAAGAATGGTCTCCAGTTCTATTCAGGTTGTTACAAAAGATACTAGATCACTATTTTTTTTTTTATGGCTGAGTAGTACTCCATGGTATACATATGCCATATTTTATTAATCCACTCATGTATTGATGGGCACTTGGGTTGTTTTTACATCTTTGCAATTGTAAATTGTGTGGCTGTAAACATTCGAGTGTAAGTGTCTTTTTTATAAAATTTCTTTTTTTCCTTTGGGTAAATATCTAGTAGTGGGATTGCTGGATCAAATTGTAGGTCTACTTTTAGTTCTTTGAGGTATCTCCATACTACTTTCTATTGAGGTTGTGCTAGTTTGCCATCCCACCAACATTTCCATGTTTTAATAGAAATATTGACACACTGAAACACATCTAGGGCAGAAGAATTCAGGTGAAGAGCCAATGGAAAGAGTTGTTTTCTAGGAAAAGAGAAGGCTCAGTAGAGACATGATAGATGTCTTCAAATATTTGAAAGTCTATTGTATACAAAAGTTACTTGTTTTATTGAATTCTGAAGGAAAATTTAGAACAAATAGGTAAGTGTTACAATAAGGCAGATTTAAGGAAAAAATGATAAATGCCTTTGTAAACAATTAGAGCTGTCCAATAATGCAAGACACTGAGTTTCTTATCACTGGTGGCGTTTAAATTTTGACTATATGAAAAGTGATTGAATTTATCCAAGCATCCTAATTGGGAGTTGACCAAGATGATCCCAATTGTCACATGTGATCCTGAGATTTGTTTATTTAGAATGCAGCCTGTTTGGTAACAACCGGAAATGTCACACTCATCTGGACTATCAATATTTTAATCCAAACACATTTACAGAACAATTATTCCATTTTGTCTGGAACAGACAAATTTTACAAGTTTATAACTATTCTTCTAGCATAATTCATAGGGCCCATTTTCACTTTACATATTGCCATAGTTTGAACAATCATATGGTTATACTAATTATGTTGGTAATTCTTCCAAAGGATTTAAAACATTAATATTCAAAAGATATTATATATCATTAATATCCCCTGATGTCTAGTATATTAATAAACAATGGATTACTTAACAGAATTAAATACATAAATTAAGATAAAAATGATATACCATATATTTTAATACTGCTACCTAAGGGAAGTAATAATATTGAAGATGATTCTTTTGAAACCTTAAGATATTATTTTATTTCCTTAAAAAATTAATGTATGTAAACTCTGCAAAATGCTCAGGAAAAAGGAAAAAGTGGATAATAGTTCACTTTTGTTTTTATTTCAGTATATTATGGGGGTACAAAAGTTTAGGTTATGTATATTGCCCTTGCCCACCCCCTGCCCCCAGAATCAGAGCTTCAAGCGTGTCCATCCCCTAGACGGTGTGCATCGCACTCATTATGTATGTAAACACCCATCACCCCCCCACCCCACATCTGCCTTACACCCGGTTAATGTTATTCCTAAATGTGCTCTTAGGTGATGATCAGTGAAACCAATCTGATGGTGAGTACATGTGGTGTTTATTTTTCCATTCTTGGTATACTTCACTTAGTAGAATGGGTTAATAGTTCACTTTTAAATGTGAAAATTTGTAGAACGTGTTAGAAGAATGCCCTATAAAATATTCTGTCTGGAACCAGATTTTGAATGGAGGTATAGAGAAATGGACACTTTTTTGTCCAAGAGTTTTCATTCTTATAATGCTGATTTAGGGTTGAAGATTTATTTAGTCTGTATGCCAGATGTATTTATAAACAGCTGACTAAACAATATTCACTTCTACTGTAACATCTTTATTCATTTCCCTATGATATGATTTTAGCATTAATAATGTAGAATAAAGTTAAAGTTTGATTTGTAAAGCATGGCTGATTGAAGTATCAATTGCTGAAAGATGTAAAAGAAGAAGGAACTGTGGGATCATTTGATGATATTAAAAGTAGAATTGGCTTAATTAGCTGTTTGAATAAAATTTTTAAATATAAGTAAAAGATGATTTTATTCTACACAGAATTTCTGATACCATAAAATTAGATATTTGATGTTTTTTTTATGTACTATCTATGGTACATACACTTTCAAGACATTATATTTTTCTTTATGAAAAATAATAATTAAAGTAATGGTGAACGAGTAAGACCTTCTTTAAGAAGCCTTTATGAAAAAAATCACATTAATTCTGCTCATTCTTTGATTTATTCATTCAACTATATTGAGTGTCCTCCACATGCCTGGAAGTGTTATAGATGCTGAAGTAATACCTGAACACTGTGTATCACACAATATTGTAATTTACATACATTAACTCTTATAATCTACATATTAATAAAAATACTGGATGAGAACATTCTGAGCTGGGATTCAAACTTAGGCAATATGGCTGTAAGCTTTGCTGGTAAGTACTTCTGCATAGCTGTAGTTTTATAGAGATTAGGCCATGATTTTGAGTACTTTTTTAGCTTCTCTTATAATTTCATATATGTCTACATTATTTTCTCAAATATTTTGTCATCTCCCTGAAGAATAGCAGATGAGGTTGTCTTTTGGTTGTTGTGTGTTGCTGGTTTCCTTGTATAACCTGGGAATATTTGATTATACTTCATAGTGAACAAATAAAAATGCTATATTGAAATATCTGTACATTAGAATAATGTGAAATATTTTGTGAGTGTAAAATAAGAAGGAAATCTCTATCAAGGGCTAGAAAAAGATCAAGGGTAAGAATGGGTCATAGAACTAATGAAAGAGCAAAACAATTCTTTGGAAAAATAAATATTATGGTGAGTTACATACGTAAAATATTAGCATGTACATACCATGTAATACTTTTTTATCATACCCAATAGTGATCCAATTTTGCTGAGTAACCATATCTAATTATATGGTTACTAACCATATCTAATAATATCTATTATCTGAGGATAAGAATGAAATTATAATGAAACATGCTTTAAAAAGAATATATTAAGCTTAGAAACTATTGTGTTTAGGATTATTCTATATGCATGTGGGGAAACTGACAGAGACCTTAAAATAAAAATGTGACCACCTGAGTGCACAGGGACAGAACACATCACAGTTTGAGATACTCATTAGTGATTCTTTCTTCACTGTGATGAATGAAATTGATAGTGCAATTATGGGTAGCAGAAATATAGCTGGACAGACAAGACCTGGAATATTACATACCATAATAGTTACTCTGTTTTAGGAAGGAAAGAGACAAAGCTACTTTTGTTAAAAGGCAAATGAAAAAGGTAGTTAGAAAACATAAGACCATAGCATATAAAAATTGGTTAAAAGAACAAAACATTCAGGGGTTATAATAACTAAATTCAAATATTAAGATGACATATATGAGTGTGTGTGTGTGTATACATATATATGTATATAAAAACAAACTACAATGAGGTAGAATTTAATACTATGTAAAAATTCTTAACTGTTCCAATTGCCTGAAATTGTGAGTGGTTGCTTCAAAATAAGAGGGATATTTAATCTTAAAGATATCTAATCTGAATTTAATGACCACTTGTTTGGATGCTGTGAAGAAGATTCAAGCATTAAATGAGTGGCAGAGCCATGAATGAGATCAGTAAGCCTCTTTTTACCAGTGAAGTTCTTTGATAGTTGAGGCATTGAAAATGGAGGGATTTTTCAGTAGGGGATAAACTGGATGAGACAATGGGTAGCAAGTGCTAAAAAATGTTCTTAGTTTAAAGGCATGAATGAGGAAAAGAAACATGTTAAACAGTTGAAGAGAAATATAGAATCAAAATCAGGAAAATGTAGTTCCATAGAAGTCAATGTACAAGAGGATTTTGAGGAAGATATCATGATAAGCCTTCAAGTCTGCAATGAGATCATTCATTCATTTTTTTCTTTTTTCATTTAGCAAAGATTTATTAAACTTTTATGGTATGCAAGAAACTGTGAAGCATTGGGATTTAGTATTAAACCATGTAGATACAGTGCCTGTTCTCTTGCAGTTTTTATTTTAGCCATGGTGGTAAAGATTATACAACTAATTTCACAATTTATTATTTAACAAATTAGTAACATATCATAAAATGCAGAAATTGAAGTTGTTAAGAAAAGCAAGGGGTTATGAAATAATAGAGGGGTACATAACCCAATCTGGTTTGTCCTTTAAGGCTTCTTTGAACATAGAACAATTAAACTAGCTTTGACGTATGGGAGGAAACTAGTTAGGCAACATAAATGGAGGGGAGAGTTCATTAAAGAAACTGAAAAGATCCAGTGTCAGTAGAGTTCAAAGAACAAGAGGAAGAGTGGCTTGAGCGAGGCTGGTAAGATTTGGGATTTTAGCTTTAATAAAAAAAAGTCAGGTTTAAACAAGAGAGTGTAGAAATCAATCTGTATTTGTAACTATCACTCTGGCTGCAGTTTGGGGAATAATGAGGTTAAGAATTAAGAAAGGGAAAAAGGTGAGTGTCGAAAGACCAGCTAAGATACAGTATTTCAGGCAAGAGACTGTGATAATTTGGGCAAGGAATAGAGCAGTAAAAATGGAACAAATGTACTGGCTTTGAGAGATAAATAAGGACTTTCAATTGTGGGAAAAAAAAAACAGGCAAAAAGAAACTGTAGTTGCTGGAAAGAGAAGTGATGACACTGGAAATGAGGCTTCTGGGGAGGCAAAGGGCGATGAGATACAAAGCTTTGAAACATACAGGTAAGAAAAATGGCTGGGTGGTTAGATGCTTTAAAAAAGCTTAATGAATTACAATATATTTTCTTTTCTGTAAACTGCTCTTTTATGTTTGAAAGAGGACAGGG
Source organism: Eulemur rufifrons (assembly GCF_041146395.1). Lineage (NCBI taxonomy): Eukaryota > Metazoa > Chordata > Mammalia > Primates > Lemuridae > Eulemur > Eulemur rufifrons. Next base: position 75,828,746 of record NC_091001.1, on the reverse strand, counting down.
TTTATAAATCTCCCATATGAGCACTGTGCGGGCAAAATGAGGCACACTTACTGCCTTGTTCTCCGTTCTGCACTGGGTCACCAGAGGTTTGCAGGGCAGTGTATGACCTACTGAAAGCCTGGTGCCATTTCTTATAACGTCTGAGTTATCACTATAGGGCTCCTACTCAAACACTAACCTGGAATCACTTTGGGTTTTGCGTCTCAACTCGATTATTCCTTTAAATGATATGGTTCTAGAACCAGTGCTTAGAAAAGGATTGAACACATACTTGTAAAAGGCTAGTGCAGAGAAAGAGGGCAGAGGATACTTGGTGAGAGAAAGATACGTAACAAGGATAATAACATATATAAAGGCATCATCAGTTATACAAACCACAATTTCAGAGATTTTCAGTGACCAAGCCTAGTAGAAAAAGTTTAAAGGGAAATATCAAAAGCTTACTTCACCTCTGGCATTTAAAATTGACCATGAATTAGAAAATAAAATAGATTCAGACAAGGAAACAAATAAAAATATGAAGGAGTTAGACTTCTATATAGTATTTTAAATAATTTTTTATCTTGAAAAAAGGAGAATTTCAACTGAAATTACAGACAAAAATTAATTCTTTATTTTGCCATTGGGTTTTGGATAAAACTATATGACTATACACACCTCTCCCCCCCACAACAAACACAAATACATGAGCGTGAGATATTTACCTGTCTATCCTGGTTCTGATAATAGTCTATATAGCTTTAAGCCTCAGCTACTCCACTTCTCTCCAGAAAGCTATGCCTACACTGGAGGGCTAGCAGCAGCCTAAATATACTTGGTAATGATTATAAACTGCAAATATATATTTCACTACCTCAAGCTGTGTCCACATTACAAACTCCTTAACTGAACCACCAAAATGCCTTTAGCTACTTAAACAGCAGCAAAGATACGGGGGAGAGGTGTGACAAAAAGGGAAGTCAGAGTAGAAAGAGAGAGGTGGTCTCCAAAAATAAAAAAAGGTCAAGGCCTAAAGGAAGAAAGCCAAAACATAAATAATAGGTCTAAGAGCAAAAAAGCTAATAAGCTATAAAAATACAGTTTTAAGGTAATTGGGAAAAGTTAAATAAAAATTTGGCCTACATGGTGTGTGAACTGTTACCTACTTTTGTAGGCTTTTTTTTGTACCACCTCTTTTAAGAGCCCTACAGTATCTTCTATTTTTTCCAAACTCATCTGGGCCAATTTCTTTTTTGTCCAGCTTTAGGGAGTTCTTTGAGTTCCTGCAAACTGTTAAGGTCATTCTTGCATCCCAATCTCTACCAATACCATCTCTTTTTGCTAACTCTCACACATGACACCAAACTCAACCGCACAGCAAGGTCTTCTGCTTATTTCCCAAAGCTGTATGTTACCAGTTACTCCTCTTTCATATTATATTTTTGCTTCCTAGAACTTGCTTCATGTCACAGTTATATATTTGTTTTATGTTTATTTGTAAGAATCTTTCATCTCCACTGAAATTAAAGGTTTCTTAGGTGGGACATTGTGTCTATGTTTTTCTTTGTCATATGACCAGTACCTGGGACAGTGCCTGATTTCCCTAAAGGACCAAAACAAAATTTTAATGAATGAAGAGACACTCATTAAAAACATGTAAACTTTTCCCGTTCACTTTGATTTTGGCTGTGGGCTTGTCATAAATGGCTTTTATAATTTTGAGATATATTCCTGATATGCCAAGCTTGTTGAGGGTTTTTTTCCCCATAAAATATCTTTGCTTTCATTATATTTAAATGTACTCTTGTTTATTTTTACCTGTATTATTGATAACTTATTTTTTCATTTTTTAAAAAATTTTAAAATATGATGGTAGTACAAATGTTTCAGTTATGTGGATTGCTTTTGTACTGCTTGAGTCAAAGTTATAAGTGTGCCCATAACTCATATACTGTAAATTGTACCCATTAGGTATGATTTCAACCAACCCCTTTCCGCCACCTGCATGATTTCCATGGAATTTTACTTCCATTGTGCACATGAGTGCTGATTGGTTTGTTCTAACTTAATAGTGAGTACATGTGGTGTTTGTTTTTCCATTCTTGTGATACTTCACTTAGGAGGATGGTCTCCAGTTACATCCAGATTGTTGAGGGTTTTTATCATTAAAGAGTGCTGGATATTGTTGAATGCTTTTTCTGCATCTATTGAGATGATCACATAATCTTTATTTTTACTTCTGCTTATGTGGCGAATCACATTTATTGATTTGTGTATGTTGAACAATTCTTGCATCTCTGGGGCAAAGCCCACTAGGTCATGGTGGATTATTTTTTTGATGTGCTGTTGAAGTTGGTTTGCTGACATTTTGTTGAGGGTTTTTGCATCTATATTCATCAGGGACATAGGAACTTTGTGTAGAATTAAGTGTTACTCTTGGAATTGATTTCTAGTCTTATTCCACTGTGCTCTGAGAAAATACATGGTATGATTTGGATTTTTTTGAATTTGTAGAGACATGTATTGTGCTCTAAGATATGATCAATCTTTGAGAATGTCCCATGTGCTGATAAGGAGAATGTATATTCAGTAGTTTTAGGGTAGATAGTTCTACAAATGTCTGTTAGTTCCATTTGTTCTAGGGTCCCATTTAAGTCTAGTGTTTCTTTGTTTATTTTCTGCTCAATGACCTGTCCAGCTCTGATAGTGGAGTGTTGAAGTCCTTGGAAATTGCAATGGTGCTATTTATCTCTCTGCTTAGATCTAGTAGAATTTGCTTTATGAATTTGGGAGCTCATTTTTTAGGTGCATATATATTTAGAATTGTTATGTCTTCTTGTTGAATTGCTCCCTCTAACATTATATAATGATCATCTTTGTCTTTATCATAGTTTGAATGATTTAAAGTCAATTTTATCTGATATGACAGTGACTACACCTGCTCTCTTGTGGTTTTCGTTTTTATGGATTATTATTATTATTATTTTTATCCCTTTACCTTTAGTCTGTGAGTCCTTATGGGTTAGATGTGTTTCCTGGAGACAGCAGACTATTGTGTTGTGTTTTTTCATCCATTCAGCCTGCTTATTTCTTTTGAGTGGTGCATTCAAATCGTTAACCTTGAGTGATAGAATTGATATGTGGGATGCTGTTCTATTCATCAAGTTGGGTAGTATACTATTGCTTTCTTTTCACTCTTATGCTATTGTTTTAATGAGTTGTAAGCTTTAGCTTTTGGGTGATTTTACACTGGTGGGTATCTATTGTGCTGATGCATGTATAATACAGTTCTGAGTATTTTCTGTAGGTCAGGTCCAGTTATGACAAATTCCCTTAGTGTTTGCTTGTCTGGAAAAGACTTTATTTCCCATGAAGAACTGGAACAAGATAAGGGTGCCCACTGTCACCACTTCTATTCAACATAGTATTGGAAGTCCTAGTCAGAGCAATCAAACAATAGAAAGAAATAATAAGTATTCCAAATTGGCAAAGAGGAGGGCAAACTCCCACTTTCTGGTGATGATATAATCTTGTATCTAGAAAAGCCCAAATACTCCACCAAGAGATTCCAGGAATTGATAAACAAAATCTCAGGTTACAAAATCAATGTGCATAAATAAGTACCATTTCTATATGCCAATAAGCATCAAGCTGAGAGTCAAATCAAAGACTCAATACCATTCACGATAGCAACAAAGAAAATAAAATACTTAGAAATATACTTAGCCAAGAAGGCGAATGATCTTTACAAGGAGAATTACAAAACACTGAGGAAAGAAATTGCAAATTACACAAACAAATATCATGCTCATGGATTGGTAGAAGCAACATCATTAAAATACCATACTACCCAAAGTGATTGATAGATTCAACAAATCTCCATCAAAATAGCAACGTCTTATTTCACAAATCCGGAAAAAAATAACTCTATGCTTCCTTTAGAACCAAAAAAGACCTCAAATAGCTAAAACAATCTTTATCAAAAAGAACAAATCTGGAGGTATCACATTACCAGACTTCAAACTATACTACAAGGCTAGAGTAACCAAAACAGTATGGTATTGGTACAAAAATAGAGACATAGATCAATGAAGAAGAACAAAAATCCTAAATACAAAACCATCTAAGTGATCTTCACCAAAGCAGACAACAATATACAATGGGGAAAATAAGCCCTATTCAATAAATGGTGCTGGGAAAATTGGATAGCCACATTCAGAAGAATAAAACAGAACCCCTATCTCTTACCACTCACAAAAATTAATTCAAGATGGATAAAAGACTTAAATGTAAGGCATGAAACCATAAAAATTATAGAAGAAAATGCAGGAAAAAGCTCTTGTAGATATCAGCTCAGGCAAAGAATTTATGACTAAGACCCATAGGCAATTACAGCAACAACAAAAATAAATAAATGGCACTTGATTACATTAAAAAGCTTCTGCAGAGCAAAGAACATAACCAACAGAGCAAATAGGCAACCTACAGAATAAGAGAAAATATTCACAAAATATACACCAGATAAAAGGCTGATATTCAGAATCTACAACAATTGAAACAAATCAGAAAGAAAAAGCAAACAACCGCATTAAAATATATGAACAGAAACTTTTCAAAAGGAGAAGACAAATAGCCAACAAACATACGAACAAAAATGCTCAATGTCCCTAAACATTAGGGAAATGCAAATTAAAAATACAATGAGATATTGCCTTACCCCTGTCAGAATGGCCATTATTAAAAAGTCCATAAACACTAGATGCTGTCATGGGTGCAGAGAGTAAGGAGTGCTTATACACTGTTGGCAGAACTGCAAACTAGTAACTTCTATGGGAAGCAGTATGGAGCTTCCTCAAAGAACTAAAAGTAGACCTACTATTTGATCCAACAATCCTAACACTGGGTATCTACTCAAAGGAAAAGAAGTAATTTTATCATAAAGACACCTGCACTCTAATATTTATTGCAGCACAATTCACAATAGCAAAGATGTGGAATCAACTTAAGTGCTCATCAGTTCATGACTGGATTATCAAAATATGGTATATATATATATACTATAGAGTACTGCTCAGCTATAAAAGAAAATGAATTAATATCTTTTGCAGAAATTTGTATGGAACTGCAGACTATTATCCTAGGTGAAGTATCTCAATAATGGAAAAATGAACACCACGTGTACTGTCTAGTAAGTTGGAACTAACCAATGGACACATATGGGCACAGAGGGAAGTAAAAGTCACTGGAAGTCAAGAACAGGGAAAGGGGTGGAGGGGAGGGGCAAAAACCTATCTAATGGATACAATGAACACTATTCAGGTGATGGGCACACAAATAGTCCTGATCCAAGCATAATAAAATCTGTCCATGTTACAAAAACCTTTGCACCCTCTTAATACTTTGAAATAAAAAAAGAAAAAGAAGAAAGAGAAACAAAATCTTTCAAGGTAAACAAAACAAGACAAAACAAAACATCCCACACCTAAAACTAATGTGAAGGACACATGATTAATACAAAATGTTTTTGCAGATCAACTCAGTTTTTACCTCTTGTACTTTACTATACAGTGTTCCTTTCCTTGTCTGGAGATGGTACATTCTGAGACCCCCAGTAGATTCCTGAAATTGTTAATAGGACTGAACGCTGTCCATACTGTGCACAGATTTCTTTTTCTTTCTTCACAATTTCAAGGATAAAATAATCATTCTTACCACAGATCTTAGCAACATCAGCATAGGACTTTTTTCTTATTAAGTTGAGAACTTTCACCTTTTTATTTAAAGAAAGCACTTTATGAATTCTCTTTGGCATGTCTGAATTGCCAGAATCACAACTCTCATGCTCTGGGGTTATTATTGAGTAAAATAAGAGTTGTTGGAACACAGGCACTCTGAAGCTGCAACAGCCCAGAGTAGCTGGCTACTAAGTGAATAAAGGGAGGGTAGCATATACAACATGGATACCCTGGAAAAAGGGGTGATTCACTTCCTGGGGATGGAGAGAGATGAGGTGAGATTTCATCACAGTATTCAGAATGGTGAATGATTAAGAACTTATAAATCGTTTATTTCTGGAATTTTCCATTTAATATTTTTTGGACTGCAGTGACTGCAAGTAACTGAAACTATGAAAACAAAAACCACAGATAAGAAGGAACTACTGTACTGCAAATATTATGTTGGCGTAATCCTAAAAAACAGTCAGGTCTGGTAGTATGTGGAAATATCTTTCTTAATTTGATTGTTGACTAAGTTTTAATATAAAGGTTCAATAATAAATGCTATAATATAATTTTTTGGAGATGCAAACATTGGATATTCAATTTTGATCACATGCAAATTTCTTCCTTTTCTGCTTCTTTACAGACTGAGAACTAATAACAAATTATGTGGCAAAAGTTATTTGCAAACATACATATCCAGACTTGCCACAAATTTAAGTAAATAGAAATGAAAGAGACTTCTTATCTCCAGTAAGAAATGGATTGAAAACTCTCACAAACCCTCTTTATTTTCCTTTCATTAAATAGGTTTTTGTGAATGTGGCTTCAGCTGGGGCAAAGAATAATTCCTCGTTTCACAAGATTTGGAACGACTTGGCAGAGATTTTTGTCATGGTGAGTGGGAAGATGCTACTTTTTCTATTTTCAAAAATGCTGATTTACAGTATTTTCTCTGGGAGTCACCTGGTGAGACACTTAGAGAAAGATGTGGGTAAAAGTACAGAGTGCCCTGCAAAAATATAACTGTGTCATAAAGGAGAGAAGTGAAAATGAGATGGGAGAAGAGCCCCTATCCTGTGAATTATTTGTTGCACTCTTTGAAACTACCTGATTGTCATAAGAAGGAGGAATCTCAGAAGCTCTCAGGAAGTCTTTATTATACAAAGACACATTCATCTAAGCTTCCTAGACAAAAGGAAAAAAAAAAACACACACTCCAGGAAAGTTCCACATAGTATATTAAATGGTAGTTAGTTAAGTAATTTCAATGAGACCTATTTGTCTTCACAGCCCAAATGATCTAATTAGAACTTCTAGACATTTTGACTACTTAGAAAAAATTATATTTCCTTTTTATTGTTATGAGGAAACTATGGAATAAATGTCCAGGGTGGAGAAGAACTCCCTTCTGATGTATTTATTCTTATATATAACCATGTATTCATTTATTTAAGTTATTAATGTATAATTTTCATAAAATAAAATTTACTCATTTTAAATTTATAAGTTACTAAATTTTGGCAAGTGTACATAGTTGTCTAACAACCACCACAATGATGATATAGAACAGTTCCATTATTTTACCTGTCATATAGGAAAATTCAATATTTTCCTTGGCCATTGGCAATGAATTCCCTCCAATTACCCTAACCCTAGGTAACTACTAATTTGTTTCCTGCCACAGTAATATTGCCACTCTAGAATTTCATATAAATGAAATTATACAGTATATAGTAATGTGTTTTAAATTATTTCACTTTGTGTAATATTTTTTGATGTTTATCTATGTTGTAGCATTTATTAGTCATTTCTTCTTTTTTATTTTATTGCTGGTTAGTATTCCTGTGTTGGGGTGTGTGTATGTGTGTGTGTGTGTGTGTGTATGGGTGTGTGTTCACCAATTTTTTTACCCATTCACCAGTTGATGAATGTGGTTATCCCTAATTTGGGACAATCGTGAATAAACCTGCTAAGAACAATCATTTAAACACCTATTTGTGGCCATATGCTTTCTTTTCTCTTTTGGTAGTTTCTAAGAGTGGAATGCCTGGATCATATTTTAAATTTACATAACTTTAAAATACAACTATACTGTTTTACAAAATGGCTGTACTCTTTTATATTCTCACTAGTGATGCTGGCTTCATAAAATGAGATAGGAAGTATTTCCTTTTTCTGTTTTCTGTGAGAAATTTTGTAGAATTGAAATTGTTTCTTTCTTAAATAGATATGCTAGTGAAAGCATCTAGGCCTAGAGCTTTTTTTTTTTTTTCATTGGGAGGGATTTTAATGACACATTCAATTACTTGTATAGGTTATATCTATCCATACATAGATTTTATGTAATATATATTATATATAATGCAAATAATCTCTGTGCAAATAGCCATATATGTGTGTGTGTATGTATTCTTTTTTCTTTCTCTCTCACTATCCAGGTATTACATTTCTTCTTCAGAGTTTTGATAGTTTACATATTTTAAGGAATTGAATTTTATTTATGTGGTTGAATGTGTAAATATGGGGTTTTCATAATATTTTTTACTATAGTTTTATATCTGTGAGATTAGTTGTGATGTTCTTTTTTTAGTCCTAATTTAGTAATTTGTTCTTTGTTCCCTCTACCCACTTAGGCAGTCTGTCAGGAAGTTTATAATTTTTATTAATTTTTTTAAATGAAAATACTTTTGAACTGATTATCTTCTTTGTTGTTATTTTCAATTTCATCAGTCCCTGCTCTAAACTTTATTGTGTATTTCTTTTTGCTTCCTTTGGATTTAAGTTGCTTTTTAGTGTCTAAAGTGGAAACTTTGGTTGCTGACTTTAGATCTTTCATTTTCTTTTCTAATATAAGCATTTAATGCTATAATTTTCTCTCCAAGCACTATTTTAACTCCATCCCACCAATTTGATAACTTGTATTTCCAGTTTTACTCATTTCATAATATTTTTAGATTTCTATTGATTCTTATACTTTGACTTATGTGTTATATAGAAATAGATTAATTTCCAAATATTTAGTGATTCCTAGATATTTTGTTATTGACATTTAGGTTGTTTCCATTATAACTTGAGGATATATTCTGAATTTTCTACTCTTATAAATTTGTTAAGATTTTGTTTGTTGACCCATAATATGTTCTGTCTTTGTTCATATTTTATTTGTACTTCAGAAGAATGCGTATTCTTCTGCTGTTGGTCAAAGTGTTCTATAAATGTAAATCAGGACAAGTTGATTGATTATTTTGTTCTGGTCATCTATATTTGATTTTTTTGCCTAATTGTTTTATCAATTATTTGAGAAAAAGGTGGTGATTTCTTCTAATATGATTGTGAATTTGTCTATGTCTCTTTTCAGATCAATCAGTTTTTGTCTCATGTATTTTTAAGTTCTGTTAGGTTTGTGTGCATTTAGAAGTTTTCCGTCTTCTTGGAAAACTTCCTTATATCCCTCTCTATCCTTGACTATTTCCCTTATTCTGAAATCTACTTTGTCTGATATTAATATAGCTACTTCATCTTTCTTATGGTTAGTGACTACACGGTGTGTCTTTTTTCATCATTTAATTAAAAAAAATATTTGGAATGATTTTAGATTTATTGTGAGTTGCAAAGATAATTCCACTGACGTCAATATTTTACATTACCATGGTTTATTTCTAAAATCTTAGATACCAACATTTATTAGTTTTCTAGTAGTGTTATTGCTCTGTCCCAGGATCCAATCTAGGAGAACACATTTATTTAGTCACCATTTCTTCTTAGTCTCTTCTGTCTGTTACCATTTCTGTCTTTCCTTGTTCCCTATGTCCTTGCCAGTCTTAAGGAGTCCAGCCCAGGTATGTATGAAATTACTCTTAATTTGGAATTGTTTGATGTTTTCCTCATTACTAGACTGGTATTATGGTCTCAGGAAAGAAAGCTGTATATGTGAACTGCCCTTCTCACCCCTTCATGAGAGAGTACATGATATAAACATGACATTACTGCTGATGCTAACCTTGATCATGTGGTTAAGGTAGTGCTTAATATGTTTCTCCACTATAAAGTTACCCTTTTCTACATTCCTTATTCTATTCATTAGAAACAAGTCACTACATGCAGCCCATGCTCAACGTTGGGGCAGGGTATGGGTTAAACTAAACTTCTAGGAGGAGTAACATCTATATATCTTAAGTGAAATTTTGTGATGATGATCTATCCTCTCTTCCACAGTCGTTTGTCTATCTACTAATTTATCTACTCATCCATTTAATCATTTATTTATAAGTGTATGAATATTTATTTTACACTTTGTTGTAATCCAATAGCATATTATTTATCTTTTTCCTGAAATTGTTCCAACTTTGGACACTAGGAAGTTCTTCAGGTCTTGCTTTTACCTCTCTTAACATCTCCACTTAAATGTGTAATAAGTATCTTAAGCTCAATATATCCAGAAACAAATAATCTGCTTTTCCTTTACAACCTGCTTTTATTATTTCTCATTTCCAAAAATGGCAACCCTATTTTTCCACTTATATAGAGTAAAATCTGTCATGTTATCTTTCTTTCTCCCTTCTTTCTCTTATATCTCATACATCCATTTTTAAATCTGTTAGCTCAATTCTCAATAGATAAGAAAAATTCAATCTCTTTTGTTCCCTGCCAAGATCACTTCTTTTCTGAATTATTGTAATAACCTCTTAACTACTTTCTCAGTGCCCATTCTTTGGCTTCTATACATTCATTTTTGACATGGCAACCAGAGTGGTTCTTTTGGAAGACAAGTCAGATTGTTGTTCTCCCCCTCAAAACCATTCAAAGGCTAAGCATTTCATACTAAATAAGAGCCAGAATACTTACAATCACCTATGAAACCTCGATGATCAGGCCTCCTCAGTGTCTTTCTAATTTTATATCCTTATAATGTTGTATCATAATATCATTAGATTCTCCTTTTTCTCTATAGTTTAGCCATATTGGCTTTTACACTTTTCAAAGATGTCCAACACTGTGCACATTCAGAACCTTTGCGCTTGATTTTGCTTTTGCCTAAATTAGTTTTCTCCCAAACAGCTGTCTGAATTTCTCCTTCCTTTATCAGTGAAGTCTTTCTTAATGAATCTTATAAACTAGCAACACCTTCTCCCACAATATTTTATGCCCTCCACTGTGTTTTAGGTTACTGATAACTCTGCTTGATATAGTATATATTTATTTGTTTATTGTCTATTCTTCCATTAGGGTATAAGCTTCAAGATGTCCAAGAAATTATCTGTCCTATTTACTACTGTATCCTCCACGCCTAGAAGTATACCAAACACATAATAGGCACTAAAGCAGTAGCATGTATGCTGGATGAATAAATAAATTTCAGCCATTTTACTGTTCCCCAGAATGTTTTTCCATGGACAGCTCTTTATAATACAGTGGCTTTTTGACTAGAGGCTGGATCTAGAATCCTCCAGTTATTTATAAAGAGAAGATATTTTAATCCTCTTTTCATATATTACCTAAAAGTCATCTTCACGCAGTCACTGAGTAACACAAATAATAGTATATTAGTCTGCCAATAACATAACCTTAATAGGTTATAATCCACTAAGTTTACACAGGAATTGTATATTTGTATATATTTTTAATGGTTAATAGTTGCTTTATAGACAACAAAATATTTGCACCAATAGAATCACAACTTGGAAAGATGTTTCTAGAGATTAAATCACTATTGCGGAAGGAAATGAGACTAACAGTGGTTTCACTATCTAACAATTGTGTCTAAGATCATTGGCAATCTAGGGCCATAGCTAATGAAGCCAAAATATGTGGTAAGCTTGACATTTAAAAAAAATTTTTAAATCTTATCAATTTTATTTATTTTTTGTTGTTGTTATAAATTACATTTTATTTTATAGGTAAGGCTGTGCAGAAAAGGAAAGAGACAATTTTAGTTTTGATTTACAGCCAAAAGAGAAATCAGGTCATTAGCTAGCTTCTCGATCTCCATGCCACGAACATACTCTTCAATTCAAATAAAAGAGCTCTTTTGTAACACCTTGTGTTCCATCCATCTCTTCAAACATGTGAAATTAGCAGGTCAAGTAAAACTTCTAATTAAACACACAGGTTAAATACATAGATCTGGAGTTTGGATTTAAAAGCTAAAACTGCCTTAGAGTCACAAAGCTTATAGAATTACAAATTTAAGGCAAGCACATTTAAAATGTATAGGGCATACACACAGTTCTATCCAGCAGTGGCAGCCGACTATGACCCTATTCAACCTAAAATGCATGCATCAAGGAATTACACCAGAAACATACCCAGGAAAAATTTTCACTGGCTAATGATGGAAGATGTGTAACCCAGAGAGCATTTAACATTTATATTTCAACACAACAACTATATCCCAATATTTAGACTTTCAAGTTGTGTTTATGGAAATAGAAAGCATTTCCAGAGTTCACAAGGCTCTTGAAACCAGCTGCAAATAATCCCCTCAGGAAATTCTCTATTACTGCCTAAAGCATCAGCAATGAATTCAGTTCAGTCCCACTCAAACACTGTGATTATCTACTATAAGGAACACCAAATTATTACTTGCAAATACTATGATTTCTTCAACTGTTGTTAGGTCTGGACCAGGACTATTCCCTGCAGAGCCCTCAGGTACACTGGGTCAATTCTCATTCCAGACTCTAGTAGCCAAAAAAAAAAAAAAAAAAAGAATTACCAAACCTTGGTTTATTATGTAACAATGAATTTTCATTCACTTTTTTCACAGATACCATAAAATTATCAACCAATCATTTTGTAGCTAAACAAACTCAAAAATCAGAAATACTGAAAAATATAGGTGGAAGGAGAGTAGTCTGTCTCAAAACTTTTCTAGCATAACAGAGATTAAAGATAAGTAAAAATATGGATGTACACTGGAGGGAATAGAAGGGCTTGATTTGCAAATGGCTTTCCAACTTGTTCTCTCTGTAATCTTAAAAAGCAAGATGGAATTCATCACAAAAGACTTTAAATATACAGTGGTTTTCTTTGAGACATTACAAAACTTGTTAACAGGAAATTTAAAAAATTCAAATACTGCTGTGGTTTGGATATGGTTTGTTTATCCCCACTAAATCTCGTGTTGACATTTGATTCCCAATATTAGGAGGTGGGGCCTAATGGGAATTGTTGGGGTTATGGGGGCAGATTTCTCATGAATGGCAAGGTGCTGTTCTCACAGTAGTGCATGAGTTATTGCTCTGGCAAAATGGGATTGGTTCTCTCAGGAATGGATTAATTCCTTAGAGAATAGATTGTTATAAAGCCCAAATACCCCTTGGGTTTGGTATCTCTTAGCACATGCCTGCTTCCCCTTTGACCTTCTTTATCTCGTTTTGACACAGCAAAAATGTTCAACCCAGAAGCCAAGCTGATGCTGGTGTCATGCCAGCAGAACCATGAGCCAAATAAACCTCTTTTCTTTGTAAATTATGCAGCCTAAAGTATTCCTTTATAGCCATATGAAATGGACTAAGACAAACATCAACATATATTTTAAACTCTTTGAAGAACTGCTTCTTACTTAGCTTAAATTTTTTCCATCTTTTCCCAACATCCTCAATTAACTTTCTGTCTGCTGGATTACTTCTGTGAGTATTCAAATAGTAGATCTCAAAAGAACAAAAACTATCCTTCCAAAACTCCTCCCTTATTTCTTCCAGCAACCATCCCATCTCCTTGTTCTTTTTGCAATAAAACTCCTCACAGAGTTTTCTCTACTCGCTCTATTTTCCAACCTCCAATTATCTCTTCAGCCTACTCGTCCTAGTCCTCTGTCTCTACCACTTCCCTGAAACTATTCTTTTCAAAGCTATCAATGACAATGGAAACTATTCTCAAATTCTCCTTTCCCATCAAGTCATTTGAAAATCCTGTGGACTCTAATTTCAGCGCATATCTCATGTTCCTCCAATTTTCTCCATCTGTACTACAACCACTCTAGTCAAAATCATAATTAATAATTTTTCCTTGAAATCTTACCAGTCTCTGCTTTGATCTTCCTTCTTCAATTCTTCTTTATAATCTTCAGAGAGCAGCCAGGTTAAAATATTAATTAAATTATATCCCATCTCTGCTTATAAAACTTCAGTGGCTTTATTTTACACTTAAAATCTAAATTCCCTATTATGTCCTATAGATCCCTATAGGATCTCTTCCCTGTCTACCTCTGGTCTGTTTTTATATCAAGAATGTCTTCCGTTTACTGTGCTCTAGCCACAGAAGCCTCTTTTTTTTCCTTAGGCCTTTGAACTCATTAACCTGCATATGCCTCATTCCCTAAAGCAAGAGACAAGACTAAGGTGATTGTCCCGTTGCCTTATCTGAAGGACCTAGCTAGAACTGTATACATTAAAAAAAAAATTGCACTGGAAGAGGAAATATAAATAAAGATGTAAATATGTTTGTAATTATGCAACCATTTTAGTTGCCTAGAGTTTAAAAAAATAATACTTTAACCCAATGGACTCTATTTTACATAGGGATTTAAGACTGGGATAGCAGGTTGGGGAGGAGAAATTTCAACAAAAATCCATAACCCAACATCAGCATTGCCATATGATAGAGAAATATCTTCCCTTACCTAGGACTTATAGAAGGGCCCTTCAGACACTTCTATCAGATTTCTTCTTTCCCCTTTTCCTGCTTTCTTCCCATTGGGGATGGCTATACAGTCTTCACACTCTCTGAGCTTTCTAATGCCAATCTATCCCTAACCCATACCTGTGTACACTCTGGAAAGTGTGATATAACAATCTTTATTTTGACTGAGACTCACTCACATGGGCCTTTTACTTTTACCATGTATTTAAATTCTAAAAATGTTTGATATTTCATTCTGATATCATATGTTTTACTATATAATTAAAGCAGTTTTAGAAAATACTTCAAAAAATGTAAAGGAATTGAGCCAAACAGCAGACAAACAGAAGAATATGATAAGACCATTCTTTAATTCTTAAATCTGAAATTGTCCTCTGGCATGTCTGGCCCTGATTGCCAAATGCTTTTTATTTCCCATTAATTTTATGGTGAGAATCTTACTTTATGCCTCTCTCCTAATTTTTTTGCACTATCTTTAAATCCTTCCTTTTATTGTTATTCCCTCTGTACTATGGTTTGCATGTTTATGTCCCTCAAAAATTTGTGTTGAAACTTAATCCCCAATGTAGTGGTACTAAGAAGTGGAGCCCACTGGGCCTTATAAAAGAGTTTTCAGAGAGCTTCCTGGTCCTTCGATCTCTTCTGCTATATGAGGATTAAACCTTCATCACTTTTGCTCTTCTACTCTTTCACCATGTGAAGAAACAGTGACAGAGTGCTATCTTGAAGCAAGAGCAAACCCCACCAGACACCAAATTGGCTGATGCCTTGATTTTGGACTTTCTAGCCTCCAGAATTGTGGGAAATAAACTTCTATTATTTATAAATTACCTGGTTTAAAATATTTTGTTATAGCAGCATTAATGGACTGAAACACTCTGCTATGGTCTTATTTCAAACCTTAACCAAATCCTACTAGACTTATAGCAATATCTTATATAGCAAATCTTCCCTTGCTCTATTCTATTTTTTACATTGTGGTCAGGTAACCTTTTCAAAAGAGGACTATGTGATAGGCACTTAGTAAATATGTAGTGTTCACAAAGTCAGGTCACTAAACAACTCATAATCCTTTAATGTCCTCCAATCACTTTCAGGTTCAAATGTATATATAGTATTTTAGATCCATTCATGGGCCATTTTGTCCTGACCAACCTCAACAGTTTCTTCTCCTGACATTCCTCAAATACTTTAAGCTTTAGACCAAGAAAACTGGTTTCCAACAGGAGCCAAATCTTCCATGTCACTATGTCAAATACATGAGTGAATAAATTCTTTAGAAAAGGTCATTAGGAAGGAATAAAATCAGAAGACAGTAACAAAGCATGTAGCAAGAATCTATCTTCCTCACAAAGACAAATCAGAATGAACTTCCCAGAGATGAAACATTTTAAAGGAAATAAATCACTGACTAAGACACACGACTTCTAGTAATCAGATTTCCATGTGTCATAATATGAAATGAATTGACATGTTATCTGCTCTATCAGAATGATTTGACAGTGAAGATTTAAATAATCTAAATATACATGGATTACCCTGGATAAACATCATCACAATAATTCAGTTAGAATGTCTGAATTGTTCTTGCTCATAACACTTCTGACACCAAATATATGTTTTTTTCCCACATCAACAAACAATTCTCCATCTCTCTGGGGACCATGTAGATGTCCTACAATTCAATTCAACTCTAACACTGCCCAAAGTTAGCATTAAACTCTACAGGTTTAAGGGCTCTGACCCAAAACACTTCTCTCACTTCAGATGCAGGTCTATCCAGGGTACGCACACTTATGTCTGATTTGGCTACAAAGTTATGGTCCCCATAAACAACTCCCCCTTCATGTTGATAATTTTCTTTAATGGCTCATAGAACTCAGAAAACAATGTACTTACTATCACCAGTTTATAATAAAGGGTACAAATGAATTGCCAAATGAAGATATATACAGGACAAGGTCCAGAAGTGTCCCAAGCACAGGATCTTCTTCTCTGTGGATCTGGAGTACCCCAACCTCCCAGTATATAGATATTTTCACCACCATTATAGCTCACTGAACCCTGTTGGCTAAAGGTGGTTATGAGATTTCATTATATAGGCATGACTGTTTACATCACTGGCCATTGGGATTAACTCAGTCTCTAGCCTCTCTTCCCCAGAGGTCTGGGGTGGACCTGAAAATTCCAATCCTCTAATCACAGATTTGTTCCTCTGGCAACCAGACCCCATCCTGAAGTTATCTAGGGGCCAACCAAGAGTCACCTCATTAGTATGACAGGTATGGTTGAAATGGTCTTACAATGAATTACAAAAAATACTCGTCTTAGCCCTACCACTTAGGAAATTTGAGGGTTTTAGGTAACCCTATGCCAGAAACTGGAGATGAAGACCACATATATATTTCTTATTATATTACAATATCACAGTTGCTGCAAATGTATAATCAAGATGTTAGACCTAATGGTATTATAGACTTAGAGAAAACAATGCTGACCATTATAAATGATAAAACATTGGGGAAAAAACTCTATAGACTTATAATGCCTTTACTCCAGAGATTTGAAGTGACTTCATTGCTCTTTCTCTGATTAATTAGCTTTTGTAATATAGCAAACATGTTGATGCAATTAAAACTCAAATTTATATCACTGGTATCAAGTATTAATATATAGACATATATGTATATAGAATTACAAAAATATTTTCCAACTAACTACACAGCCCAAGAGTAGAGATGATGATAGATGACTCACTAAATGATTAAACTTTCATCATCTAAAATCATTAAGCAAAAGGAAAGGGAATACTTAATTAAGTATATATTATATGTAAGTAATTTGAAATACTTTTATCATTTTATCCTGACATTAAACCTGTAATATAGGTATTATCACCACCATTTCACAGAGGAAGATATTGAGACTAATGGTGTTTAAATAACGTTTCAAGGAAACATGGATGGTGTGCAGGAGAAATTGGACTCAAGCCCAGAATTATTATTCCTAATCTCAAAATGCAGATAATAATAAATATCTTAAGAGTTTCTGTGATTCTTAAATGAGATAGGTATTAAAACTGTCCATCGCAAGATTCAGTGCACATTATATATTAAGAGGAAAGAATCTTTTTTTCTTGTTACAAGAATATCACAATATGCCACGTGTTTGAACAGCTTTAAAACAATAATCTTGACAAATGTTATACATATTACAGACTCTTACTTAAATTCTCTAACCTTAGGGTTATACATTTCAAGGCCTCCTGGAGCCAGGTCAATAACAGTAACTTATTGGTAGAGCTGATAGGGCTTCAGGAGAATTGGAAAGTGCGTGCCACAGGTATAGGTATTTAATAAAAATAAAACAAAACACCCCAGCTGTTCAAGCAAAAAAACATTCACTGATGTAACTAAGCCTGAGGGCCAACAGTTTGTGAACTTGACCCATTTGCTATGGGAAAAGAGAGACCACTGTTGGCTTGGCTTAGAACCCAGAATCAGGGAGTTGACATTATATCTCAGTCTCCTTCAACCTGAAAGTTAACCTTGTCTACTGCAGACAAACATCCACAAAAGTGCCTATAACCTCTGGCATGTAGCTGTAGTGATATTTTCCTTGTTTCTAAGTGCTAAACACCCCTCAAGCAAGACTGATATACCAACATCTAACTTAGGACCAGGACTTATGTCTTCTAGTTGAGAACCAATAGTTTCTCTCCTTTGAAAATGTTAACTGAACAGAGATTGTCTTTGGCCTTTTTTAAACAAGCAGAATGATATTGCAGAGTCTGGACTTGAGTTGTAAGTACATTCCAAATTCACAAGAAAGCAGAATATATGGAAGAGCAAGAACTACAAATAAGTAGCAGGAGCTGACTGGGGGAGAAATGAGCAGAGTGTGAAGACTCACAGAGGAAGGAGAAATGAGAGATCATGTATCCTCTCAGAGTTACAGAAATAGCTCTGGCTCCAACCTTCCTTTCTGTGTCTGATTTCCTTGAAGTCCAGCTGTACAGTAGCACCAATATTACATTTCCATGAAATGTTCATGACTTTACGATATACCACCTATTTGATGTGAATGTATTTTAGTGTGTTTTTAGATTTTAGAACTTAAGGAAACTTGGTAAAAATAAACATCATAAATTCTTCCATTAGATACATTTTTTTTGATTCTTACTTTACAACATGTGCAAATTTTCTCTTCTTTAGAAATTTGCCTCGTATGTTTGTGTGAGTGTATACATATATACACACACATACATATATACATGCACATACATATATACACACACACATACATATACACACACACACACACACACACACACACTTAGAATATCCTGCCATTTATAAACTTCCTAAATTCCTATGTAATCCTGAGACAAGAAACTGGGGGTTGATAGGTAGGATGCTAAGATCTAATATTACTTCTGAAGAGCCAAGGGTCTCTAGAGATATCTAATTATGTTATTTTTTTATAGATATTCCCCAATTTTTTTCTAAAAGCACTGGCATCGAGCAAGGTAATTTCATAGAAGTTTTGTTGCAACATTGCTGGCATTATGAATTTTTAACAATTACATGAGAATATTAACATATAACAAAGCCCCAATAAAAGAGTACTTCTGATGGCTTTTTGGTGTGGTAACAATAACAAGGAAGAGAAAGATATAGTTTGGGTACTCCTGGAAGAGTATTTTTAAAGAGGATGGCATGCTAGAGTAAAACAAACAAACAAACAAATAAAAAAAAATCCAGATCCTAATATTGGCCTTGAGGTTACTTAGTTTGATATTTTGGAAAAGACACATACCCTCTTTGCTTTATACATTGGTGACATTTTTTGAAATATAAGAATTAATTTAACAAATGCGTATATTTGCTATATATTTAAACTGGTCTAAGTTGTGTGATACAGAGGTGAATTTAAAATATTCATTAATCTTAGAGATATGTTATTGTAAAAGGGGAGATTTGAGAATAAAGACTATCAATGTACATTGATTTAATCAACCAATTAATCAATCTGCAAGTACAAATCAAAAGCCTATTATGTAACATGCACATAGGTTCAGTGTTCCCTCATGAAGGCTGCAATTTAGGGGAAAAAACATATATTAAACAAATAATACCAAAACAAGTATCTACTTTTAAGTTGTCTCAAATATATGAAAATAAAGCACAATGTATATGAGAAGATATAAAAAAAAGCATTCACTACTGGATCAAAGACGATCTTAGGATAAGTTGAAGTCAAGCTGAGACTTGAAGGATGGATTGGTTTAGCCAGAAGGAGAGTGGGGATAGAGAGTATCTTCCAGGTTGAAGAGAGAGCATATAAAAAACCCCTAAGCTGGTAATGAACTTGATTTGTTAAAAGAATTGATAGGAGAAAAATCTGGAAGATTATGGTACATCACAAAAATATGATAATAAAGGTTAGAGGAATAGGTAAGGACAAAATCACTAGAGGCCTTGTAGGGCATTATAAAGTATTTGGGCAGCATTCTCTGAGCTAGGGGATACAATTCAACAGTTTTAAATCAGATATGATCCAAATTCTATTTTATATCTTTCTCCCATGTATTTCTCTACACATATATATGTGCATTATATATTAATATGTATAATGTATATATTATACATGTAATATGTATAATGTATACATCATACTTGTATATATAATATTTACATATATACACACATAGATGTATTTCTAGCTGATGTACAATAAATGCAGGAGAGGGGAATGAGTGGATAGTAGGTTATTGTGAAATTCTGTGACTGAAAAGATGTAGACAAGACAAACTGAAAGCCAAATGGTAAAACTGGATTGTCTTATCCTATATTTTGTAAATAGAAACAGGTGAAAGGGGATGCATCGACTGTACTACATTATACTGCATTATAGTCAAGAATGGCTATAAGTTTGGCTTTAAGAAGGGTCGTTATAGGTAATATATATGGGTTGAGAAACCAATGTGGGGTGTGTGTGTGTGTGTGTGTGTGTATAGCAGAAGAGCATGAATTTATGTTTAGATTTGCCATATTGAGAAATGATCCTTTGAGAAATGATCCCAATGACATAACTATATAGATAGTTATATAGATGAATTCAATGTTCAGAAGAAAGGTCATATGAGGAAGCATAAATTTGGCAGGATCAGCTAGATAGCATTTAATGCCATAATCGTGGATGGGTCAACCTAGGAGACACAACCAATGTAGACTGGTGGTCAAAAACCATTGCAGTAAATTAGAATCAGGAAGCTTTTAAAAATACGGTTATTGACTCCAACAGTTGAGAGCAGAACTCCTGATGACAATAACTCAAATTTTCTTGAGAGAGTGAGAAGCTGAATGGTTCTGAGAGACCCTGGGGCTGGGGGGAAACACTGGAGTTAAGAGCCTGTCAAAAGAAGAAAGGAAGCAAATAAGTTTCCTAGGCTTTGATATATAAGGACAAAATTGTTCTCCAGGCGTGAGAAAGAGAACTGTTCTCTGAGGGATGAAAGCCCAGTTTTGAATCATCCCAGCTATTAATTAGATTCTGGCAATCCAGGATGGCTTGTTTATAGCCACATGCAGGAAGCAAATCTATATCCTATCTGGAGTAAAATGATATCATTCTTCTCTTCAAGTAACTTATATTTAAAAAAATAATGTTCACACATCAATCATAAATATTCTTATGCACAAATGACCAAAATATCAAATTTAAAATCAAAAGAAAGATAGAAAATAAACAGAATGACAGGATATCTAGATAATAGACATATTAGACATGGACTTTAAAACTATGTTTAATAAATTTGGGACAAGTATGGACACAGGGTTTGACATATAGGACATATCTAGCCCCTGGCTTGTTTTTATAAGGCATTTGGGCCGAACATGTTTCTTCAATATATAAAAGATTATCAAAAACAAACAAACAACAATGAAAATAACACACACAAAAGTATGGAACAGGGTCCTTATGGTGGAGGTCACTACTAATCTATCTATGGATATCCCTTTTTGACTCATCCAGGGATAATAAATGATCACTGGTTACATACCTTTCTGATTTATTTTTTTTTGTTTGAATAATTTAGTACACTCAAACTAACATCAGAATTATTCTATTTCTTAAGGTTACTTTGAATATGTCTGGTCTAATTTATTATAGGTTAATTTTATATTTTAACTCACAGAGAGTATTTATATTTCTCTCATTTCTAACGTTTTGATAACCTTACACATATAAACTGATGCTAGGGAAAAAAAACATTGTTCTTCTTAAGTAAAATAACTAAAATGATATCAACCATAGAGGTATGTGGGTTATTCAAACTTGTTTCAGTTGATTATGGTTGGTCTAAAATAAATCAAATGAAAATGTTAACCACTGCTACTTCAAACTACCTAGTGAACAATGATATGTTTTCACACCATTTGCAGGTTTGTAAGGACTGACTGACAGGCAGTGTAAAAGGCATAAATGGTTCTCTTTGACACATCATAAAAACTGACAATCAGAAAGCAAGCCGTTAAGGTTTATGGGTGAAGTAGCAGTATACAAATCTATAGATAAATTTTTAAAGTACTCAAAAATCTGAACACAATCAAGAGATTCTGGGCCAAAGAATTAAGGAGAATCTAGATAATTTTAATTCATTAAAAGAAAAATGTGACAGCAGCCTTATCTAGACTAGAAGTTTGTTTTGTTGTCTTGGATGGAAAGAATGTTCTTGTGAATATCAAAGTTCTACAGCACTCAAGAAATTTTTAATAGCAGATAATACATGTGGCACATTGGTATGATTAAATAGGTGGGAAGAAGTAAATGAATGGCATTGGAACATTGTGAATTTAAGGTTTTCTATTCTAGGAACCCTGGGAGAATGTTCTGTTTATATTCCTGACTGAGGTACTTGCTGATTACTAAGTTATAACCTTAAGCTGGTATTTCTGCTTGAGCAAGGTCTTTCAAGGGGATTCATTAGAGAGGATGGGGCTTCCCAAGATAAGGAAAAGGAAACCCAATCACTTTACAGATGAGAAAACTGAAATTCAAAGATATTATCTAGTTTTCTAAGGTCACCCAAGAAGTAAGAGATTAATATAATCATATATACTTCGATAAACTAACTAAATATAAACATGATGAGTAAGACATAGTTTTAAAAGAAAAATTTATATGAAAAGCTAAGTGGTATCAAATGACAAGTTCCAAAGTAGAAACTGCATTATGAAGTGATCACCAGATAATTAAGTGAAATGTATACAACATAAAGGAATTGTACATCTAGAATGTAGTTTTTAAGACTTTCTCTGAATGCAACATTGTCAAACCAGTTGTGCTATATTTTATCCAGCTTATAGCATGACCTCTCAAACAAGGCTCTCAAAACCTCAGCTTTTTCTTCTCAAAGAGTTCATGGCCAAATAGATAAGTGGGTTTTATTGGCAAAGGATGTCAACTATAACGAAAAACTAAGAAAGGAGAAGAAACCTCCAGCAGCTATTTATTAAAGTCAAAAGAAAGATCAAATGAAGTCGTATTAATAGAAACTGGCAAAAATAGACATAAATCTGTATTCTACTTTCCTGTGTCTGTTAATAGCTCTTAAATTAAAATCCACTTAAATCCAATTTTATTGCATTGATTCGTTTATTTCCTTCCAGTATAGTTTGTTGGCCTCACTCTTCAGTCTCATACTAGGCTGATTTCTTGTTAATTTCCAATATTTTGGACATTAATTAGGACAGTCTCAGGATACTATCTCTTGGATATTAATTAGGGCAGTCTCTAATTAAAAGTAAATGAAACCTAAGTGGACAACCTGAGTTGATATAATTTAAAATAGGACTGAGTAGATCACAAATTTCACTGACCAGAGAAACCCTATTTTAAAGAATATAGTCAGATTTTATGAATTAAAGGGAACTTAAGCAAGACAGTATGATAAAAAGAATATATGGCTATGTCTAGGAATCTGGTGACCTTGATTCAAGTCCTGGCAATATCAGTGGTTCCAAAACTTAGTGGATAATCGGAATCACATTTCCATGTATTATCAGGAAAAATTACGTAGAGTAATCTATGGGTGGATCTGTAAATTGTTGTTAGCCAACCCCTCATTTGCGTTCTTAACACACACACAGACACACACAACTTTGCTGGTGATTCTGATAATCACTTAGCTTAAAGGATCATTATGTTAAATGATTTTAGGCACTTCATCTAACTTCGTCTGTAATGGTGGGAGGTTCAGATGAGATGAATTCTAACGTGATTTTTGAATTGCATATTTTATGACTCTGATACATCTCTTACCTAGTCCAGGGATTTCTTCTAGAGAATGCTTGATGAATGATGATTTGGCTTCACTCAGAGAGAGCTCTCTCTCTGGAGGCTATTTGTTCCATTGTTATAAAGCTCCTTATGCTAAGCCAAAATATTGCAGCCTCTATTGATTTGTCTGAGTTCTGCCCTTTGAAAAATCATATTCCCTTGTTCATATGATAGCTCTTAAAATGCTTTAAAGACAGATCTTGCATCTTTCCTACATAATTTAGTCTCCAGGTTAAAAAAGATGCAAAGATTATAGCCACAAAAAGAATATGCATTCTTCTGGATAAGCAACTTAAAGTGGGGCAAGTTCACAGAATCAAGATGTTTCACTAAAAAAGAAGAAAAATTGGTGAAGTAATTTGGCAGTCCTGTATCAATACGTGCATTTAAAGGAACTCTTGCCTAGAGGAAGGTTGAGGAAAATTGTTGGAGTGTTACAGTCTAACAACAGATGGGGTGTGGTAAATTTCAATGTGAGGAATAGAGGATTGACAAAAATATAATAAAAGTTGCACACATTTGAGTAACTTTTAAAATTAAACTGTGTAGGCTGTGCATATATATTTTTTAAATCATGTTAGTATTTTGGAAATCCTATTTCTAATAAGGAAAAGTAATCAAATCAAGTCAATGTCCAGATTGTTTTTAGATATAGTCACTCAAATATGTCTACAGTCACATGTAACGGTAAAAGTTTCATTTATGTAAATAAAAATAAATTAGTCAAATAAAACAGGATAAAGGAGGAATGATAGAATTCTACTTAATCATGAAAATATGATTGGAGTAAAAATAAATTATACAATAAATCCAAGAATGATACAAGTAGTAGGTTCCCTCTAACATATAAAAGAGGATAAATAAAAATAAATTTAACTGATGATTTAAAGAAAGGATTATTAAACTATTTCAAGTGCTGCTGTTATTAGTTACCTAGACATGTACATGTAATCAAAGCTTCTATATCCTACAGTCTTACCACTTCTTTTTCTTTTATAACATAATAAAATTTTTATTTTTCTTTATTGAGCTTTTCTATTAATTCATAAAAATTTGCTACTATTCCCACCACTCTTCCAAAACTATTATCGTACACTTCACAAAATTGATAGGTTAAAAGTAAGCCTTTTATTCCAAATATGTTGTAGATTTTTTGTCTCTTGACATTATTGATCAGGTTTCCTTCTTGAAATTTTGTATCTTTAATTTAGAAGACTTTAAAATGTCCTGATGTTCATTCTGCCTCTATCTTTCTTTATGGGGATTTTCTTCTTTCATTTGTCCTTCTACAAGAAGCAAACCTATTCTGGTTTCTCTCTCTCTTTTTTAATACAAAATCAATAATAATCAGTCTTTAGTATAAATTGCTACTTCGGAACTCTCAGCAGCTTCTAATCCCTTATCTCCAACTCTCCCCTCAACATTTTTACCTGGATGTCAGGCTATTATCTTATAGAATCCAAGGGTGTTAGAATTCCAACTGACCTGGAGATCATCTAGTCAAATCTCAAGTTCCAGATAAGGATATGACCTGAAGGCATAAGCATGCAAAGTCACTTGGACAATAGGGGTAGCACAAAGACTAACACAGAAGTTCTGTATTTCCTAGTCCCCAAATATATGTGACAACTGCCTCTTGTGCCACCTTGCACACAGAGGATTCTCTCCATATATTTTTTAATTGGCTGATAATTTTAGATTAAATTAATAAATTATAGATCATAGTTTATTAAGAGAAATTGGCATTTGGGGCAGAATATGATTAACATTGCAATTTTAGGGCAAATATATATTTGGTGATGTTCAAGATTGACTCACACAAAAACTGACTGTTGGACTGTTGAAGTTTTTAAGAATGTATAAAAATTGCTTAGGATTGATTGGCTAAGTTCTTGTTTGTTGATACACTTGATGTCTCAATTATCCCTCAAAATTTGGAATCTGTTCCAACTTTATTAAAAATGTCCTTATCAAATGTTGATGTCTAGAATGGCAGTTCTGCAGAGCCAATCCCAAGGAAACAATAATGATGATTGGTGAAAATTATAAAAAACAGATAACCATTTATATTCTCTGAAAATTGGACTAAGAACATACAGAAAATTAATGAACACTTGTCTAGAAATTCTACTAAATCTCGGTAAGAGTAGAAAGAGTCTGTGGCACTTGGCTATGGCCTGCTCCCCTTCTGCCTGTATCCCCACTCCCATCCTAGTATGATGACTGAGGGAAGCTTCCATCTGGGCAGTTTGACTGAGAAAACAGGGTTCCCTGTCCCCTCAGTTCCAAAAATCTCACTCTACCTTCTGTCGTAGGGAAATTCTGTGAATCATAGCAGGAATTTGTATACGAGGCTCGTGAATAAACTTTTATGTCATAAACTTTTATGTCACCAGTTCAGAGTAACACACCGGATTGAGTCCTGATCTCAATTCTAACTCATTACAAATTGCAAGTCCTTTCCCAACACAAATTTTTGTAATATTGAATTGTGTTAAAACAAAGAGTAAAATTATAGTGTCTTTTTTTTATACAAAAGATTTGAGTAGCATATTTGACTATTTGGATAAAAAAGTAAACTTAATGTGAGGGTATATATAATATAGCTGTCCATTGCCTCTATTCTATCCTTTGTTCATTTTTTCAAATCAAAGTATTTTTTCCATGAACAATTCTTCTTGCTGAGAAATCCTAACCACCGATCTGCTACATATTTCCTCTTAATTTTTTAACTCCCTCATAATATCACAAAGTTTCTTCCTTATATTGGAAAATACAGTCTTTATATGCAGCAATAGTTCTCTTACAAAAACATTTTAAAAGAACTTGAGACCTATGCATTTTAAGGAAATATATAGAAAAATTCAAGTAAATTTTTGAGTTGTTTACAATGATGGTATTTTAATGTTATCCAAGACATGTATTCCTTTTCTTTCCCCTTTTTTTTGATTCGGGAAATAGAAATTTATATTTCCAGACAAAAAGCTTATAAGATTTTCTCCTTCTTCATATAAGAAAATTCTTATTATAAGTATAGATGCCTCAGCACGACTAAAGTATTCAATTTCTTTAATTTGTAGAAAACATTTAGGCAAATACCTGACTGCTAAGAAGATATGACTTCAAGGATATTATTTTCACCATTTTAGAAGTTTAAAGATATTTTAGAAGGCTTTATTCTTCTTTCATCATATGACCTGATCTCTTCCTTCTTTCATTCTCTTTCCCTTGAGTTTTATCATTTCTTCTAATTTCAATCCAAATTTAAAAAGATACACTGTAAAATTTATGCCTAAATTGAAAACTTAATTGGTATATCAGAGGAAACATTTGGTTTTATTTTCCTTTTTTCACTCAAATTCCAATATACATCCTATAATATATTTTATAGAATCTACACAGTGCTTTTTCAATCATTATTAATAATCAGATGATCTAATGGATTGTTAATCCTTTTCCCTAGGTAATCTTTCATTTTATATGGATGTGTGTGTGTGTGTGTGTGTGTGTGTGTATATATATATATATATTTACTTCTAGAGGTGCTACATGATTACTAAGGCAATACTTATTGGTATATAGTATTTAATGTTTTAAAGAAATATTAAGACAACTGATTTATCATACAAAATACATATTAGATGCTGAGAATAGCAAATAATAAAGTATCGGCTGAGAAACTAGTTACATAGAAGTACCTATTCTACAATGAATATTGTTGTCATAGATTGGTTTCCCTGTGAATCAAATTCTGATACAGAGTTTTGGGAGAGGAAATTTACCATTGGCCTTGTACCCTTGAATAATCCCACAGTTTTTGCTGCATGTGTCAAGAGTGTGCAGCCTTGACCACTCTTTAAATAAATCATTTCTCAACATTGTGTATGCACTGAGTAATCTCGAGGCTTGGAATAACATCTCCCTCTATGACAAAGAGCAGGCTTGCTTACTGCTTATTATAAAATTCCAGATTCTCCAAGCTTAGTGTTCCTCTTCTGTTAAGCTAATACACATGTGTGCATGCATTTACCTGAGCCCTTCGTTTTGCTACTGTTGGATTTTGGAGGGGAAGGGAGAACTGACTCAAATTTTATTTTCATTCTGTTTGCTGTACCATGATTGATAACATTATTTACCTCTGATCCAGGAGTCTTTTATCTTTTGCCAGCATTCATCAAGAATAACAGACTAACTTGTTAGCTTAAAAGTAGGGTAAAATTAAGTTTCAAATCCTGATACAGAAATTTATTTGTAGAAAGATCAGAGAGTGCTTTCTATTGGGGGAGTAAAGGAAAAAAAAATGGGCAGAGGGAGAAATTTAGTTGGGATTCAGTCACACCAAAGATCTCAGTCAATGATACAAAGAATATGGGAACTGGGAGGACCCTGCAGAGATAGCCCAAACTGAGGCAAGAAGTACTGGCCCTTTTATCCCCACATCAAGCAAAACTTATATATAGGCTATCCCCAAGAAGGAGTCACAATCTTGGGCAGGGTGGCTTTCTTTGTCTGAAGGCCAGATAAGGAGACAGTGAAAATCTGGCGTTTTATCTCAACATCCACTACAGCTGTAAGAAATATCAAATGAGTAGCTTCTGCTAAAACAATGAATTTCCATTGGAAATACATGATATTTCTCTGTGTCATGCAATGGCATTTGTGAGTTTTAAAAATACTCTTCAGAGATACAGCACTTTTAAAAATTCTAGGTTGCATGTGTGAATAGGCTCAAAATAGTTACCTTGGTAAGTTTTGTGACTACTGCTTCGAAAAAATCCACTTTAAAAGCAGAACATAATTGTGCCAGTTTATCAATTATCAAGAACTAATCTACCTATAAATTATTTCTTTTCTGAATTGAATTCTGCCTACTCCCTCCTTACCGGAATATTTTGGTAATTTCTTACATGATACCTACATGTCTGAAGTATGGTGTCCAAACACATGCATTAGAGATCCAGATAACCTGGGTTAGAATTCCCACCTAAACTGCTAATTTTTGCTCTACTTTGGGCAAATTGCTTAGTTTGTCTTTGCTACAAATTTCTCTTCAGTACAGTGGGGATAATAACTGTATTTAGATCAAAGCGTTGTGAACATTTGAGATATTCTACTTGGCTGTGTGCTGTGAAGCGATTAAGCTCTCAATGAATCTGAATCATTATTATTATGCCTTATCTTAAGTGAGACCTAGACTCAAAAGCTTTCCCTTCTTCTTATGAGAAATATTTATAGAAACAAATTCTTGGACTTGTTTCATTACCTGAATCTCCTTATTGGGTTTTTAAGGGCATGGGCAATCTCTTATTTAACAATGCTTATAAAAGTGCTTGACACACACAATGAACTTGATTATTTGTTATTCATTAATTATTTATTAATGAATTAAATAAATAATAATAAATTTTTCCATGGTGCTAGGTTTAATCCAGAAATCTAACTTTATACTTAGAAACTTTAATAACAAATGAAGATGAAAACAAGTCTGTAAGTAAAAATGGCTTAAGAAACAAATGTAGTAGCTGAGTACTATGCTGGTAAATATCCAGAAATGTTTGTTCAACAGGGGAGGGTCACTAACATCACACTTATGGTGTTCTTACTGCTTGATGCATTTTAGAGCACATTTTCCTACTCTTTCCTAAAATAGTGCTAGGTACAACAGCTGGTAGGGATTAAAAGAGTAAGACAAGTGAATTTTTTTTATTATTCAAGGCAATCAGTACATGGATATATAAATTTATGTGTGGTAGCACTTAAGAAAGGACACCTGCTTTTTTTAGAGAAACATCATAGAAGAGGTGGTGTGTAAGCTATAACTTGAGGAGCAAACAAAACTGAGTGAAATTAAAAGGT
Source organism: Eulemur rufifrons (assembly GCF_041146395.1). NCBI lineage: Eukaryota > Metazoa > Chordata > Mammalia > Primates > Lemuridae > Eulemur > Eulemur rufifrons. The sequence continues at coordinate 75,799,200 of NC_091001.1, read as the reverse complement.
GGGTAGGAGACGAGCTTTTGGGAAGAGTGTTCCAGGTCAAATGAGTAGTATGTACAAAGTAGTATATGTGATTGAGGGAACTTATTTGGAACTATAAGTGCTATCATTCAGTATGACAAAAAAATGAGGGAAGGGAAATGGGGGAAGAGGATATGTGAGGGGTAAGATGAGGGGAGGTCTTTGTTTGATTTCCCCTAAAGCAGAGCCTGAGCCAAGGACTTGGATGTAGGCATTTTGTCTGGGAGATGATCCCAGGAAAACAGAAGTGAAGGGATAGGAAGGGTAGGGCAAGAAGAAAAAGGTAATATAAGAATAAATTATCACTCCATTTCAGCAGGCCTCCTGAGAATGGTAAATAGTATCTCCCAGAATTTTCCTCCTACAGGAAGGGAGGCTGGAGGATTTACCTATGGGCATTCAACTTCTATCAGCTGAGGCTTTCCTGAGGCATTAACTCCCATGAATAAAACATTCTTTCTCAGTTATTATATTTCAGTAAAATTTTTACGGAGCAACTGTTTACCAAGACAGTAAGGGAATATATCTCCCTTCAAGAATAAAGTATTTCTTAAGAACTACCTCAAGTTAAGGATGTATATTTAATTTCCTTTCAGAAGAGTTTTTAGTTTAGGGGCATAAAAATGTCTAAGAAAAAAAAATGTAAGCTCTTTTCCAGATTAGCAGGTCTTGGTATCACTTCATGTAATCATTTTAATATTAATATGAAATGGATTTTGACATTTTAACATATCTATGATATATGCTTATGTCAAGGATATGATGTTCCATGTCCAAAAACATCCACATCTTTAGAATATGTTGAAAATAGAAAACAGTTTACTGAACATATTTCTCATTAGTGAATGTGGGTTAAGCCAGGCCCAACTTTTTGGGGCTAGAATCAGACTGTCATAAGAAATGGTGTATGTAATGATATATATAGATATCTGGAGTGGGAGGATCCTATTCTACTATTACAGTTAAGATTCTGGCAAAGGCTATAGTGGGAAAGACATATTTAGCTCTTCCATTCCTCTTCCCAGCTCTTCATTTAGAATTCTATCTTTCAGATTGGATATAATATGAATTTTGCTTTCATAAATACTTTTTTCTACTTATACACAACTCTAAGAGATAAAGTGAATATTTTCTCTTTTTATCAGTCATAAATGTGATACTTAAAGAAAATAAAAACAGACTTGCTTAAGGTCACATAGCCAATAAGTGGCCAAATCAAACTTAAATGCAGTTCTTCCAAGTCCATTCTACTTTCATACACCCACATTTAATCATCCTTCAAGCAGCATTCCTTCCTTTCATGTTTCTAGATAACCCAATCTATGAGTTTAGAAACAAAGAATCACTGAGAAAGAATGTTTTATTCATGGCTCATGCTGTGGAAATAACAAAAAAAATAGATCTTCCTTTTCTTTTGCTGCACAACAAATTGCTACAAAGAGCTGCTTCTAACAAAATCCATTTATGCTCTCAGTTTTCACAGTTTTGAGGTCCAACATGGCATGGTTGATCAAGGTCTCATAAGGCTGAAATCAAGATGTCAACCAAAATGGTGGCTCTCATTGGGGGCCTGGGTCTTTTTCCAAAATCAGTGGCTGTCAGCAGAATTCATTTCCTTCTCAAGCTTTCAACACAGCCCCTTCCATCTTCAAGCCAACAATAGCAGGTTAAATACCTCTCATACTTTGAGTTGCCCTGATTTCCCCTCTACCTTGCTCTTCTGCTTTTAAGAGCTCTTTTGTTGGAAATAATATTGGATCTGGGTTCTCATTCTTCCTCTGCACCACTAGCCATGTGTCCTTGGGGCTTATGTACACTTTTAAGGCTTCCTTTCCTTAGATACAGAAGGAGACTGCTGAAATTGACTTTTTCTCTCAACATATTACCTGACACACAGGAATTACTCCAGGGTCTCTTTCAGTTCTAATTTTGAGCCATCTGAACAAGTAATTTAGTAATAAAGGTGTACTTTTTGCCAAAATCATGGCAAGATTCCCTGATTATACTCAATAAAAGTTCAGTAAATAAGAAAAAGTAAAAAAGGTGAATATGAGTAACACTTTTCAAGTTATCCATATTTCACAGAGGGGAATATTAAGCAAGAATTATAGAGCTTCTCAGATTCATGACCTCTGCAAGACTTATGAATTTTATTAACTGTTGATTCATGTGAAACCCCGTATCTGTGATAGCTTTGAGTCATGAACAGCAATTAATTAGACTGGTGTCACTCAAAAAAAGACTAGGACCTAATACATAACAAAGAGAAGTCAATTCTATAGAAGTCTCCCACACAGACTTTGTCATAAACTCATTTAATACAATTGCTGTCTTGGTATCCATTTTAAGGCCTGACCTAAGTTTTTTGAAACTCCATTGTACATCATCACCTTTGGCCCAGTTAAAATTTTCCTTCCCCATATGGTTACTTGAAATATAGCCTCATTCCACTCACCCAAGCCCTACACACCCACAACTGCTGATCATGATAAAACCTGCACACCAGAGTCATGTAAATAAGCTATTCCCTTACCTTGTGTTTTCTTTACACTAGCCAATCCACGACCCCCAGCGGAAGCCTAAGCAATAATGCAGATGGACCTTAATAAAGGCATTGTCCCACAGGTTCTCTCTCTCCCCTTCTACCTTCCTCTCCCTACCCTTCCTCTTCCCCCTCCCCATCCCCCACTTTCCTGTCACTGGTTGAGCTCCCTGCCACCTCCAGACATCCAGACATAGGTCTCCCATCAGTACCCCTAACCAATTTAGGCCCTGTGAGCAATAGATTTCTTCTGTTTCATGCATTTTGAAATTTTTTCATTGTTTTTCACCTGACACACACCGCCAGACCTAAGTCCCCTACCCATGGCCCCCCATCAGGGCTCTCCTACATAGTGGCTGTCTTGCTTTATTGCACTCTCAAGAGAGAGACCTCAAGACCAAATTAGAAAAAACAAAACAAACAAACAAAAAAACACACAGTAGAAACCACAACTTAATACTGAACTATTAATGAACAGTATTTTCAAAGCTAAAATGTAATTATGCCTTCATTGTATATGGCTCTATATATTATAAGCAACCATGAAGTTAATTTTTAAAACATAGTTCTTTTTACAATGTGTTGGGGCAAGGACATTAAGTGTCACTACAGAGGTTTGTTTTGTTTTTCTACCTCTGTGTTGAATTTCAACATCACCTACCAAAACTACTGTTTTAAAACAACAATTAAATACTTTTTTAAAGAGCCTAATTTAGCAAAATCAGTGTGGATTAAAAGCATCGTGCCCTGTTGGGAATGTAGGTGTTAAAATATTCAATCTTGAGGGAAAACTGAAAATAGAGTATTATGGAAAAACTTTAATGAGTTTGAGTTTCTAAAAGTTCTGAAATTTGACACACACGGATTTCTGTGTAGCTGTCTCTGAAGAGGCACAGACTCTCTTCTGCTGAGTTTGCAGTAATAGACATGTATCATACAAACAGACTCTAAAATGGAGACCTGCATGCAGAAGGTTTACTGGGAAATGGCCTCAGGATACACAACTTAAAGAAATTTAAGGTAGGACTGTGCAGAGTAAGAAGCTGATCTGCAATTTACTTGCAACTAAGGCCTTTGTAACCCCACATCAGCCAGTCATTGGCATCCCTGGGAGGAAGAAAACCCTTGGACTCTACAATTCCCTGAAGCTAAGGACAACTGCCAGTGAGAGGAATATCTGGGAGTCATCAGTAGCCAGTATGCCCAGCAGGAAACTGGGTGCTGTGTTAGTTTTCTATTGCTGTTGTAATGGATTGCCCCTGAGTGGCTTAAAACAACACACATGTATTATCTTAAAGTTCTGGAGGTCAAAAGCCCAAAATTAGTTTCACTGGGCTAAAATTAATGTGTCAACAGGGTTGTGTTCCTTTCCAGATTCTCTAGGGAAGGATTCATTTTCTTTCTTCCTTTTCCAGCTTCCAGAGGCCACCCTCATTCCTTCACTGTGGCCTCCTTCCATCTTCAAAGCCAATAATAGATAATCAAGGTTATTTGCGCACTGCTTCATTCTAGCTCTGACACTTCTGCCTCCCTCTTCAGCTTATAAGGACCCCTGTGATTGGACATGGTGCCTACTTGGATAATCCAGAATAATCTTTCCATCTCAAGGTCAAGTGAATAGCAACCTTAATTCCAACTGCAACTTTAATTTCCCTTTGCCATATAACATACACATCTTTGAGAGACCTTCGTTCTGCCTGTACCAGGTAAATTAACCCTGAAGAAGATACTGAGTGGCCCATACAATATACAGTTACTAGATTAGTGTGTTAGATGGAGATAAATCGTTGAGAGTGGCATTAATTTTTGACACATTTTGTCAAAATATGATCTCTACTTTTTATAGTGTAGCTAACATGTACATACCATAAACTCACATATTGTAAGTTTACATTTACATGATTTTTAGTAAATTGATAGAGCTTTGCAATCATCACTATGATACAATATTAAAACATTTTCATTAACCCAGTTTCCTTCTGCCCATTTCTAGTCAATTCCCATTCGAATTGTCAGCCACAGACAGTTATTGCTTTCTGTTTCTATAGTTCTGCCATTTCAGACATTTCATATACATATAATAATATAATATATAATCCTTTGCATCTGGAAAATGTGGCATAAATATAACACATACTGTTCACTCATTTACTGGTTGATACACGTTTGTGTTGTATGTAATTTGGGGCTGTTATGAATAATGCTAGTATGAACATTCACATAAGACTTTGCATGGACATATGCTTTTAGTTTTCTTGAGTAAATACCTAGGAGTGGAAAGGTGGGGCCATATGGTAGATGTACTGTTTTTCCCTTAAGATGGTACCGAACACTTTTCCAAAGTAGCCGAACTATTTTTATTCCCATTGATGATGTATGTGTGTTCCTATTTTTCCACATCCTTGCCTAAACTTGTTTTATGTCCTTTTGATTATAGCCATTATTGTGTGTGTGGAGTGGTATTTCATTGTGCTTTTCAATCCTATTTCCTTAATTATTAGTAATATTGAGCATCTTTTCATATGTATATTAAACATTCATACATACTCTTTGGTGAAATATCTATTCAAATCTTTTGCTTTATTGCTTACTTGGAATTTTTGCAAGTATATGCTCTGGATTCAAGTCCTTTATAAGATATATGATTTGCAAATATAGCTTGTCTTTTCATTTTATGAATGGTGTGTTTTGAAGTAAAAAAGTTTTAATGTTCATGAAGTTAAACAATATGGGTTTTTTTGCATGTTTGAATCATATTTTGTTACTGTAGCCAAGAGATATTTTTCCTAGCCCAAGGCCATGAATATTATCTCCTCGGTTTTCTCCTACAATTTTTGTAATATTAGCTCTTATATTTACTTCTTTGACTCATTATGAGTTAATTTTTGTATATGGTACAAGGTAAGGTTCTAAGGGTTTTTTTGGTCATAGGTGTACTTAATTGTTCCCCGACCATTTCTTGAAGACCATCTTCTCCCCATTTAATTATCTTTGATTCTTTACCAAAAAATAATTAACCAAACTTAAGCGTTTATGTCTAAACATTTAATTTTGTGTAGTCTATAAGCCTGTTTGTACATCATGATCACATTGTCTTTATTACTGCACCTTGACAGTAAGTTTAGAAATCAGGTAGTATGTGCCCTCTAGCTTCATTCTTTTTCACAATTATCTTGTCTATTTTAAAGTGATTACATTTGCATAGGTTTGTTATTAATCAGCTTATCAATTTCTATCAAAAAAGCCTGCTGATAGGTTCATGGAGATGTTTTTGAATCTTTAGATCAATTGGGGAGAAGATGCCAATATAATAATTATTGAGTCTTACAATCCATAAATGTGAAATTCTTATGTTTATTTAGATGTTTTAACCTTTAGATGTTATAATCTTTCTTGCAGCAATCTTTTGTGGTTTTTTATGGTACAGTTCTTACATTTCTTTAGTTAAATTTATTTCTGAGTATTATACTGTTGGTTGCTTTTGTGAATGAAATTTTTAAAAATTATATTTTTGGAATAGTCATTGTCAGTATATAGAAATACAATTGATTTTTGTATATTGATTTCACAACCTGTGACCATATTAAATGTCACCCTAATAAGGATATGTGTGTGTGTGGGGGGCTTCCTCAAAATTTTCTACATAGAGGATGATGACATATGTGAATGAATGTATGCAGTTTTAATTCTTGCTTTTGAATTTATATATAAATTCCTTTAAAATACCTATCTTTTATGTATTTTTCTTGCCTGATGGTGCTGGCTAGAAACTCTAAGACAATGTTGAATAGATGTAGTGAGAGTGGAAATCCTGTCTTTTTCCTGATCTTAGGGAAAGCATTCAGTCTTTCACCATTAAGTATGATATTAGTTGTAGATTTTTTTAAATGCCTTTTATTGGTTTGAGAAGTTTCTCTTCTGTTTCTAGTTAGTTGAGTGTTTTATCAGAAATGGATGTTGCTTCGTCAAATACTTTATCTGAATCTATTGAAATGACCCTGTGGGCTTTTTGCCCTTTATTCTATTAATATTGCATACTAAACTGATTTTTTGGATGATAATATAGTCTTGCATTTTTGGATAAATCCCAAATGGCAATGTTGTGTATTCCTTTTTATATAATGCTGTATTCAGTTTGCAAATATTTTAAAAATATTTGCCTCAGTAGGACATTATGTTTTTTTTTTTTTTTTGGTGTTGTCTTTGTTTACTTTTGTATCAAGGAAATTCTAGCCCCAAAGAATGAGTTGGTATGTGTTCTCTCTATTTTCTGTAGCATTTGTGAAGAATTAGTGTTTTGTTTTTAAGACTTAAAAATATTTACCAGTGTAGTCATCTGGGCTTGATATTTCTTTGTTGGAAGATATTTAATTAAATTCCATTACTTGTGATATATCTATTCAAATATTTTATTTCTTTTAAAGTCATTTTTGTCAATTTGCATCTTCGTAGGAATGAATCAATTTAATTTATCCAGTGTGTGGGAATATAGTTGTTCATAGTATTCCCTTATAACGTTTTTAATCTCTGAAGGGTTAGTATTAATGTCTCTTCCTTAATTCCTAGTTTTAGTGATCTGTGTCTTCTCTCTCTCTTTTCTTGTTCAGACAATCTAAAAATTTGTTAATTTTATCAGTATTTTCAGAAAATCAACTTTTGTTTTTATTAATTTTGTTTAGTGTTTTTCTGTTTTCTATTTTGTTAATTCCCACTCTAATGTTTATTATTTCATTTCTTCTGATTGATTTGGATTTAGTTTGGTCTTTATTTTCTGGTTTCTTAAAGTAAGAAATTAAATGATTTGAAACTTTTTCCTTTTTTTCTGATATATTTAAAAATGACAACTTTCTAAGTGTGATTTTATCAACATCTCAATTTTGCTACATTATAATATTATTTTTCTTTTGTTCAGCATATTGTCTAATTTCCTCTGATTTCTTTTCTGTGCTATTGATTAACCACAATTAATAAGTTTAATTTCCAAGTATTTGGTGATTTCCTTGTATTTTTTCTGTGTGGTTTTCTTTTTTTTTTTTTTTTTATTTCAGCTCATTATGGGGGTACAAAAGTTCAGGTTATATATATTGCCCATGCCTCCCCATCCTCCAGAGTCTGAGCTTCAAGTGTGTCCATTCCCTAGACAGTAAACATCGCATTCATCATGTAGGTATGCACCCATACCCTCCCCCCACCCCCATCCCCCCCAGTCAGAGCTTCAAGCGTGTCCATTCCCCAGGCAGTGCGCATCGCACTCATCAAGTAGGTATACACCCATCCCTTCCCCCCAGCCCCCACCTCTGTCCGATACCCAATTGGTGTTATTCCCAAATGTGTACTCAGGGAAACCAGTTTGCTGGTGAGTACATGTGGTGCTTATTTTTCCATTCTTGGGATACTTCACTTAATAGAATGGGTTCCAACTCTCTCCAGGAGAACCAAAGAGATGCCATATCGCCATTATTTCTAATAGCTGAGTAATATTCCATGGTATACATATACCACATTTTGCTAATCCATTCAGGAATTGATGGACATTTGGGTTGTTTCCACATCTTTGCAATTGTGAATTGTGCTGCTATAAACATTCGGGTGCAGATGTCTTTTTTATAGAATGACTTTTGTTCTTCTGGGTAGATGCCCAATAATGGGATTGCTGGATCGAATGGTGGGTCTACTTGAATCTGTTTAAGGTATCTCCACATTGCTTTCCACAGGGGTTGCACTAGTTTACAGTCCCACCAACAGTGTATGAGTGTTCCTGTCTCTCCGCATCCATGCCAACATGTATTGTTTTGGGACTTTTTGATAAAGGCCATTCTCACTGGAGTTGAGTGATATCTCATTGTGGTTTTGATTTGCATTTCCCTGATGATTAGAAATGTTGAACATTTTTTCATATGTTTGTTAGTCATTTTTATATCTTCTTTTGAAAAATTTCTATTCACGTCCTTTGCCCACTTTTTGATAGGGTTGTTTGACTTTTTCTTAATGATTTTCCTGAGTTCTAAATAGATTCTTGTTATCAGTCCTTTATCTGATGTGTAGTATGTGAAAATTTTTTCCTATTCTGTAGGTTGTCTGTCACTTTCGTGACTGTTTCTTTGGCTGTGCAGAAGCTTTTTAATTTGATCAGGTCCCATTTATTTATTTTTGTTGTTGCTGTGATTGCCTTAGGGGGTCTTTTTCATAAATTCTTTGCCTGGGCCAATGTCTGTAAGAGTCTTTCCTACGTTTTCTTCTAGAATTCTAACAGTTTCCGATCTATGGTTTAAGTCTGTTATCCACCATGATTTGATTTTTGTGAGAGATGAAAGCTGTGTGTCCTGTTTTAGTCTTCTACATGTGGCTATCCAGTTTTCCCAGCACCATTTATTAAATAAGGAATCTTTTCCCCAGAGTATGTTTTTGTCTGCTTTGTCAAAGATGAGATGGCTATATGAGGATGGTTTTATATTTGGATTTTCTGTTCTGTTCCACTGGTCTGTGTCCCTGCACTTGTGCCAATACCAAGCAGTTTTTATAATCACAGCCTTGTAGTATAGTTTGAAGTCTGGCAAATTAATACCTCCCATTTTGTTTTTGTTGCTTAAAATTGCTTTTCCTAAACGGGGTCTTCTCTGGTTCCATACAAAGCGTAAAATTATTTTTTCTATATCTGTGAAAAATGATGTTGGTAATTTAATAGGGATTGCATTGAATCTGTAGATAATTTTGGGCACTATAGACATTTTAACAATGTTGATTCTACCGATCCATGAGCATGGTATGGTTTTCCACCTATTTACATGTTCTGCGATTTCCTTCCTCAGTGTTTCATAGTTCTCCCTATAGAGGTCCTTTACCTACTTAGTTAAATATATTTCTAGGTATTTTATTTTCTTTGTTGCTATTGTGAAGGGTATTGATTCCTTAATTTGGTTCTCCATTTGACTGTTATTGGCATATATGAATGCCTCTGATTTTTGTATATGGATTTTGTATCCTGAGACTTTACTGAATTCATTGATCAATTCCAGGAGTCTCTTGGTTGAATCCTTGGGGCTTTCTAGATATAACATCATATCATCAGCAAAGAGTGAGAGTTTGATCTCTTCTGTCCCTATTTGGACTCCCTTGATTATGCTCTCTTGCCTGATAGCTCTCACAAGGACTTCCAGTACTATGTTGAAAAATAATGGGGACAATGGGCAGCCTTGTCTGGTTCCAGTTCGAAGTGGGAATGCTTTCAGTTTTTCCCCATTCAGTATGATGTTGGCTGTGGGTTTATCATACATGGCTTGTATCATTTTTAGATAGGCCCCATCTATACCTATTTTGTTAAGTGTTCTCATCATAAAAGGGTGTTGAATTTTGTCAAATGCTGTTTCTGCATCTATTGAGAGGATCATATGATCTTTATTTTTGCTTCTATTTATGTGGTGAATTACATTTATAGATTTGCATATGTTAAACCATCCCTGCATCTCTGGGATGAAGCCCACTTGGTCATGATGGATTATTTTTTTGATAAGCACTTGGATTCGATTTGCTAGGATTTTATTGAGAATTTTTGCATCTATATTCATAAGGGATACTGGTCTGTAGTTTTCTTTTTTTGTTGCATCCTTTCCTGGTTTTGGTATCAGGATTATGTTGGCTTGGTAAAAAGTGTTGGGGAGAATTCCATACTTCTCGATATTGGAGAATAGTTTATGTAGGATGGGCACCAGTTCCTCTTTGTAGGATGGTAAAATTCAGGTTGGTTTTCTAATTTAATCTTTTTGCCATTGGAAAATAATTTTGTAGGATTTCAATCACTTTCAATTTATTATATTGTTTCATGACTTAGTTTATGGTCTGTTATGGAATATGTTCCCTGTGAACTTGAAAGAATATGAATTCTGACATTTGCTGGAGTATCACATAAATAATCAACTTGTTTGATAATGCTGTTGAAGTCTTAGTACTGTTCAAATCATCTATATTTTTGCTGAATTTTTGTCTAGTTGCTCTATTACTGATACTAGTATATTAAATCTCCAACTGCTACTATAGAATTTTCTGTTTATTCTTTCAATTCTGTCAGTTTTTGCTGCTAGTATTCTTAAAATATCTTTCTAAAGTACTGACCTTTTCTTTATTACCAAATGTCTCTCTTTGTCTCAGGTTATAGTTCTTATTTAAAGTTTGTCTACTATTAACTCTCTTAGGGTTATTGTTTGCATTCTGTGTATTTATCTATACATACACTCTCAACCTATTTATGCTTTTGAATTTAAAGTATGTGTCTTTAGATAGATTCGATGGATTTTATTTTTTAAATTCAATTTGAAAATCTCTGCCATTTCATCGGTATGTTTGGTTTATTTATATATAATGTTATTGGTATGTTTAGTTCATTTATATATAATATTAGTTAATATTCAAAACTACAGTCATAGTTATATGTTATTAGCTGTATATATGCCATTTTGTTGTGTGATTTCAATATGTCTCATAATCTGTTTCTCTCTTCTACTTTTACTGCTTCCTTTTGTATTAATTAAATATTTTAATGTACCATTTCAGTTCCTCTGTTAATTTTTTTACTTTATTTTTGAGTTATTTTCTTAATGTTTAAGCCTAGAATATATGCATTTTAACTTACTCTATTCTACATTAGATTAATGCTGAATTAATTCTGGTTAAATATAGGAATTATACTCCAAAGTTCAATTTTCTCACTCATTCTTTGTGCCTTTATTGTCTTATATATTATGACTATGTGAGTTACAAACAAAAAAGTACAGTATTCTAATGACTGTTTTATGTAAACTTATGTGTTTTAAAGAATTGCAAAAAAAAACCCAAATCTATTTATAGAAACTTTTATTTTTACCCATATATTTTCCTTCTCTTGTTCTGTCCATTTTTTCCTAAAATTTAAAGTCACCATTTGGTGTTATTTCTTTCAGCTGAAAGGATTTGCTGTGCTGTTTCATTAAAGTCAAATCTGTTGTCAATGATTTTTTTTTTTTTTTTTTTAGTTTTTTAGTTTTTTTTAGTTTCTGTTTATCTGGGAATGTCTTTATTTCTCCTTTATTTTTGAACAAGCATTTTTTCTGGATATAAAATTCTTTGTTTTATTTTTATTTTTTTTATTTTTTAAAATTATTTTATTTATAAGTTTAAAATAATTATTTATTTATTTATTTTATTTTTTTAAATTTCAGCTTATTATGGGGGTACAAAAGTTCAGGTTATGTATATTGCCCATGCTCCCCCATCCCTCTGAGTCAGAGCTTCAGGTGTGTCCATTCCCCAGACAGTGCGCATTGCACTCATCATGTAGGTATACACCCATCCCCTCGCCCCACCCCCCACATCTGTCTGATACCCAATTGGTATTATTCCCAAATGTGCACTTAGGTGATGATCAGGGAAACCAATTTGCTGGTGAGTACATGTGGTGCTTTATTTTTCCATTCTTGGGATACTTCACTTAATAGAATGGGTTCCAACTCTCTCCAGGAGAACAAAAGAGATTCTATATCACCGTTATTTCTTATAGCTGAGTAATACTCCGTGGTATACATATACCACATTTTACTAATCCACTCATGTATTGATGGGCATTTGGGTTATTTCCACACTTTTGCAATTGTGAATTGTGCTGCTATAAACCTTAGGGTACAGGTATCTTTGTCATAGAAGGTCTTTTGTTCTTTTGAGTAGATGCCCAATAATGGGATTGCTGGATCAAATGGTAGGTCTACTTGAATCTGTTTAAGGTATCTCCATATTGCTTTCCACAGGGGTTGCACTAGTTTGCAGTCCCACCAGCAGTGTATGAGTGTTCCTGTCTCCGCATCCGCGCCAACATGTATTGTTTTGGGATTTTTTGATAAAGGCCATTCTCACTGGAGTTAAGTGATATCTCATTGTGGTTTTGATTTGCATGGATTTAAAATTCTTTATCGAAAGGTTTTATATGTTTTCTTTAGCCTTGCAAATATAACATTTCCATGCCTTTATACTTCTATCTTGTCTGATGAGAAGTCAGCTGTTACTTGTATCCTTCTAGTATGTGATAAGTCATTTTAGTCCTTTGCTTGCCACATTTTCTCTCTTTTTTAAACTTTTTTGTATCAAGGTGGATATCCTTTTTATTTTTCCTATTTAGAGTTTTTGTCCTGGATGGGGCAATTAATGTTTTTAATCATATTTAGGAAATTTGTATTCATTCTTTTTTGTATATATTTTTGTCTAACCCCACAGATCAAGCAACCAAAGTGAGTGTTCTGCTAACTACCAAGTTTATATAATCCAATTATAATTATATAATTGTGTGAGGTGTATAATCTGATTATACAGTTGGAAACTGAGGAAATGACTAGTATGTGGGTCTGTGAACCAAGTAAATTCATTATGAGCTGGACCTAGGCCAAGATTCAATTATTTCCCAGCTATCATCTGCTCTCATTTTAAAAATGGCAAAGGTAATTGTCACTTTTGTTCCTTAGATATCAGTGCCAATCCAGCCTCTGTATACAATAATCCTCAAAAAATATTGGTGTTCCCTTTACTCAATAAATAGTTATGTAAGTATTAATACAATGTTCCTACATCCCTTTGAAGAGAGACTGGGTGAAAAACCTGAATACTCTTGCCACAGTTTTTTAGGGTTTGTGATAATAGGATTTGACCTCTAAGTCAGTCAGTTGGTTGCAGGTCTAAAAACTGGCTCAGGAATGGAAATGGGCAAAAAATTGCAACTTTTTATTGGTGAAGCTGTTCTCATCCTAATAATCATTAATCCTTGATTAATTTTATTTACATAAATAAGTGATAACTATGTTTCTTACTTCTAGAAATTATTCCAGAATTCCATCCAGGGTATCATATTACATTCAGCCCTCATGTCTTCTCAGGTTCATCTTGGCTGTGATAGTTTCTCAGACTTTTCTTATTTTTATGACCTTGACAATTTTGAGGAGTACTCGTCAGCCCTTCTTTAGAATGTCCCTCAGTTGGGATTTATCAGATGTTGCTGTCATAATTATACTGAGGTTGTGTGTTTGGGGAGGAAGACTGAAGAGGTAAGGTGTTATTTTCATTATATCAGGGTTGCCTTTTCTAAACATGACTTATCACTATTGATATTAACATTTATCATCTAGGTGAGGTAGTGCTTGAGATGTTTCTCCAAAGTAAAGTTACTTTTATTTTTCCATTATGGCATTCGTTGGAAGGAAGATACTATCACTTATTTATATCACTATGGAATCACAGATATTTATTTTTTTAGTAACGATTATAAGCCAATCTTATTTAATTATTTTTTCTCAAACTTTGGCCACTGGCAGTTCTTATAGTTGTTTCCTGGATTATTTTGATATATCTCCCTGATTGTGTGTGTGTGTGTGTGTTTTGAGAACTTTCTTACTTTCTGACACTACAAGATACTCTAGTCTCATCTTTTGTATTTCTTTCCCCAGTCCTAGAATGTACAATTTCTCCAAAGAGTCTTAATTTATTTTTTGAGAACAGTATTAGAAAACAAGATCTAGGTATTAGGTATGCCCGTAGATAACAGTGTGCCATTTCTTTTAGACCCTTTAGGTAAACAGAACTGGGAAAAATATACTAGCTCATGTATATTGACATGTTTATCGATATTCTATATGTAAACATATGTATCTATATAAAGTTAAATATGACTTTATACTGATGTCTTCAACTGTAATCCATTACCACATGAATCTTTCTAGGTTCCTTCCATTGCTTCTCTGTAACTTCTTACTCTAATACTGAAAAACCTGGCTCCCATCATTTGTCATTCATTTATTTAATTGTTCAGTTCCAGTATGCAACTATAACAGTATCAGAACTAACTCATAGTCCAATGGGAAAAAAATGTGTTAACTAGAGTATGGTACATATGTACTTCTTATGCATTTAGTCCTACCAACTTCACTCATTTCCAAAGTGATTTAGTTAGCACATTATTCTTTTAACTCCTTCACTGAGGTTATTTCATGCATTTTTAATACAGTGAGATTGTTTTTTATATCTTTCATTTCATCCTTGTGTCCCCAGAGTTCCTAAATGATTTCTTATGAATACGAATCTTTAAGGTTGACTATTCATGCTAAAAAGTTCTTTGGGTTTTAGCAAATGCATTGTATCATGTCACCACTAGTATAATGTCACACAGAATCATTTCACTGACCCAAAGAATTGCCTGTGCTTCACCTTTCAACTTTCGTGAGTGCCCAGGAACCAGTGATCTTTTTAGCATCTTTATAATTTATTTTTTCCAGAATATCATATAATTGAGTATGTAGCCTTTTTTAAACTTGCATCTTTTACTTAACAATATGCATCTCATATTCATCCATGTCTTTTCCTGGCTTGATAACTCATTTCTCTTTATTTTGAAATAACATTCTATTATATGGTTGTGTAGCAGTTTGTTTATCCACTCATTTATTGAAAGACATCTTGTTTGTTTCCAGTAGGGGTGGTTATGAACACAGCTACTAAAATCATTTATGTACAGGTTTCTGTGTAGACATACATTTTCTTTTTTTTTTTTATTTCAGCTTATTATGGGGGGTACAAAAGTTCAGGTTACATACATAAGCTTTGTGGTTTTTTTTTTTTTTTGTCAACTATACCTCAGTAAAGCTGGGAAATTTTTATTTTTTTATTTTTTATTTTTTTTATTTTTTTATTTCAGCTTAGTATGGGGGTACAAAAGTTCAGGTTACATACATTGCCCATGTACCGCCTATCCCCCCAAGTCAGAGCTCCAGGCGTGTCCATTCCCCAGACAGTGCGCAATGCACTCATCATGTAGGCATACACCCATCCCCTCCCCCCACCCCCCACCTCAGTCTGATATCCGATTGGTATCATTCCCAGATGTGAATTTAGGTGATGATCAGGGAAACCAATTTTCTGGTGAGTACATGTGATGCTTGTTTTTCCATTCTTGGGATACTTCACTTAATATAATGGGTTCCAACTCTCTCCAGGAGAACCAAAGAGATGTTGTATCTCCGTTATTTCTTATAGCTGAGTAATACCCAATGGTATACATATACCATAATTTACTAATCCAATCATGAATTGATGGACATTTGGACCCCTGTGGAAAGCATTATGGAGATACCTTAAACAGATTCAAATAGACCTACCATTTGATCCAGCAATCCCATTATTGGGCATCTACCCAAAGGAACATAAGTCATTCTATTACAAAGACACCTGTACCCGAATGTTTATAGCAGCACAATTCACAATCGCAAAGATGTAGTCATACATTTTCAAATCAGTTGAGGATGAAATTGTTGAATCACATGGTAAGGACTGTATTTAGCTTTGTTAAGAAACTGCCAAACTGTCTTTTAAAGTGTCTCTACCACTTCCCTTTCCCAGTGCTAATGAATTAGTGTTCCTGTTATTCCTCATCCTTATCAGGAATTGATATTGTCAGTTTTTTGGACTTTATCCATTTAAATTAATGAGTAGTGTTTCTCTAAGCAATGTTTTGCATGCAGGAAGTTTCTTGAAGATATAAGGGGTTAGTGAAGAAAATTGCAAGTCTTATAGGAAAACTATTGTCAATTGTTTTCTGTGAATACAGGGAACAATCTTCATTGACATACTTTATACTAGTAATTTTTAAAATTATTAATAATTATAGTTATTACTGAATTTTACTTAGACTTATAAGTAGGCTTTGGGGTAAATTAACCTAGAATTTTACTTTTTTATTATTTAAGCAGCTTTACTATTAAATTGGATCACCAAAATCAAATAAGCTATGGAATAATTAGTACAGATGACTGCTGGTTTCATGAATATGATTCTACTTCGTACAGTTAAAAGTAAAATTATTAACAACAAAATCATAGCATAGATGACATTTTTATTTTCTTTCCAATTACATAATTTGTAATACTTCCAAATACCAAGCTTATTTTTTCAAATGCAATCGGAAATGTTAATTATGTTTAGGTAATATGTGTTTAACTTGCTCCTATACTTATGTTAGGGGAAAATCCATTTAAAATCAAATGTACCTCTTGGATGTTATAATCTACACTTTTATTTCCAAATTGGGTAATTATTAGGCATATATTTAATAGCTAACATTTAGGTCAAAAATACTTAATGTGACCTGAATGTTGAGATTGAAACATGTAATTTTCACTATCCATTTGAATTTTGCTATTTAACATGTAATTTTAAAAATTATTTACATTATTAACTGTCCTATATATTTAAACTGTAATCTTTTATATTGAATTTGAAAGAATAGAATTAAATCTAAATTAGATCTTAGTTAATAAAAATGATCTAAATTTTATAAATGTTTCTATTTTACATAACAAAAGTATTCTTGAAAATGTATAAATTCAGCATTCTAAAATATGAGAATATTTTAAATATGAATAGCATATAGGTGGGAGGAACTCTCTAGTTAAAGAATCTGACTAGAATATTTTAAAATGGCAAATCATTTTGCAAATAGTCTCTTCTTCAAATATTTATTTCTTTAAAGTTAACGATTCCTAAAAATTCAAAAATATGCTTTTTCTTTTCATTTCTAGATATTTTAAACACATTTACTTCTTTCCTCAATTTATAGATGACAAAAATAAGCCTTAGAGAATCTAATTAATTTGGCCAAGGTCACATATCTGGAAAGTGGCAAAATAAGAAGAATATAACAGGAATAAAACACATGTCTTTCTGTTCAAAAATAAATTAACTTAAATAGGGTTTACAGTATATTTGCATATGTGTTGTCCTATTAATCAGGCTTAGTCATAGTCCAATGAATTACCAAATAAAGAGTGGAAAATAAAATCTGACTACATTTTTATCATCAAAAGAATGGCACTAAATTTTGTTATAATAAATATAGCAAAAAAATCACTTATACAAATTTTTCTCTTACATAAAACTTTTATTTCTTTTTTTTTTTTATGGGTTTCTTCTTTTAAAGTATCAGCTTAAAACTTTTTAAATGAGATTTTCTATTTCTAGCAATAGTATCCTAGCTTTTTTTCGGAACAACCCTCCCCCTGAGAAGAACTAAAAACTGTATAAAATAACAATGACAACAACAACATATGTTTGGACGAATCAGAAAGCTACCAAGCTAGCAAGAATTTGAAGGAATCAAGATCCCCCCAAAAATAAAAGACCAGAAGGGTGAGCCCAATATTTGGAGTCACTTTTTTCCTCAAATAATTTGTTCATTCGAAACCAGGAGCTTGGAAACTGAAGAGAACTTTCTGTATCTAACATAAAATGAAAAAATGAGTATTTGAGTTTAGGTCTCAACAAAATGTTGGGGCTCCACACTTTCATTTGGGAGATGTACAGAGCTAAAGTTAACAGAAAGAGGAAAGAAATTTATGGTATTTCACAAAGTCTGAAGTACAGCTTCAAATCTGTTAAACCCTTGTATAGATAAAGGTGATATGCCCAAAACTTAACTGCCTTATAAAACATCAAAAATGATAAATATAAAGAAATCCCCACCATGACTCATTGTAATCACACTTTGGAAATCAAAGTAAAAAATATTAAAACTTTAAAAATATACATAGTACTTTCAAACCAGCAACACTAAGACTGAAAGCTGATTTCTTGACAGAAACAATGGCAGCTAGAAAACAACAGACAGATTCTGAGTCTGAAAGAACTAAGTAGAAAAAGAGAGTTCTATGATACAACTGCCATAGGAATGCTCCTCTCAAATCCTCAAAGCCCCAGCTGCTGAGCTCTGAAATCTACATCTAAATTGTCCCAAAGCTACTTTCCCACAGACTGCTCTTAGCTAGTAACTAAGGACAAGGACACTAAGGCAAGCCCATTCCTAGGAGACTAGGGCCCCTTTGATGGACAGCTGTAGACTCATTCATGGACTTGGTAAATTTTTTTTTAAGAAATACATGGTAGACTGAAATACTTCCAACCAAACTTCTCCCCTTTTCTCTCTTCTTCCCTTTATCTCTTTGGGTCTGACCTGCATTTCCATCTGATGACTTTCCCAACCTTTCCCTGCTCTCTTCACATTTTCTCTTACAGGCATTTTTTATATATATATGTCTAATCCAGTCTTGGCATCTGTTTCTTAGCATTTTCTGCTATTTTAAAAATCTCTATAAAATGAAATATTCTGCTATTAAAAATGTCTATAAAATGAAGTGGTAATAGGACATTTTCACAATAAATAAGACAAAAAATAATTGACAGAATTCATGAATTCATCAGTAACCAAACAGCACAAAAGAAAAAAAACAAAACAAACAAAACTAAAGATATCATTAAAGGAAGAAGGGACATTATCACAGATGGAAATACAAAGATGCAAAAAGAAATGTAGAAACACAGACTAAGTAAATCTGTCTGTATTATGTATATTCACTGTATAAAATTATGATAACAATTTCTTATTGGGTTAAGAAATACATGTCAACAAAAGAACAAGTGGTAAAGAGGATTGTGTGCAGTTAAACGTCTCTTAGGTCCATGTATTGCCCCTGTGGTGTGAATGGAACTTGTGAATGTCCGGGATTCCACTGCAAGACATGTGGCAATGGTGAAGAGATTGTGCATACATAGTTAAAGTACCTTGTCATTTGATGTTGAAAGAAAGATTAGCCTGGCTGGGCTTGACTTAATCAGATGAGCCCTTTAAAAGAGTATCCAAGCCTTTCCTGAATAGAGAGAGAGAGATAGAGAAAAACAGAATATTGACAGAGAGAGAGAGAGAAAAAGAGAGAAAGAAAGCAAGAAAGAGACAGAGAGACTGACTCCCTTGTTTGCTTTGAAGAAGTTAGCTGTTGTGAAGTGCCTCATGGCTGAGACCCAACCGTACCTCTAGGAATTGAGAGTGACTTCCACCTAACAGCCAATAAAAAAGCATTAACTTCAATCCTGCAGGTGCAAGGACATAAATTCTGCCAACAACCAGTGAGCTTGGAAAGGAACCCAAATGGCAGCTAGGGTTGAAACCCTGAGCAGAGTACCCAACTAAGCTGTACCTGGACTCCTGACTCACAGAAACTCTAAGGTAATAAATATGAATTGCTTCAAACTGCTACATTTCTGGTAATTTGTCACATTACTTTAAAAAAGTTACAGCTTTTATAGCTGTTGTATGAAAAACAGGTAAGATTTAACACAAGCGTCCTCACTAGAGATAATGAGGAATATTTTATAATAACGAAAGAACCCATGAAAACATGTTCGTTTCTAAATATTCATGTAACTAATAAACTTTTCTCAAATTTATATAAATCAAATTTAAAAATTAATAGGATAAATAGATAAGTCTGTTATTGTAGCAGATTTTACGTTTGTTTCTAAAATATATTTCAAATATATTGCTTGAACAATAATATTGCAACTTTATAGAATTTTAAAAAATAAATTATAGGAAAAGTTGACAAAGGATGTAAAGAGTGAATTCAGAAAGCTAGATAGATTTTGCAATTATCCTTTAAAGAAAATAAATATCTTTCAGATCTATTCCTTTAGCAGTGATTCAAACCTTCAGTTTAGTTGTTTTGCAGACATTGTTTTTAGGATTAAAATGTCATTGACATCATTAGTCTGGTTAGCATAGCTAAATTATTCTCATTAGTTTTTTATGCCAGTATTTTGTTCAATTCATTTCAATGAATTGGTAAATATCTAATGGGGGAATATTTTTCATTAGATAAAAATAACACTGGATACAAATCTGAGACATTTATAACCTTTACCTTTTAAAAATGTATTTTTATTACAATGGGCAGTGTTTCAAAATCTGTAATTTACTTCAAGACATATCAACATGTAATATTAAGTATGTATATCTCAGGTTGGTCTATGACATTAAGAATGGTCAACTGTACAACTTCAAAATATATACTTCATGGATGGTTAGAATATCAGATATGTTATATTCCACAAAACATAAGGCTACAGTAAGCATGTTGCTTTTCCATATCTTCATTAGCACTTGAAACTAACATTGATTTATTATTTTTTAAACAGTATAATTAGAATTAGAAATAGATTTTTATTCATTGAACTGAAAGTATTCAAGAAATGTGAAGTAACTAAAATATTTTATAAACACTCACCATCTTTGCATGAATAGGATATTAGAATCTAGAGAGGCCTCTTACCTACTTTCCTAGGGATGGAATCTGAAGCGTCATCCTTAAATGGTCCAATATCCAATCATTAGTTAAGTGTGATTCTGAATCCCTGATATCAACTAAAAGGGTAAAAAATATTTGCTTCTGAAAAACTGTTGCATATTCCTGACATGAATATTTCATATAAGGTGGTATTTATATCACTCAAAAATATAGCTGGAATGCATTGAGTTTACTGAATATGTTGCATCTGTGTTGTGACTGCTTACTAACAAACACTGGCTTAAAAAGTACCTGTATGTTTGGCAGAGTTTGTTCTGAGATTTACTTAATTTTAAAACTTTGAAATGAGATTGTAGGGAATGGCTACATTTAATCAACTTCATACTTAAAAATTCAAAAATAACCTAATAACTATAGTTATATATGACTGTATTCAAAAAATAATAGAAAAGGTAAACAAAATACAAAACTATGAAGTTTCAATAGAACATGAGTTCATATCTTGTTTTGTGCCTAAGGCATTATAACTAAAATAAAACAATTAAAAATGAAAAATGTCGGGAATTACAAGTAGAAAGTATCATGAGAAAAATATTGATGAAGGAAAGCACATGGAAATATATTAGAAATAGTGAGCAGTGTAAGATACAGTGCTCCTATAGTAAGTGCTCAATGCATATTTATCAAATGAAAAAATTAAGGATTGAATACATTAATGAATGGATAAATACAATTGAATTGTTTGAGGCCTTGGACTTCAAGGTTATTCACTTAATTAAGTATTTTGGGGGGAAAGAAAGTAAAAGATTTTTTTTAGTAAGTGTATAATTAAATCATGTGACTCTGGCCTATATATAATGACTAAACCTTTAAAAGAATTGATCTAGATGAAATAAAAGAAATGAACTGGAGTAGAAAGAAATACTGGGTAAGTGGGAGGTAGAATCAGTGAAACCATAGAGGATATAATTACAAGCTATAGAATGAGAAGTAATTGAGGTCTGGTATAAATATAAACTAAAAAGTGTAGCTGTAATATTAGGAAGGTTTTTGAGGGATTATGATGTGCCAGCTCTATCGTAAGTGCTTTACCTATCATATTTCAATTACTCTTCACAAGAATCCTATAAGATAGATACTATTGTTACTCTTGTTTTTCATGTATTCCACTCATAAAGTTGAGAGAGCTAGTGAGTGATGGAGCTAGAATTTCAAACATGAGTAGTCAAATCTGGGCAGACTCCAGAAATCATGTTCTTAAACTTTATGGTACATGAGTCAGTATGACTGACTAAAAGTCTAGTATTGAATAGGAAAACAAACAAAACAAAAACACAAGTTGACTAAAGTTTTAAGTGAGAACAACTGGGATAATTATGGTATAATTAAGGGGGATGAGTTATTTTGTATTGTTATGTATAAGATACATTATTCCATATGATAATGAGAAATATGGAAAATAGAAAGAAGTACTGGACAGATATTGGTAGACAGACAATGAATTTGAATTTATAATACATTGCTTGGAGTAAACACTTAACTCATTGAGTGCTCAACATCTATTGGAAACTGCACTATGCAAATAAATTTGGGGTTAGTTGGAAACGAGTCTGGGCAAATTAGATGGCTTATGTCATTTTGCATTTAGATACAAAATTTATAAGATATTAGGAGATAAAAATTATTGATATAAGGTTCATAAGGAAGTAAATAATAATATTGAATGTTTTCTTTAAGCACTTTTTCTTCTAGATTTTTATTCTATGCATAAACATCTGAAGGGAAATGTAAATCAAAAACATAACTTGTCATCTAAACTCTTCTATTAATGACATCTCATTTTTTATTTAAGGCTAGCAGAAGCAATATTTACTAAAAAATTATCTGTTTCATTTCATATATAACCAATGTTCAACAATATAGTCTGCAAAATATTTTTTAGGCCCTTCATTTAAAAGGTTTCAATTTTGTAAGCAGTTTTAAATTTGTAAGCAGTGTGAAATTTGTTTTGCAATTATGTCAATTTAAAAGTGATAGATAGAAATAAATGAAAGAACAAAAGAGCAACTTCTGACATTCAGAAGCTGGCCTTACACTAACAGCTAGGGCATATTATTCTCCTATTAGATGTAAATAATCTGTAAGGATCCCAACCTCAGAAAAGGTTACTGTGAAAGCGTGATAAAATGAGACAAAGTGAGACCTCTTCATAATTATTTATAAGTAGAGATAAAGCAAGTTTCCTCTACCCCCCACAGAAATACCAAATGTACCATTGCTTAGCCAAAATGAATGACTACTACTTTACCAATTACAACTTTATTCTTATACTACTCTTCTCTTCGTATAGATGAGATTTACTGAAATACTCAGTTATGGAATTTCCCCACTTTCTGACAGCTGCCAATCTACATTAAACTCTCACATCCTTGGACTCTCTCTCAAATCACCAAACCAAACCCCAACTTCTGTAAAAAGTTCCTTTAAATACTGGTTTGCTGAGATACCCCATGATTCCCTGTAGTATATGTTCTCTTTTTCTGCAGTAATAAATCCACCTTGTACAATTACAGGTTTGGTTCCTGTTTGTCTTTGGCTTCGGCTGTTGACATAAAATAATGACCAATTTATTATTTTAGACATCCAACACAATTGAATGCTTACTAAATGATTGGTATTCTCTTAGACACTGGGAATATAAAGATAATATTCATGATTCCTTAACATCTAAGGAGCTCATAGGTAATGATTGAATGAAAGGAAAAAGTACCCAGTGTAATTAGTACTATCCTGTAAAATATTAAAGCATAGAGTGCCATGTAATTAGCTCTGATTTTGACGGTTGGGGTTACCTTGAGAGCTGTGATGTCCTTTAGTTATGACCTTGAGGGATAAGCAATATTCTTCCAAGTACAGAAGATAATACTTATTATGAAAATAAAGCCAACCTCAGATTTAACTTTTATGGAATCCTGCTGTGCTTTTATAGAGAACCATGCTATCTTATACATTAATATTGTTTCATGATCTTATATGTATCTTTTAAAGCTGCCTTATTTTTGAAAAAAAATAGAGTAGATGTGCTTTAATAGATAATTTCATTTAGAGAGAAGAGAAAAAAGTCAGCAAAATAGTATTATATTTACACTGGAAAATTTTATTATAAAATTTTATTGAAGACAGTTGGAGACCAAATTGTGAGTCTCATGATTTTATTAGAGCAAATGCGTATAATTAGATTGTGTAAATTTCAAAAGTAAACTGTATGACCTGTGCTGTGTTAATAGTAAATGAAATGATGTAAAGTAATTGAACAATATTAATAATCCCAAAATATCAATCACTTATCAGTTCTGTGACTGAAAAGGCACCAATTCAAAGTCATTCATCTGAATCTGAAGATTGAGGAAGTAGTTTAAGCAATTCTTCCAAGAATTTTGGGGGAAAGGAACATCTTATACTATTATCAACTCATTTATTGATGTGTCATTTATCTTAATGATTAAATATATTTAAAAAGCTTTTGATTAATACATTAAAAGCCCTACTGGAGTTCTATATTTTTGCTTGTCTAAGCTAATAGCCATTACTGATTTCTGGATTGGACTATATTAGCCTTACCATATTCCTGTATGTGTAGAAAAGAAGCCCAAAGAAGGGGACATAGCTAAAGAATTTTTTTTCTTTTCCTCTTATGAGGAAAAAATACAGTTTTAAGTGAATCTAAGCATTGTAGGTCTTAGGATATAAAATCCCCTATGGTGTTAGTGAAATAAAATGTTAATAACTTAAGCTCAGTAACTGAAAGTGGATGTTGTTCTCTGAATTCTGTGCCATCATCAGATTGACCCCTGTTACCATGCCAAAGAACCTCCAACATTTTAAGGCCATTGTTGCATATTGTGAATTTACTTTAAATACAAGCATATCAATTTAATAGTTCACATCCAAGCTGATTTTTTTCACATGCATGGCAATATTTGATATTATCTGGTGATATTTCTGAGATTTATGAATATATTATGTGGCATTTTATTATAAGTATGTTTTGTGATTCTAAAGAATAAGTAGTGAACCAAAAATAATTATTTGCCAAACTCCCTATGCAACTGAACTTTCAAACATCTACTTCTGGCTGTAAAGTAAAATTCTCGTTGGGATACATTATCAGGCAATTTTTTAGTAAATTATTATGTAGACATTAACAATTAAATCATTTCTTTCAATTAAATCAAAGTAACTCTTATTTCATTGTTTAGCAACATTTTGCCATAAAATTATTTTCATTCTCAAGCATCCTCAATCTTGTACAATATGCCAGCTATATTTTCCTCTTCCAAATTATTGTTGACTCTGAGAATGGTTAGTTACTAGCAAAGTACTTTATTTACAGGAAAATGACTGACTTACAAACCAGAAACAAAACTCAATTTTAGCCAGCTTTAACAAGAACAAAATTTAACTACAGCTAAGTTGCTTACATGGTTGCATGTTGACTTTGATACAAGGATACTGAAATAAAAACCTTTCTGAAAATAAGACCCTTCTGGTCCAGTCTCAAAAATTGTAATTAAAATTAATCTTCAGGGTTATTAGATTTTTGTCTAGTTAAATATGAGTACAGGCAAAAAGAATTGTTTGTTTCTTGCAGAAATTTTAGATACTGAGAAAAAGCATGGGCAACCAAACTCATAATTCAACATTTTAATGTTATCTCAGACTTAATTATCCCTTTAAAAATGTTCTTTGGTCAAATTTTCAGAAACATATTGTTGGATTTGATTGACTTATAATTTATATACTAAAATATAAATTTTTCTTTTAAAATCTCTGGAAAAAATCAGAGGTGACTCAAGTACATTATTGTGTTACATCCTCTTCTAATCTTACATTGTTTTATTTTACCTGGCATTTTTTTTAAGATGATAAATCTAAAGCTAATATGTATCTAATATAAGCAAAATCAACCTTTCCCCTCCTTGGAAACTTGAAATATTTCTTATCTTGAAAGAAATATTTTAAACATATGAGTCATTATTCATTTTTGCTTATTAATTTTAGCACTGAACAGTCAGGCCTCTCAACTCCCAATCTCACCTGCACATTTTCTTCTTTTCTACCTATGTTTGCCATTACCAATTTATTTGCAATTTTCTTCTTTGAAAAGCATTATTAGTGAAAAGTTATATTTCTCTATTCCATCATTCACTTCCTTATAAGAATCACACTTTCTCATTATAACTGAACCTCCCTAATATATCACCTTAATTTGAATATTTACAAAGTTCACTTTACATTTTACTCCTTTCAGTTACAGTAGGACTTGTTCTGTCATAGTTTTTATTTCACTCTTGATTTTCTTATTTAGTTGATGTTATTACTTATTTTCCCTTCAATAATTTTAGAGAGACATTTTAAATTTATTGACATTTATTATATAACCATTTTAGTAGAAACATTTGCATGTTTTCCCCCAATGACTATATGTTCATATCTATTTTTCTATTTTTTTTTTTGCTGCAACATTTTTTCACGAATCCTAGATTTTTTTTCTGACATTTACTAAATATTGAGTTTGATTTCACATTGTTATTTTAGAAATGTGTAGAGAATCTATGGCAAAGCCCATACCATTTGACCTTTCTAACATAAACAGATCGACAATGGGCTAGATCCAGAGAACAAGCTCTATGGAGGGGCTGACATGAACCTTTAGTTATTTGGCTTCCTACATGAAGGAGACTGAGTGAAGTTGTAGGTCTTCTATCCCATTTTCAGTGGTAACCAAACTAAGAAGAAATTAATCTAACACTAACACTCCTATTTTGTTGACTGTTTTTGCTAAAAATTATATTTCACTTAAGTATTTTATTAGTAAAATATAGGTATTACAGAAGATTATTTCTAAGTTCTATCCAATCATCTCTCCAAAATCTCAGCTTCATGATTTTGAATGAACTGAAGAATGAGCGTCTGGCTCAGAGTTGTATCACTCCCCAGTGTCCAGCAGGTTTATTGGCCTTTTCTTGGAGGTCCACTGTGCTTTCAAATTCCTTTCACTTACATGGGATTCTAAGAAGTTTCCCATCAGTTTTAATCTTTTTGTTGGTTTGTTTCTGTTTTTGCAAGAGGAGGGTTGGAAGGGACTAACTTAATTTTCTTGGACAGTGTTTAATCCAAACTTCATTTAATATTTCTATGTGATATATTAGTGAACACTTAAGTATTTCCTGATTTTGCATGGATAATCTGTTAATATTCCTTCACAAATTCTCAAGCTCCTTTTCCTAGTATGCTGTGCAGTTGTTTTAATGTTGTTCTACATTCAGGAAAAATTTGATAAAATAAAAGGAAGAAAGCATTTCCCTTAATCTTTTCCTTTGGTACATGTGAGCAGGCTGGGCAGGTTGAAGATGACTTCTGGATGGAAAACACTATGTGTCATAGTAACACTTATGAACCATTTGGAAACATTTAGTTCATAGCTGTGCAGAGCTTCTAAAGTTACAAAAAGTTATTCTTAAATTGCATACTTCCCAGAAATTTATAGGATGGTGGATAATAAATAGTGGTCTAAAATATTGATAAAGGTTCATTCCAACATTAGATATATGTAGGCCAGCAAGAGTGTACAACAAAAATATACCTAATTCAGCATGTGGTTTTAGCAACAGACAAAAGGTATATTGGATGGTCAGAAGTCTCATCAAGTTACAGGGATTATCGTAGTGAAAGATTAGAGATAAAAGTGAGAATGAAAATGATAAAAAAATATGCATTTTAATGGAAATGAGAAAACATATGTGAAGAAGCAAAAAATAAAGTAGCAAACAAACAAACTCTACAGAGCATTAGCAAGATTGTATGATAAGAATAGAAATAAACATAAAGGGAGCAACAGAAGAAAACGACCTTGACTCAGTGTCGTAGTCTCACAGTCATGGCAATTTCTCTAGAGTTTTATGTTAAAGTTTGACAGAAGGATTCCATGTAGACAGTACAAGCTCTTCATTCTGAAGTAGAGAAAGAAAGTTTTCAAAAGCAGCAGGAAGGAGGCAGCATCTGTCACTTTTTACTTGATGTTTCTATATAGGCCCAGAAAACAGACTGAAGCTTAGAGCACCTGTGTTCTTCCGAATGCTATAAACCGTCCCATTTTTTCATCAAATGCACATTGCTTTCTATTTCCGACTCATCATCTGATCAGGATTTATCATTATTATTGTCGTCATGATTACTATTATGTGTCATTAGACTCTCTATCACCAACAACAGATCATTATGGCTTCATTTTTTCCCTAAAGCTACAGCTATTTCCAAAATGTAAATGTTTATTATTGCTTCAGAAGGAGACAGCACTGAGCTCCATTCAGGAACTTGTCCAGGCTTCAAATGGCTCTGTTTGCATTCCCTGCTGGCTGCTTTAAAGCTAAGACAGATGAACAATGCAGATTTAAATGGGGGAACAGTTTTTGCTTAAGTTTATATTTAAATGATTGAAGTAGGCTTTATGCAAAATATCTCCAAAGAATATCAAATCCTGATGGAAATAGCACTAAAATGAACTACTGACTGTTTAAATCCTTTACTCCAACTGATAGAGACAGCATGGTACGGTGGAAACTGGACTGAGGGTTGAGGGTTGAGGATTAGGTTCTAGTAGCAGCTCCAAGCTTTTATATGAACTTGGGCAAGGCACTAAATTTTGTAAAATGTAAAGGCTCTTATTGTTGAGCTCTGAGATTTTCATGGTTTTAAAGTTCTGTCACTTTGAGTTTCAAGAATAATGCTTTATTTTAAAGGATTAAGGTAAAAACAAACAAATACATATGCTGGTGAATAAGGATTTGACTAAACTTGGAATTCTTACCTTCTCTAGAACATGTATGTAAGGAGAATCTTTGTCTTATCCAAAAAGTTAGAAAAATGCCTGAATTTAATTGATTGAATTTTGAATTATAAGTTCATGATAAATTAAAATGTTTTAAAGAATGAATGGTAATATAATGACCAATTTATTAATAGATCATTCTGGTTGTATCCTCCTGGGGTTGTTAGAGAAATTTTTCAATTGCCAGTTGGTTCAAAAAATCAAAACTCAAAATCTTTAAATCTTTGTCTTCCAATAAGTAATCCATTGCAACCCTTAGTTGGTGGTTTTATAGCCAATGATTTTTCCAGATCCTTTACAGTTAGATGATAATATTAGGTTTTATCTAAGACTTCTCACTTTTTTTCACACTGTCAGAAACTGTTTCAGCCATCTCAAAGAAGATACAAAGTTCCCTTTATATGAAGAAAATAAAGAAAATGTTTAAACTATATGCAATGAAACTATGTTTTGATCAGTTTTATATTAAAACTTCAGATGTAACAGCTGTTGTGTATTTTCGGTTTTAATTTTGTGCATCCTAATTTTGTTGCCCCCAATTAAAATATCAATAAACTGTGATCATTTAGCCACATGAAATCTTTTGTAATGGAAATATTCATTAGATCATCTCTATAACATGACAAAATTTTTTTCCAGAGTGCAGAAACAGAATCTTTTCCAACGATGAAATGCCTTTGTTTACCTCACTCTGTCCAGAATTTGTATCAGCTTTTCTGGGATAGATGTAGGTTTGTAATAAGAATGGAATTTTGACAAGTAGATCAATTCAGGAATTATTTTTATTAACAAATTTTTGGATATCTTGAGATGACTGGAAATCAAGAACTGTGCACTAGTTATAAACCTGACAAAATATATTTTTTTTAACATTTTGATAGTATCTTAGTTTTTTTGAGACTTTGTTTATTTTTATACGTAAAATGAGAAGATGTAGAAAATAATCTTTAATGTCCTTTTCAGCTAAAACCATTATGATTTCTCTCATTAATCAGCCAAGTTTGGACAATTTTATGCACCGGATAACGGTAAGGGTTGTCAAAGGAGATCTAGCAAAGTTTAGGTTTACTCAGAACACATTCAAGGAAAATCTTTGTTCACTGCTGAATGATGCTATTGCAGATCATCCTGACCCTGCGTGAGGGATCAATCATGCAAATAAAATACACCGTTATGGTGTTCAAAGGGACATTTTGTTCCTAACATTTTAATTCATTGTCATTTGTCAGCATATCCACAACTGCAACATTATCATGTAGTTCCAACTGTCTGGAATTGACTACTCCACATATCAACATTAGAAGAAAAAAATGTGATACCTCTTTGTCTGCCAATCAAAAATTCTGTCTAAACTTAGGCAAGCTGCTTAAACTAAAAAGAAAGATAAAACAACCAAAAGTGGGGATATTAGAATGAACATACTTATATATACTACATAAAATGTAAAGTTTATATAAAGATCTTATATAAAGTTTTGACATAATTAGGGATCATACACATAAGTGAACATCCAACAGACTATCAGATAATCTCAACGTTCATTTACATAAGTATATATAATCAGCAATCAAATAAAAGAATAGTTGTTAATCTTTACTTATGACAGAGATTTAATCCCTTTGTCTTTTATAACCTATATGTTTGATATATATATAGACATGCACATAAATGTGCATCTATAAAGTTTATGTATATAAATCTTCTATAAAGTGTATATATAATGTATATAGTTTTACATATGAACATATATAAATAAAATATGTATTTTATACATAGTTATATATCCCAAAATAATTTGAGAAGAGTAGATATAATTCTATAAAAAAGTAAGAATTATTTCAGGAATAGAAAGGACATCTAGGTATGATATTCACATGAATAATCAGGTAGAAAGAGGGTACAACATAGCTTTTAGGATGCTAGACAAGCTAAAATCTTTAAAAAGAACGTGATTTAGGAAGAAGATTTGACCTTTGTTCTAGGAAAAGAAGCCTTTGGACTGCAATATTGATTATGAGATACTAATTTAACATGATGAACTAAAGAGTAAACTGATGTAGGACAAATGGAATAGATATGACAGAAGAAAGGGGAGGTTTCAGGAGGAGAGCTAAAAATCAAGCAGAGTTGTTGAGAAGGAGGAGACAGTAACTCCGTGTAGTAAAAAAACTGGACTTTTACGATGCTATTGAAACTTGGTCAAGGGATCTTTTAAAATGTTAGTAGATTCTTTTGGATCCTCTCTAGCTTTTTACTTGGTATGAGGAACAGTAGCATCTGGGATGACTAGGAAATTTTCCTTCTGATTAAATTTGAATATAACTCAGTGTTCTGAGCCTTGCATTTGACATACTGCTTGGCTAGAGCTTAATGTCTACAGTTCCAATTTCAGTTTAAAAAATTTTATGTAGCTAGTACAGAAGACTCAGGGAGATTGTCATAGACAAAGCTTGATTTCCTACTGATATGGAGCTTACTGAAGGCATTTTGTGTCACGATCACATATTTCCAATGCTCTGGCTCTTAAAGTCAAATGCTGAAAGGGGGTGAATTCTTTTAATAAGTTGACATGATGAGCAGGAAGAATGTCCATAGCTGAAATTCCTATCTTCACCATCAGGATGTACTTTTAAAATTACATCATTAAAACTGTTTTTAAATATTGAAAGTATAACACTTATTTTTTTAAGAAAAGTTATAGCTGTAGTAAGTTGAAGTTCATGGCTACATTATTCTGAATTGTTTTAGGGGAGCATATATTCTGCATATTAGAGAAAGATCTTTCAACTCAGACTTGATTGAATTGGACATGAGACCATTTGGTTTGCTTGAAATGATTGTTGATTCTGGAAAATCAACAATCATTAATTATTTTAAAAAGTCTAAATTCTTAAACTGCAATATGTTATTTAACAACTATTTATCTTTAAAAACTCTGGTGAGTCAAATGAAACCGGAAGAAAAAACTTTATGTAGGAATTTATATTTCTTCAATCCATTTGGAAAGTAATTTGATGCCTTAAGAGTTATAAAATTAACAATTTTGTTCCAGTATCCTCACCCCTGGTAATATTTTCTTTTGAAAAAATCAAATTATTGAGATATAATTAATATAAAATATATTGCACGTTTCAGTGTACAATTTGATAAGCTTTGGCACACACATCTATCTATACTCACATACACATACCTGCACATTTGAAATCATCATCAAAAAGATAATAATATATCTGTCACCCCAAATGTTCCCTCATACATTACAATCTCTCCCTCTACCACATACCCTACCCTTAGGTAACCATTAATCTATTTTCTGTCATAACAGATTCATATGCATTTTCTACATTATATACATTTTGTTTAGCTTTTTCATTAGCATAATTATTTTGTTATATTTTATGTATGTATATATGTATGTGTGTATATATACAGGTAAAGAATGGGCAAAGAAAATGTGGTATGTACATATGCAACATTTTCTTTGCCCATTCTTTATTTTGATGGACACTTAGAATGATTATATATCTTGGCTATTGTGAATAATGCTACAAATGAACGTGAGAGTACAGTTATTTTTTTTACGTACTGATTTCATTTACTGTGATATGTACCCAGAAGTGGGATTGCTGGATCATATGGTAATTCTATTTTTGGCTTTTAGAGGAACCTCCAACCTGTTTTCTATAATGGCTATACTAATTAACATTCTAACCAATGGCACATAGGGTGATTTTTCCACATTAGGTAATATCTCATTGTGGTTTTGATTTGCAGTTCCTTAATGACTGTGATATTGAACATTTTGCCATATATCTGTTGGCTATTTATATGTCTTCTTTGAGAAATATCTATTCTTCATTCATTTTTAAAATAACACGAAAAGTGGAAAATTCACAAATATATGGAAATTAATCAACATGCTCCCAAACAACCAATGGATCAAAAAAAAAAAAAAGAGATATTGTTCATTAAAAAATATCCTGAAACAAACAAAACTGGAAACTTGACATACTTATGGGATGCAGAAAAAGGAGTTTCCAGAAGGAAGTTTATAGCAATAAACACCTAAATGAAGATAAAAATAAAGATCTCAAGGAACCTAAGGAACTAGAAAAATAAATAGTCTCTTATTTTCCTTTGATATTTATGAAATCTATACGGATGCAATTCCTCTTAGTAATTTGTTACTTCTCCCATTTCTTTCCTGATCAGTCTGGTTTAGCAATTTTATCAATCTTTGCAAAGAACCAATCAATATGGTCAAAACCAGAAAACACCGTAAGGATAAATAGGCAACTACAAATCTAAACAGACAGTTCATTGTATTTCTCTGAATAATTGATAGAACAAGTAGTCAGAAAGTAGTCAGTCATTGGGGTTATTGAAACCTTGAACAGCACTTTCAATCAACTTGACCTTGTTGACCTAAATGTCCTAATTGTCAAGTGTTATGAAACACTGCAGCCCACAACAACCAAATCCACAATCTTCTCATGTACACAGGAAACATGTATTAAGATATATCATATCAGAGACATAAAACAAGTCTCAAATTTGAGAGGATTTAAAATATAGCAAGGGTGCTCTTTAACCCAAATGGAATTAAATTAGAAGTCAATAGCAGATAGGTATCTCTAAAATCTCCCAATATTCGGAACATAAATAACATACGCCTGAATTATTCATAGGTCAAAGAAGAAACAAAAAGGAAGTTTAAAAGTGTTTTGAAATGAATAAAAATGTAAAAATCAATATATCAAAATACATGGCAATTAGATAAGGCAATATTCAGAAGTAAATTTAATGCATTAATTACCTATATTATAAATGAAGAATGGTCTCAAATCAATCGCCACAGAATCAACTATGAATACTAGTAAAAGAAGAGTAAATTAGTGCCAACATTAGTAAAAGAAAAGAAATGATAAATGGGTGAAAATCAACAAAATATAGAACAGAAAAAGCAAGAGAGAAAAATCAGTAGCACCGAAAGTAGGTTCTTTGTTATGATTTCAAATATATTGTTTTAGTGTGTGTGCACTAGGATTTAGAGCACATATATTTTACCTATTGCAGTTTACCTTCAAATGACATACAAGCTCATGTATAGCATAACAACCTTGAAAGAGTATTATTTCTATTTCTTTTCTCCTGTCTTTTGTGCTATTGTTGTCATAAATTTACTTATGCATGTGACATAAACTCCAAAATGAATCTTATTTTTGCTTTAAACCATAATCTTTTTGTACCTTTGATTTTATATATATAATTATTTTTATTAATTAATGTCTAAATTTACCTCCATAATGCATTTTAAAAATTGCTAGGCTTTGAACTCTTTGATTGCTTCTTTTTAAAAATTTTTAATTGGCACATAATAATTGTACATATTTATCGGGTACAATGTTATATTTGATATATCTATACATAGTATAATGATCAAATCAGCATAATTAGCATATCTGTCACCTTTACATTTATCATTTCTTTGTGATGAGAACATTGAACACATTGTCTTCCAGCTATTTTGCAATATACAATGCATTATTGTTAACTGTCTTGCAATGCATTATTGTCATCCTACCATGCAATAGAACACCAGAACTTATTCCTTCTAAGTGTAACTTTGTATATCTTGCTCTACCTCTTGCCATCCTCTCCTCTCCTCTCCTCCCATTCTCTGATAACCACTGTTCTATTCTCTCCTCTTACGAGATCAACTTTTTTATGTTCTGCAGATGAGTGAAATCATGCAGTATTTGTCTTTCTATATCTGACTTATTTCTCTTAATATGATGTCCTCCAGGCTCATTTATGTTGTTACAAATGGCAGGATTTCATTTTTTATGACTGAATAGTATTCCATTATATTCTATAGTGTTCTGTACTATAAAATTGGTATTTCATAACATTCCATTCCATTCAACATTTTCTTTATGCATTCATCCATTGTTGAGCACTCTGATTGATTCCATATTTTGGCTAATGTGAATAGTGCTGCAATAAACATGAGAGTGCAGATATCTTTTTGATATACTGAATTCCCTTCTTTTGGATAAATACCCAATGGTGATATTGCTGGGTCATATGGTAGCTCTATTTTTAGTTTTTTGAGGAACCCTCATACTGTTCTCCATAGTGGTTATACTAATTTACATTCCCACCAACAGTGTACAGGAGTTTCCCTTTCTCCATATTTTGCCAGCATTCATTATTGCCTGTCTTTTTGATAAAAGCCATTTTAACTGATATCTCATTGTAGTTTTGATTTGCATTTCTCTGATGACTAACGATGTTGAACATTTTTTTTCAAATACCTGTTGGCCATTTGTATGTCTTTTTTTGAGAAGACCTATTTTTAATTTTAAAACCTCCCTACTATATTTGTAACAGCTATACTAATTTACACTCTTACCAACAGTGTGTAAATATTTCTTTTTCTCCACATACTCACCATACTTGTTATCTTTTGTCTTTTTGATAATAGCAATTCTAACTGGAGTGAAGTAATATCTCACTCTGGTTTTGATTTGATTTCCATGATGATTAGTGATGGTGAACATTTTTTCATATACTTGGACATTTGTATGTATTCTGAGGAGAAATGTCCATTAAAGTCTTTTGCCCATTTTTAATTGTATTATTTGGTGGTTTGTTTGGGGTTTTTTTTTGTTGTTGTTTTATTTTTATTTTTTTTTTTGCTATTGAGGTGTCTGCATTCCTTATATATTCTGGATATTAACCCCTTGTCAGCTGTATAGTTTGCAAATATTTTCTCTCATTCTATAGGCTGTTTCTTCAATCCATTGATTGTTTCCTTTGCTATGCAGAAGTGTTTTAGTAATAGTTTGTTATAGCCCCATTTGTCTATTTGTGGTTTTGTTGCCTGTGCTTTTGGGGTCTTATCCAAAAAATCCTTGCCCAGTCCAATGCCATGAAGCATTTTCTCTGTTTTCTTCTAGCAACTTTATAGTTTGGGGTATTATATGTAAGTCTTTAATCCATTTTATTTTGAGTTGTTTTTTTGTATATAATGAGAGACAGGGGCCTAGTCACATTCTTCTGAATGTGGACATCCAATTTTTCCAGCACTATTTATTGAAGAAATTATCCTTTTCCTAGTGTGTATTCTTGGCACTGTTTTAGAAAATCAGTTGGCTGCAGACGTATGGATTTATTTCTGGGCTCTCTGTCCTGTTCTGTTGCTCCATAGGTCTGTTTTTATGCCAGTACCATGATGTTTTGGCTACTATAGCTTTGAAGTATATTTTGAGGTCAGGGACTATGATGCCTCTAACTTTGTTCCTTTTGCTCAATATTGGTTTGGTTATACAGGGTCTTTTGTGATTCTATATGAGTTTTAGTTTTCTTGTTTTCTATTTAGAATGCCAGTGGTACTTTAATAGTGATTGCATTGAATTTGTATATCACTTTGGATAGCATGGACATTTTAACAATATTAATTCTTCCAATCCATGAAAGTGGGATATCAGTTTCTTTCATCAGTGTTTTACAGTTTTCAGTGAAAATATCTTTCCTTTTTACAGTTAAATTTATTTCTACATACCTTGATTATTAAAAGCTATTATAAATGGGATGGTTTTCTTGATTTTTAGGGGGATAGATGATTATAGATGTACAGAAATGCTACTGATTTTGTGTTTATTTTGTATCCTATAACTTTATTGGATTTGTTTATTAGTTCTAACAGGTTTTTTTTTTGTTGTTGAAGTCTTTAGGGTTTTCTGTATATAAGATCATGTCATTTGCAAATAGGGACAATTTAGCTTCCTCCTTTCCAATTTGGATAGCTTTTATTCCTTTCTGTTTCCTAATTGCTCTGGCTAGAACTTTGAATATTATGTTGAATAAAAGCAGTAAAAGTGTGCATCCTAATCTTTTTCCAGATCTTAGGAGAAAAACTTTCAGATTTTCCCTGTTCAGTATGATGTTAGCCAACCTTTGAATTTCTGAAAGTCTTTCATTTAAATTTCTCTTTGACATTTTTTTTTTCTTTTAGCACTTTAAAATTATCCATTGTCTTCTGGCTTACAAAGTTTCTGATGAGAAATTTGCTGTCCTCTTTAGCATTTTTCCT
Organism: Eulemur rufifrons; assembly: GCF_041146395.1. Taxonomy (NCBI): domain Eukaryota; kingdom Metazoa; phylum Chordata; class Mammalia; order Primates; family Lemuridae; genus Eulemur; species Eulemur rufifrons. The sequence continues at coordinate 75,762,517 of NC_091001.1, read as the reverse complement.
CTGTACATAATGTGGGGTCTTTTTGGCAAATTTTAAGATTTTCTCTTATTCATTTGTTTTAGTAATTTTATTATAATGTTGTTAATGAAATTGTTTCCATGGTTTTATACTTGGTTTTCACTATTTTTTTTTTTGATATTTGGGTCTATTATTTTTACCTGATTTAGAAATTTTTCAGGTATCATTTTTTCTTCTCCTTTCTCTCCTTCATATCTTCTTCTGTGACTTTATTTATACATATCTTAGGCCATCTGAATTTGATACATGGTTCCCTGATGATCTGTTCCTTCTTCCCTTTCTGTTTTCCCCTCTGTGCTTCATTTGAATAGTTCCTATTTCTATGTCTTCAAGTCTATTTTGCTATTTATTTTATCTTGTGTATTTTTCATTTTGAACTTGTAGTTTTCACTTTTTTAAGTTTGATTTCAGTTATTTTTAACATCTTCAATGTGTATATGTATTCAAACTGTCTTAAATATGAGGGTTTTTTTTTAAATGACAACTGTTTCATATTTTTATCTATTGATTTTATAATCTGTATTATTTCTGGGTGAGTTTTGATTAATTGGTTTTTCTACTCGGTATGAGCGACATTTTCTTCTTTACATTCCTTATAGTTTTTGATTAAATGCTAGATATTATCAATTTAATATTTTTGGCAATGTGTAGTTTTGTATTCCTAGAAATAGACTGACAGCTTTTTTTTTGGATCCAGTTATTTGTAAGTAGTTTGAGTATCTAGGTCTTGTTCTTAAGATTTCTTATGTGAGATAAGAGCAATAGTAAGTCTAGAACTAATGTTGTTTTACTACTGAGGTAAACTTCTGCTGAATACTGCCATCAATGCTCCACGAATTATCACCTTTTCCACTATTGTTGGTGGGAATAGGAACTATTGCTTGTCCTTTGTGATCTTTGGAAATTATTCCTTTAATATTTTTGTGAAACCATGGATAAGTCAAAAATTCATGGTATTTTCGAGTATGAGTTCCATCGTGGAATCAATGCAGTGCAGACAGCTCAAAATATCAACGGAGTGTTTGGGAAGGATGTGGCTAATGACTGCATAGTATGTCAGTGATTTGAAAAGTTCTATTCTGGTGATTTTAATCTTGAACATGAGCCACATGGGTGACCTGAGAGCAAGGTAGATAATGAGGAGCTGAAATCTGTAGTGGAAGCAAATCCATCTCAACCTATGCGTGAATTAGCAGCAAGGTTTGGTGTTACTATTCCAAAAATATTGGATTATTTGAAACAAATTGACAAGGTGCAGAAGCTGGATAGATGAGTTCTGCATGAATTAAATGAGCATCAGGAGAGAAATTGTCTAAAAGCTTGCCTTTCTTTGCTGTCACAACATAAAGGCAAACCATTTCTACACCTTATGGTTAAGTGTGATGAAAAATGGATTTTTTTTTGACAGCTGCAAGCATTTGGTACAATGGTTGGATAAAAATGAAGTGCTGAAATACAGTACCAAACCAAGTATTCATCAACAAAAGCTAATGGTGTCTGTATGGTGGTCTAGTGCTGGTATTATCCTCTACAGCTTCATGAAACCTGGTCAATCCATTGCAGTGGATGTCTGTCTACTGCAACCAACTGGATGAAATGATGAGGATGCTTGTGATTAAGCAGACAAGATTGGTCAATAGAGACAGGCCAATCCTTTTGAGAGACAATGCTTGACCACATGTCACACAAAAAACACTGCTCAAACTACAGAAACTGAACTTGGAAGCTCTCTTTCATCCACTGTGAATACCAGACCTCGTACCAACTGATTACCAATTCTTCCAGGCTTTGGACCACATTTTGCAAGGAAAATTATTTAATTCCCAACAAGCTGTGTAAAACGCCTTTTGTAATTTCATTTCCACTTGCTCTTCAGGCTTCCTTGCTGCTTTCATAAACAAGCTACCATTAAGATGGCAAAACTGTGTCTATAGTTTAGGAACATACTTTGATTAATTGTACTGCTTCTTGTTTGAGATATAATAAACCATACTTTTGCTTTGAAATCAGATATTTCATATTTTGGATTTTATCATCTGTTTCTATTATGATGCCACAATTTTTCTAATTACTATCTTTTTATAAATTTTTTAATTTGGGCAAGGAATATGCTTTTTAACAGTATTATTTTTTCATAAGTGGCTTAGGTATCATTTTACATTTATTCCTATGTGAATTATAGAATTATATCAATTCTCTAAAAATTACTCATAACATTTTCATTGGGATTGCAAAAATTTATTTTGGTGGAAATTGACATCTTTAAAATATTTGCCTTTTCTACTCAAATATTTGATATATCTCTCTTTATTCAATAAAATTTATAAAATTTTTATGTTAATGATATTTTCTATTTTTAGGAAATATATCTAACAAAATATGTTGTTAGGTTATCATTTTCACTTAATTTTTATCTATAAACAGTAACAATTAAACCAGGCATGGTGGCTCACGTCTGTAATCCTAGCACTGTGGGAGGCCCAGGTGGGAAGATTGCTTGAAGCCAGAAAGCCAGGAGTTTGAGACCAGCCTGAGCAACACAGCAAAACCCCCATCTCTACAAAAAGTAAAAAAAAAAAAAAAAAAAAAAAAAAAAATTAGATGAATGTGCTGGTATGCACTGTAGTTTTGGCTACTCAGGAGGCTGAGCCAGGAAAATCATTTGAGCCCAGGAGTTTGAGGTTGCAGTGAGCTATGATCACACCACTGCACTTTAGCCTGGGTAATAGAACAAGACCCTGTCTCAAAAAGAAAAAAAAAGGTAACATTTATTTTTTAGGAAAACCTCAATTCAAATACACCATGAATTCATATACAATAAAGTGGAGCTTTCTAGATGCTATATGGTTTTTGACTTTTAATTGTGATTTAATTTTAGTGTTATACATATTATTTTGGCTGGATAAAGAATTCAGTTTTGTAAGTCATTTTCTCTCAGCTCTTTAAAAATATATCCCCATTTTTTTTCTTGCATTAGTTTTCCTAAGCTAGGATTTTTTTCCCAATGCCAGTCTATTTCTTATTCTATGAAGTTTTTTTTTTTGGGGGGGGGTTTTCTGCAATATTTTAGGATTCTCTTTTTATTACTGGAAATCTCAAATGTCACACACACATTGAGGCATATATATGTGCACATGTGTGTGGCATCCTTCATGGCACTTGGTGAGCCCTTTTAATATGGAAATTATTCTTTGAGTTGTTTTAGTTGTTTTAAATTTTTTTCTGAATCGTTGTCATTTTCTCTCATCTAAACTACTAGAACATTTTCATATGAATATAAAACTTCTAGATCTGGTCTCCATGTCCTTTCTTTTCTATCTTGCACTTACCATCTTATTATACAATTTTGACAATCTGAGATCCTTTGAACTGTATCTTCTAGTCTATTTGTATTCCATTCTGATGTTCTTATATTTTCCCTCAGAAATTTGTGGGCTTTTTATCCATGGAATTCAGAATTCTAGTTATATCATGCTCTTTTTTTTTAACTGAATTTGAACAAGAATACTTTCACCTCAAATTATCCTCACATATTCATATAGAGTGTCATATATTCTGAGAATATGGTAGAGAAGACAGAAACATTCCAGTAAATTTTTTGGCTTTGTGTATTTAATATAATAATTCAATTCTGTTTCCACTCTGTGTTGGCCTATGCTTGATGATACTACATTCTTATACAGAGGGAGCAAGTTATGTGCATTTTCATAAGCTGTCTGGAAAGAAAGAGGTAAGGGAGGGTAATTACAATCCAAAGGATGAGGGAGTAGAGCAAGGTGGTTTTAGTGAGCAAAGTATCTATAAATAGGAGATGCCAGCAAGATCTAGTTGGTAGTAGAGAAGGAGAGCCTTGGGTTATTAAGACAAATGTTAAAATGAGACTAAATTTAAAAATTGGGAAAAAATGTACAGAATTAAATCTGAAACCCCAGGGCAGGTTGCCCTAGACTAAGCAGAAGCTTGATAACAAAATGTACTTTCAACAAAACGGCTTAGCCAAAAGACGGCTTTAAATGTGATGGATGTTCTTTAAAGAGAGAAGGATGAGATACATGAATGGTAGTATATTGTACTGGTTCAGAGTTCGGGCACTGGTGCCAGGATCTGCACTGCCAGGGTGTGAATTCCAGCTACATAAATGACTAGTTTCTCTGTCCCTCAAGTTCCTTTGCATATAAATGGTGGAAAAAAAATGAGAACAACAGTAATAGCAAGGATGTGTACAGAGAATTTAGCCCGAAAGTACTTTATCATGCATACCTCTCTGTGCTATTTATACGTTTATATCTATTATGGAGGCAAGTCTTATCTCATTCTAATAAACACACATATAAACACTCAAAGAATGTAGTCCATTATCTACATGGAATTTACTCCCCTTCATTTATCACATATCTTTGTATGATGATGATGCCTGAAATTCTACCATTCTGTTGTCTTTTAAAATCTCCCTCTCTTTCTGTGTCCTTCTGTATCTCTCTTTCTCTCTGATGTTGATTTAATCTTTTTCCCTCCAAACATATGTATGTATGTATGTGTGACTTTTATTGTAAGTTAAATAATGCAAAAGAATAAAAGATGTATAATAAAACTGTAATTTTCCACAACTACTCCATCTCCAATCCTAATCTCAATGTCCTAAAGTTTCTCTAATTTTATCACTGTTGTGGGCATCCTTCTTTTCCCATACTAATACAGATTTTATATACACATACACATGTATATGTGTGTGTGTGTGTGTGTGTGTATATATATATACACAAAGTTTGAAAGTGGAATCGTAAGGTAGCTATTAAACATGTCTGCTTATATCTAAAGCATTTGCTTTAAAAACAACATAATACATACAGTATGGATATTTTATAATTTATTCAATCACTCTCATTTTGATGCACTCATTCTATTGCACTGCTACAATAATTTTGTACATGTATGATGTTTATATTTCTGTAGTACTCTGCAGCCATCTTTCTTAAAATATGAATTTGTTTTGATTGAGTCTCATGTACATGTGCATACTAGATTTATTATGTCAATTTCCTTATGTGTTGCATTAATCCTATATGATATGAAATCCAGAGGTAGTTTGCATTCTGGGATGATGTAGCAATTCAAAGATCCTACATGGGAACCTCAGCTCCTTCTTACTTCCTGCAACTACTAGTCTTTTAATGTCTGGATTCTGTCTTCATGATCACAATATGGCTCCTGCACTCCCAGGTATTGCTCCCTTGTTCCTGGCAGGAAGAAGAGGAAACTGCAAAGAATAAAATGTAGATGCTAGTGATTCTATTCTATTTTAAAATGCTTTTCCATAAGAACTAAACTGTAACTTTTATTTACAGTCTATTTGTGGGTTCTACATCAGCAGATTCAGCCAATGACAGGTCGAAAATATTTGGAAAAAATAAAAAGTAACAATACATTTTTGTCTGCTTTGTCAAAGATTAGATTGCAATATGTAGATGGTTTCACCTCTGGATTCTCAGTCCTGTTCCAAAGGTTTATGTCTCTATTTTTGTGCCAGTATCATGCTGTTTTAGTTACTATAGCCTTGTAGTACAGCTTGAAGTTCGATAGACTGATACCTCCCAGTTTGTTCTTTTAGCTTAAGATTGCTTTGGCTATACGAGGTCTTCTCTGGTTCCATACAAAATGTAGAATTATTTTTTCTAAATCTGTAAAGAATGATGCTGGTACTTTGATAGGGATTGCATTAATTCTGTAGATCACTTTAGGTAGTATGGACATTTTAACAACGTTGATTCTACCAATCAATGAGCAAGGTAGATTTTTCCATCCATTTACGTCTTCTACAATTTCTTTTCTTAGTGTTTCATAGTTCTCCCTGTATATGTCTCTCACCTCTTTCGTTAAATATATACCTAGATATTTGATTTTCTTTGAGGCTATTGTAAAACGTTCTGTGTTTTTCATTTGAATTTCGACTTGACTGTTATTGGCAGATAAGAATGCCTCTGATTTGTGTGTATTAATTTTGTATCCTGAGACTTTACTGAATGCATTTATCAATTCCAGGAATCCCTTGGTTGAATCCTTGGGGTTTTCTAGATATAATATCATATCATCAGCAAAGAGTGAGAGTTGATTTCTTCTGGTCCCATTTGGATTCCCTTAATTCCCCTTTCTTGTCTAATTGCTCTCGAAAGGACTTCCAGCACTATGTTTAATAGAAGTTGGGACAGTGGACATCCTTGTCTGGTTCCAGATCTAAGTGGGAATGGTTTCAATTTTTCCCCATTCAGAATGATATAAAAAATGACGGTAATCTAGCAGCTCTTATATTTTCCTGGATAGAGCTTGAGCCCATCCTCTGCAGTGAGGTATCACAAGAATGGAAGAATAGGTACCACATGTACTCACCATCAAACTAGCACTGACTGATCAACATTAAGGTGCTCACACAGTAGTAATATTCTTTGGGGGTTGGAGAGTTGGAGGTCGGTAAATTCACAGCTAATGGATGTGGTGAGCATTGCAGGTGGGGAAAGGCATGCCTCAAATCATGGTTGGGATGTGGCAAAGTCATAACATGTAACCAAAATGTTTGTACCCCATAATTTCCTGAAATAAAAATAAATTTTTAAAAGAAGTCTTGCTTTGCCTCTTTATGGTTTCCTCCGGGTTGCGGCTTGGTGACTTATAGAACTTCTTCAATAGTCTACAGTTTCTTATCCCTATGTAAGTGCTTGTGGTGGTTTTCTCCATTTTCTATTTGTAGCTTCCTTTTGTGATGGGGTATAGTGAGATAGGTATCAATGAGATATTTTGTCTTTCTTCTATTTGCTACTAGGAGTTAATTTATTTGACGAGTGTGTAAACCAAAAATAAAATATGAAGACCTCGCCAACTGAACAGACCCCCTCTTGGCCAAAGGGACCCCAGAAAACCTTAAAACTGAGTTCCTAGCCATGAAATAAAGGGAAGGGAGATCAGACATGCCTAATTATAATCCTTCCCTTTTGGATTTTAGACTAATTGCAAATGGGACCTAAGGCCACACAAGGAAAAAACGTGAAGGCACGCGTGCAGGCCATCTGTTTGCTTAACATATTCCTTTGAGTCAGGATATTGGGCTTTCTCTATGATTGACAGACTTCCTTATCTTAAAACATTCCTTTCTACTAATTCCAAGCCTTTAGACAAAGCTTTATTTTTTAACCAATTACAAATCAAAGAACCTCTGAACCTACCTATAACCTGCTTTGAGATGTCCTGCCTTTACAGGCTAAACCAATGTATATCTTCCACATATTAATTTATGATTTTACCTTCAATTCCTGTCTCCCTAAAATGTGTAAAACCAAACTGTAACCTGGCCACCTCAGATGCATTTTCTTAAGATCTCTTGAGATATGTTCTCTGGACTGCAGTCACTCATATTTGGCTCAGAATAAACCTTTTTAGTTAAAAGAAAGTAGCCATACAACAATTTAAAATAATACAAATAAAAAAGCAATACAGTGTTACAATTGTTTACACAGCGTATAAATTGTCTTAGTCATTTTTAAGTAATCTGGAGATGTTCTAAAGTATATAAAAGGCTGTGTATACATATATGCAAATACTAAGCCATTTTAATAATATGTATATAAAGGACTTGAACATTCCTGGAGTTTGGTGTCTGTGATGGTCCTTGAACCAATCCCCCACTAACACCTCGGGATAACTGTATTTCTCATTAGAAAGAACTGTCATATGGCCTCTATCTACAAAAGATGCTGGGAGACATTTTGTCTGAATATATTGCCATTAGCAAATAAAGACGTGAGAATGGATATGAAGAAACCCTGCAAGCTATGTTTGCCACAACTATGTATGTGTGTGCCTGTATTTGTGTATATTATTGGACACTGAGAGTCAAATCTGAGTGTTATACACCTTCAAAATCATAACAGCACCTTTTACAGCATAGGTGCTCAGTGAGGATGTATTGATTGATTGATTTATGATAGCTAATAGATCTTTTTTGTCTTGGGTTAAAATAACATATTAACTTATACATTATAACACAGTATTTCTAAATAACCCCAAAGCTGAAATGCTCTTTTACCTATGTTCCCTATTATGAAAAATGTATACAGAACAGAATTGGTATGAAATGTATCTATTCTCATGACATAGACTGTAATGGAAAATTATCCAAGCCTAGCCTAGCCTCAAGATTTTAATCTTGTGATCCTCTTCATATGTCATACTGTAATACATGGACGATATCCAGCACATTTGATTTAAAACTATTTCTAGAAAAATAAATTGTTTTCTTAAAGCTTAATAACCAGCTTTCTTCAGCATGCACATTTTTCTCTTCACAAAATGTCACTATTTCTTCTTAGCACAGCCGAAAGATAATGTGTGTAATTCACAGCATTGATAAAGAATTCCTAAGGTAGTTCTTCATTGAGTATCTCTACATACTCAGAAAGAAATTTGAACATTTAGGAAATTATCTAGGTAATTCAAAAAAGAAAAAGTAGTTTTCATTAATGGTTAAAGGTAACGGGCTATTTTGGCTGCAGTTAGTAGAGAATTCTAAGTGATGAAATACTACAACACATTATATGAGTGCATGATATATCTCTATATGTGTATATCTATATTTATATATATTTATATTTATGTATTGTATTAGTCCATTTGTGTTGCTATAAAGAAATAACTGAGGCTGGGTAATTTATAAAGAAAAGGGGTTTCTTTAGCTTATGGTTTGGTAGACATACAAGAAGCATTACCCCAGCATCCGCTTCTAGTGAGGGCTTCAAGGAGCTTCCAATTAAAGTGGAAGGTAAAAGGGGAGCAGGCGTGTCACATGGCAGGGACAGGAGCAAGAGAGGGAGGAGGTGGTGCCAGGCTCCTTTAAAACAATCAGCTCTCACATGAGCTAAGAAAGCAAAGTAAGAACTTCTTACTCATTACTGGGGGGAAGGCAACAAGCCATTCATGAGGAATCTACTCCCATGACACAAACACCTCCTACCGGGCTCCACATTGAACACTGGGGATCAAATTTCAATATGAGATTTAGAGGAGGCAAACATGGAAACCATAGCATATATCTATTCTACAAGGCCATAGTTCAAAGAAATTGGTTTGAAGTGCTTGATTTTCTACAACTCTACAATTGCCTAATATTGCTTCATATTCCTAATTTTTGTACAACTCTACAATTGTCTAATATTTTTAGTTGATTTTCAAAACATGTTTTTGTATTATGGAAAATTCCAAATATACAAGAACAAAAGAAGAATAGTATAATGGGCCCTCATGTACCTATCACCAACATTGAACAAGTGACAACTCATAGTCAATTCTGAGTCATCTCTATCCTTACTAACAACCTCATGCTATATAGTGTATAAACATTTTATCTGTAAATATTTCAGATATAGCTCTAAAAGATAATCAGATTTTTTTAAAGCCCATATTATAATTATCAAATCTAAAAATCAAATATTAATTCTATAATATTCAAAAATACCTAATCAACATTCAAATTTCTAATTGTCTCTCCTTTGTTTTTTATTATAAACAGATATTTTTGTTTTGTTTTAATCAGGATCAAAACAGGGTCCATATGTGGATATTGGTTGTTGGGTCTCCTTATATATAACCTTCCACTCATTCTCTCATTCCCTTTCTCTCTCTTTCCTTTTTTTTTTTTTTTTTGGCTTTCTCTTGCTTCTTGTTGAACAAACTGGGTAGTTTATCTTGATATTTTCCCACAGTCTAGATTATAGTGATAGCAACCCCTTCACGCTTGCCATTTTTCTCTGTCCCCAATCTCTCTGTATTTCCTACAATTTAATTACTGAATTAGAGGTTTAACTACATTAGGTCCGATTTTTTGCAAGTTCACTTATGAATGGTGGTATGTACTTCAATTCATTTTACAAGTTTATAGGTAGTGAGGGGTGAGATAAATAGTTTTCAAAGTTGCACTATTTATTTTTATTCTGTAATTTTGTGGCTTTGCTTCTTCAAAATAACAGAAGCAAATGTTATAAACTCAGTTTGGAAATACCAGAGATTTCAGTCTGTGTGCCATTCTAGAATGCTATGGCTATCATACTGGAAAAAAAAGATATTAATAATAGTGAAAATTTTTGGCATATATTGTCTCATTTAATCTTCAAAATTAAATTATAACATTGTGTAATTTTCATTTTACAGAAGATGAGACTAAAAGTCACAGTGATTAAATATCTTACCTAAGAACACACAGGGTTTTTCAGGCAGGCAATCTGACTCCCCAGTATCTGCTTTTAACCACTATACTATCCTGTCTTGAAGACAATAATAATTCTACATGGTAGCAATATTCACCATGAACAGGTTTTAATACCTCTGGAGACTTTAAGGCTTATTCAAATGCACAGAATAAGACTGAAATTGATTTAATGCAAATGATAATGATGCTATAGTATCTATGCTGGTGTGTGGGAGAATGTGGGAGGTATATTATATAAAAATTCTAAAATGTTGTAAAGTGGAGAAAGTACCTCTATACAAAATACAATGCTAAAAATATAGTCTTATAATTGGAAAGGAGACTTGAAATGGCATCTGCTTATACACTTTGAGAGATATTTTACATCCATGTGAATCATTTCAATATTGGGCAACTCTAACTTAGAAGGTTATTTTTTAAAATGTGGAATTAAAATCAATTTTCCTATAACTTTTAGCTACTTGACAATGAATTGTCACAATAGACAGATAGTATTTCTACTTTCACTAATTAAATCAAACTTCTTTTCTAAGTATCAGTTCTTCACATATCTAAAGCATCTGGTTTATCCACAATAAAGTTTCTCTCTTTAGTGTGGATACCACAACATTTCATTCCTTCAACTACCCACGTGACAAAAATTTTTTTTAACAGCACTTAAAGTGACCTTCCCTAACACTCCTATCTAAATCAGTTTCCTCTAAAATTTATTTTTAGAGCACACATTGTAGCATGTAATTATATTCTTATTTGATTTATTATTTGTTTAATATCCATTTTAGTATGCTGTATGCTCCATCATGAGAGCAGAAACTGTATTCCTTTGCTTTACCACTGAATTTTCAGAGACTAAAATAGAGTCTTATGCAAAGAAAACATTCAGCGCATGAATGAGAATGAGTAAATGACTTACTTTCCTGATTCCTTTCCATCTTGTCTGTCTGATAGATCATGTTTTCTTTCTGAACTTTTGAAGAACTCACACACCAACAGCAATCACTAATACAAAACTGATGCTATGTTTCAGATATAATTTAACCAATGTAAGATTCAGTGAGCTGTTCACTCCCTTGATATGTGTAGTTGTATTAGTGTCAATTACCTAGGCACATAGTGGATTTTCAGTACTCTTTTGTTCTTTCTGGTAATGGCTATAAAAATTATACCTTGTTATTTTTGTCTGATCTTTTCAAACATCTGGGTCTTTTTTAACATACTGATTCTCTCAGTGTCCTCACTATCATTGCCATTTTTACCTTTTGAAAATTGAGCAGGCATTCCTCCATTTTAATTCAATTTCTAGATTAAAACATATTTAATAATGTGGCAAAACAGATTAAAATAGAAAGCCTTGCCACTTGGAGATTTCTTTTCAGTTTGGAGATAACATGAATTTTGGCATCATTATTCAACTACCTAAAAAATATCCACAAGACAGTATACCATGCACCTCATCACTCTCTTACTTTCTAGTCTTTAAGGGTAACATGACTTCGTTAAATGTCCTCTTGGGTACACAGTCAATCCTTTACAAAGTCTTTCTTTGTTCTACCAATATTACAAAGTTTTTTAAAGTGGCAATGCACTAAAATAAGTACTACTTACTCTTTTCTTAATTTCAAAATATTAATTAAGGGGGTACACGTGTTTCTATTACATGGATATCTTGTATAATGTTTAAGTCAGGGCTTTTGGTGTGCCCATCCCCAGAATAGTATTTATTGTACCCAATAGTTAAGTTTTTGTCTTATACCCACCCTCCTGCCCTTCCCTCTGCTTGGTTTCACTTTGTGCCTGTGTGTACCCATCTATTAGCTCCCACTAATTAGTGAGAATATATGGTGTTTGGTTTTCCATTCCTGAGATACTTCACTTAGGATAATGATCTCCAGTTCCCTTCACATTGCTGCAAATGACATTATTTTATTCCTTTTTAAAGCTGATTAGTACTCCACTATGTGAGTGAGTGTGTGTGTGTGTATGTGTGTGTACTACATTTTTTATATACACTAATGAATTGAAGGGCACTTAGGATGATTGCACATTTTGCAATTGTGAATTATGCTGTAATAAACATTTGAGTATAGGTGATTTTTTGATAAAATGATTTAATTTCCTTTGAGTAGATATCCAGGAGTGGTATTACTGTATTGAATAGTAAGTCTACATTTATTTCTTTGAGGAATCTCCATACTATTTTCCATAGAGGTTGTACTAACTGAAGGCCCAACAACACTGTATAAGCTTTCCTTTCTCTTTGTATCCATGCCAGCATCTGTTGTTTTTGGACTTTTTAATAATAGCCATTCTCATAGGGTAAGGTGGTATCTCATTGTGGTTTTATTTGATAATTTGCATTTCCCTGATTAGTGATATTGAACATTTTTTCATGTGTTTATTGGACATTCCTTTGTCTTCTTTTGGAAAGCTTCTGTTCATGCCATTTGCCCATTTTTTTTTTAATTTATTTGAGTTCTTTGTATATGATTCTGGATATCAGTCCTTTGTCAGATGCATAGTTTGCAAATATTTTCTCCCATTCTGTAGGTTGACTCTGTTGATTATTTCCTTTGCTGTGCAAAAGCTTTTCACTGTAATTAAGTCCCATTTATTTATTTTTGTTGTTGCTATAATTGCCCTTGGGGTATTAGTCATAAATTCTTTGCTTAGGCCAATGTCTAAAAGTTTTTTTCTGCATTTTCTTTTAGAATGTTTGTGGTTTTCTGCCTTATATGTAAGTCTTTAATCCATCTTGAATTAATTTTTGTATATGGCAAAAGATAGGGGTCCTGTTTCATTCTTCTGCATGTACAGTCCAGTTTTCTCAGCACCGTTTTTGAATAGGGCTTTCTTTCCCCAGTGTATGTTGTTGTCTTCTTTGTCAAATATCAATTGGTTATAGGTAGATAGTTTTATTTCTGGGTTCTCTATTCTCTTCCATTGTTCTATGTCTCCACTTTTATATCAGTACCACACTGTTTTGCTTACTATAGCCTTGTAGTATAATTTGAAGACAGATAATGTGATGCCTCCAGATTTGTTCTTTTTACTTAAGATTGCTTTGGTTATTCAGGTTCTTTCTTGCTTCTAAATGATGATTAAGATTATTTTTTTGATCTGTTAAATACTGGTATTTTGATGGGGATTGAGTTGAATCTGTAAATCATCATGGGCAGGACATTGTAATGATGTTGAGTCTACTAATCCATGAGCAGGGGATATTTTTCCATTTATTTGTATCATCTGTGATTTCTTTAATCAGTATTTTGTAGTTCTCCATGTGGAGATCTTTAACCTCATTTGTTATATGTATTCCTAGGCCTTTTCTTTTCTTTGAAGCTATTGTGAATGCTATGAAGTCCTTGATTTGACTCTCAGCTTGACTGCTATTAGTATATAGAAATGCTCCGGATTTATATACATTGATTTTGTAACCTGAGACTTTAATGAATTAATTTATCAATATTAGGAGTCTTTTGGTGGAATCTTTAGGGTTTTCTAGATACAAGATCAGTTCATCAGCCAACGGGGATTGTTTGATCACCTCTTCCTAGATTTCGATGCCTTTTATTTCCTTCTCTTTCCTGATAAGTCTGGCTAGGACTTCCAGTGCTGAATAGAAGTAGTGACAGTGGACACCCTTGTTTTTTTTTCCAGTTCTTAGAAGGAATGCTTTTAATTTTCCCCATTCAGTATGATGTTGGCTGTTGGGTTTTTCATATATGCCTTTTATGATTTTGATGTTCCTTCTATGATTAGTTTTTGAGAGTTTTTATTATGAAAGGGTGCTGGATTTTATTGAATGCTTTTTCTGCATCTATTGAGATGAGCATGTGGTCTTTGTTTTTGTTTCCATTTATGTGGTCAATTATACCTATTGATTTGCATATGTTAAACCGTCCTTGCATCCCTGGGATAAAACCCACTTAATTATGGAGGATTATCTTTCTGATATGCTATCTATTGAATTTGATTTGCTAGTATTTTGTTGAGGATTTTTTACATCTATGTTCACAAAGAATATTGTTCTGTAGTTTTCTTCTTTTGTTATATCCTTTCCTGGCTTTGGCATCAGGGCAATACTGGGGAGGATTCCTTCCTTGTCGATGTTATGGAATAGTTTCTATAGGATAGGTGCCATTTCTTCATTGTAGGCCAGGCAGAATTCAGCCGTGAATCAATCTGGTCTGGGGCTTATTTTTATTGGGAGACTTTTTATTACTGCTTCAATCTCGATACTCCTTATTGGTTTGTTTAGAGTTTCTATTACTTCCTGATTCAGGCTTTGGAGATTGTGTTTCCACAAATTTATCCATTTCTTCTAGTTTTCTAGTGTGTTTGTGTACAGGTTTTCATAGTATTCATGAATGTTATTTTGTATTTCTCCTGTTATCAGTTGTAATGTCTCCTTTTTCATTTTTGATTGAGGTTATATAGGCCTTTATCTTTTATTTCTGGTTATTCTGGCTAGGGGACTATACAAGAAAGGTTTAGAGATATATAATCAGGTTTTGTTTTATAAATATAAATGTAATCCTAGTGTGAGGAAGATACATAAATGGGATAGCTATACAAGGATATTTCCCAGTGAGTTATATAACACAACCACATCTCTGCTATCTTGGCAGAGGTAGAGGGTCTCTTCCCAGGAAGCTGGGAAAAGCTACCACGGAGGGACTGAAGCAGTCACACCAAGCCAGAAATTCTACTAATCTGGGGAGAGGCCATGTAGGATTCACAGTTTGGCCATCTGGGAGTGAGTTTCACTCTTCTCCCTCCTTCCCTACCCCCAAATCTCCTTCTGGTGTCTGGCCACATGATGGAGCTCATACTAGCTGAGCACACCGATAATGGTGCCCTGGCCTGGGAACTTCCCTGTCCAGGATCCTGCCCTGGACCGAAAACATGGGTTTCTTGTGCAGGGAGGGATAATCCAGTAGTGTGGTGTGGCTCAAACCCACACTGCATTCTCCTTTCGGTTCTGCCCATGTGTGCTCCCTTGGCCCCCAAGATTAGTTCATAAATCTGCCCTCTGTGCCCCTGAGCAACACAATTGAGTCCTAGGGGTGTGTACTCCCAGTTGAGAGTCAGAAATAAAGAGGTATTTAATAGATATTTTTGGAAGAAATACACTCCATGAGGGTGTTAGCAGTTACACACACACATATACATACATAAATGGGTTTAGAGGTTATGTCTGAGAACCTTAAAGTTTAAAAAAAAAGCATGATTCTTTTTGTAAGACTTTTCAAAGACTTTGATGTGAATTGTGACTGATATCTAATATGTAGTATTTACAATGTTTGTTTTAACATGAAACTGATTTTTGTGTCAAATATCTTGTGGGATTCTTATTTTATGTAGTCTATTTTAGGAGATAATATGGTAGGATATAGTGCATATGTAGAGAGGAAAAGAGAATAGCGTGTAATGAAGCCTAATTGAGTATATGTTAATAAATCAAACAGGGCATTTTCAAACAATATCTCATTTAAGGAAAGGTCTGGGGAAAATTTATGAAATCCTTTGATTGGCAGCCCAAATAATTTATTTTTTATACAGTTTATTCTAAAAGCCAAGAAAGGTTTAGAGATATATAATCAGGTTTTGTTTTATAAATATAAATGTAATCCTAGTGTGAGGAAGATACATAAATGGGATAGCTATACAAGGATATTTCCCAGTGAGTTATATAACACAAACACATCTAAAATCAAGTGTGACTTGCAAGAAAAAAGGTAGGCTAATTTTGTACAGGTACTTCTGACTAATATGTGAATTGTCCATGACAATGGAATTTAGTGTGTTTTTCATGAAACTATAATGATGCCACCTCCATATTCTTATGATGTGACTCAGTGAGTGCCCTCTTACTTTCTAAGAATGTCACAGGGCACCAGGACGCTTCATTGCCAGAGCCATACTTATGCATATTAATATTTTGATGAGTATGTATTTGTACTCTGTATCAGAAACTATGTGAGATACTATAGGGGCTACGATAAAGATATGTAAGACAAAAACTCTTGGCCTAGAGAAAATTGGCCTATAGATGGGAAAATGAAGTCTATGCATAAAATGGTGACAGCCATTATCATACAGCGTATGATAAATGCTGAAATGAGTTTTGGAGGCCATTACTGTTGTAATAGTTGAATGTGGCCTCAACTTCTAGGAAGATAGGCCCTGAGAGCCTCTGAGCCAATCAGCAGCACAAATGTGTCTATGTTTATAAAAACATGAAGCTGTTTGGACATGGTGGGAGGTATATTGGTACAGGGATAAATAAACAACTATCTATTCTACATTACTTTGCAATTATATAATATATATATATATATATATTTTTTTTTTTTTTTCATTTCACTTGAGCCATGCTTTTATCCCTGACCCATAGAGGGGAAACTTATACACTCACTGGTGCTTGCAGAAATTGCTGTGCAATTTTCTTTATTAAGCCATGTTTTAATTTCACTAGAATCTTCTTCCTCTTTGCCTCTTACTCTTGTTACTGGAATCCTTATACCCCCTGGTATGTATATTTCTCTTCATTACTGTAATGCAAAAATGTATCCCATTTTACCTAAAGTAATAAGTTTATTATTTAAGTTCTGTTCTCTTACAGTACAGTCTCAGCACTAGATACTTAATTAATGCTGGACCAATCTTTTCTATTTCATTTGACAAAGGAGGTAAGAGTTAGAGATTGGAAAGAAAGAAAAAGAATGAAGATATGGGGTAAAAATGAAAAAAAAGAGTTTGTAAGAAAGAAAATTAAGGAAAGATGAAGAGAAGGAAGAAAAGCAAAGGTGAAGAAAGAAAGGAAGGCAGGAAAAAGAGAAGGGACAAAAAATTTCAATGGAATTAGAAAAATCTAAGACTCACCTTGTTCAATACTGCAGTATGGGTGTATGACCTGAACAGATCAATTTATTTCTATGATAGTCAGTTTAAGTATCTGTAGAACATGGAGGCTGTACAATGATTATCAGTTACATAATTCTCTGGCTTTTATGAGTCATATATAAAACCCCAAGGATTGCAAAATTCTCTAAAGCCCAGAAGTAAATCCCTTGGAAAGTAGCTTGTTATATACTAAGGACTTATTCAGGAAGCCATTTATGATATCCTCTTTATCTGTCTTGAAGGACATATATTCTCTAATTATTTACATGGTCTGCGTAATGAAAAGCCACACCCAAGTAACTATCTTTCCAGCTGTAATTAAGTCTTAAGCCCATGGAAAAATTTTGACAGCAATACAGATTTATTAAATACAATTATGCATATTAACATCTGCTTTTCTTTTTAATGCTTCAAAGAAAGGGAGTGGTTAAGAATGGAACACATATCCAGAGAATGGTTGTCCATTCATGACTCAGTTCACTAAACTGAACAGTGAAGGCCTTATTTTCTTTCAAAATTCTCATTCCCTTCTTCCAAGATGCAAATGAAGAAAATTAACCACTATTAAAATTCTAACTATAGTACTATAAATGTATTTCTTCATATATTCAACAAAATTAATGACAATGCCTTCATCATTTTAAACATAAATATTAATATCTTTCTTTTAAATGCACTGGACATGTATAATTTGTTGAAATATATGTGATTTTCTTAATTATTATT
This sequence comes from Eulemur rufifrons, assembly GCF_041146395.1. Lineage (NCBI taxonomy): Eukaryota > Metazoa > Chordata > Mammalia > Primates > Lemuridae > Eulemur > Eulemur rufifrons. The sequence goes on along the minus strand of NC_091001.1, from coordinate 75,744,618 downwards.
GATTTTTGAAAAGACAGCTCCACTTTGCCACCAGCAATGAAATCTTATTGCATTTGTTAACACATACAATAAGATGTCAGTAATGTATACATGAAACATTTCAAAGAAATGAATAGCTAGTATCCCACTAAGCTTCTGCTTGTCAGAATTTGTTTCTAGAAGGGTTATAAATGTTAGCAATAAGAAAGCTAACTGTTTCTATGTCCTCAGTAACACATTCTAGTCTATCACATGACTTATGAGCAAAGGATCAGCTGAGATGGATGATGAATGATCAAATTAAAATCCTTCCCACTCTTAGAGCAAATATTTCTCATGCTGACAATTTGTCTATTTACTATTCTTTTGTGAAAACCATCGTATCCTGGAAGTCTCAATTCAAATTTGCAAAAAGTTTGGAGGCTTAGAAAATTATTTTTAGCTCTCCTCTATTCCCAACATTTACAGAAAAATAGATTAATAAATGTTAAATGCTTATTAATAATAACTTCATATTACTGTATAAGATCCATCAGGAGCCAATTTGAAAACATGCACATACACACACACTTTCATATAATGTATTTAACATAAGACCAGAAAATATGGATATTACAAAACAACTAGTCCCCCACGAATGGATGAAGAGCATATATAAAGGGATCTCTTGCATTTCTAGGCAAGAGAGAGGGTCTGACTACTAAAAACTGCTTTGTTGAGCATAGACAGACATCTGTTGAGACCCAGATTTGTTAAATATAAGTTAGTATGGTGAATTTGGCATTTCCATTTGATTCAACATGAGATTGCTTCAAGTACTTTAGTTAGCTCCTTGGACATATTGACTTATTAGTTTGATTTAACTAAAATTGATAGAGAAATTATATGATGATCTGCAAATCAGCTTTCAAACATGCTTGATCTGTTTAGGTCTCCCATAACCAAAAAAAAAAAAAAAGGGTGAAAAAAGCCAAAAAGTGAGGTAGACTGAGTACCGTTATTTCATACTTGAAATCAAGAGTCTATTCAGGAGACAGTATCACAACATCTAAGCTCATTTGATAGCAGTAGCTTTTGAGCCATTTTTATGTCAATCACAGATACTTCGTCATTTGGTGTACATCAGGAAAGAAAGGTTTAAATCTTTTTGTTTGAGTTATATTTTTTGTTATAAAATTTTATTATTTTCACTTTTAAATAGTATAAAAAGCTTGTATATGATCTATATAAACATTTTATAGAATAATAATCAAATGAACAGTCACTCAATTATTGGCAACATAAGAAACAGAACTTTACAACAATCATTGCAGTATCCCACGTTTGCCTCCTGCATTCTGTCCACTACCCCTTTCTCTGCATGAACGCTAGTCTCAGTCAGTTATGTGTCGGAGATACTTTTTCCAAATTCATAGGTTTCCCCCGTTCCTTTATTGTATTTTAAATCAAAATGAGATCTTAATTCCACTGGATTTGAATTTCTCATATTTTTTCTTTTAGAGTTGTTATGTATTATAACTTGCACTAAGATCATAAAGATACTGTTCCTATATTTTCTTTAAGATGCTTATAGCTTTTCCTTTGGCACTTATATTTTTGAATACATTTGGCATTTATTTTCAAGTATAATATGAGAAAGATATCTATTTTAATTTTTCCCATATGAATAAGCAAGTGTCACAGCATTATTTATTTAATAGTCTCTCCTTTCTGGAGCACCTCCTTTGTCGTACATTGGGTTTAAAAATATGCACATGTTTATTTCTGGCCTCTCTATTGTGCTCTGCTGTTCTATTTTGTTCTAACCCTGTATCAGTGCATAGCTGTTTTAATTACTATACTTATATAATGTATTTTGAAACAGAGTAGAGTAATACTCCCAAGTTGGTTCTTCATCTGACTCTTCTTGGTGTTTTACACTTCCATGTAAACTTTACATTCAGCTGATCAGTCTAATAAAAAAAAAAAAAAAAAAAAAAACTTGCTATGGTTTGGAGTGGAATTTGGGTAAATATTCAAAATAACTTCTGAATAATTGACATTTCTTTAAATATGGTCTTTTAGATGTTAATATTAAATGACCCATTTCTATTTACCATTGACCTCTAAGACCAAAAAAAGCCTCCCTAAAACAATAAAAACAAATAAATAAATGACATGTCATTCAGAGTTATAATGTCTATGATTTTTTCCTAACAAATTTCTCTACTGAAAAGAGAAAAAAGAAACTATTTTTAGAATAGTTTTATTCTAAAACACTGTGTTACATAGTGTTGTTATCTAATCCTCACAATAACTTTAAAAGCATCCATCATTAATTATCTGTTATGATGAAACATTTGAGTGTCAACATAGTTGAGTACCAGTATATACCGAGAAGATATAACCATGGTAACTTGACCCTAGGTTTATAGGATCTAATTAGTATATGATATTCTACTTTTTGTTTCCCTTGTTGCCAAGTGTGTGATCAGCATTAAATATTGCTTGATCCACCCATACAGTTTCCTGTCCTGAGATAATCCCAGAAGAAACAACTTCTGCAGCGGGTTAGGATAATGAAAACCAAAATCAGAATTTTTACTTGCTTAATAAAAATAAGGATATTCAAAAGTGTTTCTACTGTTTGAAGGGCAGTAACAGATATCAGATGATCAGATTTCAGAAACTGTACTGTATTATAAGTAGAAAGTACTGAATAAAACATATTCTATATCAGTACTCTATATCAGTATGTCAGAAAACTAAAGTCACCCAAAATGGAACGTTCAACATAGTATAATAAATAATATGTTCAGTATCACTGAGCAAATAAGTGCTATGGCACAATGATTTGAATAGGCCAAATCATGTTTCCAAAATTAAATCAGAAATTCTTTTTTTTAAATTTAAATTTCAATTTTTTTTATTTATTTCAGCTTATTATGGGGGTACAAAAGTTCAGGTTATATATATTGCTCATGTCCCACCCATCCCCCCAAGTCAGAGCTTCTAGCATGTCCATTCCCCAGACAGTGCGCATCGCACTCATCATGTAGTTATACCCTTATCCCCTCCCCCCACTCCCATCCCCCCCACACACTTTCAGATCAACAGAATCAGGTATCTATTAATTGTTAACAGGTCATAGTAAAAGCAACACGCACAAAAATTAATTCAAGATGGATAAAAGACTTAAATGTAAGGCATGAAATCACAAGAATTCTAGAAGAAAATGTAAGAAAAACTCTTCTAGATATTGGCCTAGGCAAAGAGTTTATGACTAAGACCTCAATGGCAATTACAGCAACAACAAAAATAAATAAATGAGATTTGTTTAAACTAAAAAGCTTCTGTATAACAAAAGAAATAATCAACGGAGCATATAGACAATTTACAGAATGGGAGAGAATATTTGCAGCTATATATCTAATAACGAGCTAATATCCAGAATCTACAAAATACTCAAGCAAATCAGCAGGAAACAAAAACCAAACAATCGTATAAAAAAGTAGGCAAAATACATAAACAGAAGCTTTTCAAAAGAAGATAGGAAGAAGAAAGTATGATCAAGGAAGTCACATATTTTTAGATTTCAAAATATTTAACTTGTTATTTTTGTGTAAATTTCTATTTTATTCACTTTAATTGTTTAGAAAATGCAATAAAGTCAAGAATACCCATTCTTTACTTGGTCAAGATTTTACTTCAGTTATTTTAAAATAGTGGGAAGAAAGTGGGATTAAGAACATGATGACTTTTATTTAATCCTAGCTGCACCGCTTGTTACCTCTTTGGTCTTAGATGGTTATTATCATTCTTGAACATCAGTTCCACATCCATACCTATTAGAATTCTTATGAGCATTTAAAGCATCTTTAAAGTTTCAGGCACAGAATGGAATTTATTAATCTGAAACAATGAATTTTTAATATTATTATATAAATAAGGAGATTCCAAAACCTTTTGATTCAGATTCATTGTCTCCTAGCATAATTTTTCTTAATTTATTATCTTTATTTTATATTTGAAAAGTGGAACCAAATAACAGTTATTTCCCTACAACATTCTTTTGAACTATTTCAATATTCATCAAATCTATGTTAATGCCACAATAGAAACTAAGTGGTGAGGGCTCCCTCCTTAAATTTTAGATAATTTCACAAAACTGTGCAATTTTGAAGAATGCTATATAAAACCATAAACAAGCTTTGACACCCTAAAAAGCTTTAGGACATTTTGTAACTTATCTTTTCCATCTCTGATAACCTTTGTGAAAATATAGATTGTCAAAATATAGATTGAATAATTAGACATTATACAAAAGTTTAAAACTGTTAGATTATACTCCAAAAATAATGTTGGGAAGTAATTAATATATTAAGTGCAACTTGTTTCAAGAAGTAACATGTAATCCATTAATATGTACAATTATTATGTCTCAATAAAAATATATATATTAAGTTCACAACATTTATGTGCTGTCACCCACATACACTGTACTAACAAAGATAAGCAAGGCTACAGGAATGAAGGTAATTATAATCGAGTTCATTATCAAAGATAGGTCATTTATACTACATGTGGAAAGTGTGACAATAGGTAAGTTCTGCATGAATCCCAAGAGTGATCCCTGGGTACTGGTGGTTAGAGAATACTGACCACGGAACCAGGGAGCTGTGAGTGATAGGAGAAATTTGGTTTGGAGAAAGAATTATGGGAATTATGCAAGAGCATGCACTATGGGGACATAAATTAAGGGTTATGGATGGTCATGAAAAAAGTATAAATGCAAGATTCTGTGAAATGAAATTAAGATATTGAATCAACTTTATAGCCTAGAATATGTGGGATACTATGAAATGGCACAAAATCTCTTTTTACCAAAATAAATATTTATGAAAAAAAATCAGTGATATATGTCATATGTAAAGACAGATTGATTTATGGGAAAATATGCATATTGTGGGGGGGAAACTAGCAAAGTATTTTTCTATATATCACAATATCGTCTCCATATGTGTCATGAACTTGCTGGTTAGTACTCTCATTATGGGACAGTAGGGGAAGGGATATGTTACTGAACACAAGAGCTGTTGTGGAGGGCCTAGGTCCTGTAATTACTCACCATTTCTTCTCAGTTGTGAAATATAAGTGACAGGCAGTTTGGACTGTCAAGTTATGAGCAGCTGAAGGTGATGACAGAAAAAAGAAATGAGAGAAAAAGCACTCTGCAAAGGTCAACTTGCTATCCCGTTTGAAGCAAAATTTTAAAAGAGAAAAATAGTAGAGTTTGATTTATTAGTAAAAATACTCTTCTAAGAACGATTGGACTAGAGCAAGCAAAATTTTTCTTAAAAAAATATATTACCAACATTGACAGGCAATTCAACATATTTAAAAGAAGGAAGGTAGGAAAATTTAGTGGCAGCAAGTGCAAAGCAATAATGAGATGCTCTTGCATAATGTAATAAAAAAACTCTTTTATAGAAAATCAGAAATTACCATTTTTGAAATAATACAAAAATGTCTCTAAAACTTGACAGCACTGTCATTACCTCAGAAAAACATATAGAAACTTCTTTAACAATAATGATGTTTAAAAACGATAGAAGAGAGACTTTTGAAACTTTGATTCTATTGTGTAGTGATTTGCAGACAGTTACAATGAACTACATGACCCATTTTTATCGCCCAATCATGTCGTCATAAGCCAATGTGTCTGAACTAGCAAATCTCCAGTGTTATTGGGAAAGATAACTGTCTATAATAAGAGAAAGTTGATGACTACTTCTTTTTGTTAAGCTTGCAAATGACTTTCCTGTGTTTGTAACTTCTGATTCTATATTAGTGTCTCCTCCTCGCTTTCTCCTCTCTTTACACAATCTATAAGGTCCTCAAATTTTGTTATTGGCAATAACAAACACATATACATGTGTGCATATATACATACATATATATATCAGAATCATTTATAAGGAAATATATAAAGGCAAAATTGTGGAAATGGGACAATATACGTAAAAATTTGTGTTATTCCAAGTCAGTCTCCTCTCAGTTGTCTTAAGACTGATGTCTTGTTCACAGTAGTTACAATAAAAATACAGATACCACTTAACCATTTACTTAAAAATTTAGGTGTTCTTTTTCTCCTTTGCTGGATCACATCTATAGGTCGGATAAGTTTAAAGACAACCAATTGAATGTCGAAGAAAAATACGAGTTAACCAGGATTCCTGTGTTCCAGAGTGTTTTGGGTGCATGGTTCTCAACCAAGGAGGAAGTAGATATTAAATGCGTCTCCTGAGATTTTTCAAACTACACTTGGTCCCCTTCATTTACCCTGCTTGAGGGCTAAGCTCTTTGTATTTCTATAAATGTTTTTGTGAGGGGAAAACAAAATAGAAGTCTTGGATTATCAAAATAAGTGTGTATATTAAACATTTTCTTAAAAATAGAAGTTGGCAACAGAATAGTTACAGAAGATGTTGGCTCAGGTCACAATAGAACATACATGAAAATAAACCAAAATAGAATTGAGGTTCACTTTTGCAAGAGTATAATAGGTATTTCTAGATAAAGTTGTAGTGGAAAAAAATGAGAGAAATTTCACTAAAAATGTAAGTTAAAATAAGTCATTCATTTGTACTGAGTAAAAAAGACAAAGTACTGGGGCTTAATGAACTAGCAGTTGTCTAATAATGATGTGATGTAGTTTAAAGCGTTAAAAAATTATGATAGAGTTTAAAGTGTAATGTGTTGAACTATAAGACAAAAACCAGTTATTATGTTGAAATATGCAGTATGTATTGACATACTATCCAAGAGATTTTTTGACATTGTGTATATGCAAATTGTGTGTCATTCTTTCATTTTTTGGGCATCTCTATATGGAGAAGGCCATGAACAATGAAATTAAGAATTACCTCATAAGAAGAAAGAGGCAAGTTTATGTCCTGGGAAAAGCAGCTGATATTGAGAGATGAGTTCAAACATTGTCCCTGAACAAGAAGGTATAAAGATTAGCTCTAAATTTCAATTATTCTTATCCACACAAAAAATAAAGATTACTGATTTTCAATGTGGATTAACAGTATTATTAATGTTGATTAGTAATATCCACAGAGATCTATGGATATTATTTTTAATTCCTGATCATTCCCATCTATCCATACATGAAAATCTTAAATTTCATTTTGTTTTAATAGAAATCTGACAGAAGGCTTTCTACAGCAATGTGGTCTTAGTACGGTGCAAGCTTGTTACATTTTCAAAAGTCTGTCTAAAATGGGAGCTCCCAGTCAAATAAAGACTCAGCAGTATCAAGTTATTTGAATAAAAATTCAGAGAGATGAGAACATGCAGCAAACTTAGATGTGATAAATGTGGGGTGACTGAAGATGTATCATATAAATACTTAGAAAGTCACAATCAAATCTTAGTCCTCCCAAAGACAGTGACCAAACTCCTAGAGATCAGAATTCTATCCTTAGTGACAGATGTTATTAAGTTTAACAAGAATATTCAAAGAGGATAAATAAAAGTGATGAATACGTGGCTACTCTGTTTCTTTTTCGTTGGCATATTTTTTTTCCTGTAATACAGTGAAAAAATAATAGTATACAGCCACTTGTACTCAAACGTCCTTGAAAATAATTGTATCAATTTGGGAGGAGGAAAATGAGTACCAGTACACACTGAGAAGATATAACCATGGTAACTTGAACCCAGGATTATTGGACCTAATTAGTATATGATATTCTACTTTTTGTTTCCCTTGTTGCCAAGTGTATGATCAGCATTAAATAGTGCTTGATTCACCCATATAATTTCCTATCCTGAGAAAATCCCAGAAGGAACAACTCCTGCAGTGGGTCAGGATGATGAAAACCAACATCAGAATTTTTACTTGCTCAATAAAAATAAGGATATTCAAAAGTGTTTCTACTGTTTGAAGGGCAGTAACAGATATCAGATGATCAGATTTCAGAAACTGTACTGTATTATAAGTAGAAAGTACTGAATAAAACATGTCCTATATCTGATGCCAGAAAACTAAAGTCACCCAAAACGAAAAATGAAGGAAAAAAATTGATGCTGCATTTCAATCCACATACTCCACTAGCATAATCCCTGCTTCTCTGAAGAAGAAAGGTGGCCTAGATATCAGGCACCAAGTCATGCACTGACACACTTAAGCTCACCTCTCAGAGACTCTATAGCCCTCGTGATGACTCTGAGTAATGTGGGATGGTTCCAGGCTTGTCTCGAGTAACAAATGAAAACTTAGAGCCCGTAATATTCTCTCATTGCTGATTTTTCCCTTAACCCACGTGAAGGTTTAAAAAATGGCACAAACAACAATTACAAGCTTAAAATAGCAGCCTATATATTGAGATGCAATGTTGAGAAAAGAAAACCTACAGAAGCCCTTGTTTTTTTTCTCTCCATCCCTCAATATTAAAAATAAGATGCTTAAAAAATGGAGCTCTGCAGGTTTTGCGGTGACTTTGAGCCAGAAACAGTATATGCAATGGAATTCTCAGACAGAATTCTGTGATCTTCCGTGGCCCTCATCCTCCAAAGAAAATACCAGGGAAACTGGCTCATAGATAATGTTGCTGGTACATACAGACAGTATCTGTAACAATGTCTTTGTTTTGTTTTATTTTTTCAGAGTATTAAGGCAAACAGTGCTACCTAGAATCTTTATTCAAATAGGAATCAGCTTGTGGACAGAAATCACAGTGCAGCAGCAAAAATTATTTCTCTTGGACATGCCAAGCCATGGCCCCTCCCCACGGCCATCTGCCCAGAGAACTTGTCACTCTCTGCTCTTCAGCTTTTACAAACCCTGCCCTGTCTGCCCCAGCTGGGCCAGAACCTCCTGACCTACCTTGGAAGGAGGAGGGGAGGGTTGGATGACCTCTGCCTCCTGGCTAAGTAGACTCTGCCACCCTCCCTGGTGCCTTCTGAGGTTACAGCCTTTAGCAGCGTCAGTTCTGAGCCCCAGCTGAGCCCTCCAAGGTGCTGAGGATGGGGCTTCAATGTCTTTACATATGTGGGAGATTTTTTCCTATAGATAGTCTGCTTTTTGATATATGAGATAGTATTTATTAATTGGTCCATTTCCTTTTGAGGTCTAATTCAATTCCTTATTCATTCATCCAATAAATATCTATGGAACATCTTTTAGGTGCATAGTTTCAGAGTAAAGGTTAACAAGTTAAGCAAAGTCCCTGCCTCCTTAAGTTTATATTCTAGTGGAAGGGAGGTATAGACAATTATTAAGAAAAACAAGGGAACAAAATAATGACGGATGGCAAGAATTGCTATGCTGGTAACTAGAGGAGGTTTGCTGTGACAGATAAAAAAGGGGGTGGAAAGCTAATAAGGAGATGAACTATTTAGGGAAAATCTCTGAGAAGGTGATATGTAAGTTGACACAAAAGCTGAGAAGGGGTGAGTAGTGTCAAGTATATTGAGAAAAAATGTTTCAGACAGAGAATAGGAAGTATAAAATTCCTGAGGCAGGAAACTAAAGGCCAGTGTGGATAGAGGATAATAGAAAAGGATAAGAAAAACAAGATGTATGGGGTTGCGTAGATGAGTAACTTCTGATGCCATAACTCTGAAATTGAAATGTGGGCCCTTACATATCTTCAGATTTTTCCTGCTCTATTTATGCTTGATCACAGAGATATGGTCAATCACATATGCTATCCATACATGAAAATATTAAATTTCATTTTAACAGAGATCTGACACATGGTTCTCTATAGCAATGTGGTCTTAAAATCTCATAAAAACTGCTTAGTTCATTCATAGTTATATATAAAATTTAACTTAGGCTAAATAATAATATGTTTAATAAAATATACACAAAAAAAGCACAACTAATGGATATATGTATATATTTCAATCACATTGGTGGGTAGTAGGCATATAAAAGCTAGGAGATAGCAGCAACCTCTACTATTGTCAATTTTCCCCTTTCCAGTGCTAATTAAAAGAAAGATTCTGTTGCCTATACAACTGACATTTTTCCAATATGTCATTTGTTTCAGGGTAGATTGCTTTGTTATTGTTGTTGTTAGCTTTTTCTTTTTGAGACAATTACTCTGTCACCCGGGCTAGAGTGTGGTGGCATGATCATAGCTCACTGCATCCTCCAATTTCTGGACTCAAGCAATCTTCCTTGCTCAGCCTCCTGAGTAGCTAAGACTACAGGTGTGCACCACCACACCCAGAAGATTTTTTTTAAATTTTTTGTTGAGGAGGGTTTTGCTATGTTTCTCAAACTAGTCTTGAATTCCTGGCTTCAAGCAATCTGCCACCTTGGCCTTCCAAAGTGCTGGGATTACAAGCGTGAGTCACCACAACCAGCCTGTTTCAGGTAGTTGAAGGAAGAGATATAAACATAAATATTGCCTACAACTTTCAACTTTAGAATTTCCTGTCAATGAGTGATGCAATTCCAACAACCTGGCCTGAACTTGCAATACAGTCATAGAGTTTTAAGAAAATTTAAGAGAACCCCTAATCTTTGGGGAAAAAAAAAAAAAGGATATTAAACCAGCTTAAAAAAAAACTGCCATGTTCTTTAACTGTTGTCTTGGGTTTTCCAAACTTGAAACAATTAATTCCTCTTGAAAATTTAGTATTTTTCTCTCTATCTATTGAATGTAGCCAAGTTGTTCTTTTTGTGATCAATTCCTGAACCAAGGTTACTCTGAAACAAAGATACTCAAGTAACTTAAGCAACACCGAAAGAACCTCAATCCACTCAATTCATTCTTTAGGACAAAATAGGGGACTGAATCCTTTCATTCTTTAACTCCCCAGCATGTCCTTTAATAGGGATCGTGGGAGGGAACAGAGGGATGTAATGAGGAAACTATATATATTCAAATGGTAGTCTTAAAAAGACAGTACTTAGGCCGGGCGCAGTGGCTCACGCCTGTAATCCTAGCACTCTGGAAGGCTGAGGCAGGTGGATCGCTCGGGGTCAGGAGTTCGAGACCAGCCTGAGCAAGAGTGAGACCCCGTCTCTACTAAAAATAGAAAGAAAGTAGCTGGCCAACTAAAATACACATATAGAAAAAATTAGCCGGGCATGGTGGCACATGCCTGTAGTCCCAGCTACTTGGGAGGCTAAGGCAGCAGGATCACTTAAGCCCAGGAGTTTGAAGTTGCTGTGAGCTGGGCTGATGCCACGGCACTCTAGCCCAGGCAACAGAGTGAGACTCTGTCTCAAAAAAAAAAAAAAAAAAAAAAAAGGCAGTACTTATCAACAAAGTATTTTCTAGGACATATAAACTTTTAAGGTGCAGCTCTAAGGGGGGTTAACGGACATTAATTCCTCTGTAGTATCATAATGTGTTCACTTGATCCCACACTGATTGCTATTTTAGGACGAAGATTTCTTTGGAAATTACACATGAGAACACTGGAAAGTAATCAGTGCTTTCATTTCTCCTTTCCTTTGCTTTCATTCTTTAGCTGCCCTGTTCAAATCAGCCTGAATGGCAAAGACAGGTTGCCCTTGCTCTTGGTTCTTTCTTTATCACCACCTCGAGAGTAATGCCCAAAGGTCTTTTTTTCAATCTTTGAATTGTTTCTCTCTTACACTCTCAATTTCCTGCCATCTCTCAAGAGGAGAGGTTGGGGTGGGGGAGGAACAAAACCTCCCACTTCTAGCAGACTAGGAGGAGATTAGCTAGCTAGTAGACTATTGAGTTGACTTGAAGTAGAGCAGAATAAGAAAATTATGGAACTTGCATTGACTCTTCAAAATATCTGATAAATTGCTGCTTATTCTTTCATGTGCTATCCATCCTTAAAAAAACCAACATTAGCTTTGAGTGGACTATTTTAAAGACCATGGGAATTATTAATTCATTTTATCATTTCCTTGAGAAAGATTAATCTTTGAAAGTAGCTGCCTGGGTAGGCCAAGCAAACACTTTTCATTACTGTGGAGAAGGCATCCTTTACATGAAGAGTGAAAGCTAGAGTTGAATGAGTAAGTAAAAGTAGAAGAGTTTTTCCAACAGCTTGAGATGTTTGAGAGGAAACACAATTAGGAAAAGTAAGACATTAATCCTAAGTAACTAAGGAGATTCCAACACTGGTAGTGATAGCTCTGTAATTTATCCTAATTATGTGCTCACTCCAGGGAGATAAAGAAAATATTGCATTGGTGTTAGAGGGCAATGAAGGAGCCACAAAATCAAGCTTGGTAAGGTACAATGTTTTGAGCTGTTGAAGCCCACTGTCTTCCTTGATAAAATCTAGCATAATAGTTAAGGCAGACAAAAGAGAGAGAATCATCACAGAGGAAAGCATAGTTGAGTCTAGCATTCTCAACCAATGCGAGACTTCCCTTTGAGGCTCTGGCCTCTACTGATTACTATCTATATGACCTTAAGTACGTTACATAACTTCTCTGTGCCTTGAGTTTCTCATTTATTAATGGGTTTATTAATAGTACTATCAAGTAACAATGTTGAGAAAGTTAAAGGGGGTAGAAATTAGAAAAATGCCTGGAATATTTTAACAATTATTATTAATGCTGCCACTACAACATAGGCCTTAGGGGGTACTCTTGCCCTTTTAATGTGCCTCAGCAGTGATTATTTGAATATTTTCCCCAAGCAATCCATAGCTGAGATATATTGGAATGGATCACTTAAATGCACCTTCACTAAAGACTCAGAGTTAGGCGAGCTATAACACACTAGATCATCTAGCATAGAAAATGTAGGTCTCTCATCTTCAGCTTGGACCGACCTTAAAGAACTCTCAATATCCAGCTGTTGGTCATGGTCATATGGTGAAAGTTTTCATAAATTCATTTCTAAATAATCTGTAAGAGGGTTTCAACTCTCAAAATTCAGATCCAAGGACATGGTTTACAAATGGAGCTGAGAATTTTCTGTTAAAGCCTCCATTTTAAGTTTCTGTTTTCAAGATTTCTTTCTTTTTTAGATGCGATAGAAAATGTCTTCTACCATTTAAAAGGGAGAGCACATTAACCGTGGGCCACGCCCTTACATGGTCAGAATGCAGTGTGACAAAGCTGGCACCTGGCACCTGTGCAATGGAAGGAACCATTACTGACCTCCCTTCATAGGGCAGCTGAGGGAGATAGTATTTGTACAGTGCAGGTACAGTGGGAAATCATTGAAATACACACTAAAAGCTAATTCAGGCAAAAAGTCTTTCTTTCACTGGCTGAAGTGTCAGATATTTTTAATATTCACTTTTCTTTATTAAGAATGAAATCTATGCTAAAATGCAAAAGCTGCTTGACAAACAATGTATCATTCTAATATCAGCCATGAGTATAGCAAGTTTAATGCAAGCTAGTTTATAGATAAGCCAGTTAGTCAAAAAATGGGAGATGGGATAGGAAGAGCCCCCAGTGGATTGTGGACTGGTCCATTAGCCCCTTGCCTTGAGCGGGGCTGCAGTGAAATATTTTGGCTAAACAAGGGACATCATGAGTCAAGCATTGGATCCAAAAGGCGGAAGGTCTACGGGGGAAGGTTTAGACAGGGCAATTAGACATAGAGAGAAGAGAATGCAAAATTTTAGTTCAATAATTAATAGACTGAGACTTTGAACAGACAGATAGCAAAAACTGATAGAGCTAGACAGAACTTAAGAGATCAAATCTTTTGAGCATTCCTGCCTAAAATTCCCGGACAGATCAAAGAGTGGTCAGGCGTGTAGAATTAAGAAAACTAGAGTTACAGCAGGAGAGATGTGTTAGGATGAGATTCTAAAACAGGAAAAAGAATCTCAAGTGTGGTTATTTATTTTTTTTCTTTATTATCTCTGTTCAGAAAAAGAACAACAACAAAAAAAAGATCACTAGGATGATGAAGCAGGAGAACGTACTCTGGGCTAGAAGCATTTATCTATAAGCTTTGGAGAGCACAATGGTGGTATGGCAGGGTTAAGAAGTGCAATAGTCCTTTTAATATGATGACATTCAAGAGAAACTGCAGGTGCTGTCACCTGGCCAGCACGTAAGTATCTGTAGTGAATTTAGGCATTTATTGTTGAAAATGAATAATGGGCTTGTGTTAAAAAGATAACTCTGCTATCTGTGTAATATATAAAAGGAGGTAATAAAATGAAATCCTTGCCCATCTTATCCAGATTGTGCTGGCCTCAGCTATTTGCCTGGCTTTGGGCAGTGACCCTAAAATTAAATGCAATACCCACATAGGATTAGAATCAAAATGCACCTGAGACGTTTCTAGGCTCGGAAGGTCCAGCCTCAAAGGCATGGAACTGGATAGACACACAGTGTCTGGAATTGTCCATCTCTGTTATTTGTCTTATAAAATGTTATCTCAGTCACTAAGATAAGAGCTTTTAGATATTGAAAGAAAAGAAAAGCTAGGACCATTAAGTTCTGTCTATTCCATCTTTGCCTCTACCTGGTTCTATGGCTGGTGAAATCAGTACATCTTTCTGGAGTCAGCCTGCTGTCTTAAAGGATGTGTTGGACTTAGTATGTTATGAGACAGCTTCTACTTTCTAAGACTTCATGGATCTGTGCGAAGCATGACTAATGTTCACCCTATATTATTCTTTTTATCTTCATAAACCCTTGTTATTAGGCAGGACCATGTGACAATTCTGACCAATGGTCTCTCACTTGAGGTGACAGGGTTTGAAGTGAACATAGAGGAAACATAGAAGAGCAGGGTGAGAACACCATGAGTGCTCTTACCTTGCCACAGTGAACAAGGAGGTGGTACATTTTTCGTGATGCAATATCAGATGGTGGGCCCTCTATTGGCCAAAGTTCCTGAGTGACAAAATGAAGCAAAGCTCACCTAACACATCATGAAGGACATGTGTGAATCAGAAAGAAATCTTCACTATCATAAGCCACTGAAATTTTGGGGTTCTTATTATAGCATAATCTAGACAACCTTAGTAAGAAATGTTCTTTAAAACGATTTCTAAATATAACACGTCCCACTCTTCTATTTCTGTTATACAAGGGGATCACTTTTTAATTGTGTCTACTGCTAGTTTGTGAAAACAACTTACCATAGAGATCACATACTGGAAAGGGAATAGTGTATGGCTTTAAGAGTATTTTATAGATGCATGAGGTCATACAACTACAAGGGATACTGGAGATCATTCACCCAAATATCTCACTTTAAAGATAGGAAAATTGTGGCCAAAAGAAAAAAAAAGATAATGCTACAGACAAGTAAGAGTTGGCTGTCATTGAAAAATCATCCATATATGACTAGTATTAATTAAAGTTCAATTTATATGATTTTCTAAAAAATAATAAGGCAAGTGTCTATGTTCTCAGACTATAGATATGTTTCCACATGGATTCTAAGGCATCTCAAAATTTTTAACTGTATTTTATTAATTTTCTGAGGTGGATATTTTAGTACTTTTCTAAAACTTAAAATTTCCCTATTTTATTTGGAAAAAAATTACTAAGATACCATAATTATTCCCTCTCCTCAAGTTTATAAAAGTTGACTAAAAAAGAAAACAAGAATCAGTAAATCTTTTAAATGTAAGAGTAGAAATAAATGATGAATCCCGTGAAGCTACCATCGAATCATAGATCTTTTCAAGATAAAAACAAAAGTTATAAAGATCATTTTGAATCCAGGTCATTCAATTTAAAATTTGGACATACTAGGTGTTGTTCCTTGGTGACACAATGAGTTAGTGGCAGAACTAAAACTAATAATGTGTCTTTTTAATGGTTTAGCAATTTTTGTCATTTAACCCTAACCACTGCTATGTGAATGTGTGGAAAAACTCTATTTATGTTTATGATATCTAATTCATGAAAATCTTCATTAACCTGGTATAGTAGGATAGCATATTCCAATCCCTGTTACTTTATAACATACTACTTTTCTTGGAACTTTTTATAAGTTGAAATATTTATTTTTGTAATTATTTAGTAAGCGCTCCATAAATAGATGAGTTATTTAATTAATTAACTCTTCTTGTCACATGAATTTTCTTTGCTGCTGTGTTCTGTTTTACGTTGATTATTCTGGTGATAAAATTAAATTCTTTTCTTAAAAATATGCAGTTAAGCTCCTTTTCTTGGATACTGATTTTCTGAGTAATCAGATAAGTGGAAAGATAGACCTATCCTCGGTATTAGTTTAAGATGCACTTTTTCCTCCAAGGCATGTTCTCTCATTGCATGCAATAAAAGTGGTTAATAACTGTAGTAAAGATGGAAAATAAATGTTCATGGTCTAATTCTCTTCTCTTGTGTGAACTTGCTTGTCATTGCCAACTCAAATGAAAAGCTGGATTATGCAATAAGCACCATAAAAAAATTAAATTCTGGAGTTAAACCTTGTTAAATATTTCCAGGTATTCCTATCATTAGAGCCACGTGTCTCCAGAGCCTGTGAAAGAGGATAGCATTTGTTGAAATTAAGCCTTACTCTGCTTGTCATATACAACTTGAAATTTCAGAATTACCTTCATTGAGGGCAATACTGCCAGTTTTCTTCCCAGCCCTTAACCTTCCAAGACACTGTTGCTAGTTTTATCTTTCTCTAACACATATTTGATCCTGTGACTTCCCTGTTTAAAAACCTTCAAGAGCTACTCTGTGACTGATGGCTGAACCCAAACGTCCCAGGCTAGCATCCATCTCTCCAAAATGACAGCAAATCTGCTTTTCAAATCATATTTCCGACTCCTCCCCTAAACATGTGTTCTCATACTTCCTCTCTATCTCTGACTCTGCCTTTACTCATACTATTCTCCTTTGCCTGGCCTCCTTCTGTTCTTAGTGTGTCTTCAGCTCACTTGATTTTCTATTTTATTTTATTTTTCTACCTTAGCTTCAAATCAAGAGCTCAAACATTACCTCCTCAGAAGTCCTTCCTTGATTGTTTTTTGCTTTTTTCCCATGAGCAGCCAGAAATAATATAACCCCAGCCTAATCATACTTGCTTGTTTGAATTTTTGTGAACTTTTTAACTGTAGTGTCCCTTTATGTTTCCCATGTGGGGTTCTCACAGTGCCTGGACAATGCACTTCACACGTTCTAAGTGGTCTGTAATATAATAAATAAGGACACAAAGCATGATTGAAACCTTTAAAAAATATCCTCAAATGTGTTGATAGAGGAATACAATGAAACCCATAGTAACACCAGAGTTTTAAAAGTCTATTCAACAACTGATTGATTTGGAGAGTGTGAGATTTTTATGAAGTGGGATTTAAAAGTAAGCAAAGTAAAATAAAGAAACATTTTTCCCCAATTATCATTAGTA
Organism: Eulemur rufifrons; assembly: GCF_041146395.1. Lineage (NCBI taxonomy): Eukaryota > Metazoa > Chordata > Mammalia > Primates > Lemuridae > Eulemur > Eulemur rufifrons. The sequence continues at coordinate 75,727,351 of NC_091001.1, read as the reverse complement.
AATATAGCAACAAAAAAATGATTTCTTATATGATTGTCAAAATTCTTATCTTCTATTAGTCACAGCATTATAAATCTAAAGGCTCACTACATAGAGCAGTATCTATAGATATTGAAGGTAGAAACTGCTGATTATTGACAGCTAAAAGCCATAACTTAGAAGTTCTAGTTTTCAACTAAATCTCTGATACTTGTGTAATTTTCTCATTCTTCGAAAGTAGAATAATTAGTCACTATTTGTCAAATTTCAACTTGACCAGGATTTTATAATTAATCAGGGTGGCATGCCTTTTTCCATTTTGTCTAATGATGACTTGCAAAAACCTGTCCATGGAAGCCCTCTAATCTGACCAACTAGAAAAGAAAAAAACAGATCTAGGAGCACCAATAATGAATTGGCAGACAAACTGATGACAAAAATATAATTTTCCTTTTCAAAAATAATAAGGGAAAAAAAGAAGGAGAATAATTTTCTGGAAATATTTAAATGAACACATATAATAGAATTTAATTTCCTTAAACACAGCTCTGGTTTCTTAGTTTCTTTCAGGAATGGCAGAAATGAATACAAATGACTTTTAGTATTACGAACAAGCATTAATTTAGACAAACATTGAATATTTTGCTTTATTCCTTAATAATTTTGCTTGATAATTTTTATTTAATTATAAATGCATAATTAATAATTTAGTTATCCATATTAGTTTCCTTGTGTACTTTTACTATAGCTTTTGACCAGGGTAAATCCCCCAAAATGAGAGATTAGCTTCTCAGCTTCAGGGAATCTCAGTGATGAGAGATGAGGAAGCTTGGTTACCACACTCTTGAGTCACACAAGCAATTTCCCCTTGATCTATCCTTTCAAATTTCGAGTAGACCCTTCAAAATATGAAACTCTGGAGATGAAACATTGAGGCAAAAAAAAAAAAAGGTTTATAGTCCTTGAGATTCAGTATCTACACATTTCTCTTTCTCTCATGCCTCTTTTCATTGATGTCAGAGCAACAGCTTAATTTGCAGAGCTGAGGACATCATTAACTGCAGCTTCAGATAAAGCATTTCAAAAAAAGTTCTAAAGCAAAAAACTTATAACACTCTGAAAACTTGAAACTTTTAAATTTTCACATCATTATTCCAAAGTTAAAAATCAAAAGTGAACTCAGACTTTTAATAAAATGTTTGTCTATTCATAGAACATGATTTCCCACAAGTACTCTCAATTATTATTTTATCAGTTGTATCTTTCATTGGGTAGGATGCCACTAAAAAAATCCTTGGGGAATTTACTAGCATTATCATGGTGATCCTGTTTGAACTTACTTAATTTAAAGCTTGCAAATACATTTTACTTGTGAGTTCAAGTGTTCTCAATTCATATAAACTCAAAATTATATATTTGATGATGAATTCTACCATAAATGAAGGTACTTGCTTATGTAACACCATTGCCCACTTAGTGAAGAATTGCAGTTTTCTTACTGACAATAAAAATCTTAAGAATCACATATTCAGATTCAAATCTGTCCATTTCTTTCAGTTACCGCTGTTACTACCTTGTCCAGGCAATCAGAATTTCTTTCTTGGATAGGTACAAAGCTTCCCAAGTCTTGGGAACCTGTTATACATTCTCCATACTGAATCCAAGTGAGTTCCTACAATACAAATTGGATTATGTCATCCTCTTGCTTAAAACTCTCCCAAACCTACCTGTTGCTAGGATAATGTCCAAACTCTTTACAAAGGCAGCTAAGTCCTTCATGAGATACTCCCTCTATAAATGCTTTTAGGACAAGGCCTATTATTCAACCAGTGTTGTATCTCTACTGTCTAGCAAGGTGTCTAGCAATCCTAAGCACATGCTTCAGATGCAATGAACATTTGTGGAATGACTGTTGAATGAGTCATAATAGTAAGATCATCTCATTTCATGCATTTCTAAATATATTGTCATAAAAAATCTTCTGGCAACTTAACTGTATCTGGCTCTTCAAAACCACATTTCTTGAAAAGAAGGTTTTTCCTCTACTTTCTTATATACTGCTAACTCCAGAGGATTTATTGATGTTTCCCTATTGTATTTTTGCTATATATATGCTCTATGCCATTTTATTGCTTTTCTAAAAATTATAACATATATAACTTAGTAAAATACAAAGTTAATCAGTATCTTTATCTTAAATTTCAAACAATATAAAGATGCAAGAACTGTTAATACTTAATTTTTACCTCCCTGCACCCAATTCATATATTTTTGTTGTTTGACATTTTAAATTTATCTGATTTTTCTTTTTTTAATCCCACAAACTTGACATTATACTTATAGGTTAAACCATCAATATTTGTTTAAATTTATTTTATAGTTATCAAATTCTATACTTGCCATACCGTCTTGCATATTAATTGTGGCATTATTTTTTTTCCCTGAAGTGTATCAAATAACAACCTCTCTAATAAAGTTCTGTTGGTATCAAAACCTGTCAGTTATTAGATCCCTAAAAATGTTTTTTTAGGCCTTACTTTTGAAACATATTTATAATGGAAAAATGATTTGATATTAACAGTTTTTTTCCTCAACTCATTGAAGATATTAATCAACTATCTTCTGAATTCTATGGTTGCTTTAAGAAATCAAACATCAGTTTAATTGGCATTTGCTTGAAGGGAATTGTTTTTTGTTTTTAGGCTGCCTTTAGAATTTCTTATTTTTTATAAACTGCATCTTTTTACATTTTAAACACATATTAAATATAATTATTTTCTATTTTGTGATCAATCCAGTATTTGAAGTCTTTATTGGTTTCTCTTTTCTGCTTTACTGCCAGTTCTTGTTCATGCTGAATTCTATTTCTATGCATTTTATAATTATATATTGTGGTCTCAAATTCCTTGGAATTTCATTAGTGGTAATTCTTTGGTGACTGAATTAAAGTTATTTTTCTCCAGGAAAGGTTTGTATTTGAATCTCAGATCCTTTTCTCACCTTAAAGATTTTTCAGAGCACGTAATTCCTGAGGAATCTGCCAAATTCAGGCAGATTCCTCAGGAATTTAGATTATACACTCAAATTTCATGGGATTTTTTTCCCTACATTCCTACATGTTAAATGATTAATATTTATATCAGTAGACTTTGAGTGAAGCTGATTACCCTCCCTAATGTGAGTGGGCCTCATATAATCAGCTGAAAACCTTCAGAGAAAGCTCTTTGGTCCTTTGAAGAGGGAAGAATTCAGCCTCCAGATTGCATTTGGACTCAAGACTGCAACATAAACTCCTACTGGAATTTTCAGCCTGCTGGCCAGCCCTGATAAAACAAAGGGATTTTAAGGAATTGGCTCACACAGTTGTGGGGGCTAGCTAGTCCCCTGTGTGTGTGTGTGTGTGTGTGTGTGTGTGTGTGTGTATTTTCCTCTAGCCTCCAGAACTATGAGATGATAAATTTCTGATGTTTGTACAAAGGGTCTGTTCCCAGCCTCCTTCTTTTCTCTCTTTATCCGATCTTTTAAGAACTCATTTGCTCGCAAGCCTTAAGACTTCTGAGTTTATTGTACTATGTCTAACATTGTCAGCATAAATATCTATTTCACATTCCAGTTATTTTAATGCTTATTAAGCATCTCTACCTGCATATCTCATCAACATGTTCCCCATATTGATCATTTTCTTGTATACTCCACCTTGATTAAAGACCTCTTTATTCATTGCCTCAGTTTCATACTAAACTTTTCCCTCTGCATCATCCCTATATTTAATTGGTCCCCAAAACAGGTCTTAGTAATTCTATCTCCATCACTGATGAATTCATAATTTAGTCCTTCAACGTATCTTTTCATAATATCTTAAACAAGGAAGGGGCATATTATAGTATCATTTAGCTTTAAGTTTCAATCACAGATGTTAGGGGAATTACTACATTTCCTGAGTCTCTGATTTCTCATTGGTATACATAATGTTTATAAAATTCAGGTTTGATAGTATCAATTTTCCTAATTAAACATTAAAATAAAATCCTTAAAAACTTTTGTATATCTATAAGAAAATGTTCAAATTCCTTAGATTAGCAAACTCTTTTCTTTTCCAAGCTGTTACTCCTGCCCATTTCTCTAAACTCCCTACTTTCTGCTTATATCCTGTGCACTAGTAACACATAGCTATTTTCATTTAAAAAAAAAAAAAAGCCACTATATTTCATGTCTGTATGTGTTTCTCTGCTCACATTGTCTTCCTACTACCTGGCAGAATTCTTCTTACTTTTTTAAGGTCAAAAACAGGGATCTTTTCTCCTGGGAAATAGTTCTGGAATGCCTATACTTACTCACTTTTTCTGCTTTGTGTAAATAATGGCCTTTGTCTGTTAGAATACATATTGTAGTATTGTTTTATAATTATTTGTTTACATACATTTATCTTATGAGAAAATGTGGATTTCTTGAATGTAAGAATAATGTTGTTTTCATCTTGAATCCTGAGAATACTGACATTATTTACTGTCATTCAGAATCGGTAAGTTCTCACTTCATGAGTGAACTAGAGCAACATGCGGCACTCTTTTAGCACAGTGATTACATACAAACTAGAGGACTCAAGTTAGGCCCTATCACGTGAAAAGTCTTGTAGAGGACATGTAGAAAACCAAAATGCTGGACAAACTACAGTTTGCCATTTTTTTTCTTGATAACTATAAATGTTTTTGTAAGACCCAAAGTGAAATTTAAATTATAATCCTTTAAGTGACAATGGTTAGTTACAAATCAAGCCATCAATATGCCCTTAGTTGTATAGCAGCTATGATTAAAAATATTTGCCCCTCTATGATACTGAGAAAATAGCAAGGGATTTCTCAATCCAATATTAAGTATGTTTTTCCAGAAAGAATGTATGATGATATCCAGTTAAGTTATTGTTAAGGCTAGCTGACCCAGAAGTCATTTATATTTTACATGATGACTATCTGTACCTCTGGTTAGAGTCATTATGTTCTGATTTTAAAATTTAACTATTGTAATTCCTAATTTTCCAGTGAAGGAGCTCCTTTCTATAACCCCAAAATATAGCAACATTAACAACTGCAGCACTGCTACCAACTAGATATAAACCTTGAATAATTCATATCACTTCCAATTGCCTAATTTATAAAATGAGAATAATAATGTTTATATACCCTACCTCCTAAGATTATTATAAAGTGTAATGAGACAATAAAAATATTGATGAAACACTAGAAATGTAAGAAAACACTTAAAAATGTCTCAAGTATATTATAAGACTGCTTTGTTCAACTTCAAAGGAAGTATAATGTGCTTCCCTTTGACTGATTACTTATAAACAAGAAACCAATTTTTATTATCATTGTTTTAACCATGTTATGTCCTATAAGTGGGTATGGAAGTTGAAGAAAATAACTAAAATCCATCAAAATCTATCTTCTTTAATTTCTCTGATAATCAGATGACACTAAATTATCCAGTGAATTTCAATTTCATAGCTCCATTTTTTTGTGCTGGCATCTATAATAATGAAAAGACACCTATAACGGAACTGCTGTGGGAGGTGTGTTAGCATAGGTCAGTAATATTTTCTATTTTAGTTGAATGCCCCAATAAATTATTTTGAAGTTAAGTAATTGTCTAACACCTTTTGGCTTATAGAATGTTTGTAAATGTCAATCCAAACCTTCTTTCTTCATAAAGCATAGAGTTGTTGTTCCAGGTCAAAAAGACCTATGCCTGAATACAAATATTTTATACTGTTCAGTGAGATAGGTACAGGAAGTTTCCCTGCAGCTTTCAAAATGCTATCATCTTCAATTATCCTCTAGTTATTAGAGTTTCTTAAGAAAACCTGGTACTTCCTTTTTCTAAAAGCACCTGCAAGAGCACCGTGAGTCATAGATGGACAGTGTCAGCGTATTTTCTTCTTTTTCTTGGTTGGACTCCATTTGGTAAGTGTGAGTTGTCAGCTTAGATATAACTCTTTCTGTGCTTCTGCACGTGTGGAGCAGAAGTCTAGTCCCTAGACACTTGTCAAAGCTGCTGGTTTAACCTTGATATTTTAAGGAGTTTTCTTTTCTTCCAAGGGGAGGGATTATGGTGGTAAAGATGATAATGGTTCCTACATTGCTTATTTCTTCAGGATATTTCAATTAGCTCTAAGAAAACTCATATCTATCATATGGTTGGTAGAACAATGCTTGCTTACGTTACAATTTTGTTAACAGCTTGGAAACATATCTGCTCATTCACAACCTGGCCATCAATTACTTTAGTTAATAGCTGAGTTTGGCTGAGATTGACCTTCCATCCATAATAATTGCTCAGATTACAAATAAAGTGATCATTTGAAATGCAGTATTTAAGACTTGGAATCAAGTACTAACTAAACAATCATTTTGGTGCATTTTAAACTAACCATGATGCATTTGATTTGGTATTTTTTTTTTTTTTTTGGTTGAAGCAGAAGGGCAGCATATCACAAGAAATTAATAAATTGCATTAATTCACTTGCCAAGACATTGACCTAAGTCACACATTAGTCATGCCATACAAACCACAGATAACTTTATTGCTTATAATAATTGAATCCATTGATCTGATCTCTTGTTCTTAATGTAATTGTTTATGCAGCCTGTTTATAATCACTATCATTTCTACTCCTAAACTAGTTATTTTTAAAATCATGAAAAAAATGTTTTGTTTTTGGTTTGGAAATCATACGGAGAGCTTGCTAATCCTTTACTATACCTATGAAATAGTCAAAGATATGTTTGTAAAGGTAAATTAAGAAAATTTATTGAAGATTTTAATCATTAAGCAAAGGATCTTGCTTAAATAATGGTAAATAATGGTAAATAATGGGACAACATTGGAGATGTCTGAAGGAAGGTTATTGAAAAAGGAGGGCTTTGTAAAAGTTAATAACGGGTGTGTACATATCTGCATTAATTGACTTGCTTGCACATGCTCAAGTTCACAAATATGCTGGTGAAAACAAACAAGTGAGGTTCACTGGGTAAGGGCAGGCATATTTAGCAATTAGTGGATCCTTGGCCACAGTGGTCTGAGATTTCTACAGTTTTGTGGGCCTAAAATTATTACAGAAACTGGAGGCTGGTTGAGAATCCTCAAGGATGTTAGAAGCTTTGGCAAATAAGGAATGGGGAGTCCTCTGAGAGGTTAACATAGATCAGTATGTTCATATATATCAATAACTGACTTGTAGAAATATGAACTAGCAAAATTTCTTGTGTAACTTAAAATCTCAAATAGATAATTATAGTGAAATTAAACTAAATTATGTATGTGGTCAGTAGATTTTGATGCTCAGAGAATTTTCCAAATCATGAAGAAAACAATAGGATAAGTTAGTATTTTGAACAGCAAAAGTACTATAAGAATTTTGAACCAGTAGTTATGTTATTTTAAAATTATAATATTATGAATCAGATCTGACTTTTCTTCAATTATAGATAGGAACTATTAACTGCTATTCTCAAAAGGGTGTGAGTTTACTCTAAATATTCTATACTTTAAATACAAAAGGTATGATGAAAATTTCCAATAAAAGTACCAGAGATTCTTTTTCAGGAAGATGTAAAACTGTAATGTACTGTACTGAAAGATTGATCATACGATATTATAGATGACCTCATTGACAGTGTGAAAAACCTTAGTACTTTTAAAATATATTCATTTTTATTATTTTTGCCTTATCATTGTAAAGATAACTTGCAATACTATTGTACTATAGATCACAAGCTATAACAAATGTTAAAATGAATCCTATCTAACATTCAGTCATGTCATAACAGATATTCAAATAGAAAAATATGTCTTTAATAACTATTTCTACCACAGACCTGAACATACCCTAAATCTTAATTTTTATCCACGTTTGCTACTTTATATTAATTTGCATGTCTATTATTACTTGTTTGTATGCTCAAATGCTGCTACATTTTTTATAAATTATAGTCTTCATGTTTTTAATATGGATTTCTTGTATCCCATCTCCAGTGTCTTCTTGTAAACAAGATATTTCAATTGTGACTTTATTATTATTTTACATGAACAAATCCAACACAAAAATTCCTTTATTTTTCAATCTGCTCCATAACATGAAGAAAGGCTTATAAAGTAAGGGTGCCATAAGAGAGTCATCTTAATGAGTTGCCATTTTCAAGAAACAGTAATAATCATTAGACACAGATTCCCTGGACAGCCAAGGCAGCAACATTCACCTGGAAAATAACACAGTTCAATTATAAACAAAGTTTCTGAATGTAAAAGCATTAATTTCCCATTTTCATACTTTCCATTGCCATTCTGAAGTCATCATCACTTTATTACAGCTCTAGCTTTGCCAACTTACCATATACAAACCTACTTTCACAGCAGTAGGAACATCTGTGAAAACAGCAACTAAGGGACCCCCAGGAGAGATCTTGTTGTATCATTATAATTTTAATACAAACTACATGATGAGGCAATATTAGTACCATGATAGAAACTGCGATACTCTTTTGATTACAAAAAAAGACAAAAAGTAAATATAGGAAACATTGGCTCTTGAATGATATATTAAAGCAGTTGAAAAGTTAGTAAACTTATTTTTAGTGGTTTAATTACACAGTTGGACAATCTAAATTTAAGTCTACAGACACGCATTAAGCTAAACCAAAGTTTAAGCAATCCAATATAGACTCCAAATGTATGTTTATCTCTTAAAATGTTATTTGCTTTCAATTTTGACTCTAGAAATCCAAGCATATCTGGATATTTTTATTGATTTTAAGTTTTATTTTAAGACATCTTCTCTAAAAGAGTTTCAAGAGAAAGAGACTCATTTTAATAGTACATTTCCTGGGAATGCAGCCACACAGCATTACCCATATGCATATTGCACAGTGCCCATAGCACAGACAAAATATGCAGATGGTTATTTATATAGAATGCAACAGTTGGACATTTAGAAAATATGCATGGATTTAGTTTAGTTTTTTACTACATAGTTGGCATTTTACAAATATAGCTACAATGTAGAAGAAACGGATGAAATTAGTAACTACATGTAAAAAAGCAACAGATAACCTATACTTTGACCAATGCTAATCAAGGAGAACCTGAAAGAGTTAAATTCTCTTACCAGACTCAATATATTCTCCTAACCCTTGTGATACAATGTATTCATAGCTTCTTTTAAATCAAAGTACTAATATTAAGAAGGTACATCACTTCTCATTTTACAAAACGTTTATAAAAAGTCTGAAAAACACTTTTCCTTTTGAGGGCCCATGCTATTTTAATATGGCCGTATTTTAACATTATTACATCTGCAAAGACTCTATTTCCAAATAAGATCACATTCATAAGTACTAAGATCAGGATTTCAACATCTCTTGGAGACACAATTCAACCCATAACAACTATAGACAATCAGAATGTTAAGTTTATTAATTTATATAAAGAACTATATTATATAAAATAAAATTTTTACTTCAGCATGAACAGCACATATTTTCCACACAAAAGCACACCTATATGGGAAAACAAAATATAGTCACATGACAGCTGAGTATGTATTAAATTAGAAAAGTAAAAGTTGGATGATTAGAATATGTAATGCTATCCAGCTAAAATAAATGGACACTTCGATTTCCATGATGGGAAGATTTACTCATGAAATTGGCAATTTCAATAGCCCAGACTTCCTTACTATCTCAGGAATTGAACTCCATGGAAAGAGAAAGCAGATGGATGCTTTGGAGACTCATCTGCATCTCAGTTTCCATAGATGAATAATTCTCCTTTATTGATAGACTTTTTCTTCAGCTATGTTAATGAATTTAGTCCCAACATAGTAAAATCCTCTGGACTTTAGACCCCTTAGATTATTTTATTTTTTAATTTAATTTTTTATTTCAAAATATTGAGGAGGTACAAATGCTTTTGTTGCATGGATACCTTTCATAATGCTTAAGTCAGACTTTTAATGGGTCCATCACCTGAGGAGTGTTCACTGTACCGGATGTGTAGGTTTTTACCCCTATGCACTTCCTCCCTCCCCACTTATTGATTTACAATGACCTTTACATCTCTTTGTGCCCATGTGTGCCTTGATTAGCTCCCAAATATTAGTGAGTAGATGTGGTGCTTGTTTTTCCATTTCTGAGATACTTCACTTAGGATAATGGGCACCAGTTCCATCCAACTTGCTGTAAAAGACATTATTTTATTACTTTTTATAGCTGAGTAGTATTCTATGGTACACACACATTCCTCCACATTTTCTTAATCTACTCATGAACTAATGGGTACTTAGGTTGATTCCACATCTTTGTAATTGTGAATTGTGTTGCAATAAACATTTCAGTGCAAGTGTCTTTTTGATAAAATGACTTATTTTCCTTTGGGTAGAGAGCCAGTAGTGGGATTGCTGGGTCAAATATATTAATAAGTCTACATTTATTTCTCTGAGGAATCCCCATAGTGTTTTCCACAGAAGTTGTACTAATTTGCAGTCCCACCAACAGTGTATAAGCATTCCTTTCTCTCTGCATCTGTGTTAGCATCTATTATTTTTGAACTTTTATTAATGGCCATTCTATTTAATAACTGGGCAAAGGTGACATCTCATTGTGGTTTTAATTTGCATTTCCCTGGTGATTCATGATATTGAGCATTTCTTCATATGTTTGTTGGTCATTTGTCCATCTTCATTTGAAAAACTTTTGTTCATGTCTTCTGCCCACTATTTAATAGGATCGGTTTTTTTTTCTTGCTTATTTATTTGAGTTCTTTGTACATTCTGTATATTAGCTCCTTATTGGATGTATAGCTTGTGAATATTTTCTCCCATTCTGTAGGTTGTCTATTTACTCTGTTGATTATTTCCCTTGCTGTGTAGAAGCTTTTAATTTAATCAAGTCCCATTTACTTATTTTGGTTGTTGCTGTGATTGTTATTGGGGTCTTGTTCATAAATTCTTTGCCTAGGCCAATATCTAGAAGAGTTTTTCCAATATTTTCTTCTGGAATTCTTATGGTTTCATGCCTTCTATTTAAGTATTTTATGTATCTTGAATTAATTTTTGTATACAGTGAGAGATAGGGAGGGGTCCTGTTTCATTTTTCTGCATGTGGGTATCCAGTTTTCCCAGCACCATTTATTGAACAGGGGTTCCTTTCCCCTATTTCCCCAGTGTATACTGTTGTCTGCTTTGGCAAAGATCAGTTGGTTGTAGGTAGATGGTTTTATATCTGGGTTCTCTATTCTGTTCCATTGGTCTATGTTTCTACTTTTATACTAGTACTATGCTCTTTTGGTTACTTGTAGTATAATTTGAAGTTTGGTACTGTGATGCCTCCAGATTTGTTCTTTTTGCTTAAGATTGCTTTGGCTATTTGGGCTCTTTATTGGCTCCCAATGAAGCATAGAATTATTTTTTCTAGATCTGTGAAATATGATGGTTGGTATTTTGATGGGGATTGTGTTAAATCTGTAAATAACTTTGGGCAATATGGACATTTTAACAATGTTGGGTCTACCAATCCATGAACATAACATATTTTTCCATTTGTTTGTATCATCTGTGATTTCTTTCATCGTTGTTTTGTAGCTCTCCTTGTAGAGATCTGTTGCCTTATTAAGTATTAATATATTCCTAAATATTTTTATTTTCTTTGTAGCTATTGTAAATGGTCTTGAGTCTTTCATTTGACTGTCTGTTTGACTATTATTAGTATATAGAAATGCTACTGATTTATGTACATTGATTTTGTAACCTGGGACTTTGCTGAAATTATTTATCAATTTCAGGAGTCTTTTGGTGGAGTCTTTCGGATTTTTAGATACAAGATCATATAATCAGCAAAAAGTGATAGTTTTCTCTCCTCTTTCCCAATTTGGATACCATTTAATTATTTTCTTGCCTGATTTCTCTGGCTAGGACTTCCAATACTTTGTTGAATTGAAATGTTGACAGTGGGCACTCTTATCTTTTTCAAGTTCTTAGGGAGAGTGCTTTCAACTTTTCCACATTCAGTATGATGTTGGCTGAGGGTTCGTTATATATGGCTTTCATGATTTTGTGGTGTCTTCCTTCTATGGCTAGTGTGTTGAAGGTTTTTATCATGAAAGGGATACTTCTTCACCATCTCATACATTTTGATAGCTTGTGTCCCCTTTATCATTCAGTTCAAGGAATCTTTTGATTTCCATCTTAATTTCACCATTGATCCAATAATTGTTCAGTAGGAGGTTGTTTAATTTCCATGACTTTGTGTAAAATTGGGTGTTTCTCTTAGTGTTGATTTCTAGTTTTATTCCACTGTGGCCTAAGAAAATACATGGTATGATTTCAACTCTTTTGACTTTTCTGAGATATGTTTTATGGCCTAAGATATGATCAATCATGGAGAATGTCTCTTGGGTTGATGAGAAGATTATATATTCAGTAGTTTTAGGGTAGAATGTCCTGTAAATGTCTGTTACCTCCATTTGTTCTAGTATCTCATTTAAATCCAGTGTTTCTTTATTGACTTTCTGCTTTGATAATCTGTCTATCTTTGACAGTGGAGTGTGAAATCCCTGTAATTATATTGCTACTGTTTATCTCTTTGCTTAGATCTAGTAGGATTTGCTTTATGAATCTCAGAGCTCCTGGGTTAGGTGCATATATATATTTAGGATTGTTATGTCTTTATTTTTAATTGTTCCCTTTTCCATTATATAATGACCATCTTTACCTTCTTTTTTATCATTGTTGCTTTAAAGCCTACTTTATCTGATATGAGAATGGTGATACCTACTCTCTTGGTTTCTGCTTGCGTGGAATAGTTTTTCCCATCCCTTCACCTTGAGTCCCTGTGAATCCTTGTGGGTTAACTGTGTTTCATGGAGGCAGCAGGTACTTGGGTTTTGTTTTTTCATCCATTCAGCCAGTTTGTGTCTTATAAGTGGGGCATTCAAACTGTTCACATTGAGTATCATTTTTGATATGTGGGTTGCTGTTCTGTTCATTGTATTGGGTGATACCTTATTGTTTTGTTTTCCATCTTGTGTTATTGTTTCATACAAGCTGTGAGCATTAACTTTTGAGGGTTTTTACATCTGTAGGTGTCTATTATGCCATTCCATGTATAATGCAGTTCTGATTATTTCCTTTAGGGAAGGTCTAGTATTGACAAATTCCCTTAGTGTTTATTTGTCTAGAAAAGTCTTTATTTCTCCATCATTTATAAAATGCAGTTTTGCAACATACAAATTCTTGGCTGGCATTTGTTCTGTTTAATAAGACTAAAAACAGGGCCTCAGTCCCTTCTGGTTTGTAAGTTATCTGCTGAGAAATCTGCTGTTAGCCTGATGGGTTTTTCCTTTGTAGGTTAGCTGTTGCTTTCGTCTTGCTGCTTGCAGAATTTTCTCCTTCATTTTGACTTTTGCCAAAGTGATGACTATGTGTCTTGGAGCTGTTCTGTTTGCTATTAATCTTCCTGGTATTCGTTGACCATCCGTATCTGGATATGTGGACCTCTATCAATACCAGGGAAGTTTTCATCAATAATTCCCTTGAATAGATTTTACATGCTTTTTGCTTTAACTTTTTTCCCCTCAGGGATACCTATAATTCATATATTAGTTCATTTCACATAGTTCCTTATTTCTCTAAGTTATCATTCATTCTTCTTTATTGTCTTTTTTGTATTTTTTACTGACTGGGTTAGTTTAAGAGCCTTGCTTTCAATCTATGAGATTCTTTCTTCTGCTTGGTTTAGCCTGTTTTTGAAGTTTTCTGCTGCATTTATAAATTCCCTAAATAACTCTTTCATTTCCTTAAGTTCTATTCTATCCATTTTTATGTTGTCTAGCTTTTTAGTGACTTTTTCATATTTTTCATTGACATCCTGAAATATTTTTTGGTTTCTTTTTGTTGGTTTTCAACTTTCTCTTCAATTCCATTCATTGTGTTTGTCATCCATGTACTGAATTCCATTTCTGACATTTTGACAATTTCCTTTTGGTTGAGGTTCATTGCCATAGATCCATTGTGATCCTTTGGGGATGGCAAACTGTTTTGTTGTTTTGTTTTTTTCATGTTTCCAGAGTTCTTTTGCTGGTTTCTTCTCATCTGAATCTTCTTCTCTCAGCTCAGGGCTGATAGGTTTGAGCACACCTTTTCTCTTTGCTGGGATCTCTCCTATTTAGTGAGAGAAGGAGAGGTTCTTAGATGGCACTTTCGTGTCCTACTCTGGAAGATTTACCCACCAGGGAAGGAGCAGACACACTGAGAACCTGTAATACAGCTGTTTTGTTTTGTGCCATTCACCTGCAATCATCACAGTTCAAGCCAGTACTGTATGGTCTTCATGTGGAGTGGTGGGTTGTTCCCCCCAGGCCACTGCTGGAATTTCAAGTTGGGGGCTGGGTAAGACCCTCTCCACAGAGTTTAGCATAGTGGGAGATTGCTCTGCCTGGGTCTCCCCCTGAAGTGACAGTGGCAGCTGGGGCAGCTATCTAGGCAGTGATTGTGGGTGCCTGGGCTGTGGGCATTTCCTTGAACCTGGTCCAAGTTCAATGGCAGCTTATGGCTGGCAAGTCCCTGGTGAAGCATTGCAGAGCAGGGTGATTCCCATCTGGTGGCCAATGGGAACCTCAGTGGTAGAACCATGAGACTTGATGGCAGTGGGGCACCTCGGAGCCATGACTGGGGGCCCATTGGCAGTGCTGGAGCCTCAGGGGAGGAGCCTTGGGCCCGGTGGCAGAGGTTGAGCCTTGGGTGCAAAACACTAACTTTAATATCAGTATTTCTTTTCAAAGCTTGCTTGAATGCATCTTGTATTAAATTGTATATTCAAAGTTCAAATTCTAAAGGAAAAACTAATGAATAATTATTACAGAAAATGGAGATCATTTTTACCATTGAGTTTATTAAATTGTTAATAGACATCTGGGGTTTCATTCAATTTTAAGTTCTGTGTATAATATGTCAAAAAAAATTGCACGGGACAAGTTAAACAGGCAAGGAAGACTTTATTCAAGTCTATTGCAACAGGGGATGAAGATTAAACTCAACTCTTCTGAAACAAAAGACTGGAGTGTTTTTAAACACTGAGATGAACTAGTGTGAAAGTACTGGAGGATGTTGGTTCTATGGAGGTTGGTCAATATAATGGGCCCTCCGTGTTGGCTGATTGATGCTTATGAAGTTAGGCTCCTACTTGCTCACAGA
Organism: Eulemur rufifrons; assembly: GCF_041146395.1. NCBI lineage: Eukaryota > Metazoa > Chordata > Mammalia > Primates > Lemuridae > Eulemur > Eulemur rufifrons. The sequence continues at coordinate 75,712,131 of NC_091001.1, read as the reverse complement.
CACTGGAAGATAAAAACTTACCTTTCTTGATGATTGCATTCCAATGAATGGCTCCCAGGTCCTTGCAAAATTCCTGGGTTGTAAAACTAACGAGAGGCTGGGAAAAGATTTACATATTAAATAGGTGAAGAAATAATTTACAAATGAAAGAGTTCTAAAATAAATGTTCTAAGAAGAAAGAATTTCAGGGACTATAGGCAGGAAGAAATCTGTCTAAACTTTAGTCAAGCTGAGGGGAACATTAAAACCACCTTGGTCAAATGTTAAATACAGAAACTGAAATATATTCTCCTTAGTATTCAGTAATAATTGGAGCGAATCTTACATATATATCCACTTTCACTTTTATTTAAAAACAATGCAAAACTTTCAGTCTCTGTAATAGAATGTGTATTATTGGCTTTACTGGTACAAAGAATGGTCTGTTTACATAGTAGCAGTTAGTTTACTTAACCATAAAATGGGGAGAATAGTATCCCCATGTGATTGCTTGTCATGGAGATTATATGAAACTTATGTAAAGTTGTTATCATAGGCCCAGATCATAGATGGCACTCAAATGTAAGATAGTCACTAGATGTCATTAATGAGAATATAATCTCTAGATTCTGTTTGAAAATTATTACATGATTCAGTGATATAATTTATTATGGAAAAATATTATAGCACTGATTTTTGTTTGAAATATCTATTTAAATAACTTTTATATTCACTATCTCTAGTTATGTGTAACTTGATTTTGACTTGGGAAATATATATTCTTTTACTTCATGCTAAGCCCATAGTGTTTGTCTCTTTGTCTTTATAGTACTTTTCCTCAAGGCCATATAAACCAGAGGGAATGGCCAAGGCTGAGGGAAAAGCCTAGTACTCTTTAAGGCTATAGACCACAAGGCCTTCATTCATCTCCCTTCTTTCTTGACTACAGGTTGGCTTCTGTGCTTTCATCAGTGGCTATTTAATGAAAGCAGCTATAAAGGTCCCCAGTTGCTGTACTATCTTCCTTGCTATCTGGAGGCCTCAGGGGTTTCTGCTGCTTCTGTGGCTTCCTTTCTCTATCTACAACCAGTCATGAGGCTTATACTGCTGACAGCTCTTTCTTTGTTTACCTTAGCTATTCTCTGTTCCTTCTTTCAATCTCCTCACCCTTTGCTTCTTTCATACAGTGGTTAAAATTCTAGCAGTCTTACGATGCCATTACCCATCTCTTCTGCTATAGAATTTTGACAAGTTTTTTTTTTATTTTTTTTTTTGTCACTGTGGTATAGTTTCCCAGTCTGTAAAATGTGAATAAATAACACCTATCTGATAGGTTTCATTCAAGATTACACAAGACAGCATTTATAATTGATTAGCAAAATACCTGGAATAGGATGAATCATAAAATCAATTAGAATGTTCTTTCTCCATATGAGCAGTTTTTCTTCTAGTAGAAAGAAAAGGATGTACTCTGCGAAAAAAACTACAAGTAGTTGTGCTTATATTCATCAACAGAGACAGAACCTTTCCTATAGAAAATGATTTCTTGGGTTAACAAAAAACTCATTTTAATTTCCTGAGATCCCTTGAAATATACATAGTAAGTAGCTCTTTTCCAAGCATCGAGGACCCACCAACTCCACGGTGGATATTCAGAAGTTGTTGACTCTGAAATGAGTTTGTGCAATTCTTGCAGTATTGTGGGGTTCTGGTCAGAATTGGCTGTTGTATACACGGACTTTTAAAATCAGTGTTTCATCAGACCAGTTGTTAATTCATTTTGGTTTTCACTTTGACTAATGATACTTTATGCTATTTCCTTTCCCAAAGAGCCACTAGAGATATCACATCTGAGAACATTTATTAAGGAAAACCTTGACTCTTAATGTTTTTTGTTGAAAACAATTTTAATGCATTTGTACATATAAAGCACAGAAAAGACCTCTAAGGAGAGATAACTTTAAAGTACACTAATGTGCCACTGTTAAAGAAGTATATTGAAAACAAGGGGTTGTAAAGAAAGAAAAGAGCTAATAGCAAGCAAAAGAGACCAGAGTTAATCCAGGGTAATGATTTAAATTCTTAGATAAGAGATTGTAATGTGGTTACATGGGTTGTTATATAGATAGTAAAGGGAAAAGAATTGCACAATTTATCTCTATCTTTACAATTCTGATTTGGAGAGAAGACCTAAAATAATAGAGATTTAAGAGATTAAAAAGGCAAATTGAGACCATACTTGACATCATAGGTTTTAAAAAATATATAATAAAATCTCAGATTCTCACTTGTAGCACTGAACTTTATGGTCCGTGATTTTCTCATCTATAAAATTAAAAATATTGGTAAAGCATTATCTCTAATTCAAATATTAGCTTCAAACTACACAAAGGTATACTTGAATATCAGAAGACTTTGATTAACAAAACAACAAACTATTTTCTCTTATTTTATAGGTGACATTTGAAAAAAAAATTTTGTATTGGATATGGCAAAACCAATACAATAAGGGTACAGAGAAAATATTTTTATGCAATTTTAGGTAGCATATAAATTTGTACAATTTTTGGCAAAATTTCATTATTTGTCATAAATTAAAGAAAAGTTGAAAAGTTGCAGACATATATATATATATGTATATGTATATGTATATATATATAGCATGATTCATATACCTAAAGAAAGGGGATTGAGTGGGCCTTTCATGTGTGTGGGTTTTTTTTTTTTTTTGGTCTGTTTATTTGCATAGAACACAATTAGAAGGATACACAGTGAACAGTGATTACCTGTGGCTATTCTAGGAAAGTATAATAGGGAAATGATGATAGGAGATACAAGAGTTTTCATGTTCATTTAAGAAAACCCTTACTTTTAAAGTTTATTTTGAAGTTAAATACACTTTATATGAATAAAGAACAGCAAAGTTCTCTAAGCAGAAGTAATGTAAGGCAAGTGAATTGATAATACTTCCCCTTTATTAATATACTCTGAGAATTCCAGTTAACATGATGAAGTAAACCATAATGGAAAAATTCCTACTTTCATTTCAGACAATATAATGGAATACCTGCAGATTCAACTAATGTGGAAATTTACTCTCCAAGAAATATAGAGCAACAGAATCTTGGAGACTTTAAAATAAGTATGCTTAAAAATGTCCAAAGAGATAAATGAAACACTAGAAATCATATAACAATAAACGGCTAGCATGAAAGAGAATAAGTGGATTTTTTTTAAATGAATAAATATCTATTCATTGAAATTGAAAAAACTAATGGGTAACAGTAATGGTTAACTAGTTACAACCAGATGGAAAATTAGTGAATTGAAAGATAAAACTGAAAAGAGTATTAACTCTACAGCAGACAGAAATAAAAACATAGAAAATACAAAGAGAAGTTTTGAGGGAATAGAATGAAAAATGGAAGAAGTAATATGAGAAGAGAAAAATCACTAGGAAATTTCTAGGATTAAACAAAGTCAAGACTTCTCAGAATAATGCCATTAGGAGTGTCCCAAAAAGGATAACTCAAAACAAATCCATATCTGGACAAACATGGTAAGATTGCAGAGCATGTCAAAGGATATATTTTTGGTCTACTGATGGTGTAAGAGCTCTACTGCAAGATCTTTCAATTTAACCCATTAAAATTAAAGATTTGTATTTAACAAATAAGCCAATGGTAGTTGACAAGTTAGGAGAAGGAATTTACTTTACTAAATTTGACCAGAGATTAACATGTAGAATACAAAAAGAACTTGTGCACACTACCAACTAAAGACCAAAAAAAAAAAGGAAAAGGCAATACTACATAGTCAAATGATGTGAACAGTCAGTCACATACAGACAAGATTAAAAGACTAAGATATGATATAAATCAGAAAATACAAATTATGTAGTAAGATATTTCTTTGAACCATTAAAAGACTGTTATTGGGAGGGTACATAAAGACATGCAGAGAAGAACATCCCTGGGCATGGCTGGCAAAGAATAGAAATGTGAGGAACCATTTGGAAAAGCATTCTGGCAGAACTTCAGAATATTATTTGTATATCCTATCAGGCCATCACATTTGCTGGCATATTTCCCAGAGAAAATTCTTTTACTTATCAAAAAGGGATATTACTATGTTGTTAATTTTAGTGTTATTTATTCTCACAAGGAACTAGGAGAAAGTCATTGTCCATGATTAGGGGAATGTATTACAAATATGTAGAGAAATGCTGTGTTTATACGCTGCAGTAATTGAGTACAATAAAATGCTGCAAAATGAGTAGATCATAAAAACAAGTTTGAGTAAAAAGTAAAAAACAGAATGACATTTAGGTCATATCACTATTAAAATTAAACACACAGATGCACAAACACATAATCCTTGCATACATGTATAAGGACCTATACCAAACCTTATTAGAAAAGATACCTATGAGGGAAAGGAGTAGGCAGGCAGTAGGAATAAGATATAAAGAGAAATATAAATATAAATGAAATAAAATAATGATAAAACATGAATTTGAAACATAATTTACTGTGAACCGAAATTATGATTCACTCAATTCTACATGCTTTGCACATAAAGGAGAAAAAAAGCTTGATCAATATAATAATCTTGATTTAAAAATCTATTTATTGTTTTTTGAATTATGCATTTTTTTGGTTGCTATAAGCTTTAGATTCAGAGCTCCAAAAAAGTTGATTCGAGCAGTTTTGCCAGTCTATCTTTTGCTTTCATGGAGTGGTAGACTTTTGAAATTCCTTATTCTTCCATTTTCAGTGATGTCCAGAGCCATGTATTTTAAACTATAAAGAGATAGTTGAGATTATCCACTTAAACTCTATTTTTTATATAAAGAAATTGAAATTATAAGTGTAGTGTTTAAAAATATGTTTTGTCATCAATATGCAAATTGTTTCAAAGATGTGTCTGGACATAGTATATATTCTCACACATATGAAATTATCAAAACATGCCTTTCTTACTGGAAGCTAAACTTCAATATACCCTAACTGTTTATCTCAATTTTGTTTCTGTGTTTCCCATTTCTTTTTTTAATACCAGGCTGTAAACATTGGCATCAGTTTTGCATTATCTTTCTGTATATCCTATAGTTAATACATTGTTAATAAACTGTCAGTATCCTATTTCTCAACACAATCCCCCCCCTTTTTTTTTTTTTTTTTTTTTTGAGACAGAGTCTCACTCTGTTGCCCAGGCTAGAGTGAGTGCCGTGGCGTCAGTCTAGCTCACTGCAACCTCAAACTCCTGAGCTCAAGCGATCCTCCTGTCTCAGCCTCCCGAGTAGCTGGGACTACAGGCATGCACCACCATGCCCGGCTAATTTTTTATATATATATATTTAGTTGTCCATATAATTTCTTTCTATTTTTAGTAGAGATGGGGTCTCACTCTTGCTCAGGCTGGTCTCGAACTCCTGAGCTCAAACGATCCGCCCACCTCGGCCTCCCAGAGTGCTAGGATTACAGGCGTGAGCCACCGCGCCCGGCCCACAATCCCCCTTTTTAAGATTTTCTTGTCGTCTCTGAACAAGTCCATTGCAGCAGCTTCATAGGTGAGGATTCTGCCTCCAGACTCTATTTCACCTAATGCTCCAAAAGTAAATTTTTCTCTTTTTTGTCCCAGTGTCTTATTACCCAAATTCTATTAGACAAAAAAAAAATTATTTATTATTTCTCAATGTGTATGTGTCCATGTTTATCCCAAATGCCCTTTTCTCCAATAAAATATAAAGTATTTCTATCGTTTATCCAATTAAAAATACCACTTATTTAGAGGCACTCTTCCTCCTACATAAGATCTTTTTATCTCTACGTTCAATGTTTTTACTAACAATACTTTATCCTAAGCATTCTTTTATTGTAGTCTTTACATATATGTACACATTATGCTTCCTGAAGGTCTTCTGAGGGCAGAGATTGGCCTTTTCATTTTTTTATCTATCTAGTACTTTTCTAAGTGATTTCCATAAATTTGCCACTCAGAAAATATCTGTTGATCCACAAATAGCTGCATATACATATTACTTCTATCCACTTCCCTTACCATTTCTTTGATAATCCTATGCTGATAACCACACTGTTATAATGGAAAACTGAGAATCTTCTTTGTTATTTAAAGTGGAAAAGTACATTTTAATGCCTGATAAATGATTGAAATCACTCTGGTTGACACTTAAAACTCAGGGAAATAGTACTTTTTAAAACCAATTTGTACCTTTGAATTTCTCAGCAGCTAGCGTCATGTTGAGTATATAGTATGTATTAATGTTTAATAAATACTAAGTGACCAACATAAAAAATGAAAGAAAGAAAATATCTCTTGAATTTAATTATCTAATGTAAATTGCTTATCAAAATTTGGTGACATGACATTTATTAATTATACATATTTCATATATGTTACAACCATATAATCTAATAATCACGAATATCACCAGCTATTTTTATCCTGTTGCAGAAAAGAGGCAAATAAGTTATTTTAGGAAAGTGTTAAATATATATCTTTGTGTGTACAAATGCCAAAGGCAGTCCCCAGTGAGTAACTCTACAACATAATTTGGAAAATACAGCAGTTGTTCTTTTTACTTTATTCAAAAGAAAGCGTGTATTTATAGATCAGCTGGCTATGATTTCATGGAAATCTTTATGAATATTTGCATACCTTGATGCTTAAAGACGATTCCTTTATAAGTGATCATTAAATAAGAAGTTATATTGTAATTGAAATTTTATTTACTCTAGGATCAAAGTTATTTTGTGACTTTTCTCTGTCTCCCAAATCACAATAAACAGATACTTATCTGCTTGCTCATAGTCAAATAGTTATAAATGGGCATTGAGGGAATATTTTTCTTCAGATCCTTTGACTGAATTTTTGTTAGGCTGTGAGCCAAGCCATTCTTACCTCTTTAATATTCTTAGTAATTACTCCACACAGTGCTATTATTGTTCATTCTGTTCTACATTTGGATTAAGGAGCAGACACTGATTAATTACCTCCAATTTTATTTGTCAGGTTTCATCACCAATACAAAATATATTACTAGCCTTAGAGGCTGGGTCATTTTTTAACGGCTCTTCATCAACCCTTATTACTGTGCATGCCTAGGTATGACTCATCACTTCTGTGATCGGCTCTGCACTGCACAAGAACAGAAAGCTCAGTCTCTGGTGACAGTTCCATCATGTCCTGACTGCGCAGTATCATCCTAACTTTTATCATCAAACTGGCACTTTCTTGAGAACTTTTATAGCTATTATGCTAATCATTTGATTTTCAGCACATTCAAGCAGGCAAATACAGTGAATATGACCATCCCCTTTTACATAAGGGAAGACAAAAACCCAGAAAGGTTAAATAATTTTTTGAAGTTCAGTGGAAGAAACCAGTTCTCCTGACAACTAACTCTTTCGTATTTTTACAGTGTTACGCTGCTGTACTTGAGTGATCATAGTCTTCCTGGAAAAAAATGCTATCATGTCTTCTATGTAGTTGTTTTTATGCTATCTCAAAGGGATGTTGGAAAACAATGCTCACTGGAGCAATTTTGAGAATTTCAGAAGAAAGTAACCTAAATGTCATTTAAGCTTGTATAGTTTCTGTTTTACATATCTCTTTTTTTCTGAAGGGCTAGAATCTGTGTACTGTGCTAAGATGTTAATAATTATTTTTATTACTACTTTTTATCACCATATTTGAGTGAGACCTTCAAGGAAACATATGAGTATTAAAAATGACAACCCAGAATGTTGAAGAACTAGTGAAAAAAAACTTGTGAAACGATTATAACATGATCTATATGGAAAAATTTCCCTTCCTTATTCCTATTAACCAACTTTTAATAAACTTTAAATAAATTATTTATTTTTAACTTCAAGGCAAGATATATTCCAAATTCTGAAAAGAACAAAGGTTATGTGTGGTGCTCAAATTACTCAAATTGTAACTTTTTTATCACACTTCCTGGTCTTGTGGCCTACCTGAGTATACACTAGTTCTGATAAATATGGGTTTTAAAAATTTGTATAAACATGATACTTTAGTTCTGGAATTCTGATGATTTTAAAGACTGATTAGAGAAACTAAATATATGGAAATATAGTCCAAATAGTTATAAAGTCTGAGAAGTTTAGCATTTTGCCACATATTTCATAACATAATAAAAACAAATTTCTAATGTGGACCATATATTGGTACATAGGGCACCTAATCTTATTTTTCTACCATGTAAACAGCTTTGTACCCATGGGAATAACCTTGCTAGAAGATGCAACCAAAGGGAAATTAAAGGAGGGGGTACTTCAAAGTATGGAAGAGTAAATGGCTAGTGTATTTAATTTCATGGATCTTTACTCTCTCATGCAGACAGATTAACAAATTTGAATTAACATTTTAGATATAATATTTTTGTCAGATAAACCTCAATCAGGTTGATGATGTTTCAGAAGTAATCCCTACCAAGAGAACAGGTTGGGATTTAGTGTTACTGCTGTATTTTTAAAACTTTCTCATCATCCTTTCATTGTGTTGAAATGATCCTTTTCCATACCTTTTCCTCTTCGTGAGAATTTGATGGTATAGACAACAGCAATATCATCACAGATGTTTCTTCATGGGGAGAGACAGCTGTGTGCACCTACAGGTAGTATGTACCATGAAGAACTTAATTCAAACATATGCAATCTAATTAAGATATTATAAAAAGATCATAAGATGTCTCTGTCTCCCCTTTCCACCCCTACGCACATACGTCTCAGAGATTAGGAGAAATAAAGTTCTAAATTGACTCTAGGGTTTTTACATGTTTATCTTTATTCATAAGTCAATGTATTTATTAATCATAATCAAAGGTATTTCCTTATTACAAATTTAAAAAACAGAGAATTCATACACTTGTTCCCCAGAAGGATCCTCTTTTGTTTCTCCAAATCTTTGTTTGAACCAAAATTCTATCCTTTTTAAATTCAATAGTGCTGGATAATTTTTATCAGGGTCAGCAAGATTATTTGATATTATGAAGCCTGATTCCCCTTCATCATATACCACCCCCATATTGTTTGTTTGCCTAAGACAGAACTTTTGAATGATGGTCTATTGGCCTTCCAGGAAACTTGTCTATTATCTGATTAAGATATACTTGCATTACTTACTTCTGAATGATTTCAGTCACTTATCTATTTTCTAATTTGAAGGTATATATATATTTTCCACTTTGCTGCAGCCTTTCATTCACTTGTGTGTTCGCTACCCTGTGTTGCAGGGATAAGCCTGTAGACTGTATTCCCAAATTCCACTGCTGGCTTCCTCTTAGATTTGATAAGACAGATCAAAAAGCCATTTTGTTGCTAGAAATGGCATTCTCATTTCAGCATGCAAACACTTGTTGTTCAGTACCTCCCCAGTAGCTCTGGTACTGGCCATGCAGTACCTTCAGCAACACTGCTGTTAGTTCAGCCTTGGTGGTTCAAGTCCAGAGATTAAAATGATCTCCTTCCTATGTTTTATTTGTGCTCTTAATTGTTCTTCAAGAACTACTTCCTTTTTCTTTTATAGCTTCAATTATTAATGACATGTTTCTAGTCAGTTCCCTGCACTAAATCTTTCTGTGTTTGGAATACCTAGAGAGCTTTCTGTTTTTCAAATGGACTCTGATTGATACAGCACATATTTACTATAGGAAGCAGTCCCAGAATACACAGTGAGTAAAGAATAGTCTCCTCAGTAGGGTTGGGAAAACTGGATAACCACATACAAAATAATAACAGTGGATCCTTTTCTTACACCAAATATGAAAATTAATTTGAAATGGATTGAAAACTTAAGTGTAAGATTTATAATTTTCTTTTCCACCAAAACAGTCAATTATAGCAATCAATTGGTGTTCTAAAGCCTTGTTTTCAATTGGTGTCCCATCCCAAGGAAAAAACACATCAGAAATTCACAGATTAAGAATGTCCTCCACAAACCTGTTTTTACTTCAGATTTCAGCCACAAGTTTAGAGTTCCCCAGGCTTCCCTTACTTCTCACAAACTAACATCAAATCTGGGGGTTCCCACTACTCCCTCAGATTTAATAATTTATTAGATTGATGCACAAAATGTAGGAAAGTTCTATACTTAGGACTACTGTTTTATGAAAACAAAAGGATACAAATCAAGACAGGCCAAAGGGAGACACATATAAGGCAAGGTCTGAGAAAAGTCCCCTAAACGAAACCCCATGATTCTCAGGGACATGTTACTCTTCTGGCACATAGATGTGTGACCATATGCAGAGTATTGCCAACTAGGAAGCTCACTCAAGCTTCTTTATCCAGAGATTTCATTAAGACTTCCATATGTAGGCCTGCTTAGCTGAATCTTTGGCCATGTGGTTCAGCTTCATCTTCAGCCTCCCTTCTCTCTCTGGAAGTTAGGCTGATATCATGAGACTTAAAACTCCAGCATTGTGATTGGTCCCTCTTCAGGATCAGATTATATCCTGAGTCACCTCATTAGCATAAACTATCAGATGTGTCCTTAGGGGCCCACCATGAATAACAAAGATAATGCTACCACTTGGAAAATTCCAAGGATTTAGAAGTTACATCCCAGGAACTAGAAATAAAGTTCAGCCAAATTCTTTATTTTACATCATCTAATTGTCTTTTACATAGCAAAATTAATATTTAATTATTAATACTTTTAGTGTTCAGGATATAATAAAAGACCTAACACATTTTACAAACAACATAAATGAATAATAACAATAATATGTTAAGAGCTAGTGGAAATGAGTAATTTTTACTGAATGCTTTTCAGGAAATACATACAATTCTAATCTTTTAAGTGTATTAAGTTACTTAATAGGAATCTTGCCTTAAGGTAATATACAAAGTAAGAATACTAAAGTGTAAATTTGTCATTGTTATGGTTTTAATTCTGGAAATGTTATTGTTCTTAGATTTAATGGATTTCAAAGTAGGAAAAAGATAGTTTTTCATTTTGAAAACAACAGCAGCTACATTTTGGATTATGTAAAATAAGTGTTCATCAGGATTGTTGAATTCAATTAATAGAATCACTATGCTTGGCCCTAATGTGGAGACTGTACTTGTGCAAAATACTTGAAATGAGAACATTGCATTCTCATTTCAACAACTCATGTGGAAGAAGTAGTTAATTTCTATGGATATATTTCAAACATTAGAAGAAACTTTAATAAAGTGATCATGTCTTCTTTATTTTATTTATGTTAGTTAGTGAGGGATTCTGGGTCTCTTCGTGGTAAAAATGGTTGCCTTCCTTTGGTGCTGCCTGCAACAATTGCCCCACCTGGAAAGAAGGACAAGCATGGGCCCCAGGTCCTCATCCTGGTGCCGCCCCATCTTAATCCTGCCCTAAGCCACTTTCATACCTGGGGGAGGAGGGAACGCCCTACCAATATACCAATCAGAACTTAGCATTCCAACTGCAAAAGAATACAGAGGACTCTCTTGCCCAGGGGCCAAGAAGCATAGGTACAATAGAGTATGGAAGGTGACTGAGGACACCTAAGGCTAATTATCATGTCATTAGCTTAAATCTATGTTGCGGTTCACCAACCCCCATGGGCTTTCAGAGAAGCTCATGAGGGATCACATCACATGCACAGTAAAACTCAGGTCATGTAACTCCCAAATGTCCATCCACGTGGTTCCATGATGACGTATCAACCACAGGGAGGTCCCTATCTAGACACTATATAACAAGATGCAGAACATAGCTAAGGTCTCTCTTTCACTTCAACAAGGGGTCCAGTCATCATCTGTGGCATATATATCTTTCTCTGTAAACCTATATACTGCTTGCTCTATAATCCTATCTTGCTCCCCCTCAATAAATTTCACCTTGTGCTTGCCTTACTTGGGTGTGTCTGGTCATTTCACAGCCAAGAACACACTACCAAGAACTGAGACCACAGAATGAGATTGCCAAACCCTACAATTATGCTAGTGAAAAGTTCCTCTTCCTCTACTCCCAACACCAAATATAAACAAATTATGTTAAAGCACTGTGGAAATCAAAAGTCTTTCCTCCAAATATCCATTTTTACTTATTTTTACAAACACTGGGTCCCTCAAACTGAGCAATCAAAAATTATTTCCAACCTTTCTTATGTTCTGAGTCATGCATTCTTGGTAAAATGAATGAAAGTAGTCATTTTCCTCATCATTTAGCATAATCTATAACTAACCCTGAGATTGAGAGAAGAATGATTGATGCTTTGTAAGATTGCTCCTACTTACTTGAAACCAAATAAAATCTTATGGACAAGTAATTGATTTACTGAAGTCAATATTTAGTAAATTATGAGAGAGATCTTTCAAAATTTGTTAAATTATATCTTAAAACAGCAATGATGAAAGCTCTTCACCTCTGTGGCATGATAGTCTTCTATCAGCTGAAGTCCAGCTTAAAAATAAATAATACATTATTTTACAAATATAGAATATGTACTCATTGTAGAAAACTTGCGAAGTTGAAATATATATGCAGATAAAACTATAAACCATCTATAAAATAATCTGTTGGGGAAAAGGAACATCTTTCCCTCCCATCTTAGTTTCGTGGTTGATACCTCTATAACAAAAGAAAGATTAGTAAGAGAAAACCATATATATTTGTTTAATATAAGTTTTATATGATACTGGAAACTTCATAGGAAATGAAGACCCAAAGAAATTGGTAGATCTATATATTTTTTATGCTAGGTTTGCTGAAGAAATGTATAGTCTTAGAGGACTATGATCGGATAAAATACATAATCTAAGGATAATAAACTGGGAAAATTTAACAAAGCCTATTTGTTCAGATTCTTCTCTGGGACCTTGTGTCTTTGGTGATAAGAATGTTCCTTTCCTTTGGGTGTAGAGAGGGTACCTTATAACCTGCTTAAGGGAGAGGTCAGAAAATTCTTCTTAGGCTTTATTACATACTTCAGGGGAAAAAGGCAGGGAGAAGGTCAGAGGGACCTTCCTCCTTCTGTGGTTTTCTCAAACGCCAAAGTACCATGTTCTGGGGTAGTATGTCTTGAACCCCATCAAATCAATATTTATAGTCAAGCCTGTTAAATATTGATGTTTTTCCTTCCCTCTCCCTCCACAAGGTACAATGATAGGTAGATACATAGATAAATAGATATTTTTACATAATATATATCTCAGCATAGTTGTGTATAAATATTAGCAAATTATGTGTTGATGAGAACCAGAATATGCCACTCCAAAATATGCCTCTTTAGCATATATATTATTTTAAGCTAAAGGCCATTGATAACCAGCACCCAAAGAAAAGCTCTAAAAATAGGGCACTAATTTTCATTTTGCATAGAAAATTTACATTTTTAAGGAAATTTCCATTTGTAGAGGTGTCTCCCTCCTCTTTACCAGGAAGAGGAGGATACTTAGCTGTTATCAGTGGCACTAACTTAAACCAGCATAACAAACCTTAGTAAGCAGCCCTTAGTTACTGTACTTTTTCTGGTCACCTTCTCACTTGCCTCTCCTGCCCAGAAGCCCCAAATCCCTTTTCCTTTAGCCTAAAATATTACATAAACCTAAGTTTCACAAATCCCTTTGATTTACTCATCCTGTGTTCTCCCATGTGTTACCTGTGGTGTGTACGTGTTAATAAACTTCTGTTTTTCTTTTATTAATCTGTGTTTGGCCAGGCTATATTACAGGGTCCCAGCTGTAGAACTTAAAATGAGTAGAGGAAGATTTGATTTCTCCTCCCCTACAGCATATAAATGTGTATGTATGAATATATTATTTTACTAAATTAGGCTATGCCTCTCTCAAGATTTATAACCTAATGTTTCTTTGAAAATCTGAACATGAATTATGAGAGAAAGAAAGACTATGGAACTGGGATAGTGACAGCCAAGTAATAAAATCATAGATAACCTTTGTTTTTATTCTTGCTATGTGCATGGCTTTGGGGAATTTACTGCTTAAACTCTGGGGATAGTCATGGTAATATATATCCACTGGAAAACTTTCTGTGAGTACCATATAGGCCACACATCTTCCATAAAAAACTGTGAACATCTCATACTGATACAATTTGTACTTGTATTCGCAGATTGAGAATCCAGTTTAAGTTACATCTATTGAAATATGAAGGGTTTGCTTTTAGATTAGTTTCATGATATTACTAACTTAAATGTATAATAATACCTCCAAATTCATATACTTATAGTAGTCCTAATAGCCTTCTGAGATAAATAGGGCAGATGCTCTAATCCTTACTTTTTAAAGCCTGAAGTTGAGGTATTAATGAAAAAATAAATGGCTTTTCAAATTAAATATCATCTTTGAAATAAGTGAACATGAATTAACCACATATATTTATGTATATTCCTTCCCTCCCTAGATTCCATTAAAATAGTAGAAAATAAATAGGAAACAAAAAGACCCACGGATATATTGATAACAAAGAAGTAGACAGGAGAAGTCAATAAATTAATGAGAACATGTTTGGAAAATGAAAGGAAATGGGAGAAAAGGGATAAATGATTTATTACAAAATAGTAACCTCCAAAATAAGACCCTTGCTAATGGGACAATTGGTAAGAAGCATATTTATCCTTAAGACCCCTAATGTATCTCAGGATTTGGGATTACCAGGTACAGCAAAGAGGGGAGTTGAATTGCATGACTATGAATAGGGACCAAGTGAAAGTCTAAACATGGAGACTTGCTAGACCCAAGCTCTTTCTGGCTTGTTCTGATAACATCTATATCCAGGAAATGTGCTTTCAGGCACATGGTTGTAAAATTTTGATTTGGAGAAATTAAATGTTAAAAAAAACTAAATCAGAGAAAATGTCTCCAAATACTGATATTTGGTAGATCCCCTAAAACTGTAAGTATCTGTTTTATCCTTTTATAGTGAAGCCAGTGAGTCATCAAAAATGCTATGAATCAGAAAATATGATCATATTTAATGTTTCATCCTTAAATATAAGGTTTTTTAGGTTTTGGGGGTAGAACCCAACTGAGGTTTTGGAGGTAGAACTTGAGTAGATAATAACAAAGATTAGTCTTAAGAAATCTTTACATGTATATATAGATATGTATAAGGATATAGCTAAAAATCAGCAGACCTTTGAGAAAAGGATCTAATTTAGATTGGAAAAAACAAAAGAGTAAAACAAAGAGTGAAAAAGAATCCCAAACAATAGAGGTGTATGCCAGCTGCAGAAGAAACTTCACAGATAACAAATTGAATATCCTCAAGAGGTTAACAAAATAGTTTGTACAGACATAAACAAAGCATAGAGTGTTATGGAAAGGATCAATAAGTGAGTCATAAATAATAGCTCTTGAGGCCGGGCGCGGTGGCTCACGCCTGTAATCCTAGCACTCTGGGAGGCCGAGGCGGGTGGATTGCTCAAGGTCAGGAGTTCGAGACCAGCCTGAGCGAGACCCCGTCTCTACTAAAAATAGAAAGACATTATATGGACACCTAAAAATCTATATAGAAAAAATTAGCCGGGCATAGTGGCGCATGCCTGTAGTCCCAGCTACTCGGGAGGCTGAGGCAGTAGGATCGCTTAAGCCCAGGAGTTTGAGGTTGCTGTGAGCTAAGCTGACGCCACGGCACTCACTCTAGCCTGGGCAACAAAGTGAGACTCTGTCTCAACAAAAAAAAAAAAAAAAATAATAGCTCTTGGAAACAAGTGAGCTAGCCTAACAACAACAGCAACAGCAGTAACAACAAAATGATAGAAGATTTGCAAGATAAAGTCAAAGGAAGTGTCTCTGAAAGCAGAATGATGATGTTCTTTTATAGCACCTGCCAACTTATAACTAGAGATCAATAAACTTAAAGATCAGAAGATATATTCTTCAACCTTCATCCTTCTTTCTTGATATTAATTTTTGGTTTTATCATCCACCTAATTTTCCAAGCTCTCCCCTCTATGTTTAATCAGGAGCCAACTCTTAATTAGTCACATCAAAAAATTATTTTCTAAATCTGTTTCTTCTTCCTCACACACTGATGATTCTTACTTGATACTCCTATCACTTCTTGCCAGGACCACTGCAATAAGCCCTCTAATTGTGGGTCTGGCTTTTAGTACAGGTCTTTATGTCACTTACAAAGTTACCTTTCTAAAAATTTAACTAAGTTATAACAATTCAAACTATCTGCTTGCTTCCTTTTGGCTGTTAAAAAAGAGGCATGTTATTTACCCTGGCTTGCAAAGCACTTACTTACTTGGCTTGACTCACATGCTCAGCTTCATCCCCAGCCACACACAAGCATTCAAACCCCAGTTATGCTAAACTTGTCAATATTTCACCCATAATTATGATCATCCATTCATCCAGTGCTTTCTTTGCTATGATACATGCTTTTCATAGATTGCCAATCTTTCTTCCTTTTTCACCTTGACACCCTCATTTACACTTAAGCCATAGCTAAAATATCAGTCACTCTATAAAATGGAATATAGTAAGATAAAAGCATTTCTAAAATCAAGTTTATTTCAAATTTTGGGGAAGAAGTGGCAAGTATTCCAAAACTTGACTGTTTATTGAAATAGAAACTTCATTTTACTTGGGGAGAGTCATGTTTTTAAATTAGCACTTTAAATGCTTTGGTAAGCACATACAATGAGGCATCAATATTCTACAAAAAATAAATGTTGTTGGGGATTGTGAAAGGAAAATAAAATGGCAGATTCAGAAAAAGGAAGCTCATCTGAACTTTAATGATTTGTATGTTTCGGAAACTAGATCAGTTCATTTGATTTTGTTTTTGCAACCCATTATGAACTATTTTCTTTCTTTCAGATTTTTAAAACTAGAGAGAAATCTATGAAGATATACATAACATTTAATAGTAATATGGTAAACACTTTGACATAACTATTTATAGGATTCTAAGACTATATAAAGAACTGTATACTAACTGAGGTTTTGGAGGTAGACCTGAGTAGATAACAACAAAGATTAGTCTTCAGAAATCCATATATATGTGTCTATATAAACACACATATATAAGAGGGGATTTATTATGGGAATAGGCTCACATGATCATGGTGGCTGAGAAGTCTCGTCATATGCTGTCTGCAAGCTGAAGAGCCAGGAAAGCTGGTTGTGTATTTCAATCTGAGTCAATGGTGTCTGAGGTCAGACCTGAGAACCTGAGGGTCAGGGGGTTGCTGGTATAAGCCCCAGAGTCAAAAGGCTTGAGAATGAGGAGTTTTGATGTCTGAGTACAGTAAAAGATGGATGTCCCAGCTTCAGAAGAGAGAATGAATTTACCTTTCCTCTGCCTCTGTTTTATGTGAGCCCTCAATGGCTTCACAGATGCCTGCCCACATTAGTGAGGGTGAATCTTCTTTATTCAGTCTACTGATTCAAATACCAATCTCTTCCAGAAACATCATCACAGATATATCCAGGGATAATGTTTTACCAGCTATCTGGGTATCCTTTAACCCAGTCAAGTTGACACATAAAATTAACCATTCACAGAATGGATAGAAGGTAACTAGGTGAAGAATGAAAAGATAAACTCATATAACTAGTATTTCCCATTGCTGTCAATGCCATTGTTTACATTGTTTTCAAATGACAGTATAAAATTAAAGCTTAAATCCTCAGAAATATAATTCTCTAAAACCTTTCAATGTATTGCCTATTAAGTAGATCTAAATAAATATCTGTGTGTGTGTGAGAGAGAGAGAGAGAGAGAGAGAGAGAAACCATGGTTATGGATAGTGAGAAGACGTAAATTGGCCTATATTAAAAAAAATATATATCTAATGCAACAAAGTGGAAAAATCACTCTATGGAATGAGAGAAAGCATTCACAATATATTTATCTGACAAAAAATTCATGTGCAGGTCATATGAAAATTCATAAATATAAATGAAAATATAAAAAATATAAATAAATAAGTCAGCCTGATACAAAATGCTGGGCAATGTTTGGAGATTTTTATTTTAAGTATTTCATCATTTCTTATTTAATTTTATTGTAGTCACAGAAAAAGATTATATGACACCAATGCTTTGAAATATTCTGAGATTTGCTATATGACCCATCTGTTATATTTACTAAATATTATTATTATTTTTTTTTTTGAGAGACAGGATATCCCTATGTTGCCCAGGCTGGACTGGACTGGGCTCAAGTGATCCTCTTGTTCAGCCTCTCCAGTAGCTAAGACTACACGTATGTGCCACTGCACTTGCTAATTTATTTTATTGTTTAAAATAACTGTAACTTTGCCATTTATTTTTCACTTATTTAAGTATTGCATTGAAATATCCCACATTATAGTAGATTTTTCACTTTTTTAAAATTTCAGCATGTTACAGGAGTACAAATGTTTAGGTTACATATATTGCCTTTGCCTCACCCAAGTCAGAGCTTCAAGTGTGTCCATCCCCCAGACAGTGTGCACCACACCCATTAGGTGTGTATATCAAATTTTGAAATTTTAAATATTCTAGAGTTATTTCAGTCACTGCCTACACATTGAAGAAACATTGCATGACTCTTTCATGTTGAACTTTTTAGCCATTTGTTCATTTGTATTGAACCATTTAGAAATGGTTATGTAGTAACCATTTCTATATTAATAATGTCATTTTTTCTGAAATCCATTTCCTAAGATTAATTGTTATACCAGTTATTTATTAATGCTTCCCTTGTATATTTTTATCATCCTTTATAATCAATATATCTGTCTCTTATGCTTCTTTGGACTTGACTATTCCATTATATTATATGCTTTAAATTGTCTCATTTTTCACTTTTTTCCCAATTTTTATTTATTCCCTCCACATCACTCTTTTGAGTGATTTAAGGTTTCTGTTGATCTTGTTGATGGCAGTTGTTATCTTATTCCATTTTTCACTCTGTATGTTCAGAAAGAATAGACTTTACTTCTTTCCTTTAGCAGGTACCCTTGAAATCTTAAAATATTTACTCAATAAACTTAAAGTTGTTCAAAGTTTTTAAACCATCTTTTGAAAAATAAAAGGACATACTTTCCCTCCATCCCTTCTTTCCCCAATGTTGTACTATTTTATCTAAGGCCTTAATATTGTTCTTTTTTGACCCCATACATTAGATATTATTATTTTCTTCATGCTTTAAAAGACAATTTTTTATTACCTCTTTGCCCATGTCTTTGCTCATATTCCTTCTTGCAACAAGATAGGAAGCCAAAAGAAAGTGCAATAATATCCAAAAATGCTGAGAGAAAATAACTTTTTACCTAAAAAGAGGTGTGCACCAAAACCATCAAAAATGTGGGGGAAAAAAGTGATTTCAGCAAACGAATGACTTATTGCTATCAATAGAGTTCACCCAAAAAACTCTAAAGAATTTACATAAGGAAACAGAGAAATGATCCCAACAAATTTGAGGTTGCAAGAAGGAATGATGAGCAAAGACATGGGCAAAGAGGGAAAGTATGTCCTTTTTGCATGAAATTATAAAAATTCTAGAAGAAAATGTTGGAAAAACTCTCATAGACATTGGTCTAGGGAAACAATTTATGAAGATGACTAGAATATATACATATTTTTAAACTTCACATTGGAATTACTTTTAGGAAGAAACTATTTTTAATGTATAAATAATCTAATCAAGTATTTAGATGGGAAAACAGAGCAGAGTTGAAAGGAGAATGCAAGAAAAAGGGAAGATAATTTTATACACCAAAAGAAAATGGTGGCAATTGTACTTTGAATGCAGTTATTGTTCTTCCACATCTGAAGAAATGGGCAGAGTAGAGGAAGGGAAATGGCCCAGCAAACTTTCAGAAGTCTGAAGGACTACTTGGTGTTAATAAATAAGGGAGTGATTAATATGTGATTATAAATGTTTGCATGTTTAAAATCTAAATCCCTATTACACCAAATTCTCTGACACATGCACAAGAAAGGTCTTTGATGTAGTCTTTTACAAATTATAGTAAGTGTGTGAGTATATGTATGAATTTGCAAGTGTGTAAGAAGGGAAAGTGTTAAATTTAGTGCTCACATCATCCTAATTCAAACAGGAATTTATATTAATAATAGCAAGAAGTTATATAAAGTAAATGTATTAATTTAGAGCCAGATTTAATTTTAAAGACTGTAAAAATCCTTACCCCCCTCTCTCTAAGTTCCTGGAGAAATTGGGATTCATAAAAGAACAATCAGCAATCTGTTTTGGGGAAAGTTTGGTCAAATCATTAGAGCCTAACATGATGACAATGATGATTGTAGTGTAGGAGTAGCAACATGAATAACATTCAGTAAATTTTAAATAGAGGATGTAATAGATTTTATTAATACTTTTTATCTATTGTGCTTTCTTTATCTAGTCATGGTGACAATGACATAATATCTCCATAGAAGAGGCAGCACATCTTTGGGTTTTAAAATTTGGTTCCTAATAGCATCTAAGGCCAAGATTCTACTATTTTGAAATGACAACAAAAGTGTAACTGGGAGCTATAGTAAATCAGTTGAGTAAGAATATTGCCATAAAAGTTAAATATGTATTAAAACACATATTTCTTTAATATATATTCTTAAATCCTAATTTCACCTTTAAAGTAATTAATGAAACTTATTTTTCATGAAAAGCTAGTGCTTTAAGGAGTATAAAGATGTCTAGGTACATAAGGCTATAGAGTTACATTATGTTATAGTAGTTCAATTCAGAGATTATCTTTGTGTAGAATTAGGACACAGCCTTGGAGACAGAAAAAATCAGATTCTTTAACAAACAATGTCCAAGTCATTACTATTTACCCAAAGTATTAATCATACATATAAATACTAGAAAAATTTAAAATCCTGTTATAACAAACATAATCTTAAATTTCCCTATACAATTTTTCATACCAAAAATTCCTCTATACTAATCTATAGTTTGCTTCCTGGAATGAACTAATTTTGTTGGGAGGAAGTTAAGAGCTAGCAGGATGCTATTTTTTTTCCTAGTGTGATAAAAAAGTATTTTTCAGAAATAGCATAGAAAGGAAAGTTGGCAGTAATTCTTACTGGCTCCTTGTAACTTTGGAGACAGCAAATGTATATATTTACTACGGACAAAAATGAAGTTTGTAGGTCAATGTTGGGAAAGTTTTTAAGCAGAATACAAATTGAAAAGATCATTTAAAGATGAAAAAAATCACTATTTGGTAATTATATTTGTCTCCTTTTGTTATCTTTTGTCTCTCAGTTGCGTATTCCTTTTATCTTTCCTCCTCCAAGCTTCTCCTCTTTTTCTTCCCAAACCAAGTTGCCTTCATGTGCCGGGGAACAATATCAACAAGCCAGTTAGAAAAACTTAGTTGTAATCAAATATGAAAAGTCAAAGTTTTGGTGAAATCAATGTACTTTAACTGTTTAATTTAAATTATTGAAAATGGGAATTTAAAAAATTCCCAGCATTTTGAACAGGATTAATAAAATCTGAATTAATCCTCTAAGATTTTTTAGTCACATCATGAGTTCTAGCCCTGAAAATTTAAAAATTGAGTGCAGGGACAACTGGATGCCCAGTGTGAAAGTAATTTTGTTGTTTCCATTACAAATTAGAAACCATACAGTTTTAGTTCAGAGGTGTTGAGAACTGGAAGTGTCACTCCAATTTTTACAACCAATAAATAGCTATACAACAACAAACAAATGAAATTAATGACTTTTGCCTGAACCCATCAGTGAACTAAGTTCACAGGATAATCAAATAACCTAAATAAAGGGAGAGAGCGATGCCTGCAGGGAGAAACAGGATGATTTGCTTAGTTGGAACAGCCAGCACAGTATGCCGTATAAGCCAGTAAGATAGGTATGTATACGCAGTGCAAGAGAGAGCGCGCGCTTGAGTGTGTAAGAAATTATTTTTAGACATATATATTATTAGTTCTCTTTCTTTGGAGAACCCTGACTAATAAATATACATGAAATTTGTGAGTTTGTGTTTTGTTTTGTTTTTGTTTTTGTTATTTTATCAGTTAAAACTATTTTGAAGGTAGAACTCAAGTGACTGAAGTTGAAATTAACCCATGCTAAAGCATGATATACACAAAGATTAATTTGTCTTCAATCTAGTATTCTGTAATTTCTTATTTTAGCAACTCCAATTAAATTATTTTATATTCACTATGTAATGTTAGGGGGAGATACAGTGAGTTATAATAGGATTCTTAGAATTGCCTGCATTGTCAAAAAATAAATAGACGTAGGGAACATATGTACTCCTATATAATGTCTGATATCTGACATCAATTATGCTCAAAAGAATATGTTAGATTTGCTTTTAGAAAAGCTTAGAATTTTTGGAGGATTTAAACAATAAAAATTAATAGAGTATAATATGGATATAAAACTGAGATTAGGACTTTTATCTATCCTCTTTATAATGACAACACAATTGAGAAAACAAGCAGATAGTCAGTAAATCTTAATGGATTGAATTTAAATGATGAGTAATAGAAGTAAAAATGGAATTAGGTATTGAAACTGTTTTATCTGACCATTGAATAAAAATAAAAATCAGCCTAATTGGTTTCTTTCCTTTATCACTTTCCAATAATAAATGACCAAATAGGGCACGAATGTTGATTATTTTTTTCATCAAGTGTAAGTCCATTCTTATCAATAATAGGACATGCAATAGCCAGTGATTTTTTTAAAAGAAATTCTGATTTTCCATTTATAAGAAAAAATTTATTTATTTATTTATTTTTTTTATTATTTTTTTTTTTATTATTTCTGTTTTATTGATGAGAACAACAGGGCCCAGAGATTTACATAACTGGTTCATGGTCACACATCTTAGTGAGTTATGGAACTAGTATTCAAACCTAGGTCCGCATTAATTCCAAGGCCCCTAGTTTTTCTTCTGTATCTGTGCTGTCCAATATGGTAGCCATTAGCCATGTAGGGACTTTTGAGTACTTGAAATACAGCTAATCCATTTGAGAAGTGCTGTATGTGTGAAGTACACACTGGATTGGAAGGCTGAGTGTGAACAAAAGAATATAAAATACCACTAATAATTTTTAAATTTTGGTCACACATTGATATAATATTTTGGTTAAGATTGGGTAACATAAAATGTATTAGTAAAATTAACTTTACCTTTTTATTTTTATGTGTAAAATTTTTAATTTAAAATTTAAAAATTTTAAATTCGGCCACACTGAGCATACAAACTCATTTGTTTTCTCAATAAACTTACCACCAACAGTCTAAAATTAGTCTATGTTTCAACAAGAGATTGCTGATAATCATGGCAATATTAAAACCAAGCTAGCTTCCTGTCAGTTGACTTGAGAACATTTTTTGTTCCACACACATGCCGTGCCCACCTCCTTGCTGCTACCTTCTCTCTTCAGTTTACATGCACTTTGCAGTTTTGTAGGCAAAGACATTATAAATTATATTTTATAAAGAAAATGCTTGTAAAGTAAGGAAATACAATTTTATATCTTTAAATTTAGCATTCTCCCCCAAACATCTATATATTTCTTCTATAACTATATTAACAGTCACAGAGCACTTGATATTTGTAAAATATTTTAGTTACTTTAATTTTTTACTCCAAAAACTAAATGCACTGAATTATTTTTTTTGTATAATCACAAAACCTTTCAGGAATAAACCTTCTTAATATTTTTTGGAGTGCTAATATTGTGGTAAACAGATTACATTTTGGAAATTAAAAATAAAAAGTGCCAGGATAACTTGCCATCATTATCCACTCAATGTACGTCTAGCTATTTATTTGTTTGTTTGGGTTGCATTCTCCTGATCAGAATATTAGCTCCAAGAAGGCAAGAACTATTGAGTTTGCATTATACTGTATCATGAACAATGAGAAATTAGTCTTTAAGTTAATCACACTTTTTAGCCCTGAGAAGTGCTATTGATATCCCTTTGGGTGTAAAGTGGAAAACATTGTTTTCTTCCCAAAGTTCCTTCAACTTCCAAAATATGGGTCAGTAACTGAATGGTGAAGGGAGTAAGGGCTCCCTTATAAGCAGGGGTGAAAGTGGAATGAGCATCTCCATTGAAACTGGAATAAAATACTATTGCCTATTCATTTTAGAAGTCCACCCAAGTAAACCTAGGCTGGCCTGGGAAAGTGTCCTGGATCCCAGAGAATCACGGCTGAAATAGACTGTTGTAATGAGAGAAGACTGATTGACAAGCTCTGCTCCTCAATGTCCATATATTCCCAGGCATCACTGCCTTCCTAGGCTCAGTCAGAAACAGGCCAGGAAAGTAACCCAGTATGCACCCTTTGAAGCCTGTCTTCTGCTGCCTGCAGTGAACTTCCATATAGGCAAAGAGAATTCTATGGCTATATTAATTGTACATAGTTTATTCTTAGAGGTATACCTTAGTTCCTAGAAAGGAAATAAGTAGGACAAAGGAAGACCCCAGGAAAGTGATCACAACAGCAAGCCACCTGCCACATCATGGGACATACAGTTATTAGCCTTGGCCTAACTGAAGGCACAGGAATGTTGCAGTGTAACACAAGGGACCTTCTGAAGTAACAAATTGAAAAGGAATGCCTTTCTAGAACACCAAACATTTTCCTTTTACTCTTTCTAAATGGATAGAAGTAGGTCTTTACCTAAGGTATGAGTGCGAATTCTCTGCCACCATGAATTAAACAAGATATAGCAAGGATATAAGGGAAAGAAAAGAAAAGCCATTCTGTGCAGACTGTAATATAACATAAGCTTTAAAACTGGCTTTTTAAAAAATCAAAGAAAAGCCCATTGTAATCTTACTTAGAGATTAATTTTTACTTTAGTTATAATTCTAACAAAATGTGGAGTTTGTACATTTTTTAATCTACACCAGTTTAAGAAAACATTAAAAGAGAAGCGTGATCTAACAGGTAAAGCAATTGAGAGCCAAATGGAGGATGAAAATCTATAAGAAGCAATGACACTTGGCAGGGGCAAGTGCATTCAGGGTCGGGTCAGGCAGGCAGTCCTTCATGCCTCTAACACTCTGAAACCCTGTGTCCTATAACAGCACTGAGGGTTCTGACTACTTTACATTCATGGGAATTTTTTCTCTTGATAAAATGAGGGAAATGTGCAGAACATTAAAACAGTTTCTTTCAAAGCAATAATAACCAGAAAAACTCATTTTTGTGCTAAAATGTCATTAAACAAAAAAGTCGTTCAATGGTAGAATTATTGACAATATCAGTGAATACATAAAAAGGGATAGTAATTCACACTTTGAATGAATATTATATATTGCATTTCAGAAAAAAAGTATGCCAATCTAGAAACCAAAATCATATATTTGTAATAAAATGCTAATAAGATATGTGATATGTGTCATAAGGATATATACATTTAAAATCTTCACCATGACTTTTTCAGATTGATGACCTATGGTACAGTACACACGTGCATGTGGCTCGTATAATCCCTTTCTTCCACATTACCTCCTTACACAGGAGGTCGCGGGTACCATCTGCCTCCAACTCATCACAGAACCTTGAAAACTGTTAGTTTTTCAGTTTTTAGTTCATATTCTTTATATCTCTTCCAACCACTATGGAGAATAGTATGGAGGGCCATCAAAAGACTAAAAATAGAACTACCATATCACCCAGCAATCCCACTGCTCAGTATGTATCCAAAAGAAAAGAAATCAATAGCTTCATCTTTCCAAGTTTTCAAGTTTCTGGTGGCATACAAATCTCTACTTACATTGATAGATATACTCCTGTGTTGAATGTCTGTCCTTTATTTCTTAGTGCAAGTAACATGATTATATAATGAATTCCAAGACCCAAAAAGACTTATCCTGCACATTTAAATAATCAAATATTCTGCTTAATTTTTTTTACTATTCAAAGTACATATTAATATTTCTGAAATGCTGTTTGCATATATTTTATAGATCTAGGTAATGCTTATATGTCTTAATCTATCAATTTATGAAAAAGAAAGAGAAATGGGAAGTAAGGGAA
Organism: Eulemur rufifrons; assembly: GCF_041146395.1. Lineage (NCBI taxonomy): Eukaryota > Metazoa > Chordata > Mammalia > Primates > Lemuridae > Eulemur > Eulemur rufifrons. The sequence continues at coordinate 75,686,133 of NC_091001.1, read as the reverse complement.
TAAAGACCTGGGTAAACAGGTCAGGGATTTATAGATCACTGTAAAAATCTGGAGCCATGAACCAATAAAATAGGCTTTTACTTTTATTAACAAAACAAAACAAAACATTCAAGTCTTTCTTTTTCACCTCTTTCCCCGACCCTCTTTCTCTTTCTTTCACCCTGGCAGACTCCTGTGTTCACACATAACATGCACACGGCTCTGAATATAAATCTTTCCATAATAATTTAAATCAATATAGACTTAAATAAATGAAATGTTGGTGTGATTTGTGGCTGCTAGTTTTATGTGTGCTCATGACTTCTAAGCCGCTGCTGTGAGACATAAAAGACAGATCAAATAGTACGAGAAAGACAGATTTTTGAGAACATCAGGAAAGGGTATTAGCAATGAAAAGTAGAAGTTGGATAAAAATATGCCCTGAGGGCTCAACCCAATTAAACACAGTTAAGGAAATGGGGTATTTCAGATTAGTTTCACAGAGAGGCTGATAGTTCCCTTCCAGTAGTTAATCAAATTCAGCTGAATTGCAGCACCATAGACAAATACTACATCTACCTTCTCTTACCCTGTTAGACTAAAGGGACTGTGTTGATGCATTAAAATCTTCCTGAATAAACTCTTTTATTCATCTTCACTGTATAATTTCGGACCTTGTCAACAGGCAAAGTAATTTTGTTAGGATGAAGAATGAATCATGCTTTATAACAGATGTCTTAGATCCTAGGTATGCTTATTCCTGAGGGACACAAAGACTTTGCAGAGAATGTGCAGCACTGATAGTTTTATAAGAATTATGTTCTATACCTTTAAATTCCCAATGTATTCCTGCACAAAATTGATCTCACTGAGAGTTCTGAAGTTCAGATCTACAGTAGCTTCTGAAGCTTCTTTCCCATCCCAATACTTTGCCCAGTTGCCTTCTCCCCCCAGGATACCAAAGAAAGACAAATTAATCAACTTTCCAGAGTCCTATCCACAGTTCCATCCATATTCTTAGGCATCAACAAAAGAGATAATTAGAACATGTATGTCTCCTGAGGAAAGGTATATTGGCGGCAAAGCAACATGACCTTATCAGAAACACAAAACAAAATAAAACAAAAACCCTTAGAATAAGTAACAAGCTCGTCAGGGACCTCCCTCTGCCATACCTACCTACCCGTCTCTTGACCTGACCGTATCTATCCATCTGTTTACCTAATTATTTATCTATCATATATCTGTATCTCTTTATCATCTTCATCTAAGAATTTGAAATCAGATATGAGATATCAGAGGACTAAATTAGCATAATTATTTGAAAGCCACTATGAAATGTAAAATGTAATGAATCAGATTTTTTTCTGACAGAAAGCAAACTCATTTGGCTAGTCATTTGACCAGCAGAACAACAGGGCAACTGAATTTGACAGTGATTGTTCTCCATAAATTGAATGAGTTAACTTTATAAACACACAGTCATAATAAAATAACAATGCTAAAAACAATATTAATGTTATTTATAGCAAATATGCAAAATGCCAAGAATTACCATCTTTCTAATCAAACTTATGGCAAAAATATAGCAATCCCCTTAAATGCACATGGGAAATATACATCACCCTTTGACACTTTTTTAAAGTGCCCAGGAGTGCAAATGTATGTGGAACATTTTTGGAACACTGTTTTTTATTTTTTTCCCTATTTTGTTCTTGAATGGACTTGCTTACTCACAGTTTTTTCAAAATTAACTAATTAATCTTAGATGAGCACATCATTAACTAAGGAAAGAATAGAAATCGCAGAATTTATAGCTGGAGCATATAGCATAGGGAACATATGAATTTGCAAATTGCTACTGAGATCCAATTACATAATACTCTATTGTGGACTCATGGTACGTTGGTTCAGAAAGGATCTTACAGATGCTGTCTGACCCTCCTCTTACAGTGGGCAAGAAAACAGGTGCATAGAGAAGTCCACTGCCCAAAGCCACACGTAGGGTTGGTGGCAGAGTTGGGACTTGAATGCTGGCTTCCTGACTCCAGTTTTCTTCTTTGCACTGCACCAAGCTTTCCCTCTTTATGCACAGAAATTTTGTTATCCATTTAAAAATTTATATGTTAAAAATTCAATAAATGGATATGCAAAAATAATGGAGAATTATATCTAATAAATGTGCCTAGAATTTATTTTGTCAATATAAGTGAAGGATACTTAGCACTATGGCAGCCATTTATTAATAATTAATGAAAGTTATCATTATGTGTCTTACTGATCAGCTTTATTACATCAGACTTTTAATATACTATTTTTCTGCATTACAAAGGAGCACAATGTAACAAGTTGTGTCTGGTAGAATCTTACACATTTATATTTGGGAACCATCTTATTGGAAATAAAATCTACCTACAGATTCAGTTCTCTCCGTGTGTGTTCTGTTGTTATTACTGTTTACATTTGTTGAATTCCTGAGAAATTTTATTGTTATTGGGGTGATATCAGTAATGTTATATGGCCTTTTTATTTCATAATTTGTTGATTACGTTAACAAAGAGGTCTAAGTTCCTGCAGCCAATGTCTGCTCACTGCTTTGTTGATTTGTACACCTTTTGCTTAAAGTTAAAGATTTCCCCGAATCTCAATAGACTAATTTTTAATAAGAAAAGTTTGTCTTCTTTCATTAGGTTATGCCATAGACCAGTCTACATTGCCTCGTCATTGTCTGCCACAATTAAAATTACATTTGACTTGCTAGAACAATCTTTGAAAATGCTTATATAGAATTCAAATACATTGTTAAATTTAAGATATATCTATACAAATATCTGCATAACCCACTGTTTAAGAGAATATGTTTTGAAGTCAGACTATTGAGTTGAATACTGGTTCAACCATTGATTAGCTACATGACGTTAGGCAAGTCGAATACTTCTCATCTATAAAAGTGGAGAGAATAATTGTAACTAGCCCATCTATTTGTTGTGAGGATTAGATGAGATAGTCTATGCAAAGATTTTTAGGATATATATTGGCTATGAGTAAGCATTCTATAAATGTTCTTCATCGTTATTATTGATTTATTCTTCAATCTAGCAAAGACCAAATCTATTCAATTTCTTAGGAATCAGGGCAAGGCTCACATTTTCTTCTGTCTTCTCTAAATATTTAGCCTATATTGATTTCCCTCTTTCATGAATTGCAATTAGATTAACATATCATGCACTGTTCTGTATTTTTTTAGGCATAAGCTGTGTCACTCTAAGTGGAATATATGTTCCTTGAGGACAGGTTCCAAAATGCTTAAAACCTGGTAGCCAATTAACATAAGCTCACTGATTAACTGATTACACATTAAAATGGGCATAGAAGCTCATTTTTAATAGCAAAGTCTATAATTTTATCACAACTATAAAAAAGGAAAATATCCAAATGCAGATATAATGAGAAAAGAGATGCCAGCAAAACAATTTTGAAATCTACAAACCAGACACCTAAGTAGTAACAGACAGAGAAGTCAGAGGGAATGGAAAATTATGCCAGCAGTGGAGGAAGCTTATCAGCAAGACTGTATGCATCATGGAACAACAAAGAGGCTTAGGCATTTGAAGCATGAAATATACATGAAGAAAGGGCAATGGCCTGAGAACCCGAAAGCAAGAGAATTGTTGAAAGTTCATGGAAGTTAAATCCCAAGATCCCACAGGGAAGGCTGGAGATTTATTCCCAGGAAAGTTTGAATAAAAAGAGACTTAGGGATCCTGGACACACTTTAAGGGGATTTTCATAATGAAAACAGTGTGGTCATCAAATACTTCCTTTTGCCATTTAGTTCTAAAAATGCTGCAGAAATTAACTAGCTCAAAGGAAAACTCACAATGGCCCAGCCACCTCACATTATAGGAACTTCCACCAGTTAACAAGATAACAAACATCAGTGATGCACACAGAGAATTTTCACTTTCTAGAGCCTATCCATATGAAGATATTTCCTAACATGAATGACAGAAAATTAAAGAAAGAAAGAAAGAAAATATTCAGAAGAAATATATAATTCAAAAAATAGAAAATGTAAATAAAATAAACCAAGCTATCATAATAAATACACTTAAAAATATATATGCATACTTAAGTAACATATTTCTATAAGTAATACATTTCTATTTTAAAATCTCTTTGAAATTAAAGGTAAGATACCATAAAAAAATAGAAAAGAAAAACATCAAGTGTTTAAAATGAGGAAAGCGCCCCCTAATTGGAACATATGCACACAACATATAAGTTGAAAAATAAGAGAACAATCATAGGAAACCTAGAAGATTGGCCCAGGAGGTACACCATCCAAATAGTAAGAGAATAAAGAACAAAGGAATAGCTAAAGAAACAGAGTGGAATATTCTGCAAAGAAATAATTTTAAAAATTCTCAAAATTGAAAAGACTTAAGTTTGTAGATACATATTACCAGCCCCTCAAGCATTCATCACAGTGGAGAACATGCAAATCAGATACATACATAATCACTAAATACCAGAATACCAGGCACAAATAGAGGATTCTAAAAGCTTACAGAGGGAAAAATTAAATAACTTGCAAAGGTTCAGAAATTAGAACAGCACTGAATTTCTTAAAAACAAATAATACTGGATACTAGACAGCAACAAAATAATGTCTTCACATTTTCAAACGAGAAATTTATTCCCATCACAATTATCATTTCAATATAAAATTTGGAGAAAAAATCAGATTTATACCTTTTCAAAAAAAAAATTACCATGTATTGTTTCTCAAGAATTATAGGAGGGTATATATACCTTAGCAGAAGAAGGAGGAGGAGGAGGAAGAAAACAGAATGACTGTCCCAACACCAGAAAGTGATAAGGTAATCCCCAGGAGAAGAGCATTAGGAGATTTCAGGAAGATAATTACATCCAAAGCTGAAAAAAACTGGTTTAAATTATATCAGGAAGAAGGCATGAGAAGAATATCTTTGAAAAGAAAAGGAACTGGCAGACTATCTGATATGTCCGAATATATTGAGAGAGATTGATCTTTCCTGTAGGAAGCATGTGAAGAGCTAAGTACATTTTAAAAAGTAGTTATTAATTCCAGAAAAGACAAAATATTATTCAAGAAAAGAAATTTAATCAAAATACTTTACATCATTCAATTGTAGCTAAAATTATATGTCAAAATATTAAAATTACTGATTTATGTTATAACCAATATTATAATATAGTAGATTCTAATAGGGCAAGGAAAAGCATTTGTGTTCAATGAGTTAGAGAACATGGTGATTAAATTCTAATGTTTCATTTTAGGAAGATGATGATGATACTTGAAATTTAAATTCAGTAAATATCTACGTGATCATGTTATTTAAAATTATTAGATTATACTCCAAAACATTCCACTACAATTTAAGTGGTTGACTTGAAGGAATAGAGATACAGAAAGCAGAGGTATAGTACGAGGACTGCTGCTTTTAATTTGTAAAGAATAACAGCACTAACTTTTAAAATTTTATACAAATACATCTTTTTTATATCTATGTATATGCATATACATATAGAAAGTGATAAAACACTAATAAACATCAGTTAAAATTATTATGGTAACAAGTGAAGGAAATAATGAACTCTGTCAGAAGAAGCTGAAAACATTTCTACAAAAAAAAAATTTTGTACATGAGTGGGGTTTGAGTAGGACATCTAATAGCACACAATTTTATATGTTAGCCATGCCCTATATAATTGGTCTATGGTTATTGTCATGTGACCTCATTGAAATACATACATCCTAGAGGATGATAGTTAAATTAATCTAGACATATACATTGAAGTAGTTGGATGAATGCCACAGGGATTTGTTCTAAATAAAAATAATTTTTAAGTCTTCTGACACTTATTGTTTCTTAGAATTCTCAGCCTATGAAAGTTTCCTTTCCATCAACTGCATCATTTCCTTCCTCATGCCAGAGGAAAGTTACTTTTCCCCCCACTAATATTCCACACTAGAGAGGAGCAGTAGGTTTTAACTGCGCACATATGTTTGAAGACGAAACATTGAATTCTAAGTGTTTTATGTAGACCTGCAGCATGCTGTTTGCTAGAAATTGAGATTCTGGTAAGTGAGTCTTTCAACATTTCAGAGCTAACTCCCTTTTGCCTAAAACAAAATGGCTTTTCACTTCTCACTGTGACACACTGTTCATTGCAAACTCAAATTTTTGTCTACCTATTTCAGACTGCCTCCAGCAGAGGAACTAACAAAGCTATTGAACTTTAAAGTACTATGGAATTCTGACAGTGATTTTGGCAGCCTCTTCCATGAGGTTATTTTCTGGAGTTTGTGTTTGTATTTCTGTCTGGAAAAGAAAGGAAAATAGGAGTGTAAGCAACAATATATAGGAAAGAATGTAAGAATGCATAAAGAAGAAATATAATGATGGACAAAACTTTAAGGCTTACAGAGTTAGTGTAAAGGAGAGACAATTTGCTAATAAGTTTTCAACTCTTGTGAGCTATCTATAATCAGTTACTAGTGTTATCTCTGAACCTGAAAAAGAAATTAAAGGAATTGGAAAAAGAATAAAATGAACAGTTTATATTAGTAAACATGAAATTAATCAGGATTAGTTATTTTTTAATTGAAGCTTTGGAACTAGAAAGACATGAACTAACATTATTACACTCAGTTTCTTCAGATTTTATCTAGCATAGTTATATGTGTGTCAAGTGTCTTATAATAAAGCAGACATCTATCTATTTATTTATCTATCTTTTAAATAATAGCCATTTTTCCTAAGTTGGGAGGAAAAGGTAGGTAGACAGATTCCTATACGAGAGGATATTCTATAGTTAGGGAGAGAACTAAAGACTCAGGGCAAACACAGAAGCAGGAACCATTCCCCTGAGCTAAAGAATGTCTTGTTAAGCCAGAGCTCAGGGAGAGTGGAATCCAGTTTCTTTTATTGTTCAAACTAAGTACAAAAAAAAGATCGTAGGGTCATCCTGCTGGCTCAGAGCTAGCTTTGATGGCCTAATCTTTACTCTTTCCAGGTCCTCAGGGATATATAGTTAGTAATAAAAATAAAACTGATGGAGGACCAAACAGGCCACAGCTAGTTCTATCCTCCGCCAGAAAGAACATAAGCCTTGAAAAGCTTCTTGTTTGACTCACTGCTAAGTTTGCTGTCACCTGTCTAGGAACTTGGAACAAATGAAAAACTTATAAGAATAAGTGGACTCATGAAGAACAGTGAAGCGACATGTGTGCTGTAGTTCTCAGTCTTGTGTATCAAGTCTTTCAAGAGCTGCTCTTAAAATTTGCTTGCAGAGTTGGCAACTTATCCTTTAATGAAATTTTATTTGAAAATAACCTAGTGTTAATTGCATTGCTTATACATAGAAAGTTAGAGAGAGGTGGAATAAAGGCTTGTTTAATTATCATTAGAAAGTAATTAAGGATGTCCTCAATTTCAGGACACTGGAGAGGCCTGTAATAGAAGAAACAACACAATATCAAAATACTAAGGCTGGAAGTAAATTTTAAGAAATTTGTTCAACTCATTTTCTTTTACCTTTGAGAAATGATACTAGAGATATTAAGTATGGTGATATTCAGTTTCTTATGATGAATCCCCCATCCTATTTTAAACACATATACCAGATTAAAAAAAAAATAAAGAAATAAGACAATCAAACAATGAACTGGCCATGTTAGAGCAAAAGTCCTTGCAAGGGAAATTTTCAGATGCTATTAACAAAAAAGAGGAAGTTGGAGTGGCCCACAGGAAAAAAGATATACACCTTAAAGGCTGGTGTTTTGACAGGGTCCAGGGCTTTTGGCCTCATATTCAGAGGACACCTGGGACTATAATCCTTGCCTAAAACTAAGAGCTGTAAAAGGCTCCACACACTAGCTTGATGATTTAGCATAAAAGCATCAAGTTGCCCTGATATATGAGTGGAATAGACTGATTTGGAAATCACAATCCATGGACAATGCTATGAATGGGTACTCGGCCAAATATCTGCAATACCAAAATAATGAAGCAAGCTGAGCTGAAAATCAGTCATAAAATGATCTGAATCTAGTGAATTCTATGGCACTCTGGCCAAGGAAACCCCAAACCTGTCCTATTCAAAAACCTCTACAACTCAGAGAACATGTGCAAGAGAGAAAAAATTAAACACACACACACACACACACACACACACACAAGGACAAACAAACCCCCCCACCCAGAAGACCTAATTCCCAAACTAGCATAAACACTCATTCAGTTTAACAAAGACACTTACATATATAAGGACTGAGAGTTTAAAATTCACTAAATATTGCTGAAAGAACTACTAAAATATTTAATTAGCAAGAAGAAAAGTAAAACCAGCAGGTAGGACTGATACAAACATAGTAATGGTGAGTACAGATTATAGAATTTATATAATAATTTAATTATTAATCATTTAATATTAAATAACTAATATGAGATATCATAATATGTTAGAAATAAACTTTTGGTAACATAATAAAACATGATATATCCAAGAAGGCTTTTAGGAAAAATTCCAAGGTTCTTTTAGTATTAGGAAAAAGGACAGAGATGACAATTGCATTTAGATTTGCTGGCAAAATATAAAGTTATTTGTTTTAGTCAGAATCACTTAAGTGCTGCTGCAGACAAACCCAGGGATATCAGTGGCTAAACAATAAGAATTTATTTCTAACTTATGCAAAGTCTAATGGAGTCAGGCAGCTCTCTTCCGTCTTGAATCTATGTTGTCTGGCAAATGTGTCCTGCAAGGATATTGCAGCAGCAAAAAAGAGATACACTGGCTTTTAATCCCTTTTAATTACTTCATCTTGAAAAAAAACTACTCACCTCTCCTCATTGCCCACCAACTGTTGGTGTCAAATGGCTCCAGTATAACTACAAGGGAAGCTGGGAATGTACACAAAGGATATTTTGTGAGTCATAAAGTACACATAAATATTTACTAAAGAATAGAAATCAAATACTCAGTGTTTAAACTAATAGAGGGTAAATTAAATAAAGAAAACATTAAATTCAACAGGGTGAAGAAAAGAAACATAACAGAGCCAAGGAAAATTATGTTAAACTGATGTTACAAAATAAGGTTATATAACTAACTCCAAACATGTCAGAGATCTCAGAAAATGTAAGTATATTAAATTCTCTTATCGGTAGAGAATATCATTCAAAATATTTGCTTGCTTCTTACTAGGGACATATCTAAAATATAATAAAACAAAGGTTGAGAGGGTATTAAAAACTAATCAAAAAATTAATGTTAGCATAACATTATTAGTACTGGAATATTAGAACATAAAATAGAAACTATAGGCTGCACAAACACTGAGTAAACACTAAGCCTCTAATAAACACTATTCTACTCTCTATTACTATGAGTTTGACTTTTTTTTAGATTATAGATACAATGGAGACCAAACAGTATTTGCCTTTCTTTGTTTGCATTATTTCACTTAACATGATGAACCCTGCAGGTTCGCCCATGTTGTCACACATGGAAGGATTTTCTTCTTTTTTTGAAGCTTAATAATATTCCCTTGCATGTATAGACCACATTTTCTTCTTTTTTTGCATGCATTTTAATTTATTATTTTATGTTTAACAAATAAAATTATATATTTATGGCATACAACATGATGTTTTGATATACGTATACACTGTGAAATGACTAAGATAATATATCCATTACTTTACATAGTTATCTTTTTTATGAGAAAGACATTTAAAATTTGGTGTTCTAGAAATTTTTGACTATTAATTATAATCATCATGCTGTACAATAGCCACGCTGAACTCATTCCTCCTACCTAATTGAAATTGTGTAAATTCTTTGAAGAACATCTCCCTAATGACCCCTGACTCCCAGTCCCTGGTAACCACCATTCTGTTCTGCTTCTATGAGTTGGCTTTTTTTTTTTTTTTTGGTTAGTGCTGAATAGTTTTCCATTATGTATATATACCACATTTTCTTACCCATTCACCTGTTGATGAACAATTAGATTGATTCCATATCTTGGCTATTGTGAATAATTCTGCAGTGAACAAGGGAGTGCAGATACCTCTTAGATACACTGATTTCATTTCCTTTGGATATATACCCAAAAGTGGGATTGCTGGATCATATGGTAATTCTATTTTTAAGAAGTAAAAAGCACAAAGATATGAGTCCATGTATGGAGTTTAATTTCAGAACATTTACAGACCCCTAAACTTAACAGAGCTCAGATGAAACCCCTGAAACTAAGGAAAAAGTAGTAGCTGGACAGCTAAAGAACTGAGCAGAGAAGTCTGCAGTCTCCTGGTGCTGTGCAGTGGAATCCCAGACCTGACAAAGTAGAGGCCCTTGGATAACATAACAGGATTTTAGCTGAGAACACACAAAGGCTGCAACTTCAAGAATAAGAGATGCTTTAGAGAAGTAAGAGTTATAGGAATATGGACCATGCCCAGGGAAAAGAATCACAGCTCAGAGTAATTAGGGCAAACCTGAAGAAAGCCATCCCTAACAAAGCTCAAAAATAAATTGTTCAAATTGACATAATATTCCAGGACAGTGATTCTATCCAAAAAATATTAGCTTCTTTTTGGATGAAAATAATATCAGCACTAGCATCTGTAATTTCTATAAATAATATTTGCTTTCAGTAAAACTTACCAAATGGAAATTATAGAAACTGAAATGAATCAAGAGGAAAAAAAAAGAAAACAGAAACAAATGGGAGATCCAAATATTGGGTTAGTAGATTTGAAGAAATGGAGGAAATGAGAAAGAATTTTACTAGAAAACTGAAATATATGTATATGAAAAAAATCAACTGGAAATTTTGTAATTAAAAAATAGAACAACTGGAATGGATAAAGCAGAAAAAAGTAATAAATGTGGAACGTGGTGAATAAATCTTATAGTTGTATATCAGTATAGATTCAGAAGCAGGGAGAATAGTATAGTAGTAATATTTGTAGGAATACTAGTTGAGAAATTACTATAAATAAAAAATTTTCAAATCCACTGTGGGGGGAAAAGACATATGAACTTCAAAGAAACAATAATAAGACTGAAATCTTACTTCTCAGCAGACATTTTAGAAGCCAAAGTCAATGGAATTACTTTTTTGAAAGCACTGAAAGAAATAATTGTGAAAATATAATTTTATAACCAGCCAAAACCATCTTTCAAAGTGAAGGCAAATGGAAAGGTTTCCAACACAAACAAAAATCAAAGAACTCAGAGGCAAGAAATCTGTGCTAAAAAAATAAAAACAAAACTTGAGGGTATACAGGCAGAAAAATATATCCACAAATAGAATCATCATTTTACAAGAAACACACAAATGCACAGAAAGAGCAAATATTAGGGCAAATCTAAAGTTTAATGGATTTTTAAACATATGAAATATTGGGATATATAACAACATAAGTAATTAATGTGTGTCAAGTGGTAAAGATAAAATGTGGGAATGTTTAGCATTGTCCAGGAAAATGCAACTCTACTAATCTAAGGTAGTCTATAAAAAATTAAGGAAGCATGTTATAATCTCTCTGTTAATTTAAAGGAGAAATAAAGATATCGACTAACAAACTCTTAAAGGAGAAACAGATGACAGTAGCAATAACCAATTAATCAAAATTAAGACAAAAAGGAGAAAATAAAGGAAATAGAGAGCAAACGGAATGATTAGAAAATAAATAGCAACTTGCTGGATTTAAACCCAAATATATCAGTAATTTCATTAGATTGAAATGTAACAAATACTCATTGTTAAAGACAAAATTTAATGGAATTGAGAACAGAAAAAAAAAAAGAGAGAAATTATGTGCTGCTAATAAGAGCCACATTTTTAATATAAGAGTGCAGAAAGACTGAAAATAAAAGGATTTGAAATTATATATGGCGTAAATATTTATCAAAAAACCTAGTAGTCTTTAAAGCAAGAAGTTTGTAGTGGTAGTACTGCAGGCTTTGCCAACTTCTTACTTTTTGCTCTTGTTTGTATTAGTATTATCATCAATCTGACATTTATTTTAGATATCTTTTAAAAATATCTACATTGTTCCTTGTAGTGGAAGCTAGATTAGGTAAACTGAATAATATAAACCATAAAAAAATAAACTTATGGCAAATTTAAATTGTTCGAAGTCACAGTGTGTTGAAAGCTGGTGAAGCAGTGATGGTCTCTTTATGAAAATTTCTGCATTGTGGGACCTCCACTATGCACTGCACATGCCTCATTAAAAAATTTATAATATTTGATATATAGACTAAGTTGGCCACTGGTGGGGGAATCCTTATATTATATATTATTAATAGTAACACCAATATTTCCTTTTTAACATAAAAATGAATAAAATTTTAAAATTCTGAAATGTTCTCTCAGCATCACAATAAGAAATTTTGAGAAGCCAATAGAGTGCGTGCATCTCTTTTGAGGAACCACTGTCCCCAGGACACAGACATCAAGTAAACCAACAATTACCAGATATCTATAATGATATCTTCCCAAATTTTGCTTTGCCTGACCTATGCTCTATAGCACCTTCCCCATCCTCAGATTTATTTCTCACTTGATATTTGACATCTCCATATAGTTCATACTTGCTTTGACTATGACCTGAATTCTCAGCCTGTTTCCTGGATCGTTTCCCCATAATGCAGAACTGTAAATGCACACTCACTGTGTCTACAAGTTATGTTGGAATAAACAAAAATTTAAAAATACTATAACTTCTGTTTTATAGACTACAGTGACATTGAAAATTAAATAATATTATAATGGTTTATCTGATTCAAGCCTCCACGTACTGTATGGGGGCCTTAAACCTCTTCTATGATGCTTTCCAACTACTTATGGCTATAGTCAGGCTATGTCTAATGGATGCCTGGGGAAATATCCTTAATCACCATGTGGCAAGATTAATTTCTTCTTCTGTTCTCATATTTTTTATAATGTTTGGGGTCCAGTCCTCTACTACCTGACAAGGTGCACAATGGCAACACATCAGTTATTAAGAGTAAATGTGAATTTATTCAGATCACGATTTTCTATTTTACTATTAAACCATTATATAACATTTATTACTGTGTTCAGAGATATTTTATACTATTTTATAATCTTATATGAGTCTTGCATAAAATAACATCTCCATGAAATTTAGTTTATTAGCCTTTAATTAAAAATTAAATCATCTTTTTGCAAAAAGAATTTTTAGTTAATTGGTCAATCAATATGCAATTATTGATTTCTTAAGTAGTGCTTAGCTTTGTTCATGGAATTGACATCATGTAAAGGAATTGTAAGAATGGATTCCTTTTCAATGAGTAGGCACTTAATTGGGGATGCAAGAAAAATACACAGGAAATTATTAATATAAAAAAGGTGTAATTTGTAAAATCAAATGTGATACAGGAAATAAAATTGGAAACTATTCTTGATATACTGTTTTTCTTCATACTGGGTCACGTGGCTATCAGTTCAAGTGGAAAAGGAATTTTTAAGGAAGTCTTTCATGGATTTCACCTCATTCCGACATCGGCACACTCAGTGTTTTCTTGCAACAAAGAGACTCAATTTTAATACATAGTTTTGTAATTATTTTTTTCTTTTTCTTTGCTGACTATATTCTCATGATAAGACCTTAAACTCCACAAGGGCACAAAAGATAAATTCTATTTCTTTTCCAGTCTTCTAAATATCTAGCAAAGTGCTGGGTAAAGAGTAAACGCATGAAGGATTGTTTTAATGGGAGCTAATGGATGTTATATCCCTCCCTACCTGAGGAGATCCCTGCTTACAGCCACCCCTGTGGTTTTAAAAGCCCATCCATCCTGGAGTAAAGGCAAAGATTTCAAAGAACTGGAAAAAGAAATTTTAAAACTTCCTTTTGGGAAAAACTCAGGCAAAGAATTGCCTCTTATATTCCATTCCAGCTTTTTGATTCTATGATTAACTGTCTCATTTACAATTTATGTTGAAAATAAATTTTTTCTCACTTGCCACAGTTTCTTTCTTGCATTCTCTCACTCCTGGCTCTTATTTATTATCTCAGTAACTGCATTATTTACAGTAGCTGCAAAACAGGGCTGAAGATTTTATAAAATCCCACGTTTATTGACTTGTTTTCTGCTGATTAAATGAAATAGTTCAGTAATAGTTTCTATTACCCAGGAGGTCTAAAGTGTCCATTAAAAGTATAATTTGAGTAAATTGTAACTGAAGTTCTTCTGGTTTATTTTTAGTTTGAGCCTATACACACACACACACATATATACACACACAAACACCACAAATACTGTTTGCTAGCACTAGAACTATACTTTTCATGAAATTATCAGCAAAAGTTTTTTTAAAAAGATTTTTAATGCTTGGTATTTTGGTTCATACCTAATTAAAAGGGAAAAAAGATTTAATCAGGAGAAACTCGAGGATTTTGTATAAAATGAAACACATGATATTTGTCTTTCTTTTTTTTTTTTTTTTTTTTTAGACAGAGTCTTACTTTCATCCTGGGTAGAGTGCAGTAGAATCATCACAGCTCACCATAACTTCAAATGCCTCCACTCAATGATCCTCCTGCCTCAGCCTCCCAAGTAGCTGGACTACAGTCATGGGCCATCATGCCTAGCTAATTTTTTCTATTTTTTGGTGGAGACAGGGTCTTTTTCTTGTGAAGGCTGATCTCAAACTCCTTGACTTCACTCATATTTGTCTTTTCTCTCTCTACAAAATTTGTTCCTTCAGAATCTATTCATGCAAGTAATGTGATATCAATTTTTACTGGTTAACATATTTGTTTGTAATTGTTCTTAAATTGTTTCCCGCTAGGTTTTCTATTATTCCAACTGTCTTTGTACACATAATTTTTCTTTCATGTCTTTTATGAACAATTCTTTATTTCTGGTGGTTGATAGCGAATAACTTCATAATTCATTTCTGAATAAGTGAAATAATTTAAAAACGTTTTAAAGCAAGTGTGTCTACTTGCTTGCAGCTTTGTAGAATCATGTTTTTATTTGGAGCCTTGGGAGGAATGTTGATTTAGCATGATAAAAGTTAACTGGTGAAACTATAAAGAAAACACAGACGCTACTAACAGTCTTGTCCTAAACTTACTCATGAAACCAATGCATTTCAAAGACCTAGATACTTTCTTTTGTTATGCCTCTTGAGATCAGAGAATTAAAAAAAAAATCCTCCATAAATATGCATCAAGTACAGCTGTTTGATTTATGCATTATGCAGAAACATTAAGAAAACAGAGTTGTGTGTAACCTGGCAATAAAAAGTACACCCACCAGAAAAACAAAAACATTGTTTCAAAAGAAGTGGTGTGAAGCATTTTAGTTTTCCGTGAAAATTGAAGAACACTGCAATTCTTGAAATTTGGCATTTAAAGATGTATTTAAATTATTAAGAAGCTGCCCTGACCTGTTTACTAAATCCTCAATTCTCTATCTGAGGTTTTCCTACTATGAAATTTGGTTTGCAAACCAGAGGGAATTTTTCTTTTTTGACAAGATATAAATCTAAATTGTGCTGTTAGGATGTAGTTTTCCCATCTTTTTTACCATGTAGATAGAATAACTCTCCTCAAGAAGTTGACAGTCCTCAGAGAGACAGATTTTCTTTGATGCGTGAGCCGTAAACTTTGGGCTTCTCTCTTGCACAGAACCTTTCACTATCCAGGGAGGGCCCTTGGCAATAGGTTGGTAGTACAATTTATCTTGTGTTAATGGTGGTATTAGTCAGCTTCCAAATTTTATTTCAATCATTTTCTTTAATTCTAAAAGAAAGTACATTTGTTCCTAATTTTGTATTTATTATTTGTATATTTTATTTAATGAGCACCCTTCACATGGTATAAACGTTATGCCCTACAGAACCTGGATCACTCACTTAGTCCCTGCCTAGGACTTGGTCTTGTTATCTGCAGTGGGAGATTGAAGGCTCGGACTAGATTTACAGTAAATCAGGCTCCTTCTCTAAGAGTCATCATTTTTATAACATGACTGTGAACATGGAATCCGTTAGCTGAACAACTAATTTCACTCAAACCAGGAAGCAGAAAAAGAGAATCAATTGATTCTCTTCTAAGAGTTATTATATCAACACCTCATTGTATCCCACTTTCTTATATTCTGAATAGGTAGTTACCTTTGACTGAGAACTTCCAGGAGTTCAGACATTTTTGAAAGAAATTTGCAACACAAAAAATGAGATTCTTTTAGCTTGTCTATATTTTTCCTCTTTTCTGTTGGTTACACTTGAACCCAGAAGTTGAGGTGGTTACTAGAACTCTAAGTTGCAACCTTATACTGTATTGAAAAAACAGTCAGTAAAGAGCTCATATACTAAGAGATTAGGTTAGTTTTCCCACAGTACTTTGGAATTTTTACCACTATTGCCCCTGAATTTTAACTTTTTTTCTTAAATTATTCAAAAAAACATATATACCCTAAAAAACTTAACTATGAAACAATTAGATGAACATTTCACATATTTTCCTACTTTTATAGGGTTCCAGCAAATATGTTTTTCCCAAAAGGGCTCAATAGCAGAGCCTAGTGCTAAAAGTTAGAGTAGGCTAAATTTGGATGAATGTAAAATTCCCTACTTATTTCCTATAAATTTAATAGATTGAACTCATTTTGGGGGTGTCTTTCCTATTGACCAGAAACTTGGCTCATTAGACCAACTCATAAAGTAACCTTTTTAAAGAAAGGGTTTTCAATATCTTTGTTCATGTTCCACACCACCAAACATGGTGCTATTTAAAAACTGAGTATAATAATTTTGCATATTGTGTAGCAGGTATCATTTTAAATGTAATACATGGGATTTTGACTTTAAGCACTGTTTACATTATTCTAGATTTAAATCAAAGACAGCAAATTCCATGCAGAGGTTTCTTTCAAAAGCTAATTCAATAGCCATGTTTAAATTCAAATATTCCCTATTTTTAACATTGACTGAAGTCATAATGGCATACCAGTGTTTCCTTTGAATTACATGTTAACTTTACTACAGGAAGTCCATATATTATATTATTAGTCTAAGTCTTCATTTTGCTGTGCAGTTAACACAAACATCCATTTAACACACTATGTTTAATTTCATTTCCTGTTGAGTTTTGGCTTATTGTACTCTATGACATAATGGTTAAACAATACCCAACTTAGTTCAGGTTGAGAAATAATTGAATATATGTCATGGAAAAATATTAAGATTGGGGAACAAAAACTTGTAGAAGAATATAAGTGTTTGATGCTATTACAGATGACCACATTGATCAGCAAATTACTTCCAAAAATGAAATTAAGAGTTTCAGAGAGCCATTATATGATTCTTATGATATCACAATGCTCAAAAAAGTGAGCAAAAAACCTGCTGTTTGTGTGTATTATGACAACATCAGTATGTCATATTAATTTAGGATAACAGTTGAATCCTGGCTTGACTGTCTGATAACTGTGTGACTTTGGCCAAGTGGTATAAAGCTTCCGTTTACTTATCCATAAAGTGGAAAAATAACATGTGACTAGTATATTTGTGGTGTTAAATATGTTAATATTTGAACACTTGTCATCTATTTTTCGCATACTTTTGATATGGTACATACACAATAATAAGTAAGCATTCATATATGATTGTGTGTGCATATTTTTTGTAAAGTGATCCTCAGTGATTGGTGAAGAAATAAATTTTCTGGATAATCGATGGCTATCTAAAATTTTTCAGAAAGCTACCCCTCTACCATCTAGAATAATTTCTTTGTCATTTTTGGCAAATATATAGAAAATATATATGCGTTTTACTATTAGCTTGAGCTAAGAAAAGTTAAGAAGGCACATTTATTAGAGTGAGATGTGGAAAACAGCAATCGTCTTAAAGCTAAATCTATGTTACCTGAGTTCCTTCAGGTGTCCAGGTAACCTGTGCCACAGATTTTATCTTTGTTGATAATACAGTGTGTTTTACACTTTACGGGTGTTAAAATTTTGTTACTATTATTACACCTACTGCATCATGTATACGAATGCCCAGGAGGAAAAACCAATCACATATATCCCTAACTCACATGCTTGACACAGAGCTTGACATATAGTAAGTTTTCTATAAGTAATTGTTAATAGATTTATTTTTTTTCCAAATGCTATCCTTAGAAAGTTTTCTGTTTGCTTTTATATTAGAACTTGACCTGTAAAATATCTCCAGGAAATTTTAAAGAGAGTGCTATCATATGACAATCTGTGAGTTTATGTTTCATGTGCTTGCATGTGGTTAACATTCTAACGATGTGGTCAACAGAGACTTTCTTGTCCCTTAACCACTAAATTCATGGTTTCCACTAGATTTTCCCACCATAGCACAAACTAGTTAAGATTTCAGGTTTAGCTAAACATTTTTTTTTCCGTGTTAAAAGCATCTCTATATATTTTCCTTGTATTATTTCATCTGTTTTTCCCTGTATCTCTCTTACCATGCCACATCAAAATCCTCCTCCCAAACTCCTATAGTATAGTGGTTAATAGTTTAGGCTTTAGATGCAGATGATCTCTGAACAAATTCTGACCCTGATACTACCAGCTCTATGTTCCTGGAGAATTTACCGAGATAAATGTGCCTCGATTTCTTCTTTCTAAAATGGTAGTAACTATAGAATCTGTTTCATAAATGTGGATTAGAACAGTATGTGACACACAGAAAATGTTTAGTAAATGATGTTTCTGTGGTAGTTGTTGTTGCTTTTTCATGTTAGGCAAACTCATTTACCCCAGCATTCTCTCAAAGTGAAATATAGATTATTATCTCTGGAAATCCTGCCCAAGCCACTTAGAATTATTTAGGTACCATTTGTCTAAATAATTCAGGATGATTTATATGATTTAAAATTGATTATATTTGAAGATGTCCTTTTCATTATAGTATGAGATAATCTCAATGAAATAAAAAATGGTTTGATCTAATTTACATTTTTCATTTGGAAAGAGATAATTACTTTCTATCACAAATGATGAAGCTTGACATTTGTTTTGTTTTATTTTTTATTCTCACGGTTTTCTTTTTTTTTTTTTTTTTTTTGAGACTGATTGTCACTCTGATGCCAAGGCTAGAGGGGTGTGGCATCAGCCTAGCTCACAGCAAACTCAAACTCCTGGGCTCAAGCGATGCTCTTGCCTCAGCCTCTCGAGTAGCTGGGACGATAGGCATGTGCCACTACACACAGCTAATTTTTACTATCTTTAGTAGAGATGAGGTCTCACTGTTGCTCAGGCTGGTCTTGAACTCTTGAGCTCAAGTGTTCCTCCCACCTCGGCCTCCCAGAGTGTTAGGATTACAAGTGTGAGCCACCACACCTGGCCTACTTATTTTTTATTATCAACATTTGCTTTTTAAAAAGTGGGAAGAATTCAACTAATTGAACAAAAAACAATATGAAGGAGGATTATATAATATACATTTAATTTTTTCTTATAATTTTAAATATTTTTATAATTAACAAAATAATTAACACTGTTAATACTATTAAAATACTATCACAAGAATCTGAATATGTATGCTTTCTGTTGAAACCTTTAGATGTGCATTTGATACAGAGTGTTGTTACATAAAAATATGACTTTTCAGGACTTTCATGTATAAAATAAAAGGCATTTTCGGTGGCTACTTGGCCAGGCTTTCAGATTCCAATACAATGATGTTGTTATATTTTGGCATTTCAATTTTCTAACAACAAAAAAGATGAATAGATTTCTGGAACTAAAACTCGAATAATCACTCAATTCCCTACAGCATATTTAACAGCACGTGTATGCTTATGTTCCTGCGTTTGGTGCTATAGGTCCCAAGCCAGAGTTGCTTGCTTCCCAACATGTAGTTCCATAATTAAGAGCTAATTTTTATATGCCCATGGCCTAGTGGTGAGATTTGTCCTTAGGACACTTGAACCCTGGCCACTAGGCCACCAGGAAGCTAGGACACTTGAAATCTACCTTATAGTACAGATAACCCAGCACCAATCATTCTTTTCACCATTCCTGCTTTTCCTTCAGGACAGAGAAGTTATGGCTTCTCTCTTTTGCTCTGATCAAGTCCTAGTCTGTTTTTTCCACCTTCAGTAATGCTGTCTTTAAGTTATTTCTCTATTGCTAACTAACCCAGTGCCTCAAGAATCTTTACTTAAGACAAAGGCCCTACCTTTTTCCAGCTCCTGAAATGACTGGCATACGAAAAATGAGCTCAGGCCCCACACTTTGCCACTAGGCTTCTGCAAACTCAACCCCTTTTCTTCCTGAATAGCCACACATTATTTGTTCACAGACCCCAAATTATTACGCTCCACCTGTATGCAATTTGTATTCTCTTCTTCCTTTGACCTGCTTGTCTCAGAGGTTATTCACTATCTTTGTCTTGGACTTTATTCTCCTACTTGTCAATGTGTATGTCTGGTGAGAACGTCTAACATTTATTGAGCACTTATTATTAATACATACCAGCCACTGTATTAAGTGATTTATGCATAGTTAACTTATTTAGTCTTCACATCAACTGTAGTGGTGTATAATTAGTTCCTCAATTTTCTATATGAGCAAATGAACTCACAGAAAGGTAAAGTAACATATTCAAGGTCAAAAAGCCTGCATATGGTGGAGCTGGGAATCCAAACATCTGACCAAAGGGTCCAAGCGCTAAACCACTGTGCTATCATTTCTTCCAAAGCTTGCTTTTCTGATTCTCTTTCTCTCTCTCTTTTTTTTTTTTTTCCTTTGTTTTCTGGCCTCTGTCACTATCTCTACCTTTCAACTCTCTTTTGACCATGCACATTTTGCAAAATGCCTAAGATATGTCTAAAAGAAGCTGAAAATAGGAGTATATATTGTTGCACTTAAGCCAGCTCCTCAGTTGTCTTATTTGGAGTCAGATGCTCTTCACTAGTTTTCACACAGGTTTAGTTATAATCAAATATGAATTTTCTAGTATCACAGTTAATATATCTATGTCAAAGGGCTAACACAATATCAGGTACATATTAAACTATTCATATGAGCTATTTCTTTACTCATTTTTGTGTGTTTTATCAAATAGCTCCAAACATTTTTTGAAGGAATATCTTTTTTTTGGAGTTATACATCAATAAGTGATAAACCCAACATTGCATATTAAACCAAATCTGCCAATTATGTTTTACAAAGGCTACCTTCTGAGAGGTCTTTGGGTACAGAATATTGTTCTAGTGATACTGTATGAATTTTTTTTTTTTAATTTTGGGGAAGATATTCTTTTCTGAGACTTCAAAGTTGGACAGCATTTGGTCAATGTCTTAGTCAGTGTGAGCTAATATAACAAATTATCATAGACTTGGTGGCTTAAGCAATAAACTTTTACTTTTCATAGTTTGGAGACTGCCAAGTGGAGAATCAAGGTGCTGGCAGATCTGGTGTTTCTCACTTCTTGGTAGCAGATGGGAATTTTCTCATTGTATCCTCATGTGACAGAGACTAAGAGAGAAGCAGGCTCTCTTGTGTCTTTTCTTATTAGGGCACTGATCCCATCATGAGGACTCTACCTTCATGACCTAATTAACTTCCAAAAGCCTCATCTGCAAATACTAGCACTTTTGGGGTTTAGGGTTTTGATATATGACTTTTGGGAGGACTCAAACGTATAGCCCATAGCCACCAATATCTTTGTTATATTTTGCCCCCAAAAAGATGTTGAAAGCAGTAATTGTTCAGTTACTCATATGAACTAACCAAAGGATTACTATCAGGAAAATTAAGTTCTTTAGAAATTTTCTTTCCAAGGTTATTGGAGATGGGAGGTGATGAAATACAAGTTGCTTGGGGCTATTAGGAAGGATACCAGTGTCAGGGATAAAATCCCTTAACTCTAGTATTTATTCTGTCATTGACAGAATGATTCTCACTAATATTATGAAATTTATTTAACCACGATGAAATGAGACAATGAAACTAAATTAATTCAGAAACCTTTTCCAGCATAGAATTGTATATTCTTAATAGTATAAATAGTAGAGACCAATCTTCATTATAACATGCAGTCAATAATGTTTTGCTCCTTGGCAGGATAAATGTTGACTGTTAATATGATCTCTCTGTACATGCCTTAGAAATGCCTTCAATTAAAACTTTCCCTATATTGGTATTTAAGCATCTTTATTAATTATTTTATTTCAAATAAGGAACATATGTTCTTATTCTTTAGAAAGTTTTATGTTTCAATTTAATCTTCTACGTCTTAATATTTTCAGATCAAATGCTCCCTAGCTTTATAAATCATTTATCAGATACAGGGAACAAGTGGAATTAGAGGGAAGATTGAATAGTGGTTTTTTACTTTTGATTTCTCCTTTTGGCCTCCCGTAAAAGGCTCTGCAGACCATGGTCTTTTTAATACTATAGAGCAGGAGTCAGTTTCTGCATCATTGGTGATAGTGATGAGTGATACATTTGACAAAGGTTAGGAAGCTTTTAGAACCATTTGACAGCAATGACCACTAAAGATAGAAGTGGTTTCTCACTTATTTTTCTGGAAATAGAGCATAGCAACATCTTTGTTCAAGAGTTTCCGCATCTGACTTAGAAGACCTTAACTTCGTTCATGTCTTTCAATATTTTACTCATTCTCTGAAATTCAGTATAAATGGTATTGTCTCCCACAAAACTTTTCTCCAGTTAGAATTAAAATCTTTCTTGTGGAATATAAAAAGGAAAAAAATCCCTGAAATATATCAGCTATTCAATTTTAATCCTACCAGAGTACATTCTGTAATATATTTTTGATTTATACTTATATAAATTATTGTCTTATCTCCCCTTGTCAGTAGAGAAGGGCTGGCAGCTTGAATCATAGACTAATTCTATATCCTCAAAATGCCTAAAGCAATGCAATTAACATGGTACACACTTACTCAGTATTAGTTGAATGGTACTGAAATGATTAAGGGAATGGAAACATTGAGTCAATTTCAGCATTTGGGTCCTCCCCTGTCATACCTGTGTTATAATCTTCCTCAAGTGCAGTTCAAATGTGCTGACAGAAGATTTTTTCCCCTCACTCTCCAAAAATTTCCCATCCTATTTCAGTTCTTCTACCTATACAACTTAGAATAGGAGAAACTAATTGATGTGATAAATATTCACTGCTTTTGAATGAATGGTTAACAGTCAAAAAAAAAAGAAAGAAAGAAAATGTACTGATTTTACTAATAATAAATCATTGCTCTATATCTTATGGGAAAACACAACTTCTTCCAAGAATTTGCAATTAAACGGTGGGGATGTGGTGGATAAGAAAGACAATAGAGATAAAAATTTAACTTATTTCAGTGATTATGATGTTAAAGTTCTCAAAATAGCTATGGAGATCATTATATAAACTTATGGTTATTATGCATTGCAATATAATTAGAAATTATGTATAGAGGAAAACCAATTTTTAATGCAAGGAAGATAAAGAGACCATTTACAATTTCAGAATAAGGTGAAATGGCTGTGGGTTAGGTTGTAAGAGGATAAAAAGGGATTTGAGGTTGGCCTTGAATAATAGATTAAAATTAGTTAGACAATTATGTTGGGAAGTACAGGTTGATACAGCCATTTAAGTAAAGATAAACTGCAAGTGAAGATGTTAAAAAATCTGTGGGTAAAAATAACTTGAACATACAAAAATATTACACTACCACATTACAACTATTTCTACGAGAAAACCATAAGTCAAGCACTGAAGGGAATTTGAAAAGGAGAATGATGAAAGCTGGACTGGATGAGGATGAAAAGATCTCATCCATGAACAGTACATAACTTAGATAAAGACACATGGATAGTGCCAGAGTCAAATGATACTCAGCAGTCTGCGGCTGAATGTACACCCACTCAATCCATCTCCATAGAGACACAGACATGTTGCACTGATTAACTGAGTAGGGTGTCGTATTTCTATGATTTAGATCCTCCAAAAGTATACTCTCAAGTGCAGGGATTTATGCAGCATTTAATTCTAAATGGCCCATTCAGAAGTAGAAAAAACAAATGAGTATAAATTTAACTGAGAAATTTAACCACAGTAACTATGAAAAATCACTAAGAAGGGGGAGATTACAAATCTGTGGTACTAATTTTTGGTGTAAGGAGAATATAGAAGTATCCCCAAAAAATGGAAGTGATCTGAGAACACAGGGTTAGGTAAAATATGTGGATGTAAACATTTATAGTAGAATTAACATGTCAAACTTTTCAGTTGAGGGTGAAAGGTTTTGTAGAGAAGAAATTTCAGGATCTATATGAAAAACAGTCCGGTTTTGATATTTAAGTGGCTTTGTACAGTTTCTGTAAGGGGCAGATAGTTCTACAGTTTTTATTTAGCAATGAAGCTCACAACCAAAATGCAGATACAACTCTAAGGCCATTTTGACACCCTGTTCTTCTAACTCCTAATTAGGCACAAAAGCAATGATTATAACTTGGTAAATAATTTGTAGGTGATGTGATTAGCCTTTGGAAACTTTACTGAAGGACATGTGGAACATCACGTATTAAAGCTTTTACTACACTTTAATGTACATATCCCACTGCAATCCAGTTGAAAACTTTGGATGTAACATCTAATATCAAGAAATAGACTTTTAAGTACTAGATTCTTTACAGAGCCACATGATGAAAAGAGCCACTGAACTGCGTTTTCAGATTATGTTAGATTTTCAGGAATAGAAAATGACTCTTTAATTTTCAATTATATTATTATTTATATTCACTAATAGAAATGACTTCTACTTCTATTTTGAAGAATAGAAAGTAATACACTGTGGTGTTTATTTGTTCAGCAGAGATTTTATTTGGAACTTTTATGTCATGTTTGCTTTTTACCTTATTGCAGAACTTCTTTCTTACAAATCCATTATTTAAAACATGTTTATTTACCCTGTAAAATTCAGTAATATTTTGAAGTTATTTTTTTCCCCTTTTAGGATGAAATGACCAGAGTTGATGCTGCCCAACCTAAACTTTTACCATTACCCATAGTTGAGGGAACAAATTATACTACACCCCTAGTCTCCATGTGAACACCAGCATTTTGTTTCAGGAATCTGTGTCTTTTTACCTCTAAATGGATTTATAATATCCTTATAACAAAATGATTGTGAGCATTCACTGAGATTTTTTTTTTAAGTACAGAAATTAATGCCTGGCGTATGGTAGGTACAAAATGCATGTTAGTTTTTCTTCCCTCCTTACATATGTCCCAGAATGTAACGTTTTAAGCAAGAGCACCTCACCTCTCAAAAATGTCACTTTTTAAAAAGGGCTGCAATTTAAATTTTGAGGAACATGAGATATTTTGAGAAGCTCTTCTCTGGTAATGTTGATGTTTTTTAAACATAAAGCTTTCCACATTTTAAATGGTTTTATATCCAATGCATTAAGCATGCGGTGCCATTTTTAAAAGAAAATAAAATTTCAAGACCCTCTAAATGGGAGAAGTTAAGTCATATAGCATGTTTGCAACTTCTGCTTTTTATTTTATAGATTAACTGTCTTCCTTATTGTTCTCGTTCTGCAAATGACTAGAGAGACCAGAGACCAGACCTCCTCCCCTTCTAATGACTGATCTTTGTTACAGACTAATTACTTCCTTTATTGCCCTAAACCTAACTCAGACTCAGATGATGCAAAAGACCCTATGACTGTTACATCTTCACTGTGGAATGTTGTGTATACCTTTCCCAGAAGAAAAAGACCACCTCAGCTAATCAGATCATTGTAACTATGCATTAAGCCTTCTATAGAAAAATGTTGAAATACTTTTAATCTTCTCTAAACTTTGTCTATGTAAATGGTCCTAAACTTTTTCACTTAGAAACTCTGACTTCTTTTCTTTGGAATCCATACTTCCTGGCAGCTGGCTATCTTCAAACTTAGTGCTTGAATAAATTCTCTTGAAACAAGACTCGGACCCTTTTGGTTATTTTTAGGTTGACATAGTTCTGTCTTGGCAGAACCTCAATAGGAAAGAAGAGGAGGATTGAGGGTCAAGGAGCAGAGCTTATAATTAGGTTGGTGAGTGGGTGGAGGAGTTTCCAAGTTGGAGAAGGATTTTATTTTACCAAGGATAACAATTGTTTTTCCTTTCCCTCCCTGTCCTATCATTATCTATTGCAGAAAAGGAGACCAAGAATTTAACCACACCTGAACAGTCTCTTTCACAAGATAATGTCTGTCTCTTAGGCTCATTCAGTTTCCAAAGAGAACCATTTATAAGTTTATCTCTGTTCCTTGATTCATTCATTCTCCCTAGTAATCATTTATTGCCCCTTAACAAAATTACCTATATTCCTATCTTTCCCCCAACTCTGAAATAAGGCTACCTAAATATGTAGGCCCTGTTGGGATATGGGGTAACCACTCTGTGGTTCATTCCGATGTGCATGTTAATAAATCTGTATGCCATTTCTTCTATTACTCTCCTTTTGTCAGTTGATGTTTTCAGTGAAACTTCAGAGGGCAAAGGGAAGCTTTCCCTTTGCCTCTACATAATGATGATGTTTATCATCAAAATCATTTTTGATCACCAGGCACTGTGCTAGGTGAACATATATGGCGATACCCCTACCCAGTTAACTGAGTAAGGCATAAAAGTAGATAATTAAGTAAAATATATGAAAATGAGTGCTATGTTAAAGGTTTGTCTTTGGTTACTGAATTTCATGATCTATAAGTCAATCTTGTGGTGTACTAAGGAGGATTTCTCAGGGAGAGAGGCAATTCATCCAGGTTTTAAAGGAGGAATAGGTGATATCTGGGGTATAGGGTAAGGGCGGCAGCATCCTAGGCAAAGGGAATGGCTTGAGCAGGAACCCAACAGAAAGAAAGATCATCACAAGTTTGTTAAACTGCAAGTGATTCAATTTACTTAGAATTCAGAGTTCCAAAAGGGAGAAGAGGTGATACTGAAAGAGAAAAGAAAAAATTCTTCCTTTCTTTCCTCTTTTTTCTGTTTTCTTTCCTTCTTTTTCTGTTCCCTTTCTTCCTTCCTCCCTCTCCTTATTCTTCCCTCCCCTTCTTCCTTTCATTATTGCTTGTTCTGCAGATTAACAAGCATCTCTACCAAATGCTAGCTTGAAGTCAAAGAATCAGATCTGATTTTTGTCTTTGTGGGATCCCCTAATGTCCTTATTAATGCAATTGCTTCTCATTTTAATTTTTTCCTACTCTTTTGCTATTGCAACTAAATGTGATTTATATACAGAAAAGTAATTGAAAACTACTCAGTCTTTGTGAACTTCAAAAGAGTTTATTCTGTATTTTATGAGCTATTTGCAGCTGGCCAAGCTTCTTCCATTAGCAAGTTCCCAAGCCACTTTGCTATAGATGGGATTTAGCTCTGTTCTGTAACAATGCACACTGAATTTCTCATTTGCCCTTAAGCTCGTTGGCCTAGTGACACATCACTTTAAGTTTAATCACACAGAAAAATTACAAAAGCTCCCAGTCTCAAGTGACCACTTCGACTTTTTTCCTAAAAGCACGAAGAAAAGAAATTTTCCTATTTTGTACAGTTTGTATGTGATTCTACATACCTAGGTGTTGTGTTTATTTTAAATCCAGTGTGACCCAAGTTAATGCTGCATCTGTCAGTAGGAAAACTAGCTTTAAGCTCTGCTGCCACCACAAGCAATCATTTCTAGTAGCTTTCTCCCTGTGGATATAATTTTCATGGTAAGTTTTTTGAAGAGAGGCAAAGAAGATAGGAGAAAGAATCAGAGAACAGCTTACCAGGGCTTGATTAAAGAAGGATTTGAATTTGGCTCACTTATTAAAGCCATGGTTCTTGAGCAACAAGTGTTCTTAAGACAAGCTGGCAGACTTCTCCTCTAATCGGGCTTTGGAAACCACCATGTCCTACCTCTCAGATTATCCCACCTATGTGTAGTTGGGCTTCTCAATATGGAATATAAGACCCTTGTAGATTTGTTGACTTTTTCTAATGGTTACATGAAATCCAGTGAACTTTTAGGGTCATTTCTTCTTAATATGTGGCTTCTGATAATCTATTCTGATGTTTCACCCCAAATACTTTTGACTGTTTATCTGAAGTTAGTAAGTCGAGAAGCTCTATCCACATGGATTAGAGCAGAGCCCAAGTGGTAGGAGGCGTGATGAGAAGGAAGACATTTTCAAAGTTTTCCCCTTGCTGTGAGTAGCTGCAAGAGCATAAAATGCCTAGAAAGTCACCTCTTCCAATCTAGACCTATTACTGAGCATTGCTGATTTTGTATTTTTAAATGCTTAGCCATGCTTCTATGATAGTTTAAATTTTTTTCAGCAGTATCCTCTGGTTAAAAACTGAGTGTCTTTCAGTTTGTTTGTAAGAACTTTAAAAATAAATCTCCTTTTAACAATAAGTATCTGTTAACAGCTGAATACAGATGGTTTGGTCAGATTGATCATTTAAACATCCTAGGAGATGCTGTACTTGAAGAAAATGTCAGCTGTGGAGAAATAAACAAACAAAAAAACATTTTGGACAGAGAGATACGAGTTTTTATTTTTTGGTTAAAGCATAAGTAGGGCTTTCAGAGATTCCAGACAGAAGTAGTATTGAACATAAAGCCACAGGAACTAGTCCGGGAAGAATCTGTTCTCTCTGAATACATGGCAATGTTGTACAGTACAGAATTGACTTTGCCCAAAGAAAAGTTCAGTGCCTGTCCAGCTCCTGGGAGGTCACCTCTAAGCCCTTGAAATGCCCTGTCTGATAAGACTGCCTATAATTACCTGGTAGCCTTGGGTCCTGCCAGATAGTCTTTACTAATAATGTGATTTCTGGTGGGGACCTTATGCCATGCAGTAGCAATGTGATCTCTGGAGAGGCTGGAGACTGAAGACCAGCCACATGGGTAGTTATGCATGTCTACATTATCACACCTGTTTCCCTCTTCTCCATAAAACCCTTGAGCACCAAGGCTTAGGTGAGCTTCCCTAGTTAATGATACTGTGGGCATGTTGACATATATTGTTGCTGGGAGCAGTAATCCCTGTCCACACAACTCCACTAGGAAAGGATAATCAGAAACTTGAACTTGAAATTCTCCTGGGCCCTAAACTGTGCATCTCTTCCCACTGCTGATTTTCACCTGTATCCTTTTGCTGTGTTAAAAATTTAAACATAAGTTTAATGGTTTTACTGACTTCTACGAGTCCTTCTAGAGAATCGTTGAAATTGAGAGTGGTTTAAGGAAACCCAGAAAATGTAGCTACTCTTTATTCAAGATTGGGAGCTTTTCCTATGTTCTCTCTAAGACCCTGCCATAATTCTTGTAGCAGCATTTATCAGAATGTATTCTCATTGCTTATCTGTTTCTTAGTCTCCTTCAGTAAACTGTGTGATCCACATAGCCAGGGTAGTTTTTCACCCTGTTTCAATTTCTTATGCCTAACACAAGATCTGGTGCATAGTAAGTCCTCAGTATATACATTTGCTGAGATACTGGACAAAATCAGGAAAGGAAGAAAGGACACTTCAATAGAAAACAGAGAGTAAATTTCCTTAAAAGATTGGATCAGCCGAAAGGTAAATGTGATCAGACGCTTTGGACTAATTATAAATAGTAGCCCCAAATGGCTATTAAGAAAGTGGGTATACTCCTATTTCATCATCTTGGCAGGAGAGGAGAAAATCGTGCTGTCTTAGTGCCATAGCGCCTTTGTGTCTTAGTGTCACAGAGCTGCTACCTTGCTGCACATGGTCTCATTGACAGAGGATCTTAGACTAGAGGGAGAGGTAAGATCATGTTTTCCTCTCAGTACCCAGGGGTAAAACCTTATAGCTAGGTAAAAACTAAACAGATAGTAACAATGCAGTAAAGGTTGAAACTAAACTTCAAGGTTACCCACTAAAAAAAGCAATTAAGAAAGAATTAATGATTTATCATCATGACAGTCACAAGAGATGTTTTCTAAATGTGTGATTGAAGAGCCTGAGGAAGATATGAAATGAAATCAAGATAAAACCGGGATGAATATCAAGGAGGCATGATTAGAATGTGATTGTGACTAAGAAAACTTAAATATAATCAATATCACTCTAATCAGAAAAAAGAATATTTTTAAACAGAATGAGAATGAACTGCAAGAAATTTTTAACACATCCCATATGAAGAGAGTACATCAATCAGCTGATCTGAAGAATTGGTCCATTTAGAAGGTTTGTACCTATCGGGAGATGGCTGCCTTGAGCTATCCTATTTGAAACCATTAATCATTAATATAATTCCTGTGGTTTAGATTTCAGGGCATATCAAGCAAAATTTGAATTACATTAAGATTCCCCATACAATTTCTATATGTATGGACTATGATACTATTTCACATAAGCAGCCATTAATTCTCATTATGAACTAATCTTTAGAATCCATTTCTACATTACTTATTATAATTGATTAGAGTGAGTCTGAAAATATCTGGACACACTGAGAAAAATTAAATTTGTGCATCTGAAAAGCCAACGACAAGGCCCACAAATGTGTTCAACACAAAGTAGTGCCAACCTATTGGCTTTCTTTAGACAGGCAGGAGAATGTCCTCAGGTTATACCTCCTAGTTACACAGCAATGTTCTTCAACTGCAAAAAATAATTAATAGGAATGGTGGGAGACAGTAAAAGCAGGAAAGCATTAGAGAATTTAGAAGAGAAAAATGAGTTAATGAGCACATAATATTTAATACAATCACTATGTTAGGTATTGCTTCTTCATTTAAATTTGTGAGCAGTATCTCTATCTCATTGCCACAACCAAAGCTAATGGAGCTTAAAGGATTTATGTTGCCAGCTATAATTCAGGAAGACAGCCAGTCTGGCTATTTGGGTAACATTGTCTTCTGTTTTTGAGTAATGTGTGTGCTTGTGTGGCATTGTGTATATATGCATGTTTCATTGTGTGTCTGTATGCCTGTGTGTGTGATTATACTCCTATGATCAAATCTTTTATGAAACAGGATATAAAACAGGAAGCCTAGGAGACGCTCCCTGTTTAAGTCAAAAAATAAATGCACATTTCTGTGTTCTAGGAAGAGAGTTATGTGTGTGTGTGTATGTATACACACACACACACATATATAATTTTTTTAGCTGCACATAAAAAAATAAACACTGATTACAGTTAAGGGGACATCCATTTGAAGGAATACAGAATCATCCAAGGACTCATTTCTACTACAATGCTTGCCCAGAAAAGCTCTCCTAACACCCACAAATACATTTTCTAAATAGTGAGCAATCATCTTAAATTGATTATTTTGTTCCTCTGGGTAATCTCATAGCTCTCCTTTGCTCAACCATCTTCCAGACATGGCAGATGAAACATTGTCTCTGGAGATAGATGTGGGGATTCATTAGAGGAGAGAGAATGGAAGGCATTAGCTCTTCATGTAGCCCAGTCTTAAGGGACTGTGGTCAAAGTTCAAGTTATTATCAGTTTGGTTTACTGGTCATAGGAGAGTGATATGAAGAGTGCTTCAGAGAGGCATATATTCCAGAACACAGTTTTCCACCTGGATTATTCTTTTATTGAGTCCATAAAAGGATTCTGCCTTTATGAGTCCATGTGTGTACGAATCTCATCTCACAGATTCTGAAGAGCCTGAATGTCAGTATTGATTCATTTTCGAACTACCATCTTAATGGTCAGACTGTTTATGTGAATGGAAAGGATTCACAAAGAAATAATGACTCATGAGGGGCTAGTACATATGAACAAGCTTATGGTGCATTTTTAGTTTGCTGAATAAAAATTAGAGAATCTAGTTAGCAATAAATTGAAAAAAGAGATGTTTAAAAATCAAGGACATATTATTTTAACTTAAAAGTACAATTGTCCTTCTATATCTATGTGTTCCGTATCCATGGATTCAGGAAACTGGGACTGGAAATATTAAAAAAAAAAAAAAAAAGAAGAAGAAAAGAAAAGAAAATACAGCAATAAATTAAAAATAAAACAAATTAAAAAATACAATATAACAATTATTTACATCATATTTACAGTGTGGTAGATATGAGTAATCTAGAGATAATTTAAAGGGTATGGAAGGATGTGCATAGGTTATATGCAAGCACTATGTCATGTTATAAGGGACTTGAGTACTCACAGATTTTGATATCTATTGGGATCCTGGAACCAATCCCCCATGGACGCTGAGGGAAGGATAACTGTACATCAGTCAAATTATTTTATCTCTTTTGGTTTTAATGTTTTCATTTCTAAAATGACATTATAGGGCTAATTTACCCCTCGAGTTAGTTCCAGCTTAAAAATTATTATATAAATGCTGAAAAATTTTGATTTTGCTTACCTAGCATCTCAATTGATCAGGTAAATAAATATGATGTACATATCAAACAACTCTGTTTATGAATGACAGAACATATTGTAAAATTTAAAATGTACTAGATAACTGAGATTCTTATAATGACCTATAAAAGTATCCTCCTCTTTTTAATGCTATTTACAGGTTCTTATTAAATGACATATGGAGCTGTTGACTCATAAGTGTGCAATTTATGTAGGCTACTCTATTTGTACAGCTCTGTTGCAACATTTAAAATACCCACTTGGAACCATTGTGCACGTACTACACTCCACTTCAAAATATGACCTCCAGGTCATTTGCTTACAGCTTCTTTTCTGAGTCATGATGCTATGTCATTATATGGGACAAAAAAGGACTTTATATCTAAACACAGAAGAAATTGAATATCATGAGGTTATTTTTGACAAACCACAGAATATATGCATAACCTCTAAAATGCAAAGTGATGCGATAACAAAAACATTCTGAGGATGTAACATAAACGATAATGATTTCATGGACCTAAGTTAATATACTTTATTCCTTTAGTCTCTTTCATTTGGTGTCTTTTCTATTTTCGTTAGTGAAGTTACCCAGAGTTTGGGAGAGAGGGGGTTAAATCCAGAAGTTGGCCGGTTCCCTACTCCTCTTCTGCACAATCACTACCTTCTGCATAATCACTACCTTCTGCGAGAATTTTCTTAAGTATTTTTCTGATTTTAGGAAACCCATTAGGCAACATTTACTAGTGTGCAGGGTCACAGTGCACTAACAGAGTCTGTACATAGCATGATGCTTTCTCCAGAATCCTCTGCCAAAGAGATAAGAGCAGCGATCCTTCTCAGGGTCTTTCATACTGCTTCCTCTTTCCTCATACAAAAAGTTTAAAATAGTAAGTTTTTCACATGACTTTGGACTTCAGGCTGGCTGGTCATAAGTGTTGTGTTTTGAATTTGACCTTAGGGGTGGCTGGAGACACTGCTTACTCATTGACACCTGTTTAACCAGACAGAAGTGAATTTCGATTTGGGGGACTAGCTCAGATCATAATAAATAGGACTTTGATATTTGTGTCTGTCATTGCTTAGCTATTATTCGTTGTGGATAATTCCCCCTTCAATATTGTGGTGCCAGGAATGCAGAGGCCAAAGTAGAAAAATAAATTATGATAATTAATGTATCCTGTATGATACATGTGAAGGAGAAAAGAAATGTCTCGGGAACCATATAGAGATTGGAAGGATCAGCACCACAAATTATCAAAATCATGGGATAGCAAGTGACCTTCTCTAGTAAAGGAGGTAAAACATATACTGTATGTGGACTGCCTCCAAATACGTGGAAAATAGAGTAGTATAATTCATTTTCTGATGAAACATTTTCCTTAACTGATTTTATATTCACATATCATGAACCAGATGGAACAGATTAACCAGCAACTTGGTAAAGCTGAAGCCCCAGATTTTTTTGTCCTTTTTATTCTTTTCAGCTCTTATTTCATAAGCACACCTTGCCTCCATCTTCACCTCACTGCCTTCAATAGGCTTTTTTTACTTGAAGTGTGTTGCATAAGCCAGCAGCACTGGCATCACCTGCAAGCCTGTTAGAAATGTTGAATCCAGGCCCCACCCCAAAGCTACTGGGTCAGTCTGCTTTTTAACATCGTCCTGGATAAGAATTATTGCAATAGATAATGCAATGCTGCTATGATCTTTGCCTGGTAATAGTAATAGCAGATCTTTATTCTGATCTTTATTGGATGCTAATATATTCTTTTTTGCTTAAAATAATGAATGACAACTTTGGAGATGCTGAAGGAGTTATTTCTGTTCTAATAGAAGATTGTCCAAGTTCTACCTCTTTAAGAAAACAAAGAATACATCATTACCTGAATGATGGAACTCAGCAGCTTAAGAAAATTCGAAGAAATAGTTAATTTTTTTTAAATTTTCTAGTTAAGAAAGGGAGATTTTTGTTTTACTTTAATTTCAATGTGGGAACTTGATAATGGAATATGTTTTGTGTTGCTCTCAAACAGTATGCTTTATATTACTGGCATTGTATTTGTTTTGCCAGAAATGGAATGTCTTAGCCTCTGTCTTACCTTTTCTGATATCTAGTTTGAGCAATTTAAGTCATAATATGAAAATGATTCAAGATATAAGATTAACAGGAAATAAATTTTTAACCTAGTAGATAATGAGATCTTCATACCTATTTGGTTCCCCTTTTAGCATGCTGCCCTTTGATGTTTCTATCAATGAGCAAGAAAAATTCCATGAAAGACTGACTTTCCATTTCATAAAACATAGACGGTTGTATGAAATTAATGACAAATACTGAGGGATGCTTCCAGAGAAGCTCTCCCTCAAGGAGAACAGCCACATTCCTTATTAAAAATAGGCTTAGTTCTTTGGTCTGTGATTCATCAGAGAGAACTAAAAGCATGGAGAAATTGGTTAGGGAGAAGATAAAAAAAAAAAAATCCCCTACTTTCACAACTTTGTCTTTTCTTAATTGGCCTCCATTTGCAGCAAAAGCTTGACAACAGACTGACTAGATTCTAGGAGTCTTACTGGACCATCCGTATCAGTGGGCTATGCAATAGGCACAGCCTGGGGATCACGCAGGTAATGTGATGACATTTCACCTAATGTGAACTACAATGATACAGTAATTGCATGTAAAAAAAAAAAAAAAGACTTAAACATCATAGTACGAATTTGGCTTTCATTTTTTAATAGAACCTTGAATAATTCTATATGGGAAAATTTTCTAATCTATTTTAGTAGTTGAAGGCAAAATGATTTTGGATTAGGCATCTCTGGAAGACAGGCAAATTAATTCAGAATTTATTATAATACACCAAGCATGAAGAGATAAGGTCAAATTAAGAAAGACGAATGAAGGGAGGAAGTAAAAAGTAGAATAAACATGTCATAGATGCCATTTCCATCAGAGGAGAGCAAGGATTCTGAATTTATTTTGGAGCATTTTGCTAATGATGAGGCACTGATCAGGCTACTAAGAGAAGTGGGTGAGGGCAGTGAGGTTCAGGCCTCCTTCAGGGCTGTAGATGTGTCAATGGTTAAGGAGGTATAAATGCTCAGTAGTTATGGGGGTAAGATACAGATATAAATATTAGGGAATCTAACTCAATAGAAGTGATTATTTGAAGGAGATTAGGGAAATAGTTTAGAGAGACAACAGAAGAGCAGGGGAGGGAAAAGAAGGGGCAAGGGCAGAAGGAAAGAGAGAGAACAAAAAGAAAGGAAAGGGAAAAAAGGCGGAGGGGAGAGAAGGGAAAGAAATGGAGTGGGAAAGAAATGTAGTAGAAAAGAAGAAAAGGGGAGGAAGTATGAGAAAACCTGTGTAGAAGTGACAAGAAGAGAGATACAATCTGAATCTTGGGATTGTATCTACATGCAAGTTTGGGAGATATGAAAAAGAGAAAGGAAATAACGTAGAATCTTTTAGATCTGTTTGATAATCTACATAGTATCAAGGTAAGGTGTCACAGAGAACACGAGAAGAGAAAAATTTTAGAAAAATAAAGCAATTAAAAATGTGACACTGTCAAGTTCTGCAAGCAGATTAGGGAAGACAAGGACAGACCCCAGGATTTGGGAATCTGGCAATTTGATTAGTGCTGATTTGAAGGAGAGAGAAGATGCAGCAGATTGATAAGGGAAGAAGACAGAGTACGGAGCATGAGGAGATAATAATCAGTAGTGATTATCCGGAAGACTCAAGGAAGAGTGAATTTAAGGTGAAAAAATAGGATAATAAAAAGAAGGAAAGCACTTAGTACATGACACCTCACGAACAGTGTACTAGGCAGGTACTGTGGAAGGACAAGGGCCTATGAGACAAAACCCTTGTTCCCAAAAATCTTATGTTCTAATAGGGTGATAACACAAGTCTCTACATTGCAAAACAAGTGTGTGGTAAGTATCAAGAAATTCAAGACTACTTATAAGACTTCTTCCTCTTAATGTGCCCATTATGTAAATACAGCTCTCCATGTTTATTGTGTGCATTATTGCAATAGACTTTTAACTTCCTTCAGTCTCGTGCCTTCTAGTCCATTCTCTAATAGTGCTTCACAATTATGGAGCATTTTGTATATCCATGTGGATCTTTGTGCTTTTCAAATTAGTGACTGGAGGCTAAGGGTGCTAGATGCTGCAATGCATGGAGCAATCCTATTCAACTAAGACTTTTCGTGCAGGCTAAACCCATAACAGATACAGAGTGGTATAACTATAGAGCACAATAATCTGGAAAAGCTCTTACCAGAACTAATGCATAAATCTCAGTAGTTTAAAAAATGTTGTTCTAGAAAGGGAATCTTATATAGAATAAGAGATGTATTAAAATTTATTGAACTATACGATCATTCTATCTTTTTAGTATATCATAGTATATTCAGCCACATCTTTAATAGAAACAATTTCAGTAGAGAAGTGCAATTAGTATAAACTCAGTGAAACCAATTGCAAATACACAACAGTGGAGGTTTTGAAACTCCTTTTGACAGATTTTTAAAAAGTGTTATAAATTAGTAGAGATACATGAAAAATAAGGCATTCTACGAATTTCATTTATAAAGGTTGTTCTAAAAATAATAAATATTGATGCCTTCCTATTTGTTTTTAGAAATTTGTAATGAAATGATAAGTAACATAATTTGTAAAGACTGAACATAGAAGATTTTGATTTAATATAGCTTCATTTTTTATCTTTGTATGATGCTATCTCCTAAGGTCTATCATATACCCGTTTTATGGTTCCTTGTATTACTGTTTTCCTTCCTGTTTCATCCTCTATTCTTTACTGCTTATAGAAGGATATAGTCTCCAATGTCTTTTTAAGTATTAGAGACTTAACATATGCCTTGACATGAGGTGGGCTTTTAAGACAGGAGATGATACATCGTCACCCCCCTAACCTATGCTGTGAACATAGATAATGATTTTAACACAATGCTTATTTATAGATGAATTCTGACTCATTTGGTAAAATATCATTTTAATTTGTTTTCTTCACTCTGAATGTGATTTTTTTATAAGATATTCCTACTTCAATTATGTCTCTAAGACATAATTAACATAAATGACATAGACGTAGACTCTATGTCTTTCTCTATCTCCCCCATTATTCGTTTGGCTTTTACTTGACTTTCTGATACACTTCTGTTCGTTCATTTTCATATTTATTGAGTGCACAGTATGTGCCACAAATATTTGAGATACTAAGTATATAACTCTGAAACAAAAAAGGCAAATAAA
Source organism: Eulemur rufifrons (assembly GCF_041146395.1). Lineage (NCBI taxonomy): Eukaryota > Metazoa > Chordata > Mammalia > Primates > Lemuridae > Eulemur > Eulemur rufifrons. The sequence goes on along the minus strand of NC_091001.1, from coordinate 75,648,445 downwards.
TCTCTCTCCACATGGAGTTTGCATTCTAGCAGGGAATGGAGAGAATGAACAAGCAAATGAGGTAAACATTTTATAAGTGATGACCATTTCTGCAGAGAGAAGTAAAGCAAGGTAAGAGGAATTGGGAATGGCCCAGTAAGGGAAATTTCCATATTTTACACAGGATGGTTAGGGAAGCTCTTGCTGATATTTGAGCTTAATTAGGAGGGAATGAGGGAGAGAATAACTTGGTTATCAGGCCCAGGCAATAACCATTTCAAAGCCCTGATGCAGCAGTTTGTCTGCCATCCATTCTACTAAGTGAAGTATCACAAGAATGGAAAAACAAGCACCACATGTACTCACCATAAAACTGGTATTAGTTGATCAACACTTATGTGCACATATGGTAGTAACATTCATAGGGCATTGGACAGGTGGGAGCGGGGAGGAGGGGATGGGTATATTCACACCAAATGGGCGCAGTGCGCACCATCCAGGTGATGGGCCCAGGACGGGGCAAAGACAATACATGTAACCTAAACATTTGTACCCTCATAATATTCTGAAATAATATATATATATGTATATTTATTTTAAAAACAAACACAGCATGGAGAGACAACAGCTGAAGCAAAGTATGTTAAGTGGGAAAGGAGTTTGAAGAATTGCTAGAGACAAAGGATGAAGGATTTGAAAACCACTGTAAGAACTTTAACTTAATGTTCAGTATGACATGGGAAGGCAGGGACAGATATTTAGCAGAATGGCATAATTTCACTTACATTTTTAATGGCTTCTGTTTTGAAAATTGTCTTGAGGATAGGGTATAAGTAGAGGAACCAGTTACATGGCTATACCAATATATATTGTAATAAAAATAATACAGTTTGATTATCTCTTATCTGAAATTCTTGGGACCAGAAGTTTTCAGACTTTGGATATTTTGGATTTTGAAATATTTGCATATTCCATAATGAGAAATCTTGGGGATGGGACTCAAGTCTAAACATGAAATTCACTTTTGTTTCATATATACTTTATATGAAACATAGCCTGAAAGTAATTTTATACATTATTTAAATAATTTTGTCCATAAAACAAAGTTTTGACTGTTTTGATTGTGACCCAATATATGAGGTCACGTGTGGAATTTTCCACTTATGGCATCACGCAGGTGCTCAAAAAGCTTTTGATTTTAGAGTATTTCAGAGTTTAGATTTTCTGCTTAGGGATGCTCAATCTGTAATATAAAATTAGACATGTTCTACACCTACTTTAAGATCTAGCTCTAAAAGTGTTTCCTAACTGAACATGTAATGGTGACTTCTGTGTTTTGAATTCAGGCAGTAATTGTATAGACGGTAGTACCTTGCTACCTTTGCTTATAGCAACTATTCTTTCAATAAATATTTATTGGAGTCTTAAAATGTGCCAGAGATTGTGCTGGGCACTGGAGATAAAATGGCAAGTAAAACACGTATCCTCTCTATGTCCATGGATCTTGTAGTCTAACAGATAAATTCCTTTAGAGCTTGTATTCATTGTCTCTCACATTTTTCATATTCTTTTCCTCTTCCCCTAGATCACATAACTCTTTGAAAATGGATTATGCATCTAATTACATGCCTGTAGATGCATTCATTTATTCTTCCATTTATATAATAATTGAGATTCTGTGCACCATGTCCTGAGCAATTTACATCACTCAGATAAGTTGGACATTGTTGGCACTAAGCAAATTTTCAATGAAGTCTTACAGAGTTGAATTGATTTGAATATTGGGAATAATAAAAAGCAAGGGAGATGGCTAAAGGGTTAAGAGTCTGTACCATAAGATGTGGGCAGGAGCATGCTAATTATGCTCCCTGTGTTGGAGTTGCTGACCCTGATGGCTTTTGCTGATCATGTGCAAGTCTTTCTTACTCTCAGTTTACTTTAGTGACCTCCACTGTCAAGGCAGGACAGTAATACTTGCTGACCTTTCAGGGATGGAAGAGTGAGCCAAAAAACAAACCATGCAAATGATTGCATACAAATGATCAGTCTGAGATTGGCTCAATATAAATGCTAACTAGCAAAGGATGCAATTCACTTCACACTATAATTTCAATGCACAAGGAAACATCAGACCATCGATTACCCCTCTCATGTGAAAAATAGATGAAAAGAAATTGCATTCAGAACCATAACAAAATGGTTGTTCAAAACTCTTGTTATAGCAGGTCTTCTTTAAGAACCAAATGTTTATTTTAAAAACATGGTCCTGAAGCAAATGGGAAACGCTAATTACTGTCTTATAATTTTCTAGGAATAGAAAAGCATAAAGAGGTAGAGTTATTTGCTATTGGAAGCAACCTCTTCTGCCCTGACCATTCACATGGAAGAGGAAAAAAAATCACTTTTAAATTATGAACTTCAAGTAAAAACTTTTAGCTGCATTTTTTACTCTTCACCCCAAATTTCCATGTTTAATATAATAAGGGAATGATTGGTTCTGTTGACTTATGTAACGAGTTCCAATTTGTTTGTATCCTCTTCTCCCATATATTGCTGTGAATGTTGTGTTTGATATATATACTCTTCTTTCTACATTATTTTTAAGTAAAATAGACCTGACAACAGGGATCCTGAGTGGATAAGACACAGGGGGTAGATGTCAGAAAATATTATGCTTATTTTGTTTAATACCATACAGATGAAGAGGAAAAATATTACGTTAATCATTGTATTGATTTTCCCCACCCTGTAACTTTCTCTATCTTTCCTACTTTTTTAAAAAAAGCTTTTATGACAATGATATATATGAAGTGTCAAGTTCAGTTATTTTGTAGACTGTCACCAACCATAGATTAATTCAATTGTTTCCTCATTATTGGATTCATGCTAAACAATTTTAGGCCAAAATAGGTAATAACAGTTTTAAATGTATCACATCAAGAAGGACATAATGTCAACTTTTTCCCTTATTATCAATCCGTTGGTTGAGGTGGTGTCTGCCAGAATGCTCTACTATAAAGTTACATTTTCTGTTTTATAATTAATAAGTAATCTGTAAAAGGTAATTTGAGACCATTTGAATATCCTGTTCCACAGTAAAATTTATCTCTTTGTTTAAATATCCAAATCTCAATCTGTAATTACATTGGTTATTGAAAAATGGTGATTTTCTACTTCTTTTCTGCTTTCTATGCTTATTAGTTGGCATTATCTGATAATGAAGAATACCACCCTACTTTGAGTATCACACCATCATTTTTACTTATTATTATGCAATGTTTTATAATTCTTTACCATCATTAGTATTTTAGTGCTTAAATTGTCACAAACTTAGCCCCCAGCAACTCCTTCAAACTATATTGTACATCCATTTAAAAAAAATTACTGAATTATAACATATGCCCACAAAAGTGTTCCAAATATAAAGACACAAGCTGATAAATTTGAAAAAGGGAACACACATATATAACTAGAACCCAAATAAAAATATAAAACATGATCAGAACCACAGAAACCCTTTCATATTCCCTTGTAATCCATATTTTTTAACAAGAGTAGCCATTTTCCTCACTCTTAACATCATAATTTTGCTTTCATCTCTTTAAATTTTACATTAATGGAATTGTACAAAATGTATTCTTATATCTGGCTACAATTGTTTATATTTGTGAGATTCATAATGTTGCATGCCATAGTTCATTTATTTTTATTGGTATATACTATTCTGTTTTATAAATTCAAACAATTTATATATCTATTATATTATTGGTAGCAAGTGAATTATTTGGGTGTTTTTTTTTTTTTTAGTATATTTAGGTTGACCCAAAAAGACATATATGCGTTTATAATAATCTGTATACATGTATACATACACATATTTATAAATATTTCTATATGTAAACATTTTATCCATGTTAAGGTAAATGAGTTCATACTGATTTCTCCAACTCCTCTCCATTATTACAAGATCATCGTAGTCTCCTGCCTTGCTTATCTGTTACCTCGTGCTCTTATAGTAAGAACCTGGCTCACGACATCTGTCATCCGTTTACTTAATTGTTCAATTCCAGTATACTTGAATAGTGGTATCAGAATTGCAACCTGTGCCTCAGTGGGAAATACCTTTATTAACTAGAGTACAGTGAGTATGTACAATTTACTTTATCTTTAATCTTACCAACTCTACTCATTTCCAACGTTACCTTAAGTGCCTTAATCAGCACCTTATCCCTTTGCTCTGTTCGTTTGCAGTACAGACAGATTCTCTTGTCAGGGTCTGCCTTCCTTCCTGGTATCCTCTAACCCTCTAAAGGATTTTTTAAAATTGTATACATTAAGGTTCAACTCATAACTTTTTAAAGGAAGCATTCTTTTCAAAAGCAAACTAGTCACCTTCAAATATAATATGTATAGAAATCACAATTTTTAAAAATAATTTTATTTCAAAATATTAGGCGGTACAAGTGTTCTTGTTATGTGGATGAATTGTATAGTGCTGAAGTCAGGGCTTCTAGTGTGCCTGTCGCCAGAATAGTGTACATTGTACCTGACGGGTAAGTTTTTATCCCTTAACTCCTCCCACCCTCTCCCTTTCTTAGTTTCCAATGTCCTTTACACCACTTTATGACCATGATAAATCACAATTTTATACTCCTACTTTGGTTAACATAGAGCCCACACATACAACAATAGTGATTTCACAAAATATGTTGAAAATGCTTGAGGCAATATTTATACATTTTCAAAATTAATCATTAAAAATAAAATCAATACTTTTCTTTTAAAAAAACACATTTTCAACATCCCCTTTAGTTTATCACTCTAATCTATATCCTTTACTCTCCTGACTGATCTAAAGGTTTTCTGAAATATAATGGTGTGTTCTGGTGATTGAATTGCATGGAAACATTATAAATTAGAGACAATAGGGCCAAGAATGGAAAGTATAGACAAATTAAAATTGGAGTGAAAAATGTAAGAGGAAATAAGTGAGACATTTATGATGCACATATTTGACTCAAGCTAACATTTCCAGAAGACTCTTACTGGGTGCAGAGGCTGCAGCAGAGAGGACAATGCTAAATGGCAGTGCCTACCTTATATCCCTCTTTGCAGTGTCTGACAGCAGTCCAGCAGAAATGAGATGAGGAAGATGGTAGCTTAGCTGAAATAAATAAGGCTTTTATCAATGACAAACCAGTTTTGTGCAAGACAGAAAAGGAAAAAACAAAAAAACAAAAAACCTTCCCTGTCTCAATTTTCACTATTAATTCGAGAAAAGGAAAACAGAATTAGGCTGTATAAATCTAAAGTATCCTTCCCTCCTGTTTAAAATGTTTTCCTTTTTTGTGTGCTATAAAAACAATGTCACAGAACCAGTCAAATCCTAGTCTTGTTTATTTTAAATGTGGTGAGAAGAAACATATTTACAAACCAGCCACAAGGCAGTAAAATTGATTTCTGGTTTATCTGGTATAGCTTTGAGTCACTCACTAAGCCAGGGAATAATTGATTGCTGGAAGCTTGTAGCAGTGGTTAAAAATTGATAAATGCTAAAGCGGGCACGATGGTTTATAGCTTCTTAAGGGTTGTGAAACCTCTATATTTCTCTCTCATCACCAGCTCTAGATGATGAGGTAAAATTTAAAAGGCTTTTTGTCTTTTTCTTTGTAAATTATGTTCAGCCACTCAGGGACCATGTAGCTGCGGGGACCATGGGAACCATTTAGTCAGATGAGCAAATGTGATTTATAAATGCAGGTTGTTTATTGAACTATATTTTAATGCATTGTATTAGCCAAACTAATTAGAGAAAAAAAAAAAACATTAACAATACCCTTTAACGTGGCTAACAATAATTTGAAGCTTGGTCTTTAAAAATGGACAGAATACTAAAAATAAATGTATTGAAACTTCTGCAGTATTTCTCAGACTCACCAATTTATAACTGTAGCTTTCAGGCCTGGACAGGAATTCAAGAGATCACAAAATCGAGCACACTCATTTTATTAATCATTTATTATTGTTCCCATATTATAAAGGGACGTTTTTCCCTCAAAGTCAGAAGGTAAAATACAATTTTATAATTGTATATTTCTCTAGTTAAATATGTAACTTCTAGAAGGATTAATTTTCAAATTACTTAATAATTTTAAACTATGGTGTCAAAGTAATCGTGCCTATCTTTTACTAGCTAAAGGTAAATTTCTAACAGTTTAAAAAATATTTTAGATGACACTCAAAAATATATGAGAATTTTATACCAAAATGTACTTTTGAACATTTCATAGAGTAACAGAACTAGAAAATATCTTCTGTATAAAATTAATTTTTATAATAGTCATCAAGGATTTTCTCTCAACATGAACCTGATGAAACCCATGGTTAGCAATAATATAGTGAATGATTTAAAAATTATAGTTCTTAAAATTGTTAATGTTTAATATAAATCTACTTTAAGAGGGCAGTTCTCTAAAAATTACTTTTAAAAAGCACTTTATTAAAGCTTATTTTCTGGTCCATATTGAAGAGTTTTGCTACATTTTTCCTTTCCCACTATATTAAAAGTAATATCTGAGATAAACTATCTGAGAACACAGAGAAAAATATTACATCACTTCACTCCTCCCTTTCTTGGCTGATTTTAGAGGAGAGAGAGGAGGATTATGTACTGGTGAGGAACTGGATTGGGTTATTATTCCTGAACACCGTGTACACCAATGCTGACTTGCCCAGCTCCCACTAATAATGCTTAAAATATACCACTTGGGAAATTTATTTTTTAATGGATAAGTGTAGAAACAATAGTGTGAAATATTCCCTAAGGTAACATGACATTGGTGGCATGACATTTCACAGATTCAAAAAGGCAAGGAGAAAACCTTTTTGCATGTAGGGACATACAAAATAGATTATAACCTGATCCCAAATTCCATAAGCCCATTAAGTTATTAAATACTTAAAAATAATTCAAATATATTTAATTCAGTGAGGCATAAAAGCAATAACAACGGATGTTATTATTATAAGCTTAGAGAGTTCACCCAAGAATATTGTGTAAATATCAATGGACATACATAATAACAAGTGCACTACACTGTCATATGATGTTAACAATCCTAACTAGGCTCCACAGGCTCAGCCTAAAAATTTACAAAAATTGTACTATCCCAGTTGATTCTAAATACATTTTGCCAGCACAGCTATTTGGAACTCTTCCAACTAAGTTTTAGTCAAATGTTTGTTAATATTTTGAAGACTTAAGATCTATTATTCTTCAGTCTTCACTATACTCTTTGCGTTTAATTCAACCCACACTAGCTGAGGGCCTATTGTGCTCTGCTGCTAAATAGGATTCAAAGATAACTAAGATACAACATCCATTTCTAGAACTTGGCTATTTGTAGGGGAGAGGGCTCAGAAAATGTCTCTCTTAAATCAGTGACAACAGGAAAAGAAGACTATGGGTCATTGCTAATTATATCACTCTGTGAAGAAAGCATTCTTATTTACTTGAGCAGGTCCTACAGAAAAAAAAAATGAGTTTTGAGAAGTTTGAGCCAATATGTAAGGGCAAAATATGAATAATAACATGGAACTAATATTATCAGCATGTCAGAATGGACATAGCAAGCAAAAGAAAATACATATTTATATGTACATAAATAAAAAAATTGGAAAGAAAATCACCAAAATGTTAACAGTGGCTTTCTATGGTTATTGAAATTGCTTGTAAATTTTAATTTTTTCCTTTAAACATCTGTGCAGTTTGAAATCATGTACAATGAACATGTTATTTTATATAAATTTGCTTTACATGCATTTATACTTATTTTTTCATATATATTTGTTTAAAGACTACCTTGTTACAGAGATGATTTAAATTAGCTTATAAATATTTATAATTGGAAAAAATAATTATTTTCTAATCTTGTCTTATACATACAAGTTTTCTTTTATGATCTTTATATAGGCAGTATAACAATGAAAAAAAATGTCACTTTTGAAGCTAGGCTGAGCTCAAATCCTAGTTTGAAGAACTTGGGCATAGATAGGCAAACATTATTTAAAACCTAAATGGGAAAAATTATTTAACCTCTGTATATCATCTGTAATATGAGCATGATAATAGGGTGTACCTCATAGGGCTTCTGAAAAGTTTAAATGAATTAGTATTTGGAAAATATTTACAAAAGCATCCAGCAGAATGATTCTCAGTGAATCTTAATATCAGCAGTAAAATTTGATATACTCTGTTCTTCCCTAATATTTCTTCCCTAAAATCTCTCTCAGCTATACATCTGAAATTATTATCTGAAGTTACTGTTTCCCTGAGAAGGATTTCATAATAACTAATTTATACTTAGGTGTTAATAACCAAACGTACTTCTCTTGTATCAGTAAGGAAAGAACAAAAAAGGGCTGAGCTGATGGGAATAAGTAGAAAGTGGGAAAACAGTACAGAAATAGAACAAGGAGAGTTCCAAAGAAAGAGAGGTAGATATTGCAAATTAAAAAAAAAAAAAATCTCTATGTAGTACTAAATGTTTTGAAGGCTTTGTTCATTCTTTTTCGTTACGTTTTAAAATTTTTGTCTGAATAGATTGTTTTAAAAAAAAAACTTCAAGTTCTGAAACTCTTCTGCTTGGTCTAGTCTATATTTGAAGCTTTCAAATATATTTTGTATTTTTTTCCAATGAATTTTTCAGTTCCAGATTTTCTTTTAAGATCTCTCTCTCCTTGGTAAATTTCTTATTCATATCCTTAATTGATTTCTTGAATTCTTTGTATTGGGTTTTCAATTTTCTCTTACATCTCGTCGAGCTTCTTTAAAATCAATAGTTTGAATTCTTTATCTGGGATTTAGGGGATTTCTTTTTGGTTAGGATCTACTGCTGAAAATTATTGTGTTCCCTTGAGGGTGTCATATTACCTTGCTTTTTTGTGTTTTCTGTGTCTTTACATTAATGTTTGTGCATCACGTATCACAGTTGCTTTTTCTTATTTTTGAATTTACTTTTGTTGGCAGAGAAGGACGATGGCTTTTCCCTTGAAGATGTGACTATGATGTTGGTTGGGTAAGGCCCTTTGGCTTTGCTTCCGGATGTGTAAAGTTGGCCGGGCACAGTGGCTCACATCTGTAATCCTAGCACTCTGGGAGGCCGAGGCGGGAGGATCACTCAAGGTCAGGAGTTTGAGACCAGCCTGAGCAAGAGCGAGATCCCGTCTCTACTAAAAATATAGAAAGAAATTAGCCAGACAACTAAAAATATATAGAAAAAATTAGCCGGGCATGGTGGCACATGCCTGTAGTCCCAGCTACTTGGGAGACTGAGGCAGAAGGATTGCTTGAACCCAGGAGTTTGAGGTTGCTGAGCTAGGCTGATGCTATGGCACTCTAGCCCAGACAACAGAGCGAGACTCTGTCTCAAAAAAAAAAAACAAAAAAAAAAAAACAAGAAATATAGATGTGTAAAGTAGTAAAGACTATGCGTGATTTTATTTGGCTCTAAATGTTAGTGATATCTGTGGTTTCCTTGTTGTGTAGGGTGCAGTTATGGGTGGAGGTTGTGGTGAACTTGTGCTGGGGACCGGAAAACCAGATGGGTCCATTTTCAGGTTTTAGTGGTAGCTGGGGTGAGCTAAGCACGTCTCTCCTTGTCACCTGGGGCAGCATATGCTGGCAGCTGTGTTGGTGGTTCCAGGCAGGCCAATTCTTGGTCCTCCGGATGGCTGTCTTGGGATGTTGATTGTAGCAGCAGTGTACTGGGTGGGTGAGTGAGTTCTCCAGCTCCTGGATAGCCGGGGTGGTGTGGGTGATAGGAGTAACAATAGCGGTGAGCTCTTCGAGTTCCCAAATGCTGTGCACTTGTATTGACAGTGGTTGCAATGGGCTGTGTGGGTCAGCCTCTAGGCCAGTAGGTGACAGTTGAGATGGAAGTGGTAAGATGTTCATGCCCCATCACCATCCCTCAGGAGAAGTGCTCAGGTGTCCCAGGTAGTGAATTGGATTGTGGAGCCCCCAGGAACCTGGATCCCACACTGTCTCAGAGGAGGGTAGGGATGGCTGACTTTGATGCTTATCTCCAAAATCTAAATGCAAAATTCTTTTTGAAAGAGTTTTCAATAAATACTATCCATAAGAAACATTATTACTGTCTTTATTCTGTAAACTGGAGATTTTTATAGGAAGTACATACCAAGTGCATTTCTTCAGGAATTATATTCCTTTGGAAGGGCCATACCATTGTGAGTAAACAAGCATCTATCAAAGGTATTCTGTGTGCCCTGGTGAGTCACCTAAGTTCGTTTATATATTCTTACAGTGTATAGGAGAAAGTATATAGTCACTGAGGAATTCTGTGGCATAAAACTTTTAGACACAGATTCAAAAACAAATTTTCTTTCTTTTAGGTAATAATTGAAATTGTATAGTTATGTCCCTTTTTCTTTTCTATCAAGAAATAAGTCAAGAGCAAATATCAAAGCAGAATTGGTCTTTCCCCCACTACTTCATGTATTTATTTTTTGAAATCAACTTATTTTATTTATTTACTTTAGTTCATTGTGGCTCTAACTCAAGCTCATCAAATGATTTGAGCTGTTCAAGACAGGGTCTTATTTTAGGAGTCCACTTGCTGTGATTGAAGTCATCCAGGAGTGCTGACTACAGATGGGAGAACTGTGAGATTAGCTGTTCCATATGCAATGCCTGAAGTGTTCTTATCTAGAGTCATTGACTTGGCCAGGGTGAGGGATCAGGACTGTCATTTAAAAAATATAGCTTAGTATGATTAGCTGCAGAGAAGGACACTGAAGAGCTAGGGGCCCTTGAATCTCCATAAACTTCACAGGTTTAGGTGCTTGGAAATGGATTTTGGAGTGATTACTGTGATCTTTGACAACCTTAATGTATCATTCACTTGGGCTGCCTTTCAGTAAACCTTCTGTGAACAGAAACCACACAAGATAGATCCATCACAAAAGGCCATGACATTAAAGCTTTTAAACAGTTCCATACACCTCTCAAACAGAGTCACAAAAAACTGGAGCTTTACAGCTTTATGACTATTCTCTTTTTCTAAATCAAGACTTCAGACACATGGATGCCTGCATGCACATATACACAAATAAACATACACTCACAAACACATACACTATTTTAGAAAAGAGTAAAACCACATTTATAGCCTGATTCTGGCAATTATACAAGACCAAATAGCATGTGTTTTACAAATTTAACCTAATTATTGACTTAAATTTTATTATTCACTCCCTTTTCCTATTGTCTTATTTTCTTCCTCAACATATTTTAACATATTCTATTTTAGCCATTTTAAACCCTTTTTGGAAGCAAGTGGATACAAACCAAAAATTAAATTTTATAAACTGTTCTGTAGTTACAGGCAAACTGGAATCTGTTTTGCATAGACTAATCAAGTTCATGAAGGATTTTGAAACCAATTGCTGCAAGGATGAGTTAGAGAAATTGGAGCTTTTTGGCCTACAGCACAGAAGACTACTTTTAGAGGGGACTGTTATCATCCATTGCCTGAGATTGTTGCTGTTCTTAGCACACAGCTGGCTTGATCAACTAGAGTAGACAGTCTCAGAGACATGATCCCTGACTTCTTCCAAAAGGGCTTGTATTGCTGCATCTACCAGGAGATGAATATTTTGAGGCCAAATTTTACCACAATGTCTTAGATGCCTCTATGATGTGGTTATTTTGCAAAACATTAGTCCATTTCATAATCAATTTCCTCCATGGATTCACTCATACTTTATCCTCTCTCTTGCAGGCTCTCCTTACTGCTGGGTCCCAATCAAAAGGCTTATTTTGAAGATCCCTTTATTTTCAGAAATGCTTCTTTAGATCACTACCCTCTCTGCAGATTAGATAGTGCACCCATTGCTTTGGCCCTCCGCCTCCTGGATCTTACACCACTGCAATGAAATAATTCCTGTAATTGCATGTCTCCCCAAATACACTGTAAATTACACATGGGTAGAGATTATATCCCCAGCATTGAGTGGCATAAGAGAGACTCAATAAACAGGTATTTAAATGAATAGAATCAAATTTGATAGCTGCATACAAGTAACTGGCTCTGATATAAAAGTCAGGATAGGTTTATTTCATGTAAAGTAGCAGAAGTGAAACCAATGGGGAGGCATTATTGGTGGACTTATTTTAACCACAAATACCAGAAAACTTTCAAAAGAGTTACCTAAAGATGAACTATTCTGTCTTGAGACATGGTAAGTTTTTTGCCGGAAGAATTACTAAAATATGCTTTAGATCAGTAGTCTCCAAACTTTTCAGCTTGTACACAGGCTTCTATTATTTTCTTCTTCTTTTTTTAAAATAGGACATACCCCATATATCTATTTCTATATCTAAAAAAATAAAGTTTTTTTTTTAAGTTATAGAAATGTACTATTGTGCTAATATATTATAATCATCATAAAGCTTGCTATAATATGTAATACAAAAGGGATAACTTAATATAAAGAGAATTTATGGCATTTTCCCCCATGTCTTAATGAATGGTTTTGTGCACAACCCTGAGTTCTTGCTCCATCTTTTGAAATCTTAGAAGGCTATGATTAAATCTGAAACATGATAATATTTTTATACCATTACAATATATAATTTTGGCTTGAAATTCTTATTTCAAAAACAACATTGAATTTAGTCAGAGAAAAATGCATTTAATTTGTTATGCCTTGATAACAAAATCAAATTATTAATGATGATATTCAGCATTTTCTGTATGTCAATGAGTATGTTTCAATTGCTTATAATTCAAATATTATAAACCAGCCCTTAGAAGATGTGGCATGATACACGAGAGCATCATTTTGATAAGGGCCATCTAGTGATCATAAATTCTCACTCTTTATGGCTGGATTTAGTTCTTACAATGCCATAAGGCATTTACTAACATCTACTTCCAAATCATGAACACTTGTCCTGATCAAAGGAAGATGAAAACATAAAATCCTTTATTTAAGAAAACGCATCTCTGTAGAGTTTCTCAGTTACAGATTCTTCCACCTTACTTATTTGTGCATTAGAAAGGACCCCAGAAAATTCATGGGAATGGAGCCTCCAGTCTACCAATGGTCAAAAAATAGGCAAGTGAATTTACATACCAAATATTTGGCATGTCATTGATTAGATGATCTATTAATATTTATTCCATAAATTAAAACTGTATTTTGGTCAACAGTTTTGTGAAGTCGGTCAGTCCTCATAAAATCACCTCAGTTCGCTTTCTTACACTCACTACTGTGTTATGTTGTGATCTTAATAATCTATTTTTTAAAATCACATTGTGTCCTCCCCAGTCTCTATCTCAAAGCAAATCAATACTTTCTTCTTTTTTCTTTCTTCTTGCATATAAATGATTACAACAAATGGGAGAGAGAGAGAGAGAAAATACAGGGAATTTTAAAATACTACAGAAAATTTGCACATTTTTCATAATGAAAAGGGATAAATATTTTAAAGATATTATCGTCACAGATTGATGCCCTGACATAGGTTTCATGCTCTCTGCCTGGGACTCCACACTGACAAACCTGAGTTGAAAACAATGTAAAGCCCTATTTCCACACTGGCTTTTCTGGGGAAGAAGCACCAGGTCTGAGGCAAACAGTCCTAGTTCTCGTGGGTGCAGTCTGTTCACACCATGCCGCCTGCCAGCCTGGATTTGTCCTACTGTTTGTTTCAATCTCCCGTGGTCTTTATCATTACATCGCCACATTCTGAAACATCTGTCAGAATCTTTGCCAGAGCAAATATACAAAAGTGTAATAATGTTCTATCTCACCATTACCACCAAATCTTGCTAAAATAAAACACACATTTATTTATAAGGAGTTTGTCATTGTTATTAAGGAAAAAATTTAAAGCATTATGAAGGGCTGAGAAAGAGAGAGTGGAATTCAAATATATTGCATCTATGCAATGGAAAGTATGTGTCACCATCAAAGATGATTATTTTGAAGCATATTTGGTGAGGACTGTTTCAAAACAGCTTTTATTGTTAACTGAAAAAAGAAAGATGAAGATGAGTCAAACAGTATTGTCTCAATTTTATGAAACACACATATTTTATATATAAAAACAAAAATTATAAAAATCTGAATGTTTAGCTAATGTTAAATATTAATCATTCTTAAATCTGAATGTTTCAATAACCTTTTATTTTTAATATATTTTAAGGTTCTATTTTCTAAGGTGGCTCAACAAATATGTAATATGTTTATAATCAGAAGAACATTGTTAAATAACCTATTTGCATACTCTTTCATCTCCCTAATCTAGGGATTGGAAGTTATTTTTACCTTTAATTCCAATTCTGATTGATAGACTGTGGCTGCCTGGAGCATTGACTTGGAAATAAACCTGAGGCTCATCAGGGAAAAGTAATTTCAATTAACAGTGGTTGCCATTTGTTCAAAAAGAGCAAGTGGGAGCATGATACTTCATATTTGCCATGCTTTCTGAAACTTTTTCCTTTTATCCTTTACTTTTTAAAAAACAGATGGGTGATTTTATTTATATATTAGAACCCATGATCCATATTTTCAACTGTGTTCCAATAATTCTACTATGCATTTGGTTAAAACACCAATTACACTTACCCAGTAGCTTCTGATTTTGAGTAGGGCATTAGCAGAAAGATCATAATTTTAAGGGCACTATAAAAATAAACATCTAAGATGAAGTGATTTTATAACTTTGCAATATGGATTGAACCTGGACTAAGTACTAGTGCTATATCAGGAAGTTGGATCAATTTGACACCTACTGCAAGTGACACATGGGCCTTGCTAAAGAAAGAGCTTAAATCTGGTAGTGCTTCAGAATTTTTTATTTCAGTGGAATACTGTAAAATTAAATTCATCTGGCATTGTGGGGAAAAGTTGTATTATATATCAAAATTCTTAAATAAATGCAACTTAATCTTTTAAGTAACTTTAAAATATTTAATCTTGTTGGGTATCAATTTTTTTCCACATACATTTTTTTTTTTTTTTTGCTATTTCTTTAGGAAAAATAATCAGAACATGAGATGCTTTTCATCAGTATGGAACACATATACTGTTTTATTTGCTATTTTAAAACTTAACTACTCAACACTCCATGAATTTATTAGCAGATGATCCAAGATTCCCCTTTTTCATCCTCAACTGTGCTCCCTTTCCCTGTAGCATAGTAGTACATGGATCCTCAGGGTTTGCTTACTCAGTCCTCAGAGCAGAAGCCAGTCATAGTTTTAATGTGAGAAAGAGAGAGAGAAATAGAGGAATGCATGGAGTCTTTCATACCAAAAAGTTCCCTAATTTCTTCTTGTAATTGCTTTATTTGTTATTCACACACAGGAGAATATCTTCTTACTCACTTCCATGTTGTGTGCATGCTTGCACAGTTCTCTTTGTTGCATCATCCTTGAGTTCCCAAGTTTAGAACTCTTTCCATTTACACTTTATTCTCCACCAGTGGGCCCCTGCCAAAGGACCACTATACCAGCATTTCTGAACTAAGAGAGAACTTGCAGCCTGTGACAGAAAGTGTTCTGGAACTAGCATTTTTCCTCTAATATTCAAACTCTGGTGTTGTATGGGAGTCACCAGCCCAGACACTTTCCTTTATAAAGAGTCTCCATTTGGGATCAGTAGTGGCCCTTTCTACTAGTACAACACAGCTGGAACCATCTCAACACGTTAGTGAGATTTGATTCACTTTGAAAGGATTGGGGCTTCGATCTTTTTCTTTTCTGAAGGTTCCTTGGACACTATATTAATCTCTTCATATTCCTTCCTTTTACTCAGCTTTGTACATCAAGGATTCAAATCTTTAAGAATTCATCTTTGAAGACAATGGATATCTAATTTCCAAAATAGCTGAGGCCAAAGATTTACATAGAAAATAAAAATTATGATCATCTGTGCTTTTATTCCATTCCAGCTTAGAAATGATTGGACAAACCTAAGTTTTATTTCTCTTACATAACTTTTAAGTTATCTCTATTATAAATATATAGGCTCACTATTATTTATTTATTTTTTCTTGATAAATAATAATTATACATATTTAAGGGGTCCATGTGATATTCTGATACATGCATACAGTGTGTAAAGATCAAATCAAGGTATTTAGCATATTCATCACCTCAAAAATTTATCATTTCTTTATGTTGGGAACATTACAAATCTTCTAGCTATTTTGAAATACACAATAAATTATTTTTTAGCTATAGTCACACTACTTGTCTCACAAGTCACCAAACTAGATCATCATTGTCTTGATGACATAGCATTATCATTATACCTACAATACATGATACTGTACCTCCTTCCCTAAACCTGGAAGTTTCAATTCATTCTTCAATGTCAGGTAAAAGAATTATTGCCTTTGATGTTTTAGCAAACATTGAAGCAGAATTTCACTATTTAATTGGTTCGCAAGCTGCTGTCTTTATAGCTTATGGTACATATGTTTGCCAATATAAATGATCCATTTGGGCTAAATTTCCACAGCTGCCACAACACCTCTTTACCCAATTTTGAGCAAAATTGAAAATAAGAACAGTATACTTTTTCTAAATAATGGAAAATTTCTCTCAAAGCCAATTTTTTTTTCTTCTCTCCATCAGTACAAACTAACAAGGTGAGAGCAGGTACAGACCAGGATACAAATGTGAAAGGGTAAGTTTTTTTCATTCAGATAGGAAGAAATCAATATTGAGAGCCTACATTAACAACTCATATTCAAGAGTGATGCAAGGAATTGAATACCAAAAAGGAGAAGCTCTTAGTGACGAGAACCATGGTTACCATGCAACACTATCAGTAAGCTTATTATCATTCTGTGGGCAAATATCGGGGTTATATAGAGAAAATACTTGTTTTTACATTAATCCAAAGTACAACAAGAGTAGATGATTCCCAAAACAGACTATGCCAACTACCTCTTTTCAAGAGACAATACTGATAAGTAACAATATTAAACTGGCCTATGTTAAATGGAAATAATGAAATTAAGTTAACACACACTAAAGCGAATACATTTTTAAATCAATCATGAAAAATTTTCCTATGAAGAAGGTACCAGTATATAATTTTCCTTGGAGAAATTCACAGTAATATTTCCTTAATATGCTACTAGACTTATCAAGCTTTTTGAGAAAAAATGATTTACGATACAGATGTTTTTTCAGTTGGAAGGGAAAGAAGTTTTGATGTAACAGTTTTTTGAAGTGTAGAATGTTCCTAAGCATTCCCATAATTAAATTAGGCCATTAGAATATTAGGCAAAATAAATTGATTGTATTTCTTCTCACTAGTTGAATGCTTATTATTTTTAAAAAGATTAATTGAGATATGTAATTCTTTTAAATAGTAATACATTTTGTTTAACTTTCAGAAATATAATCTAGACTCAGTTTTCTGTTACTTCCAATTCAAACTTCTTCCCACTTTTCTTATTATTTTAAAGCAGTAACCACTACTTTTGGAAAATTCTCCAGATAAAATCATTTACTCTCATCAAATCTGTACCTTTTGAATGTCAGAAGTATGATTTATAATCTCCCATTGGGATTTTAATCCAAGAGATGAGTTTCTCTTTCATTTACTAATTGCATGGCAAGACTAGAATCTGGGGCCAAGATTTCTTTAATGCATATAATCAAATATTTCAAACTTTTTATATGTCTGATCTTTCTGGCAGTACATATCCTTTTAGTAGCATAATTCTTATTTCTTCAAACATGAAGATACCCTTTTTCCTGCTTATATTAATATATGATAATCATAAAAAGATACAAAATAATATTAGGACAATCACCTGAACACTTGCACTGAAAGACAACCAATGAAAATATGTTAGTGATATCTGGCGTAACACTATCTATGCATAGATATATGCACTTATATACCATTTTTACATAAGTGGTAATAATTACAAAAGTGAGCACAATTTTTAAAAAGTTTTTCTTCCTTTTCTTACTTAACTTTTTGTTTCCCTTCTGTTTTTCTATTTTCACATTTCCCATTTCCAATGGCCAACATTAAGGAGTTTTGTGATATCTTGCTACACTTTAATTTCTTTATATCAAATTTTAAACATACTTTAACATTTTTAGAATTCATATTGTTTTTTTTTTTTTATAGAACTGAGATCACAAGTTTTTATACTTCAATGTGTTTTTGATTTCTCATCTAACAAATATAAGAGGAATCTCTCTGAGTCAACTGGAATAGTTATAACTAACTCTTCATAATGATTAAATGAAATTTTATGATAATTCATGTTCTTCTAAAATTCCACTATTGATTTACACTTATTTTATTTGCACCATAAAAATGTGGCACTTAGCAACTTCTACAAATATTCTTAGGTACTGAATTAGGTGATTTTATTTTGATGGAGTAGAGCCCCAGGAATGGGACTATTGGTTTGAAGGATATTTTTTAAAATATAAAACTGTCAGAATATTTTCATTAAAAATCTATAACATTTCACATTCTTGAAGCAATATACATGAATGCCCTTTCTCCTTATTCCCACTGGCAATGACTGGGTGGTTATTGATAGCAGTGAATTTGATGTTTTTGCATGATGTCATTTAGAAATATAATTTTATTTTCCTTATATAGAAATATGCAAAATTCTCATGACAATGTTGAAAAATCTGTGAATTATCACTGGTATGCAAGGAAATATCAGTCTTATATCAAATACCTGGATACACATGCATCTATTTTTGGACTTCACCTTTTGTTCCCTTTGCCTACTCCAGTACATGATATCTATTACCTTGGCTTCTATATAAATGTGGTATCTAAGAGAACAAATTTCCATGCCTATTCTTAATGATGGTATGGACAAATCTTAATTTTTTTCATATAAATTTTAGTTTCATTTTGTTAATTGCACTAAACTCACTTCAGATTTTCAGTGAAATTACATGAAATATAAATCAATTTGAGTAAAATTTTGGCCTTTTAAGATAAAGTTTTCCCTCAGTATCCACAAGAGATTGGTTCTGGCCTCTCCCTCACCCCCATTCTCACCCATGGATAACCAAAATCCACAGAAGTCCCCTATATAAAAAATGTAGTATTTGCATATAACCTAAGCTCATCCTCTTGTACATTTTAAATCATCGCATTAATTTTTATTGTTTTATTTCTTTTTCTTTTTATTTTTTTCAAATATTTTCTATCCACAATTGGTCAAATACATGGCTGTAGAACCCACAGATATGGAAGACTGGCAGTAATAAGACATAAATATTATATATCACTCTACTTATTTAAAACTTCCCTTATATGTTTTAATAATGTTCTAAATACATTCCCAGAAAGGTCTTTCACATATTTTAACAGATTTATTACTATTACTTTGTTGTAAATATTATGTTTTATTGACGTTCCATGTTATTATGTGCTAAGGATTCTTTTTTTAATTTCAAAATATTATGGGAGTACACATATTTTTGGTTACATGGATTGCTTTTGTAATGTTTGAATCAGGGCCATAAGTGTGCCCATCACCCATATAGTGTTCATTGTACCTGTTAGGTATGTTTTTCTCCCATTTCTTCTTCCCTTCTCCCCCTTGCTTGATTTCCACTGAGTTTTACTTCCTTCTGTTCACATGTATACTCATCAGTTAGTTCCAATTTAATAGTGAGTACATGCGGTGTTTGTTTTTCCATTCTTCAGATAATTAATCCACTCATGAATTGATGGACACTTAGGTTGATTCCACATCTTTGCAATTGTAAGTTGTGCTGCAATAAATGGTCCAGTGCAGCTGTCTTTTTGATTAAATGACTTCTTTTTCTTTGGGTACATACACAGTAGTGGGATTGCTGGGTTGAATGGCAGGTCTACTTTTAGTTCTTGGTGGACTCCATACTGTTTTCCATAGAGTTTGTACTAATTTGCAGTCCCACCAACAGTGTATAAGCATTCCTTTCTCTCCGCATCCATTTAAGCAATTATTGTTTTTGTACTTTTTAATAAAAGCCATTCTAACTGGGCTAAGGTGATATCCCATTGTGGTTTTAATTTGCGTTTCTCTGATGATTAGTGATGTTGAGCATTTTCACATATGTTTATTGGCCATTTGTTTATCTTCTTTTGACAAGCATCTATTCATGTCTTTTGCCTGATTTTTTATAAGATTGTTGATTTTTTTCTTGCTGATTTGCTTGAGTTCTTTATGGATTCTGGTTATTAGCCCTTTATCCGATGTATAGCTTGCAAATATCTTCTCCCATTCTGTAAGGTGTCTATTTGCTTTCTTGATTATTTTCTTAGCTGTGTGGAAGCTTTTTAATTTAATCAAGTTTCATTTATTTATTTTTGTTGTTGCTGTAATTGCCATTGGGATCTTAGTCATAAATCCTTTAGACCAATATCTAGAAGAGTTTTCCATACATTTTTACTAGAATTTTTATGGTTTAATGCCTTACATTTAAGTCTTTTATCCATCTTGAATTAATTTTTGTGAGTGGTGAGAGATATGGGTCCTTTTTTATTCTTCTGCATGTGGCTATACAATTCTCCCTGCACCATTTATTGAATAGGGCTTCTTTTGCCCAGCGTATATTTTTCTCTGCTTTGTGAAAGATCAGTTGGCTATATGTGGATGGTTTTATAACTCAGTTCTCTGTTGTGTTCTATTGGTTTATATCTCTGATTTTGTGCCAATGCTATGCTGTTTCGGTTACTATATCCCTGTCATATAGTTTGAAGTCTGGTAGTGTGATGCCTCCAGATTTGTTATTTTTGCTTAAGATTGGCTATTCAGTCTATTTTCAGATCGCAAACAAAGCATAGAATTATTTTTTCTAGATAGTGTGAAATGTGATGTTGATATTTTGATGGGGATTTCATTGAATCTGTAAATCAATTTGGGTACTATGGACATTTTAACCATGTTTAATGTACCGATTCATGAGCATGATATGTTTTTTTTTAAGGGTTATTCGTAGTTTTTATTATTTTTATTTTTATTTCAGCTCATTATGGGGGTACAAAAGTTCAGGTTATATATATTGCCCATGCCTCCCCATCCTCCCGAGTCTGAGCTTCAAGTGTGTCCATTCCCTAGACAGTGCACATTGCACTCATCATGTAGGTATGCACCCATCCCCTCCCCCTACCCCCATCTCCCCCAGTCAGAACTTCAAGCGTGTCCATTCCCCAGGCAGTGCGCATCGCACTCATCAACTAGGTATACACCCATCCTTTCCCCCCAGACCCCACCTCTGTCCGATACCCAATTGGTGTTATTCCCAAATGTGCACTCAGGGAAACCAGTTTGCTGGTGAGTACATGTGGTGCTTATTTTTCCATTCTTGGGATACTTCACTTAATAGAATGGGTTCCAACTCTCTCCAGGAGAACCAAAGAGATGCCATATCACCATTATTTCTAATAGCCGAGTAATATTCCATGGTATACATATACCACATTTTGCTAATCCATTCATGAATAGGTAGAATCAGCAATGTTAAAATGTCTATACTGCCCAAAGTTATCTACAGATTCAATGCAATCCCTATTAAATTACCAGCATCATTTTTCACAGATATAGAAAAAATAATTTTACGCTTTGTATGGAACCAGAGAAGACCCCGTTTAGCAAAAGCAATTTTAAGTAACAAACACAAAATGGGAGGTATAAATTTGCCAGACTTCAAACTATACTACAAGGCTGTGATTATAAAAATTGCTTGGTATTGGCACAAGTGCAGGGACACAGACCAGTGGAACAGAACAGAAAATCCAAATATAAAACCATCCTCATATAGCCATCTCATCTTTGACAAAGCAGACAAAAACATACTCTGGGGGAAAAGATTCCTTATTTAATAAATGGTGCTGGGAAAACTGGATAGCCACATGTAGAAGGCTAAAACAGGACACACAGCTTTCACCTCTCACAAAAATCAAATCACGGTGGATAACAGACTTAAATCTTAGGCCGGAAACTATTAGAATTCTAGAAGAAAACGTAGGAAAGACTCTTACAGACATTGGCCTAGGCAAAGAATTTATGAAGAAGGCCCCTAAGGCAATCACAGCAACAGCATGATATGTTTTTCCATTTATTTGTGTCCACCAAGAGATTCCCAGAATTGATAATTAAATTTGGCAAAGTCTCAGGTTACAAAATCAATGTATACAAATCAGTAGCATTTCTATATACCAATAACAATTGAACTAAGAGTGAAATTAAAGACTCAATGCCATTCATAATAGTTACAAAGAAAACAAAATACCTAGGAATACACTTAACAAAGGAGGTAAAATATCTCACAAAGAGAACTAGGAAACACTGAGGAAAACATTCTTTTTTATTCATCACGAATGGGATTTTTTTTGTATGTATTGGCTTTATGACATCATTTTTTGAATGATGTCTTTCATCAATTCTGGTTAGGTCTCAGACAAAATGTCTTCAAATAACACCTCTCCCCATTTCACTGTGTGGTTCTGGCTCTCTAAAACTCCCTTTCCATTGATTTTGGGTTGTGTTTGTTTGTTTGTTTGTTTGTTTTTGTATAAAGAGTGATCTATCTTCCTATATTCAACTTCATATTTTTAATTTCTTTATCTCTCTGGAATAATGCCTTCAGACTTATCATCTAGTTGAATAATTTTCTCTTCAAGCATGTTTAATCTGACATTCTATCTGTCTCTTAAGTTTCTATTTGGACTTAACTTTATTTTTCATTTCCAGAAGTGGTGTTTCATTTTGTTTCAAGATTTTTAGACTTTTTGTAGGATCTTTTGTTTTAACAGAATTTCAATACTCTCTTTTTAATATAATTAAACAATTTTTAAATATTTTTATCTGGTTTTAATGGATCTGTAAGGAAAAAGGCAGCATTGTGGTGATGAATTTGTGCTCTTTATAAAAGAAATATTTCTGGTTTCTGAAGATTTTCTGTACTTTATTGTCAAGTCTGCTGTAACTTTAATATTTTTAAAGTGTTTATTTATACAACACTTTTAGTTGTTCTCTTTCAGGAATATTTTTCTGGGCATTTAGTCCACAAAATTGTTTGACAAGAAGACTCAGACTTTTAAACACTGAAATCATGGATTTTGATTTCAGAAAATATGATTTGTGTTGGCACTTCGTTTTTCCTTTTTCTCGTATGTTTTGTTGTGAGTTGAGATCCACCTTTTCTGATAGCCTGAGTTCTGTAGAAGTGTGCTGTTCTAGATTATGTGCCTATTTTTAATCTCTGATTTCTGAATTCTCCTAAGGGTATTTTGGGTTTTGTTTTTTTAATAATTTTTTTAAATTTCAGAATATTACGGAGCTACAAAAGTTTAGGTTACATATGTTGCCTTTGCCACACCTGAGTCAGAGCTACAAGCGTGCCCATCCCCCAGACAGTGGGCACCATACCCATTAGGTGTGAATATATCCATCCCCTCTTACCCCCTCCCACCTGCCCAACGCCTGATGAATGTTACTACCATATGTGCACATATGTGTTGATCAATTAATAACAATTTGATGGTGAGTACATGTGGTGCTTGTTTTTCCATTCTTGTGATATTCAAATTCCTTTGCTAGCCTGTGGCTCTGTATCACAAAGAATGTAATAACACTTTAACAGTAAGGCTTTTAAAATCCTTCAAGCAGCAATTCTACCAGTTGTGGTAGATTAAGTGGCTTTTAGTTCTTAAAGTTCTTTATATACAATGCCAATATGTCTCTTTGCTAATGAAACAACAATGGAAGCCTTTGTGCATGCAGGGTTCTTTTTCTTTTCTTTTTATTTCAGCTTATTATGGAGGTACAAAAGTTTAGGTTATGTATATTGCCCATGGCCCCCCCACCCCAGTCAGAGCTTCAAGCGTGTCCATTCCCCATACAGTGCGCATCACACTCATTATGTAGGTATATACACCATCCCCTCCCTCCACCCACCACATCTGCCCGACACCCAATTGGTGTTATTCCCAAATGTGCATTTAGGTGATGATCAGGGAAACCAATTTGCTGGTGTTCTTCATGACAGCAATTAATGTTATTAGATCTGAGGGATAGGAAAATATTCAGTTCACCTGTGTACCTTTATCAAGGCTCCTCCCAAACAAGAGAGATTCAATTCATTCTACCTCTCCTTTTCCATGTACATGGGTCTTGAAAGGCAAGCTCTCCACAGAGAAGGTTGTTTTTCTTTGGAACTGGTCTCCTAATTATGATCAGGCTAAGTTGGTGGAAGTATGATACATGGTCTATCCTTGTTGCTTCGGACAGATTATTAAAATTAACAAAAACTCTCTAGACCTTGTCTTCCAAACTGCCCACCTATGTTGCACCCAGAAAAGGAAATTAGATTAAAAATAGTACAGAGTATCAGACATATGTTTGGGCTTCCATCTCCCAGAATATCTTCTAATTGATTTATTTGCCAGATTAATTATTAAATTTCCTCTGAAATGAAATTGATATTTTGCAATAAAGACTCCATTAGTCTCTTTTTAAAATGTCCCTTGTACAATCGTCCCTCAATGTTTTCATTTTTCATTATTCATTTACTTTTTAAGATTTTAATTTTGTTGACCAGCTGGTTGAAAATGATTCTGTTCATCCAGCTGTTCTTTCTAATTACTTTTCTTTTTTAAAAAAAATTCAACTGCTAAGTCTGCTGAAAAAATAAATTATTGTTCCTTAGGATATAATCATCTTCATTCTTCCTTCTCACCTGAGCTCATCTTCACCTGTTTGAACCATCTGTGAATTCAATCACATTTGGGTTTATCATTATAATTATGAGTTTTTGCTTATGATGTCATAAGCAAAATGAATAGATTTAGCTGGAGTAGATAGACTCTTCTTAAAAGATTGCTTAAGAAAATATCTTTAGATATATAAGAAAGGCAATGAATGATTGTAGTAAATAGTCACTATGCCTAAATTTTAAACTTTCCTCTATAAAGAGATAGTAGAGCACAATGCTAAAAGCATTGAGTCAAACTGCCTAGATTCAAATGTATTTTTAAATTATTTATTGGCTTTGTAAACTTGAATAAATTATTTAATTTCTATTGCCTCAATTTTCTATCTGTAGGGTAAGGATAATACCTTTTATTTATTTCATAGGGTTGGCATGAGAATTATATAAGAAAGTACTATATAAATATATCTATTATTAGGAAATTGAGCTTGTGTTCAAATGAGTTCATTTCAGAATCCATGAAAGAGAATAACTAAATGTAGGGAGTCAGTATGGAGTAAGATTGATCTGGATTGAAATCTTGACACCATAACATACTAGCAGTGAGGCCACGGGCAAGCAAGTCCATTAATTCCTCTGGCCCTTAATAATAATATCACCCTGCATGGATTGTTTTCAGAATTAGAAACATGAATGTAATGTTAATTCTGTGCAACCCAGTAAAAAAATATTTTTTAACAAGTTCTCTCTCTAATTATTTGTTACTCCTATTGTTAGCAAATGAGTAAGTAAAATACGAATATAAAGATGGCTGCCCCTTCTGTAACCTGATCTCATGACAAAGAATCAAACAAAATAGGGGAAAGGATTACTTCCATGATTTCTGATGTGACATGAGACTGTTAAAAAATATTAATTGTTATGTAAGACAGGGGTATACTTTTAATGCCTTTCCATTTTATCTGAATCATGTTCATCTTTAATTTCCAAAAGAAAGAGAGAGAGAGAGAGAGAGAGAATGTGTGTGTGTGTGAGGGAGGAGGGAAGAAAGGAAGAAAAGAAATCTGATGTTCATTGTACCATTTATTACAGTAACAAGAAACTGGAAGCTACTTAAATATCCATCAATAGTGAATAAATACAGAATTGGTTACATATATTTTGGTGCATGGTAAATGCCAAGCCTTACTCATATATTGTGATTGAGAGTAAAGTGTCAATCTAATTAGAATGTACAGCACCAGCTGGAGCTTGATTTAGAATGGAATTCTGTAGTGGGAAAGGTGGAGATAGGGGATGTTTTCTCCTCTCAATTCCCTCTCTCTCTCTTGTCAGCTGCTAGCAGACTGACTCTGTCTCACGGGGTTTTCACAGGTACTTGGATGTTCCCTTGACCAAGCAAAGGCATCATTATTATAGATGGTGCCCTGAAGCTAATTTCTTAAGCCCTGGGTATCTGATAACACATCTCCAACCTCTGACTTTCTTGTCTAAGAGCTCCTTGCCCCTTTGATAGCCCAACTGGAGACCCAAAATGGCCCCTCGAGGCCTCTTTTCTACAGTTTACATCTGGTGCCCAGTAAAGAAAATCATGCATCTCTTGATTTCACAAACTTTCAGAGCCCCAAGTAGTAATACCATTACTACAGATAGTTACCCCTTCCCTGTCCACTGTTCACTGTCTATTTTAGCTATCTTAGGCACGGATCTGGTACCAATCCAATCCTCTGTGTTTCCCAGTTACATGGACTACATTTCAAAGCTTTCTACTGATTTCAAGTGAGATTGGGGCTTTTTAGTCTCAGCATCATTGACATTTTGGCTGACTAATTCTTTGCTGTCATGGCCTGTCCTTTATGTTGTATAATAGGATACAACAGTATAATACATTATACAACAATATAATACAACAGTATCCTATTATACAGGATAGGAGCAGTACTCCTAGTCTCTCCTTACTAGATTCCAGAAGCACACCCTCAGTTGTAACAACCAAAAATATCTCCAAACATTGCCAAATGTTCCATGGGGAACAAAATTGCCTCCAAGATAAGAATTGCTGTGCCCACAGGAAGGAAATGCAATGAGACTCAGCAGAGCAGCACTTCTCCCTAAATAAATATCTTTACCAACCTCTTCTCTTTTGCTTTCTTTAACATTTTATCTTCTAAGTGATGAGGGGTTTTAAAAAGTACAAAATAGATTTATCTAGTTACTACTGAAATTCAGGTGTGCTTCACACTTACTTAAGTACTATACTATGAATGAAACAGGAAGGATCTAACATTCTGTGTTATATACAATATACTTGTATTTATATATACCTAGATAGACTACATTTTTTTAATATTCCCTAAAAAAGAATGACATACAGCCATATTTACTGATATGAAAAGGTATATAAGACATACTTTTAGGCAAAAAAAAAAAAAAATCAGAATTTAAACATTAATTATATAATCCACTTTTTATTTTTTACTTTTCTTAAATAGACAAGTAAAAGATTATATATATTTATGTTATACAACATGATGTTTTCATAACATATACATTATGGAATGGCTAAATCAAGATAAGGACATTTAAAATCTCTCTTCACACTGTTCAAGAGTACATTTTTAAAAAATGATAATCCATTATTTTGAAGGACTATTTATTCATACACACACACATACACATACACATATGACTTGCAGTAATACAGGTAAAATATTAACAATTCTTTTCTAGGGCAATCTGATATTTATATAATGTGATTACTAATGTTAAAAAAATATACCTAAATTTTAAAAAATAATATAGGTGGCTGTTAGTTGTAAGAATTAAAAATCACAAAGGAAACTTGAGAAATGTTGAGATTCAGTTGAAAAAGCATGAAAGATAGATGGGCTATCCAGTAAATAGATGTATCCATTATATTCATATGTCACTTGTAAGTGGTTTATAAGAACAATTGAATTCAGAGAAAAGCTTGTTAAACGTTTCAAACCAATGGCATTAATAATTTATGAAACAAAATTTTTAAAACTTTGTTTTTAAAAAATGGATAAACACAATGTGAAAAATCTTAAGCCCAGGCTATAAAAAGCATTGAAGTTAGAATTAGAAAGACATATTAATAATAACATCATCAATATCAAACAAAAGTGCAGTTTTCTACAATTTTCAATAAATTGAAAATTCCAGATGTTTGTTGAAATTATGTTTAAAATTAAATGTATTTTTGAACTGAATGTTTTATGTAGATATCAATAAATACCCCCTCACCTCATTTATTAAGTTTATTTCTTTCTTAAACTTTTTAAAACCGTTTTATTGAAATCTAATTTAAATATAATTCACTCATTTAAATTGTGTGATTCAGCATGTTTAGTATATTCACAGAATTATACAACTATCACCACAATCAATTTTAGGCCATTTTCATCACCCCCAAAAAGGAGCCCTTACCCGTTAGCAATCACTCTCCACTTCCTTCCAATCCCCCAGTCTTAGGCAACTACTACTCTACTTCCTGTCTTGATATATTTGCCTGTTCTGGATATTTCATATAAATGGAATCATTCAATATGTGGTCTTTTGTGACTGGCTTCCTTCACTTAGAATGTTGTCAGGTTTCATCGATTGTATTAGTTTCCTAGGGCTCCTGCAACAAATTACCACAAACTTGGTGGCTTTAAACAACAGGAATTTTGTCTGCAAGTTCTCGAGGCCAGTATTCTGAAATCGTGGTGTCAGTATGGCTGTGCTTCCTTTGAAGGCTCTGGGGGAGAGTTCTTCCTTGCCTCTTTCACCTTCTAGTGCTCTAGGCGTTTCTTGGCTTGTGGCAGCATAGCTCTGATCTCTGCCCGTGTCTTCACAATGATCTCTCCTCTTCTCCTTGTGCTTCTCCTCTGTGCATCTAAGGACACATGCCATTGGATTTAGAGCCCAGCCAGATAATTCAGGATGATCTCATCTTGAGAACCTTAAGTACATCGAGCAAAGACTCCTTTTCTAAATTAGGTCACACTAACAGTTTCTAGGACTGAGGACATAGACATATTTTGCTTGGGGACACTTTTCAACCCAATACATCCATATTGTAGTGTAATTAAACTTTTCTCTGATTTTTGACACACACATTCTACTTACCTATTTACATTTTCCCTGATTTCTGTCCTGGGCTGTAATATAGAAAATAAATTAGTGGACATCAGTTTGCCAAATGACAACTTTTAAGTTTTGGAAAATTTGTTACTAAATTTTCTCCTACCTACTCTCCAGCATCCAGTGAATTTGATCTCTTCAATGAAAAATAGTGATTATTCCTACTAAAGTCTTTCCAGACTTCCTGGCAGAGAGTTAGTCACTCTTCTTTCCCTTTCTCCATACCCATTGGGTTTAGGCATACTTCTATTAACTGGTAATAAAAATATTTATTTCATTAGTAAGTGAACTCCTCAAGAGGAGGGATCTGGAGATATCTAAAGACAAAGTTTGGAGTTTTAGGAAAGTTCTGAATTTAAGTATATTCCATGAATTTCAGTACCCAGAAGAATGAATCTTAATTCCACTATTCTTCATGAATATAATGAAACTCCAATTTGTGTGCTTATACTTGCATCTTTCCCATAGCAGTATACATTCTCTGTTTATTTATCTTTGCTGTATCAATAATACTTTTACATGGTGACCATGACTTCTCTGGTTCTTCCATATCACTTTTATCTGACACAGTTAATTTCCTATTTCAAATTCCTAGAAGGAAAAACTGATTAATCTCACTCTTTTATTGTTGTTATTGTTCTGTTCCATTAGTTACAGGTCAGCAGTCCACTGAAAGCTGATTTTTCTTACAGCAGGTGACTACTCTTGACCCAATAAGAGAGCTTAGAGAGGAGACAATGTTATGTATTACAGAACCTTTCTTCCTAGGTCAACACTGACTATTTCTTTGCCAGTCTTTTTAAGAAGATAAAAAAGGTTTTCTTCAGGCAATAATTGAAAACTCCAGTGAAACATCAAGTAAAACACTTGATAAATATTGACAATTTCTAAGCATTTCCAAGATCCCATGTTAGTCTGAACAGACTATTTTTGATTTCTAGTTTATAAAACAAAGATTACTTGCATGAATTTTATGGAGCTTCCTGAGAAGTCCCATTTTGTTTCTTTGTATTCTCATCTCTGGCTCTAGGACAACTACTCAGTCAAAGGCATTCCTTCTAGTTCTAGATGTTTCAGCTTCTGTTGTCAGCAATGCTGACTCATAGAGAATTAAACAAAATAGAATTGTGTTGCAAATGCACACACACAAAAATCAATATTTTTCAAATGGAAGAGAAGAGAAGAAATCAATAAAGAAAGGCATGTTTTTGTCAAACTTCTAAAGGGATTTTTCCAACAACAGAGAGTAGACAAAATTCTGTAAGCATATATCAGCTCCTCTGTCCTTTAATATAGTAGATTAAGATAGTAGAAAAAGTAAATAAAGAAAAACCATTGAGAATATATACTAAGGAGATTAGGGTAAAGTAAATGTAAACTAAAAAGCCCCAAGTGTGGTATTATAAACAATGCTTCTTAAAGACTAATATCTCTCTCAAAATAGATTTATTTCCTTTAGTTGTTTTGTGTTGTTTGAGTGATGTATTTATTTTATCTTAGTCCTTGACCTATGAGAGAAGAACATTGTTATACAGATATCTTATGCCCTTTAATAAGAAACACCATAAGTCAAAATGTCCTTCCATAGGCTGAGATGGCATATTAACTCTTAATAGATCCAAGCCCTCAAAGAAGTTGATATATTCTTATCAACATAAGATATTAACTTCATGATTAATAGCTGGTTTTTTAAGAAAAATGAGATTTTGTTTTTAAAAATGGATAATGAATCGTAAGATTCAACCATCATAAGAATGAATCTGCCCTGGCATTTATTTTGCAAATAAAGTTGTTTTGAAATTCTACAAGTTCAAAGACTAATATTCACTAACATAATTTCTCTACTCTTTATATACAACAAAAGGCTTTCCATCCAATTCCTGATACTAATACTGGTTATCATATTACAGTGTTTTCTATTTTTCAAAGAAATTTTGCAAACATACCTGTTTTTATCCTCATAGCAACCCTTTGACATAAATGAAGACATACTGGGCCAGTTTTATAGATGAAGAATGGTGATACAGAAAGAATTAACTGGATTAGCCAAAGTGACAAAGTAAACTGGGGATTAGAATTCCACTTACTGATTTCTGTAGTAGTGCTTTTCTTGTTCTTCCATATGTTAGAGTAGGAGACTTGGACACAGGTTTGAGACTGGATGCAGGGGCTTAAAGATCAGGTGCAGGTATTAAAATAAACAACTCTTAAGCAGAAGTTAAATAGAGGGGCTGATAACCACAGATAAGAACCAGTCCAGGCTGGGCACAGTGGCTCACGCCTGTAATCCTAGCACTCTGGGAGACCAAGGCAGGTGGATCATTTGAGCTCAGGTGTTTGAGACCAGCCTGAGCAAGAGCAAGATCCCATCTCTACTAAAAATAGAAAGAAATTATCTGGACAACTAAAAAAATATATATAAAAAATTAGCCGGGCATGGTGGTGCATGCCTGTAGTCCCAGCTACTCGGGAGGCTGAGGCAGGAGGATTGCTTGAGCCCAGGAGTTTGAGGTTGCTGTGAGCTAGGCTGATGCCACAGCACTCTAGCCCAGGAAACAGAGTGAGACTCTGTCTCAACAAAAATAATAAAAATAAAAAATAAAAGAATCAGTCCAGACTGGCCTGTCAGTTATCTCTGCCACCTCAGATGAATTTTGGCTAACTACAATATTATTTACATTATGGTTTTAAAATTTCTCTGCCCATGAAATCACCATGATAATTCCAAAACAACCATATAAAGTATAAAAATAGTGAGGAACCCAATTCTAGGAATTACTACACAGATTTTTGGTAAAAGCCAAACCCTTGGCCTTGAATATTTCTCCCTTCAATTAGCACAACTACAAAAGATCTAAGACCACCTCTCAGGACAGCCTGCTCACTCTCCCCTGAGAATGTACTTTCACTTTCAGTAAAGCTTTCACCTGCTTGGCTTACATGATGTGTCCTGAAATTCTTTTCTGCAATGAACACCAAGAATTTGGAACAAAACCTCCACTCAGAGGCTAGTGACACACATATATTCTTTATGGTAGAAATAACCATCCTACTTGAATATGGAATAATCAATAGTAATTCAATTTAGTAATGAAGCCCACTATTGTACTGTTATCTACAATAACATACCATTATTATATTATCTGAGGTAATATTTAGGCCAAAATAGGGAAATAAAAAATGGAAGGAAGATGCCACATTCCTCCTAGGTCTATTCATTTAGATAGAGCATTAGTAGAATAAAATAACTAACTGAAAGCCATAGATGGGTAGGAATAATGCTTCCGAGAGCAAACACCTATAGCACATTTACCATGTGCCTAATATTGTAGTGTTTAATCCTATGAGTTATACATTGTTCATCATTTTAAATTTTATAGTTGAGGAAATTGAGTTATGGAGACATAGTGATTTGCTCTAGACCACAAAGCTAGTTCATATTTTCAGTAGCAAATAACAGTAAAAGGTGGTATTCAGTATATCAGTTAAGTCAGTTTTCCCATGAAATGATCTGAATGGTTTGCCAGAAAATGCTAGTGAGTCAAGCTTAGAATAGCCTTGTTATTCCATGAAGGACAGTGAGATTTGAAATATTAAAACATAGGAAGCTATACAAAGATTCCTCTTTTATTCTGTCTATGGACCTTTTATGAAAAGTAAAAAATGATAACTGGATATTTAAAAAGCTAGTAATCAGAGTTAAGTATCTGACTTTAGATAATAAAATATTAAAGTGTTCAGCAGAATTTATTTTTATAAAATTACTAAGCCTGTTAGAGGGGTATTGCTTATGATACTAAGACACTGTTGAACTTCAAAACAAAAATAATAGTTCAACTGCATAGATAAGTATTTGGATACACATCATTCAGTTTTCAGATTTCTATTGGAAAAAACTGTATAACTAATGCTATCATTTTTTAAAGCATTAAAGTAGTGTAGCAGGTTCAAGTACTTATTTGAATATAATGATAGATAACACATTAGTTTTGAGAGTGATCTTTTGAATAGGCTGTTCAGGTAGACTTTAGAATCAAATCAGACTCCTTGTCTTTCAAATCCAATGCTCTCTGTCCTGTCTTTCTGAAACAGTATGGACTTTTATGAAGAAAATGTTGATGTATGATTGCAAAAATAATGTTTACATTAGCAGAAATTTTTCCTTAAATATGTTTCTATTCTTTTAGAAACACAAATCTGTTATGGGACAATGACATGTTTTCCATATGTAACTTAAAAAACTGCTGTGTTATAGTTCAGGATCTTTAATTGTATTATTAATTTAATTTGGGGGGTTTTCCATTACTTTCCTAACTCGATGGTATTTTCTACATATTTTTTTCATGTTTTATCATGATATTTCCCTTATTCTCACTCTTGGAAAACTCTCAAACATCTGTAAGTTTTGATGATTTTGTGCCTCAGCAACATTAGGACTTCTTATATAGATTTAATCTGAGAAATTCAAAACCACATGCCATAGGGTTTTTAGGAGGCTGTCATGCAGAAAAATGATTAATAATTTTAAAGCAAATAGACTTTAGAACATTCCAATCAACATCTTAACATTGAACTGAAATTGAAAAAAAAAAAAGTCAAATTCACAGCATTCATCACGCTTACTTTTTGATGTTTATTCATGGTCTCACTGCATTGTTGTCCTAGCAGTTATAAAGAAAGTTACAACATTTGAAGTTTGGAATTAAGTGATAATTTACACTGAAACTGAAGCATATTACAGGTAAATACACATTGCACATATTTGTGCAAAATGGATATGTTAAAAGCATATGTTAAAATATGCAATGCAAATATTTTATATTTTCTTTAAGGTTCCTTTTTAATGATACAGGAACAGATTCAGGCATACATAAGCTCATTTTCTTATACAGAACAGCAAAAGGTAACATATATATAAAATTCATCTAATGTAAAATATACACATGAATAACTGAATCACAGAAAACATCCAGTTTTACCCAATAAATATTATGAACTGGAAAAACAAATGAACAAATAAACCTATAATAAATCTCAAATAACTGTAATCATTTTCTAGTTTTGTTATATATTTACACATTTCATGGCTGAACAATGTTTAAATTTATAAACTTGCCAGTATATAATGTTTAATAGATGAATTAAAACTATAAATAAAGAATGGTTCTCCAGTGCCTTTAATTGAATATGATGAATTGTATTGGTTTTAATGTCTAGCTTGTGACTTCAAGTGCAACAATGTGAGAGGAAAGATTTTTATAAATAAATATGAATCATTTCCTAAATAGCAATAACACCAGTTTCATAAGACCTGTTTGATATTTCTTGAGTTTCAATATTTTTATTGCAACTTTTCATTAGTAATTAGAAATGAGATTTTTTTAAAATCAAAGACTTTATAGGGAATGACTATATTGATAATTACCCACACTAGACAGCTGAGGATATTTCTAAGATCAATTCTTATGATTAGAAAAATCTAGAAATGCCAATCCAATATAGTGACTCCTGATATTAGCTTTACTTCAGTAGCCCTACTGATGTTTAATTTAATGAAGTAATAAATTTAGAAATTTGTTGCTGCATGCATTTGTTTCCAGGATTTATTTTATGGAAATCTATTTACAGAATAATAAAATTATCAAACAGTGAAGTATGTATTATACTACACATTACTAATAATTTATAAGAAGGAAGATTACTTCAATAGTTGTTAACACAAGCAAGACAGGCTAATTGCCATAAAACATGTCAATGTAATTATTATTAGTTGTTCACTCCAATGTAAAAAATCATTTGAACCTAGACTATGCATGCAAAACATAGATAAAATGTTCTTTGCAACAGCACATATTTGTATATCGCATTGCTAGCTTTTCCTTATTAAAATAAGCAAATATTTAATAAATAGTAAATAAATAAATACTTTTCATATTTATCACTTGTCCTGAATTCATTACGAGGGCCAAGTGAACTAACTGTGTGATGTAATTAGAGGCCAATTCTGTTACAAAAACCTGTTCTACAACAAGGTTAACTGGAGTTCTGAGGTAAGTTAGAAGAAAAAGAAATAAGAGAAATAAGAATAAGAAATAAGAATTGTAGGAAAAGAAAGAGGCATAATGTATGTCTAATTGTTCAGGGAAGAATATGAATAACAAAGAACAATAAGATTCTAGGTCCTTTCTCATCTTCTCGTTTTCTTCTTTTTACATATTCCTCTCATTCAGAATGAAACATCAGCATCCTCAAACAAAAGCAAAAACTTCACTTGAATCAGTCTGAATATTAAGCCTCATGTAAACACAAATTATCTAAAAAGAGAATTTTCTATATTTAGAATGTGAAGGTGGAACTCTAGAATATTACAGTGTTTCGAGTGCCACAGGTCATTAAATATGAAATGTGCAATTTCAAATCAAAAGTGTAGTTTATTATATCTCACACAAGAAGGAGTACAATTAGTCAAAGTATGTGCCGAAACTATTGACACAGTTTTTCCATCTTAACAGTAGCTTATTTATGCCAGCAGCAAAGAAGTCTACAGAGTGAATGGCCATGAAATGGCAAAAGGTGTTTTCCACAGCTTGTTGAGAATTGAATATTTTTCCTTTCAGGAAGTGGTCCAAAACCTGCAAGAAGCGATAGTCAGTTGGTGCAAGGTCTGCTGAATATGGAAGATGATAGGGAGTTTCCAAGTCCAGCTTCTGTAGTTTGAGCAGTATTCTTTGTGCAACACGTAGTTGAGCATTTATTGTCTTGTGAGAGGATTGGCCTGTCTCTATTGACCAATTGTAGCTGCTTAATCACAAGCATCCTCATCATTTCATCCAATTGGTTGTAGGAGACATCTACTGCAATGGATTGACCAGGTTTCATGAAGCTGTAGTGGATAATACCAGCACTGGACCACCATACAGACACCATTAGCTTTTGTTGATGAATATTCGGTTTTGGATTGTGTTTCAGCACTTAATCTTCATCCAAGCATTGTGCCAAATGCTTGCAATTGTCAAAAAGAATCCATGTTTCATCACACTTAACAATATGGTGTAGAAATGGTTTGCCTTAATGTTGTGACAGCAAAGAAAGGCAAGCTTCCAGATGATTTCTCCCCTGACATTTGTTTAATTCATGTGGAACACATCTATACAGCTTCTTACCTTGCCACTTTGTTTCCAATTGACCAGTATTGTTGAAATAGTAACACCAAATCTTGCTGCTAATTTGTGCATACCTTGAGATGGATTCGCTTCTCCTACAGTTTTCAACTTGGTCTCAGGTCACCTATGTGGCTCATTTTCAAGATTAAAATCACAGAGCAGACTTTTTCAAACTGTGGGTGTATGGTGTGTTCATTAGCCA
This sequence comes from Eulemur rufifrons, assembly GCF_041146395.1. NCBI lineage: Eukaryota > Metazoa > Chordata > Mammalia > Primates > Lemuridae > Eulemur > Eulemur rufifrons. The sequence goes on along the minus strand of NC_091001.1, from coordinate 75,612,215 downwards.
CATCCTTCCCAAACACTGTTTTGATATTTCAAAGTGTCTATGCTGCATTGGTTCCATGACAGAACTCATATTAGAAAATAACACAAATTTTTGACTTATCCATGGTTTCACAAAAATGGCTCTAAAATTATTTTTGAAAGATAATCACAAGCTAAAACATGCATTTGCAAGACTGAGGATGTACCTTCACAATAAACATAAATCAAGAAGTGTCAAAGTGAAAATGATATCAACTGTCAAACTTAGTACTTAAGGAAATCAGACATTTCACACTTAATAGCATAATAATAAACTTTAATGTGGCTCAAAACATTTCAGAAGTTCTAAAAAGTTAATAAAGTAGGGATAAGTAGGGAAGTTTTTGTCATTTATCAAAGACATAAGTGTTGTTTTTCCAAAATGGCGGCAGTCAAAAGTGAAATGACAAATATCCATCTACAGACTTGCCCTGTTACTCTGTTGGTCACTCCTCCTGTATAGAAAATAGTTTTCCCCAACTTGTCATGAAAATTTTTGGTGTCTCACAATGATTCATGCTCTATAATGATCTCACTACTACTCAAGGAACAGTGACCTCAAGTGCAAACACATAAAGCTCAAATGTAATTTCATTTCCTAGCTCAAAGACTAAAAAAGTATTATTTTATATTTTAATTGCTTTCTATGTGAAATTACATGTTATTGTTGTTAAACAGAGATAGTTTGAGATGATACCAGAATACTAATATCTATATGTAGTTCACCTGCTGCATTTTTCCTCTTAAAATATCCCGTAGGAAAGACTGTCAAAATTGTCAACTTGACATTTGCTACAATCCTCTTTTCATACCTTTAGTAGTGTCTGGCAAATAAATATACAGAATTAATGAACTCACAGATTTTGGGTTTTTATTACAATACCCTTTCTGAATAGCTTAAGAAGTAAAATCTCAAATACTTGGAAGAGAAAATGGATCTGTTGTGTAAGTTTTTAAGTGGATCATTTGGTTTACATAAGTACAAGTTTACACTAATTTTATTAGAAACTTTTATCCCAAATTTATATCTAATTTTATTAAATTGTAAACTGCAGAAATCATTACAGAAGAATATTTCTTCTTAAAATTAATTTATTTTCTATTTTGAGGAAGTTATTTTATTTGAATGAATGTATCAGTAGAGATTTTCATGAATTAGAAAATTTAATGTTTTTTTCATCTACCTAGACTTTATAGTCTAGAATTCATTATTAAAAAGCACTTCAATCTATTAGCAACCATTGATGTACTTGAAGTTATACTCCCCTACAGAAAGTTGGTTAATAATTCACAAGAGTATAATGAATAAGAATTGTTCCTTAGAAATAGACTGGTAGAAAATTGGCATATTGATATTTTGATGATTTAGTTAAGCCTTTCTTGCTTTATTGCATTATAAGGAAGAAACTCTTATTACTTGGCTCCTGGATAGAACTGACTTAGTTTTCCAATGTATTTAGAAATATAAAGCAGAATTTAAAAGTAACCCCAGAAAGCAATAGTAATGGAGTTAAAAGTTTTAAAAAGTACAAAAATAAATATAGCAGAAGCCTTTTTTTTAAGGATCAATCAACTTAATAGGGAAGACTGTGTAAAAAATAAAAGTTCTAGGTGGTGATTAATGTTTAAAAAGGACTGATTAATTTTGACTGGCAAAACCAAAAACTCACTGGCTATCTTCTAATATGTGAGTCATGTTTCATTCAAATAATATGATATTAATCAACTATTATGTACCACATTCTGATTAAGGTATTAGGATAAAATAGTGGAAATAAAAAGTTCCAATTCTCATGAAGTATTCCATAAAGTAGGTAAGATACATGACTAAATATAGTGATGGTATAATAACAATAATAATAACAAAATGGTAACTTTATCTATTTACCTGTCACTAGTCTAAGAATGTTACATATATCAAATTATTAATCCTCTTGCCCATACTATGAAGCAATTACTAATAGTATTTTCATTTTTTAAATATAGAAACTGAGGTATTCTGCTAAGTAATTTGCCCAGTCACACAGCTAGTAAATGCCAGAGTTAGAATAACCAGTTAGGTAATTCTAATTGCTATATGGACAAAACAAAAAATGAGATACAATAGGTAAGAATGGAATGCAACAAGGATGAAGGAAATGGTTATTTAGAATATTTATTTAGTATATTTATTATTATGGTTGTGGTCATAGAAGGTCACACTGAAAAAAGGGACATTTCATTGCAAACCTGAAGGAATCAAGGACATACCTAGAAGAAAATGATTCAGACAGTGGGAAAAATGTAGAGGTGGATTTGTGCTTAATGTGTTCAAGAAGCAGCATGGGTGTGCGAGGCCAGGGCAAGTGAAGACTAGAATGGGAGGAGTGAAATTGATCGGTCATTTGGCTTTGGAGCTGAATGAGATGGGAAGGCTCTGGAGGGTTTTGAACAGAAGAGAAACATGGCCTAATTTGTGTTGAAAATCATCATTCGGACAACACATTTAACAATAAACTGAGGCAACCAAGGAAGAAAGTAAGGAGGTCAGTTTGGAGGTAACAAATTTAATCTAGTCACGCGACTATAGTGGCCTGAATTTGATAGTATTTAAGGTATGAGCTTTGTTTGAACTATGAATCTATGATGTGCTGATGAATTACATGAGGTGTGAGAGAAGAGATGAGTCAAGAGGGACTCCAAGTTTACGTTTAGCCCTGAGACACTGGGAGAATATCCTAACTGTTTACTGACACCATGGAGCCTATTGGAGAAGCTGGTTGACAGGGGCAAAAGGAGAAGAAGAGAAAGGAGACGGTTGTTTAGTAGACATGAAGGGATAGACTCTAATGACCCAGGGAAGAATTGGTTTTGGATAAAGGTTCTGAAAGCTAATGTGTTGTAGCATAAAGTAAAGCAGAATCTAAGGGTAAAGATGAAGGTAAGTTGATTAATATACTACCTGAAAGTTGTGTTTTGAATTTCTTCTATTTTATCATTGAAATAGGAAGCAAGTAAAGTCATTATTAAAAGTGAGTATGGGTGAGAAGATATTGAAGGTATAAGGATAGAGATGTAATTCGCTGTCCAAAAAAGAGGAAAAATAGGGCAGGTAGGTGTGTGTTTCTCTGTAGTTATATTCAGCTGTCCAGGTGCAGACTCAGAGTAGGTCAAGGAGTATATTAAATACAGTGGATTTTTTTCACCATTCATATTATTACAAAAGAATGGATTGACAAGAAATTTGAGTATTCATGCAATTATTGATATAATAACAGACTAAACCGAATAAGGATGGAAATGAAGGCACAATAGCCAAGGGGTAGTGAAAAGTTGGTATGATTAATAGATTGCAGTTCCTCATTTAGACAGAGTTCTTCCATATAGGGTACTAGAGAAAGTAACCTGAAAGAAAAAAGTAACGTGTAGTTGTCAGTTTGTCATTTATCAATAAAAGACAAAGTAACTTGTACTACTTGGCATTGGCAATTCCATTGAAAAAAAATCAGGCATTTCTCTATCCAGTCTCAGTTTATTCCAGTTTTCTGTGTTTGTGTAGGTTTTGCTAACCATCCTTCTTCCTACCACCAGAATAGCTCACTGTAGTAAGTATGTATAATGGCTGGGTAAAATACTGAGTAAGAGGAAATGAATCTATAGCATATTGAACGGTAATGCTGAACAGCTTCTCTATGAGCTTAAGCATTCTGTAAGGTGATTGAACTTTTTTTCCAAGTCCAATCTAAAATGATTCAGAAATCAGTCAGAAGGTAGAGCAAATGATTATAAAGCCTTACAATTCAATGTTTCTTTGTAATAGGCATCAATCATCAGAGGACCTAATGTAGATTGATGTTTCCTAGCCCATTCATAACACACTTTACAATCAAAACGTAAAAAAACACTCTGCCATATTCAAATAGAAATTCTGCTTCCCTTCTATCTTGGTGTGCTGATGAAAACATATCTGAACTTCTTGAAATTTGTGTGTATCATAAAATCAGAATTATTTAGGGTGTAATAGATGAGTCTCTTGTGACTTTGGTTAATGTTAGTCAATCCCCAGAGGCTGCTCACTTACAAGTCAGGAATCACATTTTTAAGCCTTCCTACATTAGAATAAAAATCTTTTACATGGTACCTACATCAAGGTACAGCCAACCTGGGGTACCAATGTGAAAATCAGCTGGCTTCTCTGGTTATATCCTTTGATTATATTTACACACACACGAACACATGCATGCATATACACACACACATACACACATATATGTATGTATGTATATATAGTAACCCTTCATAAAGAAAGGATTGACAATTTATCTTGTTAATTTTGTGTTTGGTAAGCAGGACTCCCCAATTGATGCTCTTTACTGCCTACCCCCTGTCATTTGTTTGCTGTATGTTATTTTATATATTTACCTGTAGAGTTTCCCTAAAAAGAGAAAATGATCAAGTTGATGTAAAATATTTTTGGAAATATCTTGTATCAACTAATATATACACAAGTATTTACTGAAAACTAACTTTGTGCTAAGTCGGTCCTGCATTAGGCTATGGAGGATTCAGAAGAAAGATAGGAAAAAAATTTTTGCCCTCAAAATTGTCTTCTCATCTATTATACCTTCTTGTTTTTCATTCTCTTCTTTCCTCTCTCTCTTCAACTATCATTCATTTTTTTCCAGGCCCTATTCTTATGCCCAGCTATTCCAAATATCTAACTGTATTTTTCCCTTCAACCAACATACCCTCTGGATCCCAATCTTCCTTGTACCACCTATGTTTTAAAAAGTGTTTGGCGCATTTTTACGATCCTGCAAACTGATTTAAACTAGTGAGACAAACTCATGCTTACCCCCAAAATGTTTTTAATTGAAAATGTTCAAATGTATTACCACAGTTTTTTTGTTGATTTCAGGCTTTATTATTTCCTTTCCTATCAGTAGGTCATCTTTGTCAATGCCGGAATTATGATTGTTGTCCTTTATTAGCAAGAAAATTGTTATAAATTAATATTCAAAATGTAAGTTCATTAGAAAGAAGTAATGTTAAAAAACATTCCACATTGTCTTAAAATATTGTCCATCAGAAAAAATTGACACAGTTTTTCCATTCTCAGTCTGCAGAAGCATTTCTTCTGTACTTTTGGAATGCTCATATATTGTACACTTCCAAGATACATCCTTATTTAATTGCCCCAAATAGGTCAGTATTTTTCAGCCATACCTATAATGACAATAAAAAGGTCTGGAATCATAGAATATACTAAATTTATATATTCAGAATTAATCAAATGGAGGTCAAACCATGCAAACTCTGTCAAGTAGTTGTAAGATATTTCTCTCCAAAAAACCAAACTTTCTTCAAAGAGGTCAGTACATTTGTCAAGACATGGTCTTTGGAAAACCATGTAAATTCTCTGCAATAGAGAAGAACTTAATATTGAGACCCCATATCTTGACAGGTCAGTGATGCAAGGCTATATTCCTGAGTTGAAGATTAATTAATTGGATTTTTTTTTTTTTTTGGTTAAAAAATTTGGTAGGAAGTTTCAAGGTAAGAATTTTGTGTTGGAATTCTAAATTTGGGAAATACTTTAATTTTTATAATTGAGCCTTAATATCAAGAAAAGATTTCTTGTGCATCTTAAGGGTGGGTAGACATAAGTGACATGGGGATCTCACTCTTGCTCTGGCTGGTCTCCAACTCCTGACCTCAAACTGTCCTCCTGCCTTGGGATGCTGGTTTTGATGGAAATGTTCTGCACCTTGACTGCATTGATGTCTATCCTAATTGTGATATTACTCTACAGTTTTGCACGGTGTTGCCATTAAGATTAAATTTAATTAGTATTAAAATGATTAAAGGGTATGTGGAAAATGATCAAAGGGTACATGGAATCACTGTATTAATTCCTACCATTTAATTTGAATTTTACAATTACCTCAAAATAAAAAGTTTAACTAAAATAATAAAAAAAAGTAAAAATATATACCATGCTAAACTAATCAAAAGTAAATTTGAATAGTTATATTAATGTCAGAAACTTGGTTTTAGGGAAAAAATATTACCAGGGATAGAGAATATCATTTCACAAATATAAAATGGCCCATTCACCAAAAAGGCATAAAAATTCTAAATATTTATGTATCTAATAATAGAACTTTAATACATATGAAGCAAAAAGTGTTGGAATTGACAAGAGAAATAAACATCTCAAAATTGCAAGCAGAGATTTCAATAATCTTCTCTTAATATACAATAGTACATGCAGACAGAAAATCAGTGAGATATTAATAGTAGACAATTTAATCAATGCTTTCAAATAACATGGCTATTTTATATTTATAGAAGATGCCACCCAAGGAGAATAGAATACAGAGTATCTTCACATTCTTTTCAACTGCCTACATGACATTTGTCAATAAGGAACATCTTCTTAAACATAAAAAAAGTCTACAAAAATTTTAAAAGATTCAAATGACATAAAATAATTAAAAATCAATAAGAGAAAAATGTCTGGAAGATCTCTAGATATTTTCAAGCTAAATAACAAACTTTTAAATATCCTATATGTCAAAGACAAAAATCAAAACTTAAATTATAAACTATTTTTCACTAAATATGAAAATACAACATGTCAAAATTTTTTGAATAGCACTAGATCATTACTTAGGGTTATATCTATAGCAGTAAAACCAATAGAATAGATAAGGAAAAGTCTTAAATCAGCATAGTATTGGCATAAAGATAGACAAATAGATCAATAGAACAGAATACAGTTTAGAAATAGATCCATACATATATAGATGACTGATTTATAACACAGATGCAAAAACAATTCAGTGGAGATTGAATTTTATTTTCAAAAAATAATTCCAAGATCAATTGTTTATCCACGGGCATAAAAATAAAAATAACTCATACTATTGATTAAAATTAACTACATTGGAACATAGAGCTAAATTTGAAACATAAAATTACAAAATGTCCAGAAGAAAACATAAAAAAACCTCTACAACCTTAAAATAAGAAATGTTTTTGATACCATAACATAAGTGTGATTCATAAAAGAACAAATTGCTAAATTGCTCTTCAATAAAATTTAAGACTTACTCTGAGAGTTAAAAGAATAAAAGGAAAGTCACAGAGGGGGAAAAACTATTTCCACTGCATACATGTGGTAAAGGAGTAATATCCACAAAAGGTATGGAACTCTCAAAACTCAGTGATAGTAAACTGACAACCCAATTAAAGGACATGGCAAGGATTGAACAGACACATTACCAGAGAAGACACATACTGATAGCAAATAAACACTTGAAAAGACATTCACCAACATTAGTCATTAGGTCAAGGCAAAGGACAACCAGTGTGAGATACAAACTACTATGACTACACATCTATTAAAATGGCTAAAATTAGGGAGACTGACTATATCAACTTTTGACAAGAGTGTGAAACAACTGAAACTCATACACTGTTGCCTAGACTGCAAAATGGAACAACCAATTTGGAAAATAGTTTGGCACCTCCTTAAAAAGGTAAACATACACATTCCATATGATCAAGATATTCCATATCTAGATGCTTTTTTCCCACAGAAATGAAAAGTTATGTTTACAAAAGTATCTGTTTGCAAATGTTTATAACAGTTTTATTTATAATTACCTTGGAAACAATTTAAATGTCTATTAACAAGTGAAACTGTAGTACATCCATGAAATGAAATGCTACTCAAAAACAAAAAAGAAATATATACATATATATATAAAATATATATATATATGTAGAGAGAGAGAGAGAGATAGAGAGAGAGAAGCTACAACATGGCTGTAATTGAAAAGAAGTATGCTGAGTGAATGAATCCAGCCAAAAAAGAACATATTATATGATTTCATTTATATAATATTCTAGTAATTACAAACTAATCTGTATTGACAGAAAGCTTATCAGTGGTTGCCTAGAGATAACAGTGGGTGCAGGAAGAGGGAGAAGGAGGGATTAAAAAGAGGCAAGAGGATAAGATACAAAATATGTAAAGAATTCAAACTCAGCAGCAAGAAAACAACCCAACTAAAAACTGGCCAAAGAAATTGAGTAGACATTTTTCAAACGAAGACATATGAATGTTCAAAAGGTATTTGAAAAAATACCTAACATCACTGATCATCAGGCAAATGCAGGTTAAAATCACAATGAGATGTCATCACCTTACATCTGTTAGAATGGCTATTATCAAAAAGATAAAAAAAATGCTGGCACAGATGTAATGAAATGGGAACACAAGAGCTGAAGAGAGTTCTTTCCTGCTGATAGCATTGAAAGAGCCTCTTAGATGACAGAATTCTTAAAGAAAAATGTATGTCCCAGAACATAGTAATTCATTCATTCAACCCATATTTGTTGAATGTCCACTGTGTTCTAGGTCCTGGGGTCACAGTGATGAATAAAACTAATAAAGTCCCCTCCTAAACCTAAAGAGAGAAGTAACCTCTACTTTTCCTGAGAAAGCACAAAATCTTTCTCAGTAGAGAAAGATGTAGAAAACCAAGGAAAATGAGCATTTATTAAAAATTCAGCCACTGTCTATTCTTACCACAACGATTTAAAACAATCAGTACCAGCTTACAAGTGAGGACTCACTGAAGGAAAATTAAGTGATTTATCCAAGGTTAATGATCAAGGCAATAAAGGAGATCAGTCTCCTGATTCCAAAACCAGTTCTCTTTTTGCTAGACTACCCTATTGTTTAGAGGACCTGAAAAGATTTTTTAAGTTATGTTTAATATTAACCCAATATGTTTAAAGCACAGTGACATTAATACTTTATGTTTCCAGGAATATCTTTTAAAAATGATTTTTGAAAATCCATTAATCCCAAATAGATGGATGTCCAAAGAAGGAAACTCCAAGAAAATGTATAAAAGGAAATATTTTTTACTTTTTTTACAACCATAATTTCATACCTGGTTCCTCAGCATTAAGGGTCATAAGAGAAAAGAAGTTTGCTTATTTAATGCTAACAGATATTAATAAGAGTTGTATAGATTATTATTCTTTTTTAATGTAATTTCATATTGCCAAGATCAAAAGCAAGCAACCAGAGTGAAACTTGATCAATTGCCCAAACTTGAGAATTGGACCAATTGTCCAAACTTTAGAATTGATCAAAACTAAGGGAAGAGAAATTTCCTCATCTGTATCTTTTCTTCTTGTCTCCAGAGTGAGTAATTGTTCTAGGAATCAGAGGTAAGTTAAACTGTGAAAGCTAGAATAAGATGAGTCCTTGGAGTATAAAAAGATTCTTGGGTAAGAAAATGTAACTGAACTCAGAATGGGGCTGAGGCAGGCCATGCCTGAGGCTCCACTGGGCATAACATTAAGACTCTGGTGGGGCTTCAAGAGTGCTAAGAGTGCTCAGTCTGAGACACTCCCCTCTCTCTCCTTGCCCGCTCTTTCCCATTCCCTTCCGTTTAACACCCTGAAGTAACTATTATATTTGACACAGGGTTTCCCTGTGTTTTCCCAGCTGGTCTCAAACTCCAGGGCTGAAGTGATCCTCTTGCCTCAGCTTCCCAAGAAACAGGGACTACAAGTGCCATTGTGCCTGGCTGAAGTCACTTTTTATCAAACTGCTTGTCTTCAGTTTAGATCTGTCCCAAAGGACAGCTTCTATATTTTATACTTCAATGAAATATAAACATAGGTGAAAGAAAGCAAAATGTTTGGAAAGTTAGCTCTAGGTATGTGAAAAGACAATTTATAATAACCATGATTCAAAGTAATTAGATTTATGAATTGGTATGTATCGGACAATGTCAAAGTACTTCTATGGCAGAATTCAGTGTCTAGAACTTCAAAGTGTATTCGACTAAAAACTAAGGGTCATAATCTATATTTGCTTTTGTTCTTTAAGTTCATATCATTCATGAGTAACAGGCACAGGTTAATTTGTCTTCATAGTTAACTTTTAAATATATGCATTTAAATATTTTTCTACTAGTTATCCTGGGCAGGACATAGTTTTAAGTACTGATTTAACTCAAGACTTTTAACTCAGACTCTCCGTTTTCCTAGTTTTAATTAATAGATCCTCTTTTGGAATAAAGAATTCTTTCTGGTGTTTAGTACTATTTTGAGTCTGGAGTTTGTAAAGCATGACAATTTGGAGGAAAAAAAGCATGACACATATTACTAAAATAAAATTCTTCATTGTAGCTAATTGACATTTATGGGGGACTTGTTCAGTTTAATTGATAAATAGATGAGAAATCCTAAAATTCACTGAAGTTTATTACCCATTTGTTTTTCTCAAATCATTTTAAGTGTCTCTGCATATATAGAGTTGTAGAGAGAATTAATAAAAATTGATAATGTTCTACAGTTGGATTTTGATGGTAACATCAAAAGCACCAAATTAAAAAAGATGAATTTTGTGAAAAAGTAAGGGAGAAAAGATTTGCATTTTTTTAATTTCATTTTTCTTCTTGAAATATTTTTTGAGGGGGGGACAAGAATAAAAATAGCCAAAGTAGAAAAGAGGTAAGAAAAGAAACAAAAGGATAAATAAAAATTTCAAAAGCATTGGAAACAAAAATCAGGAGAAGACATTTTTCATTACATCAAGATAAGGCGAACATCTTCAGACTCAAAGGAAAGAAAGGAAGTGAGTTTCAAAGGCCTAGCTACCTGCCCTGCATACCTCATGACCAAGTTCAGGCATTAGAAACCACTGAATGAATCAGACTGCAGGAGATTGATGAAATCATGCACCTTCTGCTGCCGATTCCCAGGAGTGACTCTCCCTTCAACACTTCTCTCCCCCTGGTGTTGTAGCACCTCAACATGTTGTTCTGAAGGGGGGTCAGGAAATGAAAGCAGGAGCTGGGGTTAGAATACTAACTCGTCACCACTAAATGAAGTCATAGTCCAGAGATTTCTTCTGTTTTCTACTCTTGCTAACAAATCAGCCTGGTCTATTCGCCCTCCCTACCTCCAGAATTAAGCATGGGTAAAAAGGAATTTACAGAAGAGATTGGACTGAAAAATAGAATGGCAACAAGAGTTGACTAAATTTAAAACTCCTGCTTCCTAAGAGATACAGATGGCAAGTTTGTTATAGTTAGCTCATCACTGGAGGTTTTTAAATAGACCTGGTTGAGAATCAACTTATGAACATGTAGCCATTAAATAAATCTCTGTACAACAAATAGCAGTGGGCAGGAAATATAATAGATAACTTCACACTCACCTTTAACAATAGGCCTAAATAGGCTCCATTTAAATGAAGTTTTCGGGAATATTGTGTTCAAATTATGTATTTGCATGTGTGTATTCTATTGGAAAAAAGCCCACATATTGTGTAGTAAGTAAAGATTTTTCCTTCTTAATGATTCTCTCCAACTTCTTGTTTCTGCTGTAAATAATATGTTTAATGCAGCACTAGTTTTAGGTTCTCTTACAAAAAAAATCAACATAATGAGGTGGGGAAAAAAGAAAAAAAAAAAACCCACCAAATATTCAAACCAACATATGCAGGAGATAAAATAATACCCACTATATATTTTTTGTATTTTTCCTTTGCCAATAAGAGTTATTACCTAGAAAGCTTTTTTGCAACAAAAATGTGTTTTTGAGGGAATTAACAATGATCTAAGGTTAGGAATTCAGTATTGATGTGCAATTACTCTTCTATTCTCTGAGGAGAGTGTGGCTTTCTGGGAAGGGGTAAGAAAATGCTGAAAGGCAAATCACACGCAGCCTGACTCCCCCACCCCCACCCCCCCGTGAGTCATCTTTACCTGGTGCCGGAGCAGCTTTCTGAGAGCCCAACTGGTGCGCACCTCTCCTGTAGGCATCGCTACATTTAGAATCCCTAGCTAGAGAGCTCAGGGCTCCTTGGGATGATATTTTTAAATGTGTCATCACTCTAGACATGCTCTCCCTCCCTCTCCAGCTGCTTCAGCCTCCCTCATGCTTTCACACATCGGAATGGAAAAGAATCAAGAAAAATCACATGCCAAAGAAACCTGTGGCACTAGTCTCATCCGGAATGTTAAGCTCTGGACTTAGAAACATACTAATAGCTCTCCCGACTCTTGTGCTTAGCAAGGTTTGAATTCTTCTGCCAGCTCAGCTGTATGATGTACAGCACTGTATTGGGCTCATTGTTCAATGTAAGCCTCAGGGAAGAATATAGGAAAGTCCAGTGGATACTTTTTCCTTCATTTTTGAGAACAAGCTTTACAAAGGTTTGCATGCTGAAATAGGAAATTCTGGCGATTGCTAGCTGTGACTCTGCTCCATGGTATACTGAGTAATGATGGAGCATCATAGGGAGACCCAGGCCTTTGTTCTAGCAAAGCAGGCATCTTTGGTGAAGTCAACAGCGACAAAAAGAAGCAATTCTGTATGTGGAGTATACATGTGAATAAAACATTAGCATGGCATTGGTATGAGAAATCTTTGGGGATAAGAGAAAAATTTTCCCCTGCCATATAGTTTGATTCTTATCTCTGGGGTGTGCTTGACAGACCTGCATTATTTTATATCTTTTTGGATTTATATGACCCTGGGAGATAGTATGGATTCAATGTTGAGGGAATTGATTAATTAGCAGCTTTGTTAATTCGTTTAATATCACTTACCATGTACCTGCTTTGTGGATTCGAGTATCTTATATTGCTGTGTACTGCAGATATGAGTTAAAAAAAAAAAAAAAAAAAAAGATGGCATATATGTTTCTTATTACCTAGCTAGGGAAACTAGGATATGTATAACAAGTAAACTTCCAAAACTAGACTTAATAATAACTTGGCATAACCAAGAATTGCATTGTTAAATGTTGGTTGATAGGTATGGGACAGTGGAATCAATGTAGGCTTGCGTAACAAGAAAAGATTTAAGAGTAATTTAAACTGGTAGACATAGCATCAGCAGAGACAAAAATGGTGATGGTAGAAAAAAGGTGCTCACTTGGAGCAAAGGGACTACAGGGTCAGTGAGATGAAGTGCAGACTCCTGGAAGAGAGTGGGGACAGTCTAGGCTGCTGGGATAACATGGAAGACCCTGAAGGAGCAGTGTCAAAATAACCTCTAGGAGCTGTGTGTTATTCTGAGAGTGGGTTGCTGCCATTGTATGTTTTGGAACACAGCAGTGGTATTTTAGAAATGGTTTTTGGACAGATGAATATGGCAGGGATTCCTGAGTAAATGGAGATAAACGAAATCCTGGAAGCGAAAACATTAGCTGGGCAGCACTTTCTCTAATTCAGAATGAGTCTAAAGAGGACTTAAAGTTAATCATGACCAACTTAATGGAAAGAGGCTGTTTGAGAAATATTATTTTGAATAACATGACACCCACTGTAGGGGATAAAAGTAGGAATATTGTCCCTACTTACCCTCCTTAGGATATCTGAATTCTTACAGGCAAGTGACAAGCAAAGAAAAGGCTCCAGACATGAAGTAGGATTAAAACTACACTTGTAACAATAATGCCAATAGTAATTTATTGAGTTCTTATCAAATGGCAAGTAGTGTGCTATAAACTTTATAAATACAGACGTATTTAACCTCCAACACCTCACAAATAAATTAATATTATTTTGTACAATTCAGATACGAGAAAATAGAGGTGTAAAAGTTTAAACTTGCTACGGGTCACCCATTCAGGATTTCAAATTTTGTCTGACTCTCCCACAAAGCTAGGGAAATTCTTATCTCACATCATATTTCACCTTATAATAAAATCCTGTGTTCACAGTGCTCTTCTCTTAATAACGTAACCCAAGTTTGCATTATTCCTTTATTTATTTTCCTTGCAGACAACTCACACAGTACATCTCTTTCTCACTGATTAATTCATATCTTACCCATCCTGTCTTGAGACGTATTTTGTTTTTGGAAAGTATATGTTCTCAGTTCAGTTATTTAAAATAAAAATATGTCCATTGTTGTATACTTTTGAATGGTTTAAATTATTCTGCCTGATATATTAATGATCTGCCCATTATAGCTGCAGAGCTCTGCTGTGCCTCCCCTCTCCCCTTGCATGGAAAAATGGTCTTCCATGAAACTTAGGAAGTGGGGGTGGGAACTGCACAGCAGGAGGTGAGCAGCCCTGGAAAAGCAAAGGAAGCTTCATGTGTATTTGCCAAAAAGGTTAGGGACCACTGCTAGTGTCATTTTACTTTCACATTTGTAAGCAAATTGTATGTACCCACATTCATACTACTGATATGAAAACAAGTTGAGAGCACAGGCCTATGACATACAATTGGGAAATATCGATCCACTAATCAACACTTTCTAGGACACATTTTCAAAGTAGTCCTAAATACATTGATGTCATCTACCATTTTCCATTCTGACTATTTTTTATATATATAGCTTGACTGGCTTCATTTGCTGTTAGTGGATTCCTGCCTATTCTAAAGATAGCTCTAATTTCTGTTTGGGTTTGTTCAGACTGGGGAGAAATACTAATGCCATCTTGGACACATAATTATGATGTTATTCACTTAACTTGAGATTACTTTTACCTGTAGCAATAAACTGTCCAGCTCCTTTTGTTGTGTTACCAGAACTATTTCTTTTGACACATTATAATGAGCTGGTTTAAAATGGTTAGGGGTGTACTATTGGCATCCAAACAGAATTTTGTTTGTTTTTCTGTTGTAATCCAAGTGACACTTACTGAAATTAAAATTGTGCCCTGGAGTTATTATAGTAACACTGCTGTCTAACCACCTGAACTAATTGTACAAAGATGAGCTGAGCTGGTAGTGCCATATTTACAGACTATACATCGGGCTATGTTCAGCCTTGGAGGGCCAAGAATTGGAAATATGAGTGATAATACCTTGAAGACAAAATTATGTAATTGCTTCTTTTAATTTACCAGTGAAAAAGTCCTTGGCTCTGTCACCATATAGAAAAAGAAGAGTACGTATTTAGATTCATGGAGGGTCTGCTCAGGGCCAGATGTTTTTCAAACACCATTCATTTGAATCCCAAATAAACCTATGCCTAATTATTACCATTCTTGTTTTATGGAACAGATTACCAAGGTTCAAGGAGTTTATGGTACTGACCAAATATGGAGAGAGCTTTAAAATATGTATGCTAATTAACTTTTTGGGTGGATGAAGATAATTGCCTTAGGCAATTTTTATAGGCAGAGTTCTTATTTCACCAAAAAATAAAAAATAAAAATAAATAAATAAAAGGAGCTTCAGAAGAACTTTTAAAATCTCTAACATTTTTTTCCTGGTAGAAATTTCCACTTCATTGAGGCTTAATATAAATCCTCCATATCCTAGCATTGCTACTGGGCTATAATTTCGATGGATTCTGACTGCACTTTTTATCATCCATGCTCCTTTCTCTAGATTTACTCAGGCAGAGCCAATGAATGAAGGTTTCTTCTGATAGGCAATCTGTTCTACTAGCATCAAGGAGCATCTAGGACACATATCCTCCTGGACTTTCAACTGTGCAGTCTGGCATGAGGAGAGCCAGCCTCGTGTGTGCATGTCCCCACCCACATCTCACAGTCTGTCAGCCTTGCAACCTCCATCTGTTCCCTCATACTGGCCACTTTTGGCCTTTTGCATTTAAAGTGCTCCAATGTCTAAATAATAATGATAATAATAATAGAAAGCAAAACTGTGAATATCAGATTTAAAGAGACCAGCATAAAACCAGTGCAGATATTTCAGGTTCTCAGGGATCATTTTCAGCAAATTTTCTGCCATGGGGGACTATATTCCAAGGAATCGATTGACTCTCAACCAAGGTGATTTGACACAACACTGAGGTGTAGCAGAAATTTATTGCTGCTACCACCGGTATGACTACAATTTTAACTACAGTGACAACTTCTATGGCTGGTACTATTTCAATTACCTTGACTATCATCAAACACATGTCAGGCATTTAGTACCTTCCAGAAACTGTACCAAACAGTTTACATGGATTACATGTTTAGATCTTGAAAAAACACATTGGAGAAGGTACTATTTTTATTCCTTTTAATAGAAAAAAAAAAAAAAAAGAGGCTCAGAAATTTTAGTAAATAGCCCAAAGTCATACAATTAGTAACTGATTAAGTGGATTTAAATCCTGGCAGTCCTCTTGCTGCTTCTACTCTTGCTACTTCTGGTATCTTCACAGGAAGCTCAAAGTCACAACCGCCTAACCAAAAAAACTATGATCTTAACTATTACATCATGTTGTTCAATATAGTACTAATAACTAAATACTAAAACTTGAATATTCTATCTAAAACTCATGTAAAAAGGAAGAAAGGAAGGAAGGGAAGAGGGATAATGGAAGAAAGGAAATTTTCTTCTCTAACAAAAGAAATTTTCCTTTACAACTTGATTTTTATAGAGTGAGGTATGACAATGGAAAACAGTTATTCACTTCTGAAAGAATACTTTTTACAAATACAATTGAATACAAAGCAATATGCTAAATTTTAGAATATAACTCAGTGAGGCAAAAAATCCATGTGTATATTTAGTCTAAGGAATTAGAGGAAATTCAAGTTATTCCTATTTCTTTAAATTTTCTCTTTTCCATTTTATTGAGGTATAATTGACCAATAAATTTGTATATATTTAAGATGTACCTATAATCTTTTTAAACTGATTTTGTTGCCAATAGCTATCATTTGGATATCTCCTCCAAAGCTCCTGTTCAAATTTAATTGCCACTGTAGCAATATTGGGAGATAGGGCTTTTAATTGGTCATTAGGTCATAAGGGCTCTGCCCTCATGAATAGACTAATGTCATTACTGTGGTTTAGTTATTGCTAGAATGAGCTCTGATAAAAGGATGAGTTCAGCCTGATTTCCTCTGCTTTGAGTGTTTGCTTTTGCCTTCTGCCTTCTACCTTCCTCTGGGGGTAACCCTGGCCAGATGCTGGCACTGTACTCTTGGACTTCTCAGCCTCCAGAACCATGAACCAAATAAACTTTTATTATTTATAAATTGCCAGTCTGTGGTATTCCATTACAGCAGCAGAAAACTAAGACAGAAAATTGGTACTGAGAAGTGGGGCTGCTGCTATAACAAATAACTGAAAATGTGGGAGCAGCTTTGAAACTGGGTAATGATTAGAAGCTGGAAGACTTTTTAAGAGTATGTAGAAAAAATCCTATATTGCTGTGAATAGAGCATTAAGGGTAGTCCTGGTAAGAGCTCAGAAGAAAAGAATAGCTACAGAATATAGAGAAAGTCTGAATTTTCTTAGAGATTATTTAAGTGGTCATGATCAGAATGTTAGTAGAAATATGGATAGTAAAGGCTATTCTGATGAGATTTCAGATGAAAAGAGAAAATCTTATTAGAAACTGGAGTATATGTTATCTCTGTTATGAAATGGCAAAGAACTTGGCAGAATTGTGTTCATGTCCTAAGACTTCGTGGATATTCAAAATTCTTATTTTGGTTTTGATTTGAACTCTGAGTTCTTTACTACTGAATGCTGCATTGAGTGTGGTTTTGTTTAGGAACATGGTTTCTGTACTCTCTTTGTGGCATTTGTGTTCTTGCCATGGTCTCTTGCTAGGAAAATGTTTAAGCCAAAGAAAAATGCTCTGTCTCTCCCATATTTTTGAGAGTCTTGATAAGTACCCTTAGCAAACTTGGATAAGTTTTTAACATACCAATCTGTTTCCTATGCTTTCTCTTCCTTATCATATGTATAACTAGTTTCAGTTGCTAGATTTAACTGTATTTTTTCCTTGTTCTTTTTCTTCCTTTCTGGTATATTTGTTTTCCTAATACAACTCTAAATTTTGTGCTGTAAATTTTCCTATGGTGGGCTATATGAGATCAATGAATTCTGAGTTGGCCAAAAGTATCCATACTAAATTCCTGATCTCCTTCACAGCTGAGTTGAATAGTCCCATACTTGAATCATCTCCCGCCCTCCTTTTTGTTAACCACAGTGTAAAGCAGGCTAGCCATGATCTCAGCTGAGGTAAATACAGGTAAAGGAGTAAACATCTGTCTGGACTGCCCTATAAGGACTATTTTTAAACAAATCAAATAACTGATGATAGAAAATTCCCTTTTGTATAAGAATGACACCTAACAAATTCAAGAGGAATGAATGATACAATTCAAATGAAATGTAGTGAATCAAAGTAATGGCAATCAATGTCTGCTAATCCATGAGGTACCGGATGACTGGATCTTTAAAATAGAGGTGTCAGGCTGACACCACTTGAACCTATGCTTCAATCTTTACAAAAAGTATGCAAATGGAAATACTTACAACTATTTAAATTTATTAAAAGTTTTGTACCTGAATCTAACTGTATCTTTAGATCCACCCCTCCTCCAACTTAGGAGATATTCGGGAGATAGGGGAAGATGTTAAGTAATATTACATTTTACACACGATGTGAAAAATTACACTAGAGAGATGACCCAGTTTCTACAACACATAAATGGAGAAAAAAAGTGGAAGAGGGAACTGCTCCAGATAAAAAGAGATCTCAGAGAATATCAATCCAATTCAATGTGTGACCTTGGTTGGACCCTTATTAAAATGAACAATTTTTGGAAAATTTGGGAGCAAAGTTGAATGTGAACTGTATATTTGGTGCTAATAAGAAATTTTATTAGCAATTAATAATTAGATAATTAAATGGTACATAAGTAGCCATCTATTTCTTTAAAATAATTAATTAATGATTAATTAACATTGTGTGTGTTTATAGTGTTTTTGTTAAGTTTAAAAAAATTTGTTATCTTTATATTTGTTTTTTATTGCTGGATTTCTCTACTAGGACTATTAGGGTCCAAAGGAGAAAGAAAACATGCTCCAATAACTTATTCTCAGTGCCTGCTCAGAAACATGTTTCTTCGTCAAACTCTTCCAACACTTTCATGTGTTAGAAATACTAATATATTTTTATTTGGCATAATTGGATTCTTAGGAGTTGCTTTATAATACTTTAAAAAAGTGTGAGGCTGGGGTTGAGGGGTTAAATAAAACAATCATTGTTGAAATTGAGTCAGAGAAGTTTTATTTTGCTGTTGTCTCTATTTTTGTGTATGTGAAAACTTCAATTATAGAACATTAATTTGTAAAGACACAGTGTGTAAGCCACATGAATCCAAGTGACTATCCTCTCCTTGTAGAGTTCCCTAAATGCTGTTCAAAAGGAACAGCATTTAGGGGAGCTTATTGATAATTGCATACCTAGGCCTCTCATTAATAATTTAAAGTTCATACCTTAGTGTTCAATAGAGAGGGTGACTGTATAATTTATCATCCAGGCAACATGTGTTAAAGAAGGTGGAAGACGAGGCCAACAACATAAATGGGGAACATCCCAGACAACCAGGCACATAAGGATATTTTACTGATAAGCAATTTAAAGTAGCTGCTTACAGACTCAGCTAAAAAAAAAGAGGAAACATTCTACCCCTAGTGCCTAACTAGATTTAGTCAGTCTCAGT
Source organism: Eulemur rufifrons (assembly GCF_041146395.1). Taxonomy (NCBI): domain Eukaryota; kingdom Metazoa; phylum Chordata; class Mammalia; order Primates; family Lemuridae; genus Eulemur; species Eulemur rufifrons. The sequence continues at coordinate 75,592,733 of NC_091001.1, read as the reverse complement.
TTTCTTTGTAACTCCAGGCCGTTCTGCACCTGTGTAATTCAAGGACAGACCATTGTAACTTGTATCTGATGAATGCTGTAACTGTGACACTCACCACTCCCCCACCTGTAGGTTACATGCCTCTCGCCGTCTACCTACATGCTGAGACCTTTCCTGGTGTCTGGCTATGGCATACTTAGCTTCAAATGTGTATAAATAGACACTCCCAAATGGAGAAAGCCGCCAGGAGCTACTGAGGCACATGAGGGTCAAAATATCATGTTGCCTTAGGTTTTCAGTTGCTCTGACAGGCTGCAGCACACTATCAAGGTAAAAGTAAGCATGCCTGGATACACCAAAGGCTTCAAACTTAAAGTATGATTTTGCATCCAAATTCCACTCCTGTTTATTTTCCAAGTTTGTAGCCCAATATACCAATACCTAATACTCCCTTTAATTGAATTTATCTCAGACCTATAGCCTCCTCTCTGATCACCATCAGTTGCAAAGATAGCTATTTTACCACCTGGCAAAAGACTTAAATACCTATGCTTTACAGTCATATCCAAAAAAGAGAAAGCAGAGACTGATTTCAACATACCTGTGTCCTGTCCCATACTCACCTATCAGATAAGTCACTCCTTCTCTCCAGGGCAGGAAAGCCAAGAATGGAACACTGACTGATGTCCTTCCACATGAAAATGTCAGAAAGAGGAATGGAAGTTTACCACTATCACACAAAACTCGGAAGATATGTAAGTGCTCTCAAATGTTGAGCAACAATTGAACTAGTACTTAAATAACTAGAAATACTAGTAAAATTATTTTAGTATCTTTAATTATGTTGTCTAATAAACATTTGCCTGTTACAGACTTTGATCTCTATAGTTGTCTATTGATGTTGCAATAATCTGATTAGAAAAAACTAATAATTTTCCCAAAAAAGTAAACTATTTTTTACTGTATGTAATCATTTTAACTCTTTTCTACTCCCCATCTTCCCCTATCGTAAGAAAATGAGCCCCAAGGATGTAAGGATAGACTTAATTCATAACCTAAAATAGCATATTAATAATGCAGTAATAAAACATTATGTTATGTTACTTACATAAACCAAAATCAATCATTAAATTCTCTAGGTTATATAAAGGTCATTTAACAGCACTAAAAAAGATTAAAGAACAGAAGACTAAAGTTATAATTCATAATCATAGCACTTACTGTGTGACTAAGTTAACCTCTTTGAGTTTCTGCAGCATCACCTTTAAAAGGAAAAAATATATTGATTTTGACTACTTCAAGAAGACTTTCATGCAGATTGAGAAAATATTTGTGAATTTTTAAATAAAATATTAAAAAATATACATTAAGTTAAAATTTGGGGCAACAATGTAGCATACATTTTCCATTTTTATTATCTAGGAAAAAAACCTGAATATGTTATTTCTTCATTTTCTAAAGTATAATATTAAACAGCTAGAATATTAGAAGATCTTGAGTATGACTTTATTCATTATCTTAGAAGTTCAGAATTTCTATTAAATCCTAAAACACTACGAATATATTTACCAAAACGCTGTGGTAAATAGAAACTTTTTCCATATTAATGAGAACTGCTACATATACCTTCTAGGATCTACTAAAATGTAGCAAAACTAAACCTACAAGAAGACTAGGGTTTGTTAGTGGGTAAGTCATGAATGAAGTAATCCCAGTGCAGAGTGGTAATGATATTTATTCTTCCTTTAAACTGGAAAAGTGTGCCATTTTCTCTTCGCAAGTCAAATATAGAAAGGGAAATGTAGATGAATATAGAAGTGTTTGAAAGAAGAAGAGATTGCCTTGTACTCCCCAGATCTAAGATTGATGAACTGCAGTTGTCTACACACAATTAAAAAGAACACAATGGAGGAACATCTGATAGATGTCACACAGAGTTAAAGGAGTGTGTAAACAGGGAGACTCATGCCTACTTTTATCTGCAACTTGAGAAGGTAGGAAGCCAGCTCAAACAGCTTATAGTAGCAAGACCCACAGAAGAGAACAGCAGTGGCAGCAGCCTGCACTACCCATGTTTGGCATGGAAAAGATCTGTGAGTTTCCCTTGGGACAAAAATATTCCAGATAAGGAAAATATGTTGCACAATATTCACAAGGCTATGCCCAAGACGGTGGCTATAATATTTGGAGGATCTCAGCAGTAACAAAGCATGAGGTGGACTGCCTTGGTCAGGCTCTGAGAAATAGTCACAATTCCTCTTCCTGCTGACCACATCCTAGAAGAATCAGAGGAGGGGGAAAAAGAGGTGAAGAAAGAGTAAAAATGAGAATGCATTCATCTTCTCCACTGAAAGGCCCCGAAACTCTGTGTCAGGGCTAAAGAAAGGGGAGAGGAGAATCTTTAAACTGAATGTGTGATTGAATTTTTCATTTAAGCTAGACTGAATTCTTTAATACTAAAATTGAGTCTCAGGATTAAAATTTGTCTTTTCCCATAACTAAATATGACTATAAACCATGAGATCTGCTGAGGGCAAAGAACATCTTTAATAAAGCATGTTTGAATGCAATGTAAGTGACAAAAAGAGACATGTTCTGTTTCTACACCCAAAGTCCAGCCTGTTAATAAATTGGATACATATTTTCATTATGGTAATATTTTCTCTTCCAACTCTATCCACCTATTTTAGTAAAGCCTTGAGTTTTTATGACCTATACTTGTTTCCCCTTACAAGAATACTTCGTATGACTTTTTTTTAAATATCCCAACAATTCATGTCCAAACATAGACTCCTTTGGTTCTTTTTCTTCCATCCTCTCTTCTTACTAGCAGACCATTCTTAATCCTTAGCACCAACTCAGTTATTCCTTACAGAAAAGACAGTACAGTACAGAAAGTTCTAATGTATCTATGCCAAATTTATTCCCACCTTCTTCATTTTCTCTTCACTTCTTACCACCTGAGCCATTTTCTTTAACCCTAAATTAGGAGAGGAGCATATTCAGGACTAGATCTTGATGCTTATGTTTTTATTTTCTCTTTCCCTTCACATTGCTGACAAAAAAAAAAAAAAACAAAGATTAGCAGTGGCTAATGTTAAATAGGTTCATAAAAGATGAAGAGAAAAAATAAGTAAATGGGGATTTCTGAGTAACAATGAGAGAATAAAGTCTAGACAAACATAATAAAGGCAGACATACAACAACAGACAGACAGACACCAACAACCACATGAAGAAAGTGGGATGGCTTCATGCTGACAAATTTAAGAAGCGGCAAGCAAGGAACCAAGCAGAAGATTCTGTCACAGTGTGGCTTTAACTTTACCCCACTTCAGAATAGTTTGTGGGTGAACATGAATCCTGAGAATCCTCACACACACTCTCATTTAGAGAGAAGTGGAGGGAGGGATTATGTCTATCTTGTCTTTCTACTGGCAGGAGGATGGTATGTGTAGTGAGAAGTAAGAATCGAAAGCTGTGCTGGGGAGAAATAAGTAAAATGAAGGATGGCTGCAATAGAAACTGATTCTTCCTGGTAGAAATATGGGATCCAAAATTTTACTAAAATGGGGAAAATATTTGAATTGGTGCAAGGAGAATGATTCTCCTGTGCGTCACCCACCAACCTGTCATCAGGCCACAAAGAAGAGACTAGAATAAAAGACCTAAATCCTCCATCCACTATGTAATGAAAAAAACAATTATAGATTATACTGCCAAGTAAAGGAAATTTAACTGACCCTATGGAATGTGAAAACCTAGACTGAGCTGCAAGCATTAGCATTATCAATAGTAAAGAAAAGGGCATGACACTTTTGCACACATATTGCAAGAACAAAATAAGTAGCTATTTTTAAAAAATTACAATGAAACTACCTCAGATAAAAATATGGCCCTAGGAACAAAATATCTTCCTTTACTCATGAAAACTTAATAAATATCATGAATCATTTAAAACAAAATTCAAAGATGAGATGATATGAAAATAAAATATTGCAAAAAGTGATACTGTAGAGATAGGAAATAAAGTAAAAACAAAATAACACCCATTATAGAACAATGAATAATTTAGAAACATCAAGAGACTACAAAGGGGTAGATTAAAATCAAATTATGAACAGAAGGAGGGATTCGAGAAAATCATACTGAATTCAGGATAAAATGACAAGATCAAAGCAACAAAAATGAAGTGATAATTTTAAATATCAGACAGAGATGATCCAAAATAATTTTTGTCCTTGAAGTAGAATCTTAACAGTGAAGCAGAATCTACCATTAGGAGGTACAATAGGAAGAAATAAAGGTAAAATTAAAAATACATTAGGATATATTTCAGAAAAGAAAAGTTGTTAACAGGCAATTGGCAGTGTTACATGATTAATGCATTGAACTTCAAATATAAAGAAAACATTCTTCAGGTAATTAGGCAGAAAAATCAAGGTACCTATAGCAGAAAAATAAAAGTTCAGTCTTTCCTTGGATTTCTCCACAGCAACATTAAAAGCCAAAATATAATGGTGCAATAGCTACAAAGTTCTAAGGGAAAATAAAAACCTGAGCCAAGATTTCACACATAGCCAAATTGTCCTTCAAGTACAATAAAACAGGACAAAACAATACAAAATACGTTATTTTCAAGCATGCAGAAACTCAGGGAATATAGTATTTATGGGCCATTTTTGAAGGGGAAAAAAGCAAACTTGATAAATAACTCCAGTCAACGAAGTGATAAAGCAAAACAAAATAAAATCTGAAATGGAAAACCTGTCATAAAAGTACTGACTGAAAACACTGAATACATTTAAAAATAGAATAATTACCAAACATCTCTGGAAATGAAGGTTGTAAAACAGAAAATGAATTTTATGAACTTCGACAATGTATAAATAACAATGTAACTTACAAAAATTGGAGGGTGAGGGAGAACAGAGGGAAGCAGAAGATTCTATTTATCTAATTATTTTAAGGAGACATCAAATACCATTCTCTAAAATTAAAACAGGGAGTTGAAAAATAGATTTCCATCTATTAAAGATGAAAAGTGGTCCAATAATCTTTAGTAACCTTTTGTTAATATATTTCTGTGACTGCTGAAGTTTGTACAATGACCTTTACATTGTAGGAATTCATGAAAATTTTATTCAAAATAGTTAAATAATCATCTGAATCGCGTCTCTATGCATCAAACTTCACTACATTTCCAAATTGGCCCTATCAGAGGCAAAACATAATAAAAGGTGTGTGTGTTTGAAGTGTATTGATTTTCTATGTCCCTTTTTACTCTATACATGACTCAGAAGATTTTTGACAGGTATTATACTTTCACGGGTGCTTGCACCTAAATTTCCACATATTAGCTACTGCCTTTAAAGTGTTCATTCTATTAATGTGTGCAAATGGACTCACACTCAACATCCCCTGTAGATGAAATATACATTGTATAAATACTTTTGAAAACAATACAAAAATTCTGTCTTTCAGATTTCCTGATACAAATTTTCTGACTTACTTTAGTCCAAAATTCTCTGGGTCTTTGCATTTTGATGTTACTTCAAGTTCGGAGAAACATTTTAATATTTCTTTTGCCTGTGGCTGAAGGGTGGTGAGTGGTGATAAATGAAGTCACAACTTCATATCAGCATGGATTGTCCAAGCTAAGAAGCTAGAAAAATATGAATGATCATTTTGTTTTTTATTGTGAAATTGATTTTGTGAGCTTGCTAATAACAAGTTGCTGTCTGGATCCCTAAGTGTTCCATTAGGTGTATGCTGTTGTTTTATTTGAAGACTTAGTAGCCTTAGGCTAAATACCATGAATGTCATTAATTATAACAGTTAATTTAAGCCAATAGCAAAAATACCAGTCATCAATCTGATGATGGCATAGCAGTTATATGCTTTTGCCCACAAATCTGCACCATAAAAAAAAAGACCAGTTGGCCTCTTTATTACTTAAATTCAGTGATAGGTAACCTGTCAGATAAGCCTATAGTTATTTCCAGTGTTGCTAAATAGGTATACTCTGGAAAAAGAGAAATGTATACACAGTGATTTCTCAACATATATTCAAATGAAAATAGGAGTGGAAAAAAGTGCCTTTATAAGGAATGTGCACATTGTGTGCAGAAAACAAATGACCCTGAGAGTATTAAGGCCAAAAAAAAAAATTTTTTTTTTCTCAATTCAGACAAAATTTTGCAATTTCAAATTGCTTTAACTCTACAGTGCTAATGATTTGGAGAAGAGACTTCTAACAGAGAAAAGGTACACATTTTACAGACAAGATAGATTTCAAATAAAGAAAAGGGAACTTACAGGGAAATGTAGTGTATTATTCATATTAGGAAATGCAATGCTTCAGTAAAAAGAAAGAGGAGGACAAGAGGGAGAAAGCAGTCAGGGGAACCTCCACTCTCGTGGCTTCACATAACAATATGGTATTTCTTGCTCTCATAAAATGTGTTGTAGGTAGGAAACTTTCTAGGGCGGCTGTCCTCCATAAAGTTATCAAGGCCAAGGAGGGGTGGGGAACCTGCAGCCTTAGGGCCACATGTGGCCTTCTGGATCCTTGGGTGAGGCCTTTTGATTGACCCCACATTTTACAGAACAAATCCTTTTAATCAAGGGATTCGTTCTGTGAAGTTTGGATTTGGTCGAGGGGCCGCACTTAGATAAAGGAAGGGATTGACTGAAAAATCGTGCAGGAGCTTGAAAGTAGCACATATCATTTTTGCATATATTTCTTTAGCCAGAACTAGCCACATGGCCATGCACACAACAAGAGGGTATAGGAAGTATAATTTTCCATAAGTCCAGAAAAGAAGAATATGAAACTGGATATGGTAAACACATAGCATTTTTTCCACCACATTCATGCTCAGTAGGGTTCATACATCCTAGAGCAGAAAGGAAGGTAAACTGTCTATACATAACTCAATATTCATCTGGAGCCTTTCATCTCTCTGAAAGCCCAAGTTGTTTTCTGTTACAGAGATTTCATTACTGTGTATGCGTGTGCATGCACATGTGTGTGTGTGTGTGTGTGTGTGTGTTCTTGGTATGAGATGGTCTGTTTCATTCTTATATAATAAATTTTCAACAATGACAAGAAAGCTGAATCTTCTCTTTTGAAACACAAAAGAGATGATTCACCATTCCACCACAGTCTGCTCTCTAAGTAACCTAACTGTGTGTTCATTATTCCTTTTGTTGGTCATTAGCGCTCCCATACAGTTCTATGGTATTATGTATATAATCTTCAGTTTTTGATTGTATATATTTTCTCTTCCTAAATAAGGTTAAACTTTCAAAATAATGTGTGCATAAAAATTATTTTTGCCATTAGTGGCACCTTATGAAGTGCCTTGATATTCACATAGCATATACATGTTGAATTAATTATTCTATAGAACTGTAATGAAAAATTAAAATATAGGATTATGAAAAGAGCAAATAAAAGAAAAAGTTATCATACATATAGGCTACACATTTTTACTGAGCATCAATTAATTATTACTGATGGTTGCAAGGACAACTATACTCCACATGTGGTGTAGAATAATGTATGCAATCACAAAGGATCCCAAGATAGTGTATTTAATTATTTAGAAAGTTGATATTTATGCAGACTAAGTATCAAGATAATAAGACACAAGGAATTTGATTAACTTTTTATCTTTTTGCTTTGGAGCAAAAAATATCTAAAAAGAAGTAAAGATAAAGAACCCAAAGATTAAAATTAATGTATGAGTTTGGGAAGAAATGGGAAGAGTGAAATAAACGCTTTTTAACTTTTTTTTTTTTTTAAGATGGACAATTTGAAGGAATTAGTAAAATTCAAGAATGTTTACTTATTTATTCATTTAACTGATTATGTATTAAATATTACTATTAGTTAGTGTTACAGTATAGCTGCTCTTGGGAACCCAAAGATGCTTAATCATGTCTGCCCTCCAGCAGGTGACAATGCATTAGAAAAGAAAAAAGCATTTCACATGTAAGTGAGGTAGTAAGTTCCATTAAGCAGGCCATCAACATTATTAAACTTTATTTTTTAAGAGATCACTTATAAAGCATCATGCTGAATAGATGGGAAGGTGGAATTCTAGGCAGATAAAACACATATAGGGCTATTGCAATAATCCAAGAAAAAGATAATGAGGATGGTGATGTAGGAGAAAGAGAGAGGGTATGGTTTAGATATGTATTTAAAAGTTACTACCCACCTAAATGTCATGATATGAGAAAGATACGGATCTGGATATTTCTCAAATTTCTCCTGGGAATGAAAAAATGAAGGATATTCCATTAGCCAAGATAGGCAGTATAGGAGAAGGGGCAAGGACATGTATTAATTCAGTTTTGCACTGGCTAAAATTCTCAGTAAAGTCCACAAGGCACTCTTGGACGGACCCCTGAACTCTCCAGCATCAACGCCTCCTTTTCCATCACATTCTAGGATAAACAAGCATCACAACTTTCCAAAAATACACCACACTGTTTCAGTCTTATGAGAGATCATACCCACCCGTGCACTTGGGGAAGCCACACCTATTCTCACTACTCAGTCAAAAAGTTACTTCATTCAATAAAAGCTTGTCTGAACTCCCAATATTAAGAAACATAGCATACCTTAAATTTATTTGTTTATATGTCTATCTCCCCCTCAAAACAGTATGTTTCATAGAAGTAAAGATTGTGTTTTATTCATTTTAGTATCCCTAACCTCATGTGTAAATACTTCTACAAATTTTTTTTTTGTTTCAGCATATTATGGGGGTACAAAAGTTTAGGTTATGAATATTGTCCTTGGCCCCCCCACCCAGGAAGAATTTCAAGTATGTCCATCCTCATTTTGCACATTGCACTCATTTTGTATGTATACACCCATCCGCCCCTGCCCTCCCACCCCCCCCACCACCATCTGCCTGACACCCAATTCATGTTATTCCTATATGTGCTCTTAGCTGTTATCAGTGAAACCAATTTGATGGTGAGTACGTGTGGTGCTTATTTTTCCAATCTTGGGATACTTCACTTAGTAGAATGGGTTCCAGCTCTATCCAGAAAAATACAAGAGGTGCTATATACCACCATTGTTTCTTATAGCTGAGTAGTACTCCATGTTATACATATACCACATTTTATTAATCCACTCATGTATTGATGGGCACTTTGGTTGTTTCCACATCTTTGCAATTGTGAATTGTGCTGCTATAAACATGCAGGTGCACATGTCTTTTTTATAGAATGTCTTTTGTTCTTTTGGGTAGATGCCCAATAATGGGATTGCTGGATCAAATGGGAGGTCTACTTGTATCTGTTTAAGGTATCTCCATATTGCTTTCCACAGAGGTTGCATTAGTTTTCAGTCCCACCAGCAGTGTATGAGTGTTCCTATCTCTCCGCATCCACACCAGCATTTATTATCTGATAAAGGCCATTCTTACTGGAGACAAGTGATATCTCATTGTGGTTTTGATTTGCATTTCCATGATGATTAGAGATGTTTATTTTTTAAGTGAGGATGACTGACCTAAAGAATGCTTTGAGATAGATTTATGGACTGAAAAAAAAATTAATCAAGACAATAGAGAGTTAGAGAGTTACAAATGAAACCAAAGGTGGTCAAATTAGGGCTCTCCCATTTCCACTGGGAATAATCAGAATGGTTTCAAGAAGGATCTGGTTATTAACCTGGTGTTCTCTGATAAAATTTTGAGGATTTATATTTCACTTAGAGGAAAGAGACTAAGCAATTATGAATGCTAAAGTGCTCAAAGGACTATATGACAATGATGGTTTCTGATATTTATAAATTTGCATCTGATATCTATCTCATAATTTGTTCATTTATTATAAAATCAGCTTAATGAAGATTTGAAAACATTAGCACTATGCAATAATAATAATAATAAACTCCACTCATGTCTCCATACAATGTGTGTGCATGTATAAAGTATTATGTATATAACAATGACTTTGATGTAAACAATTTTTAACAAGCATTGTATTCATACAGGGCTAAATTTCTGTTTTGTATTGACAATAATCTAGAGAGGCATTTTAGGCATGTTGAACTTCTTGTTCCAACATCAGGTTGTTCATATCTGTATCTAGTGTGTGCATGTGTGAGTGGGGAGTAGATTAGCTTATGTTTCTCTGATTTTCAAGCTCTAAAAAAGGCTATTTAATACTCTTTTAGAACAATACAGATGAGGCAGAGTAGAGACTAACAAAACAATCAATTTCCCAGATGATGCAGTGAAAGAGGAAATAATGTTTCATAGTCAACATTAAATTAACCAAGTTGATGAGGCCTTTAAGTCCAAAACAATTTTTTTATTTTTTTTTTTAGATAGAGAAGAGGTCTCAGTCTTGCTCAGGCTGGTCTCTAACTGCTGAGCTCAAGCTATCCTCCCGCCTGGGCCTCCCAGAGTGCTAGGACTACAGGCGTGAGCCACCACGCCCGGCCAAAGTCCAAAACTTTTAATGAGGAGGTTGCCTTACAAGAATATTAAAGTTAGCCAAAATAGTGTCTCTGAACTCCCTTAATTACAAATTAAAATAATAATTAAATGCTTTTGAAAAGTACCTGATTAGCTGTCCTGAAATTCTACAATATTTCAGTTATAGACTAGAAAATTTGTGTTTATTGGAGATTGCAGATCTGGAATTAGTGGCCCTGGACTCCTTTCTCTGGCTTTCTCAAGGCACAGCTTTTTTTTTATTGTTCATTGGTTAGTATGTTGGTATGGTATATGTACTGTAGATTCCAAACAGCCAAAATAGAGACACAAACAGGCTTAAAATATACTATACAGACCTTATTGAAATTACTATGTCTAGAAAACAAAATTTTAAAAATTTGGGAAACCAAAGCCTAATAAAGTTTCAAGATAATTACCTCATTTTAGTCTGACATTGGTACCTTATTTACTTATTAAAACATAATGTATGATAACTAAACTAAGGAAAAAAGCATACATACATACCCAGTTTTTTTCCATTGTGTCCACTGGATGGTAAACTGCCTCAGAAAGGCACTACATCTGCCATTTAACCATTGGACAGCCAATGCTTTTCTCTCTTGACAAATCTTTGCTGAATAAAGGTATTACTAAACTATTATATACTAAGTTGTGTGGGGTATAAAGAAAAATTGACTGTTAGAAACGTGTAATATCCATTATGTAGGATTAGATAGAATAAAGTTGACTTAGAATAGATGAAAAATATTTAAAAAACAAATTATAAACTAATCTAATTTATCCCTTTTTAAATTACTAATACAAGTGTTTCTTATTGTGTGTGTATAAGAGAGAGAGAGAGAGAGATGTACTATATCTTGGTTATATATAAGATGAGCTATTTCTTTATATAACACAGTATACTGAAAAAAATTTTAATTATGCTGCCTTTATACTAAAGATATGTCATATTTGGAAAAAGATTTTTCATCTCAAATTCATTGTTATTTTGGTTTAAAGAAAATTTAAGTACTTAAAACTGGCCCACAAACTAGATCTGCAACATTTGAAAGTTCTACACTAATGATACAGTGTACTACTTCCAATTCATGCTAATAGGCCGCAGCAAGAAGCCCACCCGTAGATAGGAGAAGCTTGCCAAGGATTCTTCTCCTACAAATGTATACAGATTTATTTACAAATTTTAAGTGACAGTAATTTGTAATTTATTATTCATTAACAAACATATGATAAGTGAGTTTAATAAAACAGAATAAATACTTGAATGGAAGTCATTTTTAAGTTTAATATATGTTTGCTCTCTCTCCCTTTTTTTTTTTTTTTTTTGAGACAGAGTCTTGCTCTGTTGCCCAAGCTAGAGTACCATGGCGTCAGCCTAGCTCACAACAACCTCAAACTCCTGGGCTCAAGCAATCCTCCTACCTCAGCCTCCCGAGTAGCTGGGACTACAGGTATGTGCCACAACACCCTGATAATTGTTCTATTTTTAGTAGAGATGAGGTCTCGCTCTTGCGCAGGCTGGTCTCAAACTCCTGAGCTCAAGTGATCTTCCTGCCTCAGCCTCCCAGAGTGCTAGGATTACAGGCGTGAGCCACTGTACCTGGCCTGCCGTATCTCTTTATGTAACCCAGTCCAATGACCCAGAGCCAATTTCTTTAATTTATTCTATCATTCATTTATTTTTCAATTACTTAGTCATTCGTTAAGCATTTAATATGCATTAGGCACAGAACTCACCTCTGGAGATACAAGGAGGATTCACACTCTAGATGGGTCACCATCAAATAAAGCAAAATTGGTATTTGGTAATGGAAGTCTGAATGGTCATTGTTACTGGGAACAGAAAAGATAGATTGTAACAGAGTACAGAGGAGATACTTAATTCATGACCAGCTCTCTAGGCCCAGATAGAGAAGTTTACCTACCTGAGATACAAATTTTCTGACCCAAGAGGAAATGGGAATTTTTGGTAAAGGGGTCAGACTCTAAAACTACAAGATTAATATAGGTAAGGATCAAATTATGAACTGCTTTTGACTCAATGTGTAGAGTTTTAATTTTAATATGTAGGCAATATGGCACCATTAAAAAATAGAGCCTAACTCCAAGGACAGGAGTTAGATTATCAGATTTGCATTTTAGAGAAATAGCTGACAGCTAAAACATCTGCTAAGGAAAGGGCAAACTCTGTTGCATGGAATGTGTCAAACTTGTGATGGACCTACTGCCCTGGCTTCAGTCAGTCCCACTGGTATAGGACTGTAATCTCTCTGAAAAGCAGGAAGCAAACCAGAATACTGAAAAACAAGTTCAATATGTGAGTACTGACTGATAACTAGTTGTGTAAGAAGACGAGCCAGTTTACAAAACTAACAAAATTTGGTTAGCCCTGATCTCTAACCTCAGAAAAGTATGTTTTAATATCCCAAGCTCAGTATGGTATTGCTAAAGATAATTTCAACTATAACAAATGACTCAGTGTAACTTTAATACATGGTGGAATTATTTCATGTTTTTACTATACCATCAAGCAAAAACTCATCCCAGTTCTATGGTGATAACTCTCATGGGTTTAAACTGACCTGTCCTTTTAAGACAAGTCGAAATTTACAACCACCATAGCCACAACACTGACAAGGTACCATACAAGTGCTTGCCAGTTTTCTTTGTCTCCCTTTATTCTCTATCCCATTGCTGCCGAATCTCAAAATCCCCAATTATTACAGCCCTTGCTTTGAATTGCTCCCTCTCTTGATGATATTCTCATACCACCTTAAGTCTGGTCATATTTTTCTGAGTTTTGGTAACATACCTAATGACATAGATCAGCCATGACATAGATGAAATTATTTAGGGGGAAAGTAGAAAGTAAATAGAAAAAAGGACCTAGAACATGACTTTAACAATTTAAACATTAATGTGGCTAATGGTGATGACTAAGCCTGAGAGAAGAGACAAAAAAAGAAAGAAGGATGAACACATAATTTATATGTTCCAAAAATCAAGGGAAGGGAGCGTTTATGATGGAACAAAAAATCATCAGTGTCAGATAGTTTTATGAATATAAATTCAGAGGGTGACCTTAGTGGTAATTATTTTGATAGAATGATTGGGCATTAAAATTGACAAAATATGAGGAAATGGAAACAGAGATGTGCAAATAGTTTAAAGGGACAGAGTTAGGTAAGACTATAGCAGGAGATGTGGGGAGCAGGGGATTAGTCTTATTTTATTTCACCATAGATACCTATGAGAATCACATCACCCAGGGGATTGTCAAGTTAGTATTTACACATCATACAATGCCCAGATTTTAATGTACAATTAAATGGTATAACCAATGCCCCGATTAAGATATGGAACTATTTTATTACCTTGATAAATTTTCTCCTGGCACCTTATAGCCTATCTCCCAGATCCTAGGCAACCAATGTTTTTGTTTTTATCACTTTAGCTTATTTTTGCCTGTTATATAACTTCATATAAATGAAATCATACCTATAATATTTTATGCCTTTTTTCCACTCAGTATACTATTTTAGAGATTCATCCATGTTGGTACATAGATCAACAGTTCATTCTTTTTTCATTGCTGAGTAATATTCCATTCAATGAATGTTCCACAGTTAAATAATCTATTCACCTATTGATAGACATTTGGATTGTGTCCACCTTTGGGCCATTATGAATAAAGTTGTTGTGAGTATTAAGAAGTTTTTTTTTTTTTTTTTTTTTTGAGACAGAGTCTCACTCTGTTGCCCAGGCTAGAGTGAGTGCCGTGGCGTCAGTCTAGCTCACAGCAACCTCAAACTCCTGGGCTTAAGCGATCCTACTGCCTCAGCCTCCCGAGTAGCTGGGACTACAGGCATGCACCACCATGCCCGGCTAATTTTTTGTATATATATATTTTAGTTGTCCATATAATTTCTTTCTATTTTTAGTAGAGACGGGGTCTCACTCTTGCTCAGGCTGGTCTCAAACTCCTGACCTCGAGCGATCCACCCGCCTCGGCCTCCCAGAGTGCTAGGATTACAGGCGTGAGCCACCGCGACCGGCCAAGAAGTTTTTATGTATCACTTAAAATATTTCATTTCTTTTTTCTAAAGCTAGGCTAGTTATTTAAAAATATTCTGTGTTGTATTTTATCCAAAATAGTTATGTATTTGTACTGAGAGAATTTCAGATGTGTTAGTTTACCTTCTGGATAAAATTACAGCCTTTTTTCTGTAAATTACATGTTTTCCTAAGTGATCTATGCTTTTAAAAGTTTCCATCTCTAGACAGCATATGGATTCTTGCATTTCAATACCTTCCAGAATCATCATTTGAAAATGTGATAACCATTACATTTAAGGTTTGTTCAAGCTACTGGTAATATAAATAAAGTATTATGTGTTTAGGTACATTTTTAAAGACAAGTTTTCATACAGGTTGTCATCAGCTATTAAAAACTTTAGAATGTTCCCAGCACCATTTATTGAATAGGGATTCTTGTCCCCAGAGTATGTTCTTGCCTGCTTTGTCAAAGATTAGGTGTCTATATAAGGATGGTTTTATATTTGGATTTTCTGTTGTGTTCCACTGGTCTGTGTTCCTGCACTTGTGCCAGTACCAGGCTGTTTTAAGAACCACAGCCTTGTAGTATAGTTTGAAGTCTGGCAAATTAATACCTCCCATTTTGTTTTTATTGCTTAAAATTGCTTTTGCTATACAGGGTCTTCTCTGATTCCATACAAAGTGTATAATTATTTTCTCTACATCTGTGAAAAATGATATTGGTAGTTTAATAGGGATTGCACAGAATCTGTAGAGCACTTTGTGCTTGGCTCTATTTCCATGTAGCCTATACATCTTATTTTCTTCATGGATAGTCTTTATAAAAAATTAAATACCATGTTTTTAACATTCCTTGCTCACCAGGCATTTTGCCACAATAACTTTTTCTCAAGAAACTATTTCTATATTATGCTTTCCTATATAATGCTTTCAAGGGTTTCATATTATTACTTTTAATCAAGACCCTATGCCTAAAGCTTGTGACATCTAATTTTTCATGTCTTTATGAATTTTGATAGCATTTGATCCACTGCCATCTTTAAATCCCTTATCTTTTTAAAAAATTATATTATATTAAGCTTAACTTACTTTTCTTATGAATAAAAATCCTGCCCAGGAAATTACTATTGTTTAAAGAAAAAAAAAAAAAAAGTTTTTAGAAATTTTTCTTAAAAAATAGAGAGCATACACGTCTCAAAGCATGAGAACTTCTGTGTTTTAAACAGAAGTGATAAAAAATTAATTAAATTTCTCTCATGTGAGATAAAAAACATTTTTAGCAAAGTTGTTTATGTTTATTTGCTCCTGCCTCTCACCTTCTCAATACTTGTTGTTATTTATCGTGGTTAAATTTATAAGTTCTTAAATCCCCAGATTTATGATTAAATCATTTTGATATTTTTGGCATGCTCTATTTTAAGAATTATTAATGAAGTTTGCATTCCATTTTGTAATATTATTTCCATGTATTTAGAAGTAATTCCATTTACAGATTTCTGTGGTCAGTGCTATCTATTGATCACATTTTTCTAAATCTGAAGTTCTATTTTTCTTTATTTTGACTCTTCATGGTTTGATCATACCTTCATTTTATTTTCTTCTAGGACTAGAATCCAAAAGTTTATTTCACTGGTCCTTGTAAGTCTGTTTTTATTTTTTTTCCTCTGTGCATTTCTGCACTAACAATAAGTTGACTGAACAAAACATTATTGTCTCATAATCTTTATTAGCCCTGCCATAAAACTCCTGTTTCCCTCTGTTTACTTTGTGCCACTGTCTTATGGAGTTTAGAATTTCAGTAGAGGAAGCTGAAACCAGTCTTATTTCTCTTTCTGTATTTGCAACTCGTTGTGACTTTTGATTCATTTTTTGTTTAATGTTCCCTTGTCTTTTCATTTTTAGAATTGTTTTCTTAGCTCATAAAATTTGTAATTTTACCAGGCTATGTTAAGGTTTTTTTAAATTTTCCTCTGTCTTGAATTTTAATTTGGTGCCTTTTATAGTCTATAAATCTCATTTTTCTTCAACCAAGGAAAGATACTGTGATATTGTTCTTGAACTGTCAATCATCAGGCATCAGCATGTTGCATATGTATTTTCTGTCCTCCATATTTATTCACTTCCGTCATCACGTGTGCTTCTGCATTTTTGACTCTGCATTTTCAGAGTTCTCATTTATCCTTTATCACAGTTATCCATTTACTCTTCTATTACTGATAATATCGAAGTTTTTACATTTGTAATTTATGTTTTTATCCTTAGATTAATTTTATTTCTTCCAGTTCTCACAGTTTCTTGACATAGAATCTAATTGTTCATCTCCTGATTCATATTCTGTACTCTCTGAAATTTTATTAAATGTACACATCTACATCTATCCAAATTGTACTCCTTCTTAGTATTTTTATAATATTTTACTTCACAAGATAAATATCCTTTTATATATTGTCATTTTCTTACATTTTTCTATGTTTTATTATTTTATTATTACCACCATCATCATCATTAGCATTAGCATTAGCAAAGAAAGAAAGTTGGGAAAAAGAGAGAAAAGATAAAGAGCTATCAGTACTTCTCCAGTACAATTTTTGGGTATTATGTTTGAATATTCACCATCTACATTAAATATTTTTTAGATTTTTCTCAAGTATATAAAGGAATGAATATATTTTCCCAGCTGAAACTCCCTTTGTTTCATCCTCCTAGCCACATATTTGGAATAGCTATATAGCATTTGGTATATAGTATGTGATATGTGATACATGGTATAGCTATGTCTACTCTTGTTTCCGAGCTTGCTTCCTATCTCATCAGGGTAAAGATGTAATGAGTCAGGAAGAAGCTCCATGTGCACAACCTTGCATTTTTTAGGCCTCCCTTTTAGATGTTTTGGACAGCCTTGCATCCCTAATGCCTAAAAAGTTTCCATTAGATTTGTGCTCTTTGTCCCATTGTTTTTCTTACTTTCAAATGTTGCTTCTCCTAAGCAAATTTTTTTTATAGAACCTTTTCCATCTTTTCTCTACTTGATTTCTTTGCATATTAGTTTGGTGCAAAAGTAATTGCAGTTTTAGCATTGTTGAAATTTGCTGTTTGATATTGGAATACATTCTTAAATAAATGTGGTTATCTTATAAATCATTTTGGTGTGCATTTCCTGGTTTTTTGTTTTTTGGGTTTTTTTTTTTTTTTGCTAATGACTTATTACTTGCTGTTTTTATTATTTTTAGCCTATGGAAATGATGTTAGACAAAAAGTAAATTCAAGTGATTTTCTTATTCGAGTTCAAAATGGGTCATAAAGCAGTATAGACAACTTGCAACATCAACAACACATTTGGCCCAGGAACTGCTAATGAAAGTACAGTGCAGTAGTGGTTCAAGAAATTTTGCAAAGGAGACAAGAGCCTTGAAGGTGAGGAGTGCAGTGGCCGGCCATTGGAAGTTGACAACAACCAACTGAGAGCAATCATGGAAGCTGATCCTCTTACAACTACAGCAGAAGTTGCTGAACAACTCAAGGTAGACCATTCTATGTTTGTTCGGCATTTGAAGCAAACTGGAAAGGTAAAAAAGCTCAATAAGTGGGTGCCTCATGAGCTGACCGAAAATAAAAAAAAAAAAATTGTCATTTTGAAGTGTCATCTTCTCTTATTGTGCACAAAAACAACGAATGATTTCTTGATTGGATTGTGACCTGCAACAACAAAACTGAATTTTATAGGACAACTGGCTATGACCAGCTTAGTGGTTGACCAAGAAGAAGCTCCAAAGCACATTCCAAACCAGACTTGCACCAAGAAAATGTCATGATCACTGTTTGGTGGTCTGCTGTCAGTCTGATCCACTACAGCTTTCTGAATCTTGGCAAAAACATTACATCTGAGAAATATGCTCAACAAATCGATGAGATGCACTGAAAACTGTAGTGCCTACAGCCGGCATTGGTCAACAGAAAAGGCCCAATTCTTCTCCACAACAAGACCTGACTGCACATAGCACAGCCAACACTTCAAAGGTTGAATGAATTGGGCTATGAAGTTTTGCCTCATCTACCATATTCACCTGACCTCTCGCCAACTGACTACCACTTCTTCAAGTATCTCAACAACTTTTTGTAGGGAAAATGCTTCCATGACCAGAAGGACACAGAAAATGCTTTCCAAGGGTTTGTAGAATCTTGAAGCATGGATTTTTATGCTACAAGAATAAACAAACTTATTTCTCATTGGAAAAAATGTGTTGATTGCAATGGTTCCTATTTTGATTAATAAAGATATGTTTGAGCCTAGTTATAAAGATTTAAAAATCATGTTCCAAAACTGCATTACCTTTGCACCAACCTATGGTTAAAAAGGTCAGATATGGAAGAAACTGTTTGCACTGCAGAGTCACAAATCCTTGCTTGAATTGCAGTCTGTGTTTTGTTTGTTGGTTTACTTAGGTGATATGTGAGCCACAGCAGGTTATTTAACCTCTCTGGGCTTCGACTTAAAAAGATGAATTTTACTCTAAACAAGAATATAAAGATAAACAAGTCATATTAAAATAATGAGGAAAACCTAAGGTTTAGTATATGACCTTATTTGTATTTTACAAAGCGACCAGGTTTTCCTTTCTCTTTGTCTTACTCTCATTGTATCTTACATCCTGGATATTGCAAGAATTTCCTTATAAAACCCTATTATTTTAATCCTGGCCTTTGATCCAAGAGTAATGGGACTGACACTTAGTGGGAACAATAGCATAAATATCCACACAAAAAAATTCCAAATTGACACCAGAGTAAGATCCAAAGAGCCAAAATTTTCTACATGTAAACTAGTGTTGTTCCAGACAGCAGTGGGGCCATGGCTCTTTCACTACCCTCTCTGCTCCTCTGGCTCACTGTCCTCTTCCTCTTTTATTTTCTCTATAGTAATCCTCAATATTTGAAATTCTTGTAGTTACTTCTTTACTTCCCTATTATATATCCTCTGTTTCTGCAGTGTAAGCCTCCTGAGAATACAGACTTTTTTCCCCTTGTCTTCATTGTGAAATTCCTATCACTCAGATCTGGCAAATTGTAGATGCTTATTAAATATTTGTTGGATGAATGAGAGAATTTTAGCACATTATTCCCTGGAAATCACACTTGAGTGAATTTTCTCTGACTATTTCTTTGTGGTACATGCACATGTTAAAACAGTAAAACCACTTGTTTTATGTATTTTGCCATTAAGTCCCCATGAAAATTAAAAAACAAAAATCTGAGTAAATGACTGGAAATGTCTACACACTCTGTGTGGAGAACAATAGCAAAATTTTGCAATGCTGTTAACATAAGAAAGGTAATCTGTTTGGAATAGTAGAGGATGATAACTCAAATAGATTTTTGAAAATACTGGCTGAGACTGGGTATGGTGGCTCTTGTGTATAATCCTAGTGCTTTGGAAGGACTTGGAGGGAAGAGAGCTTGAGCACCGGAGTTCAAGACCAGCCTCGGCAACTAGTGAGACCCCATCTCAATAATATAAAATTAAAATTAAATAAAATAATCAGCCAGCTTTAGGGGAACATACCTGTAGTCCTACCTACTGGCGAGACTAAGGCAGGAGGATCACACAGTGAGCTATGATTTTACCACTGCACTCCAGCCTGGGCAATAGAGCGAGACTCTTAAAAAAAAGTATTGGCTGAGGCAGAACATTTAAAAGGTCAAATCATAAGAATGTCACACATGACAATAATCTTGCATCATTATTCACAATGGCTAAAATGTGAAATCAGCTTAAGTGTTTATCAAGGAACGAATGGATAAAGAAGATGTGGTATATGTATGCAAAGGAATATTATTTAGACATGAAAAAGAAGGAAATTTTGTCATTTGCAGAAACATGGATGGAACTGGAGGACATTATTTTAAGTGAAATAAACCAGACACAGAAAGACAAATATTGCATTTTCACACTCATATATAGGACCTAAAAAAAAATTGATCTCATGGAGGTAGTGAATAGAATGGTGGCTACTAGAGGTTGGTAAGGGCGGTGGGGAGGGGTAATGAAGAGGTGTTGGTTAATGGGTAATACTACTAAATAGAAGGAAAAAGTTCTAGTGTTCAATAGTGCAATAGGGCAACTATAGTTAACAATAATTTATTATATTTCATAATAGCTAGAAGTTTTCAAATGTTCCCAACATAAAGCAATAATAAATGTTTCAGATGAATCATGTCCCAATTACCCTGATTTGGTCATTATATGTTATATGCTTGTATCAAAATATAACATGTACTCCATGAATATGTGCAATTATTATGTATCAATAAAAAAAGAAAAAAAGAATTAAATAAAGCACAGATACACGAAAAGAAAAGGGATTGCTCTCTGCACTTGGTTGTGACTGTCATGTGCAGAACTGATAGCAACTGTTAAACAATGAGGGACAGAGAAAAGTATTTTTCAGTGTGACTTCATAATTACCTAAATGACTGATTCTCAAAAGTTAATGGGCATATGAGTCAAAGGGTAACATTAAAATGCAGTTTCTAACACAGTAGGTCTTAATAGTAGGAGTAGGACATGAGAGTCTACATTTTTAACAAGATCCCAGGTGATGTCCTTGAACTACACTTTGTATAGCATGGAACCAGCCTAAAGAATGTATTTGTTTCTGTTTCAATCATCCTGCCACAGACTTCTGTATATGTATGTATTGCCTATGTTAAGTCTAGCCCAATATAAAAATGTTGAAATTAGATGAAGAACATAAAGCAGGACCAAGTCAAGAACTTCTCCCGTGGATACTGAAGGTGTTCAGATCTCTAATCAAGTGTGTGCTAACTGATGACCAAAAACAGAAGCCCTCTGGATAAGCTAAGTTCTTTTTTATTTTATTCAACCAGCAATATCAAATGGAAATATCACAGGACTTTGAATCTCAAAGACTTGACATGCTGATGAACATTCTCCAACTATGGGATAACTAAAGTCATTTCAAAATGCATAGCTAGAAAGTACACATGCATTTCTGATTAAATTGTTGAGACCACCTTGTTGAACAATTTTGCAATATTTATTAAGAGCCAGAAAATGCATTCCCATGCTTATTCAGGGGATCTGTCCTTATGAAATTACCTTTTCACATATTTGAAACTTTCAAGTATACAAATGTTCAATAAACAATTACTAATAACAGGAGAAATTTAAATATTCATGGATATTAAATAAATAAATCATTCAACTAATTATGAAATATACTTTATATTTATTATATTCATTCAGTGTAGGAAAAAATAGGCATACCTCATTTTACTGTGCCTGTTTTATTGTGCTTCACAGAAATTGTGTTTTTTCACAAATTGAATGTTTGTCACCACCCTAAGTAGAGCAAGTCTAAGGATACCATTTTTCCACCAGCATGTGCTCACTTCCTGTTTCTGTGTCATATTGTGGTAATTCTCACAACATATCAAACTTTTAAATTATTATATCTCTTATGGTTATCTGTAATTAGTGATCTTTGATGTTAGTACTGTAATTGTTTTGAGACACCATGAACTGTACTCATATAACCTGGTGAA
This sequence comes from Eulemur rufifrons, assembly GCF_041146395.1. Lineage (NCBI taxonomy): Eukaryota > Metazoa > Chordata > Mammalia > Primates > Lemuridae > Eulemur > Eulemur rufifrons. The sequence goes on along the minus strand of NC_091001.1, from coordinate 75,570,643 downwards.
CTCAATAGGTAAATGTTGTATGTGTTCTGATTGCTTCACCAACTGGCCCTCCCTTCAAGCCTCCCTATTCCCTGAAGCACAAAAATATTGAAATTAGGCCAATTAATAATAATGGCCCTACAATGGCCTCTCTAATTGTTCAAGTAAAAGGAAAAGTTGCATGTCACTCACTTTAAATCAAAAACTAGAAATTATTGGCCGGGCACGGTGTCTCACGCCTGTAATCCTAGCACTCTGGGAGGCCGAGGCGGGAGGATTGCTCGAGGTCAGGAGATCGAGACCAGCCTGAGCAAGAGCGAGACCCTGTCTTTACTAAAAATAGAAAGAAATGATCTGGACAGCTAAAAATATATAGAGAAATAAATTAGCCGGGCATGGTGGCACATGCCTGTAGTCCCAGCTACTTGGGAGGCTGAGGCAGAAGGATTGCTTAAGCCCAGGAGTTTGAGGTTGCTGTGAGCTAGGCTGACACCATGGCACTCTAGCCCAGGCAACAGAGTGAGACTCTGTCTGAAAAAAAAAAAAACACCTAGAAATTATTAAAGTTTAGTGAAAAGGCATGTTAAACGCTGAGATAGGCTGAGAGCTCGGACGTTTGCACTAGTTAGCCAAGTTGTGAATGCAAAGGAAAAGTTCTTCAAGGAAATTAGAAGTGCTACTCTGGTGAACACAAATGATAAGAAAGCAAAACAGCCTTATTGCTAATATGGAGTAAGTTTTAGTGGTCTGAATAGAGAATATCAAACCAACCTCAATGTTCCCTAAGCCAAAGCCCAATCCAGAACAATCCAATCCCTAATCCCTACTGTCTTCAATTCTGTGAAGGCTGAGAGAGGTGAGGAAGCTACAGGAGAAAAGTTTGAAGCTAGAAGAGATTGGTTCATGAGGTTTATGGAAAAAAACTGTCCCCATAACCTAAAAATGCAAGGTGAAGGGGCAAGTGCTGATGGAGAAGCTATAGCAAGGTATCCAGAAGATCAAGCTAAAATCATAGATGAAGATGGACACACAACACAGGAGATTTTCAATGTAGATGAAATATCCTTATGTTAGAAGATGTAATCTAGGACTTTCATAGCTAGAAAGGAGAAGTCAATGCCTGGCTTCAAAGCTTCAAAGGACAATCTGACTCTCTTTTTAGGGGCTAATGCAGCTGGAGACTTTAAGTTGAAGCCAATGAATATTTATCATTCTGAAAATCATAGGGCCCTTAAGAATTATGCTAAATCTATTCCGCTTGTATTCTATAAATGAAACAACAAAGCCTAGATGACAGCACATCTGTTTATAGTATGGGTTATTGAATATGTTAAGCTCACTGTTCAAACCTATTGCTCAGGAAAAAAAAAATATTCCTTTCAAAATATTACTGCTTGTTGACAATGCACCTAGTCACCCAAGAGCTCTTATGGAGATGTACAAGGAGATTACTGTTGTTTTCATGACTTCTAACAACATCTATTCTTCAGCCCATGGATCAAGGAATAATTTTAACTTTTAAGTTTTATTATATAAGAAATACATCTTATAAGGCGGTAGGTTCTATGGATGATAATTCCTCTGTTTGGGCCAAACTCAATTGAAAACCTTCTAGAAAGGATTCACCATTCTAGATGTCATTGAAAACATTCATGATTCATAGGAAGAGGTCACAATATTACCAGGAGTTTGGAAGAAGTTGATTCCAACCCTCATGGATAGCTTTGAGAGAGTCAAGACTTCAGTGGAGGAGGAAACTGCAGATGTGATAGACACAGCAAGAGAACTAGAATTAAAAGTGGGGCCTCAAGATGTGCCTGAACTGCTGCAATCTCATGTTGAAATTTTCACAGATGAGGAGTTGCTTCTCGTGGATGAACAAAGAAAGTGGTTTCTTGAGATGGAATCTAGTCCTAGTGAAGATACTGTTAACCTTGTTGAAATGAGAACAAAGGATTTAGAGTATTGCATAAACTTAGTTGATAAAGCAGTGGCAGGGTTTGACAGGACTGACTCCAATTTCCAAAGAAGTTCTACCACGGGTGAAATACTATGAAACAGCAACACATGGTATGGAGAAATCTTTCATGAAAGGAAGATTCAATCATTGCAGCAAACTTCATTTATGTCTTATTTTAAGAAACTTCCACAGCCACCTCAATCTTCAGCAACCACCACCCTGATCATCAACATTGACGCAAAGCCCTCCACCAGCAAAAAGACTATAATTAGCTGAAGGCTCAGATAATCATTCATATGTTTTAGCAATAAGATAATTTTTAATTAAGGTGTGCACATTTTTTTATATACAATATTACACACAGACTATAGTACAACATAAACTTAACTTTCATATGCCCTGGGAAACCATAAAATTCATGTCATTTATTAAAATATTCACTTTATTGTGATGGTCTGGAACTGAACCCACAATATCTCCAAAGTATACCTGTAATAATTCTGATATACATATGTGATATATTGTCATATATAGCAATAATATAATTGATATAAATTATAAAATATATAATTATTTCACTTATATATTATAATGCTTAAAGTTATAATGGTTGAGAGAGTGATAAAGAAAGGATTGTGAATTAGGATTATCAGATTCTAAATCTTTGGCTCTTAGGAACACCCGGTATTAGTATATAGGATTATATAGTATTTCAGACTAAAGGAGTGGCAAGAATTCTTTTAATTTATTCTTCCTATTTGAATTCACTTGAGCTTAAACACTACTGTAAGCTTCACATATAGCTTCTTGACTAGATTTGGTAGTGGCTTATCTGGCAAAATAGGTCACTTTTCTATACTGGAAAGAGTTAACATTTCAAGGCTACGATGACACAAACTCATTCAGCCTCCTTTGAAATAAAATGGAGTTTTATAAAACATGAAATGTTTCTGCTTGTTGAATAGAAAGCAGCACGCAGTGTATGTAGAATAAATTCTACAAATGATTATAAAATCACAACATTGGAGATAAAAAGAGCAATTGAATACCAGCATTAAAGAGTAAGCCAACAAAACGATATTCTGCAAATTATAAATAATATTATTAGAAGGAAGGGAGTGTGGTTGGTGGCCAGGAATTAATATCGATGATCAAATTTAAAACTGAGATTAGGTTCCAGAAACAGTGGCTGCAACCACACCCTAGAGCAAAAGTCTGTACAAGAGTCCATTATATTGTTTTATCTGCATTTATAAATACCAATTGTTTTTATGTTGAACTAAAACTCAGAGCTGCATTGGCAACCTTAACAAGGGAAACAGTCCAGGTATAGTGTGAAGAATTCAATGAAGAATTTGAATTTCAAAAACTTCTGTAGAAAGAAAAGCCAGCTAAAGAAAATGCAGTGTGTCTGTGTGTAGATGTAACAAATGGAAATTTATCAGGTATGGTATGTGAGAGACCATTTGAGTTTCTAAAAGTCCCCATTATCACTGAAGCAAAAAGGTAGGTTGACAGAGCAAATGTTTTGCTTCACCTAATAAAATAGTATTCATTCACCTTGATAGATCCCCATCACGCCCTGTTGTACCCATTTCAGGGTCATTCCACAAAAGAGAAACTCAGGCTTGTTACTGTGATATAAAGTGCATTGCTAGCAAAATGTCATTCCTTATATTCACGGATGACTTCAGCAAAGACCTGGAACCATTTGCTAGAGCAGCTGAAACACTGAAACCAAAAATGTTTGGTTTACAAATATAGAGTGATTCACATAAAATCTGAATCTGAAAGCTTTAGGAAAAATGTGTGAAAAATAAAAATCAGTAACCCATCATTATGCTTTCATGGGTGTTGTCAAATCAATTTTGTTTTTCAGACTGAAAAAATAGTTGAGAAATGTGGCTAATGTAAGACATCTTCCCATTTTTGCAGGGTAGATTTACCTGCTCCTAGACAAGAAACCATACATTGAAACATGAATGGAATTTGGGAGCTAAATGGACAGGAAGGTAGATTATGCCCAGATCAGTCAAACTATTTGTTAGTATAATTTATATCCAAAATACAAGAGATTTATAACTCTCTTAATCTTTGAAGTTGCTGTGTATATTTTCAAATAATTATAATGCATTCCTATTCTGAATCTCACCATTGTAAATTTATCCTCTAAGGCTTTAAATAGTCAATTAACCAAGTGCTTGTATCCAAACTATATACTCTTGGAGATAACATACCAAAAATCACCAGCAGTTTTAGGTTATATTAAATCACCTTACATAACATACAAACACACATGCACACACACACACACACACACACACACGATAGATAAATGCAGATGTAGATATAGATATATAGATAGATAAGTCTATATCTATTTATATATATATATATATATATGCTGACAAAGTTCTAGGTAAAAATGGCATAGCATGGTATTTTTGACATATCATCAGCAGACAATAACTTGCCAATATTGAAAAAAATTGAGACTTGCTCTTTTATGGATCATTTAATTTAAAGTTTAAGCCATCTACGTATCCATAATAATTGACTACATTCCCAAGATTTGGTAGGTGAAGAGTATTGAAATATTCATTTTTTTTTTTTTTTTTTTTTTGTTGAGACAGAGTCTCACTTTGTTGCCCAGGCTAGAGTGAGTGCCGTGGCGTCAGCCTAGCTCACAGCAACCTCAAACTCCTGGGCTTAAGCGATCCTACTGCCTCAGCCTCCCGAGTAGCTGGGACTACAGGCATGCGCCACTATGCCCGGCTAATTTTTTCTATATAGATTTTTAGGTGTCCATATAATGTCTTTCTATTTTTAGTAGAGACGGGGTCTCGCTCAGGCTGGTCTCAAACTCCTGACCTTGAGCAATCCACCCGCCTCGGCCTCCCAGAGTGCTAAGATTACAGGCGTGAGCCACCGCGCCCGGCCTTGAAATATTCATTTGAAAGAGTAAACATACCAAGGAATATTATTGTAAGCAGATAACATTTTAAAAGATGTAATGTAATTCTGTCCTCATAAGAATGGAGAAAGAATTCATCACGATGTATGATTATAGGAGAATAAAAGACATCTATTGATCACATATGGTTTAGTACGGTAAAAAAAAAAAAAAGGAGCTCTGGATTAAGCATTGATTTATAGCTCTTGATTTCAATACATTTTAGAAGGAAATGATTAAGTAATAGATGTACCAAATGGCATGAAAGACAGGAACCTGTAGTGTAACAATTTTCTCTGTCATTAGTAATGTGTAGGTATTAATGAGATCATATTAACAATAATAACAGAAATATGCATATTTCTGACTTGTATGCCTCAATTGTTCACACAGGACCTTAGACTCCTGTGAGAAGAATTGTCAGTGCTTTGGGGTAGCAACAAGGAAAGTCCCACATGTGCTCACAAAAAGCTCCTCCACCACTCTGAGAATTGTTATGCCAGTTTGCCATTCCCATGTCCAGCTAACAAACCGGAGCCCTTAAGAAAGCTACTGAGTTTTCCGTTAAATCTTGTTATTTTCCATATCATAGGATAGAAAGGCATCTTTTGATTCTAAATGAATTTACTTATTTATTTTAACCGAAATAAACTTAATAAATTAAAATTAACTAATAAATTTTATAATTCATTTTAACTAAGGTAAAAGATCTATAAACAATTTGAAGATCTTCACTTTTAACTGAGGATCAACAGAGAAATGATAACATTTTTACATAATTTCAGTAAAATTACAAGAGTGAAGACGTAATGGGAACCAAGGACATTAACTTAAATCTCTTCATGAGATTCAAGATGGACAAAGATGTGATGTGACTTTGATTACTAAATAATTTTAAAATGTAGTATTTCCCCACATTCAAACACATTATGTCCTTAAAATATTTCTCTTTATTTCTTAGTCAAGAACACAGTTTAATGGTTGAGATCAAGTTCAAGATGGCTAAGTTAATCCATCACTTTAAAGTGGGTACAAATGACTATTTAAAAAGAAAAGTAAGACAGAGGAAACTAAATCATTCATTCAGCAAATATTGATTAGAGTTTTACCATGAGCAAGATTATCTGTGGTGTATTTTGGGATAACAGTAAAAAATCGATCTTGGACTCTACACTTTAAATTGTATAATCTGATAGGAAACATAATATGTGATCAAAATAAGTTGTTTTAAAGCGATGCTCTTTTAACTGGACATATATTTACATTATAGCAGTAATAGCAAATACTGTTTACTGTTTGCAAGGTATTCTTTTATTTTATTTTTTTATTTATTAACTCACTGAATCCTAATAAAACCAAGTTAGGTAGGTATTATTTTAATCCTCATTTTACACTGCACTAAAGGTTGAGAAACTTTTAAGCTCACAGAGGTGGAAAATATTGGAGACAGATTTGAATCAACACAGACTTGCTTCAAAGCTTTTATTATTAACCACTATCTTATAGTTTATATGGTAAGAAGGAGAAAAGATCCAGATTAGGAAATTAAAATTAGCACAGAAATGTATAAATATATATGTAGTATACAAGAAACAATAAGTTATTTTGTTTTTTTTACTGGACAAGAACATAAAAAGAATATGTTGAAATTATTAAAGAGGGTTAAAATAAGACTTTCTTGAATAAAAACTTCAGGATGTGGGATTATTTTTCACTTGGTAAGATAAATACATTTTTTGAGAAAGAAAATAGTGAGATCTGACATATGCATTCAGAAGATAAAATTCATAGCAGTGTTTAAGATGGGTTGGATGAGGATGTCATCTGAGACCAGTTAAAAAGCCAATTTATATATAGTAGTCTGGGAAAGCTGCAAGAAAGACCCAAACAATGACACTTAGAGAAGAGTCTGAATATGACAAGAATTGCCGGGCTAGAATTGGTGGTCACTATCAACTGACTATCTGTAGCAAGTATCAGAAACCAGAGTCATAAATAAATCTATGGTTTTCAGTTTAGGTAATGAGCATGATACTGTTGCATTGCAAGATATTGAGAGTTCAGAGAAGGAGTAAACTTGGAGGTATTATGATGTGTTCAGCTTTAAAAGTATTTGGCATGAAATAGTCATAAATATTTTGATGGTACAATAGGCCCCTCTTATCCATCATTGCTATATCTGTGGTTTCTCTTCCTGTGGTTTCAGCTACCTGAGGTCAACCATGGTCTGAAAATAGGTGAGTATGGTATAATAAGGTGTTTTGAGAGAAAGAGAGCGAGTGAGAGAAAGAGATCACATTCACGTAACTTTTATTACAACATATTGTTATAATTGTTTTATTTTATTACTAGTTATTTTGGTCAATTTCTTACCATGCCTAATTTATAAATTAAACTTTATTTTATGTATGCATGTATAGGAAAAAACATCGTATATATAGGGTTCAGCACTATCTGTGGTTTCAGGCATCCATTGGAAGTCTTAGAACATATTCTCTGTGGATAAGGGGAGACTACTGTAGTGGCCTGAAAACAGAAATATGTTCCTGGAACTCAAGTTTGAAATGAATATTGTGGATAATTTGTTTGGCTATAACCATAGGAAATAGTGATATTGTACAAAAGGAGAATATAAAGTAAGAACATTAAAGAAGAGATGACTAGGGTTAAGGAAAAGTAAACAGACTGAGAAGAATCAATGAAATAGGCAGAAAAATAGGATGACTCTGTCGAGGCCAAGGAAAAGCTTCCCTCTGCCCTCTCAAGGTTCACTGACATAAACTGACAATAGATTAACAGAAGAAAAAACACACGAATTTATTAATACACAAGTGTACATGGGAGCCATACAAAATATGAGACTCAAAGAGAGACCAGATGGCTAAAGTTTAAATATCACCCTCTTCATAGGGGAGAGAGAGATGGGGAATGTGGACAATTTTGAGGGGTAGCAAATGATTTTCACGGGAATTGAATGGGCCTCCAAAAACAGCCAACAGTTTGTAAATTACTCTCTTTGGAAACTAAATGGAAACTGAAGAACAGACAATAGCTTGTGGCAAAGTCTGTCTAAATGTGGTGCCATTACTCAGCCTTCATTCTTGCAGTATAAATTTAATTCTCCCTGTTTAATAAAATTTCAGGGAGGATATCAAAAGCAATTGTGTTCCTTTTGAAGACCTTCAAATAAGGAAATTTCAGAGAAAGTTCCACCCTGTGCTTGGGGGGAGAAACACGAGAAGCTCAGAAAATCCTTGGTTCTCAGGCTGCTCCTAAAACCTTTTAATTTTCTTTATTTCAAAGTGCTCAGAATGCTGACATACCATACTTTGGGGTATTGTTTTCTGAGCCCCAACTATATAATAACTAATATCAACAGTACTGAATTTTATAGGGAAATAACTCATTTACTAATTATAAGGGCGTCGTATTTATAGAAAGTCAATGACAGATTTTAGTAGCATGCTAGTGAAAGTAAATGGGTTGCAAAGGACACGGTAGTGAATGAGAGGTCCATACGTGGTAGTAGAAAAATTGATGGTAGAACAATTCTTCAATGATTTTGGCCACTAAGATAAGAGAGATTGGATGCTGGTTTTGTCAGGTTTGAGTCTCAAAACTGTCGGTTCTTGGTGCGCTCATGGCCGAAGAATGACCAGACACACCGAGGTTAGGCAAGAACGAAAATGAGGTTTATTGAGGAGAGAAAGACAGGATTACAGGGCAAGAGCAAGACATAGTTTTACAGAGCATGGTGCATATGCCACGGATGACTACCAGACGCATTATTTCAGCAAAGTGAGAGCCAAAGGAAGGATGCAAAGAGAGAACTTGGCTGTGGTCTGGGCCTTATTTTATAGTGCCTGGATAGGGACCTCCCTCATGGTTCAGAGGTCACCATGAAACCACTTTGATTGGACAGTTGGGAGTCACATGACCTGAGCCTTAACTACGCATGTGGGTTCTGGGTCACTTTCCGGACTTTATGGTACCCATGCTCCTTGGCCTGTGGGCTCATTCTTGGCTGGCGCACCAAGTTCTGATTGGCAGATTTGTAGGGTATTTCCTCCCCCGCAGGACCAAGATGGGGACAACAGCACGCAGTTTTGTCCCTAAGAGACCTGGAATCCCTCATTATCTACCTAACATTTTGAGAACACTGGGGAAGATAAAGATTCATATTAGTAATTGGTTAAAATTTGAAGCCTACTTCACCCTGGGCATTAGTAAGAACTCAAATATTTTTATAAGGGCAGCAAAACCCTGACATCAAAACCTGACTTGACATTATAAGAAATAATTCACAGACAAACATCTCTCATGAATATGGATGTAAAAATCCTTAGCAAAATATCAGAAAACGAAATTCATCAATATATAAGTGCATGGTGACCATGTGGGATTTATTCCAGGAATGCAAGTTTAGATTCACATTGGAAAATCAATCATAGAAAACCGTAACGATCTTCTCAGTGGATGCAGACCAAGCACATAAAAAAATTTAGCACTCATGTGTGACAAAAACGCTCAGTGCAAATACAAGGGCACATTCTCAACCAGAGAAGGGCATAAAAATAAACCTAAAACTAATAACATAATTAATGATAAAATATTTTCCCCAGACTTCCACTCATTTCAGGAATAAGCCAAACATGTCCATTCACATCATTTATATTTGACTTTGTATCTGAAGTCCTAACCAGTGCAATCAAGGCTATCAAGAGAAATAAAAAGACAAAAAGTAAGAAAGAAAGGAATAAAATTTCCTTATTTGCAGATCACATAAATTTTTAACCAGAAAATTCTAAGGAATCTTAAAAACAAGAACTAATAGGTGAATTTAGCAATTTCTCAAGGTGGAAGGAAAGTCAATATTATAAAACAATCAATGCCTGTTTATATACTAGTGGCAAATGATTAGAAAGTGAAAAAATTCAATTTAGAACAACCACTATGTTCATCAACAGAAGAATGGATAAAAGGATGTAAAGTATTCACAAAATGTAATTCTATCAGGCAATAACAAAGAATGAATTAATGATATACACAACCTGGATTAATCTCAAAAACATGTTGAGTGAAAGAAGTAAAAGCCTATGCACTATAAGATTCTATTTATATCATATAGGAAAACACCTATTTAAAAAATCAAGATAAAAAATCAAGACATTGGTAGTCCATGGGAGGTGGTGAGTAATTGGAAGGGGAACACATGAGCATTCTATGGGTAGAGAAATCATCTATATCCTTAGGAAGATGGTCAGATAGATGTACATAATTACTACAACTTTTCAATTGCATGCTTAAGATCTGTGCATTTCACTGTTTGTACATTTTATTTTAATAAATGAAAAAGTTTATATGTGGTCCTCCTGCAAAAACTGACTTAGAAAAGTCAATGAAAAAGCCAAAGAAAATGCCATAACCAGAAGAATAAAAATTAGGTGAAAGAAAAGAATTTCCCTTTGTAAAAAATAAATCATGTTGATGAAATATATGTTTTCTAATTAAAATAAGAAGCATAAAGATTATGAGGCAAATCACACAGAAATAAATTCTTATTTTAAGTAGAAGAATTAAGAAAATATTTGATCAACATGTTTTGGGTATAATAGTAGGAAATAATTTTTTTTTTTTTTTTTTTGGAGACAGAGTCTCGCTTTGTTGCCCAGGCTAGAGTGAGTGCCGTGGCGTCAGCCTAGCTCACAGCAACCTCAAACTCCTGGGCTTAAGCAATCCTACCACCTCAGCCTCCCGAGTAGCTGGGACTACAGGCATGCGCCACCATGACCGGCTAATTTTTTTGCTATGTATATTTTAGTTGGCCAGATAATTTCTTTCTATTTTTTTTTTTTTTTTTTAGTAGCGATGGGGTCTCGCTCTTGCTCAGGCTGGTCTCTGGAACTCCTGACCTTGAGCGATCCACCCGCCTTGGCCTCCCAGAGTGCTAGGATTACAGGCGTGAACCACCGCGCCCGGCCTGGAAATAATTTTTAAATTCCTAGGCTACCAATGATATTCATCCAGATCCCATATGACTTGCAATAATCAAGAGCAGATGCTGTTGTATTAATATTCCCAGGTGACAAAACCTGTCACAGGTCACCAATTAAACACTGTCAGTTTGGTATGTTGCTGGCACAAACAGACATAGAAAAACTCAGAGACAGTAAGTAAATAAAATGTGGTTAAAACACCAGAATATACACAAGCCATTTCTAGTTCCTTCTACTTATCTATATATTCCACAGGCAGAAAAGACATTGTCATAGGTAGATCCTTGATCCCTGGCGCCACAGGAGGGCAAACAAATCTTGGTGCAGAGAGGACGATTTCACAAACCAGAAGTACCAGGACAGCTGTGTCATTAGAAGGGGAAAACAGTCCTCTTTGAAAATAGATGCAGGTCAAAGAAGAATCACAGCCTAGCATGGCAAGAAGCAGCTAACTGTAAAATCTCTGACTAACACAGATGCAGAGAACTGCATCAAGAATTCTTCACCCTTTAACACGAAGAAAAAGCATGGCCTCAGACATTAGGTCAAACTAAAGTGAAGAAAAGTGTACTCTGTAACCTTCAATGAAGCAAAGAGCACTGGGCCTATGAAAATTACTACATTTTCTAAGCCCTTTCACCTACATTTACAATGAACTCTCACATAATCATGGGTCAAATGAAGAGAAAAAGTGAAGAATTATGATTTATAAAACTTACAAAAGAAAGTGCACACACGGGCAGTCACACTTATGAACTGCATAATGAACTTATAGGGACAGGAAAAATTCTACATGGAATGCTATCAAATTATGCACAACAGCTAATAAAATAACTGACCAAATTAATTTAAGTGATTATTTTCAAAATGCAAGAATATTTTAACAAAAGATGTTTTTTTATAAAATTTCATGAATCAATTCTCTCAATTTTCCATTGGTGTTTATTCTATTAAAGTCTTAGAAAAGTTAGCATTTATATTAATTATAAAATATAGCATTAGACATAAGTTTTTATAATTTTTACAAATAATTTTGTAATATCGTTACTTTTTAATGTATGTATATATGTGTCATCAGTCTATCCATCATCTACAGATCTCCCTATCTGTTCACTGTCTATTTGTCTCTGTGTTACACAGTAGTTGAGAGAACTTAAACTGCAAAGCCAAATGGTCTGGATTTGTTTCTCAGCTACTTTACTTAGTAGCTGTGAACTTAGGTGAGTTATTTAACCTAATTGTGAATCAGGCTTCTCATTTACAAAATAAACAAAATAATAATGGCTTTATTATCTGGATTTCATGAAGATAAATGACCTAATATATGTAGAATTCTTAAAACACATATATTGTTTGGCCTGGCAAATGTATCGTTAATTCTATCATTATTACTATCACATTATGACTACATGTTAAATGTTATTAATTAAAATTATAATACATAATAGTTATATATGCTCAAGGAGATATACCTGGAACATTATTCATAAAACTTTAAGTGATTACATTTGGATGGTAAATTTTTTTAAAGTTTTTATAACAACACATCTATATTTTTATAAAAGTTTCATTTATTCTATCAAGAAGAGAAAGAAACTAATTTCAACAATCCAAATTAAATTTAAATATTGAAATGCCTTTTTTAAATTTAACAAATAGGAAATAATAATTTAAAAGATAAATTCCAATGTTTAAAAGAGGGTGATAAATGGTCTAATGCATAGATGTTGAAATTTTAAATTGGTCCAAAAATCCTTGGAAAGCAAGTTAGGAATGATTGAATGGTTAGATTCACTTGGGCAGAATTTATGTTGTTTTAACATTGATAATTTCCTCCTACATCTGGCATAGATATGGACATCCATTCAATTTTCAACTTAAATTGAAATAAAACATATACAGAAGAATGCACAAATCAATAAATTTTTACAGAGTGAGTATACCCATGTTTCCATCATTTTTATAAAGAATTAGAATATTACCGGGACCCAGAAGCCCCTTCCCCCACCCCGTTTGGCCTCACAATCACTTCCTCCACTCTTTTTTACAAAAGGATAACACAGTTACCTGGCTTCTTTCATTATGGTTTTAGTTTTGCCTGTTTTAGGATTAATTTTGCCTCTTTTAGGATTTTATGTAAATGGAATCTTATATAATGTACTCCAAAGGAATCTTACTTCCTTCATTATAGTTTTAGTTTTTCTTCTTTTAGGATTAATTTTGCCTCATTTAGGATTTTATATAAATAGAATCTTATATAATGTACTTTTTTGTGTCTGACTTCTTTCCAATCTCTTAATCTGTATTTCTGTGCCCTATATTTTCCTGTGATCTCTCCCTTTTCAACTTATTTCTTGATCAGCCAGCCAAAAAGTTTACATATTGAGTTAGACTTTTCAAAAAAGTTTTACTTTATATTATTAAACTATACCATATTGTTTGATTTCAAGTTCATTATTTTTATTTATTAAATGATTCATTTTATTTAATTAAATAATTTATTTTGTTATTTTTCTAACTTCTTGAGTGGAAATAAAACTTTAATTATCTTCAATAGCTCATGTTATGGCAGACAAAACTGGTCACCCATAGTCACGATCTTTGTGGACAGAGCCATGATATTGTTGCAATCTGTCTCTCGATCACATAACTCCGAGACAAACTCTAACCTGAGCCAATCAGAGTTGTCCCCTATTTGCCAGTGATTGGTTTATACATGGGTATGTGACCTTGTCTAACCAAAAAGATATCAGCAATATTTGCTGGGGGCGGGGAGGAGTAGCTTATGTTTCCTTTTTTAAAGAGAGGCAGAGAGAGAGAGAGATGTTTAGAAGAAAGTAGTACTTCTTTTCCTTTCTGCAGATATCAACATTTCTGAATATAATGTCTATAACTTCTATAAACGTCTCATAACTATAAAAAGAGTCAGCTTAATGGTAAGCTAATGCCTTGTGGATGACAGAGAGGAAAGGTGAAAAGAAAGGTGCTTGATGTCTTTGTTAATTTAATTCTGGAATCAAGATGTCTTTGGAATTCGTGATATGTGTAATAACAAATTATCTTTATTTCATAGGACAGTTGGTTTTCTGTTCACATCAAGTATATTCTCACTGTACAAATGTTTAAATTTATTTCTTAATTAATATTTTAAATGTATAGAAAATATAGAGAATGATATAATCAATGTTTCTGTTATTATTCTATTATTCTAATTTTTGTTATCATTCTATTATTATTTCTATTCTATTATTGCCCTGGAAAATTCTAACAATTTGCTACACTTGGTGCATATTTGTTAGAAAAATAAAAATGTGGCCGGGCGCGGTGGCTCACGCCTGTAATCCTAGCACTCTGGGAGGCCGAGGTGGGCGGATCGTTTGAGCTCAGGAGTTCGAGACCAGCCTGAGCAAGAGCGAGACCCCATCTCTACTAAAAAATAGAAAGAAATTATATGGACAGCTAAAAATATATATAGAAAAAAAATTAGCCGGGCATGGTGGCACATGCCTGTAGTCCCAGCTACTCGGGAGGCTGAGGCAGGAGGATCGCTTGAGCTCAGGAGTCTGAGGTTGCTGTGAGCCAAGCTGACGCCACGGCACTCACTCTAGACTGGGCAACAAAGTGAGACTCTGTCTCAAAAAAAAAAAAAAAAAAAAAAAAAAAGAAAAATAAAAATGTAGGCAGAGTATGCATATATCCTACCCTGGCCAGTAGAAATTTGTCTACAAGCATTGATTTAATAGCTGCATTATGCTTTTATTTAATTCATTTGTAAGTAACTCCTTCTAATTCATTTTAATTAGCTATTTTTTTGAGAAAAAAATGAAGCATCTTTAAGTAAACACACAATTATCATTATTCCTTATAATAGGCTATAACATGTTCAATAAATACAGCGTGGCCTCTTTATGATACTCATCTCAGAAAGTTAGCCACAGGATTCCCATAAAAAGTAAAAATGTTATTTTGATAATACAGAAAAAATGTGCTTCCAAAATAAATTCTTCAAAATAGTACTGCTAAACTACAATAGAAAATGCAATAACCATTCCTTGCAGTATACTAGGATAATGATTTTTGAAGGACTTCCACATACATCTCAAAAATCCTCACAACTCTATGAAGAAGGTTTAGTAAATTGCCATTTCATCAAAAAGGGAATTGAGAGAGGATCAAAGAAGTTGAGTGAATTATCAAGGCATGTAAACAGTAGTTGCTATCCCTGGTATTTTAAATCCTTGACAGTGTCCTTTCCAAAGTATCTCAGAGTACAGTAAGTATGTCAATTCTAGAAGATGCTCAGAACATGACAACATTATATTTTTTTAAGCAGATCTTAATTATTTAGGTTGACAGACAGGGGCCATTACATTTGGATGGCTCATTAAGGTCTCACTCTCACTAAATGGAAAGTTTTAGAGAAGTTTGATAACGTATATCTCATAAAATATTATTAAAACTTTGTTGCTCATCGAACTTATTTTCCCATTTGACCTTTCTTAATGTAGACAATATTTGGTGAGCACCTCAATCCTGGTAAGCTTATTTGTCATAAGTCTCTAAAAACCAAGCAAGGAAAATACAGATGTACTTAAATTTTCATTCAGTATTTGTTATATGTCAAATACAAATTGGTTATATATTTAATTATTTTTTGAAGTAAAGTCTTTCGTTACACTGGTGACTAAGAGATGGGTTCATATATAATTCAACTCAAAGCATGAATAGGCCGGGCGCGGTGGCTCACGCCTGTAATCCTAGCACTCTGGGAGGCCGAGGTGGGCGGATCGTTTGAGCTCAGGAGTTCGAGACCAGCCTGAGCAAGAGCGAGACCCCATCTCTACTAAAAATAGAAAGAAATTATATGGACAGCTAAAAATATATATAGAAAAAATTAGCCGGGCATGGTGGAGCATGCCTGTAATCCCAGCTACTCGGGAGGCTGAGACAGGAGGATCGCTTGAGTTCAGGAGTTTGAGGTTGCTGTGAGCTAGGCTGACGCCACGGCACTCACTCTAGCCTGGGCAACAGAGTGAGACTCTGTCTCAAAAAAAAAAAAAAAAAGCATGAATAAATGAAATTTTTTTGCATATATATTTTTAGAAGTTTAATGTCAAATATTCATATAAATAATTGTGAAATGATTTACAAACAATTGGCATTTTACCAAATACCTTTATTCTAAAAGGCCAAAATGATTTTCTAATTTTTCTTACGTGGTATTTGAATTTTACGTATGGGGATTATTATCACTGATGTGAGGGTAAACTGAGGCAGAGAGTATGTAACTCTCCTAAGAAAATGAAGTCAATTTTTGCAGAGCTGTAAACAAGAGCTTTGTATAAGAACCTTCAATCTGAGAACTTTGCCGAAGGTAGCACTGCCTAAGTGTGTTTAAATACAAGTTCTCATCACGTCTTGTTTTTAAAAGAAGTATAAAAAGTAATCAATTGCAGTCTATCTTTTGCTCTGATTTCACTATTTTATATGTTTAGTTTCCAACATATATTTGGTTCCTTAAAATACTCTCACAAAACAAAACCATACATATTGCTATGATATTCCTATGTAACATTGTCCAGAATTTAATCTTCAAGAAACTAACTTAATTCTTCATGTATACACTTAACACATCAGGTTCTTCTTCCGTGATAGAATGTTCTTGAAATCTGAGAAGATTCAGTACATTATTGAAGGAACTAAATGAACTCAATAGAGACAGAAAACATTAATTGTAGATGTATAAACAAAGGCTAATTCTTGGGCTGTTGTCATCACATTGTTTTTGTTTTGTTTTATTTTGTTTTTATGTTCACCCTTTCATCAAGAGTAAATAAGTATGTTGATTAATAATAATTCAATTTCTTTTACAAATGTACTTCTCAAGGCAAATTTTCCAATGAATATTTTCCATTGTGGAGCATATACTAATTACTTAACAAAAGAAAAGTAGTCTATGATAACTCTCTCTCCCTCCCTCCCTCAATAAGTTTCTATTCTCTAGGGAAATCTTTAAGTTTTCAATTTAATTTATCCTAGACAAACTAGAAACAACATTTTTAAAGGGAATTTAAGTCAGTAGCTAACTCCTTTGAGAACTAAAACATTACAGAAAATAAAATTCTCAGTTTCAGAATTCATTAAATAAAACAAAAGCAATTGTTTTTCTTTTTCAAAATAATACCTTCAGAAATAATGCTAAATACACAAAATGACAATTTCAACTACTTAATAAAAATTGTGGAATATAGATGAGAATAAGGAATAGTATACTGAATGCTCACATTTCCATCATCAAGCTTCAAGAATTATCCTCATTCAGGCAGTCCTGTTTTATCCCTATTGCCTCTATCACTTTTATTTTTGCTGGTGTTTGAGTATTGAAATGCAAATTCCAGGTATATCATTTTACCCATAAATAATTCAGTATATATAATGGATAAGGAGTGTTTAAATCATAGTCAAAATCCCATGATCACATGTCACCAAATTTATAATAATCCCTCAGTAATATGTATTACAGCCCATATTCAATTATCTCAAAGTGTATTTTTATACTTTGTTTAATTTGGGTTGCAGACAAGGTCCACATATAGGTTTGCTTGACGTATCTTTTACATACTTTTAATTAAAAACAAAACTGTCACTTTAAACTGGGTCATTTGACCTATGGAATTTCCTGATTGCGTCCTCATTTTTTCAACTGATAGAACTCATGTGCCTTTTAGCAGTGGCAAAATTTCTTTATAGGTGATGTATTTATTTTTGAATCATATCAGGATGTTGAAAATGTCTGTTTGTACCTATCATTGAGAAGTTAATTAGTAGGTTCAAATGTTTTTAGTCTGATCCAACCATTATGAAGTTTCCCATTAACCTTTCACCTGATGGTTTTAGCATCCATTGATGATCATTGCCTCAATCTATTATTTATAAGGAGTTTCAAAATAGTAATTTTCTAATTTTATCATTCCATTTGCATCTGTTAGCTGCAATTATTCAATAAGAGGCAAGAGATGACTTTTCTTCATCAAATATCAGGATACCCTGAAATAGCTTGATCAGAAAAGAGGATAATTAAATGCTTAATTATTTCTCATTTTAAAAAATATTAATTAATATTGATTGAGCAGTTTTCTAAGACACACATCATATTGTTCACTTTTCATATACTATCTCTTCTATTTCCTTAGAAAAATTTAGTAGGCAAGGTAACAATATTATGATCATTTTTCAGATAGGGAAATGGGAATAATCTTAGGAGTTTAAATTACATATCCAAGAATATATAGCTGTTAAATGGTGAGACTGTTATTGAAACTCAGGTCTATTTGTTGCTAAAGTCCTTGTTAAACCACTCTATCACTCAGACTCTAACTCAAAGAAAACATCTTACTATAAAGGCACCATTATTTATCCCAGCACTACAATGTTTCCACTAGAATTAGCATGATGCCATATTCAAAACATAAGACAGTTACAACCAGAGGATGAGATGATATCAGGAAAGTATATTTATGAGGGACATCTTTTTAAAACACACACACACACACACAAATTTTTTTATATATGTTCATATATGTTATATGAATTTTCACAATTCTATGAGGTAAAAGATGGCAATTATTATTACTTTCAGGCCGGGCGCGGTGGCTCACGCCTGTAATCCTAGCACTCTGGGAGGCCGAGGCGGGTGGATTGCTCAAGGTCAGGAGTTCGAGACCAGCCTGAGGGAGACCCCGTCTCTACTAAAAATAGAAAGACATTATATGGACAACTAAAAATCTATATAGAAAAAAAAAAAATTAGCCGGGCATAGTGGCGCATGCCTGTAGTCCCAGCTACTCGGGAGGCTGAGGCAGTAGGATCGCTTAAGCCGAGGAGTCTGAGGTTGCTGTGAGCTAAGCTGACGCCACGGCACTCACTCTAGCCTGGGCAACAAAGTGAGACTCTGTCTCAACAAAAAAAAAAAAAAAAAAAAAAAAAAAAAAAAAAATTATTACTTTCATTATTGTGGTGTCCTTTTTATTATTATTACTTCAAAATATTATGGAGGTACAAATGTTTTGGGTTATGTTAATTGCTTTTGTTATGCATGAATCAGGGTTATAAGCCTTCCTGTCACCCAAATAGTGTTCACAGTACCTGTTAGGTAGGTTTGTTGCCCATCCCCTCTCCTCAATCACACCTGCTTGATTTCCACTGAGTTTTACTTCTCTCTGTGCACATGTGTGATCCTAGAGAAGCTACAATTTAATAGTGAGTACATGTGATGTTTGTTTTTCCATTTTTTAGATATTCGTCTTAGGATAATGGTCTCCAGTTCCATCCAAATTGTTACAAAAGGCCTTAACTCATGTTTCTTCGTGGCTGAGTACTATTCCATAGTATACATATGCCACATGTTGTTAATCCACTCATGAATTTATGGGCATTTAGGTTGATTCCACATCTTTGCAACTGCAAATTGTGCTGCAATGAACATTCAAGTGTAGGTGTCTTTTTGATAAAATGACTTATTTTCCTTTGGGTAAATACCAAGTAGTGGAATTGCTGGATCAAATGGTAGGTCTACTTTTAGTTCTTTGAGGTATCTCCATACTGTTTTCCATAAAGGTTGTACTAATTTTGCAGTCCCACCAACAGTGTATAAGCATTTCCTTTCTCTCTGCATCGACACCAGCATTTATTGTTTTTGGACTTTTTAATAAAAGCCATCGTCACTATGGTAAGATGATATCTAATTGTGGTTTTAATATGCATTTCCCTGATGATTAGTGATGTTGAGCACTTTTCATATATTTATTAGACATTTGTCTATCTTATTTTGAAAAGCTTATGTTCATGCCTTTTGCCCAATTTTTAATGGGGTCGTTTGTGTTTTTCTTGCTGACTTGCTTGAGCTCTTTGTAGATTCTGGTTATTAGCCCTTTATTGGATGCATAGTTTGTGAACATTTTCTTCCATTCTGTAGGTTGTCTATTTATTGATTATTTCCTGAGTTGGGCAGGAGCATGTTAATTTAATCAAGTCTCATTTATACATTTCTGTTGTTGCTGTGATTGCCATTGGGGTCTTCTTCATAAATCCTTTAGACTGATATCTGGATGAGTTTTTCCAACATTTTCTTCTAGCATTCTTATGGCTCCATGTCTTACGTTTAAGTATTTTATTCATCTCAAATTAATTTTTGTCAGTCATGAGAGATATGTATCCTGTTTAATTCTTCTGCATATGGCCATACAATTCTCCCAGAATCATTTATTGAATAGGGATTCTTTGCCCCAGTGAATATTGTTGTTGGTTTTGTCAAATATCAGTTAGCAATATGTGTATGTTTTTTTTATATCTGGGTTCTTTTTTCTGTTCCATTGGTCTATGTCTCTATTTTTGTGCCAATACCATGCTGGCTTTGTTACTATAGTCCTATAGTATAGTTTGAAGTCTGGTAATGTGATGTGTCCAGCTGTGTTCTTTTTGCTTAAGATTCCATTGGGTATTCAGGCCCTTTCTGGTTCCAAATGAAGCATAGAATTATTTTTTCTAGATCTGTGAAATATGACTTTGGTAAAATGATAGAGATTGCATTGAACCTGTAAATCACTTAGGGCAGTATAGACATTTTAACAATACTGATTCTACCGAACCATGGGCATGAGATATTTTTGCATTTGTTTGTGTTATCTGCAAATTCTTTTCTTAGTGTTTCATAGTTCTCTTTGTAGAAGTCTTTTACTTCCTCAGTTAAATATATTCCTAGGTGTTTTATTTTCTTTATGGCTATTGTCAATGGTATTGAGTCTTTGATTTGACTCTCAGCTTGACTATTTTTGATGTCTAGGAATGCTACTGATTTGTGTACATTGATTTTTTAACTTGAGACTTTGCTGAATTTATTTATCAATTCCAGGGAGCTCTTGGTGGAGTCTTTGGCATATTCTAGATGTAAGATCATATCACCATCAAAAAGCAATAGTTTGAACTCCTGTTTCCTAATTTGGGTATTCTTTATTTCTTTCTCTTGCCTGATTGCTCTGGCTAAAACTACCAGCACTACGTTGAATAGAAGTAGTGGTAGTTGGCACCCTTGTGTAGTTCCAGTTCTTAATCGGAATGCTTTCAATTTTTCACCATGCAGTATGATGTGGGCTATGTGTTTGTCACATATGGCTTTTATAATTTTGAGACATGTTCCTTTTGTGCTTAGTTTGTTGAGGATTTTTATCATGAAAGAGTGCTGAGTTTTGTACAATGTTTTTTCTCCATCTATTGAGATGATCATATGGTCTTTGTTTTTGCTTTGTTTAGCTGGTGAATTATATTTATTGATTTTGGTATGTTGAACCATCCTTGCATCCCTGAGATGAAGCCCACTTGATTGTGGTAGATTTTTTTTTTTTGATGTGCTATTAAATTTGGCTAGCTAGTATTTACTGAGGATTTTTGCATCTATTTTCATAAGGGATATTGGTCAGTAGTTTTCTTTTTTTGTTGTCTCCTTTCCTGGCTTTTGTATCAAGGTGATAGTGGAATCATGAATGAGTTGGGGAGGATTTCCTCCTTCTTGACAGAAAGATTACAAATCAACAATCAAATGATATGTCTCAAGGAACTAGAAAAGGAAGAGCAAACCAAACCCAAAGCCAACAGAAGAAAAGAAATAACTATGGTCAAAGCCTAACTAAATGAATTAGAAAAACATAATATAAAGGATCAATGAAACAAAAAGTTGGTTCTTTGAAAAGATAAACAACATAAACCTCTTGCTAGATTAACCAGGATTAGAAGAGAAAGAACCCAAATAATCTCAATCAGAAATGATAAAGGACATATTACAACTGATACCACAAAAATACAAAATATCATTTGTTAATACTGTGAAAATCCCTAGTCAATGCAAATTCCTGGAAACACACAACCTCCCAAGACTCAATCAGGAGGAAATAACATTCCTGAACAGACCAATAATGAGCAATGGGATTAAAGCAGTAATAAAATAAAATAAAAAAGAAACCTTCAACCACAACAACAGCAACAACAAAAGGTCCTAGACCAAATGAATTCCCAGCAAAATTTTAAACCAGACATAAAAAGAAGAGCTGGTACCAATGCTGCAGAAATTATTCCATAACATCTTTCCCATGACTATTAATTTTGAGGAAAAAAATACATGGTGCTGCTTTATAAACCCCCCATAGTTGACTAATAAATAGATTTTGCTATCATTATGAACTCGTATTTTTATATGTTTAAAAAGTTTTGGTCTATTGCCCTCATTAGATGGTTCAACTCTGATCAGTGAAAGACTTTTCAGTTAGCTCTTGTTTTCTTGTGACATTACCTTACTAGCATTTGATGGCCACTCTGTACTTTATGTCACATCTACCTGTCTCAGGCTTACTCAGTACACTTCATTCTATCTGGAAGTGGCTGTTTCTCTAAGGAATCATAATTACCTTAATGGAAATAGTTTTAGCAATCACATTTTGAATTGTAAGTGTACTGGGTGCAATTTGGGATGGTTTTAATCTTTTTCATGCATCTCATCCAGAATATACATTTTATGTATTGAACGTTAGGATTATTTGAAATAATAATTCTCTGTTATGCCTTTTAATTGATGTATATTTAAAATGTTTATTTCAGTTTGCTTTCAACTTTTTGGAATTTCTTTTAGTTATTTATTATTATTAAATAAAATACTATTTAATTTCAAATTCAACATCATAAAACATGTTTATTAGGAGACAGTTTATTAAGAGAACTCTAATTCCCATCACTATCCCTTCTATTTTCTTCCTCATACCTTTTCTTCCTAAATAAGTTGTGGACTTATTCTCTTATTTTCCATTTTTTAAAATATAGGTGAATATGTACAAAGATACATATATTTACTTCTCCCACTTTTTATATTATATGGCATATAATGAGCACTGTTTCATACATTCTCCTGGACCCCCTGTAATCATATAACCATAGAATAGGCTCATATTCATATTTAGTTATCTTCCTCATAGTTTTTACACTGAGTTTTTACTCTCCTTTAACTGGAACTATCATAGTTTATTCAACTAATCCATACAGATGGATATATCTGACAAAGACACTGCTATTTGAACACAAATAATAGATTTTATGAGTATAAGCTTTCTTCATTTTTTAAAAACTTTTTTTGTGTGGGATATAAATATAAGAATTTTAAAAAATGATTAACATTCCCTAGAATAAAGAGATAAAGGTTGAAAGCAAAAGCAAGTTTAAAAAATGAAAGAAAGGACAAAGCGCAATAGCAGTAAATTTTGTAATTCCAAGATGTTAGAGGCTTTGTAATTTTTACACAAAATGAAGAAGACAATACTTTCAATAATATAATAGATAAGAGAGTAGATATGAATGAGAGCTAGCTGAGTGTTCCTAAATAAAAAAAAAACAAATAGAATAAAGCTATAAAATATAATAGAAAATAGGCAGTAAATGAAGATCTGAAGTTTTATATTGAAAAAAAATCACTTAATAGCAACAAAGTTAAGTATAATTTTCAGTATTTTTTAAACTTAAAACTTAGGTAAAATACTCTTTAGGTATTTAGAGAGGAGATATGTATGAGTTTTGATTAATAAAAAACAATATTGTCACTAGTTTTCTTGTAGTTTTATATTTCAAAAACCAAAGGATCAAAATTTAGAAAGAATTAGTTTAAAAATGGTCATGACCCAACAACACATAATCTTATTGTTTCATAGCAAGAATATTTTCAAATCTGCATGCATTCAAAAAATATACCCCCTGCCGGGCGCTGTGGCTCGCGCCTGTAATCCTAGCACTCTGGGAGGCCGAGGCGGGTGGATCGCTCGAGGTCAGGAATTCGAGACCAGCCTGAGCAAGAGCGAGACCCCGTCTCTACTAAAAATAGAAAGACATTATATGGACAACTAAAAATCTATGTAGAAAAAATTAGCTGGGCATAGTGGCGCATGCCTGTAGTCCCAGCTACTCGGGAGGCTGAGGCAGTAGGATCACTTGAGTCTGAGGTTGCTGTGAGCTAAGCTGACGCCACGGCACTCACTCTAGCCTGGGCAACAAAGTGAGACTCTGTCTCAACAAAAAAAAAAAAAAAATACCCCCATGAATAACATCAGAAAAAGATATTTTTATACATGCAAGCACTCAGAATGTAAGCACCTCATATTTAGCTCCTGGAAACAATTTAAAAGGGTAAAAGACTCATATGATAGTCTCATTTTAGAAGTGAAACAAGTTGTCTACTAAAATGAGACAGTTTTAATTTTAAAAGTCTAGTAGTAACTATATATAGATAAACATAAAATTGTTATAATATTTCTGGTAAATATAATTATTGTAACTTTCATTACTATACATAGTACAATGTAATAATTTTAATTAATGGTCTAGGAAAATTCTCACAATCTATAACAAAAGTAAAAACCAAAATATCTGTAGTAAATGAAGGTGGAAAAAGTATAAATTCAGATATTTACATATATATATTTTATGGGACTTCATTCACTGTATAATCCTTATTATTTGGAAATTGATAAATTTAAATGTGTAATTTATTTAAAAATATGACAATCACTATAGTAGTTCCAAAAGCAGATTCTATAAACTCCAAAATCTAGGGGAGAAAGTAGGGCTGGTGAGAAAGCAAGTCAAAGAAACACCATAAAACAAGAGCTTACATTTAAAAAAAGCAATATTAGAAACAGAAAACAAAGTAAAGAGAATATGAAAGGGACAAGTTATGCTGTTGGAAGCCCATGCAAATAAAATAAATAAATAAATAAATAAATCAGATAGTTTGAGATTTAAAAGAAAGACAGGATCTGAGGCAAGATGGCTGGCTAGAGGCAGCTGGCATGCGTCCCTTCTCCAGGACATACATTAAATACCCATCCTTTGAATATACTGTCAGAGAAAGAATGCTGGAATATAACAGAGAGACAATAGGAGACACTGAGAATGAAGGAGGAAGCCAGACTTCCCCTTTGTGGTTGCTGAGAGTCTTGAGCATTCCTGGAACCCGGACCCAGGGAAGGAGTAAGCAAGAGACCCTTGGGGCTCCACATTTCTACCTCAAAACATTCGAGTTATGGGTACAGAAGTGCTCCTCAACCCCCGCAGGCTTCCAGAGTGGCATTGGGAGCTGCCAGGAGATCATGCAGAGGCACTGCTCTACTGCTCTAACTCATGTGGAGTCTCACAGGTGCTCAGGTACTCTGAACTCCAGGCACCTGTGGCCATAACCAATCCAGAAGCCCTTCCCTCAGTGCTTTAAGCCCTGCTCTGGGGTCGCTGCTGTCCCACTGTCAGGCCAGTGAGGGAGACGGGAACCCAGGTGATCTCCTGTGCCCCAAGGTCAAGTTTTGCTGGTACGGCTGTGGACCACTGTGGGACTGAGGGGTATTTGGACCATGAGCCCCATGTCTGCTGGTCTTGCTGCTCCCATAGTGAAAGATGTGGTCCTCCTGGTGGCCAGAATGCAGTGTAATTGCAGGTGACCTGCTTGAGTGTTCTGTGGGCAGCCCGGGACCAGCCCGACTCTATCATGGTCAGCTCTTGAACATAGGGGGTCTGAGGACAGGTTCACTGGCCTGGACCCATACCCCCAGGACTCAGTCATGCCATTAAGGGGCAAAGGGGAGATTTGCAAGTTGATCTTGAGTGGTAAGGGACCCCTTATGGGCAGAACTGAGAGGAAGGAGAGTGTGGTGTGGGTTAGTGTTGTGGCACATGTGTGGGGTGCCCCTCCTTCCGAAGAAATGGCCAAGGAAGCCATGCTTTCTGTACTGGGAGTGGAGGCTCAGAGCCTGGGACAGCTTCCCTACCTAAATACAGTTTCCTTTAGACTGGCCTAGCTGGTTTGGCCTGCTGCCAGTGATGGACAGGAGGGAGATTCACTGGATCAGGGGAGTGGGAGCCGAGTGAACTCCATTATCATCTGGTGGACTATGGATTCTGAAGTGCCCCTCCCCCGAGAGAAGTTTCTTTGGCATAGTGGGGGTGCCTTTACTCCTCCAGGAAAGCTTCCCCTAGCAGCCTGGGAACCAACCAACCTTCATTGGGACAACATTTATGCCTGCCTTTGGGGTGCCTGGGCACTGGTTTGCCCAACTCAGCCCTGTCCAACCACAAGCCTCCATCTGCCTTAGTGATGAGGGAGCACAAGAAAGGGCTCCTGGGAGTTCCAAGGTCCCACCCTTCCCCTTGGATATCTTAGTGCTTCTCTTGATTGACTAAGGCCAGACATAGGTGCCACAAACGCCACTGGAAGTTGGCTGTCTCCTGTAAGCACCACCTCCTGGCAGAGATGTCAACTTGTACAGCCCATTACAACATTGGATGATACAACTCTACAAAGTTTGGTGGACTCCTACCCACAAGCACCACCTATTGGCCTGGAGAGTAAACTGGATGTCCTAATATAATCTATGCTGTTAGAAGTGCACAGGGCTGGGGAAAAAGATAAGATTCTGGAGATCTCCATTTCCCCTTCTGGGCAGGAGGCAAGGAATTTGCCCACATGCATAGTATACCATCACCACAGCCTACAAATAACTAGCATTTGAGAAAATCACCACACTAAGGCTATCTATAACCAAGGAATTCATTTAGAGTCTGCCCCTCCTGAAAGTACCCACAAAAAAGCCAAAGGTCTTTACCCAGCATATGCTATAGTCACACCCTTAAGAAGAAAGAAAAATCCCATCTAAACATAAATTAAAAAATAAGAAATGACAGTTTCTTCAGATGAGAAGGAACCATCACAAGAACTCTGGCAGCATGAAAACAGAGCATAACAGCACCGCCCACCACCCCCAAGGGATCCCACCAGCTCTCTAGCAATGGACCACAGCCAAAATGAAAATACTGAAATGAAAGATAGAGAATTTAAAATATGGATTGTAATGAAGCTCAACCAGATCCAAGAGAAAATGGAAAACCAACTCAAAGAAACCAAATAATAATAATAATAATAACTTCGATGAAGTTAAATGAATGAAAAATTTGCTAAAGAGTATTAAATAAAAATGGAAATCTAGTTCCAGCTACTCAGGAGGCTGAGGCAGGAGGATTGCTTGACTCTAGGAGTTTGAGGTTGCAGTAAGCTATCATGATGCCGCTGCACTCTAGCCAGGGCAACAGTGGAAAGTTTAATGATAGACTAATAGACTAGACCAGCAGAAGAAAGAATTTCAGAACTTGTAGATAAGTCTTTCAAATTAACAAAGACAAAGAAAAAAGAATTTAAAGAAATGAGTACAGTCTTTAAGAAATACGGGATTATGTAAAATGTTCAAACTTAAGAATCACAGGTATCCTTGAGGAGGAAGAATAAAAAGAAAAATGTTTGGAAAACCTATTTGAAGGAATAATGAAGGAAAACTTTCCTGATCTTGGGGTTTAGACATCCAGATACAAAAAGATCAAAGAATACCTCAGAGATTGATTGCAAAAATGACATCACCAAGGCATATAGTCATCAGACTAGCAAAATATAATGAAAAGGAGAAAATCCTATGGACAGTGAGACTGAAGTACCAAGTAACTTATAATGGAAAATCCATTAAACTAACACCAGACTTTTCAGTAGTGAATAGAGATCATTTGACTTGCTTTTTTCCTATGTGGATGTCTTTTATTTCTTTCTCTTGCCTGATTGCTCTGGCTAAGACTTCCAGTGCTGTGTTGAATAAGAGTGGCAAAAGTGGACATCATTGTCTTATTCCAAATCTTACAGGGATTCCTCTCAATTTTCCCCATTCAGTATGATGTTTGCTGAATGTTTGTCATGTATGGTCTTTATTATTTTGAGGTATGTTTCCTTTTCTTTGAAATCTATATCATTTTATTTTCAATTACACAAAAATTAAAGAAATGCATTTCTATTAAAGCAAGCAAACAATACAGAAAAATATAGATTAAAGAATTCTCATACATGCACACACACAGAGGCACATAATGTGTTATCCTAGCTCATTTCCCAGGAGTAACTCTACCATGGTTATCCTTGGTATACACATTCTGACATTTTTACTATGCATTTAGACTTGCATAAAAATAAATACACATTATAGTTATTTTACAGAATTATATAAATGTACATGTTTTATCACACAGTTTGCTTTTCTTAGATTTCAGATTTTTCAATGTCAGGCACATGAGCCTATTTTTCCTAATGACTGTATAATATTTCACAAAATGATTGAAGAAAAGCATATTGATCTGTTTCCCATGGATATTTGGAATGCCTCCAAGGGTTCCAAAGGGCTAGCATATAACTGACCCATCATCACTTTGAGACAGGTGATACAGAAGCCAGTCCATTATGCAGAACCCACAAAAATTTGGATGCTACATGTATGGTCCAACTCATTATTCTGCAGGGAAAATCTTGGAACTAGGGCTACCCCCTAATAATATGGCACTATTTCATGGATGAGGAATGTGAGGAAGGGATATCTCTGTTTTCTTTACTAGTTTTATTTTGGCTGATTTTGTACTCACCGAGCCTCTCAACAAGTTTTTAGATTTTTTGCAGAGTGTTGATCCATGTTTTGCTGTTGAATCAGTGTGTTTGTGGGTGAAGAAGAGTACAGACCTTCCTATTCTGCCATCTTGCTAATGTCACTCCCTAAAATGTCTTTATTCTGTTTGTATAAGTCTTCCTATTTTGATTGTTTTCTGAAAGATTGTTTTCTATACTCCTTCCATTTCCAAAATCTTGCTTGGACATTATTTTGTGTTCATTAAATCTCTAGGTCAATTAGATCAATTTAGGGAAAATAGCAATGTTAACATTCAGTCTTCTCAGGCATGAGCATTTATTAAAGTCTTCTTTAATTTATCACAGCAATATCTTAGAGTTTTCAGTATAGATATCTTGCTCATGTTTACTTTTATAAATCCTAGGTATATTATGTTATTTGATAGAATTTAAAATGATAATATTTTATATAATTTGCAGTTTGCTTATTTGTTAGTATATGAAGATACAATTTTTCACATATCAATTTTGTGTGCATTGACTTTACTGAATTCACTTATTAATTCTAATTTTTTTATCTTCTAGAATTTTTAAGTAATAATGACATTCTGAAAATAATTGTGCCACTTTTTCCTTTTCAATTTTTATATGTCTTGATCTTTTTTTTTTTCTTCATTGGACTAGGCAATACCTCTAGTGAAATGTTGAATAGAACAATAATAGTAAACATCTTTGTTTTTTGCCCAAGGTAGAAGAAAAGCATTCAATAATTTTTCATTAAGTATGATGTTAGTTGTAGGCTTTTTAATAAATAACTCAGATTGTAGATGTTCTTTTCTAAGTAAGCTAAAAGTTGGGAGTTTTTCTGTGTGTTGTTTTATTTACAAGTGTTAAAATGTATCAATAAACTTTATGCCTCTATTAATATGACAGTGATTTTCTTTTACTGGTTGCCAAACATAAAACCAACCTTGCATTCTTGGAATAAATCTCATTTGGTAATAGTTTTTATCATATTTTTATATCACTATATGTATATGTTTATGAGCAAATTTGGCTGTAATTTTACTTTCTTAGGTCTTTTGCTATCAGATTTCTGTTGGCCATACAAAATGAATTGAAAATTGGTCTCCCATTTTTATTTTTTTAAATAAATTTTTATAACATTGGTATTATTTCTCCGTTTAATATTTGGAGGAGGTCATCAATAAAGTCATCTGTGGGTAGGATATCTTCCCTTCCTTATTTTTTTTTCCTTTCTTTCCTTCTTTCTTGTCTCTTGACTTCTCTTTTGAAAATATTTAGAATACAGATTAAGTTACATTAACAGTTATTAAATTATTCATCCATTATAATGATTTTGGCAGTAAATTAGTTTAATATCTGCTACTCTATAATGACCAGGATGAAGGCTGTTTGAATTCTTTTCTAAATTAATGAGATGTTGTTAATATATTTCTTTGCACATACAGGAAATATTGAAGGATTTTTTAATTGCTGCAATTATTTACTCTAGATCAAGTGATTTAGTGACTATTCACTTTGTCTTTATAGTCTTATGTATTTTCTTACTTATTTTTAAAAATAAGTACATATATCACAATGAGAAAAGCAATGGGATTTATGTCTTTAAAAAAGGTTTATCAAAAAATACTGGAGGTATTGTGTTACTTTTACTCAGTTACTTGAGTTAGAGTACTATTTTAATTAAAAAAAGCAACAGAGACAGAAAAGATAAGGCTTAATTTTAACAGAAGTTGAGAAAATATATTTCTTACATTTTATCTCTGTTACAATCAATGTAAGCCCCTTGGAAATAGAATGAAACCCTATTATACTATAATAGCATTCTATAACTGTCAACAATTCCTATGATATCTATTATTTAAATAATCTGAATCATTATTTTAATCCCTCATTTCCTGTGTACAGATGCCAAATTTTGATGGAGAATACATTTTTCTATTTTATTTGTCCATGCATTCTTGGAGGCAGAATTTAATAAAGAGATCAATAAAGACTCTCCAGGTGAATAAGAAAACAAAATTCTTTTTATCTACTAGACCAGGAATGGAGATATTACCTTTAATTATTGTCAAGCATGAGTACCTAACAGAAGCAGCTGTTTAGTCCTCTAAAATACACAGATATATTCACCAAAATTTTAATTCAGCAGGTCTAAGGAAGAGTCTTTAAATTCATGGTTCTAAACACCACCATATATAATTCTGATGTCTTATCAATAATTGGAACTACTTTTTCCCATTTATTATTTCTGCTTTCAAATATCTATAAAGATCATAGAGAGACAGATCAGCATATTTATTGTTGTAGGATAGTGTTTCTCCACTTTAGCACTGTTGACATTTTAGGATGGATAATACTTTGTTGTAGAAGGCTTTCCTGTGCATTATAGGTTGTTAAGTAGCATCCCTGGCCTCTACCCACTAAATTCTAGTAGGATGCTCCATTCTTGTGACAACCAAATGCCATCAGTTGAGAACACTGTGTTAAAACAACTGGCCTTCATAGGAAATAAAGAAAGTAGCTCTATAATCAGTGTCAATTGATAAATCACCAGGTAAATAAGAAAACAATAAAACCCAGGAGCTGAGCAATGAATATGTCAGAGCTGCGTAGCTTCTTTCACTCAGCATCCCTATTCCAGATACTCAGCATCACAAACCACCACCAGTATACTTCCATGTTCAAGGTCCAGGTTCCTGCATTCAGACCATTTTTATATTAATTTCTTTTTTGCCCCCAGACTTCATGTCTTTTTGCTTGTTTACACCTGTGCATTCTCTTCAAAATTTTATTTGTCTTATGAGGCCCATTCCTTATATATAGTTTTTTATTTTTGATATCAGGATCCCTTCCTTGACCACTATTTGAATTTATCTCTTTGATTAAACATCCTTTAGTTTTTCAAGTTAAACACAATATCTTATCCAGATCCCAAGCTCCCTATATATTTAGCACAGGTTCTCACAGCTTGTGACTTTGAAGATTCATCCTAGCCCTATTCATGTTTTCTAGTCACTTTGCAATATGGTCAGGAATCACAAGCTCCTCTTTTCTCATAGAAGCTGAAGGAATAGTATGTCAGGCCTTGTCTAGGAGTGCTGCTAGGGAAGCCCCTGGACTGGAGAAGGCCTCTATTATTTGCAAGTGTACATCTTAGAATTTGATGTATAGTTCACAATTGTTTATTGGGACCTTAAAATTGAGTCTAGGTGCACTATTGATAATATGCTCTTTTAATGGTTAAGATGTTAATGAAGAACACGCATACCTTCATTTGAAGTGGATAAAATCCTTAGAAAGAGGACATTTAGAGCCCCTCTTTCTTGTGGAGCCTACTGTACACTGGTCACATAAACCCAATGACCCAGTGCATCACTGAGTGAATGATAAGAAAGATAGGACATACATCCACTTTATTGCTAGATGCACCTGTGCAGACATTTAGTGGGTAACAGTGAAGGGGAAGATTTAGTGCTGTTTCCTTCCAAGGTGAGTAATCATCAGCAAGTTATGTAGAACACTTAGCCTGTCTGGGATTGAAAAAAAAATGCTCACTAGACCGGAAAGGCCATCTGTATTGTGCATGCTAATGCTGGAAATATACTATTAATCCTAATCTTTCCCACCATATGTCATTCCCACCAAGCACTCTTAGACAATTTCAGTTTTTGGGTGTTCTACAACAATCATTTCCTTTTTGTTTGTTTGTATAAATTTAAGGGGTACAAGTTTGCAAGTTTGTTGCATGGATATATTGTGTAATTCTGAAGTCTGAGGCTTTTAGTGTAACCATCACCCAGATAATGTACATTGTACCCATTCTGATTCAAGCCTTAGAGGTTGCCGGAAAAGAATTGAGAGAGGGGTTTCAAAACTCACTGGAATTTATTTTTCCCCTCAAAAACACTGGCTTTATTGGCTAAAGTTTTGAGATTGACCTCATTTGAAAGTCTAATCAAAAAATAACATTGTTTATACTTTACTGTTTGGGAAATTGGCTTGGCTGCCACAGCAGAAGGAAATTTTGAGTATTATCCTGGGGACTTTGCAAGCTATGAGCACAAAGCAAATATCATGTAGAGCTTCAGTAACACTGATGGGGATGGTTGTTTTCTTGGAATTAACTCTATACAAAAACTTATGGGAGATACAAAGGTATCTGATACTCACATGACATTAGTGGAAGTGATTCAGGGATGTGTTGACTCTTAATGAGACGCTTTTAGTCAATCACCATGGAGCACTCACTTTGGTTCAGAAACAGTGGTCATTTGAGGGGATAGCCCTTCCTTTAAGGAGAAATCACAAGTATATCTATAGCAGGAAGATAGCAGCTTTTTCAGTGATTCAGGACACTGGATAGATAGAGTTAACTTATGCCATAAAAATATCTATATCATGGATTTTTGGCTACATGTTGTAGTAACTAATCATCCCTGAGGTTTGGCATGTGTAATCATACAATTCCAGGGGTGGAAAGCATACCCCTTATTCCAGAACTATCAAGGGGTAGGGAAATATTAGGCCTGGTAGCAAATTAGGCAAATGTTATAGTAAGAATGAAAAGATAATGGTGTACTCCACAGATAGCAAGCAAAAGAAATACAGACTGATAATATGTGAAAGGATTTTATTTCTCTAACAAGAGGAGCCTCAAGTGAGGTGCGAATACATGTTTACTGATATATTATTGGCAAGTTGGGAGATGATAGCTGATTAAATTTATCTGGAACTGTCATAAAGAAACTGATTGGTTCCCAAGCCTGAGACACTTCACAGGGTTATCCTTCCTTACGGGTCAAACTGCTCCCTGTGTATGTCCTTCATTAGTTTGAGCCTTAGAGGTGGAGGAGTATATCTGAATTTGAAACATCACAGCCCATATAATTGTTTCTCATAACTTGCATTACAAAATAAATTTGGGATAAGAATGGAATTTTAGTGCACTAAATTTATCTATTGATTATGAGACTGACATAAAGGATATAAAAACCTGTATTAGTTTCTAGAAAGAGGTTACTGAGATTAAAATGTATTTTCTTATATAAATCCCAAGGTAGTAGGTGATTAAAGTCAGACATGTGATTTGTGATATTGCCACTGTATCTTTAAATATATTTCAATTATATAGTAAGTGCCTTAGAAAATGCATCAAAGTAATGGTGGTGTGAGAAATTTTCTGCTCCAAAGCTGCATGAACTCTTATTGTATCATAGATAATAATGGAAAATTATGTGCCTTTTACAGAAAAATGTCTCACCTACAATCTAGACAACTTTCAAAACTTAGCAGAATACATTTGCTCATGGAATATATCTATAAGAAGTAATTAAATTTTAACAAATAACGGATAAACCCTGAGATATGTGGTTCTTGTTCTCATTACTTAGAGGGAAAGAAGGCATTTACCTATTTGTTATAGTGTTTATTATCATAATATTATGTGGGTGCACATATGTGTAGGAATAGAAAAAATATGTTAGTGTTAAGTAGTAGATATTTTCTTAAGTTTAAGGAGACCATCACAGCAGTCTCCATAATCACAGGATAGTGTTCAGGACCTACCATTAACCACCCGCAGCCCTGCCAAAGAAGTCAGCTGTAGAGAACTGTAGTCAGTCCTGCTGTTCGAAAACCCCCTGTTCAGTCTGAAAAGACTCCATACTGCCTATAATGCAAGCATTATTAAGATGCCTAGAGCATAGAGTATACTAAAAATATTGAAAGCTCAGATAGTAGGTCCAGATGACATGGTAGAATGAAAGTTTATCGATTGAGATGTTTCTGATGCAGCTTCTGGGTTTCCCAAGAACAAGATTGCTCTAGGCTTCTCTGAACAGATCAAATTTTTCTCCATGTGGGTCTCTGAAGCCTATGATCCCAGAGTACTTAGGGCAAAAGACAAAGAGGCTGGTGAGGACCCATTCCCACTTCGGCTCCTACAAATAGGCAAACTTTGAACTAAGAAATAATAATTTATTATTTTGTATTAGAAATAGGCTATTAAGGCAGGATGGAAGATCTTACTTTCTCAATAGTCAATAAACATTCAATAGAGTTTTAACCACAGTCTAAATGTTTCAATGCTTATAGAAAATATGTTCCCATTCACCAAAATCTATCGGTTTTGTTTGATTTATCACCAGCCATTAACAGAGTAAGTAAAACCTCAGGTTCTGTAGTTATACATTGGATTGTCTTTAAACTGTGACTTTTGTATGTGCCTCTTCAGAGATTTGAAGGGGATTAATTTATTTGAATAAACAGTCCAAAAAAAGGAGATTTCAGGAAAGAATCAGATGTTGAAGAGCCAGGGAAAACAGAAACAAGGAAGATCAGATCTTTGGAAAGGAAAAATAATGGGAAATACTAGAAGTAGTGATCCAGTACCCTGATGAATGTCTTAGATTCTTCTAGTCTTATTGACCATGGTCTTTTAAATGGGACCAGTGTATTCATCTAGTTTGATTGGCATATTGCACACTTCTTGTGCCCTACTTCACATCTTCTCTATGCAACCTTTACTCCAGTCATTGCTGATGCAATCAGATTCATGCAGATGTAAACTAAGAGCACTTTGCCTCACCAAAATCACTCTTTCCTGCATTCTTCTCCTGGATTTTTGTAACTCACACAGGGAAACCTGCATGAACCTACTTTGCCCTCATGCATCCTTTCCTAAAACCTCAAGGCAATGGAACTCCTAATGGGACAAATCTTACATGATGGGAAAGAAGAGCTAATGATAAACACATCATTTCTTTTGTTCTTTTTGTGGGTAGATATGAGATTCCACATATAAATCTCCCAGAAAGTCCCAATTTCATCAGACAGCATTTTCCACAGTGGGGAGCAGCCCTAGAGCTCCTCATTCTATTGCCTTTCCTCCTTTACTCTTTCATATTCTCACTCTCCTACTCCTGTGCCATAGGAATATTTCCCAAAATAAACTATTGCACA
This sequence comes from Eulemur rufifrons, assembly GCF_041146395.1. Classification (NCBI taxonomy): domain Eukaryota; kingdom Metazoa; phylum Chordata; class Mammalia; order Primates; family Lemuridae; genus Eulemur; species Eulemur rufifrons. Next base: position 75,535,262 of record NC_091001.1, on the reverse strand, counting down.
CAAAACCTTATCTCTGTATCTGCTTTACCCAGGTTGATTCAGATACTCTACTGTGTTCCAGAAACTATTAAGTCTTAGAAATACTAAATAAAACAAGCAAGCATATACAAAAAAACTTCTGCTTATATGCAACTTTCAATGTGGTGAGAAGACAGACAATAAATAAATGAGTAAATGCACCTGTGATATGTAAGATAATAAAGAAAAATAAATCCATATAAGATGCAGTGAATGTCAGTATGGGAAAGAACTTCAAAAAACAGCTTTAAGATGTAATTCATGTATCATATAATTTATCCATTAAAAGTGTGCCATTTAATATATTTTACTCTATTCCCACTGTTGTACAACCAATGTCATAATCTAATTTCAGAATATTTTCACCCCCGTGCCCATTAGCTGGCACCTCCCCATTACTCCTCAGCTCCCTAACCATAAGCAACAAACAATCTACTTTATTTCTCTGCTAGACAATCTCTTTATTCGGGACACTTCATGTAAATGGAACCATGTAATATGTGATTTTTGTAACTGGCTTCTTTTGCTTAGCATAATATTTTCAGGATCAGTCACGCTGCTGCACATACTACATTTTTGGCCAATAAAAAGTCCATTGTATGGACATATCAAATTATATTTATCCATTCATCAGTTAATGGACATTTTGATTATTTCAATTTGTGGGCTATTATAAATAAAAGTGCTATTAACATTCATGTATAAGTTTTTGTGTGGCTGTATCTTTCCTTTCTCTCAGATATATATGTTAAAGAAAAATTGTACCTGATGGAGTTAAACAGGCAAGGAAAATTTTATTCGAGACACTTGTTAACAGGGGAGCACAACTGAACTTAATTTTGAGGAAACAAAGGGTAGAGGGATTTTTAAATATGGGGGTGACCCGATGGAAAATTACTGGATGATATTAGCAGGGAGGCTGGTCAATGTGATTAGTTAATGTTTCATTGAAGTTAGGCTCCTACTCCAGTGCAGAGACTCGGGGGTGGGGCACTGTCTCCTTTAATGATTATATTTCAGAGGCATGGCTCCGAGGTCCTTGAAAAACACATTCCTGGATTCCAAAACTGAGACGAGGCTGGGAGAAAATTTATATCTCAGACAGGAAGCGAAAAAAAATGCAATTACAAGTTTTTTCAAGTAAGTTCTTTAAGAAAAGGGAGATCAGTGACCTGTAGTTAGGAAGAAGCCTATCTAAAGTTCAGTCAAGCTGAGGGGAACTTTAAGGCCATTTGAGTCATAAACCTAGCAGCAGAACTGCTGGATCATATGGTAACTCTAGGTTTAACTTTTTGAGTTACAAACTTTTTTTCTGAAGCAACTGTGTTATTTTACATTCCCACCAACAGTGTACAAGACATTCAATCTCTCCACATCCTCACCAACAGTTGTAATGGCCTGTTGCTATGGTCTGAATGTTTTTATCCCCTCCAAAAATTAATGATGGAACTTTCTATAAAATTCAGGTGTAGCCAACGTGATAATATTCAGGTGGAGCCTTTAAGAGATGGTGAGTTCATGAGGGCTCCTCCCTCCTTGTTAGTGGGATTAGGCCCTTTTAAAAGAAGCTTTATGTGGCCAGCATTCCCTTCTGCCTTCTGCCATGTTAGGACGCTGTAAGAAGGCCCTCCTCAGAACCAATGCCAGCACTTTGATCTTGGACTTTTCAGCCTCCAGAACGGTGAGTAATAAATTTCTGTTCTTTATAAATTACCCAATCTTGGGTACTCTGTTATAGTAACATAAAACTGCTATAGCAGACTAAGACACCTGTTTTTAAAAAGAATAATTATAAACATCCTATTGGGTATTAAGTGAGAGCTTATTGTGGTTTCATTTGCAATCCCTTAAAGACTAAGAATAATGAGTTTTCTTGTGCTTGTTGGACATCTATATCTTCTTTTGAGAAATACCTATTCGTATCCTTTGTATATTTCTAATTGGATTAATTCTTTCATTGGTGTTTTGTCTTTTTATTATTGATTGGTAAGTGTTTATATATTCTTTAGTTCTACTAATTAATATATTCTGGGTAATGTAGATGGGAGTTAAAATAATAGATCCTCTTACATCTCCTTTCACTGGGTCCCAAGTAGGTACCAAAAAGCGTGAAATGGAATTGCAAAGAACTGTATGTTTTCCATATCAAAACAGCAGCATAAAATTATACATAATAATTACACCAGTTAAAATGAAGGAATTATAATATTTTAACAACATTTAAAACTTTTTAAAATTAAAAATTCTTGGTAAAATATATATCTATATTATTTTCCTGGGACTCAGGATTTTTTTTTTCCTTTGCCCTTAGTCTAACTCTCTTTGGTTATCTCTAGTTTAACATGTTACCTTGGCCCTACTATAGCCCAATCCTATCTAGCCCTTTTAAAAGGATGGGTATTGAATCAGGTGTGTGCAAGTTCAATTTCACCTTGGTCATTGACTCTGAGATTGCCCTGGGCTCTGTATAGGCAAGACATTAAACCTACTCTTCCCCCTTCCAGCTCAAGCTCCTAAGATCAGTATCTTCACCTCCTGCTTTGTTAGGATGGTGGAGAGGAAATGGAACACAAGGTAAGGTTGTGTTAGATGGAAGCATTGTAAGAAGAAAGGACATAGTCTTCTGAGTGATAATTGCAAAAAGATAATATTTAAATAAAAAGGTTTTTTTTAACTTCTGAGTTTTTTATATATAGGCACTTTTATTATCAGCTTTTAACATCTCAACAGCACACAGACATCATCAGAAAACAATACACATTGCATGAATTCTGTCCACACTAATAAAAATGTAAGTTGTCTGTTTTTAATAGCTGTTTTCCTACCTTACATGTGGGTTTACAATTTCCTCTGGCTAGGGGCTGTGGAAAATAAGAATTTAACTTCACATAAGGTTTTACTGCCTTAGTAATTTCTATTTTGAACTGTTGGAGAGTCAATCTCTAGAATCTCTGTTCTCCTTTTTGGAAATATTGGGGTAAATTTATTAAATAATGTCCTAACAGAGACTCCTAACTTAAGGAAAGGTAAAGACAGAAGTGAGCACAAGAAAGTGCTTCACAGATAATCAACAAGATAAAAACAAACTGACTAATAGAATCTTTTACATGGTAGGATCCCCAAAGAAAAGAAGTTATTTGCTGTAAATAACAAGGAACAATAATACAATAAAGTCTTTCTATTATAACAAGTATTCAAAAAAATCTTTTGGCTGGTGCTTTATAGGAAAAATATAATAGCAAAAAATTGAGCTTTTTATGTGACCAGTTTGTTAAGATGTGGTATTAAGTGGCCTCATATCATAGATTTTCATTTTCAGAAATGACTTTTTAAATTATTGACTTAAACCATTTCATTATAAAAATGAGAAAAGGGAGGCTTATAAAGGTCAAATAAATTTTCCAAGAAGGGACTTTTGATTAGTGCCCTCCTACACATAAGATCTGTGTTATTTTCTCCATTTCATGCTACTCATATATGAATTATATTCTTTGCCCTATCCTGGTCTTTGGCATACAGATTTCGATGTCTCATATTTTTGTATCAACTGTATAGGAGACATTATGTTTCATGCAATGCATTCATTACTTCAAACAACTGTTATGTCAAATTAGAAATTAGTGTTTGTATTTCCTCCTGTTTCACAGCTAAAGGAATTGAGTCTCAGAGGAGTTCTTTAAGATCACAGAGCTAGTAAATGGCTTGGCTTGGATTCAGGTCCAGTAGGGTCCTATCAATCAAGTCCATAGTTATTTCAGAAGGCATTGATGATTCTCTAGTTTTAGGTATGCTTAAGAACAAAGAGAAAAGTGAAGAAAGATAAATTAGAAAAAAATCCCACTTTATTTCAGTAAATATTAATTTAATTGCTCTACAATACATGTATTTACTGAATTATGTAAGTCAGTAAAACCAAGAATAAAACTAAGGGGAAAAAAGCAAAAACAAAACAAAACAAAAGTACTATCATATCCCTTGAAAACAAGTTATAGCAGCACTTGGCATTTCAGAGTCTTTTAATGAGCTTGTGAAAGTGAATGTATGGAGACTTCCACTTCAGGCCATGAGGATTAGCAGGTGTTAGATTTACCCTGCTATCTTAAGGAACTGGAAATCAGACAACTATATGAAATAATGGTTTTCAGTTATTTGATAGCAGGCAGTACAAAGCTATGATCCCTGACAGAGGAGAAAAAAATGAGATAAGCCCTATAATTTCAAAAGGTTTACTTTTTAGAGGTAGTTTGCAGGCAACAACAGAGAGCAGAAAGCCAAACAAGCCTCAGAAGTTTTGGTGAGTAGAGGTTGAAAATAAATAGAGTTTGGGGATACCGAGGTGCTCATAATTTGTGGGATACACTAGTAGAGAAAAAGGAGCTGCACACACATGCACATGGGGGGAAGTGGGGGGAGAGCGGGGAGAGAGAGGGAAGAGATTGAGGGTGAGACAGAGAATGTATTACAGATCGAAAGAGTGCCCCCTTAAAGTCTTAAAGTAACTGTTGATTGCATATGATTGAAAAGCAACTAACCAATAACATAGGAAGCACACATATACACACAAGCACACACACAAAAGTAAGAGGCCAAGCAATATTTTGAGTTCATACAGTGATGGGTGTAATTTGTGTTCTCAAAAGCCAACGTTGAAAGAAAAACTCAGAGAATTCAGAGCATTTGATAGAGTTCTCAAAAAGACATCACACTAGATATGGAGATAAATTACTGGCAGACTAATAATGAGTGTTGGGGACTCAACTTAGCCAGACATAAAAACAGGCCTTGCAAGGATCTAACTGATCCCAAATAATTCAACTGCATACCAGAGCAAAGAGTGAAATACTATTAAAAAAATACTATGCAATTTAGAAACAAATAATGAAAACTACAAAATGTACACAGCATACAATAAAAAATTACCAGACATGCAAAGAAGCAGAAAAATATGACCAATAATAAAAATAAAAATTAACAAATATAAACAAGGAAGTGACAGATGATGCCATTTGCAGAGAAAGACACAGACACAAGAGCAGTGATTATAAATATGCTTCAAAATTTCAGGGATGGTTTCAGGATGATTCAAGCACATTACATTTATTGTGCACTGTATTTCCATTATTATTACATTGGAATATATAATACAAATCACCATAAGGCAGAATCACTGGGAGCCCTGAGCTTGTTTTCCTGCAACTAGACGGTCTCATCTGGGGTTGATGGGAGACAGTGACACCCGAAGCTTACGTCCAGTCTACTCCATAATCTTGTTTTGGTTGATCTCACTGTAGAAAACCCACCTTCACAAAGATAGGATGTTGGAAATGGAAGCAGGCTTTTCAGTGCTTTTGAGGCAATCTCAGGATATTCCACCTTGACTTTAATCCAGAACCTATGGAGATTTGAACTTGTCTCAAACATACTTTTAAGGACACTGTCATTTGTGATCTCAAGCAGTTGATCCTTTTCTAGCACAAAGTCTATTTACCTGGCTTATTCACAAATGGGTTGCAAATCCATTCCTTCCCAGTTCAGGGGTCTTTTGTGGTTGGGAAGTAATGCTCAAACTTTTTTAGAAGCTGAGATAAGTGTGCACAAGCAGAGAGAAAGGCCCTGGCTCAGTCTCTTTCAAAATCTCTGCTAATATTTGAAACATGTCAAAAATCCCAATGTTCACCCATCGCCCCCATAATTCCAGTTTGTTTTTGAATGAAGCCACTGAATCTGCTGACTTGAACACTGTTGTCATTCTCCCCTGAAGTAACAGATTGAGTTTGTTGAGCAGGTTTAATATGTCACACAAGTAAGCAAGTTTTGTGACCCATTCTGTGTCACTGAAATGTGCTCTCAATGGTGACTATTTTTCTAAAACAAATTTCTGGAGCAGTTCTTGTAACTCAAAAACTCTGGCCAGTGATGTACCTTTAGAAAGCCATCTCACCTCTATGTGTAGGAGAAGCCATGTGTGCTTTGCATACATCCCTTCACAGAGCTGCACAAATAGATATGAGTTAAGGGCGTGCACTTTAATGTGGTTGATAATTTTAATCACCTCCTGCAAAACGTTTAGTTCAGGTGACATCTTTTGGCTAGCCAGCATTTCTCTATCTATGACACTGTGCATAGACTTACATTCAGAAGCAACCTTCCTGACCCACGTAGTGAAAACAGAAAGCCATCCAGTCATGGCAGCCGCTCCATCCGTGCATACACAGACACAAAATGACCAATTCAGTTTACCTGATATGTAAGCACTCAAATACTTGACTAGTTCTGCAGCTGTGATGTTTGGCAGCGAAAGTGCCCATAACATATCCTCATGCACATCCTCCTGAAAAAATGTCACACAAAACAGGCATAGTTGCCTTGTTGTCAACATAGTGGTAGATTCATCAACCTGGATTAAATACCACAATGACTCATTAATCCTCTCTAACAGTTATGCCTCAATATCCTCTGCTGTTTCATCATCTAGCTATGGTGCTAGCCAAAAGAGGAACACCTGCCACCTTTTGAACTGCAGCCTCTCCTAAAAGTTCACGGCAACTGTCCTTAGCAGCAGGCAGAATCAATTCTTCACTAATGGTAAAGGGCTTCTTAGTTGTAGCAATATGGTTAGCCACTAAGAATGATGTTCTCAGTGCAGACACTTTTGACGAAGTGGTTGCCTTCAATAATTACGTCTGTTTTTTCCTTTGAAAGACTCCAAAGGCTTGCCATTTAATGCAGGGTGCTTGGTCTCCAAGTGGCAAAACAGTTTTTTAAGGTTCCATGGCTTCATTGGATAGAGAGCCTGTCACCACATATTATACAAAGCAGGCCTGGAGAATGTGAATCACCTGTTGCAATGGACCTGTAATTTAAGTAGGACTTTTGGTATTTTCTTTTAAATGTAGCTTTTATTTTGCTGGCAGTCTTAGAGTCTTCTGCTGTCTCATTGGGATTTTCCCCCTTTTCAAAGAAGCTCTCTGGCAGCGTTTGTTTTTTATTCATTTTTGCCAGGGTTAGCTTGTGGGCTTACCAAAACTGTGACTGAGACAATTGTGCAAGGCAGGAAAGAGGTGCGAGCAGAAGTGGTAAAAAATAAAAAGTGCGCCATGCATGGACTAAAATAAGTGTCAGATTCTGACCGAAAGACCTGCTGCCAGATACAGCTTTACAATTGAAGGAAGATGCTCACTTGCCATCATAAAGCCTGTCACCAGATGCAACTTAATTGTCACTCACTGATAGGGTTTTAATATGAGTCTGTAAGCAACTGATTTATTATGATTTCTATGCAGTCGAACCTCTCTGCTAATGATAATCTGTATTTGCAGCTGCTCCCCCAGCACTAGCATCACCACCTCAGCTCCACCTCAGATCATCAGGTATTAGATTCTCATAAGGAGTGAGCAACCTAGATCCCTCACATGCACAGATTACAGTAGGGTTTATGCTCCTATGAGAATCTCATGCCACTGCTGATCTGACAGGAGGCAGAGTTTATGTGGTGATATGAGTGATGGAGAGTGGGTATAAATACAGATGAAGCTTCGCTCTCTGGCCAGCTGCTCACCTCCTGCTATGTAGCCCAGTTCATAACAGGCCATGGGCTGGTAATGGTCTGAGGCTTGGGGGTTGGGAAGCACAGTTCTACAATGTTAGCCAATTGTTCTAGAAACATTTACTGAAAAGATTATTTTTCGTATTTACCTAAAGGGATCCCTATTTTATAAAACAAGTGAATGTATATGTATACAGTAGTACCCCCTTATCAGTGGGGTATCTGGTGGTATTTTTTTTTTTTTTTACTAATTATATAGAAATAAAATGGATTTTTGTATATTTACCTTGAATCCAGTGACCTTAGCAGTTTGGCTCAGGGATAGACTGTTGGGATTTATACCAGTTGACATTTGCTGGGCTTCTTGAATCCATGCATTCATGTCTTTTATCAGAAATAGCTATTTTTAGCCATATAGGGTGGTTCTATTTTAGTTTTGCCTTTATAGCTAAGGCACAATCACTTAGAGATCCCAACTGAATACCCGGTGTCCTTTGTGTGGCATCTAAACTCTCTCTGGGCCTGGATTCCAATGTATACACTGTCCTGTGCAACCTCTGTTCTCCGCTAGGCTCTCTAGCTGTCTCCTCTATGTGTGTTACAGCTTAGGAGTCAACCAAGGATGTGAGAGAATTTTTATACACGTGTTTTAAGAGACTCTTTCTCTGCTTCAAGTTTTAACTGCCTTGGCAGGCCAGAACTCTGTATTTCCTCTGACCACTTTTATGAACGACAATTTTAAAAATGCAGTTAAGGAGAAATTCAGTCTCCCCCTTTGTGCGTCCTTCATGTTAATGACTCGTGCTTTCTTGAGGTGATGAAAGTTGTTTCATTGGTTTTGTCCAGCTTTCATAATTGTTTGACATGGGAGGGTCAGTGTGATACAGTTACTTTTTCATGGCCCCATACTAATTTTTAAAGGGATACAAAATAAATTGCAAACAATTGCAAACAACACAATCTTGCTAAGCTAATTGACATTTGCCTAATCAGAAGCAGTAAAAAGTTTAAGTATTTATTATGAACACTGTACATCAAATATCTCAGCTCTTGCTAAATCTCAGGATTAAAACCACTGATAAAAATAATTAATACTTCATATTCCAGAATTAAAATACAAATACATCTACTGATACTCATCTTGAGTGATCAATATTAATCATTCACTTATGAAAAAATATTTATTAATAACCTACTGGTTACCAAGTAATCTCTAGAATGATGTGAAATGAGAAAACAAAGAAGAGATTGATAAATTGGACCATAGTTGAGCTTAATTCTACAGTGCAAGAAGATATTATAGATGTCAAAAAATAAATGTATTCTTATGGTCTAGAACAAAAATAATCTCCCCCAAAAATGAATAGGGCAAAGAATAAATAATAAGAAACTGTAAAATAGTCTACTAAATATGAAAAGGTTTAAAATTTATTTCCTGTATTGTTAGAAATATAAGAATATTTACACATAGATAAGTTGCTTATATGAGTGATTCATATTTTGTTTCAAGAAAATATTAGTGCAATTGTTCTTAAGGTAAATCAGGCAATACACATACCAAAATTTTAATAATATTCATAGTCTTTGAAATAGTAATTTCATTTCCAAGAATTATCCCATGAAAATAGTGATACATACAAATATACATACAAAATCATGTTTATTTAATCATTATTTGTAATGGTGAAAATAAAACATCACATAAAATATATTAAGGGGATGTATATGTGATGAGATCATTTGCAGATATTTTCAAAAAACAACTAAGAATATGACAAAATTCTGAAGACAGAATGTAAAATAAGCTATCAAAAAACTCTTGTATTATTATTGTCATTCCTATATTTTAACAAGAAAACTTTTTTAAAAGGTATTTTTAAATCTTTTCTTTTTCCCTCTCTCTCCTTTTTTTTTTGAAAAAGCGTTTGTTGTCTGGGCTAGAGTGCAGTAGCATCATCGTAGCTTACGTCAAAGTCCTGGGATCATATATGATCCTCCTGCCTCAGCCTCCTGAGTAGCTGAGACTACAAGTGCATGCCATCATGCCTAGCTAGTTTTCTATTGTTTTAATTTTTTGTGGAGACAGGGTCTCCCTATTGCCCAGGCTGGTCTCAAACTCCTGGTCTCCAGTGATCCTGCTACCTCGGCTCCCCAATGTGCGGTGATTACAGGCATGAGCCACGAGGCTCGGTCTCTCTCTCGCTCTGTCTCTCTCATATTAAGAATGGTCACTTCAGGGTGATACAATCAGGAGTTATTTTTATATTTTTCTGTAGTTCCTTTTTATATCCCTACTAAATTTATACTTCTTGTGTAATTTTTAAAGCAATAGTATATTTACTCAGTAAGTTCAAAAGTATAAATAAATGGTGAAGGATTTTTAGTAGTGGCAATAAATATCTGTTGGGTTACCAAACAGGTAGCTTATTGAAAGTAGTGACAAGACCTTGCCAATCTTCTAAAAAATTCAGCTAACTAAAGGGCCCAGGTTTCATGAAATCTTATTCATTCTCTTACTTCCTGTGACAAAGTGTTTATCTATCAATCTATGTATCCTTCATCCACCTATCTATAAATTTATATTATTGGAAATAAAAAGGATTAAAACAGAATCTATGTGATTAAAGTCCCAGATCAGTAAAAATAATAAATAAATAAAACAGAATCTACCTTGACAATAGAGTGTTAGGAGAGGATCAAGAACTTAAATCCATGATTGTTTACTCTTTATTATATGAGCTAAGTACTCATATAATAAAGAACACAACCGGCATGTACAGACATTCGAACTATCTGTGAAATAAGTGGATGCATCATGTTAATATACGCTAAGATCTTGTCTAGGGTTTTCATGTGACTACATATTTGGTCAGCAATTATAGCACTCAGAATCTTTTCTGTTTTTCTTTTCAAGGTCACTATTTCTACAACTTTTTTGAACCAGAAAACCTCATTGCCCTGTTGCTACAGAATATTACCTCCCACTTAGTTCTTTTAGACCATTCTTCTTTCTCACTAGAAATTCATAATTGCCCCATTTGTTATTCTAACTTCATGCCTTAAGTATTTAAGTACTATCACTCACACCAAAACTTGAGGTTACATGAAAACATAATTTTTTTTCTGACAATCTTGATCTGTCCAAATACAATATTCTCAGCTGAAAGCAAAGCAGAACATTATGAATCTTGATAATACTTGACAGAGAGGGTGCCACGGATATATTTTACAAGGGTCACAGATATATATTATAAGAGGATTATAAGAATTGAAAACTGAATAGCAAGTTCTCACCACCAAATGGAAACATTCCATAAATGGCAGGTAAATACTCCCTTTCTGTTGCCTACATTAAGACATGTTCTTTGGGGAGAAGGTTATTGCAAATAGAATGTACTGTGAAAAAAGCATTTTATTTGCTGACTCTATTTGCTTGCTAATAATTAGAACAAGGTTTGTAGAGCACTGGGAATTGTGAGATGCTTATACAGACATTAGTAATTTAGTAATTGTATTTTGAATTCAAAAATGTTTAGAATATGTAATTTTAGTGATACACAGTCTTTGTAGGTCATCAATTCAAAGCTTCATTTTTAACAGATTAGGAAGTGATGCCTGGAACATTTAAGTTCATCTTTGACTGCATAGCTAGTCACTGGCAAAAACAGTACTCAAAACTAAACTGTTAATTTTATTTTTTATTTCAAAGTATTAAAGGGATATAAATGTTTTTGTTACATAGAAAGCTTTCGTAATCCTTAAGTCAGGGCGACTAGTGTGCCCATCACCCAAATAGTGTTCACTGTACCTGTTAGGAAGGATTTTACCTCTTCCCTCTTTTCTCCACTCACCTTCTTGATTTCCAATGACTTCTACTTCTCTCTGTGCCCATGTGTGCTCCTCAATAGGATAGTTCCAAGAGTAATATCTCAAGAATAAAACCTTCATTTTAACTCAATACTCCTGCCACCACACAAAAAGTCTACATTGTGAAGGAAAGAAATATTTGGTTGAAAGTATCACCTTATGTTAAAAATGAAGAGACAGAATGAAGATTGATTAAAGTTGCAAGATAATGGCAGAACTTGGAATACAATGAGGTCTCTTGATTAACAGCAGGGTGATACTTTCATACAAAATTTCTTTATTTCCTCACAGCCTGAGAATTTAAAATACCATCTTAACTACAGCACACCAAAGTGTCTATTAAAAAGATTACAACTCAATCTTTCATATGCCAGATTTACCCTAAAACTAATGACCAATATTTTTTAATGCCTACTATGTCAGAATGAGTGCTAATGTAATACATATGTTAAAAGAAAAACTGTAGACAAATAGTTTATTTGAGTAAAGAAACAATTTATGAACTAGGCAGCACCCTGAGCCAGTAAAGGTTTAGAGAGCTACACCAGCAATGTGGGCAGGCAGTATTTATACACAGAAAAAAATAAGTGATGTAAAGAAATAGCCTGATTGGTTACAGCTTGGTGTTCGCCTTATTTGGGTAAGTCTAAGCAGTTTGCAGCCTGTGACTGGCTGAAACCTCAATTGCTATAATTGGCGGAGACCCAGTTACTTGTTACAAGAATATACTCTCAAGTTGGGTTGCAATTTGTTTACATATTAGGTTACAGTTCACTATATAAAGAAGAAATTTTAGGCCAAGTTTAATTAAATTTAACAAATGTGTTTCATTGTATCTCAACAACCCTTCAAGTAGTTTATTTTTCCACCTTACTGTGAGAATAAAGGCTTAAAGAAGCAGGAGAAACATTCCAAGCTTACTGCTCCTCTTTTATAATGGGTTAATAAATAATGGAATCAGAATTTGCACCCAGGCCGGGCGCGGTGGCTCACGCCTGTAATCCTAGCACTCTGGGAGGCCGAGGTGGGCGGATCGTTTGAGCTCAGGAGTTCGAAACCAGCCTGAGCAAGAGCGAGACCCCACCTCTACTAAAAATAGAAAGAAATTATATGGACAGCTAAAAATATATATAGAAAAAATTAGCCGGGCATGGTGGCACATGCCTGTAGTCCCAGCTACTCGGGAGGCTGAGACAGGAGGATCGCTTGAGCTCAGGAGTTTGAGGTTGCTGTGAGCTAGGCTGACGCCACGGCACTCACTCTAGCCTGGGCAACAGAGTGAGTCTCTGTCTCAAAAAAAAAAAAAAAAAAACAAAAAAAAAGAATTTGCACCCAGAACTGACTGGTTTCAGAGCCTCAGTTTTTAACCATTACGTGGTACACACAGTCCTCACCTGCATCCGGTCAAAGCGATTATACCTTCTCTGTATGTGACAGCCTGCTTTTTCCTTTCAGCTTTCAGTTTGCTTGCTCCATATTACACTTTTATTTCTTGTATTGTCTGTTTTTCTAATCTCATTCCATTAATCCTGATAGTTTTCACCTATTCTTGGAATTATTCATACTGACAATCTAATATGTCCATCTCTTAGAATCTTCTCCCATGTTTTACATTGATAGATGCCACAGAAGTCAGTCACAGCTCAGAGCAGAGGTCAGTAAAATACAGCCCATGAGCCAAATTCAGATTATCACTTGTTTTTACAGATAAAGTTTTATTGGAACACATAGTCATGGTCATTTATTTATATCTTGTCTATTGCTACTTCCACTCTACAGCAGCTGAGTTGAGTAGTAGTGACAGAGATCTGGTGTTGCATAAGTCCTAAATTATTTACTATCTCGCCCTTTACAGGAAAAAAAAAAAAAATAGCTACTTGAAGTGTATTCTGCAGTCTGGTAACAATCCTTAACTTGTTTGTCACTGTCAGTGAGGTTGTAAGTACAGACACAGAGAGAAAACATTTCAAAAACATGTATCATGATTTGATAGGTTAATAGCATGTCTTTGAATCCAATAATAGCAAAAATGGGCTGTTCCTTTGTACTTCTTTTTAAAATTTTATTGTTCTAGTGATGTATTTATTGCACTTTACAGAATTATCAATCCTTAACAGATTGAAATGAAGTAAAAAGAAAATAGTTGTCTTTTATCACACAGGGTAGGGAGCAGTCATTACAGTTACTTCCCTGACTATAGACCTGGACTTGCCAATGACTTAAATATCCCTTTAATTTTTTTTTTCCCTTGAGTATATTATCTAGTTCACTTACATTTTCGTCTAAATTTGTTCAAGGACCCTAGTGGAATAGGAGAAATTTGGCTGATCAGATTAATATGTAGCCATGAGAAAATCTGCCTATTATTATCCTCTCTTACTTAAGTAAAGCTAAAGGAGAAAATATGATTCTAAGTATTGGTATGATTTTAGTTGTTTGTGAATGTCTTTTCTGTCTAGCAGTAGCTAATCAAAAAAGTTAAATCTTGTCATTTAAATAGATAGCCTAAGTTATATAGGGTGGCATTTATCTTAAAGATTTCAATTTTCTTCCATCATTCCTTCCACTAAATTGCTCTAACTGTAATATTGCTACATTGTACTTTATGTGAGGAGCAAAATTATAGCATTCAAAATAAGTATGTATCCTGCTTTATCTTTTACGGGTTTTTTTTTTTTAAAAAAAGAATAAAACTTATTAACAAGTAGTCAAATAAATACAACTTACAAATGCTTTCTTTTCAGCAGGATGGTAAGTATGCTCTAGCTTCCAAGATGGCAATTCTTCCCACTGAAATTGACATTCTAGCCCAAGGTATTTGGTAGAATGATGTTTAAAACTTACTTCTGAGTGAGATGAGCACAACTGACCAATTTTCAGGAAACAACCATACCTAATATTTATATTATGTTTCACTGTTTACAAAATGCTTCATGTATGATCTCATTTGATTCCAGAATCTTAAATCTCATTTCAAAGAAAAGAGGCAGAGAAAATTATTAACCTTTGTAGAATCACACAACTAGTGAGAGATGTGGGACTTGAATCTGTGTTTTCTAAACTCAGTCTCCTATTTTTTACTAGTCAACTTCACTCTTTAGTCTCATAGCCTATGCCCTTGCCATAAAACTTCTTTGCCTGGCTTTGTTTACTGCATGTTGACTTAAGGAAGCTGGTATCAAATCCTCCCATTATCAGCGTGGTAAAAATTCAAACAATTTCCAATGTTCACTGTTCATGAATATTCATTAATTGGAAACTACTACCAAAACATGCTCGGTTTTATTAGCCTCTGAAGTATAAAGAGGAGAGGAAATTCAGATGCACGAGGGAAACTGAATTTCTGAAAATGTTACAAGTAATTGGCATCCCTTAGACAGTGACACTTTTCAGGTTTATCTGCATATAACACCACAATCCCAGAATAAACACAAGCTCATATAAAGAAGCATCCTAAAATTATAGGAAAAGAAGGAAAAATTTCTGGCACTTGTGAGTTGGTTAGAACTCTATAGAAAATGCAATTGTCCTGGAGAAAACCTTTGATATGGAAAATAGCTCAGATTTATCCTGACGTCTCTCACAATTAGCTCTTTTACTAAATGAGTCTATTAATCTCAATAGTTCCAAGGTAATTGTTTGTGGCTCAGTGATAAATAGCAAGGCACCATCTGCACATAAAATCTCTTTATATTCCTCTTCTCTTGTTATTGTATCTTGATGCTGATGCTATTCTTAAGGCCATGTATGTATTAGTAAAGAAATAGGTGCATACTTCTTATTGAGTTTTGGGTAAATTAGTAATAGCAAACACAAATTTCCTAATTTTTGCCTTTAGTGGGGAATTCATCTACTAGGAAAACTAACAAAAATTAAGGATCAGCATAATTGGTCCACTTCTGGTAGCAACTCTTGTGCTGAGAATGGATGCATAGTGTAGATAATATAGACAGTTAAATGATTTGGATGGCAGAATACTTAAAGATGTATCTTATTAGTAATTTCTTTGGAAATGGTGAATTTTATAGTACCTTCAAGTAATTGTGAAATGTGTTATACTGAGAGGGAAAAAAAAATTCATGTATGTAACAAACTTGTTTTCATATGGCATTTATGACCAAATAGGGAATTTAATCATTGGAAATTCCACCAAAATAACCCCTGTGTATTTATACTGTGCCTGTTGATAACCATAGTGTGCTTGATCTTATTGTAAAAGAGAAACAATATATTTGATGCTAAATTTTCTTAACCGGGAGCTCAAATGTGTTATCAACATAGTTCATATCCTTCTATGGAGCAATGACTTTCAACATAAAGTGGAGGGTGGTATATATTGTAATAAATCTTATATACATTTGGTGAAGTATCTGAATTTCCATTTAAAAAAAAATGTGCAGATGTGCGGCTGCATTGATTGATTTGTTAAAGAGTATTTTTTTTTGATATCTGTATTGACTTTTCTCTCCTGCTTAAAAGCTTCTACTCCACAGATTTATAAAATGGGAGACAACAGTTTTTCACTATATATGATCTCTAACTCTTCTTTGTGTGGGTATTTACTAAATGGGAACAGCTTGGGCATTATCTTCATAAACTTTATTTTCATACACCATTAGGCTTTAGCATCATTCCTGCATTAATTCATTCATTTATTTTAAAAAACTCCCCTGAGTATACTCTGTACTATGTATCTTGATAAGCAGATTCACCTCTCTGTAAAATATTCCTAAGACCTTATGTTGTAGATATTATAACCTCTGTTTTACAGATGAGAAAGGCAGACCAGAAAACTTAAGTAACCAGTCCACAGACACATACTAGTGAATGAGAAATAATTGATTAGGAAATTAATTTTCTAAAATTAAGACTAAAGTTCTTTTAATTCTTTTCAGTTGCCTCAAATATTATGAATTGATCCAGACATTTCACTATGACCTTCCAGAGAAGGCCAGAGGAGCATTGAAGTAAATGCTTAAGGTCTTAGAATATGAGAAAGAGGTAGAAAAGAGAAATAGTATTAATTGAGCACCTTTATTTCCAGGTATTTTATATTTATTCAAAATATAGTCTATAAAAAATACTGAATTATGTACACTAAACAATTAAGTCACAGAGATTATTTTAAAAATCCTCGAAAGACCGCATAGTTCACGAATGAGAGAGCTACAAACCTACATTTTCTGTTTTTAAGCTAAGATTCTTAACCATTGTTCAGAATTTCTCACATTTTAGTGGGCAGCAGTAACAACTACAAACTTAGGTAAAGCACAGATTCTGGAGGAATGACATCAGCAAAATGGCAAAGTAGGTGGCTCTGAGCTCTTATGTCCCTGAAGAAACTTTAAAAAAACAAACAAACAAACAAAAAACGGCAGAAATGTCAGAACCAACCTTGGCAGAACTCCAGCAAACATTTCAAGGTTTATTAGCAAAAAAGCGAATATTTCATTAAGAAAAAGGCAACTTGAAAACAGTAGGAAATCTTTCTCTTGTTTTACTTGCCTTTGCCTGACTGTCTCCCTGGAATGGCAACAATCTTGCAGTCAGTGACAGCCTGTGTTCCCAGTGTGGAACTGTGGTTCCAGATCCTAGAGTGAGGAGAGCAGAACTTATTTGCAAATTATTCGGTTTGTCTGTTCTAACATGTGTGGAGCTAGCTAAAGGATTGATGCAAATGCTCATTTCTTCTTTGCCTAAATTGAAATTCAGGCCAGAAAAGTGGTGTGCAGAAAATGCTGCAGGTGAAAAGGAAGAGCACATGTCCATAAATTAACTTTACACTTTGAGGAACTAGAAAAAGATGAGTGAGCTAAACTGAACATTAGAGCAAAAAAGTGAATAATAGAGATTAGAGGAGAGAGAAATAGGGAATAGAAAAGCAATAAGGAAAACCAATGAAAGTAAAAATTATTTTTTTAAACATCAATAAATTGATAATTGTTTATATATATAGACAGAAAAAGGTAAAAGGAGACAAGACACAAATAACTTAAATCAGAAATGAAAGTGCGGACACTACTACTGGCCTTAAATGAAAATTCTGTAAAAAATTGTACAAAAAATTTGATAACCCAGATGAGTGTCAGAGCCAGGCTTCTAACTCCCACACCTCTGACTCCAGAGCCCATTTCCTTTCTTTGCTCATAGAATTTTTACTGTCCCTCTTTTCTTGCTCTGTGATTTTGCTGTTTCTCTTTCTCCATTCATAGAATTCCTTATATGCCCAGATCCACAGTTATTTACACTAAATCTATCAGCTTCAAGGCCCAATTCAAATTCCACTTCCAACTTTATGCTCTGAGTTTTAATTAAATTCTTTTTCTATGTTTTCATCTCTCTTTATATTTCTTATATAGTAACTTTGTATCCTTTACTGTGCTACTGTCGGGCGCTTGTATGCCTGCTTTCATAACACCAAGCATATTTGTATCCACATTAATGTCTAGCTTCCACATACATCCATTAAAAATGTCTGGAATGATTCTCTTAAGAATGTGAAGAAAGAATGTAAAAAAAAAAAAAAAAGAAGTCAAACATTTCAACAATGTTTTCTCAGTTTCTTTTATTTAAAAAAAAATCAAAGATGCACATACTGAAATGTCAGAACTTAAGGAGAATAGCAATAGAGAATTGTCCAACTCCATTTCTAATAGCCTTAGCTGGAATCCCAGGGAGGCAAAAAAAGGCAATTTGCAAGTTAAATCAGTAATAAACCGAAACCCAATTTTGTCAAACCCCATTTCTGTAATCACTTTTCCAGAGCTGATAAGCTGAGGGTTCACGCAGGAGTATTGCATATTTCCTGAGAGGCACTGGACAACATGCAAACTCTTGTCACTCTGTCCTCCAGCTTATCTCCTCCTGTTTAAGTAAGCTAGAATCAGGAAAAGAGAGTTATTAAAAATGAGGGAAGGAAGAAAGGAAGGAGAGAAGGAGGGAGATAAGGAAGAAGGCAAAGAAGGAAGGAAGGAAGGAAGGAAAGAAGGGAGGGAGGAATAAAGCAAGCAGTAACATTTGGAATGTAAAGAACAAAAAATGGTGAGAACAATTTATATTTTTCAAAATATTTTTTCTTAACATCTTTCTTTTTATGTACATGTTAGATTCCAATAAACTACAAAGTATCGTAGTCTCTTTGGACTGCTGAAACAGAATACCATAGTCTGGGTGAGTTAATTTGTTTGTTACATTTTTGGAAGCTGGAAAGTCCAAGATCAAGGCCTCATCATATTCGGAGTCTAGCGAGGGCCAGCTTCCTGGTTCATAGACGGCCTCTTCTCACTGCAACTTCACATGGTGGGGAGGGCAAAGGAGCTCTCTGGAGCTTCTGTTATAACAGTACGAATTTCATTCATGAAGGCTCCACTCTCGTGACCTAATCACCACCCAAAGGTCCCACCTCCTAATACCATAACATTGGGGGTTAAAACTTAACATAAAAATTTTATGGGGAAACTAATATTCAGTCT
This sequence comes from Eulemur rufifrons, assembly GCF_041146395.1. Taxonomy (NCBI): domain Eukaryota; kingdom Metazoa; phylum Chordata; class Mammalia; order Primates; family Lemuridae; genus Eulemur; species Eulemur rufifrons. The sequence continues at coordinate 75,516,359 of NC_091001.1, read as the reverse complement.
ATAGTACACAGCATTCTATAAAGTTCTAGTGGTTCAGTGACACCAGTAAGATGGTGGAATAGGAAATCTTCAACTGTGCTCCCCTCTACAAGTTCAACTAGCAACTATTGACAAATGCTAACATCCTTTTGAAAACCCCAACACCTGTAAACAAACCTGAGATACCCACGTGGTACACAAAACTGAGTGAAATTCAAATGAGAAGGAAAAGAAAAATGGTCTCACTCTGACCTTACAGTTCACCACCCCAAGTCAGCTCCATGCCAGATGGAGACAATTTCCCTGGGCTCACAGTCTCTGTGGTGGGGAAACGGAACTGGAGGCAGTCATCCAGCTTCCCTAGCGCTCTGAGACACTTCTCAGAAGCCCACTCTGGTTTCACCTCATGGGGAATACTAGAGAAAAACTGCAGTGCAGCTTGACCACAAAGGGGTCAGGAAAAATAAAATGACCAGCACATGGACCTTGGTGGCACCTCTGTGTTCCTGTCAGCTACAGTGCTCAATCAGAGATAACAGCCAACCTCATGGCATACCCACAAGGCTGAGCTGTTCGCTTTTGCAAGCATGGTGGGACACACAATCTAGTTTCAGCCCCTAGACTGCTAGTCTTCCTGACTGGCTTCAGAATCCACCCCAGTGATCTTGCCCAGGCAGGGAGACTCCCATCTTTGTAGATTCCAGAGAAGCCAAAAGACTAGTCCAGCTCAACTTGGGAAGGCAAGCAACAGCTCTATATAAGCTACGTACATACAATATTACTACATTGTGTACCACTCATCCATAAGGGGGAAAAAAAACAAGATATTCTGTCATTTGGCACAAATAGATGAACCTAGAGGACATTATGTTGTGTGAAATAGGTCAGACACAGAAAGACAAATACCATGTGATCTCACTCGTATGTGGAATCTCAAAAAGTTGAACTCAGAGAAGTGAAGAGTGTACTGGTGGCTACCAGAGATTGAGGGAGGGGTGGAAAGAGGAATGAGGTAAATGTTGGTGGATGGGTACAAAGTTACAGGTAGATAAGAGAAATAAGTTCTGGTGTTCTATTGCACAGTAGAGAGACCATTAATAATAATGTACTGTATATTTCAAAATAGCTAGATGAGCAGATTTTGAATGTTCTTACCATAAAAAAATGATAAATGTTTGAGGTAACAAATATACTAATTACTTTGATTTGTTCATTACAAAATGTATACATGTATCAAAACATCACATTGTATCCCATAAGTATGTATAACTATTTGTCAATTAAAAATAAAATAAAACCTCATAAGTTGTAGTTGTTGTCAAAATGTATAAAACCTGGTCCCTTTACATGGGTGAACTGGTCTAGAGAAGTATTTCCAAAATGTGTTGTCTGAAACATGAATTCCAAATTATGTGCATGGAAAAAGGATTTCTGAAGCAAATTCAGAAAATGTGGCATTTCATATTCTACACACTTTAATGAAAGACATTAAATATTTTAATAATTCCTGCATAAAACACTGGTTTAATTCTAGTTGACCATGATTTTCTCAAACTTACTTGACCAAGTTGAGCAACCTTTTATACTTTTTATTTTCCATTTCAAAACACCTGCAGTAAAATACTCTTAGTTACCACCGCAGATTATTGCTGTCTGACCCATGGAGGATAGCTTATTCTGGAATATTTTAGGTGAGCTTTATTAATTGCTGGGGGAAAAATTCTTCTGTGGGTGATAAAAATGTTACGGGATACCGCAGATAAAATGGTTATATAATCCACACCTTGATTTTGTCCTTCATATTTAGGGTTATACTAGCAGATGATACATCTAACACAAAAACTTTCATTTCAATGTTCTGATAAAATCTTTGAACTTCAGTTACCCTTGAAGAAAGCTACTCTGGAGAAAAAGGACTGTCTAATGATTTTTAAATGCCACTTAACCCCACTTTCACTGGGGTAAGCAAGATTGCTCTGTCAGTGTCTTCATAATTGGGTTAAAGATTGTGTGTTAACTGGCTTATTCTTACATATGGGATCAATGAAAACAGGAGTTGGACCATTGCCTGAGAATTATTTGTGGTGATTATTTACCCATACACTAAAACAGAGGCATAAAAAGAGGGGGCAGTCAGAAAGAGTGAGCTTGGAAATCTTCTTTTATATATTTTAGAGTCACTGTTCTGTGACTTAAGGCTAAGAATGTGAAAGTATAATCATTAATGTGCAGATGTTACCTATGGGAAAATCTATCCCCATCCTGAGGAAAATGTCTTTATTAAGATGATTTCATCCATTTCTTAAAGACAGAGAGTTTCTAGTACAATAACTCTCTCTCTCTTTTTTTTTTTTTTTTCCAGTTTACTAAAACATTATCAGTATTAGGCATGGGGCTTTGTTAAAGGCCTTACTAACATTCAATTGTAAATATATTTAAGGCTCCTGAATTCTTGGGATAAACTCACTTAATCATGGCATATTATGTTGCAATTATTCTATGGAATTCAAATTGGTGGTATTTCATTAGATAGTTTTGCATCTATGTACAGAAATAAGAAACTCACTGGTTGTGAGTTTACAATACTGTTCCATAAGTATATGCTAGTTATACAGTATGCATAGAAGATTTTCTTTTCTTTCAAGATTTAAAAAAGTTCCTCAATTTGGATAATTCATTGATTAAAAACATGTGTACCTACCTTCATTTTGGGAAATAATTTTGCAACATTTTATTAATCTCTCATTTGGATATAGAAAAATTCTGTTATACTGGATATTCTCAAGTTAATTTTGGTTGTTTATATTTTTAATAAGCTGTCAATTTCATTGTGATTTTCAAAATAAGCAGGGTTGTATAGTATCCAATTATAATTTAACTCTTCTATTTTCTGTGTTCTTATTAATTTATTTTTATCTCTTCATGTTTTGATTAGACTTTCCAAACTTGTGTGTATATTTATTACTATTTTAAAAAGAACTGCCTCTAGAGTTTATTAAGTCTAGTTCTTTTTTCTCATTTCTAATTCATTACTATTGATTTTTTTTTCCATTTTTATTACCCTTTCTAAGGTTTATTAGTATACTTTTATTTATTTTTAAAATTAAGTGCGTGGCTTTTTTTCCATAAAATAATTCATGAATTTAATTTTAAGAACTTGCTGTTAAATACATTTTGAATATATATGAAAGATTTTCATATATATGGTTCTCATCTTATTAGTTCATAGAGGATTGGTAACTTGAATGTATAGATCTACTTTGACCAAAGAATTACATAAGGTATTTCTTTAAAAATACTTTCTTTTGCTTATTAAAACTTACATGTTATTAATAGAAATAAACCTTTTTGAAATAACTCTTACAGTGACACATTAGTCACCTGTACTTTCTTATATATAAATATATATAAAAATGTCAGTTAAATCTATCTAACTTTAATTTTTGTTAAAAAATTTCTATTTCGTTTGTTTTAAATATTACTTTTGTAGATATCAAAGGATTGAATGTTACTTTTAACTCAAACCTAGAAGTTTGCTATTTTAGAGGTGATTTTAGCTCATTTACAATTTAGGGAATCAAATTTTATTCCGAAATTTTCATCACATTTTATGTTTGGAGGTTGCATTTTTTTTTTTGGCTCATAATAATTCTTTTTTATCCTTTTGTGCTTAATTTTAACTTTTATTTCCCAAAATATTTGGTATTTGTGCTTTAAACCTTTTTAGTACACTGTGTTTTACTTAGAGGTTTTTGAAAAATTACTCTGAACAAGGTTTATTCATATTACTTCTGTAAAAACAAAAAGTATAAGTTGGTTATTTTACAATATAAAATGCGAAATGCACATTTATCTTTCTCAAAATCTTCCATCACAGTTTTGTTTTCTATAATCTACAATTTAAGAATCAAGTTTTTATGAATAAGTATGAATAATTTATTTCTTTTAAAAAGTAAATATGATTATGTATGTTTATAATGTTAATTATATGTATGTGTATATATACATATCTGTGTATATGCATACATGTGTTTTTATAATACTATTTCTTTAAGAGTACTGGTCTGCTTTAATTTTTTAATAATTTTAAAATTATAATTGAGTATTTTATAATAGAAATTAATAACTGATTAAATATAAAGTAATTAGTTTTATATATTTCTAAGAAAATATTAAATTATAATTATTACATGTATAATTATAATGTTATAAGTATTTTAATATGTTTTATGGATACATGATATTTGTACATATTTATGGGATACATGTAATATTTTGTTACATGTATATAATATGTAATGATCCATCACCATGAATATTTATAATTTCTATGTATTAAAACATTTAAAATTCTTACTTTTAGCTATTTTGAAATGTACAGCATTGTTAACTATAGTCAAACTACTCTACTATTAAACATTAGAACTTATTGCTTATATCTAGCTCTATGTTGGTATCCATTAACCAAGTTCTTTTCATCCTACACACCCACACCCATATTCTTCCCAGCCTCTGGTAACTATCATTCTATCCTTTACCTCTGTGAGATCAACTTTTTAGCTTCAACATATTAGGAAGTGCATGTGATATTTGTCTTTCTGTGCCTGGCTTATTTTACTTAACATAATAACCTCCGGTTCCATCCATATTGCTGCAAATTGCATGATTTCATTTCTCTTAATGGTTGAATAATATTCAATTGTGTAGATAATACTACATTTTCTTTATTTATCCATTGATGAACTCTTACGTTGATTTCACATTTTTACTATTCCAAATAGTGCTGCAATAAATATGAGTATGCATGCATCCCATTGATATGCTGATTTTCTTTCCTTTGAGTAAATACCAAGTAGTGGTAATGCTAGATTGTACGGTAGTTCCATTTTTAGTTTTGAGAAATATCAATATTGTTTTCCTTAGTGGCTATACTAATTTACATTCCCACCAACAAGGTGTGAAAGTTGCCATTTCTCCACATCCTTGCCTACACCTGTTCTTCCTATATGCTGAATAATGAAAGTAGACCCCTATTTTTCACCATATACAAAAATCAATTCAAAGTGGATTAAAGACTTAAATGTAAGACCTGGTATATAAAAATACTAGAAGAAAACATACGGGAAACACTCCAGGACATTGGTTTAGGCAAATATTTTATGGCTAAGACCTCAAAAACACAGGCAACAAAAACAAAAATATACAAAGGGGACCATACTAAACTAAAAAGCTTCTGCAGAGAAAAGGAAATAATCAACAGATGGGAGAGATGATCTGTTGAATGGGAGAAAATATTTGAAAAATATTCATTTGGTAGGCAGCCAATATCCAGAATATACAAAGAACTCAACAGCAAGAAAGCAACCAATCCCATTAAAAAGTGGACAACGAAACTAAATAGACATTGCTCAAAGACATACAAATGGCCAGAAGGTATATGAAAAAATCCTCAATATCTTTTTAATAGTTATTTTTATAGTTATCTATATTTTTCACATCACAAGATCTAATAAATTACTTGAATTGCTAAAAGTATGTTTTATGTATGGGATGGATATAGCATATTTCATTTAGTCAAGATCTATTAGTAGGTATAAAGGGTTATAATGAAAAATTTTTAAAATATTTTAAAGTAGATATATAGCTTTCCTTCACAGTTACAATATAGCTTTACTTCACAGTTACAAGTTGTTCTTGATGATAAAATGGAACTAATGGGTTACAGGATGTGTATATTTTTAGTTTTTATGAAGCTACAAATTTGGACTCTTGATGTAGATTCTTCCTTTCATACTCCCATTGGCACTGTATCTGGATTCCTATCTTCTAACATCCTGGGTGATTTCATGACATTATTCTTTTAAAAATATTTTTATTCTAGTACAATATAAATTCAAAAACGACATAATCATACATTAGTTGCTAATAAGAGGAACTTTTTAAAAAAGCATTTATTGGCTATTTTATATTCTCTCCAGTAAAATGCTTCAAAAATTTTCTCAAACAGAGAATGCCTGTGTATTCAACAACCTGATCAAGAGAGGGAACATGACTAGCACTCCAGAAAATCCTTTCATGTTCCCATTTCGCTGACCACTCCCAATAAGGGTAACTAACCACTATTCTGATTTCTAAAGGCATAAATTAGCAAAGCCTATTTTTTGTACTTCATATAAATGGAATTATAGAGTATTAGCTCCTCCATTTTATTTCTTTAATTCAACCCATGTTTTTAAAATAATCCATATTCTTCTGTGAAGTTGTAGTTTATTCACTCTGAGTACCATATTAGCATTCCATTATGGGACTATACCATGATATATTTACCTGCTCTGTGTTGATTGGTGTTTGAGTAGTATCCAGTTTGAGGCTGTTATAGATAGTTATGCAATGACATTTCTAGAAGATATTTTTTGGTGAATATGTATACACATTTATTTGAAAATATATCTAGAAGTAGATTTGCTGTGTCATAGGTATATTTAGTTGTAGTAAACACCATCAAACACTTTTCCAAAGTGGTTTTACAAATTTAACATTCAACCAATTTCTTTACAATTTTGCCAGCACTTGATATTTTCTGTTTGTTTTATTTGAGGTATTATTCTTGGTGTATAGTGATCTCTAATAATTTTAATTTGTATTTCCCTGATGACTAGTAAAGTTGATCACCCTTCATATGTTTGTTGATTGTTTGAATAATTTTAGTCCATTTTTGCTATTGAGTTGTCTTTTAAAAAATTATTGATTTGTAGTTTTTATTGGAAATGAGTCTGTTTTTTGTATAGCAAATATTTCATTACACTCCCTTACATGTTATCTTCCTCTCAATGGCTGAAAATAATTCTTGCTTTAATTTATAGTGAAATGTCTTTCAATATTTGCATAATTTTCTGAAGTCATTTGTCTTTTTATTATTTATTTTCAGTAATTCAAAAATTGGGCCTGGATATTTTCTCTCTCTCTCTCTCTCTCTCTCTGTGTGTATATATATATATATACACACACACACAGAGAGAGAGAGAGAGAGAGAGAGAGAGATAAACACATACACACATATACATATATATTTAACCTGGCCCTTTATTTCTTTATACATGCTTAAATTTCTGTTTAGTGTCCTTTCCTTTCAGGTCTAGTGGTAACAAACTCCTTCAGTTTTTGTGTATCTGGAAACATCTAATATCTCCCTCACTTTTGAACGACAGTTTTGCTGGATACAGGATCCTTGGTTGACAGTTTTGTTTTGTTTTGTTTTTTGTTTTTCCTATCAGTGCTTTGAATATATCATTGAATAGGATAGGCACCCGTTCTTGGTAGGTGTGGTAAAATTCGGGTGTGAAACCATCTGGTCTGGGACTTTTTAGGAAGGTTTTTTATTGCTGTCTCAATTTCAGTACTTGATATTGGTCTGTTCAGGAATTCTATTTCTTCCTGGTTGAGCCTAGGGAGGCTGTGTGTTTCTAAAAATTTGTCCATTTCTTCCACATTTTCCATTTTGTGTCCATAAAGATTTTTGTGGTATTCATAGATGATATCTTGTATCTCGGTGGCATCAGTTGTAATTTCTCATTTTTTGTTCCTGATGGAGTTTATTATTTTTTTTTCTGCTTTACATTAGTCTAGCCCAAGGCATGTCAATTTTGTTTATTTTTTTCAAAGAACCAACTTTTTGTTTCATTAATCTTCCGTACAGTTTTCTTGTTGTCAATTTCTTTTAGTTCTGATTTGATGTTATTAATTTCACTTCTTCTAATGGTTTTGGGATCCATCTTTTCTTCCTTCTCCAGCTCTTTGAGTTGATTCATTAGGTTGTCTATCTGTGATCTTTCTGTCTTTTGGATATGGGCATTTACGGAAATAAACTTTCCTCTCACGACTGCTTTAACTGTGTCCCACAGATTTTGATAACTTGTGTCTCCTTTGTCATTCAGTTCAAAGAATGTTTTGATTTCCATCTTGATTTCCTCATTTATGAAAAAAATAGTTCATCAGAAGGTTGTTTAGTTTCCACGACTTTGTGTAGAAATGAGAGTTTCTGTTAAGGTTGATTTCTACTTTTATTCTACTGTAATCTGAGAAGATACATGGTATACTTTCTATTTTTTTTTTTAATTTTTTGAGATATGCTTTGTGTCTTAGGGTATGATCAATCTTAGAGAATGTCCCATGAGCTGGTGAGAAGAATGTATATTCAGTGGTTTTTAGGTAGAATGTCCTGTAAATGTCATTTAGGCCCATTTGTTCTAGCATTCTGTTTAAGTCTATTATTTCTTTGTTAATTTTCTGTTTGGAAGATCTGTCCTGTGCTACCAGTGCAGTGTTGAACAGTTATTATGGTGTTGCTGTTTATCAATTTGTTTAGATCAAGTAGAGTTTGCTTTATGAATCTGGGTACACCTAAATTGGGTGCATACATATTTAGAATTGTTATGTCTTCTTGTTGAACTGTACCCTTCACCATTATTTAGTGACCCTCTTTGTCTTTCATTACTTTTATTGATTTAAAGACTAAGTTATCTGAAATCAGAACTACCATGCCAGCCGCCTTTTGGCTTCCATTTGCTTGGAATACTGTTTTCCACCCCTTTACCTTGAGTCTAAATGGATCCTTTCAGGTTAGATGTGTTTCCTGAAGACAGCAGGTACTTGGCTTGTATTTTTTTTTATCCATTTGGCCAGCCTCTGTCTCTTGATTGGGGAGTTCAAGCCATTCACATTTATTGAGAGAACTGATAGGTGGAGCAAATTTCTGTTCATCCTGTGAGTTGAACTTTGTGGCTTTGTTTTCTCTCTTGAGCCATTGTGGTTTCTGGCCTTTGATTTTTAGCTTTTGAGTGGTTTTACATTTGTGAGTGTTTATTGTGCTGATCCGGGTATAACTCTGTTTTGAGTACTTCTTGGAGGGCTGGGCTTATCTTGGTGAATTCTCTCAGTCTTTGGTTATCTGAGAATGTCTTTATTTCCCCTTCATTTACAAAACTTAGTTTTGCAGGGTACAATATTCTAGGCTGGGCATTATTCTGTTTCAGAAGAGTGAGAATGGGGCCCCAGTGTCTTCTTGCTTGTTATGTTTCAGTTGAGAAGTCTGGCGTTATTTGGATGGGCTTTCGTTTGTATGTTACTTGTTTATTTCATCTTACAGCTTGTAGAAGGGCTTCTTTAGTGGATATTTTGGTCAGTCTGATGACTGCATGTTGTGGTGTCTTCCTGTTTGCAATGAATCTCCCAGGGGTCCTTTGGGCTTCCTGGACCTGTATATCTAGATTTTTAGCAAGGCCTGGGAAATTTTCCTCTATTGCATCTTCAAATAACTTATCCAACCATTGCATATTTTCTCCTTCACTCTCAGGGATGCCCATAACTCTCACATTAGGCTTCTTCACATAATCCCACATTTCTTATAGTCTTTGCTCTTTTCTCTTATTTCGCTGCTCTATCTCTGTGACTGAGTTATTTAATTGGAAGATGTTATCTTCAATCCCTGAGATTCTTTCTTCTGTTTGATCTACCCTGTTCTTGAGGCTTTCCACTGTGTTTTGTAGTTCCCTGAATAAATTCTTCATCTCCAGGAGTTTGGTTTGATTTTTCTTTAATATTTCAATTTCTTTAGTGTATTTTTCTTCCATGTCCTGATTTATTTTTTGTGGTTTCTTTGTGTTGTTATCCATTTTTTCTTGCATATCATTGAGTTTTCTTACAATTCATGTTTGAAATTCTCCTTCTGTCATCTCAGTGTTCTGAATTTGGTTAACATCCATTGCTAGAGAGCTGGTATTCCTCTTTGAGAGTGTGCTTCCCACTTGATTCTTCGTACTTCCAGAGTTCTTTCCCTGAGTCCTTCCCATCTGGATCAGCCATTGCTTCCCACCTTTCAGTTTTCATTTGGAAAGTAACATGTCCTGTGTAGGCTCTGTTCCAGTAGATGCTGTAGGAGCAAGGCAGATTGCAGCTGCTGTCTACTGGCCTGGATGTGTGCACTTCTGTGTTTACTTGATCTGCCTCTAGGTGGAGCTGCTAATATGTTGTTTAAGATTCTTCTACCACAGTTGGGAGGTTGCTCCTGGTGGGAGGGGTTACTTGGGGAGCCTGTTTTGGCCTCTTGCCAGAATTTTTGTTCCCTGTCCATGGACACCACTGTTGGCAGCTGACTGGAGGCGAAAATCCAGCCCTAGAGTTACGATCCTACAGGATGACCTAAAGTGGTCTGACAAGCAAAGTTACTGGGCTGTCAACTATTAATCTGCCCCAAGGCCCCACGGATTCATGCTAGTTGCAGAGGGATAGTGGCTTTTCTTTTCTCACCCTACCTCCAGGGGTTGAGCCTACCACTTTCAGCACAAAAGATGCTGGCTAAGGGGAGGGGGTGGTGCCCCAGTCTGCCCAGTGCCCCAGTACCTGTAAGTCCCACAGGTGTTAGCCTCCCAGGACTAGGGAAGTATTCAGAATTCACCCACCAAAACGGGCCTGGCTAGTTGAATGCAGGTCATGTAAGGGCAGAACTTGTCATGAGAGCCCCTGGGCTGGGGGAAGGGAGCTGCCAGACACTGTATCACTCTGCAGTGGGTGGGTTGTGGACCCCCAAAATGGTGACTGCCCGCCTGCAGAGTGCTAGCACTGGGGGCGACTGTTCAGGAGTTGGGAGGTGCCGATTGGGGGGCTGAGTCATCAGGATGTCCCCTTGTCTCTCCCACAATCTCATGCTTGTCCAGCAGGAGCTCTTGCTCTTTCTGACCCACCCTGAGCGGCTCTATTTGCCTGCAGTGGTTTCCAGGTTAGGGTCCCCTACCTAGTGTTCAGCTCCATTTATCTGGACCACTGAGTGCCAGAGGCAAGTTACCTGTCTCCTAAATACCTCCAGCAGTAGCTCAGACCAGCCCCTCCCCTGCCCAGTGCAGTCCTACCATAGAGCTCCAGGGAGTTCAAGATGCTTCCCGCTATTGTCTCCTCTCCACAGAGACCCACGTCTCCTGCTGCAATTTTGCACCAACTTCAGGCAGGGCCCTGTCTGAGTGGGTGTGGAGGTCAGTGGGGAAGCAAGACATTCTCCTGTGGGTCTGATCCCACTTCACTCGCTGGACAGGCGGGCGCAACTGTCCCACATTCTATTCTCTATTGTTTGTCTCGCACTCTCCAGATTTCATGATCCTGTCTCCCGTTCACCGTTTGTTTTTTTTTTTTCCCCCCTGTTTTGTGTGTCCCACGCTGATTCTCTGCTCATTCACAAGGCTGTTCTTGCGGGGGAGCGATCCACTCATGTGTAGCAGACTGAGATCTACCCCGTTTTTACTTGGCCTTTTTTGTCTCCCTGCTTCCAATATCTTAAAGGCAACATGCATTTTTATGCTGCATATGACTTTGTCTAAGTTGCACCTCGGCTTTAAATGCACATTTCCCCTCCTTCATCTATATAATGGCTATTTTTCTTTCAATATTGGTTGAGCTTTATCATTTACCATCCAAACCAGGGGAGTTTGATAGTGAAATAGTATAATTAATCATTGGCAGGACAAAAAACATAAACCAGGACTTTCTCAGGAAAACTAGGTGTGTGGTGACCTTATTTCTAGAAATGCTTTTATAACTTCTTTATGTTTACCTTTACCATGGTACCTTTTTGTTTGTATCCTCCACAAACTATAATGTCAGTGTAAAAATCTTATATATCCACTTTCTACCACAGAGATTGGCACATACTGAGTATCCCATACATTTTCTCAAAAAGTGACTTCTACATACACTTAAAGCTTATTTTCTTATTCATTTGATTAGTGTTACTTCTGTTCTACTTACCTGCCTATTTCCTAGTTTACCAATATTAAGCTCAGAGTCACAGGTGAACTTGCAACATGGGAAGTCTACCAGTTTCTGCAGAGTTATTTTCAAGAAGCATAATGACAACCTCAATTTGAAGCAAAAATGTCTGAACTGGAAAGCATTTTTCAGAAGCCTGTAATGGAAACATTTCTAATTTTTCTCAAAGAAATTGGAACTGCCTTCACTGGTCTAAAATGTAAAATGCATTTCTCTATATTTGAACATGTTTCTCTATATTTAAATACATAGACATGTTCAAATATATTTGGGAGCATCTTCACATATATTTGGTAACCAAAGAAAAGAAGAAGCAAAGACTAAAAACAAAACCTTCCTAATAGGCATTTTGAAGTTTAACATGTAGTCCTATTTATTGTAGAAACTATGTGCCCAAGAAAAATCAGAAAGCGTGTTTGCCTCTAAAGAGAGAAAATGTATATCCCTTATCATTTAATAATGTAACTTTACAATTAAGAAATAAATGATAGTTCATATCTTATTTTCAATCAGTAAATTGGGTTTCAGATGTAAAGAATGCCTCACTGAGCTAAATGTGGTATTTTCTTTTGAACCTCTTCTCTAATAAGATTTGGGAGAAATGTACTAACAGGTTTAACTTTCCATGTAAGCTTCTCAGGTTTAACACATTTGTTTTTATTTTACAGAATTGCATTGCTTTGAATTCGATGTCGTTTGCTAATAGCAAAAAAAAAAAAAAAAAAAGACATACAGACTTGGAGAACATTAAAACGTCATTGATTCCTTATAACAATAGCATTAAAGCAGTTAGACCATTTATATGAATGAATTTCAAACTTGTCAAAGTTAAGAATCCTTATCTTCACATGAAGTAGTTAACAAATATGGAAAGTATTTGCTTTTAATTGTGGTTGACAGGAAAATAACATGGCTGTTTTAAACATTAAATTATTGTGTTACCTGAATTTATATTCAGCCAATAATTATGTGTGAGTGTGGAAATGGTGAATTATATTCATGAGAACAAAGACTTTACAAGACAATAACATGGGTTAGATAAATCCTACCTGGTAAAATAAGGTTCCCCAAAGTGAAAAGAAAAAAAATATCAAGCCAAATAATGTGGGTTAATCGTCGGTAAGGAAAATATTATAATTTATGCTTAAGATCTAAGAAATCTTTTCTCTGATGTTGCAAATTTAAATAATATAAGTCTTGATTTAAAGTGGACATATTCATAATGACAACAGTCATCCAAACAAGATAATTTTTTTTTTTTTTTTTAGTTATTTTGGACTAATGCAGATTTCGGTAGAAATAGAGATAAAATATTACTTTTAAAACCAGTAAATCTCAAAACCTATAAAAATAAGTAGAATAACAAAGTTATAGTGCTCTTTTCATATTTCTTTTTATGACAATCATAACTTTTCACCTTGGGCAACTTTAGAATGTGTATGGTGGAGAGATGAGGTAGAATTATTAAACAAGAAACCTATCTATTCTTGTGTCTTCTATATTCTAGCTGGATATAATGGAATGTCAGCTTCTTCATCAGTAAAATGGACCACATAGCTTGTAATATTTGTTCTACCCCAGGCGCTTCCTGATTACAGGGCATTCTTGTTGCAACTTGCTTGGGTAATATCCTAAAAAAAATGTTTATACCAGAGAAGGAGAGAACATACTTTCAGGTGTAGGTGAAAATAATGTCTCTCAATTTGGGGCACAATGTCACTCAGTAGATATAGTGTTAGAAAAATTGAGCCCTAACTCTACCTTGAAGAAAGATGATTTAGTAGGAAATGAGAGGACAGTAGGGGTTTTTTATTCAACAGGGGTCATTACATAATGATATCTCCGTAGGCACTGGTCCATACAATAAAAGTTAAGCTACTGAGCAATTATGTACATGGCTTATGCTTTGAACTGGCTTTGTTTTTTTGTTACTTTATTACCTTTATTATTGTTATTATTGTTTTCCCATGAGTATGTAGGGATTTGTTCTGATCTACATGTTTTCATTTGATCTCTAATACAGCCACATTTAGAAGAGAAACTGTTTATTTTCTGTAACTATAGAATCAATGAAAAACCACATTAGCAGTAAAAGTCGGCCAACTTGAAAGCAAATGAAAGAGAGAGGAGAGGTTAAATTTTTTCTCCTAGAAATCTTTGACCCCATAGTCATTCTTTTCTATCCATTACAAAGAGAAATTTTCTCTACCTTGGCTATTATCAGAGAAGCTCCACTACTATCTATCTACCAGTTTTGTGAATAGATGTGAATCTCTGATATAATAAAAGAAAAAAATGTATGGACATCTACATAAATAATATAATATACAATGGGACTTCAAAAAGAATTAAAAGATAAAAACAACAAAATCCTTTATCTCTCAACATAAACTCCATCAAGTTCAAGACACTGTTGTCAGTGATAATATCAGCCATTTAGTCTCTAAAGAACTGAGGGTCCTGGAAATCTAAGCATGTCACTGCAGTCTTTTTTTCATTATTAACTAAAGATAAATGGGTTCCCTTTGAAGATTTTTTTTTTTTTAAACTAGGAAACAAAAAGAAGTCAGAAAGAGCCAAATCAGGACTCTAAGCTGGATGCCTAATAATTTCTCATGGACATTCTCATAAAATTGCCCTTGTTTGATGAGAAGAATGAGGTGGAACATTGTTGTGGTGGAAAGGGACTTTGGAAAAGCTTTCCTGGGTGTTTTTCTTCTAAAGCTTTGGCTAATTTTCTCAGAACACTTTCATGATAAGCAGACGTTACGGTTCTTTGTTCTGAAAGTCAATAAACAGAATGGCTTGAGCATCTCAAAAATCTATTGCCATGAAGTTTGCTCTTAACTATTCTACTTTTGCTTTGACTGGACCACTTCCACATCTTGGTAGCCATTGCTTTGATTTACTTCATCTTCAGGAATGTACTGTTAATGCCATGCTTCTTCATATCCTATTACAATTCTCTGCGGAAATTCTTCAGGCCCTTGATCCGATTTGTTTAAAATTTCTGTTGAAAGCTCTGCTCTTGTCTGCAGCTAATCTAGGTGTGATGATTTTGGCACCCATTGAGTGGAAAGTTTGCTTAATTTTAATTTTTCAGTCAGAATTGTGTTAGGTGAACCATTCGAAATGTCTATGGTGGGGGCTACTGTTTGTGCTGTTAATCATTGGACATGAACAAAATTAATTTTTTCCTCATAAATTGATGCGGATGGTCTGCTCTTGCAGGCTTCATTTGCAGCATTGTCTTGTCACTTCTTAAAATGAGTTACCCATTTGTAAACTGCTGATTTCCTTGGGACATTGTCTCCATAAACTTTTCATAAAGTGTCAGTGATTTAATCATTCTTCCACTCAGCTTCACCATAAATTTGATGTTTGTTCTTGCTTCAATTTTAGCAGAATTCATGTTGCTCTTATAGGGGTTCTTATAAAATGATGTCATATCCTTCTTAGTTTCACAAACTAGATCCTGTTTAGACATTTTGTAACAAGTTAATACAAGTCTATTTTTGTGCAAAAAACCCAAAATTGAAATCCATGCGTAGTTTTTTCATAATATGCATTTTCCATGAACTTTTGACTATCCTACATACATAAATTATATGTGAAAATGGTCTTTTTAAACATTTTTATAATTTAAAGTATTTTCATCATGTTTAAAGCATGTGCCTATAAATAATTATCTTACTTTTTTTTATCTGAAATTGTGGAAGCTCTGCTTTGGGTAGATGTATTCCAAAGTTTCTGCAACAACATTATATTATTTTTTCCTTACACTCCCTTCACATAGGTTAATGTTTTTCTAGAATACAGGTTCAAAGATTCATAGATCTCATCATTTAATGGAACTGGTAGAAGTTCAGAGCTGCATAGCAAAATTTATTCTGAAAGAAATGGCTTTAATATATATAATTCCCTAAAACATATTGAAAACTTAGCCTGTAAATCACCTTGATCACCAATAGAGAAAATCTAATTGCTTCGATAGAGTGGCTCTATACATTAGTAGATAGCAATGATCAAAACTAAAGAGTTTCTTTTGCTTCAATGTGTTATGAAGGTAAGATTCTGTGCAATATTTTCATCAACAATACCTTTAGGACACTAGCTGTAATGCAATCTAACTTTAATTATCTATACTCTTAGTATATGGGAGTATATTATATATCTATGAATAAAAAACAGAAAGCCTTAGCCTTATTCATACCAAAAGATTCAGAATAATGTTCTCTACCTATAAAATAACTCATTAATTTTCATAGCATCTTTTCAGGTTTGGAAGGAAAATGTTAACAAAATTTTGTAGAAAATTATCCATGCATATTCAGGGAAAATAAATCCAGAAAAAAAAGATTTTCCAAAGATCACAGAAAAGTCAGCAGTGATAACTAATATGTATTAGGTGTGTGCTGTATATGAAAAACACTGATTTAAACCATTTTCACAGAGTATCTCACTCTATACTAAATGCAGCCCTCATGCTGGGTACTGTTATGTCCATTATAAAAGTGGGGAAACTGTGGCACTTAACTTTAAGTAACTTGTGAAATTAGGTTGTACTGCAGGCAAGACTTCGGCTCAGTGTTGTTACAGTTTACCAAATATTCTGCCTCCTGAATGATAACATTTATTATTATTTACACTTTCCATGACATTCTACTGTAGTATCTGAATTTTTAAACTTTTTAATAATTCTTACTCTTCAATCTATATTATCTCTCCTGATTTCCACATATCTTCCACCAACTTCATAGGTCTTAGAGTATATTTTTACATGTTTCTGAGTGGCAAGAGTAGGAATTCTCCTACAAGGTATAAGATCCTAGATTTCTCAGGATTCCAAATCTGGGTATTTTAATCACAGGGGGCAAACTAATGAATGACCAAGAATAGAAATTGAATATTAGTGTAAAAATGGATATCTAACCCTAAATGAAGGAGATAATGACATTCTTTCCTGATGATCTTCCTCCAAATTCAACACTTACTTAAAATATTTTAAATGTTATTATATTTTAATGTGCTTGGTATTATAATATAATATAATAATATAATTAAATGAAAGGAAACCAAGAAAAAATGATGCAAATTTGTTTTGACTATTCATCAATGACACACTTATTAATACAGCAAATATTTATGTAGGGCCTATGTCCATCACAAAGGTCACACTGTGGCTATCATTGGGACTACCAATAATCAGGGATTTGATTAAAGAATAAATTATTCATGCTAGATGTTGCTTTAGTTCATAAATAGGATGACAGATTTATGGAAACGTATTTTGTTATTAGGCTTCATAATGTAGATATGCCACACATATACTCTTGCATTTATCAGGTACTATGTTTAGCAATATATATTTATAAAAATTGAATAATTCATTAAAGCCTGAGGCCAGTCTATTATTTTATAAATCACAGTGGGGAAGTATGAATTGTCAAGTTTCTGTAGATTATTGAGATTGAAAACCTGAGAATTTCTTTCTAAGATACTCGTAAGAGTCAGAGTAATTCAAATAAATAATGCTTTCTTTTTTCTTCCTTTACTTCCGCTCATAAATTGAGGACAGCCCAACCCATGGTAATCTTTCTCTTCATGCCAACTATCCTATAACCATTAATGGAATGGTGAGGAAAACGTTATTCTCAGTGATTGTCTTGGAACAGTTCTCCTCTATGGAAAAAGGCTACATGATTTCCCTCTACCCACAATACCATTCTCTCACCTTGTGGTTCTGATCAGGGAGTCCCGCAGGCTGTGAGGTATCTGTGTAAAGACTCTGCTCAGCAAGAACATTTCATGTTAAATCACATGACTCAAGTAGATCTTCAGTCATGAAGATATTTGAAATAAAGCAGTTAAAGGACAGATGAAGCAGAGTATGTATGTACAGATGTGGCAGAGATCATAGCAGAGAAATAAAAAGTAAAGAGCTAAGCCTATTCAGAAGCAAATAGAAACAAAGAGAAGATGAGCCCTGAGGGAGCCATCACTGGTGGAAGCCCACTTCAGAAAAGACATTAGGAGATCATGGCTTGAGAGCTGCCCATGCATCTTGGTGAGTGATAAGGTGCTCTGTTGCCAAGAACTCTTTACTCTCTTTTACTATGAATTCAATTGTTTGAGATTTCACATATAAGTGAAAGCATGCGATGTATTTGTAGCTGCTGAGGCCATCTCTTTGTCTTAACTTATAATAAATCCCCATCACCTGAGGCAACTTGAATGTGTTTCTGACCCTTGTAACTTAAAAGCACCAAACTAATACCAGAATTCATAGGACAAATGACTTTCATATTTGAAGGAAACTATAGAGGCAGATTCTTTTGCCAGTTCCATATTGAAAGCTTAAATTCCCTGTACAACTTCTCAAGAGTGTTCTTTCAATTTCTCTGTCCATTCTGCAATGGTGAACTCAGTGCCTCTCAAGGTGGCAATTGCAGCAAAGTTCAAAAACTAAAAAAGTTCTTCTCTATAATAAATCAATTTGTGTCTTCATGCACATTCTACTCAATGGTGCAAATTCTGTTAGGAAGTGTAATAAAAACAAGATTCATATCTCCTTTTTCAAAAAATTTTCAATGCCTATATAATTCCTCTGTTCTCTGCAGCAAATGTTTTCAGTTTCATAGTAAAATGCTTTTGAGAACCCTAACTCTATGAATCATGACAATGATTACATGAACATAGCATTATTCTCTTGATATGTATAATTCCAAACTAAACAAAGCACCTCAGATGTATAAAAACCGAGTACTACAATGCCATTACCACTTTTGGACATTGTTACATTAACATGATTGAGATAAAATAAAGAGGTCCTTTTGGCAGCTTCAACATACAACTTTAAACTGACCCCTGGTTAATTTTACATCGTTAGACTCGACCTGTTAAATTCATTTTTTATTCTAATACTAATTTGTTCTTTATTCAGGTATGGAACATTTCTTTGTTATATTTTTGTTTTGCTCTTGTATTTCTATGTAAGTCCTCATGTGTCTTATAGCTGTAACTAGATTATAAATATCTTTGGGTCCAGGGTCATGTCTTAAAATTATTTTTCTCTCTTGTGGTTCCTAATACAATGTCATGCATGTGGTATATGTTTAAAAAATACTTATCAATGAATCAATACAACTAAACATAGCATTTACTTTGTAAATTTAAAGAAATTGGGAAATTTTAGCTAAAATTCAGGTGAAGTTTTACTTTACCATCTCTTTATCATTTTACCAATGAAAAGCCCACTCATAGTACATTTAGATCTGAGTTTACATGTTAAATAATAAGTTGCCAGATTGGTAGAATATATATTTAATTGGAGGATGGTCAGTTTCCATTTATCCTCTAATTGTTGTTGAACCTTATCATAAATCATAAATCAATTTCATGATTAGGCAAAATGACAGGTTTCTGACCAGAAGAATATCCACAGGGCCACAGTTATCTCTCTCTGTTCAACTTTGCCTCTTGCATCATTGCCTCTGCCAGCTGACAGCTTTGGATGTCAGTAAATGCCAGAAATCATCTTTTTCTACCCCTAAGCCATCATGGACACCTCATTCATCCTGTGTTCAATTAGTTCTTGTCTGATCATTAACAATACATCACTTGACATTCAAATGACTATTTCTGACCCATGGTAATAGGGAGAAAAGAGACTTGACATAGTACATTTGTTTCTGATTTAAATAAAGAAAATTAAATTACTATTTTAACACTTCTACTACAAACATTATTATTATATTCTACTGAAAATATTCTTGTTAAACTATTGAACATTGGCTACATAATAACTGTCATAAAAATATAAGCTATACTCAACTGCATTAAGGCCTTGGTAAGTCCAAAGCTTAGAATTTTCCTTTTTTTTTTTTTGGTTTGAAAATGAATAGTGTTTAATAGTAAATAATCAGATAAAAGAAGAATAAATTCACAATTATAGTAGGAATTTTAATATATCATAAAAATGACAGATGAATTAATCAAAAAATTAGAAATATTTGTAATATAAATACATTAGAAATACAATATGAAGTGGTATCTGTATTAACTAACTTAATTGTGGTAATCTTCATAATATTTATGTATATCATCTCCTTGTATACTTTAAATTTATACAATTTTATTTGTCAACTATACCTCAGTAAAGCTGGGAAATTTTTATTTATTTATTTTTTGACTCAGCGGGGCGGTGCGAGGAGGGGATGGGTGTATACCTACATGATGAGTGCCATGCGCACTGTCTCGGGAATGGACATGCCTGTAGCTCTGACTTGGGGGGATAGGCGGTACATGGGCAATGTATGTAACCTGAACTTTTGTACCCCCATCATAAGCTGAAATAAAAAAATTAAAAAAAATTAAAAAAATTAAAATTTCCCAGCTTTACTGAGGTATAGTTGACCAAAAAAAAAAAAAAAAAAAAAAAAAAAGCTTAGAATTTTCTATATTTTTACCTTTGTCCCTTGGAGATAGTTCTAGAGACTCCTCACAGAAATACAGAATTAAAGGGTAAGATGAAAAGATACTTGGTATAATGTCACTTTATATACAAGGACCTGATTTATACAGGTACATAATACTTAGCGTCCCATTCTATTTAACATAAGAACTGCTCAAAACCTTATGATTAGCTGGGCGTGGTGGCTCACACGTGTAATCCCAGCGCTTTGGGAGGCCAAGGTGGGAGAATCCCTCAAAGCCAGGAGTTCAAGACAGCCTGGGCACCATTAGGAGAACTCATCTCCACAAAAAATAAAAATAAATTTTGAAAAGACCATTATCATTTTTCCAGTTAAAATATTTTTAAAGGAAATACACAAAGAGATTTTGTAATATAATAAAACCTTTTAAAATATAAATTTTAGGAAACTCTCTTTACCTTGACTTGTAACATATTGTGTGTGCCATATAATTTTTATCAAATCCCATGTGATGCCAAATGCTTGGGGGTCACATTATACCTTTTTTAAAATTTTTTTACCGTTTATATGTTTTAATAAGTTTTTAGAACATTGAAAATGTACTAAATTATTATTCCTTTTTAATTTCCTTTTTTAGAGTTTTATTTTGTTTTATATTGGTTTTAGTTTTTCTATTTATTTTCTTTTAATTTTTTTAATTTCAGCATATTACAGGAGTATAAATGTTTAGGTTACCTATATTGCTTTTGCTCTACCCAAGGCAGAGCTTCAAGCATGTCTATCCCCCAGATGGTGCACACCATACCCATTATGTGTGTATACCACTTCCTGCCTCCTCCCACTTGCCCGACACCTCATGAATGTTATTAATGTATGTGCACTTAAGTGTTGATCAGTTACCACCAATTTGATGGTAGTACATGTGGTGCTTGTTTTTCCATTCTTGTGATACTTCACTTAATAGAACGCGCTCCAGCTCCATCCAGGATAATACATGAAGTGCTAGATCACCATTGTTTTTTGTGGCTGAGTAGAACTCCATGGTATACATATACCACATTATATGAATCCACTCATGTATTGATGGACACTTGGGTTGTGTCCACATCTTTGCAATTGTGAATCGTGCTGGATAAACATTCAAGTGCAAATGTCCTTTTTATAGAATGCCTTTTTTTTTCTTTGGGTAGATGCTCAGTAATGGGATTGCTGGATAAAATGGTAATTCTGCTTGTATCTCTTTGCAGTATTTCCACATTACTTTCCATAGAGGTCTACTAGTTTGCAGTCCCCCCAGCAGTGTATGAGTGTTCCTATCTCTCCGTATCCATGACAACATTTGTTGTTTTGGGACTTTTTGATAAAAGCCATTCTCACTGGAGTTAAGTGATATCTCATTGTGGTTTTGATTTGCATTTCCTGATGATTAGGGATGTTGAGCTTTTTTTCTTATGTTTGCTTGCCATTAGTCTGTCTTCTTTCGAAAAGTTTCTGTTTATGTCTTTTGCCCAATTTTTAATGGGGTTGTTTGTTTTTTTTCTTGTTGATTTTCCTGAGTTCTATATAGATTCTAGTTATCAGCCCTTTATTGGATGTGTAGCATGTGAATATTTCTTCCCATTCTGTAGGTTGTCTGTTTGCTCACATGATAGTTTCCTTGGCTGTGCAGAATCTTTTTAATTTGATGAGGTCACATTTATTTATTTTTGTTGGTGCTGTGCTTGCCTTTGGGGTCATCTTCATAAATTCTTTTCCTAGGCCAATGTCCTAAGAGTTTTTCCAACATTTTCTTCTAGAATTCTTATTTCATGCCTTAGGGTTAAGTCTGTTATCCATTGTGAGTTGATTTTTGTGAGAGGTGAGAGATGCAGGTCCTCTTTCAGTCTTCTATATGTGGCTATCCAATTTTCCCAGCAGCATTTGTTTAGTAAGGATTC
Source organism: Eulemur rufifrons (assembly GCF_041146395.1). Taxonomy (NCBI): domain Eukaryota; kingdom Metazoa; phylum Chordata; class Mammalia; order Primates; family Lemuridae; genus Eulemur; species Eulemur rufifrons. The sequence continues at coordinate 75,494,194 of NC_091001.1, read as the reverse complement.
TTTTCCTCAGTGTATGTTTTTGACTGCTTTGTGAGGATGGTTTTATATCTGGGTTCTCAGTTCTGTTCCACTGGTCTATGACTCTGTTTCTGTGCCAGTACCATGCTGTTTTAGTTCCTATGGCCTTGTAGTATAGCTTGAAGTCTGGTAAATTGATACCTCACAATTTGTTCTTTTTGCTTAATATTGCTTTTGCTATTCATGGTCTTCTCTGGTTCCATACAAAACATAAAATTATTTTTTCTAGATCTGCCAAAAATTATTTTGTTATTTTAATAGGGATTACATTGAATCTGTAGATCACTTTAACAAGTTGTTTTTCTATCCAGACTCTGACCACTACAGTGATAATCAAGTGTATGCTAACTACAAGTCGACCTAATCCAATATATTTTCTCATAAAGCCCTTAGAATAGTGTATGGTATAAGGAACAAAAACCAATATGAGCTATTAAAATGTCAAAAAGAATGGTAAATAGAATTACATGGATGTGGAAATATTATACAATATATGATTAACTTAGGGAAAAATTATAAAGAAAAGTTAGAAAATGGCAATGATGATCCAATGCTATACATACACATACACACACAAAAAATGTTTATAAACGAGGTCTGTCCAGAAAGTATCTAGCCATTTTTAATATAACAGCAATTGTTAACACAACATCCATGTAACCTGGCAGCCAAGGAGAGTGGACTGGAATGGTCGTGTGTGAACAATGACATCTTCACTGTACTAGTCAGTGGGGCACTAAATGCCTTTGAGTGAGCATGTATACTGTGTGACCATAGCATTCAAAATGACTAAGCAAGTAGAGCAATGAATCTGCATCAAATTTTGCATTAAGCTTGAACATTACTCTGCAGAAACTATTTAGACGATTAAGAAAACTTTCGGGGACAGATGGAATGAGTGCACTGCAAATAAAAGTGTATCAAAGATGGTTGAGAATCTGTTCAAAGTGATTTACTTTCTGGAAGGGCTGCAACAAGAAGAACACCTGAGAATGCCAAATGTGTACAGTTAGCTTAAGAGATACAGGGAGAACTGTGTGAGGTCCTAAGGTGCCTACCTAGAAGAGGACTGAGGCAACATTGTCCTATGTACAATGTTTCTTGTATAGTGTATCACCTTCAGTAAATGTCTCTAGTTTTACTATTACATTGCTGGATACTTTCTGGACAGACCTCGTATGTGTATGTGTATGTATGTATAGAAAAGTGCTAGATGCTGCAATAGTAGAATGTTAACTGATACCTCTGGTGAGTGACGGGTGAGGGCAGATATCTTTATTTATAGCTCACATATTTCAAAAACATAAAAGTCAATAAAATGACTTAAATAAATGTATATTTTATAAAGCCATCCTGAACAATTTGATATACTGTCCATGGTGATGCCACAGAAAAAGAATCAGTCCAAGTCGCTCTTTTTTTTTTTAACCTCTTGGTGAGAAAATTTTTAAAAAATGTTTTTTAAAATTAAGATGAATTTAAAACGAAAACAGGAATGGTAAAACTAAAAACCACACTGAATTAATTAGATCACTTGACATCCCAGAAGACTGCTTTTAAAGGTCTTTGTCAAGATAATTTAGGCTTCTGCAAGATTTAGAATTACAAATTTGGTAGTGGTGATTTCTGACAATTGTTAAATTTAGAGTTATATTTATATCAATCATTTTTATTCACAAAAGGGAACTATTATTATTATAAGTCTGTCAATCTTTCCTGTATCTCAGATTCCTTTGCATATACAATTTATGCAATTTAACACCTTGTCTGTAGTTTTTACAACAGCTTATTGAGAAGCTATGTTGATCAAGGAAAGATACAAGGTAACCATGTACCATCTATATCAATTTTTGTTCTATTTTCTTATGCTCAATTTTTTCAGCTATCTAAGAACTGAGGCTATGGAATTGTCATATGTTTTTCACATTGAATTTAATGAATAATGTGTGCTTAATAATGGAATCCATATTTGGCTACACTCACTATGACATTCTCATTTTATGATTTATTCAAAATACCGCAACAGTGCATTCACATTAGAGACATTTTCATTCAGTTTGAAGTTATAATGACTAATTTATTAGGCAATGCCATCCAGATATTTTAGAAAAACCTCTGTACTATGTTTTTATATGATTTTCACTTTTACTTTTGCTTCTCAGAAGTTGGCTTTCAGTTACCTTATGTAAATTCTATCTAAACTTAAGCTTAACACTAAAACGTGATATATGGAATTTACAGCAGTAATAGTCATGATGATATCAAATATATTTCCCTTTTAGATTAATGTTTTTGTTTACAGATTAAGTCTTTGTTAATATTTTTACTACATGTTGTGAATATCTTAGATAATTTAAAATGAATAAAAGAGAGGAAAAAGCATCTCCAAATCACTTGATACCCCCAAATGCAAAGTCCCTGCTACCTAGACATGACATAGAGCTGAAAAGGGGATATTCCACGTAAATAATACTGTTAAAGTATATTGCAGGCCTTGTCTTTTGAAAGCAAATTGCTCCTAGTCTTTGTCATAAAGTATATAGAAAACAAGTATTTTCCAGATCAATAACCACATAACAGGTACTAGAAAATTTGTTGATTTTTCTCCAACAATAAAACCATAATTTGAATAAGACCTGCAGTTGGAGTCACAACTTAAGTTTATGATAATCCACTAACATTCTCCTAAGTCTACCATTTATCTTTTTCCAAAGCCACATGATAAGTTAAAGGAAATGTAGTAGGAGTTATTATGCCTGCATCTTTCAAATAATCTCTGTAATCCTGCAGAGATGCAGCATTACTTTTGGTCTACTATTTTTATAAGTAGAGGTAGTTCTACTACCTAGTGGTTTTCATTTGGCTTCTCCTGCCATAATGGCCCTCATTCTATGGGTAAGAGTACTAATGTGAGAATTCTGCCATTGTTGAGTATGTCTATTTAAATTGCATATTCTGAAACTGATGAAATAACCACAGGGTAGTTTTGTAGAACCACTATATACACCGTGAGATGTACACAAACCAAAATTCCATTGATTATCTCATCTTCATAAGGTCCTACTCTAAATGTTCGATCACAGTGAAGTTTTGTGTCTTTAGACACTTGAGTCAGTTCAAAGCAAGTATTTATTTACTCACCCCCACAAAATGTTTTCCCATTTTGAATTAACAGTCATTCTGAGGAAGAGTAGCAATCTACATTTTTGGCAGGGCAGCAGATTCTTTCCTCAAGGTGACTAAAGTTTATTCAAGGGTCTTATAGTCTAGGAACTGTCTCAATTATTGATTTTTGTGGAGAGGCCATGACTTTTGGTTTTGGTGGTTCAAATGAGACTTCTGTTCCTTAGACCTAGAATTTTTCTGCTTATACAGATCAAGTAAAACTTCAGCAGGCTGTTCATCTATTTTACTAGTAGAGACAAGATGATCAACTAGACAAGACCCAAAGATAGCTGCAAGTCAAATTATTCTAGTATTGTTTTGGCTCCACTGTCTGTTATTATAAATACCCCATTGCAGTAACCATATCTATCTTTTCTTTGAAGATTAAGTGTTACCACGTGGCCCCTACTACTATGGGGTTCCATTATTTCCATCAAGCTTATGGAGCTCAGTTTGATACCATCAATCCTCACTGTGATTCTGACTTACAGAGAAAGAAAGAAAAGAAGGGAAGGAAGGAAAGAAGGAAGGAAAGAACGAAGGAAGGAAGGAGGGAAAGAGGGAGAGAGAGAAAGAAGGAAAGAAAGAAAAGAAAAAGAGAGAAAAAGAAAGAAGAAATAGAGCATACACTTCAAACATTATGGGGTTCCTCTCACAAATTTATTTCTCACAGTTGTCATTAAAATAGTGCCACTGGAGTGTGTAAGCTGGTCTTGCATGATAAATCCACTCTATTATTTCAATCTTGATAAACTTTTGGATAGTTTCCTTTATAGTACACTAAGGAAGTTCTGGGATTTAATCTTTAATATAGGCCACCTATGGGTCCATATTTCAGTTAACCAAGAAGCAAAATGTTAGAACCATGCCTGTATCTATTTGATCCAAAACATTGAATCTGGAATCTCTGCTTATTAAACCCATATCAAAAAATGTGGTATGATCGAACTTTACTACTTTTTAACTTGATCCCTTGATTGAAAGATATATTTCCCCATGATTCTGTAGTTTTCTGTTGATATAATGGGCAAAATAATACAATTATTTTGCTGGATATTACATTTACTCATGGGTTACACTTTGTATATTGCCATTTTGGGACTGCTGGGACATGAACCTGGTTATAGGTCTAGAAGTAAAGGAGAAATTGCAGGGTAGGTCCTGAGGGGAACTAGGCAGTGCCTTACAACTATTTTAGGAGAGATCATTTCATATTTTTCAGGAAACGAAAAATAAACTCCTCAGGCAGGGGTGGAAGAGTGACTTCAGTTAGCAAAGATGGTTTTGTAAAAATTACAGACTTAAGGCCCCAGCTTTATAAGAATCTACCATATTCTCAGTTTCTAAGTACTTCCCAGGGAGAAAGTTAATCTCCCTGGAAAATTGTATTAGCATTTTTAGGCATTATTAATTTTATTTTCCAGAGAGTTATTAACAAGTACTGTACTATTTTATTGACTTGGCAAGTTACTCATCAAAAATGTCTGGATTCAATCAAATTAGTAGTTGTTTCCCATAAGTAATTCGACTTCAGATTTATATACATATATCTACGTCGATAGTGAATAAAATTAGCTAAAGGTATTTTTTCTGTTCCTCAGTCTAGAGAGTGAAAATATCGTATTTACAATAAAATGTCAGAATCTAAGCATTCAAGAGGTAGTGACTTGGTCAATATTTCAAGATAAGATAAATATATAAACTTCAAATTTTAAATATATTTATCTTGAAAAGATTGGAACAGATTTTCATGACATTGAAATTATGAGACAATCTTCACCTGTACAGTAGCACCCCCCTGCCCTAAATGATTCCTAAGAAAGCCATTGTTTGTGTCTAAGGCAAAAGTCCAGCCTTATCATGATCACCTCGGAAGTACAAAGAGGAAAATACTCAGTAGAAAAGCCTCATAATAAACTCAAGAGAATACATTGCAAAATAACACTTAATAGAACATATTTGATTTTTCACCCTATGTACTTAAACAAATTCTATTCTTTAATCCTTGTTGTCACTCAGGGAAGAGTACTTTCTTCTTAGGCCAATGTTCATGTTAGGCTAGTGTCCTGTGAAGAGTACCTAAGGCACCATAGGCTGTTCAAGAACAGAGGTTCAAGGTCTTGGGCCCTAGTGATATCCCAGTAAATTTCAGAATTCCCTGGTGTACAAAGGAGCTTCCTTCTCTAGTAATGACTTTTAGAACTTGAAAAAAAAAATTCAGTTACTACAAAAAGTAATTATATTCATGTAAAAATAATATATACTATATATTAGTATGCACAGTAGTATATGTACATATGTATAGAAGTATAAACTAAATATAGTAACATTAACCAAGAGATTTATTAAATAAAAGCTTTGACAGAATTCAGTCTTTTTCAAAAGGAGTTTATGAACAAAAGATTATTTTTAAAGTTACATTTTACACATTGTTTATGAAGGAAATTTTTATAAAGCAAATGGCCGGTGAATGCTCCCTGACAGTTTAATTGCTTTTTATTATATTCTGAATTTCTTGGTTTCAATTCAATTAATAGGAGAAATTATTATACCATTTTACAGGGTAAACAAGATGAAGTATTTCTAGGAATGAATATAGCATGAAAATGCAATATTTGAAGCAATCTTGGAAGTCTTTAATAACACAATAAATATCCCTTTTTGAATTGGCAGAACTTAAGAATAGAGTCAAGAACTTCGAGAATTTAGAAATTAAATGGAAATTATTGGGTCCAACCACATCAATTTTTTTTAACATGTAATAAATTTTCAGTTATACCTTCTCATTTTCTCTGTGTTACCAACCCTTTAGATCAAGCTTTGGTAAACCATAACCCACAGACCAACCATTTGTATTTCTAAGTAAAATTTTATTGGGATACACCCACATCCATTAGTTTAAATATTCTCTCTGTCTGCTTTGGCACTGTTAAATAGTTTGAACAGAGACCACATGGCCTACAAAGCCTAAAATATTTGTTTTATGACCCTTTAAGAGTATGTTGGCTGATTCTTGCTCTAGATCTGGGGTCCCCAACCCCAGGGCACAGACTGGCACTGGTCTGTGGCTCGCCAGGAACGGGGTGGCACAGCAGCATGGGGTCTGCGGGCAAGCGAGCCAGCGAGACCCCACCTGCACCCACAGCCGCTGCCCATCACTCGCATCACTGCCAGACCCCGCCCCCACGTCAAATTAGCAGCGGCATCAGAACCCCACAGGAGCGTGAACCCCACTGTAAACTGTGCATGGGGGGGATCCATGTTGTGCGCTCTTCATGAGAACCCAACACCTGATGATCTGAGGTGGAGCCGAGGAGGCAACGCCACCACCCTCACCCACGCAACCCCCATCCGTGGAAAAATTGTTTTTCACAAAACCAGTCCTTGGTGTCAAAAGGTTGGGGACCGCTGCTCTAGATTCAAGATGAGCCGGGCTTTTGTATTTGGACTGCCTGGTCAATCACTAGAGCTCAGCACTGCTGACTTCACTGGTATTTCAAACCAAATACCAGAAATCTCTAGTACATGTCTTCTAAAACTGTCTGGTCTGAGATATGTCACGTTACATCACAGCAAAGAATTCACAAATAGTCTCAATAATGAAATCATATGTGCATTAAGTGTTTTATAAATCTTTAATTTCTCCATGAAACTTTTGACATCTGTCTATAGAAATTAGTTGTTAACTTTGGTTTATTGGTCACATCATCATAAAACTGAACAAATGTTCCAGAGTTTTCTTGGAAGTATGAGAAGATTAAATATTTTCAATGTAATTATATGCATCATTACTGCTTATTGATAAACCTTTTTAGATAATATATTGTACAATCTATGAACTACCTCCTAAATTAAAGTTGTTTCAATTTGTTTTCTGTTAATGAAAACTCTTTATGGTAATCACTTGGTCGTTTTTCTTTCAAGGATCTTAGAATTGCATATCATAGGCCCTTTATTATACTCAGTTTTCCTATATTGGTCAAGTTCCTCTATTTTAGCACATAATCAAGGGTATGAGACTAGGATATATGGTTAAGGTCAAACAACAATATGCAATAGAAGTTAGGGCAGGAAAAATTTACTGTTTCTCCAGATGGTAACATCCATTTTGGTAATACAATTCTCATTCTTCTAGATGTGCATAATAAAGGTAACATTTAGCATTTTAGAGAATAAATTGCCATTGTCAAGAATGTAAATAAATATTATATCTACAATTTTGCCAGCAACTCATCTGTTTTGTATACAAAATTTTTTTACGATCTTTATTTCCCGGAATTATATCGCAGCTAATATATCAATTGAAGGCAGAATTCACAGTATAAAGCCACTTGCCCTATCATGAATGACAATGAGTTCCTAAACCACCAGCCCTTAAGCTCAGTTTAGAGAATAGACTAATAAAAGGAAAATAATTACAAGATGAACCATTGAGTTACAGAATAGCACACACAGAATAATCTTTCCTGCCTCTGGTTTTCTTGGATGCAAGATTCATGTTCACATGTGTAAGGGCATATTTCCCTTCCCAGGACACAAACGTGGAATAGTGCATTTCTTGAATCTTTTAAAAGTTTGCTAAATTCTAATTATGCATAAGAAAACTCTCTCATAGGATTAGATCAAGATCCAACTTTTCTAATAATCTCTTTAACAGGACGTGGGCTAGGAAATTTGCCATTTAGTATGGCGATTTGAAATATCAGCAAAAATAATCCTATGATTCAAGAATTTATTTAAAACTATTTTCAATCTTGTGGAATTTTCAGTCAGAACAGGTCTTGTGAATATAAGTTCTGTATATTTACTACCTACTGTGAAAAATAAGTGGTTACTCTATAGAGGTACAAAAGCACCACTTTCAATTCCAGGAGGTCCCCTCTAATATTACGGGCTTAATAAAAAAATAGAAGTTTACTCTTTCATTCATATTTTGTATTTCAGAGCTAAAAGTGCATTGAGAGATAGTCAAATTAAATCTTCTTATTTTTCAGAGGAAGCTTAGTCTCATAAAAATCAGTGACTTTGTCTAAGTATCAGAGAATAGCAATATATCTGTCCTCTGATAGAATATCCTTATAACTCTTAAGCCTAGCTATTCATGTCTTAATTTGCTTCTCAAGGACTTCCTTTACTCCTATTTATTCAACAACAAACATATGTTGAAAATGTAGTAGTTGCCCTTGAAGACTTTATATTTTAGTCAGGAAGGAGCAATAAATAATAAACTATAAAAACTGACAAACACATATATTATACATAAGTATGTAAACATGATTATACACATAATCATGTAATATATATATGTACCATGCAAATGTATATATGTAAATTATATAGTATATAAAGACATAAATTTTATGGAATAAAAAGAGCTATAAGGTAAAGATGATATACTATTTAAAATGAAATGGTGACAATAGGCTTCAATAGCAAAATGAAAAAACATTTTCTTTGTGACAATCTTTTCTTTGAGAAAAGATTTGAAAGAGTTGAGAGAATTAGCCATGCATGTATCTATGCCACAATGCAAGCAGTGAGGATGGGTCATTCAGCTCATTTGAGCATTAGCAAGGAAGCCTGGAGTGAGTAAGCTAAGAGAGAGTAGTGGGAAAAGAATCCAGAGAAGTTATGATGGTTCAGATCGTGTAGGCACCAGCAGCCTATAACAGAAAGCTTGGCCACTTCCTACAGCAAACGGAAAACCACTGCATGGAGTTTTGTGCAGGAGCTGCATAATCTGACTTATATTTTCAAAAGTTTACTCTGGCTGTGTTATTCAGAATAAACTGTAGAAGGTAGAAAGTAAAATCAGAAGTAGAAAGATCTTTTAGGAGCTTCTTGCAATAGTATAGGTGGGAGAGAATGGTAATAGGATTGTAGAAATATTTTTGTCACACATACCTTAATGGCCATGATGTTTAAAATTTAGCTTCTGGGATCACACATACTCAGGTTTGCTGCCTCTTTATGCTTGTGTGACCTTGAACAAAATAATTGACTTCTCTATTTCTCAGTTTCTACATTCCTAAAGTTGACATGATACTTACTATATATAAATTTTTGAATCTGTGTTTTCAATGCTGATCTGTCCTTTAAGTTCTAGTTTTATATTTTTAAAATTCTTAACTTCTCAACCTGTTTATGCTGTAAAAGTTGAAACTCTAAATGTGCAAATTTAAAAAGCATATATTCAGAAAATAGAGGAAAAGATAGACAAAATATTCAAATAGGAAAGAAACATAAAATAGTAAAAAAAATGTTCACAAGAAAGCAAGAAAGCATTATGATTAAAAATAATATCTGTGTACACTTGGAAATGCAGCAACTGCAGATATAGATTGGTAATAAGACTATTATCTTGTCAGGGAAATGAAAAGGAGAGTAACAGGAAAGGTTGAAACACATTTTTTTTCCTGTAGTATAGATGGAGAAAGAATGCTTGGTGAAGGAGAAATTGAAGTGAATGAAATGAAAGAAGAAATAAGACATATTACTTAGGCCGGGCGCGGTGGCTCACGCCTGTAATCCTAGCACTCTGGGAGGCCGAGGTGGGCGGATCGTTTGAGCTCAGGAGTTCGAGACCAGCCTGAGCAAGAGCGAGACCCCATCTCTACTAAAAATAGAAAGAAATTATATGGACAGCTAAAAAATATATATAGAAAAAATTAGCCGGGCATGGTGGTGCATGCCTGTAGTCCCAGCTACTCGGGAGGCTGAGGCAGGAGGATCGCTTGAGCCCAGGAGTTTGAGGTTGCTGTGAGCTAGGCTGACGCCACGGCACTCACTCTAGCCCGGGCAACAGAGTGAGACTCTGTCTCAAAAAAAAAAAAAAAAAAAAAAAGACATATTACTGAGAACAAGGCAGAGATGTTTTGAATGAGTGAATAATTAAATGTATTGAATGTTTCAGAATCATTAGTAAATGTGAATAAAAGGACCTTGAATTTTATGATTTTCTAGGCAATATTTCTATAAAAGAGAAGTATGGAGAGAGAAATTAGACTGCAAGAAAATAAGAAGTATTAGTGAAGAAAGATTTGTATGTGTTCTGGGAGGGGCATTAGTTTAAGTGATAGAATACAAATAGCAAATGGTGATTCTATTAATAGTTTGAATTTTCATAGTGCCTTTTCAAAACACTATCCTGCTAACTATTTAATAGATTGTCTTCACAACAGCCCCAAGAGGCCAGTAAAGCAAAGAAAGAAATAAGAACTAAATCTAGCTATCTGGACAGTCAGTTCAGAGTGTTTGTCACTAGACCACACTATTAGCCTTAAAAGGGGAGAATATGCTACTCCAAGGCATTTCTGTCATAGCTTTAGTAAGAATATAAAGATAAATATTTTCAGTGGCAAAAGTGTGGGGAGCGGTCTAGGCCTCCTAGTGTATCCGCCCAGGACATGCATAGTCAGGCCCTCCACCTATCCCTGTGGGACACGCTTGTGGGACACACCTATCCGGGGCTATAAAAGCAGCTTGCATTTCCTGTTCGAGGTCTCTCGCCATGTAACGTTTGTAGATGCCTCATTAAACTACTGCTGGAAGAACTCCAACTGGTCGTGTCGTACTTGCTGGCAACTGCGGCGCGACAAGTGGTGCCGAAACCCGGGAACTCTCGTACCAGGCGGAGACGACCTCATTAGAGGTGAGTTCAGAACCGCAGTAGTAGAGGTAGAGTTGGACCCCCACCTTTGATCGTGCTTCACTATGGGAAATTCCCCGAGCGCCCAGCTGCTCCGTGCTCTACAGGAGCTTTTGGCTGCACGAGAGTTGAAAATCCCCGAGCGTGTCTTACGGCATTTTATGCAGGAAGTAGATCGTGTGGCACCATGGTTTCTCCACTCGGGCTCTTTCACCGTTCCGAGCTGGGATAAATTAGAGAAGGACCTTCGCTGTGCCCATGCTACTGGGCTCCTTCGAGAGTGCGTCCTTCCTATTTGGGCATTGGTGCGCACCTGCCTAGAGGACTCTCCTTGTAGTATTCAAGTGCAGCAGGGGCAGCAGGCTCTGAGTGACTATCAAGATAGTATGTCAGAAAGGGATAAGGGTGGTCCGGACCGGCCGGGGCGTTCGAGAACCCGGTCGGAAGAAAAGCGGGGAGCCGCCCGCAAGGGAGGGCACTCAGGAAGGCGACGGGGACGCCCGTGCCCGGCCCGTTATCTAGGGAGGACGTGGCTTGTAAAATGGCCGCCCTCCGTCTGTCTTCTTCTTCTTCTTCCTCTTCTTTGTCCCGCTCTTCTTCCTCGTCTCGCGAGAGGGAGGCGGAGCTTTCTCCGGCCGATAAGGCGGACTTGGAGGAGGCGGTGATGGCGTATGAGGCGGAGCGTTATCGCCCGCCTCCGTATGCCTCCGCCCCTCCCCCACCAGTTGATGGCGGGGGAGGTACATCTTTCATGTCCGACTGGGTTCGGAGAAAAGTCAGCCAGTGCTTTCCTGTATTTGAGGATGCCAACCAACAACGGCACCATGAGCCACTCGACTACAAGCTACTGAAGGACCTGGCCCAGGCAGTGCAGGCTTACGGTTGCAATGCTGCTTATACTAGGGGCCTGTTAGATCGTTTGGCTGCCCACGCTATGACTCCTAGTGATTGGGCCAGCACTGTGTGGGCTTGTTTATCCGCCGGGCAGTATTTAGATTGGAAATCCCTTTACCAGGAGGCTTGTGTCAACCAAGCCCGTGTTAATGCTCAACAGGGTCAACCCGCTTGGAACGCTGATATGCTATTGGGTTTGGGTCAGTGGCAGAACAATCAAACCTGTTTCCCCGTACAAGTATATGCTCAGATTAACCAATTGGCCATAAAAGCTTGGCAGCAGCTGCCTAATCGGGGACAGGTTGCAGGTAACTTAACCAAAGTGGTTCAGGGACCTACAGAGCCTTTTTCTGATTTCGTGGCTCGTATGGTGGAATGTGCGGCCCGCATTTTCGGGGATGCTGACACGGTGATGCCCCTGGTAGAACAACTAGTGTTTGAGCAGTGCACTGAAGCCTGCCGCAATGCCATTGTTCCTTGGAAGAACAAGGGCCTTACCGCTTGGCTTAAAGCTTGCCGGGAGATCGGGGGCCCACTGACCTCTGCAGGACTGGCAGCCGCTATCGTGGCTGCCCGGGAGAGTGCCAATGTGACCTGCTATAACTGCGGTCAACGAGGGCACATACGGCGACAGTGCCGGGCTTCTTCGCGCCCGCGCCCCCGGCCTTCCCGTGCGGTGCCGGAAATCTGCTCGCGCTGTGGCAAGGGGCGTCATTTGGCCTCTGAATGTCGATCCGTCAAGGATCTTCGGGGGCGGCCCCTGGACCCTGCAGGGAGTGCCCCCGCTGGAGGTGCTCGGCCTAAGGTCTTTAATGTGCCAAAAAACGGGAGGGAGGGCCCTCGACCCCAGGGCCCGCAAATGTATGGGGCCTTCCATCAGTCCCCGGCGACGCCAGCGCTGATGCCTCAGCTGCAATCGCCGTCACTAACGCCCCAAGGGAGGTCCGGCGAGCCACTTCGGGTTCCGCAGGATTGGACCTCCGTGCCACCACCCTCACAGTATTGACCCCTGAAATGGGGTGTCAGCCAATTCCTTCGGATTTTAAGGGACCCTTGCCCCCAGACTCTGTGGGTCTAGTGATTGGTCGCTCTTCCTCAACCCTGCGGGGCTTGCTTATCCATCCAGGAGTTATAGATTCTGATTTTACAGGTACAGTACAGATATTGGCGACGGCTCCCAGAGGGGTCGTTTCCATTTGCCCAGGGGATCAGATTGCTCAGTTGCTCTTGCTCCCGAGCCTCCATGCACGATTTCCCGCTGCCCCCCGTACACGGGGGACAGCAGGTTTTGGCAGTTCTGAGGTCAATGCTGCATATCTGTCCCTTCATATGGGTGAGAGACCTATGCTCCCCCTTATAATACAAGGAAAGTCTTTTTCAGGTTTGTTGGACACGGGAGCCGACTCCAGTGTCATGTCATCTAAGTGGTGGCCATCTGCATGGCCCACTGTCCCTTCCACCCAGACACTTCAGGGTCTTGGCTATGCTGCCGCCCCTGATCTAAGTGCTGCTCATCTTCACTGGAAGGACTCTGAAGGCAATCAGGGCACATTTCGCCCTTATGTGATGCCTCTCCCTGTTAACCTCTGGGGCAGAGATGTTTTGAGTCAAATGGCCCTTCGTCTCACTAATGAGTATTCGCCACAAAGTCAACATATGATGCGAGAGATGGGCCATGTTCCTGGAAGGGGACTGGGGTCTCGGCTGCAAGGCAGAACCGAACCCGTTGAGCCCCAGCCTCGCCCCCCTCGGCATGGTCTGGGTTTTTCGTAGGGGCCACTGAGGAGCAACCGATACCCATCCCATGGCTTATGGAGAAGCCGGTTTGGGTGCCTCAGTGGCCCCTCTCCACTCCCAAACTCTCCGCTGCACGTGAACTAGTTGCTGAGCAGCTTCGGTTGGGACACTTGGAACCCTCTCGCTCCCCTTGGAACACTCCTATTTTTGTTATTCAGAAAAAATCAGGCAAGTGGCGACTGTTGCACGATCTTCGTGCAGTCAACGAACAAATGCAGATCATGGGTCCGGTGCAGCGCGGTCTCCCTCTTCTCTCCACCTTGCCCCGATTTTGGCGTCTCCTTATTGTAGATATTAAGGATTGTTTTTTCTCTATCCCGCTGCACCCCGATGATAGAGAACGTTTCGCCTTCACTGTTCCTTCCCCAAATCATGAAGAGCCTGACTCTCGCTATCACTGGAGAGTCTTACCTCAGGGGATGGCCAACAGCCCAACCATGTGTCAACTGTATGTGGCAGCAGCTGTAGCTCCCGTGCGCCACACCTTTCCTTCGATTAGGATTCTACATTACATGGATGATCTTCTTCTTTGTCATTCCGACCCTTCATATCTTCACCGTGCTTATGCCACTTTGTGTGCTCATTTCTCTTCCTACGGGCTGCACTTAGCACCCAAAAAGGTTCAGGAAGGTGATATAGGGGAGTTTTTGGGGGCCCATATAGGCCCCTTGTCCATTCGTCCTCAAAAAATTACTATTCGGGTAGATGGTCTTCACACCCTAAATGATTTCCAAAAGTTACTAGGTGACATCAATTGGCTTCGCCCTTATCTTCGCCTGTCCACAGCACAGCTGAGCCCTTTGTTCCGGGTGCTGGAGGGTGATTCAGACATATTGTCCCCTCGCGTTCTGACTCCTGACGCACGACAGGCCCTTCGGCTGGTCGAGGAGGCGATACAGCACGCCCAGTTGGTTCGGATCCAGCCTGATCAGCCTTTTTCTCTTTGCCTTTTGCCCTCTTTGGAGACACCTACTGCAGTTCTTTGGCAGGAGGGCCCTCTGCTCTGGATTCACGCGCATACCTCTCCGCGACGGGCCATTGAGCACTATCCTACCGCGGTTGCTGATCTCGCGTTGTCTGCGCTTAAACTCTCCTTAACTCATTTTGGGGCCCATCCTTCTGTTCTCCATTGCCCCTATACTAGAGCTCAAGTACAGATTCTCTGTGCCTCGGTAGACAGTTGGGCAGTCCTTCGATGCTCTTTTTCTGGTGTTATAGACAATCATTTCCCCAAGCACCCTCTTCTTCAGTTTGCTCTGCGACATCAGATTATCTTCCCCCGTGTCACGTCTTCTGACCCTCTTCCCAATGTTACTACAGTTTATACTGATGGGTCCTCTAATAGTACGGGTAGTTATGTTGTCAATGGCCAGGCCTTCACCGCTTCTTTTCCTTACTCTTCCCCTCAGCATGTGGAATGTGCCATCGTTGAGTTGGTCCTCCGTACTTTCCCAGGACCACTCAACATTGTCTCTGATTCTGTCTATATCGTTCAGGCTGTTCGGTTGTTGGAGGTGTCTCACGCCTTGAACCCACGGAGCACGGTATTCTCTTTATTCTGTGCTGTCCGGTCAGCCATCCACTCGCGCAGTGCGAGGTTCTTTATCACTCATATTCGGGCCCACTCGCTCTTGCCTGGACCTATGGCTGCCGGCAATGCCCTGGCGGATCGGGCCACGAAATTATGTTGGCTTGCTTCTCCTTTGGAAAGTGCCCGCAACTTCCATTCGTTGTACCATGTCCCAGCTTGTACTTTACGCCTTAAATTTGGTCTCCCCCGCGCCTCTGCGCGGGAAGTGGTCCTCCAGTGTGCGGACTGTGCACCTTTCCGCTCACAACCTTCCGTGGGCATCAACCCGCGGGGCCTTCGGCCTCTCCAGGTGTGGCAGATGGACGTCACTCACATTCCCATGTTTGGTAAGTTGTCTTATGTTCATGTGTCCGTAGACACCTGTTCTGGGGTTATCCACGCCACTCCTTTAGCTGGAGAGCGCGCCTGTCATGTCGTCACGCACTGTCTAGAAGCATGGGCTGCCTGGGGCAAGCCTGAGGTCCTTAAGACTGATAATGGCCCGGCCTATACTTCCCGGGCCTTTCAACAATTTTGCCGCCGTCTCGGCGTTACCCATCGCACTGGCTTGCCCTATAACCCCCAGGCCCAGGGCATTGTAGAACGCGCCCATGGCACAATCAAAGTCTACTTACAAAAACAAAAGGGGGAGGCTGGGGCTTTGGGCGGTGGCAGGTCTCCCAAATCTGCCCTATCTCTTACTCTATATACTTTAAATTTTTTGCTGCTGGATGACCGTGGTCGCTCGGCGGCAGATCGCCATGTGGATCCTGGCCCCCCCCTTTCTGAGCGGGTGATGTGGAAAGATGTGCTTTGTAATCAATGGAAAGGACCGGATCTGATTCTCAGCAGATCCAGGGGAGCTGTTTGTGTTTTTCCACAGGACGCCCCGGACCCTATCTGGGTTCCGACACGCCTCACGCGACGCCTCAGTCATCCTGCTGCTTCCTCGCCGGCTCCTGACGACGATGCTGTTGTGGCGGATTCTGCTTTCCCTGACCATGACCCTCCTCGCCCTGGGAGTGCTGTCCAGGGCGAAACGTCGTTGGGCCATCCTGCCTGTATTCCCGAGACCCCTGCCGGTGTCTCATGATTCGCAGATATTCCCCCGGTTCTTTATTACCAATGCTTCCCTAGGACTTCCCTACCTCCCGTGGTCCAACGAGTCTGGAGCGGTTCCCGGCAATGAATCCTATATCCTTGCTGGGTCCTTGTGCTTTACTACCATTATCCCGACTAACGGCAACCTGTCCTGTATACTTCTTGCCAACCAGACGGGTGCTTGGGTGGACAGGCCGCGTCCCCGCAACGGGACCTTTGCTAATGGGACTTTTATGACAGGGATGTGGCCTGCGTTACACAAAACTGTGAACATTTGAGACCGCTGCGTCAGGCGCTCAGTTTTCCAACGTGACCTTCGGTCCCACGCCTGTTTGTCTCTGGCCTCCATTCATCTGGATTGTGGCCCGTCTGGAAAACCATACGGCCACCCTTAACTGCTCAACCGTAAACTGCACGTATACACGTTGCTGGAATGCCTCAGAACACAGGATGGCCGTGGTTGCACGCATGCCCCAGTATGTCCCCTGGCCGGTTGACGCACCGGATTCGTTGGTTCTCTTTCGACATCGTAGGGACTTTGGCGTGACAGCTCTTGTCTTTGCTATTGCAGCGGCCTCCGCTGCGGCCCTTACCGCCGCTTCGATCGCGGCGGCGGGCGCCGTACAAACGGCACAGGTCCTAAATAACCTGTCAGCAACGGTAGCAACTGCCTTGGACACACAAAGCTCTATCAACTCACACCTGGCGGGAGGGATTATGCTCCTAAATCAACGTGTGGACTTGGTTCAAGAACAGGTGGACAGTTTGGTACAGCTCGCCCAGCTTGGTTGCGAGCGACGACTGCCGGGATTGTGTATTACTTCGATCCCATATTCTAACCTTTCCCAGGCGGCCAATCTCTCTAAAGAGCTTTCTCGGCTGTTACAGGGCTCTTGGTCTGCCAATTTCTCCAAGCTAGCCACTCAGTTACAACTAGAAATCACCCATATTAATTCTACCCGGTTAGATCCTATGCTTACTGATGGCCTCCTCCCCACCTTTTTGTCGCTTCTACACGGGGTTCGGGAATGGGCAGGTCTTGGATCCCTGGGCCTGCTGGGATGTCTTGCTTTTTGGCCTCGTGTTCTGGATGCTCATGCGTGTCCGTTGGCAGCAACAAAGGGATCGAGTGGTCATGGCTCAAGCCTTTGCTGCCCTTCATGAGGGCTCTCCTCCTGGAGTGTGGATAAGCATGTTACATACGGACGGCAACTACCGCTTTTCCCCTTGACAGCATGGCGTGGCCCTTGCACCCCGAGGGCTTGTCCCCATTGCACCGGGAAGGGCGCGCGACCCCTGTTTTGTGGTCAGCCCTTGCACCTTCATGAGCTCTCGCTCATTGCACTGAAGAGTGGTGACCATACGCCCCTTGGTGAACTGTGACCCTAGATCCGGACTGGGGCTTCCGTTCACCATGAGGCAAAAACAAAAGGGGGAGCTGTGGGGAGCGGTCTAGGCCTCCTAGTGTATCCGCCCAGGACATGCATAGTCAGGCCCTCCACCTATCCCTGTGGGACACGCTTGTGGGACACACCTATCCGGGGCTATAAAAGCAGCTTGCATTTCCTGTTCGAGGTCTCTCGCCATGTAACGTTTGTAGATGCCTCATTAAACTACTGCTGGAAGAACTCCAACTGGTCGTGTCGTACTTGCTGGCAACTGCGGCGCGACACAAAAGCATGTCTCAGCCTAAATATTTTTCATCCTTGGATTGTGATTACAGTGACTACAGATGACAAAACAATAACCAAATAAAACAACCCTCAAGAAGGGTCTATTCAGGCTCTCTTGAGGTGTAATACATAATGTCAGAGAATTTGGAAGTTCAAAGGGTGCCCAGGAAGAAATAAATCAAGGAAACTGCAAACTGCAAGGACAAACCAACCACCAGCCCTGCACTGAGGGGGTTTGTGGTAGTTGGAGTGTATTCCCCAGAAAACAATAACTCTTCATACAGCACATTACTTCAATTCCTTGGACAGAAACTGTGTGTGCATGAAGTGTTTAGGTGGGTAACACTCTTAGGAGGTCTCTAAGCATCACCTCTATATAGAAGAGAGATTAGAATCTCATTTGCATTAATTATGTTACTAACACTCTATAGGGGAGAGGACCTGTACCTATTACACTGCACTTAGGTGAATAAATACTTTCTTTTCTGAAGATTTACAATGTATTTTGAAAGTCATTTGCTGCCAGGACTGTGGCTGAATGTGTGTGGGTCGCTCCATCATTGCCTGCCAGGATCCTGCAAGGAGTATGCAAGGTGGCGTGTTTACTCCTCATTCTGGCATAAGCTACTTGGTAGTATGTGACCATACAGTGTCAAAGGTCACTTAAACTGTCTTGCCAAAATTAAAGCGATAGAGTCTCTCCTTGGTGATCCTGCTAAAGTCACTCATATTGCTTGCTGAATTTCAAGTAGGAGACTAAGAGAGAGAAATCCTAAGCCTCAATCGATTAATGTGCAAACACAGTGAGGTGCTCACAACTAGGGTAAAGATTTCTATTTAAAGATGGATTGACAAATAAAACCACCTTACTAAAAATAAATCATAAATAAACAAACAATCTTTCAACTGGGGGAACAAGGCTAAGGTTTTGAAAGTGCCAATTAGGAAAGCTTTGTGAGGGGTCCCACCCGCTCCCCCATCACATTTTCCGTTTTAGACTCAGAGTTACGCTATTCAGCCTCTTTTTAGGCTTCAAGAGAAACTGCCTTTGAGTTAGAGGTGTCATGGGAAACAAAGGCTGGTCAGCATAGGGAAGAGTGACCTTTACTGCACTAACTTCGAGTGTGTTAGGGAGGACAGTGGAGCCATGCAGTGGACCTGACAGTGGGTTCTCAAGGAGCACATAGAAGAGAAACCTCTGACAAATAAAAGTCTTGGCGTGCTTACATAATAATCATATCTCTTGCATGGAAAAGAGTGATGAGACTTGTGTGCACTAATATTTATCAAATGTTCCCCTCGTGCTTGCCTTTGTGAAAGGGGTGAGATTTAATACTACCTTGAATTCTAGCATCAAAAGCAAATGAGGATGCCCTGTTTATCAAAATCTAAATGCAGGCACTTCTCTTCACCAAAATCTTGTTTAGTACTCCTCGCCTTAATAAATATTGCTAGTTACTATGCAAAATCCAGGAGTCATTCCTGACATCTTGAAAATGACATTAAAACAGATTTGCATTACAGTTCATGAAGATAGGTGGGTGGAATTGAAATCCCATCAAGGTGCTTTAAAAAGCATTTAATGGGAGATTTCCAATAAGATTACAAAAAGGATTATGGTATCCTACATGACTACAAATTTTTCTTCATATTGCTGTGTTCTGTCGTATTCATAAAGATCGAGAAATTAGCTAAATTGTTCATTCAGGGCCTTTACTTTGGAATATATTTGAGACATCCAGGACAAGCCTCAAAGGAGATACGAAGCCAACTCTTTAGGAGCTGAAGTCAACCAGCCCCTATTTTCTCAACTACAATTTCTCACGTTGCTTGATATCCATCCATACCTTTCAAGTGATGAGGGAAGGATCATTACTTTAGTGGGTGACTGTGTGAGAAAGCCTCAATCCTTCAAAGAAAAGATAGCTGAAGTGGCAACAGTTCCCTGATACTGAACTCGAACATCCATCAGTCATATGTTCTCATCCATGTAACCCACTAATTGACTGCTATATCAGTGAGTAAAATAAATATTTGGCACTAGTTTCACCCAATTATCTGAACTATAATCTCTATGAGGGCAGAGATATTGTCAAATATGTTTATAGCTGCATCTCTACTGCCTAAGACAGTGTCCTGTAATAGTCGTACTCAGTAAATATCTTCAAAGAAATGAATGAACTCCTATCTTTGAGTCATTATCCAATCCTGTAAATCTTATTCGCTAAATAATTGTTAGTCTATAATAAGTTTATGTGCTCTGTTTATCTTGTCCTAAAAGCAGGCACTAGGTTCCTGGATCAGAGACAGATTTGATATTATTTATAGCAATGACCATGTCGGTCCTCCACATTACTTTCTCCCCTTCAGTGTAAAAGGGACTTTTGTAAAAGGGATTTTTGCATTACAGGAGAGAAGCCCTGAAATTATGACTCTGGGAACTTAACATAGGAGCTGGACAACCACCACTCCTTTCCCCCAGAGAAAGAGAGAAACTTTGCTTTCTAATGTCTTAGAATCTTTCGGAATGGAAATGGCTGCTCTGACTTTCATTGCCCTTTGAAATGCAAACACGGAGCTTCAGGGATATCAACTTCTAAATCTCTCTGTAGGTTTCTCACTATTTCAATTTTGCTATTCAGTTATCCTTTAACTTCTAAGAATTCTCTTTTGACTCAGGTTCCAGTTTTCTTTGCTCAGAATGCCCTGACCGTGCAGAAACATGAAAAGATTCATATTGCTTTCTGAAAGTTCACATATTTCTACTCTCTTCTACTGTGTTCACTACCATGCCCTCTTACTTTCCCACCTAGACTGCTCAAATAGCCTCCTCCCCATCCTCTCTCAGGCCCTGCTGACCCTGTCCCCACTCAGCACCCAGGAAATAATCTCTCATGTGCAGACACGACTACATCATACTCCCAGTGGAACCCAGGTTATGAACCCTCTGGTTCAGCTTTTGGTCCCATTTGCCCCCTCAGGCTGGGCTGCCTTCTGCACTTCCCTGCTAACGTGGTCACAGCTTTCCAGGTTCTTAATGCCATCACTGCTCCTTTCCTAACACCACTCTTTGTCTCAGCCTCCCCTTTGGGCACGGACAAGTTTTTTGTATGGCCTTCATTGCTGCTGTTGTTGAGAGCCACGACAGTGCTAGTTAGCTCTCAGTCTCCTGCAGATCTGTGAAAGCTTTGTCTTTTTCAGAGGCAGCCTGGAGGGGCTAGGAAGATGCCAGTCACTGACATGTGGAACAGATGTTAACAAATGAGAGACATAAGATCACACGAATCCAGCAGATAAATTTATCCCTTCTTATCCTAGAGAGAGAACTGCTGGATTCAGTGATCACATGCAGCCTTTTGAGAAAGTCCTGTGTGACCAGGGAACTAGAAGTGTTTTCTTGTAAAGTTGGGGCCAGCTCACTTATAGACACCTTATATTGGCTTTCTTGCTTTTCCTCCCTTATTTGTGCTTTCCTCTTCCTCTTGCTTTTTCTGGATTACAATCCCAAGAAAGAATTGGCCAATAAGCTTGTTTCAGGCCATAGGAAATTCAGACTATGATTGTTTCTTATTTTCACGAGAATAAACACTAGGAATGTTCGTATGACTCTACACACATGTAAGGTCTGACACCTGTTACTCATCTGAACTCACTTTTCTTCTTGCCCTTGGAGCTCCAAATACTCAGAATTTTCTCTCATTTGTTTTACTATTTCATGTTCCTTTCAAGTTCCTTCAGAAACTTCCCAGGTCCCCTCCCTTTTTCTGCACTGCTTACCCTACTCCGACCTCCCCACTTCTATAATTTATGTTAATCCTTCAGGTTGCAGCTTAAATATTGATTATTCAGGGTTTCCTTCTTCCCTTCAAGTCTAGGTGAAGTTTCCTTGGTATACTATTATATTACTCTGTACATATTTTTCACAAATCTTTACAAAATTCTAAATAATCTCTGATGCAAATACTTATCTGTCTAATGTCTGACATCCAGCTTGCTCACTCAACTTGCTCTATGAAGGAAAATATGATGTCTTTTTTTCTTTTTTCTTGTAAACCCAGTGTTTAATGAGATGAAGCAAGTAGTATGCATTCAATGAATATCTACTGAATAAGTGAATGAAACAGTATAAGTAACTCAAAAGAGCTAAAAAACATCTTTTTCACATTTTGAAAGTGATGTGGCTTGACAAGTTATTTAATTACAGTGGTGTTTGAAGTGCTGTGTAGTAAAAAAAAAAAAAGCACAAGAAATGGACCTTTGTCAGAACTGTGGCATGATTTTGAGAAAGTGTCTGCTTAAAGGTCTGTTAATGCTTCAATAATAGGGCCCAAAGGGATGTTACTCTACTTGTTTTGTCGTTTCTTAATTAGAGGATAAAGTTTTCTGTGGGGAGTTAGCTATACTCCCCGCAAAGAGGTTTTTTTCTTCTGGTCGGGTCTCTCAGGCAGAGATCGTCGCAGAGAATGAAAAAATAGTAGGAAACATAGATAAAAAAATAATAATGATATGCAGAGCCAAAGATATAGTTTATAAAATAAAGGTTTATGAAAGTAGACAAAGGAGGTGTCCGGATGATTATATCCCTCCCGCGAAGATGTAACAAAGACTGAACTTTTTACATGGGTACTTATAGGGCAGATACATGCTCAAGTTGCCAAGGGCAACAGGATTTACAGAATAACAGGCAGTTTGGTTTAGGGTCAAAGTCTTCTAAAAGGCTACTAGAGATCCTTTAACTAACTCTATCTAGGTGAACAATGAGTTACAAGATCTTCTTAGGGCAAACTTCTAAGTTTTATGGTAAGGCTATTACTTTAGCAAAAAACAGAGACATCTTGGCTCCAGTGATTGTGTTCTTGGAGACAGAGACGATCTCAGAAGTCAACATGAGCTGCGCCTTGTGTTAATTACTTTAACCGCATGGTTGCCTCTGGGCCCAGCTTGGGCATTAGCATACCTATTTGATCAGCTCTCATCTGCGATGGCCTTTGATCAACTTCTGGAAACCTATGGCCCTAGGTGAAGCCTATCTTGTCTTTCAAAACAGGTGAGAACCATAGGCCCAGCTTACAGCTGTCTCTTTGAAATGCAGCTGTCACTGACCAATGAGACACCCTCCTGAGGCGAGGCAGCTTTTGAACTAACACATTTATTTTTTCTTTAGGGAAAAGCCTTATTTGACTTCTGAAATCAAATCTTGTCTCCAAAAATACCGGGGGCATTTCTATAACTCATTATTCTTAGGCTCAACAATTTTTTTTTACAAATTCATCAGAGAAAGACATAGATGTATGTATCTCAGATGATTTTGTGAAGGAAACACATATATGTAAAGGCAAGTTCTGTATAGCGATGTTTCAGTCAACAACAGAGTGAATATACAATGGTGGTCCCATAAGATTATTATACCAAATTTTAATGTACCTGGAAGTTTCTGTGTTCATATATGTTTGGATAAACAAATACTTACCACTGTGTTATAATTGCCCGCAGTATTTATAACAGTATCATGTAGTACAGGTTTGTATTCTAGAAGCAATGTAGCCTAGGTGTATAGTAAGTTATACCATGTAGGTTTGTGTAAGTACACTCTATGATGTTCCCACAACTGGCAAAATCGCCTAACAACATATTTCTCAGAACAATTCCCCATTATTAAGCGATGCATAACTGTATTTAATATGTGCCTTGGCTTTTCTCTCCTTTTCTCTCTGAAATTTCACATGTGAAGTGTGATTTTGGGACTCTGAGAAGTAATTGTCAGGCAGAGCCAGAGCTGTCTAAGAAAGCTGAGATCTGGTTAAAAAAATTCTAAAATTTGTAATTGTGACGTTACTTTCACCTTAAGATCTCTATGACCAGAGGAAACATGTGCCTAATTTGTCCCAGAAAATCTTTCAGAATCCCAAAGTATTTCAAATTAGCTATAATATATTTCAGATAATAGAGATTCTTCAAATGATATATAAATGTTCTATCCATATTAAGTTTTTGGGGGGAATTTATTTATTTTTATCAGTCTGTTTAAAATAGGAGAAATATATCAAGGGAATCATATTAAGGATCTGAGATAAGATTTTGTGTCTGGATCATGATGTTAATACAAACTATAGTCTTACAGAATATGAACAAATTTATGTTGAGCTCTTTCATGCTATTTATTGATAATTTTGTTTAGTATATGTCGAACAGAATAAAAATCCAGGTAGCATTCCTGTGGTGGAGATAATAGGTCATGTCCTTAGTCAAAGGCAAAGGTCATGTGTTTCTTCAAGATTGACATTGCTTATTGAATTATGGTCTTCAGCCTACCCATATCAGAGTCACTTAAGATGTATATTAAATTAGATATTTCTACTTCACAAATTAGTCTGAGTGAATTAGGATTGCTGGGGATAATTTCAGAAAATCTTATTTAAGCAATCAATGAGTGATTTTTTTCTAATGCACGTAAGTTCAAAACCACAGCTCTAAGCTGCAAATTCTATGTAGGTTGGGGAGGGAATGTTGTGTCTATCAGGTTTACTAGTATTTCTCGAAAGACTAGCACATACTATCTATGTAAACCTGTATGTTGAGACAGTTAGTACAATCAATAAAACAAGGAAAGCAAGCTGTATCTTCCTGTCTAGACTATTTCCAAATATGCAGAGTAAGACTTGCAAGAGTTGCACATATACAGATAGGCAACTTCATTTCTTCCCATTAACCTTGTCTTTCCCAGAACTGATTCTACATCTTAGTTATGAAAGAAAAATTTTGAAATGACAGTACAATACTGTTGCCTTTAAAAAGTCAGCAAAACTTTCAAAAATTAATAAGATTTTTTTTGTTGAGTTTGTGAGAAAATGGTTCTTTCTTATATGGTCATTTCAAAAGACAGTCTGGAGATGTTTATAAAAAGTAAAAAATGCATATCCTTTGAATTACTCATTCCATTTATGGAAATTAAACCTAATTGAACAAGTATGAAAAGGTGTAGATATGTGGGTGTAAATTGCATTATTGCCTACAATAGGAAAAAAATCAAAAATAACCTAACTTTCTATTAAGTGTATACTGGGGAAATGAATACATATAATGATGTGTTCATACTTTTGGAAAGTTTGCAGCTATTACAAAAATAATATGGATGGATATATTATGATATGGATATATAATAATATTGATTTTTAGTAAAAAATGTCACTGAGTGGTATATGTAGCATATTACCATGTAGAAAATGTGTATTTTCAATGTCTATGACCTTTATTGTCCTAAAAAATACCTGGAAGCCTACAAGTAAAACTGGTAGTAACAGTTATTTCTGTAGAATGCAATTGGTAGTGGCCAATTTAGGCACATTTACTTTTTAGTCCTTACTCTTCATAATTGTTTAATTTTCCTATCTTCAAGCATATATAACTTTTTAATAACAAATTAATACAAACTTTTTGATGATATACACCAACATGTACAGGGTCCCCAACATTGTACCATAGAAACCTTTCAGATGTGGAAAGAGATTTATGATTAAAATAAATCAATATATAACTTTGTGAAAAAAGTAAAGTAAAACCCAACATTTTTCCTTATAATATATCTAAGATATAGGTAAGTGAATATATGTAGTGATGTAGAAAAATATTAATAAATATGTACAAAATATTAATAACAATTCTTTTTGGGTAATGGGATTCTGATAATTCTCACATTATTTATATTTTGTTCTGTTCCTAAATCTATGGTGACAAATTAAGAAAAAATACATTTTCATTTTGTTTTATATAGTTGATTTAAATTATTTGTATATTTATAACACTCAACTTCTAAATTGATCTAGCCTATTTTCTCAGCTGCTGTTCTATTTTAAAATTCTAGCTATAGTTAGATGAATATTAAATTTACATCAATTAACACTTAAACTATTAATTGAGATCCACTTAAATTTACCTCTATTATTTTTAGAAATTTAATACATTGCACATAATTTCTATCCTAAATTTAATGTTAACAAAAAATGTATAGCGTCTTTTATTATGCCTTTAAAATAAATTGTCAATTAGATTTATTTGTCATAATCATTAAAAGTTAATGTATTTCAGTATTCTAATAGAATTTTGTTCCAAGCCAATGTTTAAATGCACAATTGCTTCTCTCTCTGTGTTTTTCATTTTTCAGTGGGTCAAATAGTTAACTGGAATGTAATCACTCCTAATTGCTATCACCTGTCAGTAGTTAACCCACCCAAATTTTCCAAGGCTACTGTCAGATTCTTGAATTAAAAGAGAACATCATGTGACTAATCAATTATTGTTCAAGCAGTCATCAGATATTCTAAAAAAAGGAAGAATAATGTAATTTTGAGAATAAAATTTAAAAGAATCGTTATATGTTATTGCTCATATGAAATGATTTTTTATAAGGCTAACCCTTAGAATCTTAAATGCACCATCAGCAATATAGAGTAAATATAGATCACATTATTTCCAATAAATAAGCATTATTAGTCCTGAAATATGTATATAGTTATATTTTCTATATCAAAGATATCCATGCACATGCATGGTCATTTTTTTTCCTTTAAATGTTTTACAACATTAAAGGAAAATATTTAGATAATGTTTTAGAATCTTGCCAAAATGTGGGGCTGGCTGCCCTCTTTGGAATAGTACTTTGGATCCTTTACCTGCAATTTTCAAGAACTTAAAAGAAGACCAATCAATGGTTTTCTCTTGTCTAATTTTTGGTTTCAAAGACAGTGTTCCCAAAACATAGTAATCTTTAAAATGTGTAGCAATCCAGGATCCCAAGCTACTGTATGCTGACTGTTACAAAGAGACAGAGGCTAAGAACTCATAGCCAAATCTTCAAAGTATGGTTGAGCAAATGCTTCAAGGGATGGAAGAATTTTGACCTTTTTTATGATGATCCCATTGGAACATTCAATCATGGTTCTCTTCCATCATACAAAGTGTACACAAAAATGACATCTGTTCACAATTTTTGACCTCATTTGCTTACTAGGAACTATATGACTTTATTCTCTCATGGAAACATTACAAATGAGGTGAGGATAACTTTTGGATAAAAATAATTTTCCACACATTTCCACTCATTTCCCTAATTGATGATGTCAAATGTATTTTTATATACCTGTTGGACATTTGTATATCTTCGTCAGCAAAACATTTGTTAAGGTCTTTTGCCCATTTTTAAATCAGATTATTTATTTTCTTGCTATTGAGTTGTTCATTTCTTACTTTTTGGTTTCTAAGTCCAGACCATACACATTCTGGCCTTGATGACTACAGTAACTTCAATAATTGTTCTCTTTGCCTCTAGTCTCTCAGATCTCTAAACTCTCCTACACATTATTTATGAACAATCTTCTTGAAATATTTTCTTTACTGTTTTGTCACCCTTACTAAAAATTTTTTTGTCCCTTCATCAACTGGCATGGAAAATGTTACTCCATTTGCTACAACCTATCACTATAGCTTTATTTCTTAGATTCCAGGCAGACAACTCTAAATAAATTGTTCTTTTTACCATTTTCTGAAAAATTCTTGAATAGTCTGAGCTCCATGGATTTGTTTAACTTAATAGTATCACCTAGGATGCTTGATTTCTCGCTTTCTGACTTTTTAAACCCTTCTTACAGTTAAGATTTACCTTAAATCCTATAACTTATGAGAAAATCTTCCAATTCCCTCGGTTGTACTCTATTTATTCTCTCATGTACATACAACCTACTCTCTGCGCTAAAGTACTTTTTTTCATTCCTGTTATGCAAAAGTCATTTTAATATGGAGCTTCTCCCTTGCACCAGGAAGTCCTGGAGAGTAATGGTCATGCCTTAATTATCTCTATAGATTCCACAGCAAAATATTCTCACAGAAAAATTATTAAGGAATGAAAGTGTCTATGCTTACCACAAATCATAGTCTGTAATATTTATCCTTAAGAAGCTGACAGTTCTAACATTACTAGAACTAATGCTAGTTAAATTTTGGGTACTGAGAGGAAGGTAAGATATTAGATGCCTCAGGTTTTTCTCTTCACATCCATATGAGTCTTGTTAATCTTAAATATTTTCCAAAATATTTAAGGAATATAGGACACTAATTTTTTAAATAGACAATTTCCCTTAAAGCTTACCTATCATTTTCTTCCATATTTAGGGATAGCAGATTACTTCCCTCTAATTCTTTGGTGTTTTCTACATAATACTGAGCTCCTTTCATAGATGATATTTATTTTATTGAATTCACTAAGAGTTTTTAGTTTCCTTGTAAATTAGATGACTTGTTTACTCAGCAAGTATTTACAGGGCAACCACTAGATGGCCGGAACTGTGTCCTTTATTATCCAGAGAACTTCAATATATTTGGTTATGAGTGGGAAAATAGGATTAGTTTACCTACTTATACAAGTTAAAATGATATTCAGGTGCTGAGAAACTGAAAGTCGCTGTAATTTACACAAGTTATTTATTTCCCTTCAAGTCCAGGTGTAGTCAGTCCAGGGCTGGCCTGGCGAGCTTCAGGTTATCTTGCTGCTGTGCCTGCCTTAGCTCATAATTTTTACCCTATCTATCAGTCTGAGTCCAAACTGGAGAGAGAAACCACACAGTAATCAAAGCAGGGTAAGCTTAAAATAGGAAATTTTTAAATATAACAGGATTGGAGTAACAAGGTATGGAGCTAGTAACAAATAAAGTTGACTCTAAAGAATATAGGAATTGCAAATATACTGTATGTATAGCATAATGCCAGATATAATACAATGTGATGTGATATGATATTATATGATATAGCCACTACACTAGGGCTGATATAAAGTATCCAAGGAAGACCCTCCTCCCCAACGTCCCCCAACCAAGGACGTGATCGAGATCTTGTTGGAGACAGCAAGATCATAGCTCATATAATGGAAGGAAAGTTACTCGGTGCCATACTGGAGGAGTTTCTGGAAGTGTGTCCTTTGAAACTTGCCAGAAATCACCTCTCCTGAGCGCCAGAGAAAGTTGTTCACAGGAAAGTGTTTTCATCAAAGACACTCAGCTACAGAACTAGCTGAAGGAGGTTCCTGGAGAACTGGCTGGCTGTTGGGTGGTGCTGGCTGCTGTGCACTGCTGTAAGCGCCTGGCACTGGAGAAGCTGCAGGCACTTGTGTTTGCAGGCAGAGTTGTTGCTCCCATTGCAGGAGCTCAGAGTTAGAGGAGCCGTGTTCAATAAGAGCCTGCGTGGGAGCCTGCAAAAGGATTCTAGAATAGGGAGCAAACCCTTGCTCTCTGCAATCTCTCTCCGGTATTCTACTAGTAAAGCTTAACATTTTGTCAGTTGAAAGAGGAAAAATATTTAAAAGGAACCACTCCATTTTCAAAGAACAGGCAAAAAGGATAAATTTGGAGCTAAGTGGCAATAAATTGAAAACCATCATACACTATGATCTAAAATTATAACTCAAACCTCCATCATGCTCTTTTTCAAAACAACAGAAAGGAAGAAGGGACAAAACTAAGGTTAACTCTTTCTTCAAGAACAATTCCTGGAATTCACATATGACTCTTCTGTTTTTGTCCCATTGGCCAAAACTTAGGCACATGGCCCTATTTAGGAGCAGGGTTAGGATATTTAGTTTAGTTTTAAGTAATCCAGCTAAAATTCTTAATTTAAATATTAAGGACAAAGTGAGTAATTCATATTGGTGGAAATCATTAGCTTCTGCCACACTCAAATTTTTATGTCTCATCTGGGTTTGGTGGGTGTTGTAAGAGATAAATACAATTAATTAATCATCACATAATAATCAGTATATTTGTTGACCTATTATAAGACCCTCCTCTTTTCTTCACCAACATTGAACTATTCTTTGACCTATGATAGTTTGCACCTTCACTCAGATTTCACAGCCCATCGCCTTAACTCCCTGACATTTAGCAAAGCTGTTGATACCCACTGAGCAATGCTATATGGCAAGAGATTCCCTTTTCTCAAATATAACTGCAAGCTTAGGCACTTTGCAAAAATTCAGACATATTGATGGCATTAAAAACAATAATAGAGATTCAAAATCCTAGGAAATTACAATCCCATTGGAAGATTCAGTGATATATAACATAACAAACATCTGATTTATTAATGAAAAGGGAAGACAATAAAATTGTTTGCAAGTATAGAGATGTCACTGACTTAAAAAGACTTCAAGACTATTTATAATACTTCATGTTGTTCTGAATTGGCTTTGTAGCAGTCTTCATATTTATATTGTAATCTAGTACTGAGCTTTCACTATGGGTCAAACTGTTTTTGGTGTAAGGTATACATCAATAGACAAAAGAAAGCAATAAAGAACAAGAAAAGTTTTTTTATTTCACAGAGCTGACATTGTAGTGGGCTTGGGTGGGAGTACAGAAAAATCAAACAAACATACAGGATGCTACTAACAGTAATAAGAACAATGAATTTAAAAAATAGCACAATGGGGAGGGCTTTTATATATTGGGAGATTAAGGTAATATATGTTGAGAGATACAGGAAATGAGTGAGCAAGCCACGAAGCTACCTGGAAGAAAAGGATTCCAGAAAAATGGGAGAACATTTGCAAATGCTGTGAGATGAGAACCACCTTGCTGTATTCAAGGACCAGGAAGAAACCCAGTGTTGGTGGAGAAGTAAGTTAGGAGGAACATACTAGAAGACGAAGTCAGAGAGATGCAGAAACCAGGTCATAGAAACCAGGTCAGCCAGGGTAAGAACCTTTCAGACACACATAAAAGACACACAATAACAAGAATTACTCTCAATTTCCACATGTCTTTACTGATTATTTAAAACTTATCCTTTCTTAAGTGTCTGCCTTTCATGCTTATTAAGTAGGATAATTATTTTAGAGAATAGGTCTGGATTTATAAGGGGAGTTGGGATGGCTGTCAAATCAGAAAGAACTGTGTATGTCCTGGATCTCCAAGTTGCTGTCCGAAAATATTTGATCCAACAAGTGGCACTCTTAGATAATACCTGACTGCTGAGCTATACTAAATTCAAATATTTAGATGAGATGATGATGTTTCACTTCTTATTTTTAGTCTGAAGAAATCAGTGAAACATTCACATACAGTGTTACTAAATTATTTTACAGATGCTCCCTTTCCCAGCTGGCCTTAGGTAAAACTTTTCAAGCATCTTTACATGAGTTTTGAGATATAAATTGTGTTACATTTTAATTAGATAAGGTTAAAAGTAAGAGACAATAAGTGATATACATTTAGTCTTATATACAGTTTATGAAACATAGAAATTTGATTAAGAACCACAAGGATAGACAATCTGGAGATAACATTAGACCTAAAAAGAAATAGCATAATGTGTGGAAATGCTGTAAAGTCATCCTTTCTGAACCTTATAAAGTTGGCTCCCAATAAGAAAGAAGTCAACTCTATGGAAAAAGATTCATAGAATTTCTGTTTTGTTTTATATTATTGTAATTTTGCTATATACATATTAAAATATTAATGTATTTTATCTGAAATAATACTATTTTTCTTTCTGAAAGAATCAAATTAAACTATTGATTTCAAATTCTCAGAATGTCATATTACCAAAATTTAGTACTCTAAAAACCTGAAAAAGCACATCTATGAACCTAAACACAGAGAGAATGAAAAGCTAAGCTTTATGAAAAAAAAATGCTACCCAACCTACTTCTATTATAATATCTCCACAACTGTATTTGAAAAGAAATAACTGTTCTCACAAAGCACCAAAATGTGGGACTAGAATGCACTGCTTTGAATTATGCCCCATGATGATAATGCCTTGTGGTCTTGTTTATTGTTATGTTTATAGAGCTCTGTACTCTAAGCCTTTTTTAGTGGTTTTCCACTCTACCTGGCAGCAACAAGCCACTCTCAGAAAGTGGATAATGAAGGCAACTCTTGTTTCTTCAAATCTGTCATCTGGGGACATATTTTTTTCTTCATTTTAGACAATCAGCCATCCCTTTTTATCACTCAAGCATATTTGTGTGGTGATAATATTTTTTGTAGTTTTGGTCTTGCCCTGGGTGCCATGATATAAACCCTTATTTTGTAGCTGGAGTCTTCAGGAATCCTGGAAAAGTAAAACTACAAAGTCTAGGTACACAATGATTTCATTTTCCTCATGTATCTTATCCAGTTCACAATAATCTCTTTACATCCAAGATATATTTAAGAAACCTTCTTTATCCCTGTATCTCCAGTGTCAATAGTAGTTCCTGACATATAGTGATAGCCTAGCAATATATTTTTACATTCGTTTTCATCATGCTGTGTTCAAATGGGAGATTTCATTATTCTCATGGCATTCTTTCCCCTAATATAACATTACGTTTTTCCCAATTTCAATAACTTCTCATTATGAACACTGGCTGTATGTTATGACCAGAGGAGAGGGAAAATGGGTCAGAGACATAATGGAAGGAACATTACTAGTAGAGGCAAGTGAGTGACCTGTAACTTTGATCCTGCTGAAAAAAGGAAAAAAAGAGTTATAGCAACTAACGCAATTCAGCATTTGCCTACAAGCACTAAAAATCAGGCTTCGGCAAATGGACTGTTGATTGCATCCTCCATGCAGTGCTTTTCTCTATGGGCTTCCACCACCACAACACTCATCTTTTTTGTTCTTGGAGACTCCACTTTTTAAAAATATATATATTTTTATGTGTATGGCTCCTCTTTTCAATCTACTTCTTAGTATCTGGTTTCCTGAAAATGTTTGTCTAAAGCTATTTCTTCGCTCTCATTCTTTCCTTTGTATTTTGCACACTGTGATTATATTTGAGAATCATTCCTAAATGTCTATTTACATGGCTGATTTTCTTCTATCCTTTGGGTTCATTCTTCCAACACCTTCCTATTGGCTATTTCTAAATGAATGTTGTAGAGGTTTTAAGACCTATTAAAGGCTAATTCTCTCTTTTTGTTGTTTCATGACTTCAGAATGTTCAGTTACATTCTCTGACAAGGAGTGCTATGGATTGAAGGAGTGTCATTCTGATGAAAACAGTGATGTTCTCTCTAGCTCCAGTCTGCTACTCTTTACTGTTCTCCAACCTTGACCATGCTCTCAGAGTTCCTCTAGTACCTAGAATATCACCTAACATGAAAAGGTATTGCTGTTAAATCTTGAGTTGTGTATCTAGGGACTAGGTGTGGAATCACCCAATGCAGGAGGATCTTCTCCAATCTGCACTAAATAGAGTTTCCATCACCTTTAGGGAAAAGGAAATAAAAATAAACAGATAATTAAGCATGTTTTATTTTTTTAAATGGAGTTTTACATAAAAATAAGTACTTAAAGAGATCATTTAAATCACAAATTTGAGGCACTAACCTGTATTTAATGTACAAAAGACTGATTTAACCAATCAAGTAGCACTCTATAACTTACACTATAAAATTTCTCATTCTATTAAGTATGTATATTGAAGAGTTAGCTATAAACATTTATTTTACCTGATGGCAGCATATGGAACATTTCTTAAGTGATTGAAAATTGATCATGCAAGGCCAACACATACCCTATTAGCCATTCAACAGTTTTCTTTACTAATGCCTCAGTAATCTTTAGGAATTGAAGTAAATGTCAGACTATTTAGCATTATAAATATTCTGAAATGGTATCATTTATTTTCATTGAAAATAAATGGTAAAACATCAAATACTTCTAAATAATAGTCACTCTGTGAGTGTGGTAAGTACAAATATTTTTTATTATACTATTAGGAACATATATCTTATACAGTAGCAAATATACAGGGAAAGTTAGATAAGGAAAATTACATGGATGCATGTGTCACCCATTGCATTGCTATAATAATTTGGGTAGCAATCTCTTCCAGGAAGCATTTACTGGCCAACAGAAACACTGCAAAAATACAGTAGTATAATGGCTACAGAAATTTACCATGAATCAAAGCGTAGATTGCTCACATCTTATTTAACAGTATGTCTGGCTAAGCAAAGCTGTGGTGTCAGAGTATCTGGAAAGTGGAGTTAGGAAGCACACTTTTGCTCAGTATGTGTTTAAATAAACAGCATACATGGGAACTTTTTTAGTCCAAGTTAATTTTCTTGGACTAAAAAAGAAAGATGCAGTGAACCTGTAAGTGCTCCTTTCCATACCTTCTATGTGTTTTTACTTCTAATATCTTACACATAAGAAACATTATGCTACAACTGTTGGGAGCCATTTTGTCCCCATACTCAGAATTTCCTGAGAGTTTACATTACACTGAGGAAACTCTTAGCCAATGATGAACTGCTGTAGGAGCATGGAAACTCCTTGCCCTTGGTCTTAACAGGGAAAAACACTGAGGCATAATTTACACCCTATACTCCCCCATGGAATCATTATGAGGCTGAAACATTGGCTAAAACTGAACCCTTGTTTGGCTTCTTCCCCTTTCTTCTCTCGTATCTCTTACCTTTTAACAATTTTCTATTTGGAACACTTGCTTATTCCGTTTTTGGTTACTATAGACTTATGTTGTTATATTTTGAAGTCAAGTAATGTGATGCCTCCAGCTTTGTTCTTTTTGCTAAAGATTAGTTTGGCTATACAGGCTCTTTTTTGGTTACATGTGAATTTTAGGATTTTGCTTTTTCTATATCTGTGTAAAATGACATTGGTGTTTTGACCAAGATTGCCTTGAATCTGTAGATCAGTCTAGGCAGTATGGTCATTTTAGCAATATTAATTCTTCCAATCCAATTTGAATGTCTTTCCTTTCTCTTCTATAATTTCTCAGGCTAAGATTTCTAGTACTATGTTGAATAGGAATAGTGAAAGTGGGCATCCTTGTCCTGTTACAGTTCTAGAGGAAAGGTTTTTGATTTTTCCCTATTCCGTCTGATGTTAGCAGTGGAATTGTCACATATGGTGTTTATTATTTTGAGGCATGTTCCTTCTGTGCCTCCTTTGTTGAGAATTTCTAACATGAAGTGATGTTGAATTTTATTAACTGTTTTTTTCTGCAGCTATTGAGATTATAATATGGCTTTTATCCTTCATTGTGTTGATGTGGTGTATCACATTTGATGATTTATGTATATTACACCATCCTTGCATCCCAGATATAAATCCTACTTGATCATGGTGTATGATATTTTTGAGATCCTGTTGGATTTGGTTTGCTAGTATTTTGCTGAGGATTTTTATGTCTAAGTTCATCAGGGATATTAATCATAGTTTGCTTTCTTTCTTTTTTTTTCTTTTGTTGTTTTCATGTCCTTGTCTGGATTTGGTATCAGGGTAATATTGTTTTTGAAGAATGAGTTAGAGAGAATTAATTCCTCTTCAATTTTTTGGAATAGTTTGAGGAAGATTTGTATTAGTTCATTTTTACATGTTTGGTAGAATTGAGCAGTGAATCCATCCAGTCCTGAGATTTTCTTTGTTTGGAGACTTTTTATTGCTGATTTAATCTGGCTATTCATTATTAGTTTGTTCAGGTTTTCTATTTCTTCCTGATTCAATCTTGGTAGGTTGTATGTTTCCAGGAATTTATCCATTACCTCTAGGTTTTCCAGGTTGTTAGCGTATAGTTGCTCATAGTAGTCTCTAATGATCGTTTGTATTTCTGTGCTACCAGTTGTAATGTCTCCTTTATCATTTCTGGTTTTGTTTATTTGTATCTTCTCTCTTTTTTCCTTGATTACTCTAGCTTACAGTCTATTAATTTTGCTTGTCTTTTCAAACAACCAACTTTTTGTTTCAGTGATCCTTTGTATTGGCTTTTTAGTCTCTATTTCATTTAATTCTGCTCTGATCTTCATAATTTCTTTCCTTCTGCTAATTTTGGGTTTGGTTTGTCTTTGCTTGTATAGTTCCTTGAGGTGCATTGATAGATTATTTATTTGAAATCTTTCTACTTTTTTGATGTAGGAATTTACTGCTATAAACTTTTCTCTTAGCACGGCTGCTGCTTTTAATAGAGAGGAATTATTCAGAGCTCTTCTAAGTGATACAGGTCGGACTTAGTTTTGAATCAGTAATGACAGAAACATTAACATATGAAAAAGTATGGACAGTCCAGAAATTACATAATTTTTAAGTCATTTCCACTTCTAAAATTCTAACCTCTTATGTAAACCTTAAAATTTTTATGACATTTAATAGATAAGATGAATAAAAAGCCACTCTATTGCTTTAGCATCCTTCAAAAAACTAAATTTTCAGCCGGGCATGGAGGCTTATACCTGTAATCCTAGCACTTTGGGAGGCTGAGGCAGGAGGATCGCTTAAGGCTAGGAGTTTGAGAACAGTCTGAGCAGGAGCAAAACCCCATCTCTACAAAAAGTAGAAAAATTAGCTGGGCATGGTGGTACACACCTGTAGTTTGAGCTACTCCAGGAGGTTGAGGCAGGAGGATGGCTTGAGCCCAAGAGTTTGAAGTTGCAGTGAGCTATAATGATGCCATTGCACTCTAGCCCAGGGGCAACAGAGCAAGACCCAGTCAAAGGAAAAAAAAAAAAAGAAATCTAAGTATCTCTTCCTATCTGGTTTTAGAACAAGAAACTCAGCAGGTCTTTGTAATGTAATGGGTTGAATTGTATTCCGCCCAAAATCATATGTTGCAGCCCTAGGCCCCATTGTCTTAGGATGTGTCTATATTTGAAGATCAGGCCTTTAAAAGGGTGACAAAGGTAAAATGAGGACCTTAAGAAAGTTAAAATTTCTGTTGTTTAAGCCATACAATAACTGGTAATTTGTTATGGCAGTCCTAGTAAACTAATACAGGAACTAAGTATTTTTTATCAGGTAGGTCTTAATCCAATCTAACTGATGTTTTTGTATCAAGTGGAAATTTAGACCCACAAGGAGACACCAGGGGTGCTTGCACACAGAGAAAAGACCATGTGAGCACACAGTGAAAAGCATCCACCTGTAAACCAAAGAGAGATGTCCTAGAAGAAATGAAACCTACCCAAAACCTTGATCTTGAATTTCTGACATCAAGAATTGTGAGAAAATAAATTTATATTGTTTAAGCCATACAATCTCTGGGGTTTGTTATGGCAGTCCTAGCAAACTAATACAGGTACTATATATTTTTTACCAAAACCACAGATAATCTGATATACTGATTTTAATTTTGAGATTTATAACATAATCTCCCAACATACTTTGATGTGCTATTAATATAATAAAAATATTGTACAGAAATTTTGTTTATTCTTTGTCATTTTCTTTGCTGTAGCATGATCCTCTAGGGGAAACAAAAAATTGAGTTGATCATCCTGCATCACCCATATTCTCTTTTTATGTGCTATAACTCAATTCTCACGTGACCACTTGAGAATGAACAAAGTATTTCAGACAAGATAGCTTAGTTATACTAGTAATTTTTATTGAAATATCTTCTTTTAATTCAGTTTTATGCTGTTTTAAATAACCGAAGAGTTCCATAACATTCAGTAAATACTTAAATGCTCTGAACTTGAAATACCTCCAGATGTGTTGGGCTAAATTATATAAGATGACTTATGATTTGGTTATTCTGTGTTTCTAGGAATTCTTAGAAGAGTAACTGTGAAAACAAATCTATGTGACAAATAGTGAGTTTCAATTAAAAAAATTTACTAAGTGTTTTGTGAGTAAATTGAATTTGAGGGAGTATGCACTTGGTTTCTACAATTTAGATGGGAACACAAACATACATGCATACGAAAAGGACCAACAAAAGACAGAAATGGTCAGAACCAAAAGTTGCAGTAAGCTTGATAAACAAATGCTGCAGGAGAGCAAGGAGTAATGTAACCTAATACAAGAAGCAGTGAATATGTGCCAAGAGACATTCCACTATGCTGTGACAGATTTTAGTTAAGCAGTCACACTGAGCTGACCTGTTTTAAAAATAGGGGCAAATGAAATACCTCTGTCATTTATCACATTACCCAGATTTCATCACCATTGTGCATAGCTGATGATTAATTAGTTTGCCTTTCCCCAAGACAATAAGTAAATAAATAAGTAAATGACTGAACACACTCAATATTAAACAGAGTCAGAATATTTTT
This sequence comes from Eulemur rufifrons, assembly GCF_041146395.1. Lineage (NCBI taxonomy): Eukaryota > Metazoa > Chordata > Mammalia > Primates > Lemuridae > Eulemur > Eulemur rufifrons. Next base: position 75,456,277 of record NC_091001.1, on the reverse strand, counting down.
GTTACATCTTCCATTCTTCCTGTTCTCTAATTTTTGTTCTGATAAAGGAAAATATGAAGGAAAGAGATGCTGATTCTTTGAAGAATAAAAAAATAATTTTCCTATGATCCTAATTAAAGAACTATGTAAACTAAATAATTTTCTAGGCTCTTTTGATAAATCTGGTAGGAATGTTAACCTTAAGATAGCCTTTCCATTGCAACTCTTTTGGCCCTTTTTGGCCCAGGAAAGAGCAAGAATTTGACTCTGATGACATCCAGGTATAAAAGGGCCATGGTCTTGGATCTAAGAATAGGAAGAAGTCATAAGATCCCAAGGCACTTGCCTGGGGGTTAATTAATCAGTATTAGTATTCATCTTCACAACTATATTTTTACTTGCTACCAATTGGCTGAGCAGATGGTAAGGACCTGAAATCTGGCACATCTTGAAAAATAATCAGATCTTATCAAGTCAACTCATTTTGGAAACTACATTAGACGTTCATTGCTGACTTAAGGAGAAACAGTTTCCTAATAATGTTTGTTCTGGGAACAAGATTCCTGCTGAAAACAATTCTTCTTTTGTTAATCACCTCTCTCCTAACCCCCTACACAAACACATCAGATGTTGAAAACAAAAAGAAGGAGAAAAAAAATTTTCCCCTAAATGAAAATTTTTAACAAGCTAGCATAATCTCTGGCTAGGAGAAGCTACCAGAAGCTGATTCCTCCCACTTTGGCTCACTCCAATGACTTAAAACAATCTCTTCTCCCTCTAATGAAACCCATAACATACACACAGAAGAAAAAAGAAATCTCAAAGCTGTGGAGAAGAATAACAGAGAAACATAAGGTACGTTCTATAAAGGAACCAAATAGTCAGTCTCTTGCCAGCAAACCTGAGATGATTAATTGCCAGCTCCACAGAAAGTGAAAAGTTTTTTAAAAAAAAAAAAAAAGAAAAGAAAAAATAGCCTGAGGAAAAAATTTAAAAATATTAAGCAACTTAGATCTCTCCAAAATTATTTGATAACAAATTAAGAAAAAAAAGAATGTGTCAGAGTTAAATCTAATAATGCTGTTTTGGTTGCAGACACAGATATGGTCATAAGGTTACCAGAACCCTCTCTTAAGAACACTTAGTAACTGATACACAAAGGTGCAAAAATACTGAAGAAAATTAAAGCAATATAAAACTTTAAATATATACAAAAAATAGGAGACCAATAGCATATCTTGGCTACAAGTCAAATAATTTTTTTTCTTGTTTGTTTTGATTTAGAGTAGTCTTTTATTTATTCATTTGTATAATATATGTAATATATGTTTATATGTATGTATGTGTATATGTTAATTTTAAAAAAACACAATATATTAAGGCAGCATTCTAGGAACTGCAATAAAAAAATGAACAAAAATGAACTAAAATCCCAGCTTTTGTAGGGCTTACTGTCTATTGGAATAATAGATATTAAACGCTAATTCTAAATAAACTGTACTACATTATAAGGTGACCACTGACTTGGAGAAAAATATAGCAGTGACAAGGGATAAGGAGTGTTGTGGAACAGTGGTTCTAACTTTATCAGGGTGGTCAGGGGAGGCTTTGTGGAAAAGGTGACCTTTAAGCCAGCATCCGAAGGAGGTAAGGGAGAGAGCTACACAGGGAAGAGAAAAGATTAGTTGAGAGAACGAAGAGGCCTATGCCTAGCATTGCTTGAGTTATAACATACTCTAGCATACAGTGAGCAAGGGGATAGTAGCAGGAGATATAGGAAAAGAGATAAATGGAACCAGATGATTCAGTACTATGTAGGTAATAGTAGGTGAAAGGAGAAGACCTTGGAGAGGTTGGAACAGAGAAATGACATGCTCTGAGTTCTATTTTTTGAGGATACTTCAGGTTTCTTCCTGTGAGAATAAATTAAAGTTGAGGCAGGAAGCCTATTGGAGCAATCTAGACTTTAGGTATAAGTTGTGGGGTCATAGGACATGTGGGTATTCATAACACCTGACAATATTTGATTATAAGGTGGCCAGCCAGGTACTACTTACTTTGATTTTAGGTTATTATCAACTTTGAGACACGTGTTTTAAAACCTCTTAGAATCCTGAAAATAAATGTGAAAACCTCTAATAACCTGTGACAAAACTGTTTTGGTTCTGTTGCATGCATTTAATTTTGCAATTACATACTATTTTTGTTGCTTTTAAATAAAAAACTTGAAAAGGCCTAAAAAAATCACCCCATCTCAGGGATAGCCATCACCTACGAGATTGCTAGAAATGTAGAATCTGGTACCCCTTACAAGACCTGCTGATTTGTATACACTTTAAAGTTTGAGCAGTGCTGCTCTGATCCATGTTAAATGCATAGATGAAAAAATAGACTGTGTATGGCAAGAGAACACAGACTCCCTGGATGCTTTACATTTATGTGTCATTTTGGTTGTTTCAAATATACTTTTTATTCTCTTCATAACAAGATAATAACTATTCTGATGTGAATTTCTCATCACAGAATGATGTAATTTTGTAAGATCAGTGGAGATAGGGGCCTTGGCTTTGCTCATTGCTGTGTCTCAATCACCTAGAATAGTGCTCTACCTAAGTTAGTACTTACAAATTTTGAATGAATTAATTAATACATCAATTTTTATGCATACCTTGCATGCTTCCTGAAAACTCAAAGAAGCCAAACGTAAGAATAGACAAAAATGTAAATCCAAAATATAATTAATCAAAATAGTTATTTGCTTGCTCTTGAAGGTTTTGGATAAAAGGCTTGGTAATATAAGGATGAAACCAAACTAAAAGGGCAAAATGCCTATAGACCATATAAATTCCAGAGTTTTTCTTCTTAAAAATTTATCTAGAATGCATTATGTGTTTTCTGGGATGATTGAAATATTCTAATTTTTATTATATTTGTAGTTACATGGGTATATGCATTTGTCAAAACTCATTCAACTGTCCAATAGAAGTGGGTACATTTTATTTTATCTAAATTATATTTCAATCAATTTGGTTAAAATTAAAACACAAATCCCAATAGTAAATATTCACTTATAGTGTTATGTTAAGTGTTGTTGTAAGTCATCGCAATTAACTCTTCTACGTCCATTTTGCCCAGGTAGTTAGTCTAAATCAGTCATGCCATTGATTTGTTAGAGAATGGGCATCTGATGTAGGACTGCCCAGTTAATCATGAGGTGAATTATTCCAGGATGGTTTATGGGGAAAATTTTCTAGATTCTGAAAAGAAGATACAAAATAATCTTTCTTTTCTTCTTCTGTTTCTCTGTCTGGATGTGGATTTGGGAAATGGCTATAAACATTGGTGAAATGACCACAAAATTTAAGTCGCAGACGGCTAAAAGTATATATTGTTAATATGAATGGGGCAATTGGCTAAGCAGCTGTGGTAATGTTGTCTGGGCTTATTTTTACATCTGGGCATTCACTTGGCTATTGGCTGATCCAGGCCTGCTTTGGTTGGGATTTCTGGGGTGACTCAGCAGTGTTCCATAAATCTCTTATCACCCAGTAGACTGGCCAGGCAAGTTCTCAAGACAGTGGCAGAATCTAAGAGCATAGCTTGAAACAGAACACACTTTCTCAAGTCCTTTTTTTGTGAAGTCTGCTAAAAATCTGCCAAAGCAAGTTACATGGCTAAATCAAAATCAAGGTGCAAATACACAGATTCCATCTCTTGACCAAGAAGCTGAAATGTAACTTGATAAATGATGTGGAGAGAGGATGGGACAAATAACTGGGGCTACTAGTCCAAATAATGTCAATTTAATTTATGCCTATCCTGTGCTAGACTTGTACTTGTCTCATACAAAGCTTATACATATCCATCTAAGTCTCAAAATCTCCATCAATTCTTCCATGCTCTGTTCAAATATTCTCTTCGTGAAGATTTCTGTGATCTCCCCAGCAAGAATGAATCTTTCTCTGTCCTCTGTGTCTCCATGTTACTTTTTCCATATCTATAATTTGGCACTGCTTCTTGTACATTATTCTGTTTATTTTGAACCTCTTTCACCCACCATCCCAACTACTAAAACACTGAAAAATCTGATATATTGCTAAGATATAAATTAAAAAACTAATAGAAATTCTAACAGAAGGGGATTCTCTAAATTGTTACAGAAAAGAGGGAGAGGGATAAAATATGTCTATGATTTCTATCCTTCTCTGATTTTAGAAGTCCTTATGGAAATCTTATTTTCACTAATTTACTTTAAAAGCAGCCTCTCAAATCAAGGGTAACCAACCCATGGAGCTTGCACAGACTCTGTGCCATTTCTAATTTTGTCTCACCTTGATTTCCCAAGGTGCTACTGTGTGACAGAGTTTGCATTTTACCTCCTCCTCCTCTATCAGTTTCCCTGGTTTCCCAAGCCTACTTAGCATTGGGATAAACGAAAAGTCATTTTCTTGTAACTAAGTGCATTCAAAATGAAGTTCACCAAGCATAAAAACTCTTCTAATCTTCTGTCAACAAAAGTCCCATAATGCATTCTATAAGAAGAAATTCTTAAGTTTAAACTCCACAGGTCAAATGAGTGGGCTTTAAAATTATTTTTAAAATTACTAAAGTGGGAGGCAAAAATTTTACATGCTATTAAAAAACAAAAAAATTATTTGTGAAAGTTAAATTATAGAAAAAAATCTGACTAAGGAAATAAGTCATCATTAATGGCAACAGATACTTAAAGAGCACCTACTCTGGCTTGGCACTCAGGTCGCTGATATGAAAGCTGAATAAGAACAGGCATCCAATTAGCCACACCTGCTATGTTTTAATGATGAGATGTAGAAGAAAGCTTTCTGTTATTACCAAGGTGACCATGAACATTTTTTTTTATCTGTTAACTTTGTCCCTCTACTTCTAAAGTCACTTGAGCCACCTCTGTGATCACATATCTTTCTACTTTACTGAAGAGAAGCCGAAAAGGACTGATAACATCCCTATTCCATAAAGGTATTCCTTCAATGACATGATCAGGGTTATTATGAGTATTTATATGAATTGGTCTCAACCAAGACAGATCATGGATTTTACCATTTGGATAAAATTAAAAACAAATTAATATGGTTCTAGAATCCACTCTTACTCTTCCTGTGTATTCTGAGGTTTAGATACGAGTTTGATTTATTTTATTTTATTTTTAACTGAAAAGACTACAGTTGCTTTTCGAAGGACCACGTTTTATGTTACAGCTTTGATACTGACAAAAGCATAAAGAAAGAGTGTGGATAAATACTACTATACTGGGTTATCCCAAAATTAGAGATGAATAGAGGGACAAGAGCTGATGTGACATGTCCAAGATCATACTGGCAGACCTAGGGGAAGAACTTGGACTTTCTGACTTTGTGTTCAATGCCCTTTCCAATACAAAAGAGCTCTGTTTACTTTTATCAAGGCAGGACACCTGAGAATCTAATTATACATTAAAGGTCTCAGATAGATAGGTGTGTGTTCTTTTCTCATATGTTGATATTAAATCATCTCTGAATTTTATGGCAAAATATCATTATTAAACACTGATATTGTGTATATAATGCATGTATTTTATTTGTTCTGTGGCTACCTTGATCTCAACATCTTCAGTAAAAATCTATTTCCATTATATAGGCATTTTCACAAACAAAAGAGTTGACTCATGAGCCAGAAAAAAATAATTGGGTATAGAACAACCAAAAAACAAGTCATGTAAAATAACAGAATGCTTATTGTTCTATTATGATGGTAAGCTTTAAGATAATCATATTTTAGGATTAAGGGAAAAGGATCTGAAACCCAGCTGCCATCGTTCAGTCTAAGGCTGCTGCTTATTAGTTGTATGACTTTGGCTAAGTTATCAAACCTTCCTTATGTCCTACTGTACTACTCTATAAAATGGGGGAAAAAAAAGTAATACTTCATAAGCTTGTAGTGGATTAAATGACCTAATATATGTAAAACACTTAGAATCATGTCAGGCATATATATATATGAGTACTCAATAATAGATATTTGAATATGGAAGGAGTTGGAAAGCCCAGAGGAATTAATTATAGTTATTTATTAAAATGCAACTGAGATTTTCTTTTTCCATATACCTTTTATGAGCTGTCATATATTTGTATTCTCAGAATTTATGAAAATAAAAGAGGACTTACAGAAAATTATGTAGCCCTTTTTTTTTATGAAAGCTTGCTGGGAATACAAATTTTCTAGAGGGATAACCACTATTTAATGTAAAATATAAGAGCTTTGAAAATATAGTAAACCCCAAATTATGTAGAGTGAGGGTGAGTTGTTACAGCTTTACTATTCAAGGTGAGACCTGCAAAAGTATTTAAAGATGAAGAACAGATGCAGAGCTGTGGAAAGTGCTTTATGGGTTAGTTAGATTTTCAAGAGACTAACAGGTACTATACACCGTAACTTACAATCAAAGGAAATGGCGGGGAAATAACAAAAGGGTAATAACTAATGGTACATCATATTCAAACCTTCATTTATCTTCTGTAATTGTCTTTTTCTATTCTTACTTGTTCCTTTTTCTTCATATATAGACATCGCTCCCTCTCATTATTTGATCCTCTCTTTTAATTTTATTCCCCATTTTTCATTTCATTCTCTTAAAATATTTTTATCTTACCACCTTCCTTCTATATCTTTTGGTATGAGCTAATATCCTAAAGAATAACAAAAAGTTGGTATTACTATTTTTAAATAAGTGTGTGTTTTTTTTTAATTTTGTAATTTGCATACTATGTGTATATGTGACTTACAAATGATTCCTTATATTTCTATTTGAGTCGTGGTTGTCTCAAAAGAACTTATGAAACTGTGCCATAAATAACTTCCCCAAAAGGTAAAGCCTAAATTTCCACTTAGGATGAAAGTAATCTTGATTTTACTAGTTGTCTCAGCTTTCCTAATTACTATTCCTACTCCTACTTATACATTAAAGAACTGCCGTGATGTTCATTTGGCATTTGCTCGTCCCTCGAGAGCCTAGGAGGTAACACTTATAAAGTAAATAGTAATTTCCTGTATCTTTGCTATTGTCTGATACCATTCCTTGGGGTTCAGTAAAACACATGGTCAAATTGATTTTCTGAAGGCCCCAAACTGAAAGTCTTTGTCATATTTCAAAGAATCCTTTGATGCCATTGCAGTCTGTGAATGCTAAATGGCAGTTTTCATCTATGTTAGTGCTCAAGCTTGGTCAGACTGTCATTAACATTCACCTTTATTGCAAACTTTCATAGAAAGCCACATGGAGGTGATACATCAATTTGGAAATAGTTAATTAGCAGCCTGCTTCTCTTTGTAATTCTCTCCAACAAGGTCATACACATTAACAGACATATTAACTTTTAGTATTTTAGTATGACAATGCTATTCCAGTATGGGTATTGGTATTTTTTTTAATATGTTCAAAACAAAAAAAATGTGTATAAGATGTCAAATATTCAGCACATTAATTGAGTAATAAGGCACATATTTTGGTATGTGGGAACTAAAATACTAATTTGGGAAAAAATTTGTATTCTTATAAAAGATGCTAAAAATTAAAATATATGTAATATGCCAAAACTGGATATGGCATAATTTTCAACCCACAAATAGTGGAATTTTAAACATAAACGTGTGCATGGGCGCGGGAGTGATCTATTTCATCGAAAATCATGGAAAATTCTTATGCATTTATTACATGGGAGTGTATAAAATTCACATAATCCACATAAACAATAACCAGTAATGTTCCATATAGCCATATATACAATTAGCATTACTGAAAATGATGACAACATTTCGTGGTAATGTATATGTTCTCAAGAGTCTAAGGAATTCATTGTTTTGTTATGTATCAGGTATCTTACTCTAATTCTCTTCAATTAATTAAAAACACTTAAACATTTTTCAAATTTTGGTTAGTCTTTTATTATGTTTGTTGACACAAGGAAGATGCATAAGATGAATCCATGAGGACACCTATCAGCGGAGATTACGCCAGCATCATGGGCACAAATATGATGAGCACAAATCAGCAATAAAATGGAGCCTATTGAAAATATTCTTGGTGCTGAGACTTTATCATTTTAATACTCAGTTCCTGGTGCCAGGTGAAGCAGGTTAGATACAAAAGGAAAATTAAGAACGTGCCCTTGTCTTCAATATTCTGAATATCTAGTTGGGAGAAAATAAAGAAGTAAGATTATTTGGTACACAAGAGCTTCTAAATTACATCATACTTATTAAAGGCAAAATTGGATTACAGAAAAGTAGAAGTATAGCTGGGGCCAGGTAAAGGTTCATATGAGTGGTGAAACTTTTCTAAGCGGTAATAATGTGTTGCAAGGTTTGTTTTTGGTAGAGAAGTAGAATGATTCTATACTAAGGAAAAAGAATGCTGGAAGCATTAAGAAACTAAGAATAACTGTCGTATGTTCCGGATGTATTACAAGAAGTTCCAGTTTCATTCAAAAGAGACCTTGATACATAGAAGAAAAAGCATGGAATTTGGAATTAGACTACATTTGAAATTTTTGTTCTGCAACTTTCCAGCTGTGTGACATGTGCAAGTTGTTGATATATTTGGTCTTAATTTTCTCATATGTATATTAGAAGAAGTAATAAATAATTTTAGAGTATTTTATGATGATTATATTAGGGAACAAATAAAAAGGCCATCACGATACCTGAAATATAATAGAAAGTCCATAAACATTTCATAATAATCTAAACTGTGAAGTACTGGGCAAAAAAGTTCTAAAATGGAGGTCATATTGTAGTTATAGATTGAAAGATTCAGCATAGTAAAAATGTCAGTTTTTACTGTATTGAATTCATTTGTCCTTAAATGAACATAAAGGCTTAACATAATTCCCATCATGTTCCCAGAAAGCTTTTGGTGGATATAGATTATTCTAAAATTTGTATGAAAGGCAAATGATCTATAGTAGGTGAACATTTGTAAAGAAAAAGAAAGTGAGAAGAATCAGTCTAACCTATTTCAAGCATTATTATATACTACAGTAATCAAGGCTATAGTATTGTTGGAGGGATAGACACATACATGGATGTAATAGAACAGATATTCCAGAAATAAACTCATATAAAGTAAGCCAAACTGATTTTTGACAAAGGTGCAAAAGTAATTCAATAGAAGAAGGATGATGTTTTCCATAAGCAATTCTGGAGCAACTGGCCATACATAGGCAGAAAAGTTAACCTTAAATTAATTTTACACCTTACACAAAAGTTAATTTAAAATGGACCAAAAACTTCTATGGTTTGAATGTGTCCCATAAAGTTCATGTGTTGGAAACTTACCCCCCAATACACCTGTGTTGGGAGGTGGGGCCTAATGGGAGGTATTTAGGCCATGAGTGTTCTACCTTCCTTAATGGATTAATGCAGATTATAGAAGTACTAAAGGTTGTGATCCATCTCTATTTCTCTCTCTCACTGTGATGACTTTGGCCATGTTATGATGCAGCAAGAAGGTCCTCACCAGTTATGGTCCCTCGTCTTGGACTTCCCAGCCTTCAGAACGATGAGCCAAATAAATTTTTATTGTCTATAAATTATCCAGCCTCAAGTATTCTGTTATAGTAACACAAAACTGACTAAGATAATAACTTATATGTAAAATGTAAAACTATGAAAATTTTAGAAAACATATAAGAGAAAATCTTCAAAATTTGTGATAGGCAAAAAGTTAGACTATATACTAAAAGCATAAAAGGAAACATTAATAAGTTGGACTTCATCAAAATTTAAAACTCTTACTCTACAAAATATCTCGTGAAAAAGATAAAAAAGACAAGATATAGATTGAGCCAATACAGCTGCAAACCACATATCCAAAAAAGGATTGTGTCTAGAATACCTAAAGGACTCTCAAAACTCAAGCGTAAAAAACCAAACAATTCAGTGAGAAAATGGGCAAAAGATTTTCACAGACATTCCATAGAAATGGATATACAGGGTTATGTAGGAGGAAAATAAAATACATGAAAATATATTAAACATCATTATCCAGTAGGAGAATTAAAATTAAACTACAAGGAGATTATTACACACACCATAAAGGCTAAAATTAAAAAAATAAACTCACAATACCAAGTTCTGGCAAAGACGTAGAGAAACTAAATCAGTCATAAATTGCTAGTGGGAATATAAAGTGGCATAGCCATTCTGAAAAATAGTTTTCCAATTTGTTAAAAAATTAAGCATGTAGTATATATCAACCAAACAATTGCACCACTGGGCATTGATACTAGATAAATAAAAAGTTATGCTCACACAAAAACCTTTACATGAATGTTTATAAAAGTTTGACTCATAATGTTCCCAAACTGGAAACAACTCAGATGTCCTTCAAAGAGTAAATGGTCAAAAACAAGTAAGCAAGCCAACAAACAATAAACAACTTCGGTACATCCATGTAGTGGAATACTACTCAACAGTAAAAAGAAATGAACTACTGATACATGCATCAATTTGAGTGAATTTCTTGAAAATCATGATGAGTGAAAAAAGCCAATCCCAAAAAAGTTACCTACTGTGTTACTACATATATATAACATAGTTGAAATCACAAATTATAGAAATAGACAACAAATTAGTTATTGTCAGGAGTTAAGTACTAGAAATTGAGGGTCATGGGATGGGTGGTGTGGCTATAAAAAGGCAACAGCAAAAATGTGCCCAGTGATGGAATTGTTTTATATATTGACTGTACCATTATTAATATCTTGGTTGTGATTTTGCAAGCAGAATTTTGCTGTACATTATTTTTTATAACTACATGTGAATCTACAATTGTGTTAAAATTTGAGTTTAATTTGATTAAAATATAAGAGTAATATATATACAATATATTAATATATATATTTTTTTCTTTTTCATTTAAAAGTTTGGCCTGCTCAGCTTGCAGTTGCAGGGTAGCTATAATCCAAGAGTTTATTCAGTTACCCAGTTCCTTTTCAGTTTTGTTATTTCATTTCCCGTCTTTCATTCATTTTCATATTCCTTCTCTGCATGGCAAAAACTTGGTTGCTGCAATGTTCACATTCATACCTTGCTAAAAGGAAAGGAAGAAAAGCATGGTAAAAAAAAAATCTGCTTAAGCAAGTGAGGTAGATCTTTGATCATGATTATTTGTTATCTCTTGCCTCTTACCCCTTTCCCTGGTTCTCTGTACGTGTGGTGTTCCTTCCAGCCTCTTTTGCTTGAGACTTAGCCATGTGACTTTCTTTTGTCAATGGAATGACAAATGCATCTGCTTGCATTTGTTTCTTACCTCATATTCCTTCCATCCACTTGAGAATTGTATATAGCAGATAGTGTCTACTCTTCTAGCCTTGGTTCCCCCAATAACAAGACACAAGATGATTGTCTTTGGGTGATCCACAGCTCTTTTAAGACATTGTCAGAACCAAATGAATTATGATATATCAGGACAGTTTGTTACTATGAACAAATTGTGTTGTTTCCTAGCTGACTAATACAAGTGAGATGGATGTTGCATGCCCATTTCAACTCACATTCCATTCGTGAGAAAAGAGTCATATGGTCTAACCAAGCTGCAAGAGGGGCTAAGATGCAACTTTTGGCAAACAATTCATGTGTCTAGGAGCCACTAAATTTGGTGGAAAATAAGAAGTCATCTAATAACCAATAATCACTCTATACCCTTTCTTGCTCTCATAACAAATCTCCAAACTATATAAAAGATCATATTTTTAAAAAAGTATTTTCTAGAGGTGCTATTATTCGTGCAGCCAGATTCTTTTAAAAATGCTCATCGTGGCAGGCAACCTTCAAAATTGGAGCAGAATTAAGGAAAATGCTGAAATTACCCGCTAGTAATTTAAGCTCATAACTGGACAATAAAAAAATAAAGAAGTGAATTTATAAGAAGTGCCAACACATTTTTTAAAGCTTATATTTATAATGGTACATGATTTGAGCAATAATTTATTTATGTTTTAACAACCAGCAAGTAAAATGCTCTGCCATATATCTGTTTACCAGAAAAAGTTTTTCAATCATTGGAAAGGAATGTAAATCAGACAACATGTGAACTCAGGCTTTTAGAAAGCTAGGCTAAAAAAACTAAGAAGTCAAATTCCATATGAAAACTAAATTGGCAGGATATATGAAATCTCTTCTATTTCCATGAGAGGTGATGCCAGTTATATTAGATGAAAATGCTAAAGGAAGTGGATGTTGCCAAGTAGTAGAGGCATAAGGGTGTAAGAACATAAATGCTAGAAACAATATTACAGCTCACTTTTTTTTATATAATATAACTGGAAAATTATTACCAGGTTATTCTTCCATAGAAGGCATCAAAATCAAATATATATAAGGCTTTTCAATCAGTTCTGGAATAAATGTCATTTTAAAGGTTACAACATTTAATTTTTTTTAAGAAAAGACAAAAGCAGCTTTGTGAAAATCTTAGTGAAAGGAGTAATTTTTACAATAGATAAACAGTGAGTAAATAAAAATGTTTTTGCTTTTTGCCTGCAGCTACAACTCCATACTGAGCAAAGTCTAGAAAAAGAGGCATAATGAGAAACAGTCTTGGAGAATATGAAAAAATACATACACACATGTAAAGATAAAATGCTGTGCTATTACCTACTTACCATAAAAATAGCTTTCAATAGTTTAAGAGGAATGGATGTGTAAGGTATTTCATTAGTTTAGAATTTAGACTAAGTTGTTGCTATGTCCATCACACAAGTGGAAGAAACACATATTGTTACATGGAATTAAAACAATATAATTACAATGGGAAATAAAAATATAAATACAGTGGGACTATCTAAATAAGCAAAACAGCAAATTTAGTTAGATAAATGTCCTAATAGATGAGCTTATGGAATCTTTCATTTTTTAAGGAGGAGCTTCAGAGGTAATCATAGTATTTACCTGTTATTAATTTTAAGCACATAGAGAAAAATAGCAAATCAATTCTTAAAATGTTATCACATGTCACATTCAAAGAAGAGATCAAAGATAGATATATAGTGCAATTACTCTCCCAAAAGTGTTACAGTTGTTAAAACTAATTGTAGATTAAAATTTAGCTTCACAACTCACTTAAAAGCTGAGCATTTTAACTAAAGGTAATAGAATATTATACATCTAATCTTGGATGTAATGTCGTTTTTGTACAAATGATAAAACAAAAGTGTTAAGCAAATGCCAGTGAAGCTTTTCATTTCTGAAAAGTTTTTAAGGGCAATAAATCCATATTTACAAAGTTATGGCTATTATGAAATGTTTATATGCAATAAATTTCCATATTCTAAAATCTTACTAGACGTTAAATAGGATTAGTTTTGTGTTGTATTACTTGGCAGAAATTCCATTGAAGAAAGAATATATTAGCACTCTGCCATGAGTCAGCCTTCATATGTTTCTTCTTAAATCATATTGTGGAAAATAAGATCAGAGATATGGGATAAATCATCTTGTTTTCTGTTCATTTCTCATTTTTATGTAAAAATTATCAAATATTTGTTGAGCAAGCATGCACAGCTTTACACTAAAATGCTATAGAATATAAAAATCATTGAAATTTATTCCTAGCCTCAATTACTTTATGCATGAAAGAAGGCATAAAGATAAACAACACAAATGAAATAAAAATTTTAAGAAAGAAATAAGCATCTCCATGATGAATTCAAAGGCTATATCTTTTTAATCTTTGTTTTCTTGGTCCATAACATGAGAATTTCATTCAATATATGTTTGTTAAATGAACTAATGAAAATGTAACCTGGAGGTAAGTAGACTTTTGATTTCTCAATTAATGATAGGGAGGTATTCTTGAAATTTTTCTGCAAAAAGCTTTACAACTTTTCCCCAATTTTTTAATTTTTTCAATTGTATCATTCTGAATTTGTATATATTCATTATACACATTGGTTTATAATTTATTACTGTGTAATTTGTTGCGCAAATTTTTCCAGACTAGCCAATGGGAGTTCTTCCAGACTGTTTTTTGTGTCCCTTTAACATACCCCTATCCTTTCATCTTTTTAAACACCTTTTCCATTTGCTTCAGGCTCATCTTGTATTTTCCCTTCCCAGCAATAGACTCAGACAGTTCTTCAAGGAACCCTTGGCTCCTTTGAATAACTCAATAATAAGACAAAAATACAAAGTCAAAATAGTTGCACATGGGTAAATTTTTGATTAGATACTTCTCAAAAGAATATTCACTAGGCACTAGAGAAATCCAAATCAAAACCACAATTTAATACCACTACATACATATAAGAATAGCTAAAACAAAAAATGACAGACCATTGGTTAGGATGTGGAGCAACTCTTACTCTAGATACATTACTAGAGTGAATGAAAAATTAAATATTAATAGCCATTTTGGAAAACAGTATAGCAATATCTCATGAGGTTTTATATACACTTACACTACTCAGAAATCTCATTTTAAGTACTTATCCATGATAAATAAAGACAAATGCCTACACAAAGACTTGCACATGAATGTTCATAGCAACATTATTTATATTAGTACTAGCTAAAATAACTGAATATCTATCACCTCAAAAATGGATAAACAAATTTTGGAATTCTCACACAATGGCATGGCTTCCAGCAATAGAAAGTAACAAAATATTAACACAACAGGCTGGATGAATCTCAAAAACATCATACTAATTGAAAAAAATCAAACATAAATGATTCCATACTCTATGATTCCATTTATGTGAAATTTCAGTACAAACAAAACTATAGTGACAGAAGCAGATTAGTAGTTGTCTGAAGTTGAGTATTGGGGGCAAGGATTGACTGCAGTGGGGCATGGGGAAACTTCCTAGGGTGATGAAGCTATTCTATATTTTCATTATGTTGGTGTCTATATGAATATATATAATTAACAAAATTCATCTAATTCTACACTTAAAATGTATGATGTTTATTGCATGTAAATAAAAATGAAGAAAGTTAGCTGTAACCCCTCAATAATAAAAGTACATTTTTAAATGTTAAGGAATCATACTCTGGATAACACTTCCTTTATATTCTTAAAAATATACTATTCCAAATTTCTCTTGGGAAGAGAAAAAGAACTACTTTGATCTGTCACATCCTATTAATCTACTATCTTTATGGTCAAACCTATCAGAAGATAGGTGTTTGCACACTTTTGTGTCCCCTTTTCCTTCTTACTCATATTTTAATCTACTGCCATTCAATTCCCTCCAGTGAAATTTCAATTGTCAATGTTATCAAAAGCTGAACATTCAGTGACAAATTCAGTAGACTCAAACTCTCAGCAGTACTCAATACAGTCAACTGCCCTGTATGTCTTGAAACATTCTCTTTTTCTTTGGTTCTATGACACTGTGTAATCCTGACTTCACCCCACCTGATGGCAACTCTTTTCAGTTGTCTTTCCATATTCACTGTCTACCTCCTAAGTGTTGGACTCAGTATGAGGCCCTCTTCTCATTACATATTTCTTCCTAACTCATCTCAAATTAAGGTCTCTGTTCTAGACCCACCCTACCTTTAAATTCAAATGCCCAGTTATCTCCATAACATTCTAAATATGAACATGACAGCTTCTCACAATTAACAGTTACAAAATTGAACTCTTGATTCTCTTCCCACCCTTTTCCTTACCCCTCCTTTCTACCCCTGTATGAGTTCCTCCCATGCACTTCCATCCGAGCAAAAGCAACACCACACGCTGTGGTAATCAAGCTGCAGACCAGGTGCCATCCTTGATTTCACCATTTCCTATTGGCCCATAGTCACCCTATCAGCAAATTTATTTTCTATATGATTATAGAATATTTCCCAAATATTTTTAGTTTTCATCATCTCCAAGTCTACAAGCAAAGTACAAGATAACTGTTGGGATAATAGATTTATAATCAGCCTTTCTGCTTCTACTCTTGTTATGCTTCATTCCATTTTTCAGAAAGGGGGCAAATTGATATTTAAAATATATAAATGGCTTTAAAAGCATCTTTCCTTGACACATACAATAAAGTTAAAACCTCTCATTGGTCCATGATACAGAACATGAGCTCACTCTTGCCTTGCTCTCCAACCTTATCTCATCTCGCCACCTACCTTGTTCAGTGCATTCCAGTCACACTGGCTTTTTTGCAGCTCATGCAATATTCCCAGGTTATTACCCCTTCTTCAAAGCATGTTGCTTTCTCTGAAATATACACTCTGCCACAATTCTCAGAAGTTGCTCTGTCTCAGCCTTTAATTTTCAGCTTAAATTCCATCTTCTCAGATAAAAGCTCTCAATCTTTTTTCTTTCACACCATCCTGCTTATTTCTCCTTCAGACCATGTCTCACAATTAATAAATCTTTATTCATATATTTACTTATGCATTGTCAGCCAGCCTTGCTAGACTGCAGGATACATGAGAGCATGTATAAGTATGTATGTGTACTTACCTTGTTCCCCACTTTATAATCACCTAATTTAGGGCATGGTCAATTAGTTACTCAGTAAAGATTTGTTTTTTGCTTAAATTAAGAAATGAAATTTGCTCTTGGACTATATATATATATATATGTGTGTGTGTATATATATATATATATTCATTATAACCAGTAAGAATATTACAACCAATTTTTCCTGAATATAATAGCATTAGATATTATAACCTGAATTCATTTTTCTTAAATGTAATTTTCTGTTCTTTTATAAACCCAGTGCCTGATTTTTGTACTATATTGAATGGATTTATGTAAGGTCTCCAAAATTTCTTGTGAATGCAGATGGAAAAATGTAAGTAAGAAAGCGTGCAGGGGTGGTAGAAGAGAGAAAGGAAAGATGAGATGGAGGAGGAAGTAGGGGAGGAAGGCAAATAGAAAGACATAAAGAAAGGATGCTATTTAATTACAGGGTGTTAAAATGTGAACATTTATAAAATTTGAAAAAGACATACTGGTCATCTAAATACAAGTTCGCTAAAGTCAGTTGTATTTGCTCAACATTTTCCCAAAATAATCAAAAATCATACAAATTTTAAAAAGAATGTCTCTATTTTAGGAAAGAACAAAGACAAAGATCTGCAAATGTTGCCATAGTGTTGAGATTTCTTGGCCAATTTTTTTTTTAGGTGGCTTAACAAGAAAAATTACCCATATGCACATAATTCTCCAAAATTTGTATGAAATACCTGAAATATCACCTACCTTGTAAAAATGCACCTTTTTGGATCAATGGATATGTAATCAAAGCCATCTTTTTACAAGTTACAATCACATTTCCTTTGCAGCTGATGTGAATTATCTTTGAAGGTTGTTGACAATGCATTTATTTGGAATAGGAATGAATTCAAATTTTCAAACACAGGTTTTCTCTTGGGCATTCCCCTCAGTTCCCTGTCATTTGTCTTCCACTATCTCTTTGTAAATTGATCAGAAGAGGCTTCCGAACTCCATTGTTTGGGTGTGTAAGAATCCTTGTCTACAATTGTCTGGAGATAATCATGAATTTTTTTTTCAAGAATGGCATTTATTTTCTTTAGACGAAAAACCATTTTGAATTTTTTTTTTCAGAAGATAATCTGAAACAGTGTTACAGATGTTTTTGCAAATGTTGGCCAGAGTATATTCTTTAAATGATTATTTATCTCTTTAGTTTTACTGGGGCATAAAATTAGCACTGTGTTGAAATGCTATCATATTTTCCTTACCAATAATTTGAGAATTCACTAAAAACATTGTCAAAACAGCAACCAGTCCTCAATGGGTGTTAATAGATTGAGATCTGTTTTCTCTAGTTACCACTAAATTGGTAGGCTACTTAATCTGACTTGTCTCTGACAGACAGGAAAAAAGTTATAAAGTTTTGAGTTGATGATCCCCAACATATGCCTATTTTGGCACTAAAAATGTCCAGGAGACTTCTCAGCACTGGAGAGCTCTCTGAGACACTCATTATTTTAGACTATTTTCCCTTTCTACTGAAAATCCTACAGAAAAGAAAAGGTGTCTCCAATAATAATGAATGCTATTGCCATGAATTTCCAAATCTACCTGCTGCTGGGAGAGTGGTCAGACATAAACTCTATGTTGTAAAAGCAATACTGTGGTCATATTTTAATCTTTAAGTTTATGTCCAAAGTGAAAAAAAGGAGGAGTTAGTCAATCAGTCACTGTCTACTATTGATTTAATAATAAATACAGCATAATAAAGAGTACCATTTTGAAGCACTCTTATTAATACATTTTACTAATAATTTGAAAATTCACTGAAAACTCTATTTAATATAGCAGCAACTATATTGCTCAATTGACAATAATACTTCACTTATCCAGTATTATTAAAAAATACTGGATTCCACTAAAGACATCCCAATCAATTAAGGCTTAACCTTCTAATAATCGTCAAACTGTCATTGGGAATAGACATCTTTCTAAAATGATGGGAACAGTTTTCTGACATCCTGGACCACAGACAATCAATTGTGTTTTATTGATGAAGGAGCAAGTTCATTTTAACTATTACATCAGTAATTGTACTTCGCCATTACGCAGTGATTCACTGAGGACCTGTGGAGTTGTGTTGTCTTTTCTGTATCTGCATGGTGGTACTCCAGATTTTTCAGGCCATTGATTTTCAATGATTGCTTTTGTACTAATTTTTAATTTTGTATCTATTTTATTTAAGGTCTATGATGAGACACTGATGATCCCTTTAAATAACCTAAGGCATGTATCATGACAAGAGTAAAATTTTAATCCTTTCTGGCTTTCTGGTTGTGAGAAAGTTTCTTATTTTGCAATATGAGTGAGTTCAGGCAGGAAGACCAAGTATCCTTGCAGGTAAAACTGTGTGTATTCATAATAATCAAAAGAAACACAAGAAGGCCAGATTGTTATAATAGCACAAAGTCCCTTAGCATAGTTCAAAGCAGTAATAGGGAGTCAGCTGAGAGGAAGTATCAGATAGGCAAATATCAATGACACACTCTGAATTTATGAATGACCATCACAACTATAAGAAAACTAGAATTTGGAGGAAATCCTTGCTGTTCTGAGTTGTGTTTCTCCCTAATAAACCTACCCCACTCCTCAATAAACACAGATGAATCAGAGCATAAATTCTGTGCCTTGTACTAGATCTTTGGAAGCCAGGGATTATAAAATAAGAATTTTCTTTCAGTAGTCTGTGTGAGTTCAGGATCTGTTTACAATATAGGATCTTATTTGGGGGGCTAAATTTAAATATACTGGACATTTTTAAAAACATAGCAGATCCTATTGTGTTTGAGTCCAAGGCTGGTAAAAATAGGTTAGATTCTATTGCCTTATTTGTAAGAATGTTTTCTTCATCAGAAATGTTTGTTAGAGGCCCTGCTTTGCAAAGCATGATTTTGGAAGAAATGAGACTAAAGAGTAAAATGAGTGATAAAAGGTGAATTGTAATTTGCTTTTTTAAATTTTATTTAGTAATAGAAAAGCTTTTCGTGCTGCTGTTGCTGCCATGGCTTCTGTCATCATCATTATTGCTATTATTGTCATTGTTGTTTTATTTCCTGATAAATAACAATTATAATAAACATACTCCAATATTTCACAATTGCATGATTTAAAAGCACAGCTAAATAAGACTGTTTTGTCTATGTGATTACCTGGCTCTTTAAGTCTAAGTTATAATACCTGGATAAAGTCACATGCTAGAAAGCCCCAGACCAGGACTAGATTCCATAGCTTTTTTTTTTTTTTTAACTATACCAGTGCATCTACCCACTTATTTTCCAAGACTCCTAGACCTTCACAGGTCTCTCAGAGGCTTGCACAATTATTTACAAAAGAGTATAGATAAATTTTGTAAATCGAGACATTGTGATGTGTCTATGAGTTGCAGTGAGTAAGCCATGGATAGTTCTTCATTATTACTATCTTTATTAATGTATCTTGTTATTATAGATGTTATATATGAGAAAATGTGAGCATATCTTGTTCACAGAAAGAGGTTAATAAATAGACATTTTTCTCACTTATTAATGTGCTTTCAAGTTCTTTCTGTATTAGCATATATAGATCTGCTTCAGTTATTTTGAGGACTGCACATAGGAACTTAGCATATGGTTGTAAAATGACTAACTTATCAAGTTGATTATTCTTTCTTTCTTGAAACACTCTCTTCTCCAGGATTTCATGACTCTTCTAGCCAATTTTTAATCTACCTTGATGTTGGCAATCCTGCTACCTAATATTAAATCAACCCTGGACACTTCCTCCCTTTCCCTCTACTTTATATCCTCTTCCTGGATGATACCCAGTAATCCAATGCTTTAGATATCGTTTATATGCTAATGACTCCCAAAATTCAATTTCCAGTGCTGGCATCTCCACTGAGCTACAGAGCATGTATCAATATCTAGTAGGAATCACAGAATTTTCACAGACAAAACAGAATTCCTCTTTCCTGCTACAAAACCCTAACATCAACTGGTTATTTCCTCATGGCAGTATATGATTCTATCGTGCATCCTGTTACTCGAATCAAACCTTAAGGCTCCAACTTTAATCCTTATGATTGCCTCATTCCCCATATCCAATTCATCTGCAAGTCCCATTTGCTCTTTCTCAAAATGTATTCTAAATCTATCCACTTCTCCTGATTTTCTTCGTAACTGAAGCCACTGTCACCTCTCACATATAATGATAGACATTTTTCATCCCTTCTTCCTCTTTATTTATAATCCAATCTATATATTGCAAATAAAGAGATATTTAAAAATGTAAACCAGAGTACAGATTCCTCAGTTTCACAATTTCAGTGTCTTTCATTGTGCCTAGAATAAAATCCAGACTCCTGCCATGACCTAAATGGCCCTGTCTGAGTCATCCTTATTTACCTTCTCAACTCCATCTCATAAAACTTTGTCCCAAAACTATGAACTGGCTGTCCAACTGTAATTCCTTCCTTCCTCTAAACATGGAAGAGCTAGAACTACATTTCCTGGACTTCCTTCCAGCTTTGTTTTTGAATGAATACCAGGATTACTAATCAGATGTACTTGTGCAAGCATTTGGAAGGTAGAAGTGAGACACTAGACCTGTTCTTGCCCACTTGATCTTTTCATTCTATCAGGCAAATTTGAGGACCCAAGGAGTTCTCATAAAGACGGTCAAGTGTCCGTTCTCTGGTTTCCTGAGAGGATGGTGTGGTGGAGGCAGTGGTCAGATTTCTTTTTCCAGTGTCTGTTCAACAGCTTTCAGAGTGTGGAACATCAGCACCTGAGTAACTTACTCTGACTTCCTGCATAAAAGCTTTGGCAGCATGTGCTGGAACTCAGTAAATCCAGTGGCAGTCTCAAAACTCACAGCTCTCCTTACAGACACATTCAATGGTAGCCATTCCTGGAAAAACAGAGTAAAACCAACCCCTCCAAAAATATTAAGGCTCCTAGCTATCCTTTAAAGTTCTGTTCTGTTTAAAAGACCTAGCATGTTATCTTTTACCAGGACAGAAAACTTTCTGAAAAATATATCAAATTATTCTTTCTTACTACATCTTTGAACTGGCTTTTATCTTGAGCACCTTACTCTCAAACTTGGCAGAGCCTCCTTCATAGGTATCCTTTAACTTTCAGCTGGATTATTATGTCGTTTTCTGAGATTAATTTTCTCTAAATATCCAATCAAAACTATTCACTCAATGTGTAGCTTTCACATTGCATTATGTCATTGCCTTCACAACATTTATCATTATAAAATATTTTTAAAACCCCTTAGACGGGGTAACTTAAAAACAACAGGCAGTTCTGGAGGAACTTGGAGATTCAAGATCAAGGCACTGCTGGTGTCTGGTGAGGGACTGCTTCTCCACAGAGTACCTTCCAGCTGTGTCCTCACATGGTGGAAGGAGCAGGGCGGCTCTCTTGGGCCTCCTTTGTAAGGATACTAATTCCATTCATGAAGGGGAAGCCCTCATGACCTAATCACTTCCCAAAAGGCCTCACTCCTAATAACATCACCTTGAGGGTTAGGATTTCAACACAAGAATTTTGAGAAGACACAAACATTCAGACCATAGCAGAATCCTCAAAAAAACATCTTTGCACAGCTATGTAGCTATATCCACATGGTAGCTGCCTAGAAGTAGGATTTTGGGGTAAAAGAGTACATACATTTAAAACTCTAATATTTACTGCCAATTTTTTTCAAAGATCTTAGTCTAGTTACCACTCCCATTAATGATATACGAGTGTCCATTTTACCAACATGAGCCACAAGCTTAAGTATTACCAAAATTTTAAATCAGTGCCAACATGAAATATGAAAAGGGTTTTCACTATAATGTAATTTCTAGATTTTTAGTTACAAATTAGGTTTAATATGTGTTTATTTTGATTGATATTTTATATAATAGCTGTCTTTCTACTATGGGTACTTTGCCCATTTTCTATTTTTTGGTATGAGTTCCCCATTCATTAAGACAACTAATGTTTATCACATACATTGTAATTTATTTTTTTAAAGACAGGGTCTTGCTTTGCCATCCAGGCTGCAGTGCAGTGGCCTGATCATAGTTCACTACAACCTCAACTCTTGAGTTCAAATGATCTTCCCACCTTAGCCTTCCAAGTATTTAGGACTGTACATACATGCCACCATGCCTGGCTAATTTTTAAAGTTTTGTTTTTCTTTTTTTTTTAGAGAAAGCGTCTCCCTGTGTTGCCCATGCTGGTCTCAAGTTCTTGGCATCAAGTGATCCTTCTGCCTTGGCCTCCCAAAGTGCTGAGATTATAGGTAAGAGTGACTATACCTGACCTACATTGAATTTTTAAAATCTTTTGATTTTGTTTTTGATAACATGTTTCCATGTGGGTTCTCTTATATTTTTTATTTCTGAAATTTGTTATTTTTCTTTTGTGGCTCTTGGTTCAATTCTTGTTCTTCTGTGGTGGATTTTTTGTTTGTTTTATTTTTGTGGAAATTTCAGACTTATGGAAGATTTGCAGAAAAATGTAGTTGTACGCTTTTGAGGATAATATTTTTTGTTACTAATGATAAGGTGAGCCATTCTAGCATAAACTCCAGATTAAATAATTTCCTATTTTCTCTTACTTTATTTCTCCTTTTTTCTCCTTCAAACTTTATTTTTTGCATATGACTATTTGTTTACATAATTTTAGAGTAAAGTTTGGATGCAAGTAATATAGAATCAAAATAATAGTAGCATAAACAATATAAAAATTTATAGGCCATTCAGGGCTGATTTGAGTTTCTACTCCATGAATTCCTTGGGTACTTTGGCTTTTTTCAGTTTTTTTTTTTTTTTTTTTCTTTTTAAAATATCGCCAGGGAGTTTGACATTTTCTTGCTGATTCGCTTGAGTTCTTTGTAGATTCTGGTTATTAGCCCTTTATCAGATGTGTAGCATGCAAAACTTTTATCCCATTCTATATGTTGTCTATTCACTCTATTAATAGTTTCCTTGACTGTGCAGAAGCTTTTTAATTTAATCAGGTCCCACTTATTTTTGTTGTTGCTGTGATTGCCTTTGGGATCTTCTCCATACATTCATTATCTAGTCTAATATCCATAAGAGTTTTTCCTACCTCTTCTTCTAGAATTCTTATAGTTTCATGCCCTAGGTTTAAGTCTGTTTTCCATCATAAATTAGTTTTTATGAGTAGTTAGAGGTGCAGATCCTGCTTTAGTCTTTTAAATGTGGCTATCTAATTTTCCCAACACTATTTATTGAATAGGGATTGTTTTCCCCAGTGTATATTTTTGTCTGCTTTGGCAAAGATCAGATGGCAATATGAGGATGGATTTATATCTGGGTTCTTTGTTCTGATTCATTGGTGTAGGTCTCTGTTCTTGTGCCAGTACTGTGCTATTTTGGTTACTATAAGCTTTGTAGTAAAGCTTAAAGTCTGGTAAAGTGATGCCTCCTGATTTATTCTTCTTGCTTAAGGTTGCTTTGCCTATTCAGGGTCTTTTCTGGTTCCATACAAAGTGTAGAATTATTTTTTCTAGATCTGAAAAAAATGACATTGGTAAACAACCCCATTAAAAAGTGGACAAAAGACATGAACAGAAGCTTTTCAAAAGAAGATAGAATAATGGCCAATAAGCATATGAAAAAAATGTTCAATGTTTCTAATCATTGGAAAAATACAAATTAAAACCATAATGAGTTATCACCTAATTCCAGTGAGAATGGCTTTTATCAAAAATTCCCCAAACACCAGATGCAAGCATGGATGTGGAGAGAAAGGAACACTTATACACTGTTGGTGGGACTGCAAACTAGTATAACCTCTATGGAAAGTAGTATGGAGATACCTCAAAGAACTAAAAATAGACCTACCATTTGATCCAGCAATCCCATTACTGGGTATTTACCCCAAGGAAAAAAGACACTTTATAAAAAAGACATTGCACTCAAATGTTTATAGCAGCACAACTCACAATCACAAAGATGTTGAAAAAACCCAAGTGCCCTTTGGTACATGAGAGGATCAATAGAATGTGCTATATGTGTACTATGTAGTATCACCCAGCATAAAAAATGGTGAACTAATACCTTTTGTGTCAACCTGGATGGAACTGGGGACCATCCTTTTAAGTGAAGTATCACAAGCATGAAAGAAGAAAATCCACATGTATTCACTACTAAATTGAAACTTACAGATCAACAGTCAAGTGCACATACGGTAGTAAAATTCAACAGAAATCAAGCAGGTAGGAGGGCAGAGAAGGGGATGGGTAAATTCACACCTAACGGGTACAATACACGCCATATGGGTGATGGACACACTTATAACTTCGACTCAAACTGTACAAAAGCAATTCATGTAACCAAAACATTTGTACCCCTATAATATTTTGAAATTAAAAAAAAAAAAAAAGTACAGTGATCTCTGGATCATTCACATGGACCAAACTGTAGACACATATCTATGTTCCAGGAAGTAGAATAAAGAAGAGGATAGTTAAGGAGGGACTGAGGTTGACAATCAGCACTCTCTCTAGAGGAACACTTTGAAAGCAAAACATTTCTGCTTTAGATGGTATTAGGCAGAGTTTAGTAATATAGTCATATACAGTAATTCTAGGAATTGTCTATCCTTCGTGGCCATTTTACTTGCTATCATGGAGAAAAGGAAAACAGTTCATTTTTTCCCTGGCAAAATTGTCCTTCTGTTTTTTTTTTGTTTTGTTTTGTTTTTTGTCTTTTTTCTTTTTCTACTCAGCTCCTCTAGGTTTTCTTACTTTTTTTTTCCCTTTAAGGACCCAGGAAATATTTTTTAAGAATAATGTATTTTTTTTAAATTCATTTAGACACACTCATAAAATTTAAGGGTAGTCAACACAGTGAAGGGGCCAGAATTAAGCAGTTTGATGAGAAACTTTCATTTTTAATTTCAGTATGCATATCAACCATCTGCTTCCCAAGTCAACTCCTAGATATAATTATTAAGACATCTAATAATTAAAACAAATTAGTAAACTGTTTGGAAGAAATTATGCTAAATTATGATCCAATTTAATGTTGTAATACATTGGAATTCTAACCTTCATGTGACTTGCTTAATTTTTATTTTATTGATGGAATTTTGATATGGCTATAATGTATGTGCACTATCATATATATTTTAAAAAATTAAGATGACAGATAAACAGCTGGGTTTTTTTCCTTAAATTTATATGTAAATTTAAAAATCAGTTTGAAGTAGAACTGTTATACATATTTTTCTCTGATGTTGGGAAATCATAGAAACTCTCTCAGTATCTGTTTCCCTTATATCATGGGAACATATCACTAATGTGAAATCCTTGAATATTTGTTTTTAACCCAGTTATCTTATACATTCATTCCAGTAATAAAACTTCTGTTTCTGTGGTTTATGAATTCCATTTTGGTATAATTTTCTGTAAACATTTTTGCTAATGTTAATATAAATAGACTGCACAATTTATTGTAACTCAATTTTCAATTTTCTCAGCAGAATGATGCAAAAAATAATTGAATGTTTACAAATATTTTCATTTTGCTTTCCATAACTGTGCTAAATATTCACCTGTAGCATACTAATTAGAAGATATTATTTCAGGAACTAATATTACCAATCTAAAAATAATTACTGCTATACTTGTTTCTCACTTGTTCATTTTACAAAACATTCAAAGGTGTTTGATCACATAAAATGATGTGCTGCCAAACTTGTACTTCTCAGAAACTTACAGACAAGGAAAATGTTATCTCTAAGTTAAGTGTTGTTTCAGTTTTATCATTTGGCTCACAATTTGCATAGCATTAAGATGGGGATCTAATTCAGGGCTATCACATTGAAAGAAAGAGAAATCTATTTGTGTCATCTTAATTTTCCTGACCTGTGTTAAACATCTCTTGAGTATGGAATGATCAGACTGCTACTTGCTCCCAGAGCTCATGAGCGGACAAACAAATTCTTCTCAGGGTTCTGTTAACATCATTCCTTTATCAAACTCTGGGCCCCTATTACTGGGAACGTGTGGAAAAAATTATAGGAAGGTCCTGCTGCCTGGATATAACTTCCTCACTATAATTTTAGTATCTTTTGTGAGAATTCTAGATTGATTCTCACTATCTTTTCATATGTAAGCTAATTTCATATGCCTTAAGTATGAACAGCTATCACTTATAAGAACCTGTCTCATAAACTCGGATTTGCGTATCTCAAAGAATACCATTCAAGGTTCTAGATATTTATGTTTTCAAAATGCTTTATAAAGTTACAAGTTCAATGTAAGCTTTAATTCAAAGTTATAATAAAAGTAATTAAAATTAACTGTTACTGTATGAAGTCTATCTGGGAAGTATCCAGCCATGTAACTGCTCCTCATTATATTAACAATGGCTGGATACTTTCAGGACAGAACTTTTATGTCAGAAAGAGTCATATAAATCATTTAAGGCCGGGCGCGGTGGCTCACGCCTGTAATCCTAGCACTCTGGGAGGCCGAGGTGGGCGGATCGTTTGAGCTCAGGAGTTCGAGACCAGCCTGAGCAAGAGCGAGACCCCATCTCTACTAAAAATAGAAAGAAATTATATGGACAGCTAAAAATATATATAGAAAAAAAATTAGCCGGGCATGGTGGCGCATGCCTGTAGTCCCAGCTACTCGGGAGGCTGAGACAGGAGGATCGCTTGAGCTCAGGAGTTTGAGGTTGCTGTGAGCTAGGCTAACGCCATGGCACTCACTCTAGCCTGGGCAACAGAGTGAGACTCTGTCTCAAAAAAAAAATAAATAAATAAATAAATAAATAAATCATTTAAATATGATGGTGTATGAATGCCATGGAACACTACTTAGCCATGAAGAAGGATGAATTAAGGCCTTTTGCAACAATTTGGATGGAACTGGAAACTGTTATTGTACGTGAAGTGTCTAAAGAATGGAAAAAACAACACCACATGTACTTGCTATTAAATTGGAACTAAATGATGAGCACACACGTGCACAGAGGGAAGAAAAACTCGGTGGAAATCAAGTGGGGGGAGGGGGAAGGTAGGCATGGGTGATAACCTACCTAACGAGTACAATAGACACTATCTTGGTGATGGGCACACTAATAACCCTGATTCAAACATAACAAAAGCAATCCATGTAACCAAAAACCTATGTACCCCTGTAATATTTTGAAATAATAAAAATAAAAAATAAAATAAAATTAGTTCAGGAAAAAATCACTTATAAATTTAAACAAAAAAAAAATCAACAGCATATACACACAACCTAAAGAATGAGCAAAAATATTTGCAAACTATGCATCTGAAAAAAGACTAAATATCCAGAATCTATAAGGAACTAAAATAATTCAATAAGAAAAAAACAAATATTCCTATTAAAAAGTAGATAAAATGCAAATGAACATTTTTCAAAAGAAGATATATAAGCAGCCAACAGACATGAAAAAATGTTTAACATCATTAATCATAAAATAAATGCAAATTAAGACCACAATGAGATACCATCTTATACCAGTCAGAATGGCTATTTTTGAAAAGTCAAAAAAGTAACAAATGCTGGCAAGGATGCAGAGAGAAGGGAATGCTTAAATACTGGTGGTGGGAATGTAAATTAGTACAACTTCTATGGAAAACACTGTGGAGATTTGTTAAAGGACTAAAAATAGAACCATTTAATCCAGCAATCCTACTACTGACTATCTACCCAAAGGAAAAGAAATCATTGTATAAAAAAGATACTATCACTCATATGTTCATTGCAGCATTATTCACAACAGGAAAGTCATAGAATCAACCTAAGTATCCATCAACAGAGGATTAGATAAAGAAAAAAAAAAAAAATATATATATATATATACACACACACACACACACACACACATACACACACACATACGCACACACCATGGAATACTACTTAGCCAGGAAAAAAAGAATGAAACCATGTCTTTTGCAGCATTATGAAATGGAACTGGAGGCTATTATCTGAAGTGAAATAACTTAGAAACAGAAAGTCAAATATTACATTCTCACTTACAAGCAATATCTCATCAGTGTGTACATTGAAGACTCCAAAAGGTGGGAGAGTGGCAGGGGGAGAGGAATGAGAAATTACCTATTGGGTACAATGCACACTATTTGAGTAATGGTTATATCAAAAGCCCAGATTTCATCACCACACAATATATCTATGTAGAAAAACTGTATTTATGCCCCCTAAATCTATTTTAAGAAATTAAAACACTGAGAAACCATTTTTTCTCTCACCAGATTGCTAAGATCCAGCAGTTATTAAGAAAAAATCAAAACTATTGATTTATATTCTCTCCAAGACTTAATATGTTTAGAATTCATTTGTCAATTGATAGTTATAAAATGGTGTCTTATTTTGGTCTTTATTATCATTTTTATAATTATTTTTGAGTTTGAGACTTGTTCTTATTTTTATTAGCCATACATATTTTCTCTTTAGTGAAATGAGTGTTTATGTCTTTTGGCCATTTTTATTCTTTTCCTTATTGATTTATAAGCATTCATTATTTCACTAAACCTTTGTAGGTTATAGCTGTTGAAAAATCTCCTGCCACTTGCTAGCTTATATTTCTTCCCTCTATTTTAAGTATTTTTGCTTAATTCTTAGCTTTAAAATATTCAGATTTATCAATCCTTTAAGGTTAATACTTTCTGTGTATGGTTTAAGAAATCTATTCAAATAAAAAAATATTATATATTTTCTTGTGTTTTAATATTTTTCTTTTGACATTTAAGTAGAGTGACTGCATAAAATAAAATAAAAATTTGGATTAAGTGTGGTTAAATAAAATACAGGATACCAGTTATATTTGATTTCAGATAAACAATAAATAGTTTTTTAGTATAATTATGTCCCAAATATTACTTGGGGGATATCTAAACTAAAAATTTTTCTGAAATTCAAATCTAACTGGGTATACTCTATTTCTGCTTACTAATACTATCAACTCTATGTTTAAATTCTGAATCTCTCTCTCTCTGTTTCTGTGTGTATGTGTGTCATACACGTTGTAAGGTAGAGTCCCATTTTTATGTTTTCACTTTTACATACTTTTTTTACAGCTTTTTCTGTCATTAGCTCCTCTTTCCCCACTTGTCTGACATGCTAAATTTGAAATAAATACTATTCCTTATTATATTTTCATTTCATCTCATGCTGAGTTCTATCTGTCTATCTTAACAATGTAAATTATTTGCAAAGAGGGTCTACCTAATCTCATTAAATAAAAAGCGTCTTTATTATTGAAGCAACTAAAAACTTAGCTGTCTATAAAATCTCTATCATAAGGTTTCACACAAAATACAACCCCAGGAGTAACCTACTTAACTATATTCATTCTAGTGACAAAATCTTTCCCTGTAATCAGAGATTTTCCCTCTGTGATTGAATTTATCAACTGACAAGGGCTCAGAGAGCACACTGGAATTTCTTCCCAATGCTTAAATCTGAGGCTTACATACTCATAATAAAGATATTTTAAATGTCAACACTTAGGCTTTTTAATATTTACTACAAATACGACACTGTACTAGACACTGTGAGAGATATGGAGACAATTTTCTCACAAAGGCAAATATCCAGGTTACTAAGAAAAAATAAATAGTTTTGAGAAGGCCAGTTCTTATAAGAGAGGTAGTGATTGCAATGTGGAGACAGTGGACGAAAAGGCTATTTTTGGCTGGAGGTGTCTCTGAAGGTATTTTGGGGAAAGTGCAATTTGATGAGGACATTGAATGATTAACTGGTGCAAAGGATGTTATATGGAAAATGTTTACAACCTTCTAAATCAGAATTTTATAAAATCTCTTCCTTGCTTTAGTAGTTCAATAAGCAAATAATCCCTAGACAAATTATCCAGAAATCTTCATCCACCAACCATCATATTATGGGATTAATCTCATTTTGGTACTGAAAATGAGATTTTATACAGATTTTTAGTATTTATATAAAGTTTAAATTAAGTCAAAATGTTTAAGAAAATCAAATAAATATTAAATGGTTAACTTCTTTGGATAATCTCAAGTCACAATTATTGACAATATGATACTAAAAGTACCCATTTCTAGAGAAGATACTTATCCAGGATCCAAATAGAGAGAGACCTGGATTGCCATCTTTATCAATAAATTCTCATGGCCAGGTTTCATATGTGAAATGCTCAGGAATAGGCTTACTTCATTTATCTTCCAAAACTAGGGAATTTTTTTCAAGTCATCTGAAGACACTAGCCAAGTAATGTAAAAGAAAATGCTAAAAGGGGGCTATATGCTAAAATACAGCAAAAAAGAGCCTTTAAAATGCAGAAATAAATCTTCAGTCAAAAAATTAAAACATAGAGGAGAACTAAAAACAACAACTAATAAGAGCACAAATTTGATCTTAATGTTCCATAAGAAGTTGGATCTACATCTCCCTCTGATGTACACATTGGATTTGCATTTCCCTCTGTGCACTACCTCAGCAAAACATCATCTGTTAATACAATGAACTGCCTTGTAAGTGAATTTTAATGATAAGCAAAGGATAGGCTGACTTTGTCAAGTGACTTTCACTAGGAATGGTATTCCTCCTCAACGAAGGCTGCTATGTTCTATCAATTCCTTTTTACGCTAGGCTTGAAGAGGTTAAGAACTTGTTTTGTGAGCCTTTTATTTCAACCCAAGCTTTAGAGAGGAGAGCCAGTAGGGAGAAAGAAAGAAAACTATCCAAAAAGTAAAAAAGAAAAACAGTAGAAGGGGCCAGAATCGGAAGTTGAAATGGAAGAATCAGCTTTAGGAAAAAAGACACATCTTTTATCAAGACAAAATGAAAAGAAGTGAGACTGAATGCTGATGCCAACAAAATATTCAGGTGAGAATGAGCAGAAAATTTTAGCAAATCCCACATGGCCGTCCCTATTTTCTCTGTGAAATAGAAACAAGGATGTTTCAGCACAAAGATAAAGAAGGTAGAAGAGACAGGGCAGGACCTACTTGCAACAGTCATTGTGGGAACTAAGAGAGGGAAATTACTTGGAGTCATGTAAGATTGCTGGGCGTCATTTAGGGTTCCATCAGTTTGAACAGCATTATTTGTGACACTGAGTAATCTAGGATTGAGTGATTTTTTTTCCCATCAGAAGTGTCAATATGAGATGAAAACATGGGAGACAAGGAGAATGTGTTCTGGAGTCATACTGTTCTGGTTTCAAATTTTTGTTCTTACTTTCTAGCTTACTTTCTAGCTAGATCCTGGGTAAGTTACTTAACAGGCATGAACTCCACCTTCCCTGTCCACATTAGGGGAATGAGAGTGCCTACATCACGGGGTTATGTAAGGATTAGATGAAGGAATGCATACAAAGAATTTAGCAAAGTGCTTGGCACATAATAGATACTAAATAACAAAAGCCATTATATATAATAGACGAAGGAACAGCCACTAATAAAAATTTAAATTTGTGAGTACTCAATGGATTTAGTAAAAGAACAATACAAAATAAGGGTTAAAATATTAGATGAAAATGGATTAGAGTATTAGAATAATCCATTTGGGATTAGAGAAATTAGTTCATACAGGCAAGATAAGAGTGATAGTAGTTTGTCAAGCAACAAGGCCACAGAGGGCACCAGAGCTCTGATATTGGTAACTGAATAAAGCATGTGACTACCAGTGTGGACTGATGTCTCAGAAGAGATGCATAGTTCATTTCTTTCTTGATCTTATAATGTCTATTAATATATTTTTATCACTGATTATAAATTCTCTTTGTGCCTCTCTAAAGTTTTAAGCTATGGTTACTCTAGAATGTAGGTAATATATTCTTATGCAAGTGCCATAGACCTACTGCAAACATAATAACTATCTGTTGAAAAACTAAAAAGGCATATCATAAAACTGTTTTATAAGTTACTAGTTTTTGGAATCTGAAAGTCTCATTTTACAGTCTAAATGAAAGGATCAGGTAACAGCTGATTTTATTCTTCCAGTTAATTTCAAGTAAAGCCATAAATAGAGTTTTAAAAAACATACTTTCCTTTTTAAAGAGCTTTTTATTTGTAAAATATGAATACACAAGTAAAAACTACATCTCATCGTTCAAAGTTTACATAAAGTAAGGAATGAAAAATTCAATTTTCTCATTCCAAGCCTCTTTTTGCTGAACTCTTTTAATTCTTCATTTCAAGGGAAAACAAATTTCTGTCTTTCCATCTCTCTCTCTCTCTCTCAATGTATGTTTTACCAATAATTATATCTATCTTCTCTATTTTTATTTAGTTTTTTTTTTTCTTTTAGAATCATTCTCTATATCGGGGCTTGGCAAACCACTGGTGATGGGCAAAATTCAGTTTTTATAAATAAAGCTTTATTTGAAGATAGTTACCCTCAGTCATTTACAGTTATTTACATATAATCTATAGCTGCTTTCATGATATAATTAGAGGGTTGTGTAGTTTCAACTAACCAGAAGGCTGCAAAGCCTAAAACATTTACTGTCTGGCCCTTTACAGAAATATTTGTTTATCCAGGTCTATTTTGGTCTACTTATCTGTTGCTTACATGTTTTTACTTAATCCTGTATGTGCATGTCTTTGTAGGTCAATATATAGGTATATCTTATTTATTTAAATTATTTCGGATTATACTCTGAATTGATACATGTAAATTTATCACTAGTGGAAGTTTTAGGTCTTTTTTAGATTTAAAGATATACTAAAGTCACAATTATTAAATACATATTAACAATTGCCACAGTATGGTATATTTCTTTTAGAATGTTACAAGAAAGAAACTGCTTTCTATAACATATTTAGAGATACTATGTTTCATTAATATTACAATTCATTATAAAATGAATAATATGAAACCATGAGAAAAATTCAAATGAGTAAAAATAATATAGAAATGGCTGTTAAAGAACTAAAATAAAGTCATAATAAATAATGCCTCTCAAATACAGCATTACACCATAGAATATAACAAAGTTAGTGATTACCAGTTATCTTCTCAATAGAAGTCCCCCCCTTTTTAACCTTGTGAGTAGGACTCCTACTTAGCTATGTCCCAGTTAAACACACTTGGTATCCCAGGCATACATAGAGATAGGGATGGCCTTGTGACACTTCTTTCCAGGTAATTATGGAAAGAAATACAGACATGACAAGTACAGGTCAACAACCATCTGATAACTCTGATTTGGGAAGCATTATTTTAAAGGCTTACATTTTGAGGTATGATGGAGTGGAAATCTAGAAAGACACTTGTCCTGGTGGTGTCACTGAGCCATAATACAACCCTTGAATTGACTTATCCCTAACTTTTTGTGGTATAGGGCAATTAAGCTCCTACCTTGTTAAACCGTAATAGAACTTTATGTTATTTGAACTGGATGCAGTTCTAACAAGCAACCAGCCATCTATAATGTGCTACAATAAGTTCCATTTAGTCTAAAATTAACTTACTATGTGAGAATGTTATTTTTTTTTCCTAATGACTGTAAGAACCTTGAACACAGGAAGTTTTTATAAAGTAGGTATGCAATACATATCCACAGCTTTAACTACTATTTATATTTCACAACTTCCAAAATTTCTATTTCTAAACCAAAATTATCTACTCAGATCAAGCCTTATATAACCAACAGATTTTTGTCACTTGGATGTCTGACACAAATTTCAAATTTAACACATCCAAAACTGAATGCTTAATCTTACCTGCCAAATCTTTCCTTCCCTTCAGTCTTCAAAATCTCCATCCATTCTGTTACTCAGGCAGAAACTTAGGTCACTTCCTCTTCACAGCCATCTTTACCAAAATTCAATATGCCACCACAGTCTCTGACGTCTACTTCCAAAATCTTCAGCACCGTCATGATAATGGGATATGTAAATGATGACGGAAGATATGCCATCTGTAATTCCCCCCCAAATGAAACACTCCACTCTTTTCCTTTCTAGTCCCCGCCAACAGATTCTCTATACAGCAATGATCTTTTTAAAATATAAATCAAATGTTACTCATTACCCCACTTAACTACTTTCAAAGGCTGTTACACTAAGGAAAATGTGGTCTAAAATCATCCCACATGACCAGCTCCTGCTAACCTCTCCAACCTCATCTTGTGTTATTTTCTTGTTTGTTCATTATGTTCAAGGTATCATACATTGTTGCAGTTCATAAAACACGTTAAGGTCTTTTCTACCCTTGAGACTCTGCATACTGCCCCCCCAACCCCCGCCCACCAGCTTCATTGAATGTCTTCCTAGATAACTATTATCTTTGCTTTAGGTCCTGGTTTTAACATTATGTCCTTCCTTGGATAGCCTCTCACTGATGTGCAACCTAAATTAATAGTTCCTTCCCATTTTCCACTACTTATGCAGTTAGTCCCTTTGACAGTTCATAGCACTATTACCTTTTCCTTAGTAGCACTTTATAACAAGGGCCAGAGCCATCTCTGTGTACTTCACCACTGTATACTCAGTTTTTAGGATAGCATATGGCACATAGCAGGTGCTCAATAAAAATATATAATAGATGAATGCATGGCAGAGTGAATTTGCTGAAATACATCACCAATGGCCACATTATGGGATTTCAGAACCAAGATGCCATGATGAATAATACCAAGATGTTACTCATTTTTCTAGAATGGTCTGACATCATAGAATCTGGATCCTTAAAATTCAGTGGAAATATGGGATTTAATACTGGATTCTTCCTGCCTCTCTTTTTCTTTCTTACAAACACATACAACAGTCACTACTCAAGGGGTACATTAACAGTTTAGAAATGTCCCCTGGCTACTGTGTAGACTACATCCCACACTCATTTGCTGTCATATTCATGGATAGTAATAATCATGTGGAATGGGGTTTAGGGCATGATTGAATCATTGCAGACACAGTCCTGGAATTTGCTTGCAAAATACCTTATATGAAACATTCCAATAGCCCTATATTAAACAAAATCAAAATCGTACAGTCAGCATGAAAATCACCCTATCTTCTCTGAATTTATGAATTTAGCATGAATGATCCACCCCAGTAACACAGAAAGTGTATAAGGAGACTAAAAAGAGACACAATCCAGTATTGGAGGTTACCATTTCAAATGTCAGCGTTGGCAGAGTGTTTATTATTCTGCCTTTTTTCTAATTTCTGAATGAAACAAGGGTCTTTTTTTGTTTAGTTTTCACACACATGTAGAAAATAGTCCTTTGAGTTATGGTTTATTGTAAATATATTGAATGTTATTGATGGATATGAACCTTAATGTGATCTAGGTAAACTGCTGTCTAAATTAACTCATTTATCCACTTCAGCATTTAGTGCTGCGTTATAAATCTTCATTTTTCACATTTTGCTGTTTTTTACCTTAATCAAAGAAAGTAACTTCATTTTTTTTCTTTATAGGGAATGTTTTCCTCATTTATATGCTTCACTTCTTTGGAATAACAATTTGCAAATATTATAAGTTTTCTTTATGCATTAGTAAAATATATTCATATCTCACATATGTGAGATATGGTCGGCCGAAAGTCCAAGTTTGAATTACTTCACAAAATAATCCAACAGATACTGATATTTTTCCATTATAGATAGAAAATGTCTATAGTGACTTTGTTGTAAAGAATATGCACAGTAAAATGAGGAACTCAAAAGAAATGTGAATAAACTATGTAGATGAAAGAGGCTAAAATATATTGGCTACTATATTTCTAAACTAATTATTAAGCCCTAATATACATGAATTCACTTAGAATTAATGTCTCTATATTTTTATGAGTAGTTTTCATTTTGGACCATTACTGTTAGAGCTTTTATTTAACCGTTATATTTTTTAGGGTTACAAAATCAATACAGGCTTGATTTAAGGAACTTCAAATATAGAGGTACACAAAGTGAAATTGAGCATCCCCCATAATTTCAGTCTCTTCAATAAGGCACAATTTAAAGTATTAAAATTATTTTATTATAGAACACCTTAAATGTTCAATCCTTTTTTCATGGGTTACCCAGATCAATTTTTATTGAAAAATATTTCAAAAACAAACAAATGCCTGTCAATTTCTCAGAGTGTGTGGCATCTAATCCATATTCTGGCTCTCTGCTAAAACTTGTTGGAATCAATCATAGCAGATTTTCATCTATGAGCCACTTTTCCCAAATTTCTTTGTAAACTCTTCACCATTCTAATGAAGTTTTATAGTCCTTAGAGTAATCCTCAGCACAGTCAGTCCAAAGTGTGTGCTCAACCTGGGGATTATTCACCAATTCTATAGGGGACTGGATTACTTTGTAAATTTAAGTTTCTCCTATTTAGCACTAATTACCGTTAAGACAGTTCTGCCTTGTTTATTTGATGTTTGGGTATTAGACTTTTATTTTATATGTTTTAAGGGTTTTAATGGGTACTCTGGAGAAAATTAATTTCTATTTTGAAGAACAATTTAAAATAGGGAAGATGTTCAAGAGTAACCTTTTTTTAAATCAATGTATTAGGTTGATAAATTTGGATGTAATGGTAATTTTTATTATACATTTGCAAATTTTTTCAAATTCCTTCATCAGTCTCCTAACAGCAATCATCTTGGATTTGGTGCTCTTTATACAGTATTTTCTTTTGTTACCATGTATCAACTTTTTAAAAAAACAAAGAAACTTTAAACTTAGCCATATAATTTGTGCCTTTTCATTGCTAGGCTCTACCCCATTCTTTTATTATAGAATACAGAGCATTCTGTATGGATATATCATACTTTATTTAATTAATTCTCTCTTAATGAAGATTTATATAACTTACCTTTTCTGTTAGGCACAATTTTGACATAAACAATTGTATAAATAACTTTACAAACTTATGTAATATGCATTTCTAGTAATTGTTTGAGAAGGGCTCAGTAAAAAGCTCTAAAGTAATAGTAGAGTATATTATAGCCAAAGAATTATGATGCACCAGACTTGATACTGGCATTCTTTAAGTGAAAAAAATAAAATCTTTTAAGTTATATTTGATAGGTCTAATGACAGAAACCAGTAAGTTATGATGGGTACCTTTACACATTTTCAATCTAGTGAAGAAACCCAAGTTCCTCCAAAATGACAAATCACTAGGTTTGGTTTATTATGATAGAATATTGTGCAAATATTCTGGGATACAGGAGAAGATGCAAATAATTGCCCTTAAAAATTAAGAATGTTGCACTGAGAAAGTATTATGTACATTTTTGCTTTGTTTCCTTGATATCTTTATTGAGTCATAAATTATATAACATTGTATTCAGCCATTTTAAGTGTATAATCAAATGATTTTTTAATAAAATTTACACAAATGTACAGCCATCACCACAATTCATTTTTTCCGTCATCCAAAAAAGATCTCTCATGGTCATTTGCCATCAATTTTCATTCCCACCTAAGCCCCAAGGCAACCACTGATCTGTCTTTAAATGTGAAATTTTGGACATTTCTTATTAATGCAACCAAATGGTATGTTGACTTCTACATCTTTTGTATATTCTGTTGTTGCTGGCTGGAATTTTTTATATAGAGGATAGTTAGGTTAAGGTCATTAATAGTGTGTTGATGACTTCTATATCCCAGTTGACTCTGCCTAGTTATTCTATTATTAATAATATTGAGAATATAGTGTTTTAGACATCTCTTAATGTTGAGTTGTGCATTTATTTCTCTTTTCAATCCTGTCAGCTTTTGCTTTCATATTTTGGGACTCTGTTGTTAAATACTTTTATATGTTTATAAATGTTACATAAATTTATAAATAATTGACCTTTTCATTATGAAATATCCTGACTTATTTCTGGCAGTATTTTTGTCTTAACAACTGTTGTGTCTAATATTGGAATAGTCACTTAAGCTCTCTTATGGTTACTACCTGCAAGGTATGTAATTTCCCATATTTTCACTTTCAACCTATGTGTGTCCTATCTAAAGTGTTTCTATATCTCTATAGACAACATATTGTTGGGTCTTTTGGATAAAAAAGACACTGACAGTCTCAAACATTTGAAAGAGTGTTTAATCCATTTACTGTAATTATTGATATGATTAGCTTTAAATTTGCTGTTTTTCTATTTTTTCTTTTTAGTATAAATGGCTATTTGTTAACCTCTCTCCTTTACTAGAGAAAATTTTTGTGTTAAATAATTATTAGTGCTGGTGTTTTAATAGGGATTGAGTTGAATCCGTAGATCACTTTGGGAAGTATAGACATTTTAACAATGTTGATTCTGCTGATCCATGAGCATGGTATGGTTTTCCACCTGTTTAGGTCCTTTGCTGTTTCCTTCCTCAGTGTTTTGTAATTCTCCTTGTAGGGTACTGTCACCTCTTTAGTTTTATTTTCTTTTTTGCTATTGTGAAGGGTATTGAGTCTTTGATTTGGTTTTCAGTTTGACTGTTGTTGGTATACAGGAATGCTACTGATTTGTGTACATTGATTTTGTAACCTGAGACTTTGCTGAATTTGTTTATCAATTCTAGTATTCTCATTGCAGAATCTTTGGGGTTTTCTAGATATAATATCATATCATAAGCAAAGAGCGATAGCTTGACTTCTTCTGCCTCATTTGGATGCCCTTGATTTCCTTCTCTTGTCTGATTGCTCTGGCTAAGACTTCCAACACTACATTGAATAGAAGTGATAAAGGGCAACCTTGTCTGGTTCCAGTTCTAAGCAGGAATGCTTTCAATTTTTATGTTCAGTATGATGTTGGCTGTGAGTTTGTCATATATGGCTTGTATCATTTTGAGGTAAGTCCTGTCTATGCCTATTTTGTTAAGCATCCTTATCATAAAAGAGTGCTGA
Source organism: Eulemur rufifrons (assembly GCF_041146395.1). Taxonomy (NCBI): domain Eukaryota; kingdom Metazoa; phylum Chordata; class Mammalia; order Primates; family Lemuridae; genus Eulemur; species Eulemur rufifrons. The sequence goes on along the minus strand of NC_091001.1, from coordinate 75,416,931 downwards.
ATTTTGTCGAATGCTTTTTCTGCATCTATTGATAGGATCCTATGGTTTTGTTTTTACTTCTATTTATGTGGTGAATTACATTTATATTTGCGTATGTTGAACCATCCCTGCATCTCTGGGATGAAGCCCACTTGGTCGTGAAGGATTATTTTTTTGATAAGCACCTGAATTTGGTTTGCTAAGGTTTTATTGAGAATTCTTGCATCTATATTTATGAGGGAGATTGGTCTGCAGATACAGAAAAAATAATTCTACACTTCATATGGAACCAGAGAAGATCCTATATAGAAAAAACAATCTTATGCAAAAAGAACAAATTGGGAGGCATCAATTTACCAGACTTCAAGCTATACTACAAGGCTATAGGAACTAAGACAGCATGGTACTGGCACAGGAACAGAGTCATAGACCAATGGAAGAGAACTGAGAACCCAGATATAAAACCATCCTCATATAGCCATCTAATCTTTGACAAAGTAGACAAAAACACAGTAGAGAAAAGAATTGTTATTCAATAAATGGTGCTGGGAAAATTGGATAGCCACATGTGGAAGACTGAAACAGGACCCACACCTTTCACCTCTTACAAAAATCAAATCATGGTGGGTAACAGACTTAAACCTAAGGTGTGAAACTATTAGAATTCTAAAGAAAATGTGGGAAAAACTCTTACAGACATTGGCTAGGCAAAGAATTTATGAGGAAGACCCCAAAGTCAATCACAGCAACAACAATAAATAAATGGGACCTGATCAAATTAAAAAGCTTCTGCACAGCCAAAGAAACTGTCACGAGAGCAAAGAGACATGTAAATGTAAATCAAAACCACAATGAAATATCACTTATCTCTGGTGAGAATGGCTTTTATCAAAAAGTCCCAAAACAATAAATGTTGGCATGGATGCAGAGAGATAGGAACAGTCATACACTGCTGGTGGGACTGCAAAGTGGTACAACCTCTATGGAAAGTAATATGGAGGTATCTCAAAGAGCTAAAAGTAGAACTATCATTTGATCCAGCAATCCCATTACTGGGCATCTACCCAAAAGAACAAAAGACATTCTATAATAAAGACAGGTGCACTTGAATGTTTATAGCAGCACGATTCATAATTGCAAAGATGTGGAAACAACCCAAGTGCCTATCAATACATGAGTGGATTAATAAAATGTGGTGTATATATACCATGGAGTACTACTCAACCACAAATAACAGTGGTGATCTAGCAGCTCTTGTATTATCGTGGATGGAGCTGGAGCCCATTCTATTAAGTGAAGTATCACAAGAATAGAAAAACAAGCACTACATGTACTCACCATCAAATTTGTATTAACTGATCAACATTTATGTGCACATATAGTGGTAACATTCATCAAGTGTCAGGCAGGTGGGAGGCGGGAGGAAGGGATGGGTATATTCACAGATAATAGGTGCGATGCACATCATCTGGGGGATGGACAGGCTTGAAGCACTGACTCAGGCAGGGTAAAGGCAATATATGTAACCTAAACATTTATACCCCTGTAATATACTGAAATAAAAATAAATAAGAGTGAATTATTAGCATGCCATTTTAATTCTCTCTCCCTATGATCTATATCTATATTGTATATATGTCTAAAATCATATATAGATACATAAAGTAATCATGTATAATACATGATTACTTTACAAATACAAATATGAATTTATATATCTAAAATTAAAATATATTATATATAATTTATATATCCATAATATATGTTTATATATGTCTATTTTTTAGATCTATATCTTAAACTTTATTCATATTTATATATAAATATATATTATAGATATATAAATTTAAAATTTTTTCACTTATTTTCTGAGTGTTTCCTCTGGAAAATTACAATATTCATGTTACATTATCACAAAGTTCTTTGGATTAATACTAACTTAATTCTAAAAAATATAGAAACTTTGCTCTAGCATAGGTCCATTCCTTCTCCCATCCTTTGTGCTATTACTGTAATAAATATTGCATCTATATATAGATCATGCAACAACTTTTTATTATTGTTTTATGCAATTGTCCTTTATTTCAATTAAGAGAAGAAAAAATATATACATATACAGAATTTTATGTTTACCTAAGTAATTTTTTCAGTGCTCTTAATGCTTTGTGAATTTCTTTTCATGTGTCATTTCTTTTTATCCTGAATGACTTCTTTTAGTATTTATTGTAAGACATGTTTGATAGCAACAAATTCTCTTGTCATGATTTCAAATCTGGGAATGTTTTTATTTACTTTCATATTTGAAGGATCATTTTGCTGTACGTAGAAGTTTTTGTTGATTTTTTTCTTTAAGCACTATGAATGTCATAATACCGCCTTCTGGTCTCCACTGTTTCTGATGAGAAGACAACTCGTAATTGTATTGTTGTTGCTCTTTCCATGATGAGTCATTTTTTCCTTGTTGCTTTCAAGATTTTCTCTTTGTCTTTGGCCTGAGTATTAGTCTGACTATGATGTGTCTATATGTGGCTATCTTTGTTTTATCCTACTTAGACTTTGTGGTGCTTGTTATATATGTAAATTCATATTTTTAATCACATTTCAGAAATTTATGGCACTATTTCTTCAAACATGTTTATTCTCTCTTTTGCTGTTATTCTTTTTCTTCATTCTTTTTTCCTTTCAGTTTCAGATTGGATAATTTCCACTGATCTACCTTTAAGTTCATTGATTTTTTTTTCTTCTGTTATCTCAAATATGCTCTTTAACCCCTCCAGTGAATTTTCCATTTGCATTATTGTTTCTTGCAATTCCAGAATTTCCCTTCAGTCATATTTTTTAAATTTCTATCACTATTGATATTCTCTATTTGATGTATCATTGTTATCACACTTTATTTTTTTTAATGATTCTCTTAGTTTTCTTTAATATATTTAAAATAGCTGACTTATGGTCTTTGTCTGCTAAGTCTAACAACCGGGGTCCTAACCAACAGTTCTATCATTGAAGAACTTTTATTCCTAGATATGCTATATAGATGATATGGAGCCAATAAAGGCATTTAGACAAGCCATGCCATGGAGATGGAGATAGAAGTAGGTAAAGATATATAGATATAGATAGATAATGTGGTAACAATACAGAAAGATTGGAATAAAAGTCAGTGAGATCAATCAGGATGTTGTTTATATATAGTACGTAAGTGGTGATGGCCATGAGAAGGAAAATGTAGGAGATAGGAAGTCCTAAGTATTCTTTACTTTCTTACAGTTTTGAGGATATGATGGTAGTGAAGAGGGAAATCATTTTAGTTTTGTTTTCCTTCTTACATAATACATAATTTAATAAATATATTCTGCATACTGTTTACAAAGATGGCCATTTTTTATATCATAACATATGTGCATAGCTGTATCTGTGCATTTATATGTATATAAGTATATATGTGTATGCTGACATGAACATATATGTATACAGAGAGAGGAAGTATACATGTGGGTATCTTTCTAAATAGGTATGTATGTGCAATGTGTGCAGTTGTATGTGTATGTGTGTGTATTGATGTACCTAAGTCCAATTCAACTACTCCCAAATTTTCATGAATTCAAACACTTTTTTTCTCTGACTGAACAAATGTATCTTTATGAAAATAAATAGACAGTCCCAGGTTTTCCTTTCTATTTCCTCTTATTTCATTCTAAATGATGCCTCAATTTCTTACCCACTAATCTTTTAATTATTTTGAAATAAAATAGATAGTAAATGTTCTTGCTAATTTGTCTTTTAAAATGAATGAAAGACTATCAGAAATCCTGTGTGGGAATAAGAAAGAAAGAAAAAAGTGAGATAGTATTTTATAGAATATTATCCTGAGTCTCTTTTATTATAAAGTCTTTAAGTTCAGGTGAACAAAAAGGTGACTTTTCTTTTTCAGTTTAAATCTGGGTAATCCTTGATGACAATCAGCAGTTTCTTTCTTCCTTCTTTCCTCCCTCCTTCCTCTTTTCCCTCCCTCCTTTCTCTCTGTCTCTCTCCCTCCTTTTTCTCTTTCTTTCTTTCTTTCTTTCTGTCCTTCTGTTTTTATTTTAAATTAAATTGCTAAGTCCTACCCTTACAGAAATTAACTGACATCTATAACTCCAACCCTAGTAAATTTTATGTAGTCAAGGGACAAAGTTTGAAAGAGTATTACTAAACCTCAGCTATAATTGCCATGCTATTATTTGGGATTCCTCACCATGGTGGACAAACAGGCTAATAAAAGATTTGTGACACTAGAAAGATGATTGATCCTGTTAGTCTCAAGAGCTATAACTGCTGCTATAAAATCAGAACATTGAGGAATATGCTTTGTTATAAGGAGATTCACTGAGAGACATAAGGGTCTTCGTAGCAACTATGGCCTCAAAGTGGCTAGGAACATTTGGCTTAGAACTCAAGCATGAATACATAATTATCCCCAGAGGACTATAAACCTAGTATAGCAGTAATTGCAGTTTTTGTTTTGTTTGTGCTCAACAAAACCTTGTGAGATATAAAAATTTTCTTCCTTTTTTTAATTTTTTTTCTCTTTTACATTTATTTTTAATTGCTCAACATCTCTAATCATCAGGGAAATGCACATCCAAACCATAATGAGATATCACTTAACTCCAGTGAGACTGACTTTTATCAAAAAGTCACAAAACAACAAATGTTGGTGTGAATGCGGAGAGATAGGAACACTCACACACTGCTGGTGGGACTGCAACCTCTGTGGAAAGTAATATGGAGCTACCTCAAAGAACTAAAAGTATAACTACCATTTTTTTTTTTTTCTTTTAGAGTTGGGATGTCTCACTCTGTTTCCCAGGCTGCCCTCGAACTCCTGGGCTCAGCCTCTCAAGTAGTTGAGATAACAGGCAAATGCCACCATGCTTGGCTCAAAAATCTTCTTTTTTATTTTTATTTTTTGAAAGCACTTTATTGAGGTATGATTGACTTAAAAAACAGCACACATTTATTGTACATGAGTTGATGAGTTTGGAGATGCACTTATAAAACCGTCACCATAATGCCATAAACATACCCATCACCTTTAAAGTTTCATTCTACCTTCTTTAGTTATTATTATTTCTTTTTTTATGATAACACTTAACATAAGATCTACCTTCTCAGTAAATTTTTAAGTATACAATACAGTATTGTCAGCTATAGGCACTATGTTGTTCAGTGGATCTCTAGAATTTATTCATCTTGCATAACTGAAACTTTGTGCCCTTTGACTAATACCTCACATTTCCCCCCAAATACATTTTTATTAGTATTGTTATAAAACACAGATTTTCTCTGTTGTATTGTGTTCCATTTTATGACCATAACAAAATATATCAATTTTCCTACTGAAAACAATGTAAATTTTTTCTAAGTCATTTTGTTACAAATAATGCTACTATGAAAGTTCTTGTACAGATTTCTTGGAGCACATAGGCAAGATCTTCTCTAGCATTTCAGAAGTCATAGAATGTGTGTATATACATTTACATTATAACACTATATTGCTTTTACAAAGTGAATGTTTCAATCACTTCCGTAATCAGTGTAAAATAGTTTCTATTACTCTCTATCTTGACCAACGTCTGGTATAATTAAATGATTTAATATTTTATTGAATTTTTGACAAATTAATTTACTTTGCATTTTGTCTATTTGTCATTGTAATTTGCATTTTCTTGATTACTAATGAGATTGATCCTATCACCTGTGTTTAGTGTATATTTGTTTATCATTCCTGAATTATCTTTCATTTTTTTATTTTTGTCTTTTTCTTTTTTATCGATATAATTCCAATTTATATTATAAAGGTTAATCTGTTGGTTTATAATTTCAGACATTTTTGCCTATTTTGTGACTTTACACTTTTTTATTGCATACTATAATAAACAAAAAATGCTTAATTTTACTTTGTTGAATTTTTCAAGCATTTCATTTGCAGATTACAAGTTTTTTTCCTCCTAAGAACTTTTCTGCATTGTGATCATGCAAATGTTATCCCTTATACTCTTTTAAAAGTCTTAAGATTCTCTTTTACATTTTGACCTTTATTCTACCTGGAATTGATCTTTGATTAAGGTAAGAGCTAGAAATGCTAATGCATTTTTTTTTCTTAATTGGATAATAAATTATGTCAGGCCTCCTTTGGGGTAATTTTTTTTTTTAACTATTCATGCTTTGTAATATCTCCTTCCATTGTTTTATCCATTTTTAAAAATAGATGTTTAAGTAGTTGAGATAATACTATATCATATATAATATCAAAGATTATATTTTGCATAACCATATAACATAAGCTTTTCTTTATGCTTTTACAAATTCTTAAAAAATTTTGTATTAGTTGCTTCAAAAAAGTGCATCATAAAGATATCTCACAATGACATAGCCATTCATTTTCTTGCTGTTGGAATTTGAGATCATCTCAGTTTTCACTCTTTTTATTGTATATATTTGAGGTGTACAACATGACATTTTGGGGTGTGTGTGTGTGTGTGTGTGTGGTGAAATGATTACTACAGTCAAGTAAATTGACATATCCATCTCTTCACAAAGTTACCTTTTATCTTTCTTTTTTTCATTTTTGGTGGTGAGAGCACCTAAAATCTACTTTCTTAAAAAAATTTCAGTATACAATTTAGCATTACTAACTATGGACAGCATGCTGTACAGAACTCCTGTACACTATTGGTAGGAATGCAAATTAATACAACAATTATAAAAAAACATTATGGAGATTTCAAAAAAAGTTAAAAATAGAACTGCCATTTATCCAGCAATTCCTTTTCTGGTATGTGCCTAAAGGAAATGAAATCAATACCTCAAAAAGATATCCGTGCTCCCATGTTCATTGCAACATTAATCACAGCAGCCAAGATACGGGAACCACCTAAGTGTCTATCAAAGGATGAATAAATAAAGTGTCTCCTCACCCTGGAGAGCTCCATTTTGAATATTAAGGCAAGAACTCTTTTCCTTTAGCTCTGCTTTATTTCATAATAAGATTTACTTTCTTATATTTCTAGAAGAATGATACACATATTTGGCATAAGATGGCAGTTGAGCCAAGAGAATAAATGAGTTCACTCAAAAAGTGTTATAATTTAAAAATGATCTTAGAGCAATAATTTTTATTTATTTTATTGAATATGGAAAGGGTCCCCAGAAAGATGCAGCCTGTGTCATTTGCTAACTGTGGTGTTATATATATTGGTTTTTGTCCACAGTTCCTGGCTCGTAACTCCCATAGTCCTTGTTATACTTGGAGTACTTTAGGCCTCAGGAGCAGGTCTCAGGAGACAGAATCTCTTTCTGACCACTCTTTTCCTCCTTTCACCTGCCCAAGGAAGGATTCTAAGCTGATTGTGGGTCAACATACATTTACTCTAGCGAGGAAATAATACTATACCGTGGAGGAAGGACACGGAGGCTAGGAAGAATCTGAAAAGATAGGTCTTGCTGGATTTAGATCATACACTTTTTGTCTGATCACATTTCTGTGCAGTTGTCAATCATGCATATGGAATGAAGCCTCCATAAAAACGCAAGAGGACTGGGTTTGGAGAGCTTCCTGATAGGTGAACACATGGAGGTCCCTGGATTGTGGCACACCCAGGAAGGGTATGGAAGCTTGATGCCCCTTCCCCCATACCTTTCCCTGTACATCTCTTCATCTATATCCTTTGTAATACCCTTTATAACAAACCATTAAATTTAAATAAGAGTTTCCCTGAGTTCTGTGAGCCATTCCAGTAAATTAATTGAACCCAGGGAGAGAAGGGGTCATGGGAACCCCGGCTTGAAGCCCATGGGTCAGAAGCTCCAGAGCCCTTTACTTGTGACTGTTGTCTGTAGGGGCGGTCAGTTTTGGGGACTGAGCCCTCACCCTGTGGGATCTGACACTATCTCCAGGTAGATAGACTCAAATTAGAGGACATCCAGCTAGTGCCTGCTGATTGGTGTGTGGCGAAAAATCCCACATTAGGTCACAGAAGTGTTCTTCTATGTTGTTGATTGTTGTGAAGTTTAAAGGAAAGCATGGTTTGAGGAGTGTTTTTCTAAAAGCACTAACCCATCAGCTTCATGAGTAGAAAAGGACAATGCATGGCTAGAGCTGCTATGATTGAATTGTGGCCTTTCTGAATCTTAGTTGGGAACTGAAAAGAGAGTAACACTCACCAAAAAGGATTATTGTATTAAATGAAAACAAAAACAAAAACACTACTAGCTAACACAAAATTGGCATATGTTAAGCTCTCAAAGAAGCTTATTTATTATTTTAATTTCTAGGTAACACCCCCAAGTCATTTTAAATGCTGATTCCAGGTTCTGTAATAAATATTCAATTATCTTCCAACCCCCATTAAATTAAAATCAGATAGACATTCAAAGTCCCTTACAATATAGACAGGGGTGATCTTTTCCAATTTCTTACATATTTGCTTGTGCAAAACCCTTCTTACACCTAAAGTACACCTTTCTATTTTTGCATGGAAAAAAAATTCCATCTAATCCTTGAACAGTAACATTTCTGAAATTCATAACCATGAAATATATCACCATCTTCTACATGTCTATGGCTCACCTGTCATTTTAACTGTTTCCTCATGTTTATCTGTTAGATTTGTCACCCAAGCAAAGTAAATTAATTAACAGAAAATAATTTCATTTATTTATTTACACTTTACACTTCCATTTATTTATCCTTATGAGAGGGAGAGAGACAGAGACAGAGATAGAGTCAACTCTGTACCAGGCATTCTGCCAGGTGCTTAGGTCCTGCAGGTGCTATATATATATCTCTATCTCTATATTTATATCCACACACACAAATGCGGAATATTTAAAGGTAAATTTTTGTTGTTCAGTTAGTATCTTCAGGTTATAAATTACAACTTATAAAATTTTAGAAAAAAGAAACATCAGAGCTAGAAAGGGCATCAAGAATCATCTGCTCTAGAAGAGTTCAGGAATAACAATTGTGGAATTAAAATATGCACATATATGGCCCCAGTCACAGAAGTTTTAATTGAATAGGTTTGTGGTGAAGTATCGGGAGTTCTCGACGCCCCCGATATAACCGCGTCCCCTAACCCTCAACAGCAAATGTCTAACACCTGCATTGTGTTTAATTCCTAAGATGACACTGATGCAGAAATTCTGATCTCTTTGACCATCTGCTTCCCATCCTTCTTATAGATGAAACTGATACCATGAGAGGTAATTCTTTCTAGGCTGAAGATGACTTTGATGACAGAAGTAGGAGAACTCAGGTGTTCCATGGCATCTTGAAGTGGTCTTTCTTTACTTCTCACTGATACCAAGTGAAGGAACATAATAGCACTTTGATATTTCCTATTTTCTTCTTATTTTCCTGCTAATGTTGTATTTTTCCATAGGCAATGCGATTTTTAAAAAGCAGCAACATTGAAGTTGTGAGGCTGTCAAATGCATCCAGCAAGCACAATGACTCTGTGGCAAAAGTTGATTCTTTTTTTTTTTTTTCCCCACATAATACTGGACTGTTTATTTTTAGTGACTTTATTTTTACTGGGCAATATATCAAATGAGCTCAAAAGTCAAAAAGAATAAAGTCAGTGCCAATAGTTTCACTCTTATCTCTAGAGCAAAGTGCTCTTTGTTATTTTTTTATTTTTATTTATTTTTTGTTTGTTTGTTTGTTTATTTCAGCTTATCATGGGGGTACAAAAGTTCAGGTTATATACATTGCCCGTGTCCCACCCATCCCCCCGATGCAGAGCTTCAAGCTTGTCCATTCCCCGGACAGTGCGCATCGCACTCATCATGTAGTTATACCCCATCCTCACCTTATTATTTCATAGTAAGATTTACTTTCTTATATTTCTAGAAGAAAGATACACATATTTAGCATAAGATGGCAATTGAGGCAAGAAAATGCTTCTGATTAAACCCGAGGGACCAACAGGGTTTTTTTTTCATTCAGATAAGGGGTTGTGCTAGCATTTTCTTCCATCTCAGCTCAGGTGAAAATATGGAGACAAGCGAGGTAAACTCATTATTGCATATGCAAACCATATATATTTTGTCTTCTAAATAGGGACTCAACCCATGAGAAAAAGAAAACATATTAAAATCTGTAGTGTAGCTGTAATGAGTCTAATCTCATTAGATGTTGCCACCTTTGATACATTTTGTTCATTTGCTAAAATTATTAAATATACAAATTATTACATAAAGCCATTTTTAGCAGAATCAGGGTAAGATCTGCTTAATTAATAATGATTATAATACATTTCAGACATAGACTCTGTAATTTAAAAAAAATATGTTAGTGAATTGTCTTTTTTATTTTGAAATAGCAAATCACATGAAATAACCAATTCTACCCATGTCTTATTCAAATCTCTGAAAGTGAATATTGTGATTATAGTTTTTGAAGAATCATACATCTGCAAACCTGACATTGGCACCTCTGAAAATATCTTTAAGGGGGAGGTAAGGCACAGATGAATGCACAGAAACAGAATCACTGCCTCAACACTTCCAACATAAACAGATTCCTTCTACAATGTCAACAATACCTGGAAGGAGAGATCAATCCCAACTGGAAAAATTGAAAGAAGTTATTATAAGCCCTCATGTTTAAAGTTAAAATTCACCATGGATTCTTTAATACATTTATTCAAAAATAGAAGGAAGTATTAATTTCATTATTAATTATTATTAAACATGGGGCAATCAATGATTTAAATCAAGCTGGGCTAATTGAGAGTGAATTATCATCATCCTCTGTGAGAATATTACTCATAAATTACCTCTGAAGTCCAAAGGATTATTATGCATTTATTCTTATAAATTACGGCTCCATGGTGAACTGGATGAGATTTTAATATTTTAGCATTTATTAAGTTGTGAAGGCTTAGAGCCAGCATAGTGATCAGCAAACCTGTTTTGTCCTCTAATGAGAATAATTCTGTTACAGTTAATTGCTGTCATTATCATACATTTATATAAATTCAGATTAACCTATAGAATTAAAGTTGATATTTAAACTATGCATTTTTAATTTAGAATTAAAGGGTATAGGTTTGATTTCTGCTCTTAAACAATATGAGGAATTTTAACATGTGCAATATGGATAATCATTTTATTCTTAGGTCTTATTCTGACTCTCATGCAAACTACACAATTAAAAGCTAACTCACATAAGCTTATAGAGGCTTATCTGAACTATTTCTTAATTTGTGTCACTATGTGTTCATTCATGTTTTTATACTTGTAGCCAGTAATTAGTTGTGCTGAATAGTTGAAGTAACTGGGGAAGAGGGTGACTTCTCTAGAAGCACATAGACTTCATGAAGATGGAGTGGAAACACATGCAAATGAAGTTTTTTTGTTTTTCTTACTGAAGCAAAGATAGAATAAAGAATTGTCTGTCATCTATTCTACAAGTCATTAGTTTACTTATTTAGCAACTATTTGCTAATAACCTATCATTTGGTGGGTATTGCAAAACCAACAGATGAAGAAGATTGATGTTTGCTTTTTGTCCTCATAGATATACTAGTCTAAGAAGGATTACTTATTATTAATTATTTTTGTTACTATTTATTATAAATTACAGATAGACAGATAGTGCTATAATTTGAATGTGTCCCCCAAAGTTCATGTGTTGGAAACTTAATCCCCAAGGTTATGAGAGCTCTGATCTCAGGAATAGATTAATGTCTTTATTGAGAAAGTAGGCAAGTCATCACAGGAGTGGATTTCTGATCAAAGGATGAGTTCAGTCCCCTTCCTCTCTCATGCATGTGGCCACTCTCTTGCCCCTCTGCTTCCCACCATGGGATGATGCAGCAAGAAGGCCCTTGCCGAGATGCAACCTCCTTGACCTTGTACTTTCCAGCCTTTCAAACTGTGTACCAAATAAATGTTTGTACTTCTGAGGTAGAGGGCGAGGGATTCCAGGTCTTCTAGGGAAAAAAGTGGGTGCTGTTGCCTTGGGGCAATTGCCCCACCTGGGAAGAAGGACAAGGGTGGGCCCCAGGTCGCCATCTTAGTCCTGCCCCACCCTAATCCTCTCCCTAGCTACTGCCATACCTGGGGAAGGAGGGAATACCCTACCCAATTGTAACTTAGCACACCAGCTGCAAAAGAATACAGAGGACTTTCTAGGCCACGGGCCAAGCAGCATAGGTACCACTGAGTCTGGAAATTGACCTAGGACAACCCGCATGCGTAGTAATGCAACTCCCAACTGTCCAATCAAAGTGGTTCCATGATGAGTCTGAGCCACTAGGGAGGTCCCAATCGAGGCACTATAAAACAAGGTGAAGATCATAACCAGTCCCTTTTTTGCATCCTTCCTTTTGCTCTCCCTTTGCTAGGACAGTGGGTCTGGTTGTCATCTTTCATCTGTGGCATATACATCATGCTCTGTAAACCTATATCTTGCTCTTGCCCTATAATCCTTTCTTTCTCTCCTCAATAAACCTCGTTTTCATGCTTGCCTAACTTTGATGTGTCTGGTCATTCTTTGGCCATGAGCGTGCCAACAACTGACACTTCAGACTGAAATCTGACATAATTATAAATTACTATCTGTGGTATTCCATTATAACAACAGAAAACAGACTAAGACAGATAGATAGTTGTAGATAGATATGTAAGCAAATATTAAGCTGAGATCTCAATAGTGAATAGGAATTATCTGTGTGAATAGAAAGAAGTAGAGTTTGTATCCTGCACAGAGTGACAGTCTTTAAGGTGGAGAGATCTTACCACTTTCAGAGATCTTATTGATGGCCAGTATATGAGGGGCAGAGAAAGAGTGAAGAAGGATATCCCTGGCTGAAAAGGCTGAAATGGCTGGAGAGGGTAGAGCTTTGTGAACCATGTTAAGGATTTGACATTTTATTCTAAGAGCAGGAGAAAGCAATTAAAGAATTTTAAATAGAGGGGTAAATGTAAGTTTTGTATTTTAAATACAGTCATTTTTGATAAAGTATTGTCAATTTCTTCGAAATAATTATGTAGGAGTAAGAGGAACAAGAGGCAGTTGAAGTAGGTCATGTGAGTGTGCTGGTGGCTTGGGCTGTGGCACAGGCAGTGGAACACCAGAGCATGCAGAAAGATTTGGAATTGAAGGGCACCAGAATATGCACTCTGAAATATGACACTTTAGATTAAGGATTATTTTGAGCAAAGATAATTGAGAATCAGAAGATGCATGAAAAGCTCTTTATCTCCCCCTAACTGCCTAAAAATGAAGTATAAACTTCCTCTTTAGTAAGGGAAATTTTTATTCATAAAGATGTCTCTCTTCTAGGAATAGGACTATACCAAAAGACAACAGTTATCACCTGAGAGACTCTTATTTGCATAACTAGGCAGCCTTTATTTACCATAAATCTCTTCCCATCACCTTCCCATAATTTATTTTACTCACCCAAAAGTTCAAAACTTTTCCTTTTTTTAGCCTAAGAAGTATATAAGCCTCAATTATCTGGCCACCTCCTTTAGCCACCTTTTGTTTTTCTTTGTGAATTCCTGTACGTGCCTTCATAATAAAATTGCTTTCTCTTGTGTTAATCTTTTATCAGTTTGATTTATGGGCTCCAGTCACCTAGGATAGTAGAGGGGAAAAGACTTTTTTCCTCCTCTACAAAGTATAAATAGTAAAAATAATAACAGAATTAGTGATATTTTACTTAATTCACACAAAAACTCAATTTGAGAAATATAAGATTTTGTGGTGGTGTTACAGAAAGTTTGGCACATGTCCCCGAGGCTGAATCAGTGAGAAGGAAGAATGAGGACAAGTGGTTCGAGGACAAGGAAGGAGTTTATTAATTTCCCAGCAAATGAGGAGGGCAGTGGACTAGAGTCTCAAAGATTACCAACCTTTTTTTAAGCAGAAATGCAGGGCTTTTTAAAAGCTGGGGTTGGGAGGCAGTGGCAGTCGGGCTCAAGTTTATGTGACCAGTGTCACATGTTGTGGCTTTGGGCTATTGCTGCTTAAGTATAATCGGTGTTTTAGATCTTGGGTCTTGGACCTTCGCAACCTTATCTCTGGTGACTATGACCTGTGATCCTTATCCTTGTCCCAACAATTCTGTTTAAACATAATAAAGAACAAACAGCAAAGAACATTTTTCTGTCCCTTTGATCACTGGCTTCAGGGTGGAATGCAAGTTTTAATTCCCAAAAATGGTGGGAGACTCAGAGAGACAAATCACAAAACATTTTGTTGCTCTTTTTCCAACCTTTACCTCTGTTACAGTGTTTGTCCAAATTCACTCAAAATATCTCAGAGTAAAATTAAATCCAGATATTCGAGTTTAAAGCTGAGGTTGTGTGTGTGCATGGATATGTGTGTGCATGTCAAATGTGGTAAGAGGTTACATATATTGAGAAATGCACATATTGAATTCGGCACCCTGAAAGTTATTACTCTTTGGGAATGTCATTGTTTTATTTTACGTTGTTCTGTTTGTTGATGTTACAGATTCATATGTATGCATCAGAATCTGACTTTTTTGGTTTGAATCCCGGCTTTAACATCTAGCAGCTATGTGAACTAAACAATGTAACTGAACTTCTTTCTTCCTTTGTTTCTTTATCTGTAAAATGGAATAATATTAATGCCTATCTTACTTGGAATTTGGGAATATTAAATGAGTTAGTAATTGTAAATCATTGTCTGGTATACACTAAAAATTCAGTATGTGTTGTGGTGGTGTAATGATGATGATCATGATAAAGACCGACAAGCTAGATTTTATAGATTTGAGGAGTAAAAGAAAGGTGAATAAATACAGATTACAAGTATAGTAACCCTGCTGGTAAGTAAATTTTTGAAGTGATCCATGAGATAGGGCTGCAGGTGGTGAAATAAAATAAATTTATATGCATTTTTCTACAATTAATCAATCTGTCTCATGTCAGTAATTTTTCAGTGACCCTAAAGGGGCCAAGAGCCCCAATTAAAAAAAAAAAAAAAAACAGACAATGAGTCTCATGTGTCTCACAGTTAACAATACTCTGTACATACTGTCACACATTAATTCCAGGAGGGTAACATCCTAAAGACAACAGAATCTTTGAACCTGACAGTTACTCCCCCCTCCTACTCCATCCCCTGCTGAATTTTCACTTTGTCTCAAAAGTGAGGGTGGTCATGGTGGACTCTTCCCTTTAACTTTGTAATGAGACCCTAACTTCTTTTTTTTTTTTTTTTTATTTCAGCTTATTACGGGGGTACAAAAGTTCAGGTTACATACGTTGCCCATGTACCGCCTGTCCCCCCAAGTCAGAGCTCCAGGCGTGCCCATTCCCCAGACAGTGCACATTGCACTCATCATGTAGGTATACACCCATCCCCTCCTCGCAACCCCGCCTCCCCGAGTCAGCACCTTCAAGCGTGACCATTCCCCAGAGGGTGCGCAACGCACTCGTCATGTAGGCATACACCCATCCCCTCTCCCCACCCCCCACCTCAGTCTGATATCCAATTGGTATCATTCCCAAATATGCATTTAGGTGATGATCAGGGAAACCAATTTTTTAGTGAGTACATGTGATGGTTGTTTAACCCAAATGCCCATCAATTCATGAATGGATTAGTAAATTGTGGTATATGTATACCATGGAGTATTACTCAGCTATAAGAAATAACAGTGATACGACATTTCTTTGGTTCTCCCGGAGAGAGTTGGCACCCATTATATTAAGTGAAGTATCCCAAGAATGGAAAAACAAGCATCACATGGACCCTAACTTCTTGAAGTTGGAGTCTGAAGCGTTGGGAAGACTTGGCAGACTGGATGACCGCCCTCCAACTATGCAGTTAGGCTAACTCCAGGTAGTCTCTAACTGAAGGAGATTTTGTGGTTTAGGCTTTAATTATGTTAACATAATTACTTCATGATAGTTATTTAAAATGTCAAGCACTGCAGAAACAAGCAAACAAACAAACAGATGAATGAAAAAAAGAAAAACCAGCGCCAAACTTACTACTAAGGGAAACTAGTTATAACATATGACATGCCTGACTTCAGAAATCTATTGATGACTCTTTGCCAATTTATTTATATCGAGAAAAATGAATGGGGGAGCAGCTGTTTTTGTAAGAATAGGATCATTTCCAGACGTGGTTTAAGAGTATAATATGTTAATATTGTCTTGAATTTAAAGAAAGAAAAATGCAAGCAAAATAGACTAGAAGAACTGGAACATTTCAAATAATTTAAGTGCGAGCCATTGTGTTTTCTCAAGAAAAAAAAAACTCACTACGTTTAGGAAAAATTAAGAGAACAATTAAAGATTGAAGTATTTTTAAATACTAATGTTTTAATTTAGTTTTTATTGATATATACTCTGCTTTAAGTTACAAAGAGATTTGCACACTTAGAAATTCTCCCAAACATACTGATCTTACTTCCTGATTATGTGCTGTTAACATAGACGCCAACAGATAGATGAAAGGAACTCCCTGTGGCTAACATGAGGCACACACACACACACACACACACAAAATCCAGAATCTCATTGCTACCAGGATGAGAGATTTGTCACAGACCCTGGTATTATTAATTTCCGTGTTTCTTTTCCATAATTAAGCAGAAACCAGCTCCTGAAAAACATTGCCAAAACTATAGCTGGAAAATTTTCCAACCTATCCTGATAGACCAATAGATGGCCTGAGGCAGCCACACCCCTCTTCCCTTGCCTTTTGGTCCTTATGTAACTCTAATTGAACAGAGAACTGGTCTTATAAACATTCTTTATTGATAAATATTAGCCGCAGATGTTAAGCCAATTTCAGCCAACTTACAGAGCCTGCACACAAACTGTCTTTGTGCCCAATAGTTCACCCTTTGACAGAAAGAGCCAAATTCCACCTCATTTCAATGCTGAAACCTCACAATAAAGCAAACGTGAGATGTATGTTACATATATGTTTACCCGTTGCCCACACCCCTGACTTCCTTCATGAATATTCATAGGTTTCCGCACCCCTGCTCAGTATGTATATAAGACACATGCACCAGCCCTGCCCACTTCTGTGGAGCGTGCACTTTCGGTTTCCCCGAAAGTTGAGTTTCCCGCTCCGCTCCTTGTTCTCCCTCTGAAAATAAAAGTCTTCTCCTTTCCTTCCGTCATGTATGTCATGGTCTTTCATTAACAGTGCTTATATTATTATTTTATAGGTATTCTGTTGTGCAACCGCAATCCTCCAAATTGCTAAATTCGGTTCCAAGTCTAAATGGTTTTACCTCTCAAGATTATTCATTTACAACGGCTTCCTCATTTCCGAATTCTTTATTTTGTTACACTTCTTGGATGGCTGGATTTATCATGGACTTTTTTCAATAACATCTAATAAATGCAACATTCCATGAGAATGTCTTCCAATTCACTTCATTTACAACTTGCCAGTATAGTAACCTTGGATTATAATTTACTTTTCCACAACTTTGATGATAATATTTTCATCTGGGCCTCAATGGTATTGTCCTTACTATGACGCCAGTCTTATTTTGTCTTCTTAAGTAGGAATCCTTGATAAACAAACATATTTTTAAAATGATTTATTCACTTTAAACAGAACAATTTTAGGTAATTTTTAGGCACTAAAAGGATATAGTTGAACTCAATACTCCTCACCTATTACTAGCTAGCAATTTTCAAAATTTCAAATATCAGAAATAAAGAAAAAACAAACCTACTAAAAGAAATTTAATTTCAACAAAAATTAGAAACAGCAGCTGCAAAGAGTAGAGGAGTTTTCTGTTTTTCTATTCATTCAGCTGTGTCAGCAATCAGATTGACCATTTCTGGAATAAAATTTGTGCCAGCCAGAGTCATCGTGTCAATCAGTTAAAAGGTCTCAAAGCTGAGAGACAACTTGCATGAGAAAAGATAAACAGAAAATTCTGAAACATCAAATACTTTTTGCTCTAGTTTCCCTTCAAACAGCCTTGTAATTTCAATTACTCCCACAACCTTATAGTCATTACCCCTCAGAAAATAAGTTTTAAATGCATCATAGTCATGGTCAACAAAACCAAAGGCAAAACCAAACAAAACAGAAACATGACGGCACTCCTTAATGTTCCTTAAGTTCCTTAATAATCAACAATCAGGATTTACATGACTTATCTGTGATTTCCAGTTCTTTTAGTAAATAGCCCTGATAATTTAGTTACTTAATCTTTTTCTCTGCTCCTCATTTTCTTATCTACAACACAAGAGATTCAATGCTTTTTGAATTGCATTCCATTCATACCTAAGTGTTTTAGTGAATTGCACTGAATGTGGGGGCAAAGTGGATAAAAGGAAACAGAATGACTAAGGATTCAATCAATCTTTCCATTTTTACCTCTTTTGTAGTTTGAGTTTTGCTTATTATCTTATTTGAAGGAGAAAATAAGGTCTGGTAATAAATATGAAGTACAAGATTCATTTTATTTATTTTCTTGTTTTATTTTTTTCAAAGTATTGTGTCTCTCAAAGATTTATTTTAGCTTTACAATTCAATTATGCTATATAAGTTTTTTCCTTGTAATATACAATGCAATGTCGGCAGAGAAAATATATGGAATAAATGGCTGTTTATTTCAAATTGATCAGTCATTCATGCTAAATTTTCTTTTGCACTCTCCATGCCTTCCTGCTAACTGGTCTCAGATTCATTCTTCTTCTTTAATATGTGACATCTTCAGGAGATTTCATGATTTAGTCAAATTTTCCTTAATGGAGTAGTTATCTCAATTAGAAGACCTCCAAAGTTGAGTACACATCTTAATTTTATGGTACTTAATATGCATGGACCACAGTTGGTGGAAGTATTGAATTTAGTAACTGAATCAAAAAATACAATGGAGATAGGCCATGAATTCATATCCATTGGGTTCAGAAGTCAATATGAAGCAAATAATAACAATCAACTAACATTCTTCTGAACTAAAACTTGAGCTGAGAATGTGTGAAAAAGACACACTGTGGAAAAATATTGTGCTGACTCCTTTGCCTCTCAATTACTATTTATTATTTTTATATATAATTAGTGGTGAGAACTAATATCATTGTCATGTGCTAAAGGACCAAAGTATGGAAAATAAAATTTTATTAGCTCTAAGAATATTAAATCTGATTAGATTACCAAAATATATCCAGGAGATAAACTAGTGGAGCTTCAGTAGCTGAATAACTTAATAATTCATTTTTGAGGAAGTTTAAGATTACAAAAAGCTCTTCTTCTCAGGTTGTTATTAGTTGCAATGATGGGACAAATTTTTCATTCCTCCTATATCCATCATTCTTACCATGTAATCTCACACTCCTTTACTATTGAGATCAAGGTGACCTGCCTCATTGCTTGACACTGGATTATACCATATGATTTGCTTTCTCCAATGACATGTTAGCTTGTGCACTGGGTTTTGCTGTCTTGAACCTCGGTCATCACTATAAAAGCATTCCCAGGGTAATCTGCTGAAAGATTAAAGTCATGCATAGCACAGCCAAATCATCAAAGTGGTCCTAGCGAAGACTAACCTAAGTCAGCCAATATCTGGCTTTGTAAGTGAGCTTGCAATGTAAGTATGAGGTTACAACATGTAAGAAAAGCTGAGATCAAGAAAACTGACCGAAAAATAAGCACCACATGTACTCACCATCCAACTGGTTTCACTGATCATCACCTAATAGCACATTTAGGAATAACATTAATCAGGTGTTGGGCAGATGTGTGGGGGGAGGGGTTGGGTATATACATACATAATGAGTGCAATGCATACCATCTAGGGGATGGACACGCTTGAAGCTCTGACTAGGGGGGTGGGCAAGGGCAATATACGTAACCTAAACTTTTGTACCCCCAAAATATGCTGAAATTAAAAAAAAAAAATAGAATAGTTCCCACCTAAAAACCTTCAGCAAGCTGTTCTAAGTCTAAAATACTGCTGGGAAAATAAAAGCTCTCTGTAAATTTGGCTTAAAAAAAAAAAAACTGACCAGCTGATTATAGACTAAATTGCCAACATGGAGGCTTCTGCTTTAAGTAAATACTAAAAATGCTAAGCTACTGATTTTGAGTAATGGATAATTGGTACAGAAGTCTTAATGTTTAATTACAAGTCTATGCCTAAAGTGAGATTTATTTCCCAACACCTTGCATCTATTTATCTCATGAAGTAATTATGATATTTGTTGTAGAATTTAGAGCAAGATTATGATTCAAAACATGAAATTAGTATTTTCTTGAAATAAAAGACATGTAAATTTAATACTTAAGAGTATTGATTATATTAATAGTAAGGGAAATTCCATTTTTTAAGGCAAACTATTACACTACAATAAGAATGAAGCAAGAAGTCAGAAATTCTAGAATCTTCTCCTGACAGTAATTATTTATGTAAGTTAAAAAAATTATTGGATGTCAATAAGATGGTAGTCTAGGAAGCTCCAAGTCTGTATTCCATCATGGAAACATCAAATGAACAACTACAGATGACTTATTTTATAAGAACCCTGGAAACTAATCAAATATCTACAGCAATCAAGCAAATGTCCAATTAAGAAAGAGCCACATGTAAAATAGTAGAAAATTTCATGGCATTTTTACTTACCCTCATCCCACTTAACAACTGGGATATAGTCTGAGAAATGTGTCATTTGGTGATTTAGTCATTGCGCAAACATCATAGGGTGTACTTACACAAACCTAAATGGGGTACGTGTGTGTGTGTGTGTGTATATTTATGTATTTTTATAAAATATGTAAAATACGATGTCCCAGCACCATTACGGAATATCAGTCATTTCCCCTACTTGATCAACAATTTCAATATTAAGTGCCATTTATCAGGTTTCTATATATGCTCCATCATAATGTTACAGGACCACCAGCATATGTGCAGCCCATCATTAATGGATACTTCATGTGGTGCATGACTGTAGTTCTTATGTTTTTGCAGCAAGGCCACTCTGATAACCAAGTTGATAATATTAAAATGATAATGTTATAGAAAATCTTTTCCCCTAAGGACATGCTAAAAGAATGAAAAGACAAGTTGCGACTCAAGAAAAAATATTTAGAATACATATGAATGATAATGGATCAATATTAAGAATACATAAACTTATTATATAAATAAATTTAAAAAGAAGCCAACAAAAAATTTGGGCAAATATATAAATAGGCATGTCACAGAATAGTAAACTCAAATAATAATAACAAAATGGTAAGCAATTTAGAACCTCTCTAGTAATCCTGCAAGGAAATAAGAAACACAGTGATCACAATTTTAACCACTTCAAATCAGAATAAATTTTAAACAGGAAGATTAATAAAATAGTGGTATGAATACTAGCACAAATACTTTGGAGAACAATATGGTAATATCTGGTAAAGTTAAAGATGTGCAGACCATAAATCCCAACAATTTTACAAAACGTTCTGTACATGAATTCACTGTTGATTTCATTATAATTTCAAAAACTTGAAAACCACTTAAATGTTCATTAAAAGAAATGGGAGAAATAATTTTATATATAGTGTTACATATTGTATTAGGATAATATATAGTGTACTATAATATGTAGTAATGTATATATAGGTAGTATATATATTTATATATGTATAAATTGTAGGTGTGTAAAGGTTTTAAATCTGGTAAAGTATAACAAATATTTCACTGACCAAAAAAATAACAAATTTTAAGAGTGTACATGAGTAAGGCTGTAGTGAACATTTTGTGCATACCCTTTGGGGCAGATTTGTAGGCATTTCTGTTGTGTATATACATAGGAGGGGAATTACTGGATCATAGAGTATCAGTACTTACATTCTTACAAAATAATTTGACAGTTTTCAAGTGATTGCACCTACTTACATTTTCAACATCAATATATAGGAATTTCAGTTGCTTCTTATCGTTGCTAATGCTTTGCATTCTCAGTCTTTTAAAATGTAGCCAAATTTGCCATCTGGAGCATGGTCATAACCATATATTTTGAGCTAGATTCAATATCACTGTGATCGTCTAGTGATCCCCAAACATGCCACCTATCTCTTGCCCTATTTTAAACCTTTAGAAATTGACACTTACACTGTTTACTTCAAATTTGTTCATAAACTGTCTGAATGGATATCCTGCTCTGTTTTCACTATTCATCTCTGCCATTATTCCATGCCATTAGTTTAATTCATGGCTGCAAAAGACAACCTATGTAGAAACTCACCATACTCCTGATATCTAACTTAACCCCTATAAAAGTTTCCTAATGCAACATTATTTTGTGGCTTTCTGTGATCTGTCACAATAGACACCCATTATCCTATTTTTCTTTCTCAGTAAAATTTCTCACTGTATTGCAGGCTCCCAACAAAAGAAAAAATCTGCCTCATGCATCTTATTTTGTAATTAATTCTTCATAATGCTTTATATGTATTCAAGGACCAGGTTTTGCATATTTGGCTACTAATTTAATGAGTCAATGTATAAGCCTTATTAGCTGTCTTGGAGCTCGTGAAAATGAGTTTGTGTTTAATGAGTAAATTCAGATTCTGCTACACCAATACATCTGGAAATTGTTTTCTGAGGCTCTCCTGTATGATTGAACTTACCTCTTTGGTTTTATCTCTTTCTAAAGATATGTTTAAATCAATAATGAAATGATATTCATTTTTAAACCTTGCCTAGGGCCTTCAAAAACCATATGGTCTTTTTTTAAAAAAACTCATTGAACTCATTTAAACTTTGACCTATACTTTGATTGTGATTGAAACAGTCTGGGTTTGAAAAAGTGATTCATTTTCTTAAATGTTTAAAGAAAAAAACTAAAGATAAAATAATTCTTTGATCTCCTATACCGAGTCATTCATGATAAAACTATATTCAAATCTACTGAGAATTATAAAATAGCTTTTGTACACTAAAAAAAAAACCTGCAACCTCTGATAAACTGATTTATGGTTACTTGTATATACTTGCATCTTAACCATCTATGTGTTATGGACTGAATGTTTGTGTATCCCCAAAATTGATGTGTAAACCCTAACTTCCAATGTAACTACACTGAACATAAGTCCTTTATGGAAGTACTAATAGCTAAGTTTAAATGAGGACATAAGGGTAGGGCTCTGACCTGATAAATAATGAGGAAGTGAGACTGGAGAGATCTCTTACTCTCCATGTGTAGCGCACTGAGAGAAGGCCATGTGAGCACACTGCCTGAAGGCAGCCATGTACAAGCCAGGAAGAGAGACCTCAACAGAAATCAATCATCTGGTACTTTGATCAGAGACTTCCAATCTCCAGAACTGTAAGAAAATTCTGTTGTTTAAGCCACCAAATCTATGGTGTTTTGTTAAGGAAGCCAGAGCAGACTAATATATTATGTCATTCAAACAATTAAAAAAAGCTATAAAAGATTTTATAAAGATCTGCTATATTTATGTCATATGAAGAAATAGGTGAGACATTGTATAATGCTCATATGAAATAAGCATGAAGAGAACAAGTGACAGCAAGATTGCTATCTTAAAATTGAGATCTTGGGCCTGAGTATTGCAGGGGATATGGTATGCAATTTTATATTTTTTAATAATTTTAATTCATTTTTAATTGACAAAAATTGTATATATTTATCATGTACATGATTTGAAATATGTATAAATTGTGAAATGACTATCTGGGCTCAAGCAATCCTCCTGCCTCAACCTCTCAAGTAGCTGGGACTAAAGGTGTGAGCCACTACGTCCAGCTAATTTTTTTTTTTTTATATTTTTAGTTGCCCAGCCAAATTTCTTTCTATTTTTAGTAGAAACAGGGTCTCACTCTTGATCAGTCTGCCCTCGAACTCCTGAGCTCTAGCAATCCTCCAGCTTCAGCCTTCCAGAGTTCTATGATTACAGGCATGAGCCACCATCCCTGGCCTCACATGTCTTCTTTAATAGAAAAATACTTCAAGGTAGTCATTGTAAATATGGTTAAAGAACTAAAGAGAATCATGACTAAAGAAATGAAAGAAAATATGATAACAATGTTGTACCAAATAGAGAATATCCATAAAGAGAGAGGAATTATAAGAAAAAGAACCATATAGAAATTCTGAAGTTAAAAGGTTACAATAACTAGAATTTTAGAAAAATCACTAGAGAGGCTCAATGATAGATCTGAACTGGCAAAAAAAATTAATGACTTGGAAGATAGAGTGATAGAAGTTATGCAGTTCAAAGAAAAGAGAAAAAAACAAGAATGAAGAAAATGAACTGAGCCTGAGAATAATGTGGAAACCATTGAGCACAGTGACATACATGTAATGGGAGTATTAGAAGGGAAGGATAGATATAAAGGAGAATAAAAATATTTCAAAGAAATAATGACTGAAAACTTCGCAAATTTGATGGAAAACTTTAATCTGTACATTCCAGAAGTTCAATGAACTCTAGGTATAAGTACAAGCACAAAGAAATACACTAATAAGAGAATACAGCAAAAATGCTAAAAGCAAAGTAAAAGGAGAAAAAAATTGAAAACAACAAGGGAAAAAAAAGATTTTTCACTCATAAGGGAACCCTAATAAGATTAATGGCTAATCTCTCCTTAGAAGCAATGGGTGTCAGAGGCATTTGGTTAACCTATTCAAAGTACTCAAAGGAAAAAAAAATCAACTAAGAATCCTATATCCATCAAAGTTATATTTAAAACATGAAGGTAAAATAAAGACATTCTCAGATAAACAAAAACTGAGATAATTTGTTCCTATTAGACCTGCCTCACAAGAAGTACCTAAAGGAAGCTCTTTGGGCTAAAAGAAAGTGATCCCATAAGATAATTCTAATTCACATGAAAAAACAAATAGCATCAGGAAAGGTAATTAGCTAATGTTTTTTAGGCCCCCTCATCCTGAAAAAAGTTAGGTAATGTTTTAAGAAAACAAAATAAATGCATATTTTTCTCCCATCTTTTTAGCTGATTTAAAAATAAAGCTGGATGTGGTGGTGTACATCTATAGTCCCAGCTATTCGGGAGGCTACGGTGGGAGGATCACTTGAGCCCAGGAGTTTGAGATGAGTCTGGGCAACACTGCAAGACTCCATTTCTAAAAAAAAAAAGAAAAAATTAAAAATCAAAATCAATTGTTAAACCAAATATAAGGTATTGGGCTGATAACTTATAGAAATGTAATATATATTCTAACAATAGTTTAAAACAGGTAGGTGGGAGCAAAGCTGTATCCAGCAAAGTTAATAACTTCAGATGGCAATAAGAATTCACAGAAACAAACAAACATAACCAGAAATTACAAATAGGAAAATTTTCGTATCAATACATACTTACTCTCTTTTCTTCTATCAGCTTTTTTAATAGACAAAATTTTAAGTAATCATTATATTATATATTAATAAATTTTTCAATTATCAGCTACTTATAAAATAACAAATAGTATGGTCCCTAAATACTATATAAATGCTTAACCTACTGATGATTTTAGTGTGCATAGCCCTGTACTGGTTACAGACACAGCATGTGTTATGATGTTTGAACTCCAGGAACACTTTTCCCAGCTCATTTTACACATAGTGCAGGTAGTGATTTTGTTTAGTTTTCAAAATGTCATATCAGGTGAGGTGAGAGAAGGTAAGACATTCTAAATTATCTGCTAGGTATAATGACATTCCTAGAAATGTTTGTCGTCAAATGATAAAAAGCAAGTTAAGTAGACGTGGGCAAAGTTCCCCTAGAATCTCTTGAGAAAAAAGTCAAAAGGTCAGTGTCTCTACTGATACTAACAATACCTACACATGGGTTCCAGGTAACTTCTTGGCTTGATGTTAACATTTGTTAATAAGGATCAGAATTACAGTTGTTTGAGTTTTGATGTCCTGATACAGATATTTTTATTCCTCTGGTCTTCTCCTCAGTTATTATCTGCTTAATCCTTGGGCTGATTGAGCATCTTCTGTATACCTGGTAATTTACTGTATAACAGACAGAAAGGGTATGTTGGTGGGAGGAAGGGAAGGAGAATAAAGGATATAAGGGAAACAGAAGGGTGCCCTTTGTCATCAAGAAGTTTGACACATTCATATGAAACATATTCACTTCATTGCACTTTAGTAGATTACAAACATTCCAAGAAGGGAATACACAGCATGTTTATTTTCTCCAAAACATCATTAATAATCCCTTCTCTTCAACAATGTCCTATTTCCCATTACTTTTGTTTTTTTTTTTTAACAAATAGGCTTGGACCACTAGACCTAGAACATTCATTTCAACTTCAATGCATTTGTTACTGTGCAACCAAGTACCTTTTTTCTTCACTTTACACCATGTGACATCAGGTTATAAAGCAGATTAGCTATGTCATTTTAATCATAATTTCATTTGGAACTGGTCAATCAACTGATACCTTACAATCCAGAGAGGTATTCATTTTTGCTCTAGAGTAGGTTAGCGTTTAGTTAGTGAAGCAGGATCTATCGGGACATTATCAAAGTACCTGATTTGACAAGGGACAGGTATGGAAAAGTAATCATCTAAGCATTCAAGTCAAGGAAAGAACATAGTTTACATCAAGTTATGGAGAAGAGTCTCATGGAAGATGGAAATAGTTGTAGGTTAGGAAGAGAATATGAACAAAACTAAAAAAGGTGAAAATGTATAAGTATTTTTAAGATGGCAGAGATTAAACCAGTCAGACTAAAACTGAGGCTATTTGCAGAGGAATGATAAGGTGTTATGTGAAAAGTGGGTTTCTGCCAGGCTTTTTCATGAGTTTATTCAGTAGAGAAGAGGAGTACTCAAAAATTTACATTGGAGAAGTTCACTACTTTTTGAATACTTTTATGTAGCAAACACTTTCCAAAAATTATCTTTTTAATCCTCTGATTAATCCCAATGGAAAATTATCATTTTTCATATTTCCTAATGGGAAACCATAACTGGGCAATATTAAATAGGTCTCATGAGCAGAAAGTAGTAGAGTTCTCAAATTAATTTTATAATTATGTATTTTTTATCTGGTTGCGAATATAAGGACATAAAAGGTAGCAAAATTATCATTTTTGCCCACCATGGGATCCTATATGTTTCATATAGTATCTAAAACTTAGTAAATATTTAATAAAAGTATTTTTTAAAATAAATGAGAGGACTAATGTAGTATGATTTAAAATCTGGCAGTAGCATACAAGATAAAAGTAAATAGAGAGGCAAGAAGAATAATTATATCTTTATGATAGTATTTTCAGTATGAAATTGTTAAGAATCTTGGCCAGGGTCACTTCAGCAGGAATGAAAAGAAAGGACATAAATAGATTATAAAATTGGCCACTATAAGGATCTCTATGTGTCTTATACCTTATTGAGTAAAATAACAAAATCGAGATGCAAGTTGTTAGATATATTGATCACATTGCAATTATTTTGTTGTTCTTTATTTTACATTGGCATTATTCTATAAACAACTTATTTTATTCATCAAAACTGTAGTTTGAACTTCCCAAACAAAGACTCTCTTTCATTGGCAGGCTCAGTGTATGGAATATTTTTGTTGGTAGTGTTGAATACAAATCTTTCAAAGAATTTACTGTGGCTACAAAATCAGTTGCACATAAAATTGAGATACAGCTCTAGTTTAAGTCTTGTTAGTATTCCCCTGCCTAACTTATGCCCAGACCTACAAGTAGCACATTTATTTATTTTACTTTATATTTGTAATTCCCAGACATGGTATGTTGTTTGCAAACATACCTACAGTTGTTTAAGAGAAGTAATATTTTTGGCTCTTAAGGAATATTTTTTCAAGACAGCCAACTGATGTAAAACTTGAGTATCTAATATGACTTAAAGGAAACCATTTTTCTAATATCTGAGGGAGCCTGCATAGGAATTCATCATTACCATTATCACTAGGCAGTGTGTTGAGCACCAGAAAAGCTAGATATTATTCACTCTGAAAGCTTTGAGGGCATGCTATATATCACCTTGTTGCTTTTTAATAGACTTTAATGCAGGAATCAGAGGTGTGGAGAACAAGAATTGCAATGAGTCCTATATATTCAGAATTTTTAGCTATGAATATCACGTGTAAAATAGACACATTTTTTTCTGATACAAGGAAAGAAATATAAATAGATTCACTTTATGCTATATTGTTTAGTGTGTTGTCAATAATAGAATTTTTAAAGTTAAAAATTTAGATTAGCTATGCTGTTTTATTGGAGAGATGAAGTTAAAATTTAAATGTGATTTCCCCTCTGGTGTCCACTACTATGGAAGAGAAATATTGTTCTTTAAAATGTCCAAAACTTAGTCACATTGCAGACTAATATATTATGGAAATAAGTTAATTTGGAAAAGAAAGATCTGAGGTAAATAAGCTTTTTAAACAATTTGTCATGACTTTGTTTATGAAAGTAGTCAAGTTAGATGTTTAGAAACTGGCTCAGGAAACATGCTATGTAAACTGCAGTAACTATTGACTTGGGAATCACCATATTTTGCAACTTCTTTTCTTATCCCTAATCAGATATTGGGAGAGAAGCTTTGCAGTATTTACCTCATTCCCTTTTCTTTAGGTCAGTGAATCTCAAACTTTATTGCATTTTAGAATCAGCCAAGGAGTTTTTAACAATTCCAGTGCTCACGCCACTCCTCATGTGAATTAAATCAGAATTTCTGGAGACAGGACATAAAAACATCAGTAATTTTTAAAGTTGATTTTATTTTTAAAGATGATTCCAAAATGCAGCCAAAATTGAAAACCAATGCTCTATATCCTGAATTTCTTCTTTCTTATGATGAAGTGTGTTGTATGAGAATATTAAGTGCTTGGTAAAAAGAGAAAGGTCTAATTTCCATATTCAAAAAAAGTGTCAAAAGCTTTGAACCTTTACCCAGATGCTCTTCTTCCATTTTTCATTTAGCTTCTGCAAAGGCAGACATCTTGCTAGAAATTTTTCGCTCTTAAGGCAACTGAGATAAAGAAGAAACATGGTCCACTCTTCTTTAATAGATAAGGATCTATCTGTTCCTTGGATTTCAATTGTACTTTTCAAGAATTGATTCTATCTAAATAAATGAATGAAATGATTAGCAACTAATGCCAGCTTGAGGCTTGAAAATCTAATTCAAAATGTATTTAATTTTAAACATGTAGCAATTGAAATAAATGGCAGATATTCACCACAGTTAAGATTTCTATATGTCAAACACCAGATTGCTGATAATTCTTTCTGTGACTATTAATTTCTATGTTAAGACTTTGAAAATGAAAGCCCCCAAAGGGAAAAATATGTGAAGGGAAAATCAAATATGCTACCTTCTATTTTTATAACCTTTAACTGTGTAGGAATATGTTTTTTAGAACATAATAGAGCATAAATAATGTCTGCCTTGAGTCAAGCATTTGCTAAATGCCTGGCAGTACAGTGGCTCAGGGGCTTAATTTTTAATAATATATTTACTGTTATGACAATCATTTCCATGTTACAGGTGAGTAAACCAATGTTTATAGATGCTAAATAACTTCCTACAAGATACCTGTTGCAGATCTAGAATATAAATTTAGTAGTATATAACTCTAAAGTACCTCCTTGTAATACCTAGACAATACTGACAATTAATTAAGATTGTCAATTTCTATAAAAATAATTTATTAGCACAAATTGAGGCTAATGCAAAAGAAGAAAAATTATGAGATTTCTAATGGTCTCTATAATTTTATTCCATGTCTTTCATTTTTTGCATAAAGCTATTTGTCAAACGTATATAAAACATCTATTCACAAGCATAGTGTTAGATCCTAGGAAAACAGGGATGAAATATATGATCCTTTCCTCAAGGACCTTGCGGTTGTGAGGGAGTTGAAAGCATGAGAAAAGCAACTGTTTTATTTGTGGATTGTTTGGAGTGAAATGAGGAGGAATACAATCTAGATAGCATAGTTGAAAATGCATTCATCCCTTGGTATCTGCAAAGGATTGGTTTCAGGACCCATGCAGATATCAAAATGTATAGATGGTCAAGTTTCTTGTAAAAAATGATATCGTATGTACATATAACATATACACATCCTCTCTTATACTTTAAATCATCTCTAGGTTACTTTATAATACTTAATACAACATAAATGCTATGTAAATAGTTGTTATACTGTATTTTTTATTCTTACTATTTTTTATTGTTGTATTTTTTTAATACTTTCAATATCCAGTTATTTGAATATACAGATGGTTTTTCTATCCGAGTACAGAGGGCAAACTATACATGCCTTGAACAAGTAAATAATTATCTAATCCACTGGGGGCTAATACAGAAGGAATATGTGGATATAGATTGAGATTCCATAAAAACTTTCCATATGTTGTTAAGTTATCTGGAGGGTAATTGTTATTTTCAAACATGTAACAGTAAACACTCACATGCTACTCACAAACACATACATATACACATGGTGAAACATATTTTGAATATGAAATTGGCCATTTGGGTTAATACACAGTAAAATAATCTGGAGTTTCTTTCTTTCTTGTTTGTTCAGTTATTTTATAATTGATATATAATTTACATGTAGTAAAAGTTTATGTTTTTAGTGTACAGTTCTTTGAGTGTTGACAAATGCATACAATTATGCACCACCAATACACTATTTTTTAAATTTTTAATTTTAACTATAAGGATCCTCTTCCTTATCATGAATGTTAAACAACAAAAAGTATTTATAATTTTTAAGCGAATTACAATAAAAAAATACATGTGAATTCAGTATGAGGCAAAATTCAATGATTGAGCAAATTAGTGTTCTTCTGCTGGGAACTGATCACAGATAAAGATGTAAGGACTTTATCATTTGTATTACTTCTATAGAGATTTTGTGAGACATTAACAAGTCATCATAAGTGAATATAGGTTTTCTTAAATTATAGAACTCTAATAAAGATAATATTGTGAATCAAGAATATGGGTGCTAGTGATGTGATAAATTAAGAACAAGTGCTAAATAGTAGAACTTACAAAAGTATATTTCTAAGCCAGTGGAAATATTTGATTGTTCTATTGAAAAAGGTCATGGGCCTACATTTTAACATATGATATTGGGTTAAAGATAATTTCTGTTCCCTGAAGGACATATATAAGTAAAAGCATGAGCGATTATTGATCATTGCAATATAAGGGACAGATGTTCATTTCTGGTCAGTTGAACTTTACTAACATATATTTTCCAGTCATTGGGATGTACTTTGCTTTTTAGAAAAGAATCAAATTACTTGTCAAAAGCTTCTTTTCTGATATGCTTCTTTTTTAACTTTATGCATTTTTGCCCTAAATCTTGGTATTATGTTTAGATATGCTAATGCTTATGCTAAGGCAATTTTCATTATAGCCAAAGCTACATCCCAGCTCTTAGAAAGTGCACTGACACTAATATGATGTGTAGTGTTTAAGGTATACAATCTCAGGTATGGGCTTTACGGACCAGGTGTAAAGCTGCAGTCATGAGGAAAATGAGATCTTTGGATATAAAATCCATATTATAATATACTAAACCACTCTGTTTTTTATTAATGTGTGTTCTCCTGGTAGCAAAGCATCCATAAAGCTGTCAATTTAATTTCTCACTATTATTAGCTAAGTTTTCAGAATGGAATAGAAAATCATTTTCTGATGGGGTGTGTCATCCTTTCTAACAAATAATATAATAGAGCCTATCTGGCCTCATTATTATCACTTTTCATTTGCTAGTCAAGGAATTTTAATTTACTTATTCTTGGGACTCTGAAAAAAAGAACGAGTGAGATTAAGTGGGAGGCAGGTAGCGAGTGTGAGTGGGCAGGCACAGATAGTAGACATCGTATCAGGACTTTTTGTGTCCAAACATAAGGGGCAAACTTTTGGGGAGTTTACATGAGGGCAAAAATTAAAAACAAAACAAACAAACAAAAAAACTACCTCTTTAAAATTTTCACTAACAGAAATATATGCACTTAAATTTTTTTGTTTCTTGCCTATTTTTTAACCAACCAGTTGCTTTCTATCGTGTGTGCGCGTGCGCGGGAGTGTAAGGACCAAAAGTTGTAACCTAATCTTCACATCTCACTTTTCCCCATTTTCCCCACTCCAGCCAATCAACACAAACCCCTAGTCTGCTATAACTAGTGGAATCTCCCATCTTCTCTTTAGTTATTTCTTCTTTTCTGCTTTTATTCTCTTTAATCTTTACTCAAGTCATGTGCAGAGTAACTTTTTAACTTCTATATAATTATATCTGTCATTCTCCAGCAAATTTTATCAATGTTATCTTACTGCTTTTAAAATAAAGACCAAAATTCTTAACATTTGTCCAGGAACCTGCTTGTTCTTGCATTTCACAATGCAACAATAGATACATACTTCCAGGTCTATACTTTAAACTCTAGCAAGTTTTTATTTATATCTTAGTCTGTATAGTCTGTGTATTCATATAACTCTTGCCTTTATTATATTTCTCCTATAATTAGCTTTTCTTTGCCACACTTTCTTCAAAGACATATAAATAAGTTATCTGGGTATAGATTATATACTTTTATATAATATCTTAAATCATTTAGGAGATTTTAAGCTAACAAGTTGATTACAAACAGATAAGTAATTCTAATATTAATCTTGTTTATCTAACATAGGAAATTATTTCTTTACCGAGTGAACTTTGTGTGTATGCGTATCTGACTCCCAGAGTCTGTTTGCTAGTTGAAACTAAGTTATGTACCTTTGGCTGTTCCTTCTGAGTTTTTGGTACTCCAGGGAGCCATTCAGCACATTTCAGCAATAACTAGCCAACTTGAATAAAGAAAGCAGTTAAAGTGAGAGTTTGGATCAATATACATTTCTGGAATATTTTTCTCTAAATAGATACCTACAGCACAATTATAGGAAAAATATTAAAACTATGATAGTTAAGAATGTGATATTGTTCTTAATATCCCTGACCATGTTTTTAAGAAATTGAATGGTTCTCCATGAACATAAACCTGGAAACAAACATATTGAGTGATTAAATGAAAGGTGACCCCACACACACATGCACACACACAGAGAGAAACAAAGAGGCAGGGACAAGGAAAGACAGACACTGAGACAGAGACACACACAGACAGAAGCAGTATATTGTGTATCTATTCTTTTAAATTCTTAACAGTTCTGGAAATGTCTCCTGCAGGAAAGAAAATGTCCCACTTACCCAAAAATGCTTCTGATTTCTTTTGACAGGTCTTTCCAATTTTAAGGAAGGAAATATTACTTTTAATAGAAACGCATTCCCAGATATACAGCTCCCAAAACTAGTCTCTGTGATACTTCATGCAAATTCCTGAAAAGTTTATGTTCTAAGGAAAAAAAAAACCAACATTTATTTATTTACATTATAAGACAACCAAATCATGTAGATAGTTACATGTAATATTATAGAAGGAATCGGCACAGTCTTAAAATTCCAAGTCTGTTCATTTTCTAAAACATGAGGAAAAGAGAAGTATTTTAACTTTATATGCTTTTCACCCTCAAGGTTAACACATACTTACCAGGAAGAAATAAGTGTGTATGGCTATAAAATTCTAAACAACTCATAAACTTCTCTAGGTATGAACCAAACATAAAAAAAAAAGAAAAAAATCCTGGAAGAAACATATCTCACTGACATAAATGGCTGGTTTGTGTTTGTGTGTTTGTTTCACTTCATTGAACTAGTTCTTACAGAAAAAAAAAACAAAAAAACAAAAAAACCATCTTTCAATTTATGGAACATTTTATTGCCAGTGGCAACTAGATACATCTTACAGGGCATTAGGAGGACACATTTTTAAATAGAATTTTAAGTGCCTTTTTTTATTGCTCTTGATTTCTTACCATGCTTTGGTGTGAGAGAGAGATTACATTTCTTTTGCACTGTTTTCAATATTGCTCTTTAAAACAACAGAGAAGTGTTTGAACACTAGATCAAAAAACTTTTTATTTTTTAATCCTAATTTGTTAACCACCACCCTAACCCTAATATTTTTTAAGTATTATATACACACTTATACACACATAGCACTAAAATTACTGTGTGTGTGTGTACGTGTGACTATGCCTGCACTGCTGGGTTCGCAGAGTGGCTAGTTGACATTGAGAAAATGAAACAGAAACTAATGAGAAAAATAATTTAGATCTTTTTTAAATTCCATAAGCCTCAAAGAAAGAAGAATCCATAATCTGACATAGTTAAGCACTTTTTATTCTTCTCTACTTTATGACGTTTTTCTAATTTATTCTGATTTAATTGGTTAAATATGAGAAAAAAATAGGTCATGGCATTAGTAAAACAAAAATATAAGTTTGAAAGTATTCAGCACAAGTTCTAATATAACCAAATTCTAGATAGATTTGACACTTCAAACACATATACTATTTTCTGAGCTTTAACTGAGATTCAATATTTTTCCAAAAGCATTATTTTTACCAGCTTTATCTTCTGTGTCCACATGGTTGATTTTCATGGAATAAAAATAAGAGCAATGTCCCCTTAGACTATTGACAAGTAATAATATAAAAATTACTTACACTTGCATAATATATTTTAAAATGTCGTGTTCACATATCCATGTCATTCATATGAGCCAATGGAATAACTATGGTGTAGATGAATGATACACCCAGTCATGTGCCACATAGTAATCTTGCAGTCAATGACAGACCACCTATACAAGGGTGGTCCCCTGAAATCATAATGGAGTTGAAAAATTCCTATCACCTAGTGACATAGCAGCTGTCATAAGGTCTTAGGTGCAATGTATTATTCACGTGTTTGTGGTGATGCTGGTGTTAACAAACCTACTGCACCACCAGTTGTAAACAAGTGCAGTCATCCCTCAGCATTCTTGGGGGAATTGTTCCAGGACCCCCCACACCCCCACACATACCCAAATCCAGAGATGCTCAAGTCCATTCTATAAAATGACATAGGATTTTCATATAATCTACCCACGTCCATTTAAAGCATACTTTAAATCGTCTCTAAATTATTAATACTGCTACTACCTAGTGCAATGCCTACACATCACTTCATCACCATGGATGCAACATAGTACTCAGCACAAATTCAAGTTTTGCTTTTTAGAACTTTATGGGATTTCTGTCTTTCCAGATATTTTTGATCTGTGGCTGGTTACATTCACAGATGCAGAACCCATGGATGTGGAGGGCCAACTGTATAGCATTACAATCATGTAGAGTATGTAATACTTGATAATGATAATAAATGACTATGTTACTGGATTATATACTTACTAACTATATTTTTATCAATATTTTAGAGTGTACTCCAACTTACAAAAAAGGTTAACTACAGAACAGCCTCAGGCAAGTCATTCAGAAGGTATCGCAGACAAAGACATTGTTATCATAGGAAATGACAGCTCCATGGGTGTTATTGCCCCTGAAGACCTTCTAGCGTGACAGTTGTGGAGGTGGAAGATAGTGATATTGATGATCCTGACCCCGTGCAGGCCTAGATTAATGTGTGTGTAGGTCATGGTTTTTAACAAAAAAGTTTAAAATGTTAAAAAAAAATTAAAAAATAGAAAAAAGCTTTTAGAATGAGGATATAAAGAAACAAAATATTTTTGCACTGTTATACAATGTGTTTTAAGCTAGGTGTTACTATAAAAGTCTAAAAGTTAAAAAAATTAAAAGTTTATAAAGTACAAAAGTTGCAGTAAGCTAAGGTTAATTTATTATTGAAGAAATAAAATTTTCATAAATTTAGTGTAGCCTAAGTGTACAGTGTTTATAAAATTTGTAGTAGTGTACAGTGTAGTCCTAAACTTTCACATTCACTCACCACTTGCTCACTAACTCACCCAGAGCAACTTCCAATCCTGCAACCTCCATTCATAGAAAGTACCCTATAGAGGTGTACCATCTTTTATTTTTGATGCCATATCTTGACTGTACATTTTCTGTGTTTAGATATGTTTAGATACACAAATACCATTGTGTTACAATTGCCTATAGTATTCAGTACAGTAACAGGCTGTACAAGTTTGTAGCCTAGGAGGAATGGACTATACTATGTAACCTAGCTATGTTGTAGGCTATCCATCTAGGTTTGTGTAAGTACACACTATGATATTGCACAATGATGAAATTGCCTAACAACACATTTCTCAGAACATATCCCCATCATTAAGTGATGCATGACTATATTTACATTTGGCTAAATGAATTGCACAGTTTGCTTAGAACTTTATTCATGTTCTACAGTTTTCCCTTTAAAAGATATTCATATTTCTCATTAGATTTACTGTATTTTTATTGCTTGCATAAATAGTATTTTTAAACATTTTATAATTTTTGCTGTCATATAATTATGTATCATTTAGTTTTTATTGCTCTTATAACCATTGGCCACTTTATTAAACCTGCTTTTTAGTTCTAATAACAGTGCTGAAGGATCTCTTTGTTCTTTTTCTCTGTAGATGCCATACAGAACTATTTATAAGTAAAATATATTCTAACAGAGTGCAATCTATCAATTCAGATGAATTCCACAAGTACACTATTAATAAAAACAGCATATTTCAAGGAAATGGATATAATATGATGCCACTTATATAACATTGTACAACATATAAAATAATGCCCTGTGGACAATCTGCATCAAGGACATTAAAATTCCATATACTTTCAAATCCTTATACCTTGTATTTCTTAAACTTTTCTTACTCAAAGAATTGATGATAAAAGAGATATTTTCACGTTCTTTGATTTAAGTAAAATGCTTCAAATAGTCTACCATTGATTTCAATGTTTGCTGAAGATTTTGATAGATATTCTATATTAAGAATGTGACTTTCTATTACCAGTTTGTGAAATATTTATAATATGAAAGTCTGTTGAGTTTTGTCAAAGATTGTTACTGTTTCTATCAAGGTGATCATATGGTTTATTCTTTGTAACATAATATTGTGTGAATTACATTAATAGATTTTGCAAAATTAAGCCATCATGCTATTCTAATGTAGTATCCCCTTGTCTCTTTTAAAAATACATAGATGTTTTGTTCTAAAAATTATATTTAGAATGATTGCATCTGTTTCCAAGTGATATTGGCTGATGATATTAATATTTATACTGCCCTAATTTGGTTTCAATATCAAGGGTATATGAAACTTATAAAATGAATTGAGGAGTATCTCCTCTTTTTCTAATCTCTAGAAAGGATTTAGATAAGATTGTAATTCTATTTTCTATGAAAGTTTGGTAGATATCTGTAAATTCAGATGTATGTGACAGATTAATTTGTGGTTGGATTTTTAAGTTCTAAGAAAATCAGTTTTGTAATGGCTTGTTAATTTATTGAGATTTTTGTCTGAGTCAGTTTGGTAAGTTTTAGTTCTTAAAAAAACCTAACTAGTTCATCTTAGTTTTCCAATTTATTGGCATAACATTATTCTTAATATAAACAATTATTTTAATATCTGCACAAAATGTTATACTCTCCATTTTTACCTTAATATCATGTATTTGCATTTTCCAATTTTTTGGCTAATCTCAGCAGAAATTTGTCTATTAGTGTTTTTTACAAATAAACAATAGTTGCCCCTCTACCATTTTAGTTTTCCTGATTTTAAGCTGGATTAATAATTGTACTTTACAAATTCTAGTATATTAATTGAGTTAATAAATGTAAAAGCAGTAACTGGCAGTTTTTATATGTGCTGACTATTATTTTTGTTGGTATTTTTGATATTATTATCCCATTACCTTAGGCCTTTATCTTCTTTTTTTTTTTTTTTCTTTTTTTTTTTTTGAGACAGAGTCTTACTCTCTGTTGCCGGGGCCAGAATGCCATGGTGTTAGCCTAGCTCACAGCAGCCTCAGACTCCTGGGCGCAAACAATCCTGCTGCCTCAGCCTCCCGAGTAGCTGGAACTACAGGCATGCGCCACCGTGTCCGGCTAATTTTTTTCTATATATTTTTAGTTGACCAGTTAATTTCTTTCTATTTTTTTAGTAGAGACGGGATCTCGCTCTTGCTCAGGCTGATCTCGAACTCCTGAGCTCAAAGGATCCGCCCACCTCGGCCTCCCAGAGTGCTAGGATTACAGGCGTGAGCTACATGCCCAGCCTAGGCCTTTATCTTTATTATTCTTCCTTTCTATTGTTTTTTAGTGTTACTTCATTTTTATTGTTCATCTTCTATCTCAATTTTCAACCTGTCTTTTAATGGAAATATATGGCTGTAAATTTATCAATTTAAAGTCAAATTGGTAAATTGTCAAATAAGCTTTATCCTACTAGTTTTGTTAGATCACATTTTCATTTTGCATAGTTCTGAGTATTTTATTTCACAAAATAAGTTTTTCTTTGATCTAAGATTTATTTAAAATGTGTTTTATATTTTGAAATGTATTTTTTTCAGTTTCCATAATTATTTTAAATTAATAATTCCAATATCTACTATCTCCAGCAGTGAAATTCTTTCAGGAATATTTCCAGTCCTGTTTGAGAATGCATTCTTCTGGAAAGGGTTGTTTTTCTTCTGTCATACTCCCCAATCAACAAATTATTACCATTTTAGGTTCATTTCTCAGCTTGAATTATCACACATGACATAAATTCATTCTCAAGACCTATCTGTGGGCTTGTGTATGGATATGATTATTAGAGGGGATTATTTTTACCATCCAAGGAGAAAAATAACAATAAAATGAAATCTTTTCTCCAGTAAAAGAAGACTATCAAAAATTCTGTCTTTCAAAGTTTTTTTTTTTCTTTAGAGTATGCAGCTCCCAGGGTCTTGGCTTCACATGAGAGCTGTAGCTCAACTTCACTCCTCTCTCACGCCAAAACTCCAGCTTCCCAATTTAAAGCAGACAGTAAATCCAGAGCTCTAAGTTACTGGTTTCTTGGAATAGGCAAAAGCCCTTGGGGTAACCCCAATATTGGAATCATGTCAGCATTCTGATTTTCATTTCCTTACTCTTCTTTTGTTTTGGTCCCTTTGTATTTCCCTTACTTTCTTATGAATATGGCTATGTTCTTAAAAGGTGATTGGCTATATTTTACCCATCTTCCTAAGGTTAATTTTCATCTGGAGAATGTTTCAGAATATCTGCTATTAATTAAGAGAGGTGGAAATCATTATGTTGTTTAGGACATACAGGTATTCCTGAAAATCCAGTTATTGACAACATATATCCATCCATTTTGACCTCAATTTTCAGGAACACCCTGAGGTCTATCGAACCCCTCGCATCTTTATTTGCTGACTAGCTCTTGGTGTGTATTTGGCTTCTTTCTAGTCCTTCCAATTTCCCAGGGATCCCAGCTTGGTGAGTACAGGCACTATGTCTTAAAGAGCCCTCTCTGTTTCCTTCAAAGTACCTACCTAATATGATGTCTTGACTAGAGTGCAACTCTCAAGACATCTTGATTGATCGGAAAATTCATACCTAAAAGTCCAACTGAAACAAAACAATTTATATTACATTAGGTCAGTAAGTAAATTGGATTAGATATTTCTAATACAACTAACATGTGTACATTCACATTGTCAAGAGCTAGACACCACGTGTCATATGAAGGCCATTTTCTCTTTAGATTAACACTTTTCATGATATTATTTTCTATTCATATCCTGCACTCTTTTTGACTGCTATTTGAGTTGCAGGGTACTATCACTAGCCCTCTGTTAATTTAAACATTAACAAGGTCATCATGTGACTAAAGGGTATGGAATGGTTTTAAAGAATTTGTTTTTGATGCAGGCTATGACTCAGTAGAAGGGGGGCATGCAGTTTGCGTTAAATTCACAGACGTGGAAAATACCAAAGAGATACCCACTGTTATTTTTCACAAATGCATTGAGCTGACAGGTTGTTTAATATAAACAGAATAATGTGTGCCCTGACATTTTCAAATTGTCTAGGAACTTTTAGAACTGAATAGTTCATCATGCCTTTAGTTCTCCAGTGTTTTCAGAAAATTCTTCCTGCTTAAAATAAGTGTATGACATTACATTTTCTCCTAAGAAGAACACAATCATGTCTACCTTTTTAGGAAGAATTTTCAATGCTCAAATCAGATAGAAATTTCAGGCAGACCTGTATATATACATTTATACATATATCAATTTAACATTTGTATGTATCAGATAATTGTTTTGATAAAGTGAGAATGGAGGTTAACTCAATTTTGGAGAGGATGGAAAGAAGTTTTATTTCCAATAACCATCTTACTCATTTCTAATGTTCAGTTTCACAGAAGCACGTGCATCAAGTATATAGAAGAGCTTTACTTTAGGAAACCAAATAAATGAATTATACTTAAAAAATAGTAAAGAAAGAGCAGTTTTTAGAAGGATGAACAGTGTTTAGTTTACTATTTTATAAAATAATTAAACATATACATCCATATTATTGTATATAGGAATAAAATTTTGCACAATTAAAGACAGACATGCACAAAGTCATTTTAAAATAATCACTTGTTTCATTATGTCTGAATGTTCTCTCATCGCTTCATCCATAGCATCAGAAACAATTCTAGGTTTAATATCTTACCAGTTCAGTTAGATTATATGAGCTGGACAGCTGTTTAAGTACAAAGAAATTATGAAAATATCCATGCTATCATGATAACAATGACTGATATGTTTTATTTTTTTGATATGTATAATTACTAGGTATTTGCTGAAAATAGGTTTGGGACAATTAAAATCTTAGTCATTCTGAGACATGAATGCTGAAGACAACAATAAGCATGAAAAATGCAAAATCAAATATTCGGCTTTCATTCTGACACTCCTGTCAAAAAAGTTAAGCCTCGTCTTCATGGATTTTAACAAAGAAATTCTAGCATAATCATAAGGTCAAACGTCACTCAGTGACTGATGTTTAGAATGTAAGAAACCTGATTGGATAAGTTGTCTGCACCTCTCATTGTGGAACTTACTTAGAACTTTACTCACACTGGCTTGGTTATTAGCTAACTTACATTTGTCAAGGCTTGCTTGCCAATTTGCCTATAATTTCCAGCCTTTTATTTCTTTTTAATCCCTTTCTTTACATAGAATGATATTAATATATTTAAAATCTTATTTTTAGTAAATATTTGTTGATTGACTTCATGTTTGTGTACCATGGGGAAATATTTATTGTAATCTCTGGGATAAATAGGAATAAACACCTTTAAAGTAAAAACTTGGTTTCTAGATAGTAGAGATCCAGAGTGTAACGGTCATTCTGAGAAGTGAACAAAATAAGACTCTATGAACACAGAAGTCCCAAAGGAAAATAATGTGGGGTGGAGGGGGCAGGGAAGGGGAAGAAAATTAGCTGTATAAAAAGAATTCTGAAACATTGAGATCATTATTAATTATAGACCCTTTGTGCTTATTCTACTCTTGTGTTGGCTTTGCTTAGGATATAATGAAAATCAGTGTGAATTTGATACCAAAGAGCTTTCTGAAAGAGAAAGATTTTATTTTTGAGTTCTCAACAGTGTCCTTCATTATTAGTATGATTTAATATGATGAAATTAAAAACAACAAGAAAACTCACAACAATAATATTAACAAATATTTATTGCTGGATTATATTAATGAAAACAAAAATGTAAGCCTGAGCAACACAGCAAGACCCTGTCTCTACAAAGAAATAGAAAAATTAGCCAGGTGTGGTGGTGAACACCTGTAGTCCTGGTTACTCAGGAGGCTGAGGCAGAAGGGCCACTTTAGCC
The DNA here is from genome assembly GCF_041146395.1 of Eulemur rufifrons. Lineage (NCBI taxonomy): Eukaryota > Metazoa > Chordata > Mammalia > Primates > Lemuridae > Eulemur > Eulemur rufifrons. The sequence continues at coordinate 75,375,164 of NC_091001.1, read as the reverse complement.
CATGAGTTTGAGGTTGGAGTGAGCTATGATCACACCACTGCAGTCTAGCCTAGGTGACATAGTGAGACCTCAAAAAAAAAAATGTAAACCTAAAATACTATATAATTAACAAATTCATATTTGCTTATTTCAGGTAATCATGATGATATTGGCATTGCCTTGGGTTTTGTTCCTGGCTATAGGGTATCCGTAAACAGTCTCTGTCAAGAACCAGACAGTAGAATATTTTGGGCTTTTCCAACCACATGCAGGTTCTGTCACATATTCTTGTCTTTTTTTCTTTAACACTTTAACAAGGTAAAAATAATTCTTAGCTCAAACACCATAAAAATGCTTCTAGAATATAGTTTGCAACACTTGCTTATTAATATTGTAAACTACAGGGCATAAATATTACATGTCTTAACATAGGCCTCCTATCCTCTTAAGTACATGTGGTAGCCGCCTTCCAAGATGGACCTCAAAGATCCTTGCTTTCAGATATTTACATTCTTGTGTAGTTCCCCCTCTTTGAATTTGGGCTGGAATTAGTGACTCACTGTTAACGAATAAATAAGACAAAAGCAACAGTGTGTGACTAGGATATTAGGCCTTATAAGACAGTGTGACGAGGGCATGAGGGGGTTGGAAAATGACTGACTAGGGATGGTCCCTGCCAGACTGGGAGAGAAGGAAAGGTTTCAGATAAAGGAGACGGGGGAGAGGATGAAGCTCAGGTGTAGGTCAGAAAGAAAAGTGTCAGAGCCTGCCGGGGACCTCATGGAGGAAAACTGCAAAGCAGAGAAGGAAGAGGATAAAGGAAAAAAACGTATCGGTGAGGATCAAACCCAGAGAGGATGGGAGCCCATTAAAGGGCAAATAGGGGATCATTTTCTCCTTCCTACACTCCTTCGGTGATCAGCAAGCTGCCAAGTTACTTGGCAGCTTTTCCACCCCCAGGAGCCCAAGCAGTGCGGCAAGCACAGAACTGTGGGGAGAACTTGAGTGATCCCAGAGCTTGGACATTCTGTGTGAAGTCCCCTCCAAGGAGAGTGATGTGAGAGGCTGCAGAGCCAGCTTTCTTCCATTCAGACTCTTACCTTTCCCCGCTCCTCCCCCACCCACCGCAACCAGGAGAGCAGTTTGAGCTGAGAATTTGGTGAGTGGCTGCGTCTCTCCAGCTGGTGCATCCTCCAGCCTGAGCTTTCCACAGAGGGTGGGGCCCATGCCTTTCCCCTTGAGGACCTGCAGTGGACCTGGGGTGCCTGATCTGTGAGCTCCCTGCCCTCCAGCATTTCTCAGAGAGGCACTCCAGTGGCTCAGACGTGTAGGTTGGATCCCGTGCCCCCAGGACTCAGGACACAGCAGGGAGGTTTGGAAGTTGGACTCAGGAGGCAAGGGAGCCCACGTGGGTGGAACGGACAGAAGAATACTGTGAGGGTCCCAGACGTGGCAACCTGGGGAAGCATCCATTTCCCTCACAGGAAAGCCACACTGTTGGACTAGCGTGGGTCCTCTGGCAGGGAGGATCCCAGCCCACAGTGCCATAGCAACTCAGTGTGGCATGTTCAGGTGTGCCAGTTTGCAACCAGACACCGGAGGGCAGGGGTAACACAAGAGGGGTGGAGTTTACTCCCAACAGCCAGTTGGGGAATTGTAGCCCCTTCCTCATGAACAGCCTTGTCAGACTGGAGAGCCTGCCTTGACCCTCCCCTCCCAGCAGCTTTCCCTAGGGGTGGGAAAAATGACCTTGAATCCCTGTTGAGGCTCAAAGCCATGCTGTCAGACTAGGGAGGGTTCCCTGGTGAGGAAGATCCCAGCCCACGGTGCCATACCAACCGCGTGCAGCACGTTCAGGAGCACCCATGTGCAACCAGACGCCAGAGGGTAGGGGTAATGCAAGAGGGGCAGACCTTACTCCTGACAGCCAGTTGGGGAATTGTGGCCCCTTCCTCATGAGCATTCATCCTGGTTTGGAGAGCCAGCCTTAACTGTCCTTTTACTGGCTCCCCCAGCCACGGAGAAAATGACCTCTGAGCCCTGCCAAGGGTTTGCAAAGCCTTCTAGGCTCACACCACCTAACCATGCCCAGCCTCACTCCTCCACCCACCTCTCCTGTGGTGGAGTTCAAGCACTCCACTTTAGAGAAGTGACATTCTATAAATTTCAAAGCTCATTAAGTAATTATAGCAGAGTATAAGACTGAATACAAGTTCCAGGAGGGAGGACAGATGACATATATTTTGCTTACCATTGTATTCCCTGGACATAGTACAGTAAATCACACATACAAGGTTTAAAAGAAATATTTTGGAGAACAATGCCCTAATAATATATCTTCATGCTATTTAGTTAATAGATGAAATATCTCTGTTAATGACTCCTAAGTTTGTAAGGACTTATTCCCTCAGACCAGCAATATTCTTTTTAAGTAATCTTAATGCCAGTTGACTTAGCAAAAATTTGAAATAAATTAATCTGAGGGTAGTATTAGGATAATTGCTTTTTTACATATCAAAGTCTGACACTGATCTCTTCCAGTAATTATATGTATCATTAAATTATTATTAATTTACCATATCTTGGCTGCTTCTATTCTTTGTGGTGCTATTCAACAGAATGATCCAAACAGATACAAGTCAATTTTAAGGAACTAAAAGATAGAGAGGACCTATATACTTTGCCTCCAAGAATAATGAGTCAACCAATACCTACATGGATTAGAAACAGATGAAACAGAAGTCCTGACCTCAAAATAATTTTCTACTTTCCAAATAAAGCACTTTGAGGAAGTGAAGGGCACAACCTAAAAGAAAAATTATCAAACTTATTTTTCAATTAGTTATAAATTGTTTCTTAAAGATATAATGCTTGTACTTTAAATATATAATTCAATCTCTAAAAGAAAACATAGCATTTTTATACAGATCTGCCCACTGGCTAATTGAAATAACAAATGTTTACCCTGGATCAACTCATGACGGTGCCATAGTTTAACAGATTAAGATTTATAGATTGTCACTGCTAATGGCACACAATGGCTGCAGCTGCACTATTTTGGTGGCCCAGGAAGTGTGCTTGGCTAGGCAAGCACTGCATCTGCATGCTTGATGTTAACACTCAGGCCTTTTATAGCTCTAATAAAATTGACAATTTATGCATAGACCTGCTGGAATCTAGAGCCAACGAAGATGAAATCACTGAGGTTGAGGGGCACATATTCAAGCTGCCTACCAGAAGCATGTGCAGCTGTATTAGCAGCAGGAAGCAGGTTCCATTGACACACCTGCTAGAGATGCCTGGTTTGCAAAATCTCTAGTTCTTTCCACCAGTAGACATATGCAGCCCTTTGTTCATTATAGCTTACCCATGTCAAAGTGTGAGATTCAGTCAAGATCGTATTATCGATTCAGTTTATTCAACAAGAGAAGTTCCCACTTGAAATGAAGTTTTTAAAATGCAGGAAGACAATAGGAATGTGTAGTGTACCATCCTTCTCTTTCTCAATCCTGTGTCTTCAGTAAAGCCAAGTTTGCTCTTGGATAATTGATCCAAATGGGGAGCTAGCAACCATTCCTTAAATACCTGGATCTCTTCTTGCTACTTTGAACCTTTCACCTCTTGCTGCCTTGTGAGAAGTTAAGTCTGCAGTGTCATGTTGTTATGTGGTCTAAGAGAAGACCCCAGTGTTTCTGTGTGAAAGAAATTCTGAGTGCCCATAGTGAAGCCATCACATTGGATTCAATGAAGTCCGTCCAAACTCAGAACTTACAAAATGCAATGGTAAGGGAGAAAAAATTTCATTCCTACTTCCAGTGTTTCTGTCAGGTGGAAAAAACTAATTAGCATCATAAACCTGGCCTTTTTCTCTAATTTGGCATAAGGAAGTGACCATGTATGTTGTTCCACCCCGTCTCTTTCTTTCCTCTTTTTTTTTTTTTTTTTTTTTGAGACAGGGAGGGTCTTGCTCTGTCACCCAGACTAAAATACAGTGATGCAATTGTAGCTCACTGCAACCTCCAACTCCTGGGTTAAAGCAATCCTCATGCCTCAGCCTCCCAGGTAGCTGGGACTACAGGTGCATGCCACCACTCCCAGCTAATTTTTTTTTTAAATTTGTTTTTACAGCTATGGGATCTTGCTTTGTGGCCCAGGCTGCTTTTGAATTGCTGGCCTCAAATGATTCTCCCATCTCAGCCTCCTGAAATTCTGGGATTACAGGCATGAGCCACTGGGCCTGGGCTTTCTTTCTTTGGAGTTAGTTTTTCCTCAGGGAGCATGCAATTTGGTGGATAAATCTAATTTCAGATTTCTCTACCTGTAACTTTATCTATTAGTCTAGAATCAGGAAGGAGAAAACAGTGGTATTGACTGACTCTCTCAAACCTCAACAGTTATATTTTTGAGAGTCTGGAACAAGAGAGTAGACATACATTCGAAAGAGAACTGAGTGCTGTTGATCATATTTTAATTTCTTATCATGAGCTTCTGATATGAAGTAACTATTCCAGAGAACAATATAGGGAATAACACAGGAAAACAATTTCTTATTTTATTCCAGATTAGAGTGGATCACTTCTAAACTCATTGTGTGTTCACTATTCAGACCATAACAAGGAAACCAGTTTACCATGTTTGGAATGACCCAGTAGTTCAAGTGAAAAAATAGTCATAGAAAATAAACAAGAATCCCAAAGCTTTGGGCAGGAAGCAAGAAAAGCTGAAGTTCCTCGTGGATCATGGTGTAAGATTTCTGTTAAGGGCAGTGTGGTATAGAGTGAGTAAAATAACTAGGTGAAGCTCTCATTAGGCCCAACATGCCAGAAAATATTAATATTTTGTAATAAGGCAATATTGCACAGAAAATAAGTCTGAAAAATCTAAGGTATTCTGAGATCTTTAATTCTAAATATTTCACATATATCTGGATGCAATTACTCCTATTGTTAAAGCTACTCTCACCATTCATAGGCATTCATGGTAAAATTATCTTCATTTTCCTCAAAATATTTTTTTCTCCATACATGATGAAACAGCCTCTTTTAGAACACATTATTTCTCTTTTATTACCATTAACATATTATTTTAATTAAATAAGTTAATCTCCATAACTTCTAAAAATTTGACAGGCATTGAATCAAATATACTAATACCCAAAATATGCAAATACTATATAATGTACAATATTAAGTGGATAATATAAGTCATCCAGTGAATTAGCTATTTCATTCTAGTAAAAGCTTCCAGTTCAAGGTAGAATACAGTAAAGAAGGTCCTCTTATGATATTACAATGGCTAAATGCTTTGTTTTGAGTCACTTCTATTCCAGTTACTTTCTTTTCTAACTTTAATAAACTTAAATATGTATCTGAACAATAAAATACATTTTATATAATTCAAAGATTTATGTTAAAGATGGAAAAAAGGTCAATGTGGCTAAAGGATAACAAATATTTAATATTAAAGTTAATTTATAATGGCTTATTAATACCACAATGAGGATAATACTGGCATCCTAATAATAATTTTTCAAGTTCCTAATATAAGTAAAGGTATATTCTGGTTTGACTGCAGTGAACATGCGTAATGTATTTATTTTCTTTTCTGTGTCAAAAGGAACAATCAAGCTGGAAATAACACTATTTTGAATTGGTTTGAATTTCTTTCAAAAAGTAGTTTATAACATAATTTTCTCTGTAACATACAGTTGATCCTTGAACAACATGGGGGATAGGGGCATCAATCCCCATGCAGTTGAAAATCCATGTACAATGTTTAACTGCCCCAAAACTTAACTAACGCCCTACTGTTGACTGGAAGCCTTACCAATGACATAAACAGTTGATCAACAGTTATATTTTGTATGTTATTGGATTATATCCTATATTCTTACACTAAACTGGAGAAATGAAAATGTTATTAAGAAAATCATAAAAAAGGAAATATGTTTACTACTCATTAAGTGGAAGTGGATCGTCATAAAAGTTTTCATCCTTGTCTTCATGTTGAGTCCGCTGATGCTTGGTCTTGCTTTCTCCGGGGGGTCAAAGGTAGAGGAAAGTCTGTGTATAAGTGGGCCAGCAAGTTCAAACCTGTGTTGTTCAAGGGTCAACTGTAATAGATGAGAATTTTTTATGCTTGTGATATAGATTAAATAATAAAGTAGATATAAAAATTATGCAAATCTTTTGTAAAATCAACAAATACTAATTGAACTTGCCTTTCACTACAGTAATCAAGGAAATTTCCATTTATGGATATTTAAATTTATACTAGGCATAATATTTTAACAAAACTCTTGAGTTAATTCTATACATTGCCCCATAAGTTGACATTTTATTAAGAAAAATTATCTATAGGAATTATTTTTTATAAAAACAAATAGATATTTGAGATTTAAAAAGATAGAAAAGAAAATTAGTATATACACAATATATTTCATTAAATTTTAATTATATTAAGGTTTTTAAAATTTTTTATAATGTAAAAAATTATATTATTAGATCACTAAGAAAAATATACTCTAAAAATATATGTGGATCAGAACATTCATTACTATTTTAAAAGTATCCTTTAGTTGAAGTCATTAAATAAAAATAGGCCAAAGCTATGAAATGTTTGGTAGAATACACAAGAGAAAATCTAGGTGACCTGGAGTTTGGCAATGAGGTTGTTTTTGTTTTTTCTTCATTTTTGAGGCAAAATTTACAACATGAACGTAACCGTTGTAAATTTACAGTTCAGTGGCACTTAGTACATTCACAGTATTGTGCACTATCATCTCTATTTAGTTCCAGAACATTTTCATCACCCCAAAAGGAAGCCCTGTACACATTAAGCTGTCACTCCACATCACCGGCAGCTACTAATCTACTTTCTGTTTCTAGGGACTTACCTCTTCTAGTCATTCATATTAATGAAATAACACAATATGTGATCTTTTATGTCTGGCTTCTTTCACTTATCATGATGTTTCAAGGATCATCCACATTGTAGCATGTATTAGTACTTGATTCCTTTTTATTATTGGCTAATATTCCCTTATATGGGTATACCACATTTTGTTTATCCATTTATATGTTGATGGACATTGCTAATGGTGGCACTATGAACATTCATGTACAAGTATTTATTTCAATTTTTGTTTTCAATTATTTGGGGTGTATACCTAGAAGTGAAATTATTAGTTCCCATGTAATTCTATTGACCTTCTGAGGGGTAGACGGTTTCCACAATGGCTGTACCATTTCACATTTCTACCAGCAATGTATGAGAATTCTGATTCCTCCACATTCTCTCTAACATCTGTCATTTTCTGTTTTTTTCTTTTTAAAATATTTTTATTATAGCCACTTAGTGAATATAAAATGGTATCTCATTGTGAAATGGCAATAAATTTTTAAGTAAAATGTAAAAAGCATGATCCCGAAAGAAAAAAATTGTTAAGTTGGACTTCATTAAAATAAAAAGATATTTTTTTTCCTGAAAAAGACAGTTTTCGGAGAATGGAAAGACAGGCCACAGACTGTGAGAGATCTTTGCAAAACACAGATCAGATATAGGACTTATCCAAAATTTATGAAGAATCCTTAACAAGAAAAAATAAAATCTCAACAAGGAAAGAAAGAACTCAATTTAAAAAAATGAGTAGAATATCTGAACAGACACCTCACCAAAGAAGGTATATAACTGGCAAATAAGCATATGATAAATTAAACTCAACATCATTTGTAATTAGGAAACTGCAAATTAAAATAGCAATGAAACACTACTACACACCTATTAGAACGGTTAAAATAAAGAAAAAATGACAATACCAATTGCTGGTGAAGGTATAGAGCAAGAGAAATTCTCATTCATTGCTGGTGGGAGTGCAAAATGTATGTCTACTTTGCAAGAGAATTTGGTAGTTTCTTACAAAGTGAAGCATAATCTTACCATATGATCTAGCAATCACACTCCTAGATAATGAATTAATCTAAAACTTATGTTCACACAAGAACCCGTAGCTTAAACTTATTGCTGCATTATTTATAGTAGCTCAATAACTGGAAGGAACCAAGATATTCTCCAATAGGTGAATGGATAAACAAATTGTGATGTATCCATATAATGACTATTTTTCAGCAGTAAAGAGAAATGAGCTATCAAGCTACAAAATGACATAGTAGAAAATTAAATGCATATTTCTAAGTGAAAGAAGCCAATCTCAAAAGCATATGGACTATATGTTTCCAATTATATGACATTCTGGAAAAGGCAAAACTGTAGAGTAAAAAGATCAATGGTGCCAAAGGCTTGGGAAAGGACATGAGAATTGAATAAGTAAAGCACAGTGGATTTTTAAGGTGGTGATATGTATTCTGTATGATATGCAATGGTGGGTACATGACATTATCTATTTGTCAAAATTCGTAGAACCTTACAGCACAAAGCAAACTTTAATATATGCAATTAAAATATTTAGGAGATTGGGTAAATCCCAGGAAAAATCAAAAATGTAACAAAACAAGGTAAATGTATTACAAATATATAAAATATTGATAAGCTCTTTGAAGGGAGTAGGGAGAAAAGGGACTGGTCTAAGGAATTCTGGAAATTAGTGGGGTTTGTAAGACTAAAGGCAAAATGAATTTCTTAAGAACACTATTTTATAATTAAAAATGATTTACAATGGGGGTATGGTTTACCAGTTTTGACCTGCTTTATATGCATACTGGAATTAAACAATTAAGTGATTGGATGGAAGATAATGGGGGCCATGTTTCTCATTGTAGGAATGAGAATTTACTCCTACAATGCAAGGGAAGGAGGCAAAGAAGATCCATGAGATAATGGATTAGAGTTGGAGACATCAGTGTGAACTCATGTTTAGCTTAATATAGATACAGATGGTTATGTACATAAATATTTATATATATGTGTATATGTAAATGGGCTGGTGTAAAAACACACATTCCCTTACTTTGTTCAGTCAGCAAAGAGGTCTTAAAATCAATGAAAACTCAGTAGGAACAAACATACCTAGCACTCAGGGCTTGATTTTTAATACCATGCTCCAATTAAAAAGTAAGTGCTTCTTAGAGAAATGGCTTATTCTAGGCCTGGAAGATGTTGTAGAAAGTAAGGCTGTGCTCAAAAATAATAAACCACATTGATGGGCGTTTGTGAAAAGGGCACAGCAGCTTTCTGAAAGAGCTCTTGATGGCCAAAGCTGGAAAAAATTGGAACAACATAATAAACAAAGTAGTATTAGACTAATTGTATTATACACTGAAGTATAAAACATATGTCCTTGAGTCCATACTGATATTGGTCCTTCTTTATTCTTCCAATCTGCGTTTATATTTTTAAAGTTTTTTTTTAATCTGTCTTATATCAACATATCAATATATCTGGAGGATAATCATTCTTCTTTTTTGCATCATTATGCAGGACAGGGTTGCAACAAACAGGGTGATGTTATAAAATAATGGTGCTACCAACTCGTGTTCACCACAGAACTGAATAAATTAAATTGAAGGCACATAGAAATGGAGATAACTAACCTCTCATTCAGTAAACAAATACTGAAAAATCCATTATTGTTAGGGAGACTGGCTATAGAATGCTTTTTGCTTTTAAATTACAAGCTATCTCAACAGAACTACATAACACACACACACACACACACACGCGCACACACACAACTACTCATTTTTTTTAATGATAGTGTCAGATGAAAGTAGGGGAAATTATTCTGTAAAAAATTGAAGTTAGTGTAAAATTTATTTGCTTGTCTCTACTAAGAAATGAAAGTAAAAGACTTATTCATATTGCATCATTTTAAGGTTTAAAGTAATAAAAATATGAATATGTCAGAGTAAATTTTTGATGCTATCTGTTGAGAGAATAATTTGATCTTTCTAAAGATGCAGAAGTAGTATAAAGTAACTTGAATGAACCTGCAAGATTAATGTGGTTCATATTTAGATACAGACAAACCCTGATAGAGCAATTGACTATTGAAGTAGGTTTTGAGAATAATTCATCACATTTATTACACATTATACTTAATGTGTAATATGCAACATCTATATATAAACATCTGTGTTGTCTTCATCCCAAGACTGAGTTTGAATATTTTTTGCTTGTCTCTATAGTCTAACTTTTTGTCATATTATACATTAGACTTTTTAAGCATAGTTTGTGCACAAGCTCACCTGGAGATCTTCTGTCAGTCCTTTGAATCCCGTGCATCTGTGCTATTAAGAGTGCCAGAATAAAATGCTTGCTGGGATGGATCAGTGTCATACTGATGCCATCGGAAAGGATGGAAGTGAAAATGTTGACCTCTTATTAATATAATTGCAGTAAATTTATCCTTTGCAAATAATTTATCAATCATACCAAACCTAAATTGAATTCATGTTTATTCTTTGCTACTTTTTTCATGTCTCTATTGTTTTCTTCTCCCCTATAAACAAGGTAGGAAAATTCTTCCTTCACTGCATATCTTCTATATCACTCCAAAGGAAAATAATAAGGTGCTCACAGAAAGTAAAAAAATATATGTACATATACACATACATATATGTACACACACACATATATATGTATATATATATAATATCTAATTGTTTTTTAATTTCAGCCTGGTGGCCATATTCATAGCTAGTATAAACTGACAGAACACCAATGTCTCAGAGAGATTATAGGTTCTTTTTCTAAGATCCTTAATGAGATTGGAAACTAATTCTGCCATGCAAAAGGTATGCTTAATAATATTCTTCCTTGAGTTGTTGATAAAGTTTGAGTATCTTTTATGCTAAAAATATTATTATGTGTTCACAAGAAATTAGCAAATTTCACATGCAAAATAGCCAAGTAGTAATAGGAGAAAAGATGGATATGAGAGAAGACAGCACCTAGAATAATCCCTAGTTTAAAGAAAAGATAAACATGTCATGTGTTTGTAAAATGTCTGTTTTTTAAATTTCATTAATATTACAAATAAAGATATATCTCAAAAACATGCATTCCTAACATTCTTGATATTGTCCACATAATTGATAATCTACCTGTCTTGAATTTGGAAATAAGAAAAAAACCAAATCTTCCCTCTACTCCTCATTTTTAAAGTTTTATTTGATTTGAGAGACTTCACTTTTAAAATACACATACTCTGAAGATTTTATACCATTGTTTATGGGCAATTTCTGTGACCACATTAATAGATAATTTATTTGTTTTGTACTGAGATTCAAACAGTAGCATTGATTGAAGGGCAAAACTAATGCTTGAGAGAGAGGAAGTTGGCAAGGGGGGAAGACCTGAACTGAAAGGGAGGCTGTTATGGGACACCAAAGTTAGCTGTAGATACTTGGCACGTGGCATGAGGATATCGGCTGCCTGGAGATTAGGGAAACAAGGATGTCAGAAAATGAAAGAGGTAGAGCACACTTCAAGAACTTATTTTGTGGTTGGGCACAGTGGCTCACATCTGTAATCCTGGAAGGCTGAGGCAGGAGGATTGCTTGAGGCCAGGAATTTGAGACCGGCCTGAGCTAAAGTGAGACTCTGTCTCTACAAAAAGTAGAAAGGCCGGGCGCGGTGGCTCACGCCTGTAATCCTAGCACTCTGGGAGGCCGAGGCGGGTGGATCGCTCAAGGTCAGGAGTTTGAGACCAGCCTGAGCAAGAGCGAGACCCCGTCTCTACTAAAAAGAGAAAGAAATTAGCTGGACAACTAAACATATATAGAAACAATTAGCCGGGCATGGTGGCACATGCCTGTAATCCCAGCTACTCAGGAGGCTGAGGCAGGAGGATCGCTTGAGCCCAGGACTTTGAGGTTGCTGTGAGCTAGGCTGACGCCACGGCACTCACTCTAGCCCGGGCAACAAAGAGAGACTCTGTCTCAAAAAAAAAAAATAAAAAATAATAATAAAAAAAAAAAGGTAGAAAAATTAGCTGGGCATGATGGCATGCACCTGTAGTCCCAGCTGCTTGGGGGGCTGAAGTAGAAGGATCACTTGAAGCCAGCAGTTTGAGGTTGCAGTGAGCTGTGCTGATGCCTGGGCAACAGAGCAAAACATTGTTTCAAAAAAGAAACAAACAAAAAAGAACTTATTTTGTTACTTTTACATATATAACTGAATCAGAGCCACTCTCCAGGTTTATTATGTATCCATAGCAATAGAAATTAAAATGAAAAATAAAATAAAAGTATAATACATATTGAGCCAGCATATCATATTTATGTATACACTCATTTATAAGTATCTGTGAATAACACTTTCCTTAGTGAATAATTCAAAATCCACTGTCTTTGGCGTTGGACTAAGGAGTAAGAGTTAAAATCTTAGCTATTACTATTTCTAGCCATGTGTTCTTGCACAAGACATACAACCTTTTAAAACCTCAGGTTTTAAAAATTTATTTCGTAAAGTGGGGATAATAATAGTACCTATGTTATAGAATAGTTGAAAGATTAAATGAGATATCCCATGCAAACCGTTTAGCACATGACTTGCTCAGTGCAAATATTCGTCAGTGGCTACCTATTCTTTTTATTATAGGTCAGCAGGAGTATTGCGTGCATGTGGAACAACTCTGGCACATTGGGAATGACCGAAAAAATGTGCATAAAAGCATAGTTATAAAGACGGAGTTGCTCTTTATCTTTCCCATATGCGCTATTACCACCACACAGCCACTGAGATTCTAAAAGGAGACAGCAAAAAAAAGCAAGTCCCATCAGATTTTCTGTTCTATTTTTCTAACTCATAATTACTAGAGATGAAGCCCATGTAATTTATTTGCATGTTTCACTATTTGACATTACGTTAAGTTCCTTTTCTGTTAATTTATTGTTTGCTGCTGGTCCCCGTGGAACCCTTAGGACACACTTCAAAATGAAATATTTTTCATCCCTATTAAAATATTTTAATGAATTCAAATCCTGAAAGTGCTTGATCATGACCAGCAGCACTATCTTACACAATGAGAAAGAGTTCTTAGAGGGTATGAAACTGTGACAAAGAAATAGCAGAAATGATACCCAGGCTCATGTATTTTAAAGGAGATGATAACATAGGGAAATAAGACAAATGTAAATTAATGTCCATGACTCGAAATACTATCTTCCTTATCCCCTGCCTTTACATATAGAAACACGTAAGACTATTTTTTTATATGTGTTCTTTTATTTTGTATTAAGAGAGGATCTAGCATTTGCAGCATCTTTCCCTAGAGTCTGTTTTTCATTAACACCAAATATTTTGCTTGCTAACTTTATATTATGAACACAAACTTATATCCTATTTACTTTAATATAGAACTTCATTAAAAAGTAAAGGTTTTATAGAGGGCTTATATCACTCTCTTATTGTTACCCCAAATAAAATAGAACAGATTTTAATAGTTATGATAAGTTTTAGTGCAAACATGACCAAGATCTAGAGATCACCTCTCACAGCAGAAAGTGCAGACAATCAGAAGAGCGTCAGGCCTGTAAAAGGGATGCCTCTTCGCCACTTCTTGCTCTCCCGAGGAGGGACTTTTTAAACTTAAGGACACAGCTAATATCTCCCCACACCTTTACTTACTTATCTAATTGGGAAATATGTGGCAAAAACCTGGGCATCCTGGGCTTAATCCCAGACTATCCTCCTCTTCAATCTACTTTCCTCTAGCAGCAGCCATCCCTCTCTGATTGCCTGATGTTGAGAGGAAGTACATTTCTCTCTCACCTAAATCTACACCCTCCAATATATGTTTCATCCATGTGAAAGTTGATATTTTGGTTTCTCTCTTATTTCCTAAATTCTTCAGAACTTAGGCAGGAAGTGTGATCTTTAGCAGCCCCATTGGAGACCACAAAGTAGCTAGTCAGGTACAATGGGAGAGAGATGAGGCTCTGGAGACACAACAGAGGCAAGAGCAGAATGCCAGGTTACAGACTGGAGCCAACAGAGGTCCACGTGGTCACCTGCGACAGGAAGGCCAAAGCAGACATGGAATCCACTGGGCCACACACCCTAGAGCTCTTGTACAGGTCTCCTAGAGGGACTGGAGAATGAAGCTTATGATTGAGCACAAGAAATGAAGCCAAGGAATAAAAAAGAAGTAAAAATGATTTATTATAATGCACAGTGGGAACTTGGTCATACTTAGAATCTTAGCATACTTATCACTGGCATCAGGGAATTAGTGTATTAATTGGAGTGGATCATCAAAAAGGTTGATAACATAATCAGCACGATGACCATTTCAATGACTACCATCAATATACCCACTAACACTAATACTTATTGAAGGGTGTGTGTCAAGTTGTAGGTTAAGAACTTTAATGCACTAATGCTTTTAATCTTCATCACCACCCTGAGAGATAGGTACTTAACTCTTGGCCATCACTGATCAAGGACTTCTTAAATTATCCCCAAGTCAGAGCAGAGCTAGCTGAGCATCTAAAATGGTGTTAAACATCTAGGTAGGAGGTAAGTAGCCACAATTTTAAAGGTTACAGGGGTGACTATTATAGTTAATAGTTCTTTTTGCACTACAAAGATAGAAGCCTTTGTGAATCATAGAACTATACATCCTAAAGTGAGAAGAGAATTCGTGTGATCTTCTGACTTACTCTTTGATATTTAGACATTATCTCCATTTTGCAGAGAAAAAATATGAAGCACAGAGAGGTTAAGTGACTTGTTGAATATCATACAGGTACAGTGTTAGAAAATTATAAAATCACTCCTTATTAAGTCTTAGAAACCTATTGATAACCTTTTGAGTAACAACTGTTTGAAGAGCCAAATCAATCTTTCCTAGAATGCCCACTATTCGTGGGCTTTCCCTTTCTCCCACTGGAGTTCAGACACTTGGAGCTTGCTGCTTAAAATAACTACCTCCAACCTTATAATCTACACCCACCCTCTTCAGCACGATGACTGCTGGATCCATTTGCAGCCCGTGTTTCCCTGGGAGGTGCTAGTTCCCGCAGCTTTCCTCCACAAGCCACTCTGTGAGCTGAAATCTCCATCGATACATTTTCACTGCTCATAAAGACAAGCAGCAAGGAGAGCACAAAAGAAGCCAATTTATCCATTTTTCTGTATCTGGAATACATGTGGAGTCAAAATTGGTGGTTTGCCTCAGCTCTCCCTGCTAAGA
This sequence comes from Eulemur rufifrons, assembly GCF_041146395.1. NCBI lineage: Eukaryota > Metazoa > Chordata > Mammalia > Primates > Lemuridae > Eulemur > Eulemur rufifrons. The sequence goes on along the minus strand of NC_091001.1, from coordinate 75,360,031 downwards.
TAATTTGGGGTGATATTGCAACTAAACGTTATGTTTAAACCATGCCAGTCACACTGTGCATTTTAAAGACCACATTGCAGAGTGCATTACCTTTCTAACGTATCTGAGTGTGTGAGTAAATTTCAAAGCACAATGGCTGCCATGAGTAGAAAATTACCTCACCCTTAATTTCATATTGCTATTCAAGGTAGAAAGAAGCACCATTTGTCTTTCCTTATTTCTACTTTGATATGATTTTTCCTGAGTTGTTCAAATGCTCTGGTTTGTTTCAAAAGTTGTTTGTTTTCCATAGAGGTTGTCCAAATTTGCAGCCCCACCAACAGTGCATGAGCATTCCTTTCTCTCTGTATCCACGCCAGCAACTATTGTTTTTGGACTTTCTAATAAAAGCCCCTCTGACTGGGGTAAGGTGATATGTCATTGTGGTTTTGATTTGCGTTTCCCTGAGGATTAGCGACATTGAGCATTTTTCATATGTTTATTGGCCATTTATGTCTATGTTCTTTTGAGAAGCTTCTGTTCTGTCTTGTTCTTTGTACTTAGGTGTAAACATACTAACACATTCTCTCAAGTCCTAAAATGTGTAACTTAGGACTATGTTTCTAATTCTCTTATTTAAAACTAAATATGTTTCATCTTAATCCACAAAAACGTCTGGATTTTCTCATATTGTTTGAAGATTTTCTTAGCAAAATTACCAGACCAAGACCAAATTTTACTCCTTATGTGAATTAGTATAAGCAGCTTATTAGTCTTTTTTGTTATAACACCCCCTTTTCCAACTCCAATTACCCAAAGCAAAAATACTAGAATTATCAAGCACTGAATACAGGGATACCACTGAGATATTAAGGGTTTGGATCTAGACTACCACAATAAAGCAAATATCACAATAAAGCAAGTCACACAAATAATTTAGTTTTATAGGCGTATAAAATTATGTTTATAATATATGGTAGTCTATTAAGTGTGTAATACTATTATGTCTAAAAAATTCTACATACCTTAAAAAATACTTTACTACTAAAAAATACTAACAATCACCTGAGCCTTCAGTGAATTGTAATCTTTTTGCTGGTGTAAGGTCTTGCCTCAATATTAAGGGCTGCTGATTAATATGGGTGGTGGTTCCTAATGCTGGGGTAGCTGTGACAATTTCTTAAAATAGGAGGACAATGAAGCTTGCCACAGTGATTGACTCTTCCTTTCACAGAAGATTTCACTGTAGTATGTGATGCTGTTTGATAGCATTTTACCCACAGTAGAACTTCTTTCAAAATTGGGGTCTAAATTTAAGTCATTTTAAGTAATGTAAGTAATATTCTAAATTTAAGTAATATTCTAAATATTGTGTTGTCATTTCAACAGTGGTCACAGAATGTTCACCAGGAGTAGATTCCATCCTAAAAAATCACTTTCTTTGCTCATCCATTAGAAGCATCTCATCATCTGTTCAAGTTTTATCATGAGATTACAGCAATTCAGTCATGCTTTTAGGCTCCAATTCTAATTCTAGTTCTCTTGCTATTTATACCACATCTGTAGTTACTTCCTCTACTGAATTCCTGTGCCTTCCAAGTCATCTGTGAGGACTGGAATCAATTTCTTCCAAACTCCTATTTTTGTTCTTACTTTAACTTGCTCTTACAAATCATGAATATTCTTAATGGCATCTAGAATGGTGAATCCTTTCTAGTGGTTTTCAATGTACGTTGCCCAGGTCCATCAGAGAAATTACTATCTATGGCAGCTATAGCCTTATGAAATGTATTTCTTAAATAATAAGACTTGAAAATCATAATTGCTCCTTGACTCATGGGGTGCAGAATGGATGTTGTATTAATAGGCATGAAAACAACCATTCTTGTACATTTCCATCAAAGCTCTTGGGTGACCAGTTGCATTGTGAATGAGCTGTAATATTTTGAAAGAAATCTTTTTCTGAACAGTAGTTCTCAACAATGGGCTTAAAATATTCAGAAACCCATGCTGTAAATGGATGTACTGTCATCCAAGCTTTGTTGTTCCATTTATAGGGCATAGGCAGAGTAGTTTAGCAACATTAGTAAGGGCCCTTGGATTTTTGGAATGTCAAATAGGCATTGGTTTAATTTAAATTCACCAGTTACATTAGCATGTAACCAGAGAGTCAGCCTACACTTTGAAGCTTTGAAGTCAGGCATTGACTTCTCTCTAGTTATGGAAGTCCTAGATGGCATCTTATTCCAATATAGAGCTATTTTCTCTACATTGAAAACCTGTTGTTTACTTGCCTTCATAAATTATCTTAAATCATCTGGAACATTTGGTGCATTTTCTCCATTAGCACTTGATACATCACATTGTACTTTTATGTTATGAAGATGACTTCTTTCTTTAAAACTCACGAACAAATATCTGTTATCTTCAAACTTTTATTCTGTAGCTTCCTCTCCTCTCTCAGCCTTTATAGAATTGTGTGTTAGGGCCTTGCTCTGAATTAGGCTTTGGCTTAAGGGAATGCTGTGGATGCTTTGATTTTCTATCCAGATTATTTAAACTTTCTTTATATCAGCAATAAGGCTGGTTCTCTTTTAGTTTTCTTAAAGAACTAGCCTTTGCACTTGCAACTTGCCTAACTGGCACAAAAGGCCTAGCTTTTGGTCTATATTGGCTTTAGAAATGCCTTCCTCTCTGAGAGTAATCATTTTTAGATTTTGACTTAAAGTGAGACACTTGTGACTCTTCCTTTCACTGAACACTAAAGGGCATTACAAGGTTATTAACTGGCCAAATTTCAGTATTGTTGTGTCTCAGGGAATAGAGAGGCCACAGGAGAGGGAGCGAGACAGAGGAATATTTGGTTGGTGGAGTAGTCAGAGCACATACGTTTATTGATTAAGTTTGCTGTCTAACGTGGGCACAGTTTGTGGTACCCCAAAGCAATTACAATACTAACATCAAAGATCTTTGATCACAGACCACCATGACAGATATAATAAAATGAAAAAGTTTGAAATATTGCAAGAATTACTAAAACGTAACACAGAGATACAAACTGAGAGCATGCTGTTGGAAAAAGGCACCAGTAGGCTTGCTTAACATAGGTTGGCCACAAATCTTTGATTTATAAAAAAGTATATCTGCAAAGCCCAATAATGTAAAGCACAATAAAATGAGATATGCCTGTACATATTTAGGGTTTAGCATTTGTTGATGCTGTTATCCTTTTATTTGACTGTTTTAAAAAATCTGTTTTTGTGTTATTTATTGTGCCAAATCCAAATCTATTAACCTAATCATAATGGAGGCTTCCCAGATGATCATAGTCCATGTGGTCCTACCTCGCTAAATGACCAGAGGTTTCTTAATGTTATGTTTTGTTTGTTGTCTTTGTTTCTAATAACTCCTAGCACTTAGAGTTTTGGTGTACCTTATCTCTGCTAATCTAGAAACTGAGTTCACAACAGGTACATATTGGGAAGATAGCATAAGCAAGAAATAAAACTTTGTTGGTTTGGATTGCTAATATTTGATCATTATTTTTTATCGCAGCATATCTAGCTTTTTCTGAATTATACATATACCACTCAATCATTTAAACTGTGTAATAAATGTAAAACCGGGAAATGTTTCCTTGTTACATACTAACCCTTCTTTTCCTTTTGGTATTCCTTCTGGTATATATTGTTCTTCATAATTGTTCATCATTCACTTAATGCTTCAGTGAATTTTTATTATATGCTTACTCGGCCTGGTATCATACTGCTCACCAACAAAGTCATATTCACTGAAAATTGTTTGATCAATATTTAAACCGTGCTCATGGTTGTGGGAAATAATTAACTAAATTCCAAATAAATTTAAGAATTTGTTTGCTCAAAATTTATGTTAAAAGATTTATCTTTGTGTGCCTGTTTTATATTACTTTTGAGAACACCTTGGATCATATTTGCACTCTGATTTCTAGTTCCAGAAAGACCAATAATAAACAAGAAGTTTAACATTTTTCCTTTCAAATACTGGACACAGAAAGACTCCACAAACTTTTACAGGAAATGTAGAAACAAAATTTATTTTAAGCTACTCAAAAGTTTTTGTTATGTATGTTTTTAAAAATCTAAATATCAATGAGCTGTTCTACTTTAATAACAGTTTAATAACAAGTCAATACAATGGAAGTGGCAAGTAATGAAGAATCATCAATTGTTTTCCAACTAAGTTTAATCATGCTGCTATTAATATTATGCTAACTCTGGAGTAAATGAGTATTAACATGAAAGACAAGAAATGTTTGGCTAAATCTGAAAATCTTTCTTAAAATAACAATATTTGTTAGAAATTATAAAGATCAGTGGAAATGACAACACTAAATAAATGTTTTTAAATTATGCCCTGTCCTGAGTTTTGCCTTGCTTCAGTAAATTGTAATAGAAGTACCCCCATAATATTCTGAAATAAAAAAATAAAATAAATACATGAAAAAAAGAAAGTATAGATGAAAGATATTTTTAATTCCAAAAGATTTCATGGAAAGTTTGAAAAGTTGAATGAAGATCTAAATATAAATGTATTTCTAAATATGTTACCAATGATATTCTCATACACCTGTCTTGGAAATAAAATGCTGCTAAAATATATTCAAATTAATAATTTTGGTTGCTGTGCACTTTGACATGATCGGCCGGCGAGGAGTGGCCCCTTCTTTTCCTCCCTGGCTGTGTGAGGGTCGGCCGCCATTCTGAATGACACAGTAACTATCCGGACCAGGAAATTCATGACCAACCACTTCAGAGGAAACAAATGGTCATCGATGTCCTTCACCCTGGGAAGGCAACAGTACCAAAGACAGAAATTAGGAAAAAACTGGCAAAATATACAAGACCACACCAGATGTCATTTGTATTTGGATTCAGAACTAACTCGCTTTGGTGGTGGCAAAGACAACTGGCTTTGGCATGATTTATGATTCCTTGGATTATGCAAAGAAAAATGAACCCAGCCATAGGCTTGCAAGGCATGGCCTGTATGAGAAGAAAAAGACATCAAGAAAGCAGTCAAAGGAACGCAAGAACAGAATGAAGAAAGTCAGGGGGCCTGCACAGGCCAACGTTGGTGCTGACAAAAAGCCAAAGGAGTAAAGAATCTGCAATGACGTTATCTGCAGCCATTGTGTGGGTTTCTCATAAGAGGATCAATAAACTTAAAAATTTTAAAAAAATAATGATTTTGGTTAATATCGTTTAGTGTGAATGAGGTTAGATGTAAGATACACTTGATGTACTTCAGTCTTGATCTAATTTATTAATGAGTTTCTATGATAATAAATGCATTTATTTCATTGTTTCTACTGTATTTTATGTGAGAGGTGCCATTCTACCTATCTATAATAGCCAACTATGTAGAACAGAGGCAGGTGTAAACACAAACGATTTGGTATTAAGAGATAGGATATGCTAAAAGTTATAAAACCTGAATAATTTTTTTTAATATTTCTTTTTGACAAGCTAAATATAAATTTGTATTAATTGGTGTCCTGAATAAAGAGCTAAATTGCAATGATACTAGCACCATGAAACTGTCAGCATTTTTCTCATTAACTCTGTTTTTTAAATGACACATTATACTTTTACTTGAAAAATAATTTTTAAATTGCTTTGGATAAATATAAGCTGACCTAAAAACATCCTTGGTGATTTTATTTTACCAGATGAGACAGGGAGACAATATTCTCTCTCAGGAAGGAGTTTGAAGGATAATTTTCAATATCTCAAATATCAGAGCATCACCTAATTGTATCAGTAACACAAATATAAATATACACAGCTCTTGGAAGGCATTGCCCACCTCCCCCCCCCCCACACACACAGCCTACCACACCAACTATAGTTATATACACATATGTGCGTGTACAGTGAAGGTAATATAAAGGGCACAGGGCAGTAAAGGAAAGCCTCATGGATCTTAATTTCATAATTGTATTTTTCAGTTTCATAGTCTTTGATTATTTCATGCAGATTCAAATTCTTTGGTAGAATTATCTATCTTTTTATCATTTTTTACACTTTCCCCTTTATATTTGTGACATTAATTCTTGATCAGCTGACTCAACTATCTATAAGTGTGTTTCTATTGTCTCTTTTTCACGTTGGTTTTTGGTCACATGATATTATTTTTGGTGCCTGAGTAATTTTTATTGTATAATAGACATAGTGTATAAACATTGAGAGGCTTTATATGATAGCATATTTTAAGTTCACAGAATACAGAGAATATTAATATTTCTTAAAGGTGTAACTTTTTAAAAGTAGGTACCCATGAGAAATTAGGACATCTAATGTAAAAATTTCAATTTCATTAAAGATACTTATTCTATTAAATATTTTACTTCATATTACCGTAAATAAGTTAGTAACTTAAAAATCTCATTGGTCACAACCAGCATAACTTTTCCAGGAGTTTCATGGGTATTTGTGGTAGTGTCCTAGAGGAAAAAGGAACTAGTGGTCAGAATCTAGAAATTGATCCATTGGCCAGTGATTTACATGACCATATCCTAAGACTTGATCTGGGCTTGAATGTATACAAAGGAAGGTTTATTAACTACTTTATTTTGGTGGATTATTGTATTTGTCTTTCACTGTACCTTAGATGAGATGGGTATCAGTGTTTTAGTACTGAATATCCATTCTAGTTGAAGCCATAATCAAATGGAAGTTTGATTTTATAAAGATAAAATGTAAACACTAGACAAGTGGAATTAGATAGATTAAATGTATACTAAGGATTAGTTCAATTCCCAATTGCAAGAATAATAATAATAATTCACATATGAATTAGAAACCTGGGAATAAACAATTAGTACTGTTTCTGGAAGATATTACTAATAATCTCCAATGTCTTTTTCTTCTCTTCCTTGTTATTGAGTGAAGTCCTGTGTCTAGTATTGTCCAGTGAGCAGTGAGCAAAATAGATATACACCACTTCTGGGCTGAGCAAGTAGAAAATCTGTGCATAGTTCTCTGCCATAGAAAAGGCAAAGGGATGGGTGTGTAATGGTTCAGCAATAGGATGATGGCACCCCCAGAAGTTTGAATTAACCTAGGAAATGATTCAGATGTGCAGCAGCAGGCTTTGCATGACTGAAAAATATATTTTTGTTGGTATTAGTTCAATTACATTTTTGGATTGATTTGTTACCACAGGACAAATTAACCTATCCTAATTTATATAGATACTTGGACTAAAAAAACTATTGAGAGTAAAAGTAATAGTGTTCAGGCCCTCTCTGGGGAACTGGATACCAGACTGACATTATTAAGACCGATTTCACATCTCTTTATCACATTGAGGAAGTTCTCTTCCATTCCTAGTCTTTTGAGTATTTTTGTCAATATAGGGTGTTGGATCTTGTCAATTGCTTATTCTTTGTCTATTAATATGATAATGTGCGTTTTAGGCATTATTTTGTCATTGGCACATTACATTAATTGATTTTCACATGTTAAACTGATCTTGCATTCCTGAGACAAATCCTATTTGATCATGGTGTATAATCCTTTTCATATATTGCTAGAATTTTAGAATTTAGTTGAAGATTTTCAGGTTTATATTCATAAGAGATATTAGTTGGTAGTTTTTGTTTCTTCTGAAGAATTTGTCTGGTTTTGATCTTAGAGTAACGGTGGCTTCATAAAATGAGTTGGGAAGTGTTCTCTTCTATCCGTTGAAAAAGTTTGTGAATAATTGGTATTAATTCTTTTTAATTGGTATTAATTCTTTTTTCAATATTTGGTAGAATCCTCAAAGCAGCCTCTGGTCCTGGAATGGTATTGTTGTTATTGGAAATATTATGGATACAAATTTTGACTTTTTTCTTTTAATATATCTATTCAAATTTTCTATATCTTATTGGGTCAGTGTTGACAGTTGTGTCTTTCAAGAAAATCTAAGTTGTCATATATTTATTCATGTATTTCTTCAAAATTCTTTTAAATTCTGTAACGTCTTTAGCATATCTCCTCATTCATTTCTGATTATAGAAATGTGAGTCTTTTTTTTTTTTCATTTTCAATCTAACTAAAGGTTTGTCAGTTGTGTTGATCTTTCCAAAGAATCAACTTTAGATTTCCTAGATTTCCCCCACTGTTTTCTAGCATAATCTCTACCTTATTAATTTCCACTCAAAACTTTATTACATTCTTCTTGTTGTTTTGGGTTTAGTTGGCTCTCCTTTTTCCAGTGTCTTAAGATGAAAGTTTAGGTTATTGATATATTGTTCTTTTTAAATAGACTTTATATTTTAGAGCAGTTTTACATTCACAGAAAAATTGAAAAGAAGATATGAAGATTTCCCATATACTCCCTGCCCCATGCATAGTCTGTCATATAACAAACATCCTCCACTAGAGCAGTACATTTGTTGTAACTGATAAACCTACATTGACACATCATGATCACTCAAAGTTCATAGTTTACACTAGGGTCCACTCTTGGTGTTGACATTCTACGGATTTGGACAAATTTATAATGACATGTATTCACCATTATAGTATCATACAAAATAGTTTGCCCTAAAAATCCTCTGTGCTCTGTCTAGTCATCCTTTGTGTTTCCCAACTCCAGGCAAAGACTGATCTTTTTAGTCTCCATAGTGTTTTTGTTTTGTTTTTTTTTTTTAATTTTTTTATTTCAGCATATTATGGGGGTACAAATGTTTAGGTTACGCATATTGCCTTTGCCCCACCTGAGTCAGAGCTTCAAGTGTGCCCATCCCCCAGACGGTGCACATCACACCCATTAGGTGTGAATATACCCATCCCTTCCTCCGCCCTCTCACCTGCCCGACACCGATGAATGTTACTCCTGTATGTGCACATAAGTGTTGAACAGTTAATACCAATTTGATGGTGAGTACATGTAGTGCTTGTTTTTCCATTCTTGTGATACTTCACTTAGTAGAATGGACTCCAGCTCTATCCAGGATAATATAATAAGTGCTAGATCACCATTGTTTTTTGTGGCTGAGTAGAACTCCATGGTATACATATACCACATTTTATTAATCCGCTTATGTATTGATGGGCACTTGGGTTGTTACCACACCTTTGCAATTGTGAATCGTGCTGCTATAAACATTCTAGTGCAGATGTCTTTTTTATAGAATGTCTTTTTTTTTCCTTTGGGTAAATGCCCAGTAATGGGATTGCTGGATCAAATGGCAATTCTATTTGTAGCTCTTTGAGGTTATTGATTTTCTCTTATATATCAATTATTGATAGAAAAATAATTATGTATCCAACTATACTTGTAGTTGTTCCTTTTTTTCTTTCAATTTCATGTATTTTTGTTTCATATATTTTGAAGTGTGTTATTAGCTGCAAACATATATAGAATCTTTATTTTTTTAAAACTAGCTTTCTTGAAGATGGCATATATTCTTTTTTTCCCCTTTGATCTAGTCCCAGAATCTCTGCCTTTAGTTGGAATGTTTATATCATTTCATTTAATAATCATTAATATGTTAGGCTTAAACTTATAATCTTATTTTACAGTATTATAGGCTAAATATTTTCTCCAAATACTTATACATTGAAGCTATAACCTTTGATGTTACTATATTTGGAAGTAGAAATTGAGGAGCTAATTAAGATTAAATGAGGTCATCAGGGTGGGGCCGTAGTCCAATTGGGCTGATGTTCTCATAAGAAGAGGAAGAGACACCAGGCTATGTGAGGACACAGCAAGAAGATGGCCATATATAAGTCAAAAGAGAGATCTCAAGGGAAATCAACCCTGCTGGCACTATCTTTTTGAACTTCTAGCCTCCGGAATTGCAATAAGATAAATTTCTGTTGTTTAAGTCACCCAGTCTGCAGTATATTATTATGGCAGCCCTAGCAACTTAATATATTTGGTTTCTCTTTTCCCCATCTGCCCTTTATTCTGTTTTTCCTTTCTCTTTGATTTTTAAAAAATGATTATGTTTTAGAAATTCATTTTATGTCAACTATTGGTTTATTAATTATATCTCTATTTTACAGTTTTAATCATCACCCTATGCTTTCCAATTTTCATCTTTAACTCATCTAAGTTCACTTTCAAATAATATTTCACTGCATTTAGGTAAGAAGCTTATAATATGCTTTGTCTTCATGTATATAAGAAGCTTACAGCATATCTTATCTGTCCACCTCTTATTCTTTATGCTATTATGGTCATATGCTTTATTTCTACATATGTGATAAAGCACATAATACAGAGGGTTTTATAAAATGAAAAATGCCATTATATATGCCTACATATTTAGCCTTTCTTTTGTTCTTTATTCTGTTATGAAGATCCACATTTATGTCTGGTATCATTTTTTTTGCAGGGGGGATGAAACATCTTCCTTTAACATTGTCTCTTGTAGAATAGATCTAATGGCAATGAATTCTTTCACCTTCTCTTTACAAAATATTTACTTTATCTTAATTTTTGAATGATCTTTTAATTGTGTATAGAATTATATTTTTTACAATTACAAATTTTCAATTTATATCACTGGGTTCAAATAAACTCTTTAAAATTATATCTTTGAAAGTTAAATAAATAAATAATAAAAAGTTGTATTTTGGCTTTATTCTCCTTAAACATCTTTGAAGATGTTTTTCAGTTATCTTCTGGCCTACAAAAATTTCTTCTTCATTCTTCTATATGGAATTTCTTCTTTCTTTTAATGCTTGTGGTTTTCTTTTCATGAGAGATACTCATCTATTTGATTGTTGGGGTTGTTCTTGTGGTTTTCTTTGTGTTTACCCAGTAGAGCTTATTCAGATTTTTAGATTTCTGGGTTTACAATTCTTACACAAATTTGAAAAATATCTGGCAACTACTTTTTCATATATTATTCTACTACCTATCTCATTCGGAAATTCCATTTACACATGTTAGACTGCTTGACACAGTTTTATTTTTCTAGAGTGTCTAATCTACTGTAAATTCAAACCAGGTACTTGAGATTTAAGACATTTCAGTTGTCATCTCTAGAAGTTCCTTTAATTTGTTTATGTCTTCCATATTTCTTCTCATGTTTATATTTGCTGTTAAACATTTGAAGCTAGTAATAATTACTATCATAACATCTTTGTCTGCTAAGCTCATCATCATTGTGAGATCTGATTTTATTGAATAGTTTTTCTTTTGGCTATGGGTCACACTCTCCTGCCTTTTGGAATCTCTAGTAATTTTTTTTAGGTGCTACCTACTTAGAATTTTGTCTTATTGACTATATGCATTTTATTTGCTTCATTCTAAGAATTTCAAATTTTATTCTTGCACACAGTTAAGCTAAAACAACTAACCCTAAAACAAAAGGGTTAGCAATTATATTTTTTCTTTAAGATGTTTTTCTTTAGCCAAAGTATCTTGACATAATACTCTACTGTAATTAATTCCCACCTAGTAAAAAACTAATGGCTGTTTTATTTTCTACCTCACTATACCAGAAATAGCTACAAATAGGATCACCAAATTATAAATAAATTATAAATAAAATGATGTGTGCTTAATTCTCATTCTACTTAACATATATATGTTATATATGTGTGATATATATATAGCTTAACATTCGTGTCTATTCTTACCAAAATTCTATTTTTCTCTCAATCTCCATGAAACCACTTTCTTTTTCTTTTGGTTCTATCATTCCAATAGTTCCTTCCCTGTTTCTTTTATTGGTCTCAACCACCAGTCTTGGAATAGAGTTGTACTACTTGCTATAAATTTGTGTATATATGTGTATGTGTGTGTGGTGGATAGTGAGAGAAGAAAATATTGTCAGTATGGAAAATGACTCATTTGACCAAAGTACTCCACTAAGAAATTCTGGGCCACTGACCAAAATTGTCTTGTCAATCAGCCATGATATTGTCATACAATGTTAACAAGATTATAAAATATATGGCAGAAATTCAATGCCCAAGAACTAGAAAATAATCTTTTTGTTGCGCTTGTCATGCACTATACTTATAGGAATATGAAGTTCTCTTAAGATCTCTACATATTAAAAATAATTTGAAGAAATTAAAAACTAGTTAAACAATACTAGCAGAAATGCTGGTATTGGAATAGTGTGAAGAAGATTGAGTAGCTTGAGTTTATTTGATTTTAGGAGAAGGTAGATAATATAGTCTTTAAGCATGTTAAATTTTAAAATTAGAAGGCATCGGTAACTACAGCTATTTGTTAAGTATCCAAAATATGTGAAGCATGATCTTGAGTCTGTAAGTAGCATTCTCATCAGTTTTGTCATTAAGTTTATCATCTAGTTAGAGTGACAATCCCTGTTGAGGTGAAGTGTTAAGTAAATTTATAAGAAAATTTATAGTGTAATACAAGCAATATCATCATGCAGACATGATAAATATCCAAGTAAGTGGAGACAGAGGTGTTTGGAGTGTTATGATGCTCTCCTGTTCTCCAGAATTGTCAGTATAAGAATAAGGCAAAATGGTTTGTGATTTTTCCTACCTTCCAAAAAGCTAGAATAAGTGATTTTCATAATATGCTCTCCCCACTTGACAAACCATATTATGACCTCATTAGGTGATTAAAAAAGACAATCATCTGAGCTGGGATGCAGGGCTCAGAGTTACCCTTTAAATATGCTAGGTAACTTCTTATCAACATTAGAGTAATACATATGCTAACATGATGGGAAAGAAGAAAAATAGAGAGTGGTAAATATGTAATGAAGTCAACAAGTTCCCTGTGTATATTTGCCTAGAGTTTCAGATTTAATGAGCCACATATAAGAAATATACGTAAATAAGCTTATGCAAGGAATAGTTGGAAAGCCGAATTGGAGATTTCAACAGTAAACAATATCCCTAAATAGCAATCACTTTCAGCGATACAAACAATAATATATACCTCTGAGGAAGACTGCTAGAAGACTTGCAGTTTTGACTCTACATAAAAGCAGGTGGAAGAGGGAGAGATGGCATAGGAAGATGTAAAATCTACAAGAACAAGCAAATAGATTGCAATGAAATCAGACCCAAATAGACTGCAAGTATTAAAATGATCAGATTCTAAATTGTACTTAAGTAGGTTTATTAGTTTAAAAAAAATAAAAATAGTGGGAATCAGGAGACTTTCAACATAGAATGAAAGAAAAGAAGACTACCACAAAAGAGCCAACATATTTATAAAAGAACCAGTTATAAATGCTATATTTTGATTTGAAATTATAAACATGATCAAATTATATATTTTATAGAAAGTTAACATTTTTATTTTAATCACTAAAAATAGGAATGACTACTAAAACAGAAAAGCAAAGAATTTTTTTAAAATCTGCAACACAGATGTCATAAATAAATACAAAAAATATAAAAATAAATGATAGAATTGAATATTTGAAAATCACTAATTTCTTTTAGTTGGACTAAACTATCCTGCCAGAAGATACAAATTGATAGACTGGAAATGTCAGTCTTTCAGAATGAAGTATACTGGTCCAAAAAGGCTACAAGTGAGGAAGTATTAACCACAACAACCATGGTAGAATGATACAAATAGTTAAATTTACACATTGAAGAAAAAAAGTATTACTAGAGGAGAGTTCATAATGATGAAAAGTGTAAACATTAGTTTATAACAATTTGATAATTATACAGCCAAATTGCAAAATATTTAAAATCATATGCCCTAATTTACATTATATCAATTGTCTCAGTAATAGATTAGTCAGGTAAAAACAGTAAGAATATAGATGTGCCTTTGAGAAGACCAGTTAACTTTGTAGTTTTGTTCAGGTATATAGTTGGGGGGTTGTACTAGATGTTTTTCAAGGGCTCATCTACCACTTTGTGAATCTAATTATTTAAATATTAAACAATTGAATTTTGCACACATTTTATAAAATCTGCTGTATGTGTGTGTGTTATTAAGTAAAATAGAGTTTACATTAAAGCTAAGGGAAAAGTTACCCACTTAGTATAACCCTCTAATAAATGATTTTATAAAGAATTTTTTAATTGAAGTAATTCATCACCTCCTAATTTATGCTTTAGGAGCTTGGAATTATTTAGAGTGAGTTTCATTAAAATCAGCTAAAACCATGGTTCAATCTGTTAGAAGGTATTCCCAACAAAGTAATTGACATTAAGTGAACTTTAATGAAACAGGATCCCTGCCACAGATTAATTGGAAAGTGTTTAATTTTTTCCAGATCCCACAACAAAATTATTGTGTAGCATTGAGATATCCACTAATGCAGGGATAATTGCTTTATCAGTATTAGTTGTTTCCTGCATTGCTATTCGAAAGTGTCAGGTTGCCAAGTTGAATATTTTGAGCAAAACTAGAAGCTATTAATGTGCAGTTTTTGCACTTCTGTGACAAGAACACAGACGTAGTGCTTCCTATTAATAAAAGCAAACTCTGGTTTTACTGTTTTCTGGTTCTATGACATTGGCTATGAACCTCGATCCTTCTATGCTTTTTCCTTAACCCTATACTTTTTATCCAAAATGAAGCTGATGTACATATTATCTACCTGATCATCTTGCTGTTATAAAAGATATTAAAAAAATAAATTAAATTAAATAGATGTTATGAAATAAAAGAAAAAAAAATGTGCCTGGTATAAAATATATGCCAAGGAGGTATTACCCACTTTTACTTCCATTATTATTAGAATGATAATATATTCAATGTGCCACATCAGATAATAAAAGCACATTACACCCAACATCAAATTGTAATCCTCATTGTTCTCTGAAGGGACAATTTCTGTTTTTAAAGATTCTTAAGCTGTCAGGAGAAATTAAAGACAAATGTGTCAGCCACCAAGGGAAGAACAGACCAGAGCCATAATTTAGTGCTCAGTGGCCTCAAATCACAGTGATTTCCATCCTAATGTGGAAAGTTCATGAACCATTCAATGTCTTAATATGAATACACTGTTTTATTTTAAGTTACGGATTGTCTTAATAACACTCAAATGATTCAAATTCTAGAATAAATACATTCTGGATTTTTTTTAAATTTCAGAATCAATTACTTAATTCAAATAATTGCAAATTATCAAGTTTAGTTTTATAATCATCAACTTTCCTCTTAGATCTGAATATCTACAAAAGTCTATTTATTTTTACTTGTGTCAGCATAAGGGCCCACTGTTTGTGAAAAGAACAAAAAACAAACAGTTTTGACTAAAGACACTGAATCAATGAAATATTTCTAAACAGTAACCCCAGAGGAGAGCAAACAATTTTCTGTTACATTTTTTATAAATTGTGGGTTTGTAAACTAGGCAAATCCCTGACATTTGAAGGTCCAGGAAGCAGATTCTAGTACATGCACAATGCTAGCATACCCAGACTACACTTGGGAACATTGACTAGCATGATTAAAGAAATCTTGGGGGACAATTCTTTTTGAATCTCTTACGTCTTTCTCCACGTCTTGGGAGAGAGGTACTGACTGCTCTTTGGTCAGGTGATCTTTTCAAAGATATTTGTATAGTAAAGAACCTTGAAAGATACAAATAGTGTTTCTCTCCAGATTTGCTTATAGCTGTAAAAGATAGAGATGGTGTCTCCCTCTGGAGCAAAGGGCAGACAAATTTTGAGTTCTTAATCTCAGGGTTCCTCTCCTGTAACACAACTCACTGCATGGGTAGGTGTCGTGTCATCTGTCCCTCTTTGGGTTGCCCTGTGGAAGTCAGGGCTCAGGTAACTGGCACAAAAATGCCGATACGCTGGCCCATACAGTTGCTGTGAGTTAATAGTCTGTCTTCATCTCTGACTCAGGAGTCTTTTGTATCAGAAACTGTGGCAGGCTGAGTTGTTAGTCTGCAAGTAGGGTAAAGTCTCAAAACTTTCACAGTTCTTAACAAGAACAAGCTAGATATGTTCTTGCAAATGTGCAAAAGGAAAACTGTTCTCAGCCTAAAGATTGAAAATAGATGAATTCTAATCTGTTATCACAGAAAAATATGCAATATATTTTAAGCTATATATACCATTAAAATTCAAAATAAATCATTTAAAGTGAAATAATATAGACAATATTAAAATAACAAAAAGATCTATTAAGGGCATGAAAAATAAGAAATAGAATTAGAATCTTGGTGAACTTTACTGAAATCAAAGAAAAATATAATATAATTATGCCAAATTCTGTTGGGGGGAGGGAGGAAAGTAGATCTATGAAAATTTTACCAGCTGAGGCCTATAGAATTTTTGCCCTGTCATTTAACAAGCATCTAGTAATTGATTCACTCACCTTTCTTCTCTTGGTGCATGAAAAATGTCAGACATCTATTGAAGCCTACTACTAGAATAGATGTTTTAGCTGAAAAATGGTCTTATATTAATATTTCCCATAAAGAATTACTACTACTAATACTACATGCAATGATAAATTATTATAAGTTATCAACAACTCTGGATGTACTGGTATTTCCAAATACATACATATATATGAGAACTTAATATACAAATACAATTTCAAAAATTTAAAACTTCTAAGAATGTATAAACAAATAAAATAAAAAAATGAAACCACACTATGTATCCAAGTGACTCATGAGAATTCACTTTGCCAAAGTGGATCTGAAAAAAATTATTATTTTACAATAAGTGAAAACAGTGGTGAAGAAAAATGTAATATCCGCAATCTATCAATTGATGTTTTTAAGTTCCTACAAAGCATATTTTATGCAATCTATTTTTTAAAAGATGTATTAAATCACATACTATAAGAATAGTATATAGCTATATACTATGAATATAAAAATAAAATGAGATGCAAGTTTAGTTTGCAAAATAATTAGACAAATGCTAAGAATGTTATGGTAAAATGTGTTCATTTGGTAAGAATATTTGAAACCCTACTATTTGTAAAGTCAAGTTTTAAGCTTTGGAGATACAGTAATACATGAAAAAATAAAATCCTTTTTAACATTTATCTACATTCTAGTGCAGAAGGCTGGTAATAGATAAATTACATGAGAAAAGTGTTATGTCATATAGTGTACTAGAAAGTGATAAATGAAGAATAAATAGGATAAAGAATGGGATAAAGAATGATGTTTGAAGAAAAGACACTATTTCATACCAGTTACAGAGTTCTGATAAGAGGGAACTTGAGGACAGAACTGACCAACAAGGAGGAATAGGATATGTCAAAACTAGGGAAAAATATGCTAAAGAAACTAAACTGAGGCATAAGGATGGATACAGAAAGGCCACATCATGGCTTTGATTTTATTTAGAGCAGCATGAAAGAATGAAGAGTGGACAATGACATTCAATTGGCCAATACAGAAAAAAATTGTTGTCCCCAACAAGAGATTCATTGCATCTGTGGGAGTGAAACTCTATGTGAGCCTATAAAAGGTTTCAGGATAATGCTAAGCAATTCAATATCACATTGTTTTAGATGATTTGACATCTCTCCCCTCCTTCAAACCTCCAGCATCTCTTATACTCTTCTCATTCTGAGTGTTTGTCAGTATAGGACCTTCGCATAACTACGATAGTACATCTGCCAGCAAACTTGCATCTGAACCCACGTAGTTTACCTTTTCTCTGTTAAAGTGAATAAGGTGTTTCATGCTACTATCTAGAATCAAATCTTCTACTTTTGCTACAGATTCCCACCTACTCTCTCCTTCTCTGGGACGTTGTTCCTCCCTCATCTTTTCTTTAGTGCAATTCTTTCAATTTCTACTGTGTTATGCTGATCAAAATCAAACACAGTGTAAAGTCCCAACATTAAAAAGAAAACCCATGATTCCATAATCTCATTCTAGCCTCATTAATTTGCTCAACTTTATAAAATAATTCCTCAAAAGAGTTGTAACTACTTACTCTTTCATCTTCCTCTCTCTCGTATATCTACTCTCACCAATACATTATCAATTTTATTTTTTATAAATATAACAGATACACATAAAAGGTAGAAAAATTGATAATTGTTAATGCTTGTGAATTTCAATATAAAACTTAATAAAAGCCTATTTACAAAGAAGAAGAAACACTTTATTTTTAAAGAAAACAAGAGATAAGCAAGCAAAAAAGTATTTATCAAAGTATTAGCTTTACACAGGGATTATTTTCCTAGTAACACTCATCACTTATCTACTTTATATAATTCGGTTTTTTTTTTTTTTTTTTTTTTTTGAGACAGAGTCTCACTGTGTTGCCTGGGCTAGAGCATGGCGACATCAGCCTAGCTGACAGCACCTCAAACTCTTGGGCTCAAGTTATCCTCCCCAGTAGCTGGGACTACGCGCTCGCCACAATACCCAGCTAATTTTTTGTTTCTATTTTTAGTTGCCCAGCTAATTTTTTCTATTTTTAGTAGAGACAGGGGTCTTGCTCTTGCTCAGGCTGGTCTCAAACTCCTGACCTCAAGGGATCCTCCCGCCTCGGCCTCCCAGAGTGCTAGGATTACAGACATGAGCCACCATCCCTGGCCTATATAATATTTTTTGAAAACCAAAATTTTCAAAATGGTGACAGTCTCATTTTTAATGTGAACACAGCACACAGAATGCAAATACGACTGTTCAGCTTGTCTTCTTTCCCATTCCAATGTTTCCTTTTTTATCACCCTCAATTAATGCACAATAGAGTAGACTAAACCTAGAGGTAAGTTCCAATAGTTTTAAATTTATGAGTTTGCATAATGACTATAATTGCTCAATGAATATATTCACTCCTTTGTTCATTATTTTTCTAAATGAAAGTGAAAAAATTGACGTGTAAAAAAATCTTTCAGAGAGGTAGGCAAGGAAAAGATCTTTTTTCTGTTTCAGACCTGCCCATCAAGTAGCTTCCTGCCTAGAGGCTGCAGCTGAACTGCCTGTTTTCCAGTAGGTCAAAACTCTTCCCAAAGGCCACATTTGACAGTGTGACTACTAATGCCAAGTCAGAACATGAAAATTTGGAGGGCTTTATTGCCTTCTTGTAGACTAGTGACCTTTTTGAAACATAATACAAGATAGGATGCATTGAAGGAAGCATTTGGGTATTGCTCAGCATGTGTTTTGAAGCAGTAACTTGCTTTATACAGTGAGCAAGGAAAAGTATTTTATAGATTTTGCAGATATGCTGTGTTCAATTTGAGGAAATTTTATAATGAAATCTAAAAAACTAAAATAAAAACAGTAATGGTATAACATTGCTTATGTATTTGCTTTTTACACAAACAGGTTCAAATGATTTTGATTTGACTTTTGCACACTGAATAAAGGTTCCACTGGAAGGATTATAAACAGGTTTTGTTAGCAGATATATGAGGTTTACAAACCACTTTTCTTAAAATGCCATTTTGTTTATACAATTTTATTTTTCTTTAGTAAGGTCAGTGAGAACATAGCTGCACCTTGGAAACAGTGAAAAATGTTGTCTAAAGTTTAGAAAACTTCAGAAAACTTTAGAAAATATTTCACCTGTATTTTGTCTAAAGCAAATCCAATATTTTGAATAAATCAAACTAAACATAAAGCAGCAAGGTACCAAATACTTCTCCAACACCAGTCATATGTATTATGTGTGGGTGTGTATATGCGCAAATCTAATTTATTCCTTTATTGTTTTATGTGGCCTAGATAGAGGCATTATAATGTGGTATATGAAACACTGTGATCGATCAACAGCTGTATGAACTGTTTAAAGAAAATAAATTTTGACTTCCATAATCTTGACATACTAAAAAATAAAATGAATTGAAATCAACTAAATTAAATAAAATTTGAAATTCCATTTCTTAAATACACTAGCTATATTTCAGGTGCTCAACAGTCCCAAGTGGCTAGAGGCTACCATATCAGACAGTGCTCAGTATATAACATTTAAATATCACTGCAGAAAATTAGTTCTATTGCGTAGCACCAATCTAGAATTTGAAATAAATTTTTTGATGAAGTTTGTGTTTGTTTCTTGTTCTCAACATATAAGGGCATATTGATGCAGGGTATACAAATACCATACTTTTATTAAATTGAAAACATATTCATAATAAAACATTTTAGATGTTTTTATTCTGCTAAATGTAGAAGCAAACTTTCCAAATCAGATAAAAGTCATCTATGAAAAAGCCACAGCTATAACACATTTAATATTGAACTGTTCAATGCAATCCCAACTAAGATTTTGAATTTTGTTGAAAACTTTTTTTCTGATTCCTTTGAGATGATCACTTGATATTCCTCCTTTGTTTTTATGGTGACTTACATAGATTATTTTGAAAATTAAATCAATCATATATTCCTGAAATTAACCTCACTTTGTCACGATATCTTGTCCTTTTTATATATGACTCTACTGAATAGGATAATATTGCTTAAGGATTCATGCATTCATTTTTATTAACAGTATTGGTCTGTAATGTCATTTTCTTGTAATTTCATAGTCAAGTTTGGTATCAGGGTTGTTAGCCTCATAAAATAAATTGTGAAGTGTGAGAAATAAAAACTAAATCCTAAGCCACCCAACAAACTGAAACTCTTGGCCAAGGTGACCTCCCAGAGAAACATTAAGACTGAGTTCCCAGTCTTGATGCCGTGGGAAGTCGAACACACCTAGTTATACCCCGCTCCCTCACTAACCGCCATTAGACTTTCTTCCCTAAGGGTTAAACAGAAAGCAGCCCTTTGGAAACACTTGCTCCACTGCTAATTTCAGCTTACCACCTAATGCTGCTCGTCCCTTTTGCAGTTTTGACACACCTACTGACCAGCATTCCTTCCTAATAAGAAACCACTGACCACAAAGTGGTTCTGGACAGTTTACCAAGGATGCCCTGGGAGGGTGTTTGTGTCCTCTTATTCACCTTTTGACATCAGAGGGCTGAAAACTCCACCCTCCCACCATGCTAACATGGCCATTTTTTGTACATGCAACACAAGAAGGGGCATGGAACTCAATTGGGAGTGTGCATCTTTTTCCTTTTATAAATATTCATGTTCTTCCTATAGCTTACTAAATATATATGTATATTTAGCCACCCTGCTCAGCATAAATTCCTGTTCCCTTCTCACCTCCCCCTAAGTACTTTCTCTCCACTTCAGCCTAAGGCTGTGCTTCCCAGCCTGAAAGATGGCCAGCCTGTAGGCTGCAACCCTTTATGAGAAATAAAGGTCTCCTTTCCAAATTTATGAACCTCGTCATTCATCAGTTGACAAGTGTTACCTCTTTTATTTTCTAAAAGATGTTGCACTGTATCATTATTACGTCTAAGTTACAAGTTTGATAAAATTCAGTGAATCCATCAGAAGTTTTCTTTATGATAAAGTTTTTCAATATGAATTTAATTTACTTAATGAATAAAGGCTATTCATATTTTCTATTCTATGTTAGCTTTAGTAAAGTATTTCTTTCAAGGAGCTTGTGTATTTCATCTTAGTTTTTTAAATTAGTATAAACTTATTTCTGATATTTCCTTTTATCCTTTTAATGCTTCTGGAATATGTAGTGATATCCCCTATGTCATCCCTCATAACGGTATTTGTATTCTTTCTCTTTCTCTCTCATATCTCCTATCTCATTTTACTTAATCCTTCTAAGGTTTATGTCAATTTTATTAATCTTTTCAAAAATCAGCCTTTGGATTCATTGATTTTTTTTCTTGTTTTTCTATTTGTTATGCTTCAGAATGCGAGAAAATGACCACTTGAAAGCCGAATTGAGCCAAATTGGGAGTCCTTATTAGCTGGCCAGCAACTACCCTCTGCACCGTCAAAAGCGGTGGTACAGAGAGCAGCGGTCAACCGGCCAAGAGGAAGGGTTTTTATACTGTTTTACATCGGGGTCTTACGTGACTCTGAGTACACAAAGTGGAGTCAGTTTTGCAATAAATTCCATTACCAGGGGGCCTGGGACCAGCCCCAGCCCACCTGTTTTGATTATCATCTATAAGCAAGCGGGTTCACAGAAGCAGATAGCGTCAGTTAAGTCAAGGAACATTTCTCAAGCCTAGTAAAATTTAACTATACACACCTAGTGATTTTAAACAATGAGTTACAAGTTAATCACTTTATTTTTCCTGTTATTCATGTATGTTTTTCCTTCAGCTCATAGGTCATGAGCTCATGAATCACACAGCAGCAGTGAGCCTGTACACAAGATGGCTTCACTGTGGCTCACAGAGCTATAGTGTTACTGCGCCTCATCACACTATTCATTATTTTTTCTCTTATATTTATTATGGTTTCTTTCTACTTATTTTAAATTTAATTTTCTTCTATTTTTCTTAACATTGAAATGTAGATAAGCCAGTTATTATTTATTAATTTATTCATGTTTTATTGACATACAGTAATAATTTCTTCTAGATGTATGATTTTGACAAATGCATACATGTAACTACCAAAATAATCAAGATATGAGGCAGGTCCATCATCCCTAAAACTTCTTGTATACCTCTTTGCAGTCACTCATCTGTATCTCCAGTCCCTGGCAACAACTGATCTTTAAATGTTCTATAATTATAATTTTCCCAAAATATTGTAAAAAAGAAATCATACAGAATGTGGTCTTTCAGTCTTGCTTCTTTCACTTAGAATAATTCATTTGATAATTACCTGTCAATTTGCATATTTTAGTAGTTTGTTCTCTTTTATCACTGAGTACTAGTCCATTGCATGCATGAACCAGAAATCCATTTACCCAATGAGGGTCCTTTGGATTGTTTCCAATTTGGGCAATTTTGAATAAAATTGCTATAAACATACACATAAAGGTTTTTGTTTAAACGTCAGTTTATTTATTTTGGTGAATAACTGGGAATGGGATTGCTGAGTTATTGGTAGGTGTCTGTTTAAATCTAAAACACATTGCCAAACCCTTTCCAAAGTGGCTGTATCATTTTCTTTACCCAACAATAATTTATGAAAGCTCCCGTTTCTCTAAATCCTTGTCAGCACTTGGTATTGTCACTTTTTACCTTTTATATTATTTACCTTTATAATGAGAAACCTATTTGCCATCTGTATATCTTTTTAATGAAATATCTATACAATTTTTTTGCCTATTTTTAATGGAAATATCTTATTGTAAAATTTTGAATGTTCTTTATATATTCTGGATAAGAATAACTTTTCAGATAAGTGATTTGCCAATGTTTTCTCCTGGCTTGTTACTGTCACAGAATTGCCTTCAAGCTCTGAAATTCTTTCTTCTGCATGGTCTAATCTTTCTTAAAGCTTACCACTGTGTTTGTATTTCATTAAATGAATTTTTTATTTTTAGAAGTTCTATTTGTTTGTGTTATTGTTTTTTAATATGTCTATCATTTTAGTAAATTTTTCCTTCATTTCCTGATTTTTTTTTAATTTGGTTTCTTTGAGGTGGTTTTCCATTTTCTCTTGGATTTCATTGAGCTTCCTTACAATACATATTTGAAATTCTTTATCTCTCATTTCAATATTTTCATTTTGGTTGGGATCCATTGCTAAAGAGCTGCTGTGCCTCTTTAGGGGTGTCCTTTGGCTCTGATTTTTTATACCGCTGGAGTTCTTGCACCGATTCCTCCTCATCTGGAGCAGCTGTCGCTTCTTGTTTTTGAATTTTCTTTTGTTTAGATGGGGCTCCCTCCTCCCCATCACTCATAAGTCTGTGTCTGTTGCATATGTTGGGCAAGAACCTTTGGCTTTGCTTGTGGGTGCTTTGATGGTGGTCTAGGTTCTGGATGAATGTTTTCGTTATAGATATCCTCAGTGTGGTGGTTTTCTCAATTGCTAGTTGTTCATAGTCTGCAGCAGTGATGAGCTATGTGTGTGGGCAGATTCCCTGTCCCTTGTTGATGAGGAAGGTTTGAGGTCTTTGAAGTCCTTTCTCTTTCCCCAGCCTTATGGTCTTCTTAATAGTGTGCATTATATTGGCATGCCCAATTTAATCTCTGAGATTGACCTCCCTGTCAGTAGGTGGTGATTGATGGAAAAAGCCAACTACAGTATTATTTTGGAACTTGTGACCAGCTCTAACTCCTCAGGAGAAGCACTAGAATGCCCTGGCAGTGGGTGGTGATTTGGAGCTCCCAGGGGACTCCTTATTCTCCACCACAGCAGAGGCAGTTGGGGGAGTAAGGCTGGGTGGGGCTGGGTTGGGTTGGGTGAGCCTGCCCTCAGGTTCCACAAAAGCTGGTGAGGCAGCTGCCTTGACAAGAGTCAAAGGTCCACTCAGGCTGCTGTGAGAGCCACCAGGAAGGGGCTGAAGTGGCCCCACCAAGCCACAAATTCTGCTTGTGGGGAAAAGACCATCTGAGAGTCACAATCTGGCTGTCAAGAGCAAGTTTAGCTCTTCTCCCCTTCCCCTTCCCTGTGGTATCTCTTTGGCATCTGCCGGAAGGCAGGAGATAAAACTATCTGAACTCCCGAGCAATGGCGTTATGGGTTGGGAACTTCCTCGTTCAGGATCCCACCCTGGGCTGTGGGGGGAGGGGTGCTGCATGCGTGTGCTGTGGCTGGGACCGACACTGCACTCCCTTTTCAGTTCTGCCCACATGGGCTCCCTCGCACCCTGAGATTAGTTCACAAATCTCCCCTCCATGCCCCCAAGCAACACGATTGAGTCCTGGGGCTATGGGATCTGTCCTGTGGGCCTGTCTCCAGGACCCTGAAGATCAATCCCTGAGCATGCCAGAGAGAAGTGTGCTTGTCCCAAATTGCCTATGGGGTGCTCAAGCAGGTTTGATGTCCCTCTGCTTTAGGGTATGCCCTGCTCTAATGGAGCAGCACCAGGGAGGGCAGGTGAGCAGGGAACTCACAGTCCAAGCACCCCCTAGTCCACTGCAGGTCTTTAAGAGGCAAGATTTGAGTCCCACTCTCTGTGGGAAATCTCAGTGTGGTGGACGCACCAGTAGAGGGGAAGCTGCCATTCCTGAGAGCCTTGGCTCAACTGCCTCTCTCAGGAACTGTGGATGGGGGAGGGGCAGGAGAGGAAAAGAATCTGAATGGAGGATAGCTAGCCCTCTATTCATACATATTTCTCTCTCCAGAAGGCAGCCCACCTGGGATGTCCAGGCTCTGGGGTCACTCAGATCCCCAGGGACCCATCTGCCCTTGTGGCTCCTGTAGTCTGGGCTGGAGTTGGGAAATGTTTGTGTGGGGATGAGCGAGATGAAAACTGAGGAGCTGAAGCTCCCTGGGGAGGACAAATGCACACAGTAGGTGGAGAAGAAACATGGCACCTGCTGTCTCAGCTAGGGTCTGTGGTGACAGGAAGTGACCCCAAGGGGTCTGGCAGCCTGGTGCTTTGTCCTCAAGAAGCTCCCTGTTCACTGGCAGCAGCAGCTTTTGGGCTCATGAGGGTAGAAAGGCTCTCCAGCAGCTCAGGAGCCTATTTGCTGTCAAAAATGTAAGAAAGGAAGAAACAAACCCCCACCTTCCCTTTTTGCTGGGCTACAAGCCTCTTGTGGGTTGATCTCTGCTGATGTATTGCTCCTTGTCCTGCTCCTCAACTTCTTCTTATCGAATCTCTGGTAGGTTCTAGCATTTTTCTTTCAGAATTATACCCACTCTATGTTTGTTTGTTTTTCATCTAAAACTTTTCCTTCTTTCTGAGATGATTTGGTAGCTGATGTCGCTGGTCAGCCATCTTGTCTCCAACCCCTTCTTGATGCCTTTTGTTTCTTTTTCCTGCCTTATTCCACTTGTTAAAACTTCCAATATGATGTTGAGTAGGAATGTAGAGAGTGGGCATTGTTATTTCCAAGCTCAGAGAGAAACTATTTCATTCTTTGATCTTTAAATATTATATAATTATTACATTTTTTGTAGATACACTTTATCAAATTTGAAAGTTCAGTTTCTTGTTGAGGAATGTTCAATTCTAGTTGATTGAGAAATTTTACCATGAATGCATGTTAAGTGCTGTCAAATATTTTTCTGCATCTATTGAGATGGGTACATTGGTCTTCTACTTTAGAATTTTGATACAATGAGTCATATTGATACATTTTTTAATACTAACCTAACCCTGAATGCCTAGGATAAACCTTACTTTGTCGAGTTATGTTATTCTTTTATGAATTGCTATTTTTTTTTACAAATATTTTGTAAAAATTCTTACTTGTATGTATCTAGAAATATTGGCCAGTAGTTTTCTTGTGAAACTTTTGTCTGGTTTAATATCAGGATAATGAATAGGAATTATTCCCTCAACTTTTACTTTCTAAAAGTAATATGTAGAGTTATTATTTTTTATTGCTTAAATTCATGGTAGAATTTGCCAATAAATCCATCTGGGTCTGGAGTTTAGAAGATTTTAAACTAAAAATTCAATTAACAGA
Source organism: Eulemur rufifrons (assembly GCF_041146395.1). NCBI lineage: Eukaryota > Metazoa > Chordata > Mammalia > Primates > Lemuridae > Eulemur > Eulemur rufifrons. The sequence goes on along the minus strand of NC_091001.1, from coordinate 75,333,760 downwards.
TTTGAAATATTCAAGTTATTTTCTTCTTGAGTATGCTTTTGCATTTTGTCTTTTAAGGAATTGATCTATTTCATCTAAATTGTCATAAGCTGACATAAATTTTTCTGTGCTATTTTCTTATACCTTCAACATATGTAGGGCATATTTCATTCCTTATACTGGTAATTTGTGTCTTCTCCTTTATTTTTCTCATCCTTCTTCTTAGAAAACCAGCTTTTCATTTAATTGACTTTCTCTATTGCTTTTAATTTTATTGATATCTTCTATTCTCTTTATTACATCATTTATCTTCTTTCTTTGAGTTTAATTTGTTTTTGCACATCCCAGTTCTTTAAAATGGAAGGTTACAGTATTGATTAGAGAACTTTTGAGTTCTGATGTTAGGTCAAAGTTGTAAGAAGAAAAGTTACTTTTTCCAGTTAACAAAGGTTCCTTTTCCAGATTTCTCTAGCTAGAAAAATGGGATTTCTCTTAAATTTTTATCTGATCATTCTTTCATTGCAGATCTGTGGGGTGCCTACTCTCAGCTCAAAGATATGGTAGAATATTGAATAAATAAAATCAAATAGATAATTCACCCCTGTACAGGTTGCTTCTTCAAATTTTAACTTCCCTTTCCATCTCTTGTGTTTTGGCCTCCATTGTTTTTGAAAATAAGTCAACTAGCATTTGCATCACAGTTTTCCTCTTAAAAAGTGTCCTTCTTCCCTAACTGATTTTTAAGAGTTTTTCCTTATGTTTGCTTTTCAGTAGTTTAATTATGATATTCATAGGCATGCTTTTCATTGTATTCATTTTGCTTAAGGTTCAATAAGGTCCATGCATCCCTAAATTGCAAATATTTTTCACCATATTTGGGGACTTTTTTATCCATAGGTTCCTTGAATATTTTTTTTCTGCTTCATTATGTATTCCTGTTCTTATGGGACTCCCAGTCCATGTAATTGTACTGCCTTATAATGTCCCACCTGTCATGGTGGCTCTGTTTATTTATTTTTCAGTCTATTTTTTTCTGCTATTCATATTAGATAATTTTTATTGCTCTTTTTTCCAAACCAGTGCCCTTTTACTATGATGTCTCCAATTTGATGTTAAGTTCATCTAGTAAATTTTTCCTTTCCCATTTTTTATATTCCAGTCTCAAGTTTTAATTTGGCACTTTTTAAATAGTTTTTATTTCTCTTCTGAGATTTCCCATATGTTCACCCAGTATGACCATCCTTTTTCTTAAATCCTTGAACATATTTATAATAGATGTTTTAAATTCCTGCCTGCTAATTTCAACATCTGTATAATTTTGACATCTGTTTCTATTGGCTCCATCTTTTTTTTTTTTATTGTGGGTCACATTTTGTTGCTTTTATACATGTTTTTAGTTTATCCTTCACATTGTGGATAATACATTATAGTGAGTTATAAAATATCTTACTTTAAAGAATGTAGATTTCTTTTCTGATAAGCTGATAAGTTATTTGGGGGTCTTTATGCTTATTTAGGCAGTTTTATTCTATGTAAAGGTGGACCGCTTTTAGTTCTGCTGTTAGAATGCAGTTCTTACACTACAGTACAGGTGGCAAACTATGACAAGATAGCAAAATTCAGTGATCCATTTTTTCACAGCCCACAGCTAAGAATGTTTTTTACATTGATGAAGGCTTGTAAGAAAAAAAAAAAAAAAAAGACAAATATGTGACAGACACAGGCAAAAATATTTACTATCTAGCCCTTTACAGAAAATATTTTCCAAATCTAGGGAATAGTCCTTTCTCCACTGACAATGTCCTGCTTATTTGTTTCTGTACCTGAATGCCTGAGAGGCTCTGCAAGATCCCTCTACCTAACAGACTGGTACTTCAAAGTTTCACAAAAAAAAATGCATGCCCTCTGGTATCCAGTTCTGCCCTCAGTCCCATAGCACTTACTCTCTGCTAGGCCTTATGGAGTCTTATCCAGTGTACATGAAGTCCAGCTCTGTGCCAAAAATCTGTTGTTGAATTCCACATGCAGATTCCTAGGTCAGGCCTCCACCTTTCCCCCTCCACTGTACGGATATCTTCTCTTGGCCCATGCACTCTTCAGCCCCTTCGGTATCCCTGAACCATGATCTCTGCCTTCCCAGCTCAGCAAGATGGCCCCTCTGCTTGGCCCATACCGTCCTCAGAGCCCCAGGGGAAAGAGCCCCAACCTGGCATTCTGGGTGAACACAGGACACCGCTTGCTTCCCAACAACTGGAAATACTTACTGTATTCAGTGAGTCAAGTTTATAGTTGTGTATAATAGGAGGGCAAGTCTGTTACCAGTTGCTACATTATTATGGCCAATAACAGACATTCTCCCTGGATTTTACATTTCCCCTCTCCTGTCGCACTATCTCAGGGCTCACTGCTTTTTAGCTCCCTGTTAACATGACATTTTACTATTACATGAAACATCAAACTCATTCTCACACTAGAGGCTATTTTGCTTACTCTTTTCTCTGCCTGAAATACATTTCCTCTAATTCTCATGAAGCTAGCACCTTTTATATCCCAGCTTAAATACTACTATGTCAAAGAGGACTTCCCCAAACATTCTACCAAAATTGGCTTCATTGCCTCCTCCCTCCACTCAGACCTGGTCTATTATATCGAACTTCACATTATCTGTACAATTCTTTAGCTGATACTATCATTTGATTTATTGTCTGCCCTGTGAATGTAAGCTCCATTTAATCAAGGTCTTTTTCAGCCTTGTTCATTGATAAATCCTCAGTGTTTAAAATAGTAGCTGAAACAAAACAATAGAAATCAAGTCATAAAATGGCAAATGACAAACTTAAAATTCAATTTTAGGCACATGATAGATACCCAAAAATATTTGCTTTATGAGTAGATCTTCCAATTATTTTATAATTTATATATATGACATTTTCTCTTCTGCATAAAATTAAAAACTAAGTATAGTTTTTTTCTTCTTTTTTTCTTTTATAAAAAATTACCAAAAAAAAAAATGATAACATTGATAAACTTTGGGGAATAGGACTTCAAATGGGAAAGGATAAAAGATGATGGGAGATAAACATTTATTTTGTATTACATACTTTATGAATTTTCTAATTTTACATAAGCAGTAATGTGTATAGAAATTATGAATTAGTTTTCATATCTTTAAACTTTTTCATTAATAAAAACCTCATAAACTAATTTATTATATACCTATTACCTCCAATGAAAAAATATACTAATTTACCTTCTAATTAAAAGGAAATATAACTGGTAATTAAGATTGCCAGTAAAAAAGAGAAAGGCCAGGATAATAGGATTAAGAAAAAAATTTAAAAATAAGGTTGCTGAAAAAAAGGCCTAATATATCTTCTTAAAGTTACTCTCCAGTATTTTGAAAATGGCAGGTGGTCTATAAATGATGATAGTTTCTAAATATAACTAAATTGTCAAAGTATCAAACATGGAAACTTTTCATAGTATCATAGTTGGAACCTCATCACATTTACCTTCTCCTATCCCAAATCCTTCTCCTCAAAGTTTACCAGTGTTACTATCAGGAAATGATATAAGAAAACTTTCATCAGATAAAAATTTTTTTAAAACATTTTCAAGTCAAAGGTGTTTCTACTTTTAGATAAGGTTGAGTAACTAGAGAGCAGTGCTCTCATCAGATCAACAGGAGAACTAAAAAATAAAACAAGAAAACAAAATGCAGAAATAATTTTGGGGGACTTCAAAGAGATGCTGAGAAAGTAGAAAGTTAAGACTTCCTAAAGTAAATAAACTAAAAGAAGTAAACTGACTCCACAGCCATGTTTTCCCAAAGGTATTTAATAGAAGAAGTCTACACCTTACTCCTGATGTGTCCATGATTAGGGCTCAGAGAAACTAATAGATGTTTTGGCAAGAATTTGGGGCCTTAAATGTGTACTGGTTCTCCAAGGAATTTGTCCAATTCAAAAGCAGGGTAGAGGGAGAACAAGCAGTCAGATTAAAATTATATAAGTGGAAACACTTTGAAAAGTAAGCCCTACCTTTCTGTTTTCATTGTACCTAATACATCAATTTTCCAAAAATTGCTTTTTTAACTAATCATAACATTTAGAGAAAAATGTATAAGATGAAACAGTTTAAGCTACTGGAAAATTTCTCTCAAGTTTTACTTTATTGGTTTTCATTTCGTCTTTATAGACACACTTTAAAAACTGTTCAATATTATCAAAAACTAAGGTTTCTGGTTATTTTTGCTCTCTTTTGATTGCCATTTTCTGACTTTTCAAGCTTTAATTTATTTAGTTTTTTTCTAATTTTTCTAATAGCATATCTCCTACAATATTTATGTCCGGTAAGTAGAAATTTAAGTGTCATAAATGTGGTGAAAGTTTGTTGTATTCATTCTCTATTGCTGCTATAACAAATTACCTCAAACTTAGTGACTTAAGCAATACAAATTTATCTTGCATTTCTCTAATTGATAAGTCCAACAGGCCCACCCAGATAATACAGAATAATCTCCCTTATTTAAAGTCAGCTTAAATCTTAAGGTTGAGTACCAATCTTAATTCCATCTGCAAACTTAATTCCCCATGGCCATATAACCTATCATATCATAGGTTCTTGGGATTAGGATGAGGAAGCTTCAAGGAGTAGAGTCATTGTTTTGCCTACCATGGTTATTGAAATTTAGACATATAATATTAAAGCATACATGCTATTTGAGACATTGGTACAAGAATCCTAAAAAAAAATGTCAAAAGCAAGAAGAATATAAAAACTGGCCTTCAAAATTATGTGAAGACTAAAAAGCAGCTCAGACAGCCTCGTCTCTAGTAATATACTTAACTTAAATATTTGATTTGCTTTCTTTGCATTATCCTGCTTCCTCACTGTAGGTCCTATGGGGCTGAAGAAAAGTGATTTGTGCAAGGCTTCCCTGAGGCTTTGGTCCCTAAATTGAATTTTAAAGGGTTAGTAGGAGTTTCTTGGTAATTGGTAGAAGAAAGAAAATTCTGACCAAAGTCAACCATGTGTGTAAAGCCAAACTGTCTGAAATTACCTTTTATCTGGAGACCACACATCATTCACTAGGAGAAGAAAACAGACTAAACATAAAGGATTGATAAAACATGAGGCTGAAAATGTAGACAGGAGTAAATTACTTTTACATCTGAGCTGATTGTATTACCTTTAGTGCATGGGATACCCTTTAAGGATATTAATTGAGAGTAATTTTAGAATGCAGGCTGTAGGAGGTAATAACGATGGTCAGTTATAAGATTTGTGGTTAGAGGGGTGAAAATGATACATCCAGAAACTGTAGCAATAGGTTAAAAAAGTACGGAGAAGATCTCAGACATTAGGGGTACAGGGAAAGTGACTTCTTCATATATTGAATAATAAGAGTGGCATGGAGAATCCCTAAAGGTTTTAGCCTTGATGTTGCATTACATCAAGATAGAAAGTAAGAGAGGGAACAGTTTTGGAAGGAATATGATGTGTCATTTAGGACACATGGAATGTGCAACATGTAAATTGAGATGCCCAGTAGGAGGTCTGGAGGTCATGAAGGACACTGGGGAAAGAAGCAAAAATTGAGGATTCATGACTACCTAGGTGGTATTAGAATCTATGGGAGTTGTTTAGGGAAAGGAGTGTAGGGATGCTTAGCTGAAGATGAAAGTATCACTTGTGGTCATAGAAGAACACCAAAAGGTCTGATCACCTGAAACTCATATAAAGAATTCTCTACGTAATAGCAACATTGGTGGCAAAAACTCATAATTTTCACGAGATTGTCAAAAAGATCCATAGTCTTGAAAGAGCGAATGAAGCTATGTTACAGATTTGTAAGATACTTGTAGGAGGAATGAGACCTTAATATTTGCAATGTATTAAGAAAATGAAAATGGCAACTATAGTCTCTTTTACTAGGATGTTTAATAGGGATGAAAAGTATAAAAAAATTAAGACAATAGTTAGAGGAGACTCAGTGTCTGAGGCAGAAAGACCTCGTAGAATTATGAACTTTTCAGTCTGAGGAGAATGAAAGCAAGACTAAGGATTCAGGAGAGAGAAACTGAGGATTCAGGAAAAGAAAAAGATGGGATTAAGCCACGAGAGTATTGAGGGGCTAGAAAGGAAAAGGAATGCATGAGAAGTGGTACACTTCTTTTTCAGGGACGTGGAAAAGATGCAAAGCTGGGGATAAATATAGATTTTGACAATGAGCGTCTGTGTTTGCCTGTGAGAACTTTGTTTCAGAGAGGCAGGAAGGTGAGTTAGTCTGTGTGTGAACTTTGTAAAATTGGAAGCAAGGACATTTAAGAATGAGGAAGGCCAAAATTTGAAATTTCCATTAACTTAGTGGAAACTGAAGTTACCCAAGGTACTGTAATGTACCTGCTAAGTGACATTACCTCTAGGTTTTGAAAGCAGAAAGAAGTTAAATGTTGTTTTCATCAAGCATCAGACTACATGTGAAAACATACAATATTTGTTTTGTATGTGTTTTCCTAAACATATAATTTTAGTTTTTCATTTATAACAGTAAAAACACATATATGTTTTCTCTTTTCAAATTTGATGTTCGCTGGGAAACAAACTGCAGATACAAGGCATAGGGAATTAAATTGCTTTCACATAAAAAGTCCATGTTTCTCTTTTAATGAGAAATTTATGCAGCACCTTCTGCACTAGTATCATCTGCTCAGCAGTCAGGCTGCCAGTTAAATATAATAGAGACTTCCCCAGAAATTTGCTTCTCCATAGAATCACATTTTCTAAAGTGGTTCTTGATATTGTGTATAAAATCTCCATCTTCCAGTTGTCTTATGTACAATTCAAGGTAGTTGCGTAGGAAGTATATGTGAAAGTATCTTTTGTTCATCTAACTATTAATTCAGGCATCAGCCTGTTTGCTCACTTGGGGCCTTAGAACTATAATATGTGCTTGTCATTTGAGTGGTTGAGATAGTTACCATATAATCAGGATCCCATAAGTAAACCGTGCAAGGAAGCTACTAGGCTAGAAATGCAGCTGTCTCCACCTAAAAGACATACTATAATGGAGACATTATAGACAAGATTCAATATAATGTGCATCTGTGACTGCATATTGGTGATAGGGTCTGTGAACATAAGACAAATATAACATCTCTACCCCTATCATGTTTAAACCCATAATACTATCTAAGTTGGCAAATGATGGCCTGTAGGTCTAATTAATTTGGTCTGTTTTTGTAAATAAAGCTTTATTGGATCACAGCCACACATTTGTTTTTGTAATGTTTATGGCTGCTTGCATGTTGGAGTTGAGTAGTTGAGACAGAGACTTTATGTTCTGCAAAGCTTCAAAATATACTATAAAGCCTTTTACAGAAAAAATTTGCCAACCCCTAATCTAAGGAATGCGGCAAACACTCATATAAGCACACTGATACATCATCCATGGGTGATACATATTAATATAGATGAAGATAAGAGCAAACTTTTGTAGACTACTTTACAAATAATTTTTAAATAACCACTAGCATTAGAAATTCCTACAAAAACGTATCAGGTCTATATTATTGTTATAACTATTTGAAAGGTAAGCAAGAGCTGCACTCTTGGGCAGCACGATTCGTACTGTTGATAGCAGAAATGTTGAAATGAAGTAGTTAAGCTGCACTACCAGAGTTTGAATCCAGGGTCCTGAAATTACTTTCTGGGCAAGTTTCTTAACATTTTTCTGTTTCAGAGTCTTCATCTGTAAACCAGGGATGCAAATAAGGTGGTTTGGCATTAAATGAGTTAATAACGAGAAGCTCTTGGAAGGATAATTTAAGAATAAAAAATGTATAGGTATTACTATTATGGTTAATCATATCACATCTTTTAATACTTAAATGTCTACAGATTCTTCCTACATCTGTCTCTAGGTTCTAAATTTCAAGTCATCTGACTCTTGGAGGTTGTTTTTGATACCTGATGTCTTTTCTGCATCTATGGGAATATGGATCAGTTGTATAAATGGGTAGAACCAAAACCTTGCTTTGCCCAAGTAGCAATTGTTCATTAAACACCTATGGAATTTAGGAACATATAGGATTTTTCAACTTACTTGTATTCTCCTGTCACCTTAAAAATAAAACATGTTTATATATATGAAAATATTAAATTATATTGTTTAAAATAAGCATTTAAGGAATAAATGTTTATTTTTCTGTACTTTGGCAAAGGGTAATCAAATAAATTCTTATTATTAACAAGTAGCATGGGTACAAACCAAACCTAAGTATCCAATTGCATTTTAAGGAAAAACATGAGTATTCCCTATTTCACCAGTTTTACATATAGAAATTGCTATTGCTTCTAAATCAGGATGATGTTTGTGCTTTTGAAGCATGAAAATATTAGATAATATGCAAATAAGGCTCAAGAGAGTCATACCTTCATCTTTTTGCCATGCAAACAAGGACTTATCTTAGTAACATGTCATGTCAAACTCAAAATTCAGTGGTTTCTTTTGGCTCTAGAACTTACCTTAAATCATATGCTAATACACTCTTGAAAATGTTTGTGAGCTTAATATTAACACAGAGTAAGATTAGTCTGTGTTATAAATTACTTCATTAGTAACCATCAGCATCCTAGACATTTTCCATTGTAATGATAAGAGATATTTTCTGTAATATTTGAAAATGGGGATTGGCTTAGATTTAGAAAGCATCTAATGTATACAACTAGAGACAAATCCTATCAGGATAGGAAAAGAGAATGATCCTTTACTTGGTCTTTACTATAGGTAATTCTAGGGATGTACCACAAAAAGTACATAATCCATTACTACTCCTAAGTAATTAAAATGATCTGTGATATAATTAAATGTGTAGTGAAAATTTAATTGGAAATTACATTACTGTATATTAAGCAAAAAAAAATCCATCTATCTTATTATATAAAATAGACATTTTTTACAGAGCCCATGTATACAAATTGTATAGTAAATTGCAAATAAACACTCTGTGATGAGTTACTATTCATAATAGTATTTCTCTGGAGGGCCACGTACAGAAGTTGTGTACAAAATTACTTTTCTTGTCAGAAACATCATTTGATTATCCAGCTAATCATTACTGAACAGATACTATGTGCTTTTTTGCTGTGAAGAAGAAATTGGTGAAAAACATGGTGCTTCACATTAGAAAGCCATCATTTCAGTTGAAAAATCAAGGCATCTATCCACATGAAGGCAAAAACCAAAAAATATCTGGAACACACAACACTCTTAAATCTGTAACATAGCAGACTCCTCCTTTTATTGTAGTATTGTTCTATGAGCATAATTTATTCCATCATTAATATTTATTGAATATTTACTAGCTTTAGACCCTCTTCTGGGCACTTAAATAAATCCATCACTATAGAGTGGGAAGTCCAGACCCTTAGGTTTATTATCCACATGTGCAGTGTAGGCTGCTGAGAACTAGTGCACATCACAGTCAAGCCTTGTGAGTAACAACAGTTTGAAGTTAAGGCAATTATGTTGCTGCCTTAGTCTTATATTCTTCCTGATCCTAATTACCAAGACATAACTTTGGGAACATTAATATTCATGAACTCTTTCTAACCCTACTGAAGAGCTGAATAATGATGGCATTGAATGAGTCTTTATGTACTTTCTTATTATAAGCAATAAAGAAGAAAGACTGTGGTTTGTTTTATTGACTGACGAGTTATTTCCATTTCTGAAGTCCTTCTGTCCTTCAGAATGTGCTATGTAAATAGTGTGTGAATTTGATTATTTAATTTTAAATATATTACTTTGTAAAGACAATACAACTAAAAGGACTGCTAAAAATGCCTCATTTTCATTTACAAACTCTTATAAATTTCTTTACAATGTTAACTTAAATATTTAAAAGACTGACAAGAGTTTATGTATGACTTTTTTTAATTCTAAAAGGCAAATAAAGGAAATAATGCTGAAAGTTGCAAATCTAGATAGTAAGTCATCTTTCAATTTTGAAATGATATTATATTTTATGACTAATAAGTTACTAATAACTGTTCACTATTGATTCACAACTAATTAATAGTAGTATTACTCACTAAAAGGTCAGTAATTTTCTTTTGTTTTTCTCATATAGTACTATTAATAGAAAAAACAAAGCATTGAGAAAGAAATGATGACTCTAAATGCAAGGTTGAGAAGATACAGGATTTTTTAAATATGTATAGAGTAAACACTGTAGTGTCTGTTATGTAGGTTTTATAGAATCCGGGGAAGAAATATTTGTAACAGTGGAAATCTGATGAACAGATCAAGTATTTGTAGAGCATTCTAATATTTAAGATCAACATTATAAAGACCTTGAAAATTTGCATTTTTTAGGCTGTGCAAAAATTAAATTGAAAATAAAAACCACAGTATATTCCATTACAAGAATAATGAAGTCTTTCCCAGGGTTTGTTTTGATAACCTTTTCTGATCATTTTCCCCACAGTCCATTGGTTAAGATAAATAGTATTTTATTACTAAAGCAGGTGATTTTCCTTTGTATTCCTTGACATTAAACATGTCCTAAGCAAGAAACAGTCTGTCATGATATGGAGCACACCAGTCTCCCTGTAGATTGGGCCAGGCTACGCATTTGCAAACTATAGCAAATCTATTTTGTGCTGCCTTCTAAAAAATTGCTATACTTGCTAAGTCACATATTTAGATACTCACTTTTGTGCCTTCTTTGGGACTCGGTGAAAGACTAGCTAAGCAAACTAACCTACATATGCAAGTATGACTCCACAGTAGAAAATCCATTAATAATAAAATTCATTATAACAATCCCAAGAAAGAAATCTCATATTATAATCTGTTATCATCTTCATGGATGCATGTTGAATTGGATAAAATTAAATACTCTTTTCTATTATTAAAAAGTCCTTAATAAAAGAGGAATACACAGGATTTTTTTTCTGAACATATCATACTGGGGGTGCAAGGATAGGCTTTCCCTCTGCCTTCTGAAGGTCCACTGAAAATGAAATGAAAATTGGCAGTTTAGTAGGAGAAAAGGCATACAAATTTATTTAACATGCATAAGCACGCAGGAATCCAAGGAGAATGATTATCCAATAACCCAATGAGTTTCAGATGCTTACATACTTTTCTTCAGAGTGGAAAAACAGATGAAGGAAATGTGGCAATTTTGAGGTGTAGTAAATGATTTCTAGGGGGCATGAATGGGCCCAATGCTTAGACAATGGTTAAAGGATTCTCTTTGGGAATTGAATGGGGCCAGAGAATAGACAATAGTTTGGGACAAAGTTCATTTGGGCTCTAGGTGTGATGTTTAATTTACAATCTCTTCCTCTGTGATATGAGTTTTAATCTTCTCTGGTTAACAAAATTTCAGTGAGGGGATCAAAGGCAATTGTGTTCCTCTTTGGCAGGTTCAGTTTCTAAGTAGATAAGAGAACTTCAGAGAACAGCGTCATTCTGTGCTTTGAGAGAGACAGAGGATTGGCAGGGGGTGGAGGGAAGGTCTTAGTTTAGCATGTCAAAGCAACATATTTCTAAGCCGTAACAATACATATATGTAATACACACATACATACATAAAATATATATACACACACCTAAAATATGAACATCAGTATCGACAGTTGAATGCCAAAGCACCTATCTTTAGTAATGGTTGAATGTAAAAGCGTAAATCTTTAAAATCAGAAATAATGATATCACTATGAATGAAATATTGAAGCTTATCTCTGTCTAATGAGGGTTGATGCCCTAACAACAGTTATTAGAGATTGCTTTAATGATCTTCAGCCATCAGCATGGAAGAAGAGGAGCAGAAAAATATAAGGAATAATTTTGCAAAAATTACATGGGAAAATGTAAGGAAGCACACGACTAACTTCTAATATGAATGCCAAGGTCTTTGTGGCTACTCTGTATATTCAATGACAAATAAAAGATATACAAAAAGCATTAATCAACCGGGAATGCAAGTGTTACAATGTACAAATATTTTATATATTTGACCAACCAATGAGGAGACCCAGAGAAACTATGTTTTGGAACCCACACCAAGAAATGAATGATAAAAATCAGCTAAAATTTGAATTTAAAACGAAGTGTCATTGATTTGCTATTTTAAAAATATTTAAAAGAAAGCAGACAAAAACAAACACTGGGGAAACGACACCCTATTCAATAAACGGTGCTAGGAAAATTGGAAAACCTCATGCAGAAGTATTTAAAAGAATTGTGTTAGACGTAGATAAGTTATGAGAAGTGGACATATCAGAATTGAATGTTTTTAAAATTTATTACTTATTTAATGAATTTGTTATCATATTAGCTAATATAGCTTTTACATTTAACAGGAGTAAATCTGTATTCAATACATAAAGCAGCTATATTAAAAAGTGAAATGTGATTTTACTGTTAAAAGATGTTAATACATATATATATAATAGTATTGATTTAAAATGTTGATCTTTTTTTCTCTCTTGTCCATTTTGAAAAGATGAATTGCTATTTATATATATATTTTTTAACTCTACTTCTACACTAGAAAAAGTTTAAATACATCATAGTTGATTGGCACATTAAATTCAACATTAATTATTTTAAAGGTATGTATTGAATAATAGTCATTGAAAATCCAGAGACTTCACAAATAATGACTATGCAAGATGTTTCTTAGATTCTGACCTAGATTCATTGATTAGCCCGGCAGATAACAGTAGTATTTCACTTTGACCAGACCTTTAAATAAATGAACACTCACTCTCATGTGCTACGCTATTTACAAATTGTGCATTAGCTTAAGTAGTCACTGGATGTCAGCATTGTTTTACTAAAATCTGCTTGCCTGTTTTATTTTTGACTAGCAAGTTTATAATTCTTAAAAATTACCAAAATTAATTTCCTGTGTTGTTTTGAACTGAGAAACCAAGGGGAAAAATGTGTATGACAAAACATAAAAGCCTTTTAGAGGATGTATGATAATTTATCTTTAAATACAGCCAAATGTCTATTAGGTTTTTTTCTTGCCATTTGAGGCAAAATAAAGACCTACCAATAAAAAGACTAATCTTTTTGGCACCAATATGCCTGCAGCTTGACCAAGACAGCCCTCAGAGGAAAGGTGAGGGCAAAAGTCTCTCTTCCCTCTCTCTCTGTCTCTCTCTCTCTTTCTTTTCTCAAAGGGATAGGGAGATAGGTTTATTTGTAGCATATGCAATAGTATTTACATAAAATTTTAATTGCAGCTTACCATAGTTTTTACTTTTAAATGTAAAAATACTTTTAAAACTGTGGCATTTAGTTAGTTGCTTTACACATAGAAACTACCTGGTAATCAGCATGAAGTAATTTAACAGGGACACTGGCAGTTCTTTTGGATTAGATATGATTAATGAGTGCACAGGAAGCATTATGGCATCCAGGTCTCATCCATGCATTCATTCATGCAGTGAGGAATTTGTCTTCATCTCACTGTAATAGGTACAGAAATCTCCCCAACAAAAGGAAATAAACACTCTGAGGCACCACATGATCTCCCATACATAATCCCCTTTATTTGCTGCAGTTGGCAGAAGAATGGTGAGAGAAAAATATGCCTGTGAACACTCAGAACATGTTCAAAGCAGAGTGCTTGCTTAAAGCTGGAGAGAGGTGCAGCATCAGGGCACATCCCAGACAGCCACTGACAGCCTGTGATCCAGACTTGTGGACCTCCACATCACTTAATAAATGTGACACTTGAAGATGATACATTGAACAAACAGTAACTAAAATGCAAAGAACAAGCAATAATTACACTGTGAGACAAAGATATTATGGTTCAGGACAATATGCCACTCCTATAGGAAGATGAGAGTGGAGCTGGACCATTTCCATATCTACATTGATTAAGGGTTTACCAATTTCTTCAAAAAATGAAACCAATTCCAGTTTGAGAAAACATTGCATACTCCCTTTGAAATGAATTATGCATACATTTGCATAGAATAAAACATATATGTAAAAAGAATCAGTTTCTCACAAGTTTGTTTATTGCCTTCTTAAGTATCTATCTGCCTTTTTGATTCAAGATGTTGATGTAAAAGTGAGAATAACCAGGTACATAGAAGACACTTAAGGCTTTTCCCAAACCTCTTCATCTCAGAATATTTAAACTCTTAAAAAATATTAAGGATTCTAAAGAGCTTGTGTTTGCATAAGTTTTAGGTAACAATATTTGCATTTAATATATATTCTTTAACTTTTTTCAGCAATATTTTGTAGTTAACATTATACAAGTCTTTCAATTTCTTGGTTGAGTCAATTAGTAAGCATTTCATTCTTTTTGGTGCTATCATAAATGGAATTATTTTCTTAATTTCCTTTGCAGATTCTTCATTGTTAGTGTATTAAAATGCAACTGATTTTTGTGAGTTAACTTTGTATCCTGCTACTTTACTGGATTCATCCTAAGAGACTCTTAAATGTAGCAACTATTGTTGATGTGTTTCCCTTGCAAGAATGTAAGTGGTACCAAAATATAAACACATAGTACTTGAGTGATATGACAGGAAAGACACACATGAAATAAACAGGTGAGACACCAAAGTAATCTGGCCCTAATTTTGTATGGCAAAGACAGAATATTCATAGTGGAACTTATAGAGAAGATAAAATTTGAGCTAGGTGTGGGAGGGAAGTTAAGTCAAAATCCTATAATTTTAAGTTAAATTTTATAGGGAAACATGTATCGTGACTTCCTGTGACTATTGACCTACTTTGACTAATACCTCTGTTTCCCTAAGAGAAGGATAAAGGATATTACATAACACATCATAAAGAGAGAGTGAAATTTAATGCAGTTAATTTATTTAGAATGAGGAGTGCATAATCTGGAAGTTGGGAAAGAACCAAATAGAATTATTTCTTCTGAAGATTTTTAAATTAATATACACTTATGCCTAAGATGCTTCACATAGAGCCTTAGGTTTATTATAGACATGATTTATGCTTTGATAACATTGTGTTGATTAGTCTTCAGCAGTGAAGAATTTATTGCCAAGTATGGCATTGATGAATGCAATATTTAAACATCTGATATGTGCTTCACACTTTACTGTATACACCCACGGGCTGGGTGCTATAAGTTTTACATAATTATGGCCTCCACTGTTGAATCATAAATACAAGTTGCTTCACTACACACAATATTTGAAGTTCAAGTTGATATATTATGTAATATGCCTTATCCTAATATTTTTCAGAATTTGCTCCAAGATGACCATTATCCATTCCTAGTTCAGGTGCTTAAAGAGAAAAAAATTATTTCAATGAAATAATGATCTATCATAGATGTTACCTACCATCATTCCATTTTATAGTTTTGGGAAATTGTGAAGGTGAAGTTTAAAAATCCTTTGTTTCCTGGGACATACGATTTTTAAACTGAAAACAAATCCTTGCAAATATTTCCCCCATTAATATTTCCTGCATACAATATGAATTATTAATGACATCACATAGAAAAAGAGATTTAATTATCCCCATGAAAAATTTGTGTCCCTACCTAAGTTTTGACATTTTGGCTTATAGTGTAGGCTTATTAAATATGGAGAGAAAGATTATAGGCTAAATTGTTCACAAAAATTAAATTATTCTTTAACTCTATTACATCATGTTTTTTCCTATCCACATGAAGGTGTCTTGATAAACCAAGAGTAGCATTTTATAGTATCTATAGATGTAAATGTTCAACCTAAATTACATAACTCTTAGAAGAAAACATAGGGCAAAGCTTCACAACCTTGGGTTTGGCAATGATTTCTTGGATGTAACAACAAAGTCACAAGGCAACAAAAGAAAAAATAGACAAATTGGACTTCATAAAACTTTTAAAATATTGTACATTGAAAAACTATTAACACAGTAAAAACGCAACCTACAAAATTAGAGATAGATGTTTGCAAATCATATATCTGATAGGGATTAATATTCAGAACGTAGTGTAGCAACAACAGAAAACAACCTGATTCAAAAATAGGCAAAGGCATTCAATAGACATTTCTCCATAGAAGATATTCAAATGACACATGAAAAGATACTCAACACTGCTAATCATTGGGACATGCAAGTCAAAACTACAGCGAGATACCATCTCACACCCATTAGGATGACTACCATCAAAAAGAAACAGAAACTAACAAGTGCTGGCAGGAATGTGGAAAAATTGGAACCCTTGTATTCTTGGTGGAGATCCAAAATGGTAAAGTCACCGTGAAAACCATCATGGTGCTTCCTCAAAAAATTAAAAATAGAATTATAATACCATATGATACAGCAATTCCATTTCTGGGTGTATATCCAAAAGAATTAAAAGCAGGATCTCGAAGAAATATTTGTACACCTTGTTTAAAGCAGAATTTTTTACAATAGCTAATGCGTGAAAGCAAACCAAGTGTTCATGCATGGATGAATGGATAAGTAAAATGTGATATATACATACAATGGAATATTATTCAGCCTTAAAAAGGAAGAATATCCTGACATATGCCACAACATGAACGAAACTTGAGGATATCATGCTAAGGAAAAAAAACCAGTCATGAAAAGATAAATACTGAATGATTCAATTTACATTAGTTACTTAGAATAGTCAAAATTACAGAGACAGAAAGTAGAATGGTGATTGCCTGAGGCTAGGGATGGGGAGAAATAACGGGGAGACTTATTTAAGGAATATAAAGTTCCAGTTTTGCAAGATGAAAAGAGTTATGAAAATGAATGGTGGTGAAGGTTGTAATACAATATAAAGGTATTTAATACCACTGAATTATGCACTTATCTAAAATGATTAAGATTGTAAATTTTATATTGTGTATATTTTACCACAGTAAAAACATTTAAGGAATTAGAAAGTCAACTCCACATATTGATATCATCAGTTATCTAAAGCAATGATTATCAAACTTGAATGTGCATCAAAATCACCTGAAGGGCTTGTAAAAATAAGATTGCTGGGTCCAACCTGGAGAGTTTATGATTCAGAAGGACAAGGTAGAACCAAAGAATTTGTGTTTCTAACAACTCAAGTGAAGCTCATGTTGCTGGTCAAAGGACCACACACTGAGAATCAATGATTCAAAGGAACAATATATTCTACAATTAATTCTAATTTCAAAACATAGTTTAATACTTTCAGGAAGTAAACATGTTTATGGTTCTGCATGGGTAGTTTTTTCTGAGTACAGATATATGGGACCTGGGTAAAGGAGCAGATTTTGAAGCTAAAAGATAATTAGATAGTAAGAGACCATCAGAAGAAATATACCTGTTCAGATGAATGTGTTTACCTTTCAAATGGGAAGAGAAGTGGAGCGGTGAAGATTTGCCAGGGGCTGTAAATTCAGAGAGGCTTGATTCTTCTTCTTCCTGGAAACACTGATTTATATTTCAATGGATAAGAGCTCTAGAGATTTCCCTTCTTTTCATAAGGAGAATTTGTTTATTTTAGAGAGAGAGATTTTCTCCAAAGTATGACTGCTCTATCAGTTGTCCGGTATCAACCATCGGGGTGCTTTACCTATAGTAGACCCCCCATAGTACATAAAGCATGCTGTCTGATTCTCATTTTGTTAACTCAGAAAGGGGAAATTGGGCTATGAAGAACGAGTGTGCTTCTTGCTGTAAATAAATGATAATAAATCTCTGCCTGCTACAGAGAAATCAATCATGTCTAGTAAGAATGAATATAGACATAAAACATTATCAAATGTATTATCATATGTGTCATTTATGAAACCAGCCTTTTCTAAAATCCAGCAATCTCACTTCTCGGTATTTACCCAAATGAATTAAAAATTTAGGTCCACACAAAAAACCTGCACATAAATGTTTACTAAAGCTTTATAATTACCAAATCTTGGAAGCAGCCAAGATGTCCTTCAATAAGTAAATGGAATAACAAACTGTGGTACATCTATACAATGAAATATTATTCAGTGATAAAGAAATGAGTTATCAAGTTACAAAAAGACAAGTAGGAAACTTGAATGCATATGGCTAAGAGAAAGAGGCCAATCTGAAAAGGATTCTACCTTTACGATTCCAACTATATGACATATAAAAAGGGCAAAATTATTGAGGCAGTAAAAAAAAAAAAACATTGGTTGTCGGGAGTTTGGGAAAGGTAGGAGAGGTTGAATTGGTGGAACACAGTAGATTTTTAGGACAGTTAAACTATTCTTTATGATACTGTAATGATGAATACATATCATTATATAAATTAGGCAAAATAAATATATTAGGCAAAACTGGTAGAATGTCCCAACACAAGCAAGAACCCTAAAATATACTTTGAACTTTAGTTAATAAGAAAATGTATCAATTTGGCTTATCAGTTGTAACAAATGCACCACACTAATGTAAGATGTTAATAACAGAAAGCTGTAAGTGTTGTGGGGTAGAGGATGGGGAGAAGGGAGTGATGGTGTTTGGAAACTTTGTACTTTCCACTCAGTTTTTCTATAAACCTAAAATGCTCTAACAATAACGTCTTTTAATTTAAAAATGAAAATCCAACATAGATTAGGTTAACCTTTTATTTTCTAATTAAAAATCATTTTAAATTGAAAAAAGGTCACCTATAAACAGGTTTTTGTTTTTATTGTTTTTGTTTGTTAATTCTGGCTTCTCAGCCATTGGAGAGTCTGGCATACCCTTCATCCTCTGTTAGAATTTTTTGAGCCCCAGTCATTGTTTTGTTTTATTTTATTTTTCCAAATAGCGAGAAAACAATCAAACATGTACACACCTCCTTCTTTCCTAATTCTATTGTCAAGAAGGGTTGAACAGAGGTCTATATATAATCTCTCTTATCTCTGTCTAGCCTGAAGTATTTATTTTTTTCATATCTAATTCATATTACTTGATCACAAATTTTTTACCAAGAATTTTCGTTTAACTTTTTATAGCTTGTTTGGTTAATCTGCTACTTCCCCCCCTTCTATTACTCTTATTTTGATGTGAAAACTAGAGATTGTTTTTCAAATTATGTAAATTCCTCTTTGATATTCTGAGCAAACCTGATTTCTAAAGTTAGAGTTTAATGGCTAATTATAATTTTAGTCTTATCCTTTGAGTCCTTGATATTTCTCTATTTCAATCTAATAAAAATGTATTTTTGTGTAATAACCACCCACTTTTCCTTTCCTTTTCTGTGCATTAACATAATCTATCAGCTTTCTGTGGGTGAAGACTCATAGTGTGGGTTCTGCAGTCTATGTAATTATTAAATCTAAAGTCAATTTGAGACCACAGGCTTTGTAGTAGGTGGAATGACCCTTAAATCCCATAAATATGACATACTACTCTTTTATTCCTAAATTCAGTTATTATTTGTGAGAATTGATTTATTATTGCCTACCAAGGACTGGAATTATCAAATACAAGTTAGAACTTTTTACATGTACACATAGAATATAGCCATCTTTCAGTTAAAAGACACCACCTGAAAATCTAGGTGAGAAATAGAATGAAAGCAAAAAATACTGTACCTCCCCACAATGTCTATAAAAAACCCAAATCTCTGTCCCAGCCTCTCTTATAATACCAGACTTAGCTGACTTTGAAGCTCAGGGTCAAACAGCAAGAGGCTGAACACTAAAAGCTCCCACCTTCGTAAAACCTACTATTTGCCTATGGTCAAGGCAGCCATCCATTGCAATGATTTGACATAAAAATTCCTTATGGACCATATTTAGGAAAGTCTAAAGACTCACACCTTCTGCCCTGGCTATGCCAATCAAAAGCCAATAGCAGAAGTGAAAAGCAAGCCTCTTGGCACAAATGTGAGTGAATATCATTAAAATAAAAATTTCGTGTGGTCTCTAATTGTTAATGCCTAAGGCCTGACTTAGCATGTTTTATGAACGTTAAAAATCCTACCTTCTATTTTGTTTCCTGAATTTAATGTTAGAGAATACATAATATACTGTTTTTCTCTTTTCAACTTGTTTTTTTAAGTAAATTAAAAGATAGATATTTGATTTGGACAAATGATGATTTTTGAAAATCACCTTTATTTTTGATGAAAAATATTAGGAGGTGTGACTTAGTCATGCAGCAAGATGGATTTGCTAACACCTCCCTGAAATGAACACACCCACTACTATTTAACTTAGGCCACTGAGCTCAGTTATAAGACCAGAATGCAACTTTCCTATAGACAGGACAGTCCTAAGGGAGGAAAGGACCAACCTCTGCTTATGCAAATGCTCTCTCCCAAATCACCAATCACCTGTCAAAGAAAAACCAGAGTTGGACACTAGTCAAAGCTGTAAGAACAGATTTTATTCAGGAGCTATTGCAATAGGGAAAATGAGTTCTAAAATAGTGAAGATGGAGCTCACTGGAAGCTAGAACCAGAGAGACAGGGGACGATTTTGAGACGTGTTCCATATGGTTTCTCAAGATTGAGCCTTACTTGCTCATGATGGTACCACACTAGAGTTGTCAGATTGAAAAAATAAATATAAAGGGTGGCTAGTTAAAGTTGAGTTTTAGACATACAGAAAATTTTTTTTAGTGTATGTCCCTTGCAAAATTTGGCACATGCTTATATATATATAAAAGTATTTCCTATTTACTTGAAATTCAAATTTAACTGGTGTCCTGTGTTTTACCTGGCAACCCTCTGCCACGCTCATTAGCACACTCTTTTTTTGGCATTTCTTCCTTCTCTTACTTTTCCCATAATCCCATTTGTGTACCCTGGGTTCACCTCTCTAATAAATTGTCATTCGGTCATTCCAAGGTCTGGTTTTGGGGAAATATTTGCCATGTGTTATACTAACTGACACAGCAAATGAAGCAAGGGAATTTTGGAAAACAAAAAAAAAAACTACAGTAGGGGTTGGAAGAAGAAAAGACCAGTTAAAACTAAATAAATAAATTTTATGACTATTTTCCATGTGAAAAAAAAATGAAACAAACAAATGATGATGGATTCCCCAATGTGCTGGTGCTGCCTTGTCATTGATTACAGCAGTGAGTGTTTTCCGACTGTAAAGATTATTCTGTTTTAACTAAAACTTGCTGGCAGCATTTAACCTAATTTTGGCAATTAGGGAGGGCAAGAGCAAAAGACTTGGAAACAGAAATCCCAGGAAAGGGAGTAGTTTCAAGCCTTCTGTGTAGGGAAAATAATTCTGGAAGAGGGGTAAAAATGGCAACTGATCTCAGGGCTTATAATCTCACAGGACCTCCTGTGAGAGATCTGAAACCATCTGCTGATTTCACCTTACAATGGCTTACAGTGGGGAGCAATGGATTCTTCTACTTTTAAAAACTGTGGCTCAATTTGTACTATTTCTTAAATGCTCTAACAGATACTTCATGGTATTTCTGGCAGAATAAGAAAATACAGTCATAAAAGTAGGCAAAAGTGGTGGCAATATAAGTATTGGTAACATCCGTTTTGAGAGATACAATGTTGATTCTGAAACCAGAATGCATCTGTGGTATAAGTATGATGACTGTATGGGAAACCCAGCCAATACTGCTCAAGTGGCTAAGGTACAACAAAACATGCACTTAACCAAGTTTTAATTGAACATACTAATTGAGAACCTCTACAGTTACTGAAGTGGAGAGCTGTGATAAAATTCAAATAGCTCAGACTCCCTGGAGGACAGGAGGATATTGGATTCTTTCATTAAAGAAATGATGCATGAAGGTGTAGAGATACCTTTAAACTCTGATATAATAGGCCTGTCTGACCAGTAAAATCAACAACGTTAGGCCTTGGTGACTCTCAATGCCAAGGGAAGTCACTCCCTAATGACATCACTGTCACAGTCACTATAGGAGAGGAAATTAAGCAAAGGGGAGGGAAGTTGTACAAGCCGCTTTCTCTCGCTAATACTTTCTTTCCATCCATTTTCAGGAAGTATCCAGAAATTGTTTTGTATAAGAAGGAATAAAATATACTTTTGTCATGCTTTCCCACAGGTATGTTAAGGCCCCTGCTTATTGTCATAATTTAATAGAGAAAAAAATTGACTGTAAAATCACTACCAGAGCTAAAATGAATTGTACTGATGATTTAATATCAGTAAGAAACAATTTCTAAGGAAGAGTGCATTCTTCATTGGAGAAGGTGTAGTGAAACATGATATTCCTGGGTTGGCTGATGAATCTGGTAAAAATAGTACAGAAAAAGTTTAATTTTTATATTTTTTGAGATTATAAGTGCTGACTATAGAGATCTATGTTGTTTGCAGTTTGTGGAATTTTCAAAATGGGACCCAACAATTGACTAGTGTATCTGTTCACCAGTTACCTTGTGAATGACAGTATACACACACACACACACACACACATAGATTTTTTTTTTTTTTTCCTAGAGGCAGAATCTTGCTCTGTCACTCAGGCTGGAGCACAGCAGTATGATCACAGCTCACTGCAGCCTCAAACTCCTGGGCTCAAGTGATCCTCCTGCCTCAGCCTCCCAAGTAGCTGGGATTCTAGTCACATGACACCATACGAGCTGACCCTTAATGTTTTTTGTTTGTTTGTTTTGTTTTGTTTTTTGTAGAGATGTGGTCTTTCTATGTTGCCCAGGTTTGTCTCAAACTCCTGGCTTCAAGCTATCCTCTCTCCTCAGCCTCCCACAATGCTGGGATGATAGGTGAGAGCCCCTGTACTTGGCATGAATGATAGTTATCTGAACTTCATCATTTATTAGCTCTGTGATCTTGGTCAAGTTATTTCCTTTGTGCTTTAGTTTCTTCATGCATAAAATGAGGATGGTAGTAGTCCCCAAGATTATTATGAACAGCTAATTAATATATGTAAAAAGTTGAGCAGTGATTAGTCCTAAGAAATGGTCAGTACATATCAGCTAATTCTGGTTCCTTTCCGGCTTGTATAAATCTTTTGCTTTTTTACTAAAGAAATGCTCGGTAAATATCAGCTATTGCTTTGCTTCTGGGTATTGATTGACACTGAACTTACCAAAGAGAGACATTAAATAACTGAAAGCGGAGATTTCAAAAAAACCCTATGTCCAAAAAGAGAGAGAGAGATAGCCTACTTAACGATGAAGCAGCTAAAAGAATTTTACTGATTAAATATAAATATGAAAATGATATACTCAGGGGCATGAAAAAATGAATAAGGGTGGATCTGAAGGTATACCTACAATTCACAGGAAAGACACAGCTGCTGCCTTGTCTGACTAAATCTTCAGAGGCATTTTATCTCCAGAAATGAGCTATAAGGACCATGATAAAAAGAATTCATTTTGGTAAGATGAGTAGGAAGCCAGTTTTATTAAAGTATAATTTATATACATCAATATTTTCCATTTTTCATTATATAATTCAATAGGCTTAACAAAAATACACAGACATGCAACTACTGCACCATACAATATACAGGATATTCCCATCATGCAAGAAGTCAATCGTTTGTAGTCAGTCCTCTCCCCACCCTTGACTTCTGGCAATCACTGATAAGTCTTTTGTCACTGCAGAGATTTGCCTATTCCATACTTTCACATAATCTGAACCATACAGGATATATATAATCTTAAATTTCTGGCTTTTTTGCTTAGCACAAAATTTCTTTGCGGCATTCATATTAGTGCCTATAAATAGTTTATTACATTTTGTTGCTGAATAGTAAGTAATCCATTGTAAAGATGGACTAATTTTTTCTTTATTCACTAATGTGTAATGGTCATTTGATTTGCTTCTAGTTTGGAATACTTGTACAAAATTTCCTCAGATGTTGCATACAATTCTTGGTATGAACAGAAACTTTCATTTCTCTTAGGTAAATGTCTAGGAGCATTAAGTGTATGTTTAATTTTATCAGAAACTGCTCAACTATTTTACAATTGGCTGTAAAAAAAAAAAAAGTTCCAGTTATTTCATATCCTCAACAGTACTTACTATTATCAAACTTTTTAATTTTAAACATTTTGGTGGGTGTGAAGTGGTATCTCGTTTTAAGTTACATTTTCTGAATAACTAATGATGTTCAGCATATTTTTGACAAAATTATTCGCCACCCATATCTTTTCTTGGTAAAATGCCTTCACTTTATGAATCTTTATATTTACAGGCATGGGAATGAGTCTGGTTTACTTATTGTATTGTCCCTTTAACTGAGAAGGGATATGTCTTTGCAATGTCTGCCTTTAATCAATGGAAAAACCCCTTAGAGGTTACAGAAAACTCCTCACCAAATTAGCAGACATACTATTATTATGGGCATAAATCTTCAGCACCATTGAGTTTTAACTAGGTTCTAAATGGCATTGACACATTTTTTAGTTTTTGTTTTGCTTACTCATCTAAGACAACTTGACAAAGACTAAGATTGAAGTATGGAAGTTCTGAAACAAATACCTGATTTACATATCAACAGATTAGAGACTTGACATTTCATAGCATGAATAGCACAGGAGTAATGTTTCATGACCCGTGTCACCTGTAAAACAGTGTTATGATTAAACATTGGAAAGGATAATTGAAATAATTCCTATATAAAAGGCTAGGGACAAGGAATGTTTATGTGGCTTTTCGGTTACGGGGAGTATAGTAACAAGGCCATGTTGTCTTCTAAAAGTGTCCTAAAAGATTAAGGTCAGGAATGTCAAAGTGAGAATGAACACAGAGAATTAATTTTTTGAAATTATTTTTAATAGAAACATTTATACTGGGACCAGGGCATAGATCAATCATTTCCAAAGTCGGTATTGTAGACCTCAGAAAATGATGCTACATATTTAAATGTGACTACTAGAATTCAAAAGATAGGCAGTAAAGATCCATTCCATATAGATAATACAAGACTGGTGTACCTAGGAAAGACATTCATCTTTCCTAGAGAAGGATAATTTCCACTTTAATGTTTATATATTTTTAAATACTTGAGAAGGATATGGGAGCTGTTTGTCATGTAATACCAGCACCCATCCACACCTGCTATTATAGTGTGGGGGCAGATGAGTGTGTCTGTCTCCTTTTTCAGGGCAAGGGTTTGACTTAGAAGGGCTACCAGAGGAGAATAACTCAAAGTGAAACAAGAAGAACCAACTAGCAAGTTACTGCATAAGGTGGCCATATTTTGCCATTTTATTCTTAAGGACAATTGGGAGCAAGAAAATTATCTTTTTGCAATCTTCTCAGACATTTCAATGCTCACATCAATGGGCATCAAAGCAAAGCTCTGGCCTTAATCTAACTAAACCAAACCACGTCAAAAGAAACATAATTTATCATGTTAATATACATTATATGGTTGGTTAGTCTAGATAGACAATGATGAACCAATATCATCAATGTAGCCAGTTTGCATATATTTGTATTGGATTAAAGTAACTAGTATGTAAAATAGCATTTTGTTTCCCATTAGGACTTTGATGATGATGATACCAAAATATTTATGTTTAACCCCCTCCTAATAAAAAAAGAAAGAGCAGAAAGCAAAATGAAGTAAAACAAAATTAAATTTAAAAAAATACTATATAAAGGGCTATGAAACTGCTACTATGTATATGAATTAACCAGAATGATTGCAACATCCTTCGTTGACTGGATACCACAAAAGGGAGGTGACAAAAGCTTGTCTGACATGTATTGCCATACATTGTGCTTAAACATAAGGACAATTGCTTAAGAGAACACATTCTAAGAGTGATCAAATTAAACAATTAAAGACCTAATAAGTGTAAGGTACATGTAGAAACAGGATGTTATAATATTTTTCAAAATTCTGTCTGGCACGGTGGATGGTGCACACCTATAGTCCTGGCTATTTGGGAGGCTGAGACTGGAGGATGAATTCAGTCCAGGAGTTTGAGGCCAGCCTGGTCAACAGATTGAGACTCTATCTCTTTAAAAAATCCAATTAGTTATTTTTGCTTTAAAAGTCATTATATTTTATAGAGATTAAAGACATGCAAATAATTATCTGTTATGTATACACACATATTTAACACTTTTGAAATTGTCCATTATTTTGTGTAAATGCAAATTTCCACCCAGTATTGTTTCTTTTTTCTGAAAAAAAAAATTTTTTTTCTTTATCATTTCTTGATATGAAGGTTTAAAGGCAAAGGATTCTTTCACCTTCTGATCATTTGAAAGAGCCTTTGCTTTTATTTCTGAAAGATATTTTTACTAGTTATAGAATTCTAGGTTGAGTGTATTCTTTTATCTTCTAGAACTTTAAAGATGTTGTTCTATTGCTTTCTATTTTGCATAATTTCTAATGGTAGATATGCTTTATCTCTCCTTTCTATGAGTAATGTTTTCTTTCCCTGACTCCTTTTATGTTTTCCCTTTTTATCATTGGTTTTTAGCAATGTGTGCTTTATTTTATGTTTGTTTTGCTTGGGATTCATTCAACATCTTAGATCTGTGATTTTAACATTTTTCTAACATTTGGAAACTTACAACTTTTTTTCTCAAATATTCCCCACCACCACTCCATGTTAGATTACTAGATATAGTCCCACGGGTCCTTAATGTTCAGTTTAATTTTTTTTCATTTTTCTTTCTTTGGCTCATTTTTAATAGTTTATATATTCCTGTCTTCATGGTAATCTTTTCTTCTGAGGTGGAATCTGCTGCTAATCCCATCAGTCTATTTTTCATTTCAGATATTGTTCATTATATCAACAAAATTTTAATTTGTGTCTTCTTCTAATCCCATTTCTCTCTTAATTATGATCTCATTTTCATTACATCTTGAATGTAAGGAAATACTCATAAGATTTACAATAGCTGTAATAGGTCTGCTGATTCTTCCATTTCTGGCATTTCTGTGTCTCTTTTTATTGATGGATCCCCCTTTCCCCACCACAGTTATTTGTCATATTTTCTTGCTCCTTTTATTGTCAAGTATTTTTTAAATTAGATGTCAGGCATTGTGATTCACACTGTTGCACACTGGATTTTGTTATATTACTTCAAAGAATGTTGGACTTGTTTTTGAATGCAGTTATTTCACTTGGGTATAAACTTGATCCTTCCAAGTCTTAATTGGAAGCTTTGTTAAACTAATTCCAAAACAGCATTTGCTCTAGGGATAAATTAGCTCTCCTACTCACCCAAAGTCTCAAACCCTTCTGTGTGAAACTATCTTGTCTCTGGCAATCTGCTCCACATTTTCTAGCCATCCTGATCTCTTTAAGCTCTGTTACCTGTTTTCTCAACTCAGACTCTGAGCTCTGTTTGAGCCTCCCCTTCCTGCTTTGCAGCCAGGAAAAATGAAATAAGCTGGAGTAATTATGGCAATTTTCTCATCTCTTTCCAGCATTGCCTGTTGTCTATTGTCTGAAAACAGTTGTCCAGTTTTCTGATTTTATGCAGTAGGAGGGCAATTCCCATGGCAGTTAATCCTTTCTTGGCAAAAATAAAAGGCAAAACAGTGTTTTCTGAAAGGTGTAGTTTTTCTAGATTAAACAGATTAAAGCCAATTCTGATTTTTAACTACTAAGAATGCAAATACAACTTATATCTATGAGATTTTTATCTAACGTCTTAATTTTAAAATTATTAAATACCGATTTATTGTAATTATTAATGCATAATTCACATGATTAGTGCTCAATGGAAAGATTTCTTCCCCTCTCCCCACTTGACTGATAGTAAGATATTGGTGAAAATGGAACTGTCTTGAACTCAAAGATAGTGAAGATTGCAAAGCCTTTGCTCCAGGCCAAGACCATTCACGTGTGTACTGTTTGAGGAATAAGAAATTAAATTCTACCTTATTTAAGTTACTGAATCTTAGTTTTTGTTATTATTTGTTTATTAATAGCAACTTAACATGTGCCCCAATTAATACACACACTGTAAGTTGTGTTAAATGTTATGAAGAACAGAACACAATACTTGAGAGAAAATAGAAGGGGCCAGTTACTTAAGATTGGGAAATTGATGAGGGCCACTCCACACTCTAAGACAGTAAATTTAAGTTGGCATTTGAAGACTGGGAGTTAGTGGTGTATGAGAGAGGGTGGGCAGAGTTCATATAGCAGAAATGACTAAGGGCATTTTAGGAATCTCTGGAAACCCACTATGTCCAGAAATGAGAATTAGTGTGCCAGGCCAGTGAGGGACAAGGCTGGAGGTAGACCATGCATACCTTATAAGGCATTTGCACTTACTCTAAATGACAGTGGCAGTCAGGGAGTGGCATGATTTTGCTGCCATTTTATAAAAGCTCTCTGACTTTTGAACTGTAGAATGTGCATTGGAACCAAAGTGAAAGTTGAGAAGACCAGTTAGGAGAGCTTTTCAATCTAAGTCAGAGATGATAATGCCTTTTTAAAAAAATAACTTTATATCAGATTATGTATGAAAAGCCCACATTTGGAAGGCTTAATTCTTTTAAAATACTAGGAAATCAATTGGATAACTCATTAAAAAATATTGATCTTGCTTCTCTTTTGATCCGTTGTAAATGCTACTATATCGCCTCCACTCACTGATGATACATGACTTCCCTTAGGTAGTTACCTAACATTACCAATCTTATACTATAACATCCTGATTTACATTAATTAAGTTTCTGTTTTGCCCTATCTATTCTTCCAAATGGAATCACCCTTCAAGGCATTGGACACTGCTTGTATTAAACCATCATTGTAGACAAGAAGCAACGTGCATTTGAGACCATGTAAGAATGAAGTACTCGTAGAGCTCCCATATTTTATTTTAGAGGATGTAACAGTCCATAACAATCAAAAGGGGAAAAAAGACCTCATTTATTCTGTAGTTATGTTCTAGTTTTCCTTTTTCCCCTCAATATAAACCACATAGGAGAAAGCATTTTAGGAAAACGTGTCCAAAACTTTTGGACTAAGTATTGGAGTGATATTACACTTAATTTAAAAGTCTTCCCAGGGATGGTATCTAGGTCTCTAAAGAACTCTGTAGAGGACAATGTTTTATTCTGTCATCTATTCAGTTTCACATTAGCTCCTTTAACTTTGATTCCAAAGATGGCCCATCTTCCCTCACAGTGAATGGATTGTCTGGAGGTCCCAAACTGTCAAATTCGAAGTATCACAATAAAACTGATGATATTTCCTGTAGTTCAACAATCTAATTAACATGATCAGTCAGCTAAGCAAACCATAACACTAGCAAGTCCATTGTCAGGGTCATTTCAGGTATTTTTAGATTAATGTCTTTAATAACACAGGAAATGGTGATGCTGATCTTTAGAGAAAGGTAATAAGGAATTGTAACTGAAGAAGAATTGTCCTGTCAGTTCCCCCTCTACAGTCTATATATGATAAATTTAATCTAGAGTGTGGACAAATAAATTAACAGGATTTGGGCTTCTCAATACTCAAACTAGGCAGGGTTTTTTCCCCAGTCTCTCTCAGGGAATTATATGACTAGCATTAATGAAACTATTTTTGTAAATATTCTTGTAATGTTTAAGCCTGCACACACACATATACACACAAAAAATTTATAAACATGTATTTGTATAAATCATATATGAATATATATGTATGTATAAATCATATATGTATAAAAAATTTATTTTAAGCAGTTAACTCACACAAAATAAAAATTTATTTTAAGCTGGCAAGTTTGAAATATATAGGACAAGCCAGTAAGCTGGAAGCCCAGAATCTTTAGGGTAAGCTAGCAAGCTGCAAACTCAGACAGAACTTGATGTTGTAGTCTTGAGTGTGAAACCTGAAGAGAAGGCTGGCAGGCTGGAAACTCATAAGGGATTTCTATGTTTCAGTTTTGAGGTAGAATTTATTTTTCACTGGTAAACTACAGTTTTTGCTCTTAAGTTTTCAACTGGTTGGATGAGGCCCTCTCATTACTGAGAATAATCGTCTTCACTTAAAGTCAACTAATTGTTGATGTTATCACATCTACAAAATACCTTCACAGCAACATCTGATCTGTGTTTGACCAAACTACTGTGCACAGCCTAACCAAACTAACACAGAAAATTAGCCATCACATAATTTCCATAATTAGCCATCACATAATTTCCTCAACAAACTACAAATAGAACTATCATATGATCCATCAATCCCACTGCTGAGAATGTATCCAGAAGAAAGGAAATCAACACATTGAAGAAATATCTGCACCCCTGTGTTTATCACAGCATTTTTCACAATAGCCAAGATAGGGAATCAAGCCAAGTGCCCAGCAACATATGAATGGATAAAAAAATTATGGTATATATCCAATGGAATACTATTTGGACATAAAAAGGATTAAATCCTGTCATCCTCCTTTTTTTCCATTTATTTACTTAATTACTTAAATTTTTAAAATATCTATTTGTTTACATCTTCTCCAACAGCTCAAAATCAAAACGTCTTAATATAGGTTTATATTAATGCATAATTTTATAAGGTGTTTATTTAATAGAGAAAAGAAACAGCTTTCCTATAAAGCTAATTCCTTACTCTATAAATTCAAGTTTTTATTATTTCATTGTTGGGAGTATATAGAAACCAGATATTTTCAATTGATCCTAGGTTCAATGTCATTATTTCAAGAAAAAAAAAAGCTGTTTGTTTACACTATTATTGCTAATGTCACACCAATGGTTTCACTATAAGCAGTTTCTAACTGTAAAGAAAGTTATAGTTGAAATACACATTTGTATTCTAACCTTTATGTCATTGTTTCAGGATGTCTCCATTAAAATAATGAAGTCGTGAATGGTGAGACTGCAGGAACAATAAGGTACAATAAAAATGTTATCTGTAATTACATTACATTTTTGCCTTCATGAATCAAAATGTTTCATAATTTAAATCAAAATTGGCAAGCATTTAAATACCATGATGAGGTACTCATTTTTGCTTAAATATATAAATTAGCATATGCAACCCAGTTAGCTAGTTTGATTATCAAGCACATATTCTGCATTTAAAAATGAACTAGAATATGCAGCTACATTTGAGTAGAATGAGAAAATAATTTAGAAATTTCAAATTGTAATTACAATAAGCTACTTTTTTATACATATACAACTTTTAAAAAAAGATGTATGTTACTGATATGTATCACATCATATGTATAGTATGTGTGTACATATATATTATACATTTATTTCTGAAAAAGCCTTTTCATCTCTTTCTTGTGTGTCAGGAATCTAAAATACACTTTTTCTCTGACTGCAGGGGAAAGAATAGCAACTGTGAAAGGACTCTTTGTTTAGTCAATCAGTCAGTGGTGAAAATAAATAATTGGTAACCCATCTGAACATATTTCAAGCACTAGAGTAACTCATTTTCTCATGAGTCTAAGACACAAATAATATAATTTTTAATGTATAATTAAATTTTAAATGTATAAATGGAGATGATCATTTAGGAAAACATAATCTGTATAAATAATTATGATTTTTACTTTATAAAAATATTTATTGTTTTATTCTTATTTCACCATATTGTGGGGGTACAAAAGTTTAGGTTACGTATATTGCCCATGCCCCCCAACCCCCCTGAGTCAGAGCTTCAAACGTGTCCATCCCCTAGAAAGTGCGCATCACACTCACTATATCTATCTATCTATCTATATCTATCTATCTATCTATATATATACCCATCCCCTCCCCCACCCACATCTGCCCTACACCCTATCAATGTTATTCCTAAATGTGCTCTTAGGTGATGATCAGGGAAACCAATTTGATGGTGAGTGCATGTGGTGCTTATTTTTCCATTCTTGGGATACTTCACTTAGTAGAATGGGTTCCAACTCTTTCCAGGAAAATATAAGGGGTGCTATATCACCATTGTTTCTTATAGCTGAGTAGTACTTCATGGTATACATATATCACATTTTATTAATCCACTGATGTATTGATGGACACTTGGGTTGTTTCCACATCTTCGCAATTGTGAATTGTGCTGCTATAAACATTCGGGTGCATGTATCTTTGTCATAGAATGTCTTTTGTTCTTTTGGGTAGATGCCCAATAATGGGATTGCTGGATCAAATGGTAGGTCTACTTGTATCTGTTTAAGGTATCTCCATATTGCTTTCCACAGAGGTTGCACTAGTTTGCAGTCCCACCAGCAGCATATGAGTGTTCCTGTCTCTCCGCATCCACGCCAACATTTGTTATTTTGGGAGTTTTTGATAAAGGCCATTCTCACTGGAGTTAAGTGATATCTCATTGTGGTTTTGATTTGCATTTCTCTGATGATTAGAGATGTTGAGCATTTTTTCATATGTTTGTTGGCTATTCTTCTGTCTTCTTTTGAAAAATTTCTGTTCATGTCCTTGGCCCACTTTTTGATAAGGTTGTTTGATTTTTTCTTGCTGATTTTCCTGAGTTCTAAATAGATTCTTGTTATCAGTCCTTTATCAGATGTGTAGCATGCAAAAATTTTTTCCTATTCTGTAGGTTGTCTATTTACTCTTGTGACTGTTTCTTGGGCTGTGCAGAGCCTTTTAATTTAATCAGGTCCCATTTATTTATTTTTGTTGCTGCTGTGATTGCCTTTGGGGTCTTCCTCATAAATTCTTTGCTGAGGCCAATGTCTTATAAGAGTCTTTCCCACATTTTCTTCTAGAATTCTAATAGTTTCACTCCTAAGGTTTAAGTCTATTATCTACTGTGATTTGATTTTTGTAAGAGGTGAAAGGTATGGGTCCTATTTCAGTCTCCTACATGTGGCTATCCAGTTTTTCCAGCACCATTTATTGACTAAGGATTCTTTTCCCCAGAGTATGTTTTTGTCTGGTTTGTCAAAGATTAGATGGCTATATGAGGATGGTTTTATATCTGGATTATTGATTCTGTTCCACTGGTCTGTGTCTCTGTTCTTGTGCCAATACCAAGCTGTTTTGATAACCACAGCTTTGTAGTATAGTTTGAAGTCTGGTAAATTAATACCTCCCATTTTGTTCTTATTGCTTAAAATTGCTTTTGCTAAATGGGGTCTTCTCTGGTTCCATACAAAGCATAAAATTATTTTTTCTATATCTGTGAAAAATGATGTTGGTAATTTAATAGGGATTGCATTGCATCTGTAGATCACTTTGGGTAGTATAGACATTTTAACAATGTTGATTCTTCTGATCCATGTGCATGGTATGGTTTTCCACCTATTTACGTGCTCTGCGATTTCTTTCCTCAGTGTTTCATAGTTCTCCCTGTAGAGGTCTTTTACTTCCTTAGTTAAATGTATTCCTAGGTACTTTATTTTCTTTGTTGCTATCATGAAGTGTATTGAGTCTCTGATTTGGTTCTCAGTTTGACTGTTATTGGTGTATATGAATGCCTCTAATTTGTGTGTATTGATTTTGTATCCTGAGACTCTACTGAATTCATTTATCAGTTCCAGGAGTTTCTTGGATGAATCCTTGGGGTTTTCTAGATATAATATCATATCATCTGCAAAGAGTGAGAGTTTGATCTCTTCTGTCCCCATTTGGACACCCTTGATTCTGCTCTCTTGCCTGATGGCTCTCACAAGGACTTCTAGCACTATGTTGAATAGCAGTGGGGACAGTGGGCAACCTTGTCTGATTCCAGTTCTAAGTGGGAAGGCTTTTAGGTTTTCCCCATTCAGTATGATGTTGGCTGTGGGTTTGTCATATATGGCTTGTATCATTTTTAGGTAGGCCCCATCTGTCCCTATTTTGTTAAGTGTTCTTATCATAAAAGGGTGTTGAATTTTGTCAAATGCTTTTTCTGCATCTATTGAGAGGATCATACGGTCTTTGTTTTTGCTTCTATTTATGTGGTGTATTACATTGATAGATTTGCGTATGTTGAACCATCCCTGCATCTCTGGGACACAGCTCACTTTGTTGTGATGGATTATTTTCTTGATAAGCACCTGGATTGGATTTGATAGGATTTCATTGAGAATTTTTGCATCTATATTCATTAGGGATATTGGTCTGTAGTTTTCTATTTTTGTTGCGTCCTTTCCTAGTTTTGGTATTAGGGTTATGTTGGCTTCAAAAAATGTGTTGGGGAGGATTCTGTATTTCTCAATGTTGTGGAATAACTTTTGCAGGATAGGCACCAGTTCTTCTTTGTAGGTGTGGTAAAATTTGGGTGTGAAGCTGTCTGGTCCTGGGCTTTTCTTTCTGGGGAGGTTTTTTATTGCTCTTTCGATTTCAGTTCTTGATACTGGTCTGTTCAGGAATTCTGTTTCTTCCTGGTTGAGCCTAGGGAGGCTGTGTGTTTCTAAAAATTTGTCCATTTCCTCCACATTTTCTAATTTGTGTGCATAAAGGTTTTTGTGGAATTCATAGATGATATCTTGTATCTCTGTGGCATCAGTTGTAATTTCTCCTTTCTTGTTCCTGATGGAGGTTATTAGAGATTTTTCTTTTCTGGTCTTAGTGAGTCTAGCCAAAGGTGTGTCAATTTTGTTTATCTTTTCAAAGAACCAACTTTTTGTTTTATTAATCTCCCGTATAGTTTTCCTGTTGTCCACTTCATTTAGTTCTGATTTGATGTTATTAATTTCACTCCTTCTGCTAGGTTTGGGATTGTTCTGTTCTTTTTTGTCAAGCTCTTTGAGTCTATTCATTAGGTTGTCTATTTGTAAATTTTCTGTCTTTTTGATATAGGCATTTATGGAAATAAACTTTCCTTTCAGTACTGTTTTAGCTGTGTCCCACAGATTTTGATAACTTGTGTCTCCTTTGTCATTTAGTTCAAATAATCTTTTGATTTCCATCTTGATTTCCTCATTTATGAAATTATCATTCAGGAGAAGGTTGTTTAACTTCCATGACTTTGAGTGGAAATTAGAATTTCTGTTAGGGTTGATTTCTACTTTTATTCCTGTAAGGTTTTTGGATGGTCAGCACCAGAGAAAGAAAGATGAGCAGAGTTGAAAGGGTTAAGTAAGGAGGTTTTATTGGAGTGTTCTAGGGTGAGGGTAAGGATCCCAAGGGAGGAACCTGGGCGAGGTTCCCGGGCCCCAGGAGAAAGCAGAGCACTCCAGGGACTCAGGAAGTTGCAGTCATCTGGGACAGAGGCAAGGGTATTTATATGTGGTGAGAGGCATAAGTCAAGGGGGGCTTGCTTTTTAGGTGCTCGTTCCAGTGGATTATCAAGTTCTCAGTAAGCAGGATGTCTCCGGGGCTGCAACAGGATGTCTCCAGTGTCGGGTAGACAATGTGCAGGCTAGGTGTGCTGCCAGTCACAGGATGTGGCTGGGGCAGGTGTTTGTTCAAGCAGAAAAGTGGAGCTGACTCACTGCTTAGGGGAGAAGTGTTTGTAGCAGGGGAGGGGGCTACACAGCCCCCCAGCAACCTTACAATTCCACTGTGATCTGAGAAGATACATGGTATAATGTCTATTTTTAAAAATTTTTTAAGACATGCTTTGTGTCCTAGGATATGGTCAATCTTAGAGAATGTCCCATGAGCTGATGAGAAGAATGTATGTTCAGTGGAGTTTGGATAGAATGTCCTGTAAATGTCATTTAGGCCCATTTGTTCTAGTGTTCTGTTTAAGTCTATTATTTCTGTGTTTATTTTCTGTTTGGAGGATCGGTCTTGTGCTGTCAGTGGGGTGTTGAACTCTTTGGCTCTTACGGTGTTGCTGTTTATCATTTGGTTTAGTTCAAGTAGGGTTTGCTTTATGAATCTGGGTGCACCTAAGTTGGGTGCATACATATGAAGTATAGTTATGTCTTCTTGTTGAATGTACCCTTCACCATTATATACTGACCATCTTTGTCTCTCATTACTTTTGTTGATTTAAAAACTAAGTTATCTGAAATCAGAACTGCCATGCCAGCCTTCTTTTGGCTTCCGTTTGCTTGAAATATCAATTTCCATCCCTTTATTTTCAGTCTAGATGCATCTTTGCAAGTTAGATGAGTTTCCTGGAGACAGCAGATACTTGGCTTGTATTTTTTCATCCATTGGGCCAGCCTATTTTTCTTGAGTGGCGAGTTCAAGCCATTCACATTTATTGAGAGAACTGATAGGTGGTGCAGATTTGTGTTCATCCTCTGGGGTAGAACTTCTTTGCTATGTTTTCTCTCTTGGGCCATTGTGGTATCTGGCCTTTGGTCTTTAGCTTTTGAGTAGTTTTACATTCATGAGTGTTTCTTGTGCTGGTCCATGTGCAACTCTGTTTTGAGTACTTTTT
Source organism: Eulemur rufifrons (assembly GCF_041146395.1). Taxonomy (NCBI): domain Eukaryota; kingdom Metazoa; phylum Chordata; class Mammalia; order Primates; family Lemuridae; genus Eulemur; species Eulemur rufifrons. Next base: position 75,297,632 of record NC_091001.1, on the reverse strand, counting down.
GAAGGGCTGGTCTTGTCTTGGTGAATTCCCTCAGTCTTTGTTTATCTGAGAATGTCTTAATTTCTCCTCCATATACAAAACTTAGCTTTTCTGGGTACAAGATTCTAGGCTGGGCATTATTCTATTTCAGAAGAGTGAGGATGGGCCCCAGTGTCTTCTTGCTTGTAAGGTTTCAGTTGAGAAATCTGGCGTTATTCAGATGGGCTTTCCTTTGTATGTTACTTGTTTCTTTCACCTTACAGCTTGAAGAAGCACTTCTTTAGTGGATATTTTGGTCAATCTGATGACTGCATGATGTGGTGTCTTCCTATTGCGATGAATCTCTCAGGGGTCCTTTGGGCTTCTTGTACCTGTATATCTAGATTTTTAGCAAGGCCTGGGAAATTTTCCTCAATTATCTCTTCAAATATCTTATCAACCCTTGAGTATTTTCTTCTTCACCCTCAGGAATGCCCATAACTCTCACATTAGGCTTCTTCACATAATCCCACATTTCTTGCAGACTGTGGTCTTTTCTCTTATTTCTTTGCTCTATCTCTGTGCCTGAATTATTTAATTGGAAGGTGTTATCTTCGATCTCTGAGATTTTTTCTTCTGTTTAATCTACCATGTTCTTGAGGCTTTCCACTGTGTTTTGTAGTTCCCTGAATAAATTCTTCATTTCCAGGAGTTTGGTTTGATTTTTCTTTAATATTTCGATTTCTTTAGTGAATTTTTCTTCCAAGTCCTGGATTTTTTTTTTTTGTGGTTTCGTGTTGGTTATCCATTTTTTCTTGCATATCATTCAGTTTTTTGATGATCCATGTTTGAATTTCTGCCATTTAGGTGTTCTGAGTTTGGTTATGTCCATTGCTAGAGAGCTGTTGTTTCTCTTTGGGGGTGTGCTTTCCATTTGATTCTTCATACTTCCGGAGTTCTTTCGATGATTCTTTCCCATCTGGAACAGCTGCTGCTTCTTGCCTTTAGATTTTCGTTTGGGTGATGACACACCCTGTTTAGTCTCTGAGCCACTAGGTGGCGTTTGTGGGTGAGATTTGACCACACCCTATATGATGAATCAGTATATGCAATAAAAGGGTGTGCAGAATGACCTGTCTGTCAGTAGATGGCGCTTGCCAGGAGGAGCAGGCTGCAGTGTTGTTTTTGGGTCCTGTAACCAGCTCTCGTTCCTCTGGAGAGAGACTCTAGTGCCTCACGTAGTGGGTGGGGCCCTGGGACTTCCAAGTGTGTCCTTATTCTGCACCTCAGTGGGGGCAGGTCAGAGAGTGAGTCTGGGCAGAGCTGAGTTGGGTAAGCCTGCCCTCAAGCTCCACAAATTCTGTTAGCCGGGGTCAAAGGTCTGTTCTTTTCCTCTGGGCAAAGCTGCTAGGGAGGGGCTGGAGTGGCCCCTTTCAGCAGGAAAGTCTGCCTGTAGGGGCTAGGGCTGTCTGAGACCTACACTCTAGAGCAGGCCTTGCTCCTTTCTACCCTCCCCTATTCTGCAGTTTCTCTGGGGCCTCTGTCACTAGGCAGGACTTTAAGCCAGTGGATCTACCCTGGCTGTCATTCAGGCCAGGATGTTCCCTGCCCAGGATTGCAGACCGGGCTGGGTGGACGGCCTTCCTGTGAGAGGAGGGTTGCCCCTCAGGCACGCTGATCTGCCCCTGAAGGCACATACACTCAGTAGGGTCATTCACAAATAACCCTTCTGTGCCCCAGAGCAATGAGACTGATGCCTGGGTACATGGGATCTGGTCTGCAGGACTGTCCCCTGGGCACTGGAGATCAGTGTGTGACCTTCCAGGGAGAGGAGTGCTGGTCTCAAGTCACCCATGGGGTGCCCAGGCTGGATCGGTGTCTCTCCGCCTCAGGATTTGCCCCGCTCTCCTGGAGTCACCAGGCAACCAGCATCTGGGAGGGTGGATGGGTAGAGAGCTCGCAATCTGAGTACCCCTCAGTCTGCTGTAGGTCCCCAAAAGGAGAGGTCTCATTCCCTGCAGATGCCTCCAGGTGGTGGCAAAATTGTCTCTCTCGGCAGTGGCCGGTAGGCAAAGGGGGAGGGGAGAATGAAGCAATATGGCGCCTGCCTATCGGCTTCGGTCTGTGGACCGGGAGGTGCCCCGAGGGAGCTGGGAGCCTAGTGCCCTGTCCTCAGGAGGCTCACGACTCACTGGCAGAGGCCGTCTCTGGGCTGGTGTGGGCAGGTCTCTCCGCTCTGGAGCCCACCCGCAGTCCAAAACGCAAGGGAGGGGAAATGTAGCTGCTCCACTTACTCTTGTTGCTGGTTTCCAAGCCTCTCGGGGGGCCTTTCTCCTCCCAGTTCTCCACAGCCTCTTCGTGTGGAGTCTCCGTAGTTTCAGGCACATTTCCTCCTGACCCATGTTCGTCTGCCTTTTCACTTTCTTCTAAAATCTGCCTTTCTTGAAGAGACACTCTGGTTGGTGGTTTTTTTCATCCACCATCTTGATCAAGAATGTATTTTAAACATAAATAGATAGGGGATATTTAAACAAACATCCATTTATTCACCATAAAAATATCAAATGTTAACATTTTGCCGCATTTGAGGCATATCCTTTTATAGAGAAAATATTGCCGTTTTTGAAGCTAACATTGCCTTCCTTTCTGAAGTCAGTTATACATTCCTCCCATCCATGTTTATATATTTTTGCTTCATATGTGCACATTCATAAATAATTTTAGGGCTATTTATATATCGTAACCTTTATATAAAGGGTATTATTCAATATACACTTGGTAACTTGCTTGAACTCTGCAATATATTTAATATTTTTTTCATATTGGGTATGTATAGCTTTAATTCATGTATTTCATACTGTATATTCTTTTCATTGACTATGTGTACTAAATCAATTTATTCCACATTGATGGATTTTATTCATTATCATAAGCAATTGTGAAATGAGCACCCTGGTATCATCTTACTGTTTACATATGCAAATGCTTCTTTTGGATAAACCTACAAAAGAAATTTCAAGGTTGTGGTAGAGTATGCACATATTCAATTTTCTGAATTTGTTAATCTCCCCTCTAAATTGGTTGTACAAAGTTATACTGCTACCATGAGTACAAGAAAATGTATTTTTTTACCATGTCTCTCCTAACATGTAGCATGGGGGATAATTTTTTGAAATATTTGTCAATTTGATGAATTATAAATATAGCATTAATGTTGTTAAATTTTTATCTCATTAATACATAGGATAAAGTTCTGAAAATTCTAGATGGCTTTTTCCTAGTGTGAACTTCTACCATTGTATCCACAAAAAAGGTTCAAAAGCTAACCTCTAGCTACAGACCAATGTAAGTAATTTGCCACATATAAATATTTAGAATATGTTTGAGATAGTTTGCTTATGGATAGCAAACTGTCTCCAAATCTTTTATTGGATAATCAATGTACTGCTTACGATCTGTGCAGTCTATTCCTTCTTTAATGTAGTGAAGGCCACCATTGTGATATATCTAGTTCCATTATGTCTAGATTTATTTCTGCATTATATTTTTGACTATTTATGTACTATTATATTTCACTCTTTAAATTATTATTGCATTATAATTAGTCCAAATATCTGAAGGAAATCTACCCTCCATGCTCTTCAAATTTTTCATTACCATCTTGACTCTTTATCTTTGCATAGGAATTTTTAGTTAATTTGTCAAATTCCACATAATAAATCTCCCCATGCATGAACATGACTAACCAATTTGTACTTTGTCATTTTTTACCTGAATGATATTTTGATTTTTCTCCACATGGGTTTTACATACACACACACACATATATTTAAGATTATACCTAGGTAACTTTAAATGTTGTTACTCTCACACTTTCCTCATTTGTAAAGTAAATATTTCAATGGAAATAATCACTATGATTCCTCAGTAACACAAATTTCTGATTTCATGAAAACAGTTATATCTTAAAAATAAATTATAGTCTATCAAATCTTGGTCCAATTATAGATTTCAGTTAAGCTTTGGGAAATTATACTCAATCACAAGTCTTGTTTCTTGAATAATGCTGTGTAGTTCTTCTTTTCTATATATTTTATTTAGAAAATAAGAGTAAAGTTCCAGAGCATTTTAAACTGCATGATAATTTTAAGTTCCTTGTCATGTTATTTACATATTAAAGTTAGCCAGCTGTATATATGTAAACCTGCATATGTAAGCATCATTTACCTTTGTAACTGAAAACTCAAGAGTAACTGAAACATGATAAAGATTTATTTTCTAGGTGATGTGAAGTCCAAAGGTGGGTAGCCCAGGACTGACATGGATGCCTATCCACATAATATGTCTACCTATCTATAACAAATATTTTCTGAACCATCCCTTTCATTTGCTTCAAGACTCCTAAAATAACATGCCTTTGAGTGTTCATTTTGTTTTAATATGGCTAGACTTCAGACCCCTGTTATTAAATGCTACCTAGCTGTAGTTGTGAAGGTATTTTTTGGATGACTAAAGCCCATAATCAGTTGACTTTAAGTAAGGAAGATTATCCTAATCAGAGTGGACATGACTCAATCAATTGAAAGGCCTTAAGCACAGAGCTAAAGTTTCCCTGAAAAAGAAATTCCACCTATAGACAACAGCTTCATTTTGTTCAGAGCATTCCAGCCTACCATGCCTGATGCCCTGCCATATTGATTTCAGACTTGCCTAGCCAGCCCCCACAATTATATAAGCCAATTCCTTGTAATAAATCTTTTAATGTATATTTCTTACCGATTTGCTTGTCTGGTTGAACCTTGACTAATACATGTGACTTCACTGAAGTTGCTTCCAGGTATCGTATATTCAATCTCCCAAGGCTCAGGGGATGTTGATGGTGTCCATCCTAATGTGAAAGAAGTTTGACACCTCTCCTTCCTGTTATTCTTTGACCTATGTCAACTTGGTCATTTCCATGAATTCTCCTAGAGACAATAAAGACTGGCATTTAGTGTTCATGTCTTTTTGACATGTCTGGTAGTAATCCATTGACCCTCTTTTACATAATTTCCGGAATACCAGGTAAATGATGAAAAGAAACCACAGTAGGTAAAACAAGTCTATGTCAAACATCACTGAGTTCATTTGACCTTTTATGTTAATGATATTTGAGTATCATACACTAAAGACCATTGGCTAACAATGCATAAAATAATCTATTTTGTTGACCTTTATTATATGAGAGTGTATGACAGCAGTAAAATTATGGAAAAAAATATGGGTACCCACATAAGCATGCACATATACTTATAAAAATAAATAGAGAGATAGAAAATAAGAGAAAAGAAGTGATCATAAGCAATTTGTTTCTATAGCTGTGAATCAATGTTTTAAGAAAATATTTTAGCCCTATAATGAATCATAATGAATCAGCCCTACATGGGGCAGCTTTAAATAGGGTATATCTATATGGCATCTTCAGTGAAGAACCAGTCCCCCCTCACAAGGCAATTAATTAAGGATTGACTAAGAAAAATGATTTTCTGTTCCTGGATTTTTGCAAGCTCCTTCAGAGCAAAACAACATTTCTATAATTCATGTTTTTTAATGTAATTTTGTGTAATTCCTCTGAGTTCAAGCTGAGCCTGTGGTGTAATCAAGGGATTATTTTATCCCATTAAATTCAAAGTGGTACATTGTATACTACATGTGTAGACTTTGGAAAACATGCAATCTGTTGAGTTTTAGGATTACTTAGAATTAGGTAAGTCCTGCTGCCCCCTTTACTCTGTTTTCATCACCAAAATTTTGCCAACCATTTTTGGTAGTGGAGACATGGTGGGCATGAACTTGTTGTTTTTCTGAAGTTCCATCATAGGTAAGTAAATTCCTGAACCTACTATTCAGCTAACTTAAATTATTACTTATAATAAAGATGTAGGCTTTCAGTTTCCTGTTGGAGCTGCAGAGAGCTGAAGAAGCCCTCCTTTATGACAACAGAAAAAGCTGGCAAAACTACAAGTTTATGACTTTTCCTGAAGCTATTGAAAACTGATAACTTAGGGTGACCAACTAGTCCAGAATCTAAGGAAAAAGAGGAATCTGCAGGAGCAATGAGACACAAGCATTTACTAACTTGAGGAAAAAGCAGACTAAAAATATTAACAATGTGCTGAAAATGAAATGCAGACTGACAAGGGAGTGTTAAGCCAGGCGGGCTGCCAATATAGGAGTCTGCATCTCTTCCAGGTTTTTTTTTTTTTTTTTCCGCCCAAAGACCCCCATTAGCTTTCACAGAAAAGAGTAAGACACTTGATGAAAGGTACCCTTTGGAGAAGATCTCAGAGAGTGTAAAAACAAGCACTGTAGGCACTATCACACTTATGCAACAAGAGTTTAAATGTGAGGGGGAGGAACAACAAACACTATCATCATTAGAGTATTTAAAATTCCATTGCAGGTGGAGGAAGAGGAGAAGAAACATTCTTTACCCTTTAAGGAGAGAAGAGAACATGTCCCGGGCCAGAACTTCATAAAGAAGATGGGTAGAAATACCGAAACACACTGTGAAACACAGGATCATAGTACTGGCCTTTGAAGGAGGCTTAATCATATAAACAGACAACATACCTTTCCACTCTCCCATTACCATGCTAACATGCATTGTGTGTTCTCATGGTTAAAACGTGACTGTGAAATATGATTGGGAAAACTGCAACGGTGTAAAAACAGACCTTCTTAGGGGTGCAGTGCAAAAACGGAGACTTCAAACTGAAGGTGAAGTAGACATTAAGAAAAACCGTCTGACAAATCATCCCCCACAACAATAAAAGATATCACTAGAGGAGTTTGAAGCCTGTGGTGTGGAGTAGAGGGTAATCAGAGGAACAATAATCCTCAAACCCAGCCCAACTTCTGACTAGATTAACACAAATACCCGCAGTGAAGATTCAGTAGTACATCCAGCTGGGTGTGGTGGCTCGTGCTCCTAACATTCTGGGAGGCCAAGGCCAGCAGATTGCTTGAGTCTGGGAGTCTGAGATCAGCCTGAACAAAAATGAGACCCTGTCTCTACAAAAAACTAGCTGGGTATGGTCATGCACATCTGTAGTACCAGCTACTTGGGAGGCTGAGGCAGGAGGATTGCTTGAGCCCAGGAGTTGGAGGTTGCAATGAGCTATGATAACATTACTGCACTCTAGCTTGGGTGACAGAGTGAGACTCTGCTTCAAAAACAATAATAACAACAACAAACCCTTATATATCCATCTTGAGTGGTATATACAAGATGTATGATTTTCATCAAAAAAATGAAGGGGAACAAAACAACTAGTAAAAAAAACTCAACACATTTCTGGGGGCCCATCAATTAACATAATATAACACAGATATAGCATAGAGGTAGGAAATTTCTGACAGAGAATTTAGAAGAGTTATAATAGAAAACATGAACATTCAAAGTCAGATGAATTATTCAGCAAAGAGACAGAAACTATAGAAAGAAACAAATAGAAATGCTGTAAATAAAAATATAGTAGCAAGTATTTTAAAAATATAGGCATAAAAGCCTTAGACAGGCTCAGTAGTAGACTTGATATAAGAAAAGAGAGTTCAATAGGAATTACCCAAATTAAAATGCAAAGGTAAAAAAGAGAAAGAAAGAAAAAAGAATCTTGCATTCACAGAACAGAATATGTAAGAGCTATGGAAAAATATTAAAAGTTTCAATATGTGTAACTGACATTCAAGAAAGAGAAAAGAGAGAGCATGAACAAAAGAAATATTTGAAATCATAATGGCTAAGATTTTTCAAAATTTATAATAGACACAAAACTATGGATTATAGAAGCTCAAAGAATGCAAATAAGGATAAATACCAAATATACATATTTATGTCTATATATATCTTATAAGAATGTTATATTCTAACTTCTGAAAACAAATTCAAAGAGAAAAACTTGAAGGATTCAGAGAAAAAAAGAAACAACACACACAGAGAAACAAAGATAACAATTACAGTAGCCTTCTCATTAAATACTATGTAAGCTAGATCAGCGGTCCCCAACCTTTTTGGCATCAGGGACTGGTTTCAAGCAAGACAATTTTCCTATGGACTGGGGTTCGGGGATGGTTTTGGGATGATTCAAGCACATTATATTTACTATGCAGTCCAACCTCTCTGCTAATGAGAATCTGTACTTGCAGCCACTCACCAGCGCTAGCATCACTGCCTCAGCTCCACCTCAGATCATCAGGCATTAGATTCTCATAAGGAGCCCACAACCTAGATCCTGCGCATGTGCAGTTTACAGTAGGGTTTGTGCTCCTATGAGAATCTGATGCCACTGCCCATCTGACAGAAGAAGGAGCTTATGCAGTGGTGCCAGCAATGGGGAGCAGCTGTAAATAGAGATGAAGCTTCACTCCCTCACCCTCACTCACCTCCTGCTGTGTGGCCCAGTTCCCGACAGGCCACAGACTGACCTCCTAGGCTGGGGCGTTGAGGACTGCAGAGCTAGATGACAGTGGATCAACATTTTCATGGAGCTGAGAGGGGGAAAAAAAAAAAAAAAAAAGATCTGTCCATTAACAATTCTTTACCAAGAAAAATTATCTTTCAAAAATGGAGAAATAAACTTTCTCAGAACAATAAAAACTTAGAGGAATTTTTGGCAACAGATCAAAATCACTGGAAAAGTTAAAAATTTTTAGGCAGAAGGTATATATTATTCAGAAAGCTGGCTTTATTTATACACAAAAAGAACAGTGAAAATAGAATAAATGAGAATAAATACAATAAAGTAAACTTTTTTTCATTATGTGTTGTTCTAAAAGATAAGTCACTGACTAAAGCAAAAAATAAGTAACAATGGATTGTATTTATAGAATATACTAAATTAAAAAGCATGGTATTAATAATACCACAAAGATGGAAGGTAGAAATCAGGAATATACATTTGTGAAATTCTTGCACCAAATGTGAAGTGCATATTATAAATTTCAAAAATTTTAAAAGTGGTACAAATGATAAAGTTACTATTGGAAATAATACACAATCATAGAAATACTCAAATCACTCAACAAACATAGAAAAAAGCAGCAGCAAAGAACACAGAATAAATAGAAAACAAATGGAAAAAGATGACAGATTTTAATCTCACCAATCAAGCCCATTAAATGCTAACAAAATAAACATCTTCATTTAACCACAGAGATTATCAAACTGAATTAAAATAAATATTCAACTTCGTGCTGTATTCAAGGAACCCACTCTAAATTATAAGGATATAGATTGATTAAAAATGAAAAGAAGGGGCTATGAAACAGACCACGGCTCTCGGGGGCGTGCAGGCGGAGACCCTCTCCCACGCGGCGTCCCCGAGGGAGGCCAGGCGAGCCTCAGGCCCCCACGCAGAGCAAGCCCTTCCCTCAGGTCCACCGCATGCCTCACACAGTCACCAGAACCCTGCCACCTGCGCCGTGCCTATTTCTACTAACAGTTGGGACACACTCCCGGCTCTTATTACGCCCGGTCTGTCTAGTCAGGAAGAAGAAGAATTGTAGACCAGCAAGAAAGGGCATGAGGCTCAGGAGCTGCCGGGGTATGGAAGTGGACCCCTAATCAGGTCTGAGGAGATATCATTCATTCACTGGTTCATTCACTGAGCAAAGGCTTGCTGATCACCTACTGCACTCAATCCTGCGGGATCTGAAAGTAAGAGTGGGAGTTTGGCTGGGATCACACTGGCTCCTGGGATGTCAGTATTGGAAGGGCCACCAGAGATCTGGGAGTCCAATCCTTTGTCTCACAACCATCTCAGTTGCAAAGCGGGTTTAGGTCCCAGGTGAAGGTTCTTTCTATAACCTCCCAGATGAAGGTTCTTTCTATAACCTCCCAGATGAAGGTTCTTTCTGTAGCATCAGTCTTTGTCAGGAGAGCAACAGAAGCTCGGGTACTGCTTGCAGCCTTTCAGCCAGAGGCTGCTGGGTGGAGTGGGTGGGTTGCCCTCTTGCTTCAGCCTTGACAGCTGATAACAGTAACCTCTCCTCACCATGATGGACAATTTGCCAAGCTTTTTCACACCCCTTTTCTTTGAATTTCACAACCCCACTTTCTAAGAATTATCTTCTCAGATGGTGAAGCTGGACTTCTTATAGCATTAAGTATCTTCATCAAGCTCATGCCCCAATAAGCGAAGGCCTTCAAAACTTAGTCTTCAGAATCTGTAACTTGCTCTCTTTCAACTACATCTTATCCACACTCACCTGATGGGATAGACTTGTTCCCTCTATCAAAAACAGCCAAATGGTAGTGTGGAGAAAATATCATTTTTAGCCTTATATGTTGCTGATCCCAAAATGACCTTAATTTTTGTGTGATGTTAAAATATTTGAATTATTTTGTGTTTTCAAATACTTATGCATTTGCTTAAGAACATCCAAATCTGTCCGTTAAAAATAAGATTTTTAAGAAACAAAAAAATGAAACAAACAAAACTCTCTGGAAAGAATGATGTAGTAGCTCTATTAAATCAAACAATATACACTTAAGAGCACAAAACATTTTCAAAAATAAAGCAGACATTCCATAATAATAAAAGTGTCAAATTCTAAGAAGACTTAACCATTCCAAATGTGAATGCCCTTCAGCATGCAGCATCAAAATACATGAAGCAAAAATAAATTTAAAAAAACTAAAACAAGTATTTCCAAAATTATACCTGGAGGTGCCAGTACTGCTGTCGTTATTTGACAGAAAAGGTAGAAAACAAAATCAGTAAGAATATAAACCTGAACAACACTATTCATAACTTGACCTAACTAACATTTATAGAATAGTCCATCTCATTATAGGAAAATACACAGTCTTTTCAAGTGAAATATTCCCATAGACAGAATATTTTCTGGGACATAAATATTCTTTAACAAGTTTAAAAGAATTGAAGTCATGCAATACTTGTTATTTCTGTCAATTAAAAAAAATGTGTGTTCTTGGAGAACAACAAAATTGCTATGGTTTGAATGTTCGTGTCCCTCCAAAATTCACATTAAAACTTAGTTCCCATTGTGGTAGTATTAAGAGGCAGAGCCTTTTGGGAAGTGATTAAGTCATGAGGGCTCCACCCCTGTGAATGAGTAAAATGTCCTTATAAAAGATGCTTCAGATTTCTATCTGGCACTACCATCTCTTCTGCCATGTGAGGAAATACTCTTTGCCTCTTCTGCCAGGAGAGGACAGAGCAAGAAGGCACTATCTTGGAAGCAAAGAGCAACCCTCACCAGCTACCAATTTGCTGGTGCCTTGATCTTAGATTTCTTAGAGTCTAGAACTGTGAGAAACAAATTTCTGTTCTTTATAAATTATCCAGTCTCAGGTATTTTGTTAAAGCAGCAAAACAAAGATAAGAATTAAATTAGAAGCCTAAAACAAGACGATATCTTAAGAATCTCTAAATATTTAAAATTAAACAACATATTTTTAAATAGTTTATGGGTCAAGGAGAAAGTCAGAAAGTAAAATTAAAAATATTTTTAGCTGATGTAAACAAAAATATTTCAAAATAATGCAGCACTGAAAGAAAAATTTATAGTATTACATATTTGGCTCAGAAAATAAGATATATCCAAAACTGATAACCTAATCTTTCATCTTAAGAAACTAAAGAAGAGAAAATTAAACCTAAAGTAAGCAGAGGATGGAAATTATAACGGTAAGAGCAGAAATCAATGAAATTCAAAACTGAGAGCAATAGAGAAATCAATGAGACAGGCTGGTTTTTTTTAAAAGATCAATAAAATTGACAAACCTCTCAGCCACACTGGCCAAAAAAATAAGAGGAAAATAAGAAGGAAGATATAATTTATAAATATTATGAATAAAGAGGGGAAATCACTAATGGCCTTAGAGATATTAAAAGAATATATAGATAATACAATCTGCACCCATAAATTCAACTTAGATGAAATGCACCAATTCCTTGAATGACAATGCACTCTCAGTATAAAGAAATAATCTGAATAGTCCTATGTCTACTAAGGATATTGAACTCAGACTGAAAAAACCTTTGAATGAAAACTCTATGCCTGGAATATTTCACAGGTGAAGTCGTCCAAACACTTAAGGAAGAAATAATATCAATTTTACAAAATCGTTTTCAGAAAACACGATGGAAAGGAGTACACTTCTCCACTTATTTTATGAGGGCAGTGTTATCCTAATACAAAAACAATAAAAAAAATCATCAAAGGATAAGAAAACTACAGAGTGATATTAGATCATTCATGAATATAGATGCAAAAATCCTCCAAAGATATTACACATGAAACCCAGAAATATATAAAAGGACAGTGCATCATAACCGATTGGGGATTATCTCTGGAATGTAAGACTGGTCCAAAATTTAGAAATTATCAATTTAATTAATCATATTAACAGACTAGAAGAAAAATCTTAATATCATATCAACAGATACATAGACCAAGTATTTGCTAATGAACATAGTCATTCTTGAATGGAACCAAATAGAGAGGTCAGATATAGATACACATACAAAGTCAGCTGATTTTGACAGAGGTAGATTTTATTTATCAAAATTTTCTTTATCAAAAGTGAAAAACTTTGCTTTGTAACAATATTAAGGAAATAAAAAGAAAAGCCACAGAAATATTTGCAAATCTCAATTCTGACAAATAGCTTATACCAAAAGTGTATAGCAACGAGAAAACAAACATTTTTTTTAAAAGGACAAAAGTTCAAAAGAAGATATATTATTGAAGAAGATAAATGCATGGCAATTATCCACATAAAAATATGTTCAACATCATTGGCCAATAGAGAAATGCAAATTAAAATGGCAATGGGATACCCCTACACACATACTAAAATGGCTATTAAACACACAAACACGTACACACATTATCAAGTGCTGACAATGATTCAAAACAACTGGTAACTCTCATACATTTCTGGTGGGAATGCAAAATGATATAGCAACTTTAGAAAACACTTTGACAGCTTCTTATAATTTAAATATATACTTACTAAATGACCTAGCAATTGTACTCCTAGGAACTTATCCAAGAGAAATAATAACTTATGCAAAAAACAAACAAAAACTGCACATGAATGTTTACAACAGCTTTATTCATAATCACCAAAAACTCGAAACTAGTTCAACTTGTTTCTATGGATAAATGGATAAACATACTATGCTATGATATACATAAAATGGAACACTACTTGAAAACGAAAACCAGAATGAACTATTGATTGATGCAACACATGGATGAGGTTTAAATCCACTTGACTAAGTGAAAGAAGCCAGACCAAGAAGAATTTCTAGTTTATGATTCAATTTATGTGACATTCTATAAAAGGCAAAAACTATCCTAGAAAAAACTAGAATCTATATAGAACTCAGGAAAATCAGCAAGAAAAAAAAATCAAACAACCCTATTAAAAAGTGGGCAAAGGACATGAACAGAAATTTCTCAAAAGAAGACAGACTAATGGCCAACAAACATGAAAAAATACTCAACATCTCTAATCATCAGGGAAATATAGATCAAAGCTGCAATGAGATATCATTTAGCTCCAGTAAGAATGGCTTTTAACAAAAAGTTTCAAAACAATAAATGTTGCTGGGGATGCAGAGAGATAGGAACACTAATACACTGCTGGTGGAACTGCAAACTAGTACAACCTCCATAGAAAGTAATAGGGAGATACCTCAAAGAGCTACAAGTAGAACTACCATTTGACCCAGCAATCCCATTACTGGGCATCTACCCAAGGGAAAAAAAGACATTCTATAAAAAAGACATCTGCACCCAAATGTTTATAGCAGCATAACTCACAATTGCAAAGATGTGGGAACAACCCAAGTGCCCATCATTACATGAGTGGATTAATAAAATGTGGTATATGTATACTATGGAGTACTACCCAGCTATAAGAAACAATGGTGATCTATCACCTCTTGTATTTTCCTGGATAGAGCTGGAACCCATTCTACTAAGTGAAGTATCCCAAGAATGGAGGAATGAGTACCACATGTACTCACCATCAAATTGGTTTCACTGATCAACACCTAAGTGCACATATAGGAATAACATTGATAGGGTGTCGGGCAGGTGGGAGAGGGGAGGCGGGGATGGGTATATACATACATAATAAGTGCGATATGCACCATCTGGGGGATGGACACGCTTGAAGCTCTGACTTGGGGTGGGGGGGGAAAGGTGGGGGCAAGGGCAATATATGTAACCTAAACATTTGTATCCCCATAATATGCTAAAATAAAAAATAAATAAAAAAGAATAAACACTGATCTCATACTAATATGAACAATTGAATAGAGAAATAAAAAGAGAAGAGACAGCTCTCCATTAGAAAGTAATATCAATCTGTAACTGTGAATACCACATACTGGTATCATGTATTTCCTACGTTGGTACATTGAGAAAGGCCTATCAGTCTTATCGCATTCTTGAGGAAAATTCATAACCTCAGTTGACTTATAAAGAAACACAAATCAAGGGACATGTTACAAAGGATTGATCAATACTCTTCAAAGTGTCACCATAATGAAAAATAAGGAAAGACTGAAGAACAGCTTGGGAGAGACTAAACAGGTATGATGGCTATATACATGTGAGGTCCCAGATTAGATCCTGTAACAAGTAAATAATGATAGCAGAAAAACTGATGATATCCAAGTAGAGTCTGAGATTTAGTTCATAGAAGTATGTAATATTAATTTCTTGATTTTGATAATAGAACTATAATTATGTATGATATTAACATTAGAAGCAGGATGAAGGTATATAAGAAAGCTATAGACTAAGATGATTTCATCATAAGAAGCTTTTAAAAGAGCAAGTACTTTTTGAATCACAGATTCTATATTTTCATGGGTAAATCTAGTGTCAGAGTTCATACTTTTCTCAATATAAGTTAATGAATGTTTTAAGAAATCACACACAAGTTATAATCACCCTGTATTCCTTAAAGAAGTGCTTCACATGTATTCTTCAATGGACACATCAACCAAATTCAAGAAATTGTAAGCATTTTTTTAGTTTAATGCCCCCAAATTGGAAATCATAGATGGGTCACAGATCCTCACAGTAGAACTCTGCCTCACTCTCACTCTCTACATTTCTCTGAGGATTCCTTACAACTTTATTTCTTTATACATTTCTAAGTCTCCTTTGTGAACACGAAAATGAGAACACACCCAGTAAAGAAATTTTAGCCCATGAATTGAGAGAATAATAGGAAATCCAAAGAAAGCATTATAAGAGCCATATAGCCATGCTAAATCCCAGTGCATCTAAAGCTTAACAAACCAAGAAAGTATCATAGGAAACTTAAACAAATGTCTCAGTTTTGTTCAGAAAACATAATAGGTTTGCTGGTTTGAGAGTTCTGCTGTTGTAACTCCCTAAAATACATCCTCCCATCCCATTGTCCAAGCATTCATACCTCTCACCTCAAGTACTATCATTGCTTCCTGCCTGCTCTACATTTTATTCAGTCTGAACTCCCTCTAATCAATTCATACACATTGCAGTTGGCACGGTTCCCAACCTTTAAGAGCATCTTGTTGCTAAAATGAAAAACAAGATTGTATAACACAGTCTATAAGCTTCTGCATAGTTTGAACTTACTTTTTCTCTCCATACTCCATCTCACACCATTCTCACTTTACGGTCTTTCAGTCACTTAAAATTTTCTTCCTCCCACCCAAGTCTTGGAATGTTCTTCCCTCTATCTTATCACTTAGTAATTTTTTTTTTTATTTCATCTTGTTATGGGGGATACAGAATTGCAGGTTACATACGTTGCTCCTGTACCGCCTTTCCCCCCAAGTCAGAGCTCCAGGCGTGTCTGTTCCCCAGGTCGTGCGCATTGCACCCATAATGTAGGTATATATCCCTCCCTTCCCCACCCCCCCCACTTAGTAATTTTTTGTACTTCAAATTTAGTTCTCTTATTCAGGGAAAACTTTCTTAATATCTTTGTTAAGAACAAGATGGGACTCAGAAAACGGTACCCAGAAGGAGGGCCTCAGAAACAAAAGTTCTTCTCTGAGCTTCTCCTGTCCTCCTGTCTCTCAGTCTCATTATCTACCCAGGCTGGCCATGGAAATTAGAATCCCTCTTCCCCAAGACAGATCATAAAAGTCAGAACCCCTTTTTCTGAAAGCCAGCCAGAAACCTAAAATTATTCTGTGTAAAAACTAGCTATAAAGAAATTATCTGACCTACTTGTTTGACCACAGGTCATAAGACCCCCATTTCAGAGAGGACCCCCGTCCCACACCTGGAAAGAAGGAATGCAAGCTCAGAAAGGCCAGGAAGAATCTAGACAGGCCTTCTGGGTTTCTCTACTCAGTCTGCTAAGATTAGATGATACCATCAGGTCAGAAGTCTGAAAAGTAGGTTCTTGGTGTGCTCTTGGCCAAAGAATGACCAGACACACTGAAAGCAAGGTAAGCACAAAACGAGATTTATTGAGGAGAGAAAGATAGGATTATAGAGCAAGAGCAAGATATACGGTTACTGAGCAAGATACAGTCTCCACAAACAAACAGACCCCTTTTTATAACAAAAAGGCCTTGGTCATGGTCTGGGGTCTTGTTTTATAGTTTCTGGACTGGACCCTCCTTGTAGGTCAGACGTCACCATGGAACCACCTTGATGGACATTTGGGAGTTTATGACCTGAGTCTTATTGCACATGCGGATCTCCCATGAGCCTTTCCGAAAGCCCATTCGGTGGGGTGACCACAATGTAGATTTAAGCTAATGAAATGATAATTAGCTGTAGGTTGTCCTAGGTCACCTTCCAGACCCCATTGTAACTGTGCTACTTGGCCCATGGGCTAGAGAATCCTCTTCATTCTTTTGCAGTTGGCATACTAAGTTCTGATTGGCAGGTTCGTAGGATGTTCCCTTTTCCCCCAGATGTAACAATTGCTTGGGGCACCTGGCTTTGTCCCAAGGAGGAGCCAGAGGTCCCTGGGTGTCTACCTAACAATACCCTTTTTGTCCAATAATATTTCTACATGGCTGTCCATACATTGTTGAACCTAAACATAAAAAATGGACAATTTCCCCTGTCTCTTTGGGTCTTCATTCTGAAGGTGCCTGTGTATACCTGTTAAATAAATTTGAATGCTTTTTCTCCTATTAATCAATCTGCTTCGTGTCAGTGACTTTTCAGGGCCTTGGTCCCTACAACCAAATCTATATGTAATAAGTGTTAAAGAACACCGACCTTTATGTCAATAAAGTTAAAACTCTTTTATGTTTACATTTCTTTGTCTGATAATTTGAAAAATGTCCACTTTCTTTAATAATCTCTGAGACCTATGAGTATGAGGACTATGTTAGTTTTTGCTCAGCCACTGGGGCACAGGGCCTGGCACATCATAAGTCATGAATTCATATGAGTTGAATGAACGATATCATTGAAGAGCAAGTACCCATTGTTCCTTCCATGCCTCCCTCTCTATGTGCATTTCCCATTCATATTTCATTAGAGAAAGTTGGATTAGGTGAATTTGTCAGCCTCTAGCATGATTTTTCGCTACTGAGAACATCCTTGAAGCAACCCATCTCATGGGCAAGAAAATACCTACCCTACCAAATTCTGCCTTTGGCTAATAAGTCACTCCCAAGTACATTGTGTTGCAGACAAGGTTCCTTGTCACAGGCCACTCCACTTTATGTAAATTCTCTTCCTGTAATCAGTTCTTTTAGGCAGAAAGGGAGGCATGGCAGACAGTTGGAAATTTCATGGCCCATCCATGATATCTGAAACATAAATTTTGGCCCTGACACCATAATTAGCCAATTGTGAGACCTTAGCTGGTCACGTCACTTCTCTGCAGTTTCATAGTCTCATCTACTATAAGAAATGGTTGTTCTACATATTCTCACAGATCTCCTTCACTATGATATTCTGTGCCAGATGCTAATGAGCTGTAAGAAATTGTCAGTAAGTTGTTTGTCCCTCAAAACGTCGTAATTAGAGTGCTATGTCATTTGCTCTAAAACACTTGGGGCTTTATAAAGAAGAAGTATTCTAGTAAGGCAAAGTAGTTCTGTGGTTGTAAAAATTTTATTATTATTATAAAAATGAAAGTGCTGGTTTATAGAGTATTGGTATATTTCCTAATGTTAAAACAAAACTGAATTTTGAAATAAAATTATTTCAATGATATAAAATTTTATTATTTGTTTACTTGTTATGCTATCAAAAGTATCTTTCATTTGCCCATGGTTACAACATTATTCTGTAACCACAAAGATAGAGCCTACTATATATCAGGTACTATGACAGATATTAGGAATTTTAAAATGAATGAGGCTTTCCCCTTGTACTCAAAGTTAAATCATAAGCTAATAAACACAAAAACATATGCTGATTCAGGTAAGCATACAGTATTATAAAGGCATGCAGGAGCAGAGAATAGCACAAACTCAGAAGCTGGTAAAGTTGAAGAAAGGCTTTTAGCAAGAGGTGATTTTGAGTTTAATCCTTAATAACAAGACACATTCTGATCCATAGTTTTTCTGTTTTCCAGATCCATTTTTCTGTTCTTTAGCATTTTGGGAAAATTTACATATATATGGAAGAGTTTCCCATTCAGTTGACAATAATTACTATGCAAAGAAGTCTAGAGTAGTGGCACCCAAAGGTGCCCCTCTGACCCCATCCTCACTTCCTGTGCTAAAGGAAGGGATTGCTAATCAATCAGGGCACTACTTACTGAACCAAGACACAGTCTCTAAGTACTTTTCAACATAACAATTTATCAATGACTCAGGATAGTAAGTACGAAAGATCAAAGCAATTTTCTATTCTTGGTCAAGTTGAAGTTAAATGGCATATATTGGAGAAGAAAATTCCCCTTTGTTTAGTATTTCCCCCAATGATTTCAATTTAATTAACCATCAAACAAATACTTCACAGAAACCTTATAATAGTTTTGACACTCGGCTAAGCCCTAGATTTACCCCTAGAGATATAAATCTAGGGAGGGAGAGAAGATAACCTTCATGGAATATTTAGAAAGAACTAAGTGCTACAATGTGTGGTACGAATTGCTAAATATCTAGAGGAGGTGATCAGTTGGGCTAAATACCGATCCAAAAAGGCATTGAGAAAATTGTGGAGGTTCAATCAGGCATGAAAGTGAGGTAGGTTTGGGAAGGCATTCAAATTTGGGAAATTTGCAAACATGTTAAAATAAAGCCATATTCCCAAAATACAGAGCAACTGTAAGACATCCTTTCACTGGAAAAGTTGTAAAAACTGGTCTTCAGAAGATTTCCATGATTACTACTTATGAATAACATTCCATAAGGCATATTTGCAGAACCAAAATGGAATGAGGCTAAACAATTGAGTTAGAGATGTACATCAAATATAAGATTGGTATCTTTTATGAAGAGTCTCTGATCAAGGCTGTACTGAATGTTTCCAAAAAACATAAAAATTTCTACTCTGGTGAAAAGAACATTAGCTTTATGCCATTTTTCTAAAAAGTATGTTTGGAAAAATCTCAATACCAAATTTATCAGATTGTTTCTTGTTAACAGAATTCATACAACAATGTTATAATACAGAATATGATGAAGCTTTTATTTTTCATTTATAGAACAGTAAAGAAGGAAAAAAACCCAATAATGAACAATATATAAAATCAACAACTTGTTGAAAAAGTAAGTTTCCTTATTTAGAGCCTGCTGTTTCTTATCTGTGAACACACATTATTCTGAACCCTTAAAAGGCAGGTGGAGAATAAAAGGAAAGGAAAAAATCTCTACTATGTGCCTGGAATCTTGTATAACACTTTCAATGTATTATCTTGTTTAATTCTAAGGTTAGAGATATATTTTATAGTAGGTGAAATGGAAATTCCGCAATATTCTTAATTATGTAAAATTCACTCATATTTTTGTTGTGTCTTAAGTGAGGTATTTATAAATTTAAATTTAGCACCTCACAAGGTTTGAACAGGATGAGACTCATAGGCAAAGCACCACCTCAGCAGTAGCAAAGGATAACTACTATTTTGGCTGCCAAAGCCAGCTTATAGATTATACTTGGCAGAGAGATGCTGAAAAAAAGAAGCCAGAAAACGGGTCATAAACAAGTAGCAGTTTAGAAGAAAGGAAAAGTTTTTTCATCATGGACCAACAAGCTTTGGAAGATTATATAATATGCTTGACAAGTGGTAGTTTTTGACATTAACCACTCTGAACATTCATGCTAGCTTTGCTATATACTGGTTGTTTTCATTGGGTAAGGTAATTAACCTCTCTAAATCTTAATGTTTTTATTCATAAAACTTATAAGATAAAAATAATTTTCAGCAACCTCAGAGGGTTAGTGTGAGAATTAAAGGAGATAATTCTTATAAAGCTACTAGCATAGTGTTTTATATGTAAGTAGCTCTTAACAAACAGTTATCCAGTCTTCACTTTACATGATATAATGAAAATTAAAGTAGTATAACAGAAATACCATTTTTTAAAGGTTGGATACTTGAGTTTTGTCCATGTGCAATCACTGATTTGCTGTGTATCAAGTTTCATGCTACATAAAATAGGAATATGAGTACTCCTCTTCTATATCTTAGGGGGTCATTATAGGGATTAAAAATTTAAAGCATCTAGCAGGTAAGTACTTTGAGAGTATAAAGAGCTACACTGATATACAGGGCTATAATTAAGTAATGTCTGATTTTATCATTTTCACTTTATGATTTTGCCAGATTAATTTAAACAAATAGAAAACAAGTATCATACTCACACATTCTTTCTGTTTCTTAATCTCTAGGAAAACTTACACAATTACATAGTTGGAATAGCTCATTGAGTTTTGTGGCCAGGGCAAACTTTTCAAATAAAAAATATAAATAAAGGAAATGATTTGCTTCAAAAGCATTGTATTTCTTTGGAATTTGTTAGTAATAATGACTAAAGGCCATGTTCCCAAACAGATCGCCATGCTCTGATCCCATTTGATGATCAGCATGTGGTCTAGCACAGCCATTAGTAATTTGACACATTAATTCCCCTGTCTCCCTCCTGCACCCATCATGGACACAAGGAGTTGATTATAGTATTTTTGCAGCATGTGAATGCAGTCCTCAAGAGACTTCTTATGATGCATTACAGGCGACAACTATCCAGCAACTTCAATTTACATAGAAATTGTAACTTTGCTTTCTAGACCATGGCTAGTGATTTTGGAGGTCTTGATAGAATCTTAAACAAGGAGTTTTAGGAGAGAGTCTCAAATAAAAAACTTAAATGAATCAATTAGCACTCTCCCGCTTCCCTACTCAATACGGCTGAGCCAACTACATAATCTGTATCACCACCTTTGAGAAGAACGTGTAGGGAGAAATATCTGATTATTAATGTGAAAAAAATTTTTGTCTGAATGATGTTGTTCCTAGAGAGGCTACAAATAAATTACACTAGATGTCATTAGACATGAAACTGAGGATGAAATATTGGAAAAAGTCTCACATCATCAGTATTCCCTTCTTTCAAACATGAAATCTCAGAAATGTCCTTGTCATTTCAGTTCAGTCTAAAATGCTTTTACAGGATGTTATCTGTTTCTGAATATTATCCTTCCAGCTCCTTAGTGGTGTACAGAAAGCTCAATGTGCCTTGAAATAGACTTTGTACAGTCAACATTTTGGTGAAAAGGGAAAACACTGGGCGTGCATGCCATAGGTCTTTACTGAATACAATTACCTCTGAAAGAAACGATATCAAATACAGTCATGTATAAGCATGGATGAGGGGCATACACAGTCCTTATGTACATGGTGAGCAGGAGAGCTAGGTCTAGACAGAAAGTAGAAAGAGAAACTTTGGGATTAAAATATAAAAAGGACATAGAGCATGATAAAAATGGTGAATGGGTGAAAATACCATATCACCCAATTTGATACTTTGTCCGTGGCTGACATTGCCCAAATTTACAATTTCTCCAAAATTTTTTTTTTCAAAAAGGTATAGCAGTTATAAAGTTTAACAATTATATCACAGATTTTAATCAGGGCCAAAGAAATTACACAAGGGTCATTCACATCTGCCACACATTAGTTTCATATGGCATTTGGAAAAAATTGATATCATATGTAATCTGGTTTTATTCTTCCTTCTATAATTACCAATGATAGTAAGAAATAAACGCATGCTGCTGGTAGGAATCACTAACAAATCTACAAGGAATCAGCAATGAACTTCACAAAAGTTTCCAAAACAAGAATTAAATATATTAGATGAAAATAAAATTAAACATCAGTGTTTCATGTAAATGAAATCACCATCAAGGTGGCCCAAATAATTGTTTCACTAATAACTTTCATTGTATCCACAGAAGTCACAATTACTATCACTTTCAACTATCATTACAGAAAAATGGTCAGTAAGCAATAGTAATATCTTAGATTTTGTTTTCTGCAAAGCTGATAAAATTTATCAATATCATATGTAGAAACACTTTTCTGATCACCAAAGTACCTGGAGAATAGGTCAGGAAGTTTGTGTTTACCTGGGCATATGTGTTTGTGTACAACTTATGTAGATTTAGCCATGTAAGCAGTTAAAGGATTACTTCCTTCTGATGCAGCTTTCATCTTTAGGATTTGCAGAGCAAGAGAAATGTCTGGTTTCTATTTGTAAATGCAAGAATATAACCAGGCAGAGAAATATTCAATGGGAAAATAACTCAGTAAATGTCCCAAGAAATGATAAGATATGGGAAACACCACATAGCATATTAGAAAACTATTTCTTAAGGAGTCTTAAACAGCAAGACTATTTACAATCTTAGTTTGGAATGGGAAAGGTGTACAGCAAAAATTATTTACAGATCAGAATAAATTTAGGGTCTCTCATTATTTTCCTAATACTTTATTCACAGGGGCCAACGATGCCAGAACTGGGAATATAATTTAAAGGTGATTCAACCTGCATCCCCTATTAAGCTAATCTTCATCATCAATTTTCTCACAGGCACTGTGTAGCTTATGTATGTCACAGCTAGTTCTAGTGCACTGATTGATTAAATTGCAACCCTGAGCTTTATTCCATAAGCCCATGTTTTCACACATTGATTTAAAATCTAAATCTTTAGAGAACTTTGGACACTTATTTTTATTTTGTATATAGTAACATACTGTCTCATCTTTCACCTTTCAGCTTGAATACTGAGGGGAAAATAAAAAATATGTGCTTATATCCCTGAAATTTAGTTTCAGCTTGATGTCACATCCTCCTTGATTATAAGAATAAATTCTTTTATGGAAATTTTATAGTCACAGCAGTATTTGCCATACCTCTCACCATCTGCTTCTCTTGAGGAAAATTTAAAAATGCAAAGCTGGTTTAGTATTAGAAAATATATTAATGCAATTCAGTACATTGGTAGATTAATGTGAGGAATTATGTGATGGCCAGACTGAATGCAGGAAAAAAAAGTGTACAAAATTCAACATCCAGTTAAATGTTCAACATTTAACAACCAGTTATATTTTTTGGTCACTTCCTATATGCCAGTCCTCTTCCAAGCACTGGAGGTATACCAATGAGCAAATTAGACAATTAAAAATTCTTACCCTCCTAGAGTTTCCTTTTTGATTAAAAACAAACATTTGAGACCAGCCTTAGCAAGAGCAAGACCCTGTGTTTACTAAAAACAGAAAAAATTAGCTGGGTGTGGTGGCATGTACCTGTAGTCCCAGCTACTTGGGAAGGGGCTGTAAGATCACTTGAGCCCAGGAGTTGGAGGTTGCAGTGAGCTATAATGACCCCCAATGCACTGTAGCTGGGGTGACAGAGCGAGACTCTTTCAATAAATAAATATATAAATAAAAACACATCAAAAACCCTATTAAAAATCTACGAAGAAGAGAGTACTCTCTACTTAAAGGATATTTATTAAAAACTACTAAAATCACAATAATTAATTGAATGTTGAAAGCATTTTCAAAATCAGGGAAAAGATGATGAAGTCCACGAACACCATTTCTACTTCACATTGTACAGAATATTCAAGCCAGTCCAGCAAGATAAGATTAAGAAACAATGCTATAGAAGAAAGAAAAGAAAAATAATCTTTTAGTTTCTATAGATGACATAATGTGTGTGTAGAAAATTCAGAAGAAACTATAGGTAAATAGCTAAAATTAACATTTTATGGATATAAGGCAATATACAAAACTCAATTACATTTATATACATCAAAAATAAACATTTAGAAAATGAAATTCAAACAGACCATTTTAATTGCATCAAAAATGCAATTTCTCTATGAGTAAATATGTGCAAGATCTCATAAAGATGTTTATTAAAATATAAAAGAGTAGATATATATTGATGAAAATATATATTATGCTTAGGCAAGTTAAGGCTTAATAGTCTAAACATTTCTTTCTTTGTAAATTAACCTATAGATTCAATATTTTTTCAATAGAAATCTCAATATGCTTTTGGGTGGGTAGATAAGGAGAACTGACAAGATGATTCTAAAATTTGTATGAAAGAGAAAGAAGCAGAACAGCTAAGACATTACTGAAGAATCAAGACAGATGGGAAGATTTACCTGACTTGATGCTAATAAGTATTATAAACTATGATTATTAATTTTATTATTGGCATAAGGATAGACAAATAGATCAATGTAACCAAAGGGAACCTCCCAAAAGACCAAAATATATATGGAGACTTATATCTGATAAATTTGTTATTTCAGATCTCTGGGGAAAGAATAGATCTGGGTAATTGATTATCTGCATAGGTAGATAAATAGGTAGGTAGATAGACAGATTGAGATTGTCATAGATATGAAAAATTGAATTAAGAAATCAATTTTAGAAATTATATTTGTTATCATACCATAACAGGATTCTTAATAAGACATTGATAATGAAGCATAAAGTAATACATTGATCAATGATAAATTTGACTACTTTAAAGAATTTATGATCATGAAAAGACACCAAATGAAATGAATGAAAATAAAAGAAGCATGAAAAAGCAAGCTATGAACTGGGGATAATATTTGCAACACATATTATTGACTGTTAATTATTACCCAGAAAACAAAGAATTCTGATAAATCATTGAGATAGAAAATATAGAAATATGGGCAAAAGAAACAAGCAGAAATGCCAAGTGTCGGCAAGAATGCTAAGCCCCTGAAACTTCCATTCATTGTAGGTGGTCAGATAATGAGCATTAACAGAAAATAAAAATGTTTTCACAATTCAACTAATTGGAAAAACAATTACTACAGTATCTAGTAATGTTCATTGTGTGCTTAAGATTGTCGTTAACAATCCTACTAGTATCAAAATGTTCTAGAGAAACTCTTGAATACATGCACTAGGAGACATGTAAAAATCTCTTTATGGCAGCATTTATAAACACAAACAAAAAACTGAAAATCAGCTAAATGAAAAAATGCAATGGTTGAGTAAATTATGATGCATTCAGATAATGGCATATGATAGAGCACTGAAAATGGATAAGCTGTAGCTACATTTATTGATATGCATGAATCTCAAACTTAATGTGAATTTAAAATATTACATCAAAAATAAGTACTGAATATTCCACAAATTTGAATTTCAAAATCAGAAACCATGTATTATTTAGAGATATGTCAATTTAGTTTAAAGAGTAGAAATAAAGCAGGAAAATGATCGACACAAGTTTAGGTCAGTGCTGTTGGTCATCTTGCTTGTTTCTACACATCTTTTGGGCAGAACTCTTGTTCTGAAATATATTTTCAAGGATATTCGTACAGCAGTCAGCCTGGAAATACAGAGTATCCTCTGGGACAGAGGACTGTTCTGCTTGCTATCAAGATTAATAAATATGATCTTCCTCTGGGGCAAAAATTGGGAAAGTTTCCTTGCAGTCACCTCAAAATATTGTGGTTTTCTAAGCTAGGAGTTCCTTAAGTGACAGGCAAGCCCACTGCATACGAAACTTCTCTCTAGCATCCACATCACTTTCGTGGGACTTGGGGAGCAAAATGAGGTAATGGAAATGTAAAGTTCACTCTGTTAAAAGTATTATAGTCCTTTGCCTCTGTCCTGGGAATCTTGTGTCTTCTATCAGCATCTACAAAATTGTGATAGGCTAACTTAGTAGCTTGCAAGCAGAGTTAACATTTCTGACCCTGCATAGTTCTTGACAAGTAGAAACATCTGGCAGGGAAGAGAAGAATGCAGTTGTGAGTCTCATATATGGAGTTTCTGATTGGGAGTATTGTTTCATGTCTTTCCCTGGGTAGTAGATTCACAGAGATATAATATGTACATTATTTTAAAATGCAAAACATAAGACAAATAAATGAAAGTGAAAATTACTAGTACCCCAGTGTTTTAGAGCCAAATAATATCATCCTCTTTTCTTTCATAAAAAATACATATCATATACATATTTATATGTGTTTAAATATATTATAAAGTTGATATATTTTAATGTTGATTTGAAATATTAGTTTTAAAATTTCTATGATATTTTTTATTTTAAATATGTTGTTTTTACATATAGTTCTTAATGATTATAGATTTGTTTACATCACATGGATTTACAATAATTTATTTAAAATTATTTATAATTGTGTATTGTTAAATACATAGTTGTTCTTAACTTTTATACACAGCTTCTAATTCATTGATCGAAATTCATGCTAAACTCACCTATTCCATGTACAGCTGCAGAGGCTTATGCTAGTTCTGGAGATGTATTAACACCTAACATTAAATATAGCTCAATGGTGACTCATAATATAATAATAAAGGTCACAGAAGGTTGAGTACCACAGAATTTAAATATAACTGTCACAACTATAACAGTCTCTATTGCAAAGAACTTATTTGGGAAGAAACTCTTGGTGGAATGAATATATATTGTTTCACTCCTAAGAAGATGATGATAGATGCTTATGACAAATACATTGTCTACACACATCAGTCATAGTTTTACCTATCACTTCCTTTGGCACATGGAATATCCATGTGCCCAAAAAAGTAAGAGTAAGACAAATCATCAGGAAAAGACGGAATGTAATTTCAAAATTTTTAGTAAGCAATACCTTTGGACTTAATCTTGACATGTGAGAGAAATAAGAGTGACAGTTTTTTTTTTTTTTTAAATGGAAGAATTGAAAAGCTTCTTGGAGAAGTTCTAGATGCTATTAACTATGGGAAGGCAACTTTACATTACTTGTAATCAGGGAATAGTGTGAACATACACAACTTTTGGACTTTTTAATAAACATATACACATAGTATTAAGTCTCCTGTTGCTCTAAACAGATGACTTTTGGGGGCATGAAACACAGGACATACAAGTAAGCAAAGAAGTTAGCACTTGAAATTCTTCTCATTTTAATGACACTAGTTATTTCTCCCATTTGACCCTATAAAGATTAGTTATCATAGTATGATTCTCAGTAGAGATTCAAATGCTTTATCCAAAATTTTTAGAACCAAATGTTACAAATATTCAGAATCCTTCCTATTTTAAAAAGGTAATATGATGCATAAATTTTATACTATATAATATCCTCAATAGCATCTATGACAGCACTCCATAATCAAACTCCATAATATTGCTGCAGTGAAACATATGAAGAGCTACACTAAGCCAAAAAAATAAAGACTACGAAGAACCTTACATCATTCATTTCAAGTTTTGCCATCAAATAAATTTGCTGCACAATTATGTAGAAAATTTTAGTTTCTGGGGCTACTTTTAATTTTAAAATTAGATATGAAGTAGTGTATATCAGTGTGCTATGACACACAAATTAGCACAGCACATCAGAGTGTAGTATAATTTATATTATATACACCAAAAAATTAATATTACATACAATAGCTTTAAAAATCTCCAATGTGATCAATCTGTCAAAAATTTTTAGGGACCATTTGGAACTTATCATTCTACATTTTATACAAGACATATTACAAAATATCAGATAAAATATATACATCTGCATGCTATTAAATTAAGAGTAGTCATGCTTTCAATTTAATAACCACATATTTTACTATATCTTTAACTGCACGAAATGTTTTTATTTATGGCTCAACAAAAATGAAGAAAATGTGGAAGGTTACGATTTATAATTTTGCTTATTTTCTGTACCTAATTTCTCGCAAGTCAGAACATATTCATGAGTACAAACAACATGGGAGAGAACTAATGTGCAGGGAACTGTTCTGAAGCTGAGTGTGCACCTGTTAAGTCTCAGATACTCAGAAGCCTGAGGCAGGAGGGTCACTTGAGGCTGGGAGTTCAAATGTAGTGTGCTATGTTCACACCTGTGAATAGCCACTGCACCTCCCACCCCCACCACGGGAAACATGGTGAGCCTCATCTTTTTTAAAAAGATAAATTACATTAAAAAATAAAAATACGTTGTTTTTAAACAGGAAAGGAAAATTATGTTTTGTATCATTGCAACTAAAATCCTCAGATAGAAGTCTAGATTGGTTCATGTCCTGCATCCTACTTCAGGCACTATCTCTCTCCAACAGATTAGATGCCAAAACTGTTTCACACAAGACCCAATAATCTGAAAAGTTGAACTTTCCTAGGAAGTGTCTGACACCATAAAATACAGGAGTACCATTTTCAGGCTCAAGTTCTTAACATAAAAGATTTCTTGGAAGGACAAAACTACAGCAATAATACTAGCTGTTGAAAATTATTGAGCATTTCCTATGCATTAAGCATTATTCTTTACACATAAACTTGTGATACTTTACTTAATTCTCGCAATATCTATATGTGGCAAATTATTAGTATCTGAATATTACATGCAAAGAATCCTTCCTAGAAAAATCAAAGACCTTACTCAAGGTTGTACAGATAAAAAGAGATGTACCCAATCTGGAAAGAGGTTCTGTATGACCACAGAACTTATGCTCTGGAACACTAGTTCGTTTAACCATGGTTGTTCATTAGTCAACAACATAATATCACCAAAGCCCATACATGATTGCTCTATTTGTTCATTTTACTTCAATTACCAGGTTATCACTGCATTTCATATATGAGCGTGTTCACAAAAAAGCAAAGGGAAAATTCAATCAATTTTAAAACAATTTCCTTTCCACCTGTTTATGTCCTCTGCTATTTCCTTCCTCAGTATTTCATAATTCTCCCTGTAGAGGTCTTTGACCTCCTTAGTTAAATATATTCCTAGGTATTTTATTTTTTTTATTGCTGTTGTGAAGGTTATTGAGTCTTTGATTTGGGTCTCAGTTGGACTATTGTCAAACCCAGATATGAAACCATCCTCATATAGCCATCTAATATTTGACAAAGCAGAAAAAAACCATACACTGGGGAAAAGAATCCCTATTCAATAAATGATGCTGGGAAAATTGGATAGCCACATGTAGAAGACTGAAACAGGATCTGCACCTCTCACCTCTCAGAAAAATCAACTTACAGTGGATAACAGACTTAAACCTAAGGTATGAAACTATAAGAATTCTAGAAGAAAATGTTGGATAAACTCTTATAGACATTAGCCTAGGCAGAGAATTTACGAAGAAGACCCCAAAGGCAATCACAGCAACAACAAAAATAAATAAATGGGACTTGATCAAACTAAAACGCTTCTGCACAGCCAAGGAAACAATCAGGAGAGCAAGCAGACAACCTACCGAATTGGAGACAATATTCACATGCTACATATCCGATAAAGTGCTGATAACTTATATCTATATAGAACTCAGAAAAATCAGCAAGGAAACAAACACCACCATTAAAAAGTGGGCAAAGGACATGAACAGAAACTTTTCAAAAGAAGATAGACTAATGGCCAAAAAACATGAAAAAATGTTCAACATTTCTAATCATGAGGGAAATGTAAATCAAAACCACAATGAGATATCACTTATCTCCAGTGAGAATGGCCTTTATCAAAAAGTCCCAAAACAATAAATGTTGGAGTGGATGCAGAGCGATAAGAACACTCATACACTGCTGGCAGGACTGCAAACTAGTACAACCTCCGTGGAAAGTAATACGGAGATAGCTCAAAGAGCTAAAAGTAGAACTACCAATTGATCCAGCAATCCCATTACTGGGCATCTACCCAAAAGAACAAAAGACAATCTATAAAAAGGACATCTGCACTTGAATGTTTACAGCAGCACAATTCACAATTGCAAAGATGTGGAAACAACCCAAGTGCCCATCAATCCATGAGTGGATTAATAAAATGTGGTATATGTATACCATGGAGTTCTACTCAACCACAAAAAACAATGGTGATATAGCACCTCTTGTATTATCCTGGATAGAGCTGGAGCCCATTCTACTAAGTGAAGTATCCCAAGAATGGAAAAACAAGCACCACAAGTACTCATCAAATTGGTATTAACGGATCAACACTTAAGTGCATATACAGTAATAACATTCGTTGGGTTCAGGCAGATGGGAGTGGGAGGAGGAGATGGGTATATACACACCTAATGTGTGCAATGTGCACTGTCTGGGTGATGGACATGCTTGAAGCTCTGACTTGGGTGGGGCAAAGGCAATATAGGTAACCTAAGCATTTGTACTCCCATAATATGCTGAAATAAAAAAAAATTCAAAAAAAAAAAAAAAGAAAGAAAAAGAAAGAAAGCTCCCCCACTCTGAAAAAACAAACAAAATAACCCCCAAAATTAAATTAAATTTAAAAAATAAATAAATAATAAACAATAAAAAAATAAAATAATTTCTTTTGAGTGTTATTTAATCTAACAAAAGGAATCAGCATAAAAAGAGGTAACTACTAGAGCTATTCACAGTTGTTATTAAAGTAGGTTAATAAACTTCCTTTTCCAAAGCAGTAAAACAGCAAAAAGGTAAGGATGCTGGCTATTCACTAAGTTGGATCTTTTAAATTATCAAAGTAATAAATAAAAAATTATAAAATAAGCAGTCTTGGCAGACAAAAAATAAAGCACTTTTAAAATAAAAATTAAGAAGTTTAAGACAAGAACTCAAGAAGGAAGAGGAGAAATTGTGGGGCTCTAAAATGCGTGCTCTTCCTCTGCTAACTAATCCATTTAATACTTTCACAGGTAAGTAAATATTAATCTCTCCAATTTGTAGTTAAGAAAACTGTGAGATTCTGTGAAATCAAGTCGTTTGTTCAACCTCTGGCTTAAGTCTGTTGAAAGGACAGAATCTCTAGGCAAATACCACAAGCTCACACAGTGACTAAGTTCATCTTTTGTGTGAATAGATAATATGAATTTAATTTTCCTAGGGATTGAAATAAGTAACACAATTTTATATGCACACAAAAATCTAGCTCTAAAGTACCTCAGTGGATACTACTGATAGAACTGAATATATTGTTTAAGGATTCTGTGTCACTGATCTCTCACTATTAAAAAAAAAAAGGTATTTAGGTGGAGAAGAATACTATGATTTGAAGAGCAAACTGCTAATTAGTGGTAGAACTGAGGACACATGTTTTCCCACTCACTATCCAGAACGCTTCTCACTTATTTTCACTTTGAGTGTATTTTCTAGTTCTTGTCCACTCAGTCACCAGCTCTTTATCTTCTAATTCATAGATTGTAGTAATTACATTATTAGGAAAAAATGCAGAGCAATGTAATATTTTGCTTCTGCACAAATATTCCAATTTATCAGTAAAGTATTTCCTCAAAATATAAGTACGACTCTCAATGGAATAATATCTTTTGTTAATTTAGAAGAAATTTTCTAGTTATTCCTTGGTTGCCGTTAGACAAAAAAAAAAAAATTCTCAAATACAGTAATTATCTTATGTTTCTGAAGGTTAAAAAACAAATAAAAAACCTATTGACATAGATCTTTACTAACAACTTTGAAGTTCCTTAATGATGTGAACACTCTAGTATTTAGGTTCATAGGAATAAAATGTATTGGGAAAAAATAATGAATAATGACATAGAAAATAAAATTTCAAGAGTTTTTAATATCATTTACTTGATGAAAATATGAAAAATATTTATATTAACTAAGATTTTCCCATGTCCAAACATGAAGATATCATCTCCCACTCCTGCTCTAGAGATACTCCAAATTCCGTAGAAATCTTTGCCAAATGCCTACCATGTGCTAGTATCCTTGGAAGATTCTTTGTATTTCATATTCAACAAGAGGTAAAACTAGAGACAGCCATATTTTGTTCACCCAGTTTGCCAAAACCTGCAATTAAAGGAGTAAAAATAACTGGTAGCTTTCAGAAACCTTGAGTATTCACCAAGTTAACTGGCCCTTTGTGATGGCATGAGAGAGGGGGCTAATGAGTAAGTTCAGATGAAAAGCAAATGTCTGGTAGAGGCAATGACTTAGCAGCAGAGACAGAGACAGGGTTCAAAGAATGAGTTGGAATCTGTGGTTGTGCAGGCAAGTGGTTGGTTCGCTAACAAATTGTTTTATGTCATGTCCATATAAGTCAGGCAGTGTCCTGCGTGCAGGGATCCAGGAAAAAAATAAAGCAAGACTTCTGCTATGAAATTTAAAAGTGAGTTGATCTGGTTTTCAGGCATGCGACTGTCATTTTCACTTTTGGATATTTCCCATGGCAATGGGCAGACCTGGGGACATAGAAGGTGAGGAGAAGAAAGAAAGGATTGAAGTCACTTATAAGCTCAAGTTAGGGAAAAAGAAATTAATGCTCAATTATCTTATATTGAGCATGCAGAATGAAATTTTAAGTGGATAATGAAGTATTATACACATTCTCCTTAGTGTTATTACAAATGAGAAGTACTGCAGTTAATAGTTTGTACAAACTGTTCAACCAGACCAATTCATGATTAAGCCACTTAGGAACAACAGGATTTAGGAACTTCTCTGAGCCTCACACTCTTGTTTCCAATGTTGGGGTACTAATAGTTCCTACTTCACTGGATTGTTATAAATATTAATGGAGGAAATTCAGATAAAATGTAGAGCAATATAAAGCTGATAGTAAGTGCTTCATAAAATTTAACTATGAAATTCACGTTAATCAATGCATGATAATGGTTATAAGTTTGTGCTGCATTTTTTGGAACAAGACTCTATATCCACAGAATAAATCAACAAATAATGGTTAATAAATTAGTAGAGTTATTGATTTATTTTTAAATAGTGACTTGGAATTATTCCACCAGGAAACTATCTACAACATAACTCATGGCCCTATCTATACCTAGCAGTATATTTTAAAAGTAACAAAGCATAATGAAAATAGCAATGTCCTTCTTTAAAAGCTGATGTACCTGAATTGGAACCCTAATCCCTTGCTGCCTTAATACTTTGATTTAATTTCCTATAGTCTTCAGTTTTTTTATCTGCAAAATGGCAATTACAATAATCCCTACTTCGGAGAGTTGTAAGGATTATGTTAGATGAAATTAATTAATATTTTCTAAAACACTTAAAACAGTGCCTGTCACATAGTGTTATAATAGTGGTTTTCAAGTAAATTATTTCTAACATGCTTATGTAGATTTCACTGAAGAGAGAGAGCAAGAGCATGGATGAGAGAGAGTGAGAGCCAGACAGCACACACACACATATACACACACAGACAGGGAATTACTTAAACTTCAAGAGAATCACAATTCGGGAAATAGAATGTTCCTGCTGTTTAGGATGGTAAATATGGCAGCTAAGGGGTTTCACTGTTAAAATTATAGAGTTTAGAGGTAATGTTATTTCCTTCCATTTTGCTAGGTAGACAAAATTAGACTGCAATAACTCAATTTATTAGACTCAGCCAGATAATACGAACTCAATATTCAAAACCATCTGGTGTAGGACCACAGAATCATGATGTCTTCCCCTACAAGATCACGTAGAATTCAAATACTAGAAGAGTAAAAAAATTGGAGTTGAATAAATAACTACTTCCAATATAGTTGTGTATCTGGTTTGCATGGTTAAAAATATAATTTAGGAGCTGTGCTTAGTTTTAATTTTAGAGAAGTTTGTAGTTTTCTTCAAGTAATTTGAAAGTTCAGGTAATAAACATTAAAAAATGTTAACATTTTTTTCCTCCCCACTTACACCTTCATGTCCTAACTTAAATTCAAAATTCATTGAGGCATGCAAGAAGAGCTGTTATTTTGCATATGGGACTAGAAAATGGAATGGCAGTATCCCTGTTGTATTAGAAAATGAGATAAGTCCAAGTAAGTTACTTTGCATTTATAAAGGAGCAATGCACTAAAAATCTCACAGCCACATTCACACAGAGACATTTCTGGAAAAAAAAAAAATTTTAAACCACTTTTTTTGGTAAGAAGCCACTTTGGGGAATCTTTTTTATCTTTTCAACTCTTTTTCAACAGTCAGTCTCTCTCTTTCTTTCTCTCTCTCCCTTCTTCCCTCTCTCTTTTTCATTTTAAAATTCCTATGACAACTTCTAAAATTCATTCGCTCAGACATAATTCTCATTATCCTTAATACTTTTAGAAAAAGTAATTTATCATTGTTTATTTGAGAGGAAGAATATAATTATTGCCATTGTAATATAGCAGAGATATTTTCTATTCAAAAGCCTTTCAACAGTAAACAAATAACTTGCATCCAAATGATAGAATGAGACAATATTCTGGCCCAAATCTACTTGAGGTTTAGCATAAAAAACAAAAATAGCTTACCAATCTAATCTACATTTTCAGCTAGCTGAAAAAGAAAAGTAAAACAAGAAGAAACAGCAACAATCTGTGTTTACTGGATACAGGTCATGAGGGTATGTGCAAACTCACAGACCAGTACCTCTGTCAGCTTTGCAACCCTGCTGAAGCTTTGGAATGTATTGGAGCATACACTTGGCATATATTATTCTCTCCTCCAAGACCTTACTAAACCTCTAGCCACCCTGTTCACTGCCCTCGTGTGATTAGAGCATTTCCCAGGAATGCCAATATCCATAAATTAATGTGATCACTTTTAATATAATCATGCCCCTATTAAACCAGCGTAAGGGAAGTAAATGTCTTATGTCACTTTTCGTAATCGGATTTAGTCGTGTTGGACAATTCTTATTCTTTCATCCAAATTTATTTCTGACTAAAAGCATACATATTTGAGACAATATATTACAACAAATAATTTCATGATCTACAGCTATGAAACAGAATATCAATTTTCCATAAATCATACCCTGATATTAATTTCATCTACATAATACTGAAAGTGTTTCATAATACTGAACATAGGATAATGCATCCAAAGGTACAGGCTGCTCTGGTAACTAATATTCTAATATTGCTTTTTATTTTATAGGCCAAGTCTCCAAATTTTGTTGATGTGTATCAGAGAATTTCATAAAAATATAGAAGGCAAAGCCATATTCCCAACAAATTCCTCCCAAAATTCTAATTAAAAGATGAATTTCTGACAAAACAAACTCAAAATTTCAATCATGTAATTAGCATTCATGACTCACATGCATATTAACAA
Organism: Eulemur rufifrons; assembly: GCF_041146395.1. Lineage (NCBI taxonomy): Eukaryota > Metazoa > Chordata > Mammalia > Primates > Lemuridae > Eulemur > Eulemur rufifrons. Next base: position 75,262,170 of record NC_091001.1, on the reverse strand, counting down.
TGTTCTTCATTATATTTGAAGCATAACACTATTTATAAAGCTTTTAATATTCATTTAAACACTATGAAGTGTCATGCAGATTCTATTAATCAATGAGTCATATATGTATGACTCATTAATATATATTATTAAGATATAAGTATATGTATTAATATGTAAATATAACATATAAATATAATATATATTTTTATCTCTCTTTCTCTCCGCCAATCCACACATACGCATACACACACACATATATACACACACATGCTCTTTGCTTCCTCTGTATTTTTAATGCTAATGGGTTGGTTCTGACTTTCAGCATCTTTCTTTCTTCTGGTCAATAAGCTCCCAGATTACCGGTAGCTGGTCTCCAGATGTTCTCTGTCTAGTCTCTCCTCTATACTGCTACCAGTGTTAGCTTTCTAGAAGACAGTCTTTATAAAGATATTGTTTAATGATTATTCTCTGGTTATGAGATAAACCCTCAACTCCCTAACAGATAAGGCTTGCAAGATGCTCTGCTGACCTCCAAACGTGCCATTCAGTAGCTCCTCCTTTCTCTTCTCCATTTATGTGAATTTTGCTCCAATTAAAAGCAAACTTCTTACTATTCCTGCACTTTTGGAACTGAAAGTTTTAGAAGATATTATGTCTTCACCCCCAGAGTGATTTTCTCATGAAAACTCTTACTAGACATTAATTTCCTAGCTTATATACCACCTCATCTAGTGATATATATATAATATATATAAATGTATACTATATATATAAAAGAAAAGAAAATTTATAGGGCTTCTTTCTTAGACCTCAAGTGGAGTGAGTTGCCCCCATAAGAAGTTATATATTGGTTTTCAGTTTTATACCATATTTCATGAAAAAGTGACTCTATAAGACTCTTGTCAAAAAGATGGTTTTGTGGAGGAGATGGTTAATATTGCTAAGCCATAGCTACAATGACTCTTTGTTTCTGGTCTGGGTGCACAATATTTATTATAAATGGAAAAAAAAATACCATTTTCTATTCACATTTGCATTTATTTATTCTAACATTGAGAAGACCAATTTTAGCTTCTCTTTCAAATTTTGAATGTTTTTAATCTTTAATGACTTCACTAGCAGGGATTTGGTAAAAGATAAGATTGAAAATGAGGCTTCACAAAGAACTCAGCTTTGAAAATCTTTCTAAATCCTTAATAAGACTCTCAAGGTTGTTCAAAATGACCGTAGGGTCATACAAAAATATTATCAGGTTTTACAAGTGAGTATCTTGGTTAGGAACTGGTTGGCCAGAGGTTGGAGGGGAGATAAGTGGTTCTGTTAATCTCTTTTATATAATACCTGGTGCTGCAAGGGAAACCTATAGGTACCTAGTAAGTGTTATTGCGAGATAATGAATATATAAGGAAGCACTATGGCAGGCAAGATTTGTAATCTTACCATGTTCTCATCCTACATCACAGAGCTTTCTCCGCAGCACAATGAAACTGCTGCTTGATTGCAATGCTAGTGAAAATTCATTCGAGCATGCTCTTAGGGGTCAATTTTCAAATTATAATATGAAATTTAATCAACTTTCCCTATGGCTTATTTTTTAAAGTCCATTTGCTATAATAATCATTGCTTAATGACTATAGTGCTGCCTAGGTTCTTGCTGCCCGGCCCAAAGTTTGGTCTCTGGTCTGGCAGCTTTATGAGCAACACCTGGGAATTCATTAAAAATGCAAAGTTTCAGGTTCCACCCCAGATCTATTGAATCTATTGCATTTTAACAGAACCCTCAGTTGATTCAAATGCACATGAAAGTTTGAAAGGCATTGATGTAAGCCATCACCAAGAATAATTTTCTGGATTCCATTAGTTTGACACAATCTAATAAGCTTAAAAGGTAAAACTAACATTAACTTATTCAATCATAGCACACTAAGGGAAAGATATTCTGGAGTATTTTTGACCACCAAATCTTAATTACCTTAATAATCCCCTATTATGAGTCAAGTAATTTTATCTGTATCTCTCTTTGGATCACAATTCCTACTTTGTATTTTAGTTACTTATGTTACAAGCCTCATTTTCTAAACAGTTCTTTAAAATGTATTAATATAGGAACTTATTTTATACTCCACAGAACTTAGAAAACAGTAGGCTCCCCAACATCCAGAGTTTTTAATTACTCAATATTGTAGATCATTGGTTTATTGGAAAAATAAATATTAGTTTATTTGTTACCTTGGTGTATTTATTTTGGATATTGTAGAGCATATTTTAACCTTTCAATTATTGTATATTTTAAGTGCTCATAAATATTTTTAAAATATATATTAATATTATTTATAGTTTTAGTAATTCCATTTATGCATATGTACAAAAAATGTTTATTAATCATCTACTTTATGCCAGGCAGTGTTTTATATGCCTGAGGAACAGCAGTGAGCAAGACAACCAAAACCTCCTCTTTTTATGGAGTTTACATTTTAGTAGGAAAGAAAGAAAAATGAATAAAAACTATGTGGTAAATCACTTGGCAATATTTGCTCTAGGGAAAATAAAGCAGGACATATAACCAGGGATGCAGATATAGTGAGGAAGGATAGAGGGTAGAGGGTGCCCCACTGAGCTTTATAGGGACTAGAATCTAGGAGTAAGGATTAACCTTAGATGCTTGAGTTTTTAAGGTAGTTGATATAAATGGGGGGAAAAAAGACATAAAGGAATTCATTTTGATACTCTTGATATAGATAATAGTGAGAGACTTATGAGACTTGGGGAGCTGTTAGAGAGAGTAGGGTCTTACCAGGATGACATAGAGTTCTACAGCCTGTTTCACTCTGGGCAAGGATGACTAAGAGGCGAGGAATGGGTTGGCCTATCTGGAACATGAAGATTTATTGGGTCCCATCTTGAGTCATATTTCTAAAAGCACTTTATTTTCTGTATCTCATTTGGTCCTCACTTAGGCACAGGATTCAGAAATTATTATCCTTAATTCATGTCGCCAATTTAGTTGGCGACCTAGGTTTGCTAACTTAAAGGCAAGCATCAGACCACATTGTCTACAGTAAAATAAAGTAAATAAAATTTACACTGAAATAAAATCTAGATTTCACCCCAAACCTTGCATTAATTCAAACCAGTAAAGTTTATACAATGTAAGAAAGACAGACATCCTTTCCATTGCTGTAGTCCATGAACCAAAATCTTTCCAGGACTGCCCTGTAGGTTTTGCAAGGCCATTGGTTAGAAAACCGTGATTCACCATTGCCACTCTTAGAAATCTTTCCCCCCAGGTTTGTGAGCTCTGAATCAAAATCAATTTTATTAGACAGTAATATAAGGCAGAGGGGCAATGATAAATTAAAGCAGAAATCTCTTTTCAGGAGGAAAGTTTGAGTTATCTGGAGTGTCCAAAATGGCATGCCCCACATACACCCACATCCTCATACTGTAAACAAGTCATGGCTGCTTCCTGCTTGTTTAGCTTCAAGGCAGTCAGGCCTGGTGAGATGCTAAGCAGAAGTGGCAGGAAGGCTAACACAGTGTCACAAAGAAGGCAGTTCACCTCAACCTTTCTATATAGAGCACCCATCCCTGAGAACACTAGCATATCTGCATGAAGTAGAACTGCTTTCCTGTACTTCTGTTCACATATGAAATATTTAAAATAGCCTTAAGTGATGAAAGCCTTAAAGTTTTTGAAACCGAACATATACATGCTGGCATACGTGCTTTTTGTTTGTTTGTTTTGTTTTTGTTTTTGTTTTTTTCTACCTTTATTTATAAAGAACACAATTCATCTTGACACAGACACAAACATTCACACATTGCAAGCAGGAACCCTTTAAAAACAACAACAGAACTGAGAACAGCGGGACCTTATGTAACACCAGTCTGTGTATCCCAGACTCAGGGGTCACTGGGAACATTTTCTCAGATATGACATCTCACCTCAAAGACAGGAAGAGAGACCTTGGCCTGGAGGGCCCACCCACCCACAAGGCAGAAAGCTCCACACTCAGTCTTCCGCATCATCGAACTGTCCCATTTCAAAGACCATCTTGGAATAATGGGGTATCAGTGGAGGCGGATGGTGCCAACTGGGGTCATAGATCATGTCTCTCCGTGGGGCACAGCACACCCATGGTTTGACCTCTTGACAAATGCTCCCCTGGATGTCATCAGCATCATATGGATTCCCTTGATCTGCTTTCAACTCCAAGTCCCAGTCCTCATTAAAAAGATCACCAGTCTGTTCCTTGGGTGGACACTGTGTCCCTTCTGACAGCTCCCAGGTATTCGGTTCCCCATCAGAACCCTCATCATCCACAGCAAAGCCTTCCTTAGCTATCCATAGTCTCCAGGTGAAGTGAGCAGCCTCCAACCTCTTTAGCACAGCATTGTGATGGCTATCACAACATTATCTCGTGTAATGCTCTGATCCCTCAGCAGGGATGGATGCCTGCCTTGCCTACAGATGGTTTAACTCCACAAACGTAAAAGGGAATGAGGACGCTCAGTCCCGGACATCTCTGAAAAGCAACTGATTATCTAGCTCCTTGGCTCTCAGTCCTATCGAAATCACCCTGAGTCAGGGAGCTGTGTGGTTACTAGCTCCTGAAAACTTTAATATTATTCTGTAATTGCTTTGCAAGTGTCAGGTTAAATGTAAATAACACTTTAACTTCCCTAATTATTCCCAATGCCTGTATTTATAATCCAATCCATCAATAATCACTTGTAGCCCAACTTTTATTTCACTGAAAGTTACTTGGGGGATCCATGAAGGAAAAAAATTGTGGTCTGAGTAATTTGTATTTTATTAGATGTATATAGTTAGATAACTGAAGAAAAATAACATTTACTTTATTTTTTCTTTGTTTTTTTAAATTACTTCTCACCATAGAACACAAATAACATATTTAAAGAAACAAAAAAGGACACAGAAATAGCTACTTTTTTCTTTGACTTCTATAGGGCCCTCAGAGCAAGATGACTTACCTCTATCATCTGCCTATGTATCTATTTATCAACTATTTATCAACATGACAGGATTGATAAAGAAAAGAAAAGAATTAAAATTACTGAGGAAATACTAATTGCCAAGTATTTTTCCTGCAATAATGTATGTTTTCTCAACAATCATGTGTGTTGGGAATTACCCCAATTTCACAGAAATTCATTGGAGAAAGTTATCTAAAATTAGTTGTTTGACAAACACCAGAACTGTTATTTGAATTTAGGATTTTCTGTTATTCTACTTTCTATTTCTAATTCAAGTGTTTGTGTCCTTCTCCATATGATTCTGACTCAGGACCAGGAATTTGATTGAAACTTAGGTGGGGAAGTAGTGTTATTTTTCACTTGACTGTCCCTCCGAGTAGAAGTTAGCACATCTTATTCCACTGTAGACGTTTGGAAGACAGATGGGTCAGAAATGAATAAGACAGATGAATGCTGGCTGAAGTCATGATGACATCTGAACCAATTACACTCTTTTTTTTTATTTTTTTTCCAAAAATGAGTTTTCACTGTGTTGCCCAGGCTGGAATGCAGTGGCACGATCATAGGATCATAGCTCCCTACAGTCTCCAACTCTCGAACTCTTGTGCTCAAGTGATCCTCCTGCCTCAGCCTCCTGAGTAGCTGGGACCACAGGCCCTCACCACCATGCCTGACTCCCAAGTTGTGTCCTTTGGTCTACACTCTCATTTCTGCTACAGAATAGTATAAAGAATATAAGGATTAACTGATTTTACGTCAGTTATTTCAGAGATAGATTTGACTGTGGTTATTTACAAGGCAATAGAATCATATATAGGTTAAGTGTCACTTTTCTGAACTACTTGAGACCAAAAGTGTTTTAAATTTTGGATTTTTTTTTGGATTTTTGAAATATTTGTATATACATAATGGGATATCTTGGGGATGGGAACAAATCTAAACACAAAAGTCATTTATGTTTCATATATACCTTATACACATACCCTGAAGGTAATTTTATATAACATTTTTAATGTTATATAAAATAACATTAATAACAAAACCTTGTGAATGAACAAGGTTTTGACTTCATTTTGACTGTGACCCATTGCAAAATTCGTAGGTGTAGAATTTTCCACTCATGGCATCATGCTGGTGCTCAAAAGTTTTGGATTTTGGAGCATTTTGGATTTCAGATTTTGAGATTAGGGATGCTCAACCTGTACCTAAAGTTCAAATGGTGCCTTCAGATCTTGGACATTAAAGTCTTCTTATTCAACCTCTAGCATTACAATCAATTCCACAACTTTTTCTTTTCAGAGTTAAGAATTTGAAGATCAATATTGCCTTATTCCATAAAGATAAAAATTAAACAAATGAACAACTTTTGCTTGTTCATTATAGTTATTACCAATAAAATCATGGTGAAATTGAAGTTTGAGAGATTATTTTCTTTCCTTTAAGACTGGATATTTCCTTTAATATTGTAGTCATTGAGAGAGGATAACACAATCTAGCCATGAATACATTATGTTAAAAGTTCATTAATATCTCTACAAATTGGACCAGATGTTATAAGATTCATAAAATGAAAGAGGCATTAGAGATTATATAATCTATTATTCACGTAAAAAATGATACCCAGGCCACTTATGTGATTAACCCAGCATTTAGACAGTCTCTGCAAGAAGTAACTTCCAGCCCACAGTTTCTGAATTCCTCTCCAACATCTCTAAAAACACTGATTTGCTTTGCTTTCCACCCACCCCATTTTCTTGACTTACAGATATTAATGAAAAGGCAAATTTTAATTTTGCATCTATCATCATAGATCTAAAAATAGACTGAGGTGACAAGGTGCCTTATAGTTTGTTTGCTCAAGTATGATACACATGCCTTGATTTTCAGTGAATTGTGAAGGCATTCTGCAGTCTGAAGTCAGACACCTGCAGGCAATCAACCACACTCCTTGCCTACTGCACCTCAGGCCACAGCTCCTGGCAAGCACATCACAGCAGTAGTCACCCATTGCGTTGCACAGTAAAGAACACTGGTGCAGGAAGAGTGAGGCTCATGAAGGGTTGGGCTAGCTTTGGCTCTCAACATTGCCCTGTCAGAAATAAAGAGCTTTTATCAGGACCAACCAACTCCTCATTACTCATCCTCTGGATCTTTTCCGGCTGACTCAGACTGCCACTACCTAGCCGGGACAAGAAAGTTAAACTCAAAATTCTCTACTCCAGCTTTGACACAAAAGCCCGATTTATCTAGTACTGAAGCATCACCCAATGTAACCTTTGTATAAGACGAAGCTTTTGAAAATATATTCACCTTTTGAATCCATTAGGTTATTTTCTACAAGTTTATTGCCTCAGGTAGAAGAAAAAAGTTGATATATTTCTGAAATTTTAGCTAGATATACCAAATACGATAATTTTGAAACACAATGACTTTTTTCTTTCTCCTATGGTGCCAAACTTTGCCTGGCTATTTTTATCACACAATACTGGCATGCCAGGTTTTAAAGGGCAGTACAATTTTTTTTAAAACCCACAATTTTCTCATGATCTGATATGTTATCTTGAATTTTCCCTTAAGATAAAAGTATTTCTTAAAAAGGAATACGTGATCCAAGTAGCAAATAAACATAAGTATGCACAAAGAGGAAATCAACAAATAACTCATACACAATGAGTTTGAAAATATTTGTATATATTTCTGTGTACATGTATATTTTTTTTAAAAAAATGGAAATATCATGTACACAATCTGTTTTTCTTGATTTAGAATTTGATAGTGATTATTTTCCAAAATCTAAAGCCATTATTTTATAGCATTTTAAAAATCTTTAGAGTATTTCATTAAAGTACAATAATTTATTTTAGCAATTTCTGTTGTTGGACACTTAGATCATTTCTGATTTTTCACTATTATAGATAAAATTTGTTGAATATTACATTTATCTTTACACAGTTCAGAATAAATTCCTATAAATAAGCAGCAGGTCAAGGGATATACTCACTTTTACCTTCAACAATGTTATAGCATCTTATGCTTATACAACTCAAGGGATCTTGTTTATTTGTTCATTTAAAAAATGTTTCATGGTTGCCAATTCTGTGCCAGGCACTAACCTGGATGCTGGGGCAATGGTCAAAGAAAATAGACATAGCCTCAGTCCTGGAGATGGAAACACAGTCTACTTAGGAGAGAAGTGATTAGTCAAATAATTACACTCTGTTATGTATTAATACTAGGTAAACAGTGTAAGACAGCAGGAAGGAAGCTATATTTTCTTTGTATTATGTGTATATTTTTAACTCTACTATAGCGTATATACTTTTTACTTTTATATTTTTTATTACTAGTGTTAGTCATTTATAAATTTATAAATTAAATGGGAATGTCCTATGCCCATTATGTTATCAATATTGATTTTAAAAATGATTCTCATATTCAAATGTTGATTAATTATATAAGCATATTGACCTTTTGTCAGATCTTATAAGTATTTTCCCTCTAGATTACAAAGCAAGATTATACTATTTTTGACATACAGGAGTTTTATTTTTTGTAGAAAAATCTACCAGACATTTATGCTTATGACTTAGGTTCCCACTAAGATTACACAGACAAACCTAACCTTTTTGAATTTATTGCTAGAAGTACTTTGACCTGCTAAGAGGAATTTACACATCTCAGAAGCAGAGTTAATCTTTAGTTATAAATACTTCGCCTTTGTCAACCTCATGGTCTTACTTTATTTATGGCTAACCCTTTATTATCTATGATACTGAGCAAATCATAACCACACATGTTGAAAATGGTTTTAAAATCACCACTCTGTAAGTGTATAGAAATAATCTAGGGTTGGTGGTGTTCATACCGTGTGTTAGCACACACTTCCATGTAGCTACCCATGCTCAGTCTTGGTGAAAGATTTGTATCAAGAGTCTATTTTGTTATGATGGGAAGATACTAAGTTCTCTCCCAAGAATCCTGGGTTGTGTCTCAAATCCACCATCAACATAGCGAAATTTGGGGTATGATTTTGACTTCTGAGCTCTTAGTAAAGAAAAATTAAAATAATCCCTCATCTATTATAAGAATTACATTACATTAACTAATTCAAAAAGCATTTAATGACTTTTTTGGCATCTAGCCTTAAGAGGATATACATATATTAAGACAAAAATTCACATACTAAAGAAACACAGTGAAGGCTTTAAAATAATCATTTTCATCAAAGTTTGATGAGAGTTACATGAGAGATGTGCTCTGAAAGCTGAGGAAGCACAGATGATGGGTACCTGGCTCAGACAGTGAGAGCCAGGGAAACTTTCCCAGAAGAGCTGATGCCTTGGCTGAATTCTACAAAAAGGGCTACACAGCCTCTCGAAGAATAATGGCACAGTGTGTTTCTAGGCAACATCCTTTCATAAGACATAGCATGCTGCTTTAGAATAGCAAATAAATCCCTATGGGTAGAGAGGGGGTGCAAAGAGGCTGGAGAATCTGTCTCTGTATGACAGGTTAGATGGTTTCGACTCCAAAGACTATGGATAATCATTGAACATTTTTAGCAGCCAATAACATGATCAGAAGGAAAGAGACAAAGGTGATTTCAGAAGTGAAAAAGAGCATACAGATATATTAATGCCTTAGTCACCAAATTTAGAAATGTTAATGAGCATCCAAGAAAATAGCCTGAGACTAGAAGAATAAAAAAAAAATCCACTATATAAGTAGCAATATTTTAATAAGATTTAAACATAAGGTTGGCTTCTAAAATTGTTATGCAAATTCTAAAATACTTATGGTAAAAAAACAAGAATATTCAGGAAGACTCTGAAAAATAAATTATAATAACTAAAAGATTATAGTTACAGATGCATGAATACATATATAGACCACAGGAACAGAAGAGAAAGACTGGGAATAACCCAAATGCATATGGAAATTTTGTGTATAATAAAGGCAATTACCTCAAATTAGTGGAGTTAAGATGGACTTGTCAATAAATGATTGTGATTCAGCTGGGTGAGAGAATTTACATCCATATCTCTTAATATACATAATCTCCAAATAATTAAAATATTTAAATGTAAAAAATAAAACTATACATGTTCAAAGAAAATATAGGTAAATAATTTTATAAAATTGCAGCAGGGAAGATTTTTCTATTTATGACCAAAAATCTAGAAACTATGAAATTATAAACTGAGAAAATCAACCATAAATACATTAAAAACTATCTTCATGGCAAAAATTATCATGCAAAGTCAAAATAAAAATATGTCACAGGAAACATATTAATATCCCTAGAGAGATCATCAAGAAATCAATAAGAACAGGATTAATAGTTCATTAGCTAAATGAGCAGAGTATAAACATAACTCATAGAAAAATGGATATAAATAGTCCTTAAGCAGATGAAAAGATGTGTAACTTTAATTAAGGGATATGCAAAAGTCCAAAAGATTAAGCACGCAGTCTGTTGATGGAACAATGGAGAAAAGGCATTCTCATAAATTGTTGGCAAAAATGTGATGAAGAACAACTTCTATAAAGAAAAATTTGGCAATATCTGTTGAAATTACCAATGTATCATGCTTAGATTCTGTAATCCCACTCTTGGGAATCTATCCTATAGATAAACCTGAACACGTGCAGGATAAGTGTACAAGGTTAGCTATTGCAGCATCTTTTGTCATTGTAGTATATTTGCATATTCTAGAGTTTGGAAGCAAAATAAAATTTAGGATACAACTACACATCAAAATACAATGGAGTAATTAACAAAATGAATAATCTCTCTATTCTGATAGTAAATAATCTCTAGAATATATTTTTTGATTAAGAAAAGTTCAGAATGGTACCTAATAAAGGGCAGGAGAGATATATATTAGTATCTCTTAGAATGTGCATAAAGAAACAATGGGGGAATACACAAAAACTGACTAAAATTAGTTTCACAGGGAGTGGGTATGATGGAACAAGACAAAGATCATTGTATACCTTTCATATTGCTTTGATTACATGAATTATCTATTTGAAATATAAAATTAATATAAAATAATAAAATATGGTGTAAATAGAAATACTACTACATATAGACATATAAGTTTTACAGAATATATTAATATAATCAACTGAAGTAAATAAACAATATTTAAAACAGAAAAGTTTCACATTTATTTTTTATAAACTATTTACCTAAATAATTATTTCATGAGGGAATAACAATAATTTATCATAAAATAATAAATATGGATGCTTTCTATTCCATTTTAGCCACTTCTTTATTTGTACAGTTGTATGATAAAATATAACTATATCTATCATAACAATAATAAAAGGATACTTTTAAGCTTGCATAGAACAGAAAGCAAAAATACCTGTTTACTTTCTGCATATCACTAACTTGAAGTTCTACGAAGTTTAACCTATTTGCATACTATTAATATAGTAGAGATACAAAGTGTCTGTGACTGCACGTTTTATAAAAAGCACTGTTTAATTTTTAGTGTTCCTCTGGGAAGTTTATTTTGGTTTCCTTTCTTGATGAGAGTGGTAATGCTCCAATAAAAGCCAACCAAGGCTAAAATCAATAGCATCATCAGTCACTTGCTGCTTCTCAGGCCCAGTGTGTTCTGCTGTAGCATTCAAAGTTGTGCCTGTGAAAAATGGAGCTCTAACCTTAGAAGCTAGGGCAACTGAATACTGAAATGGATTTGATACTTTAGAAGTCTTTCAAAAGCGTTCAAGATTCTTCTGGTGACAAAATATTTACTCCTACAAAGCTTCAGCTCTAAACTGAATGAAAATGACAGGCTTAGACAGAAACTATCAGGAAAATGTACAATGAAAATATGCCAAAACACAGATCACAGACAAACACAAAGCAACGACAAGAATACAACCAGGTCTCTGGTTATTATTGAAGGAGGGGTGATGGATAATTAAGAGAGAGAAAAAGATTCTGCCCAATATTACCTCAGGGTTTTGATGGAGAAAGGAATGAATGCCCAAAACAAAAAAATGGAAGGGTTAAACATTTTAAGTTAGCAAGAAGACAGTAGAAGAAGGAAGAGGGTAGGGACGGTAATTATTTGGTACATAGTCAAATGATTCATTGAGCTTTGTAGGAGGGGATCAAAATAATAATCCCAAAGCCACATTACCTTTCATTTGGCCTTCATATTTCTATTCTTTTTAAACAAGTCTTTTAAAATGGGTGGGGTAGCGAAACTAGACCTTGGCAAAGAAAATTAGTATCAATAATTTAAAGCTTGACTTACCAGGAAGTAGTGGACCACCTGAGGGAGTCTATAAAATAGCTGCAAGCTGTTATCTTGTACAGGGGTAGGGGCTTCTAATCAGTGATTGGATTTGTTAGTTTCAGTTCCCTGGGCTTACATTTTATTGTTGTTGTTTGTTTCCTTGCTTGCCTTCCAGTAAAGGATCAAACAGCAACATATCTTGGAAAAACATAAATAAATTAGTAGTTTATAATAATTACTTTTAACATTTTCTTTTAAGTTTTAGGTGTTATTAGGCAGCTGAAAGAAGATTTGGCATCTAGTCATTATACGAAGGTTTAAAATGAAATCAAGGACACTTTAAAGTGACAGATGGAACTTCAACTGTTCACAGTGAGAGAGGGCTGAGGGTTCTTAGTGCACTGAATTTCAAATACAGTGATTGTAAAAACTATGAATTTGAAAAGATGGGTTGAAAATTACTCATTTCTTTTTATAAAGATGAATGATAACAAAACTGCATGGCTTTGAGTACATCTTGGAATTCAAGGCATTTCTAATTCATACTTGATATAGCAAGACTTAAGTTGAACTCTCTTCAGAATAACTTTATGTAAAACCTTTATATAAATGACAATGCACCCCACCAGAGCCATCATTCTCTATGCCATTGTTCCCTGATTTTTGAGCTTCTGTCGTGTGTTAAAATTAGCCTTTGTATGTTTTTTGTGTGTTTCCTTGTCCATTGTCTCCCTCTCCCTGATGACTGAAAGCTGCATGATGGTGAAGATCATCTATGCTTTCTTCTTCTTCTTTTTTTTATTTCAAAGTATTATGGAAGTATAAATGTTTTTCATTACATGGATCACTTTGGTAATGCTTGAATCAAGGTTGAAAGTGTTCCAGTCACCCAGATAGTGTTCGCTGTACTCATTAGGTAGGTGTTCACTCATTCCCTCCTTCCCCCTCCCCCCTGCTTGATTTCCATTGAGTTTTACTTCATTCTATGCACATGTGAGCTCATCAGTCAGTTTCAATTTATTAAATTTCCAGAAATGTGTCCATTTCCTCAACATTTTTGAGTTTATGTACATAGATGTTTTCATAATGTTCACATGATATTTTGTATTTCTGTGGTATTAGTTGTAATATCACTTTTTCATTTTGTAATTAAGCTTTTTTCCTTTCTCTTCTATTCCTTGTTAAGCTAGCAAGAGGTCTATTGATTTTGTTTATCTTTTCAAGGAAATGACTTTTTGTTTTTGATCTTCTGTATTATTTTGTTTTTTATTTAATTTTGTTCTGCTCTGACCTTAGTTATTTCTTTATTTCTTCTGCTGGCTTTGGGTTTGGTTTGCTCTTCCTTTTCTGGTTCCTTGAGACGTGTCATTAGATAGCTGATTTGTGATCTTTCTGTCTTTTTGATGTAGGCGTTTAAGACTATGAATTTTCCCCTTAGGACCGTTTTTGCCAAATCCCATAGATTTTGATAGGTTATTTCCCCATTGTTATCCACTTCAAGGAATCTTTTAATTTCCATCTTAATTTTATTATTTATTCAATAATCATTCAGCCATAGGTTGTTTAATTTCCATGACTTTGTATAGACTTAAGTGTTTCTCTTGTAGTTAATTTCCAGATCTAATCCACTGTGATCTGAGAAGATACATGGTGTGATTTCTACTCTTTTGAATTTTTTGGGCCACATTTTGTGGCATATCATGTGGTCTGTCTTGTAGAATGTTCCATATGCTGCTGAGAAGAATGTATACTCAGTAGTTTTTGGGTAAAATGTTCTGTAAATGACTATTAGGCCCAATTGCTCTAGAGTCCCATTTATGTCTAGTGTTTCTTTATTTATTTTCTGTTTGGACAATCTGCAGTTCCGTCAGTTGGGTGTTGAAGTATCCAGCAAATACGATATCACTATTCATCTCTTTGTTTAGATCTAGTAGGGTTTGCTTTATGAATCTTGGTGCTCCTGTGTTAGCTGCATAAATATTTAGGATTGTTATGTCATCTTTTTAATTGCTCCCTTTACCATTATATAATGACCATCTTTGTCTTTCTTTACTATTGTTGATTTAAAGTCAATTTTATTTGATATGAGAATGGCTATACCTGCTTTCTCCTGGTTTCCACCTGCATGGAATATTTTTTCCATCTCTTCACTTTGAGTCTGTATGAGTCCTTGTGGGTTAGATATGTTTCCTAGAGATAGCAGATACTTACTTGGCTTGTATTTTTTTTTTTTTTTATCCATTCAGCCAGCTTATGGCTCTTGAGTGAGAAATTCAAACCATTCATGTTGATTGATAGAATTGATATGTGGGATGCTGTTTTGTTCATCTGGTTGGGTTATATGCTATTGCTTTGTTTTACCTCTCGTACTACTATTTTATATGAGCTCTGAGCTTTAACTTTTGGATGGTTTTCCTCTGGTGGTTGACTCTTGTGCTGACCCATGTATAATGCAATTCTGAGTATTTCCTGCAGGGCAGATCTGGTCTTTACAGTATTACCTTATCTGGAAAAATCTTTATTTCTCTTTCATTTGTGAAACTTAGTTTTGCAGAATAGAAAATTCTAGGCTGGCAGTTGTTATGTTGAAGAAGACTGAAGTTGAGGCCTCAATCCTTTCTGGCTCGTAAGGTCTCAGATGAGAAATCTGCAGTTAGCCTGATGGGTTTTCCTTTTTAAGTTACTGGATGTTTTCTCCCACTAGCTCACAGGAGTTCCTCTTTCCTGTTGACTTTGGTCAGCTTGATGACTATGTGTCTTGGTAATTGCCTCTTTGTGATGAATCTCCAGGTGTTCACAAAGCTTCTTCTACCTGGATGTCTGAATTTCTAGCCAGATCAGGGAGTTTTCCACAATTAGTCCCTCATATAGGTTTTCTAGCTCCTATGCGTTTTCTTCTTCACCTTTAGAGATGCCTATGATTCTTATATTTGGCCGTTTTACATAATCCTATATTCCTTGAATGCTTTTTTCATTAATGTTAATTCTCTGTTCTTTAATTTTGACTGACTAAATTCATTCAAAAGAGTTGTCTTCAAGCTCAGATTCTTTCTTCTGCCTGGTCTTGTCTATTCTTAAAACTTTCCACTATGTTTTGTATTTCCTAAAAGATGTTCCATTTTTTTTCAATATGTCAATCTCCTTAGTGAATTTTTCACTCATTTCCTGAATTTTTTTTTTCTGGTTTCTTTGAGTTGGTTTTCCATTTTCTCTTGGATTTTTTTTTTTTTTTTTGAGCTTCCTTATCTTCCATATTTGGAATTCTTTATGTGTCATTTCAATACTTTCATTTTGATTGGTATCCACTGCTAGAGAGCTGGTGCTCCCCTTTGGGGGTGTCCTTTTGCTTTAATTTTTCATACTTCCAGAGTTCTTTCACTGATTCCATCCCTTCTGGAGCAGCTGTTTCTTCTTATTTTTGGATTTTCTTTGTTTATATGGGGCTCTCCACCTATTCATACAGGTATGTTTGCAGCATATGTTGGGTAAGAACCTTTGACTTTGCTTGTGGGTGCTTTGATGGCATCTAGGTTCTGCGTGGATGCCTTGGTTATGGATATCCTTAGTGTGGTAGTTTTCTCATTTGCTAGTTGTTTATAGGCTCTAGCAGTGCTTAGCTATGAATGGGCAGATTCCCTGTTTCTCTTTGATGAGGAAGGATGGAAGTCTTTGAAATCCTTTCTCTTTCCCCTGCCCCATGGTCTTCTTAACAGTGTGAATTGTATTGGCACATCCAGTTTAATTCTGAGACAATAGGTGGTGGTTGAGGGTGAGAATCAACCACACCCTACATGATTGAGTCAGTAAATGCTATAAAGGGCATGTCAGTAGGTGGCGCTTGCCAAACAGAACAAGCTGAAATGTTGCTTTTGGGTGCTATGACCAGCTCTAGTCCCTCAGAAGAAGGTCTTGAATGCCCTCAGTGGTGGTTGGGGCCCTGGAACTTCCAGGTGCATCTTTATTCTTTGCCGCAGCAGAGGTGGGGCAGGGAGTGAGGCTGGGTGGATGAGATTCCCCTCAGACTCCACAAAAGCTGGCAAAGTAGCTGTTTTGGCACAGGTCAAAGGTCTGCTCCCAGTTTCTAGGTATAACCACCAGGGAGAGGCTGTAATGTACACACAGAACCAGAAAGTCTGCTTAGGGAGGTGGGGCCAACTGAGATTCACAATCTTGCTGTCAGGAGTGGGTTTTGCCCTTCTCCCCCCTGCCCTTCTCCATGGTTTCCCTTCAGTTAGGGCTGGCAGGCAGGAGCTCAAACTAGCTGAGCTCTACCACAATTGTGCTGCAGGCTCGGGAGTTTCCTCACCCCAGGATCCTGGCCTGTGCTGAGAGCACAGCCTTCCTGATGGGGGAAGGGTGCTCCATGAATGTGCTGGGGCTAGGACCCAAACTGCATTCTCCTCTCAGTTCTGCCCACACAGGCTCCCTTGCCTCCTGAGATAGTTCACATATCTCTCCTCCATGTCTCTGAGCAACAAGATTGAGACCTGGGGGTTCAGGATCCCACCTGTGGGCCTGTCCCCAGCTCCTCACAGATCAATCCCTGACCATGCCAGGAAGAAGCATGCTGGTCCCAAATTGCCTATGAGGTGCTCAAGCAGGTTTGACAAGCCTCTGCTTCAGGGTGTGCCCTGCTCTAATGGAGCCACCATGAAAGCAGCACCAGGGAGGGCTAGTGAGCAAGGAGCTCATAGTCTGAGCATCCCTCAGTCTGCTGCAGGACCTTAAGAGGAAAGGTTTGAGCGCCATTCTCTGTGGAAGCCTAAGTGTGGTGGCTCAATTGTCTCAGCAGCTGTGGCCTGGGGCGGGTGGGGGTAAGGAGAGGAAAAGAGTCTTGATGGAGGAAAGCTAGCATTCTGGTCAACTCTGTCCCTCCCTCTGGAAGGCAGCCCACCTGGAATGTCCAGGCTCTGGCATCATGCAGAACCTGTAGGAACCACTGGGCCCATGTGGGTCCAGCAGTCTGGGCCAGAATTGGGAAATGTTTGTGTGGGAATGAGCAAGATGAAATCTGAGGCATTGAAGCCCCCTAGGGAGGACAAAGGCGCATGGTGCCTGCTATCCTGGCTTGGGTCTGTGGTGATAACAAGTACCCCAGGGGAGCTGGGAGCCTGGTGCTTTGTCCACAAGAAGCTCCCAGTTCACTGGTGGCAGCAGCTTGTGGGCTCGTGGGTGTAGAAAATCTCTCCAGGGGCTTGGAAACCCACTGACTGTCAGAGTTGCGAGGGAGGGAGAAACAAACCACTTCACCTACTCTTTTCGCTGGACTCCAAGCCTTTCAGGGGTTGATCTCTTATGATATTTCTGATATTTTGCTTCTTCTTCCACTCCTCAACTTCTTCCCACAGAGTCTCTTGTAGCTTCGAGCACCCTTCCCTCAAAATTATACCCGATCTATGTTCGTTTGTCTGTTTGTTTGTTTCTTTTTCATTTAAAACTTTTCCTTCTGACTGAGATGCTCTGGCAGCTGGTGTCTCTGGTCCGCCATCTTAAATCACATCTTTCTTTACTTGGAGATATGGCACAGAGCAAGTGCTCAATGAATGTTTGTTGAATTAATGAGCACAATCAAGCAACCCAATAATAAAAACAGAAAGTTTTTATCTTCTATTTGGAATCAAAGTATGAAATCATATAGTTGATGCTCTAGAGGCAAATTTCCCAAGAAAATTTGGTCATTAAAATTTTTATTTTTATGTTGCTTGACAGTCTTATGCACATTCTCTGATTTGTAGATTTTCAGGGCAATAGATATATTTGCCTGGCCCAAAGAAGAACAGATCATATACAAAGCCTAAGGAGTTCCTTTAGGATCTTCAATATCCTCTCTAGACTCCAGTAAACTTATTATGGAACAGTTAATCTCTATCAAGAATATATGGTGATTTTTCTAAAAAAGATCATCTTGCTGTCCCCATTTTTTTTTAAATGCTGAAAATATCACTTGCCTAAGAGAATATACAAGTATATTTTCAAATCTGAGGAAAGGTGTTTCTTTTACATGCCTGAATTTATTTTATATATAATACTATTTTAAAATTCTGTGCAGGCACCTTTCTGAAAACTATATTTGTTGCCACAACTCTATTGGCTAGGCATTATTATCAACATGCCACACATAAGTAAATTAAGCTTCTAAGAGGATAAATACCTAGCCAAAATTTCTCAACTGGTAACTGAGGGAACTAAGATTTAAAACCAGGTCATCAAACTGTGAAAAGTTCATACTCTTAACCACTTTCCTATTATTATTCATAGTTTAGACTATGATTTGATTTTTGTGTCTGAAATAGGCTTGAAAGATATGTTATAATCCAGGGTTTTCGCAGAGCATAGTGATGTACTGGTCCCATTTCATGAGGAATGTAGATAGAAATGGCCAAGATGGATATTTGGCTGGGAAAAAAAGTTGAGAAGAAAAGAAAAATACATGACTCGTTTCTACCTTTATGTCCTTCCACATTATGTTTCTGATCTTAATGAAATTTCTGCCTAGAAAAGAGTAATCTTGATTCAAATTGAGCAGAACTACACCAGCCTTGGTCAATAATATGACACTGGACACAGGGATTTAATAGCCTCATTAAGCCTAATTACAATGAAATTCACAGACACATGATCTCTAACAAGGGCTTTTGCTATCCTTTCAATTAGTTCATAGGGCACTTAATGTTGGTTAACTATTACTTCAGCCAGAGGATGTTTTAGAGAGGAAATCACTTCTGAGCATTTCAGACTAAGTATAGGAGACTACATTTGAGTCATACAATAGAGGTGATTCTTTCTTTCTGCTAGCATGTTTCATTTGGAATTCATATAATTGGCTGTTATTGAGTATCTACCACATACAAGGAACTGAGTTACATAAGGCAAAGGATAAAAAAGTGAGGTTATTTTAAAATTATTTTTAATTATCATTTAATTAGAAACATAACTCATTTTTAAAAATATGATCTCAGCAGTGTAGAAGGAAATAAATGTCTCCCACAAAAATATCCTTCCATCTTGCCACCCTTGCCAGAATGTCATTCCTTGAAGTACAGTCAACAATTACTTTTTAATTATTTATTTATGTATTTATTTAGTTAGGTAATTATTTAATTATTTTGCATGTATGTGCTATGTATATACATGTGTATATACTGTTTTGTATACATAAGACCAAAATATAATCATATAATATATGTTCTGCATCTTTACTCACTTAATGTAATAACAATGTGTCTTTAGATATTCCAAAATGGTAAAGAGAGATTAGAATAAAACACTATAAGCTAATGAATGGATATAGCAAAACCACTTAACCAATTTCTATTGAAGGATATTCATTTCCTTTGCTGCAACACTGTAGTGAATACTCCTACTTTTATCTTATACTTTCATGCAAAAGTATCTGCTGATGAACTTCTGTTAGTGGAATTGCTGGGTCAAAATGTATCTGTGTTTTAACTTGAATAGTTACTAAACTGTCTATCAAATATGTTTTATCATTTATGCTATTTATGTGCAAAAATGGTTGGCAAATAACTATATAAATAGCTTTTTAATAATAAAAATAAAGCATATACATCATTAAAAATATTAAATAATACAGAAGGGATTAGTATGAAATTTTTTTTTTTTACTATTTTCCTACTCTTGCTCCAAAGGGGATAAAATTTTAACTCTTTTAATTTTATTTGTCCTAAATTCTTCTGGTAATAACTTCCACATCTCTAAATTGTTTTACTGAGGTAATTAATTAATCAATTTTAGATGCTATGCAATCCACTCCTGTTATGACAAATGAGAATTTGGCTTATTTATATGATTGCCAGCTTCATTCTCCCCAGTTGGTTCCTTACTACATTCCACAGTTAATAATATATCGTGTGTTTCTATAATTTTATGCAGCTTACACAAAACCTTATTTCTAGTTCCATCAAATGTAAACAATTTATCCTGGAATCTCCCTATTCAATTGAAGACACTTCCCTCCTCCTCTCCTTCTAGTCTATTGACTGCCCACACACTGATCTTTTTATTTTACCTCTTTATTATCAAGACACATAGTATATATATTCTGTTCTATAATTAACTTAAGCCTTCTATATTTTGTTCATAGAATAATTGTAATATTTAAAATTAGCAAATGGCTTATATTATTGTGAATATGAACATACAGTTTACCACATAAGCCAAGAGTATATTAAGACTATATTTCTTTTTGTGTCAATTTTGTTGGTAGGTTTTTTGCTTGTTTGCTTGCCTATGTATTTTATGTTCTAGAAGTTTTGGGTTTGAAATGATATGTCTAGTGGTAAACCTTTTTATTACTGTCTGAACATATGGTGGGATGTTCAATTGTCCTTTAACTCTGTAACATTATCTTATATTACATCTTTGATAATTTCCTTTTCAATATTCTATCTTTGCCTTACTTTAGAACTCACATTTGTGATTTTGAACTTTAAGGACTGAAACACTCTTTTCTTAAACTACATTTTTATTTTTCTTTTATTTTTCCTGAATAGTGATAAATGCATCCTTTATATTTTTGTTGATAATGTTATCAATATCCCCAAAGCTCTTCCTTATTCTTTGATAACTCACACAGAGAAAATGCTTATATTGTTTTGTTCTATTTTTTTTTTACTATTTTTCCTACTGATATAACCATATTTTCTATGTAATCATAATTAAGAGAGATAATATATGTGAGTCAAGTGATATAGGTTAGTCATCCAATAAATGTTAATTTGTGAACAAAGATAGGCATACCACACTTAGCCACCCTTCATATTTTGCATATGCATATAATGCTATTTGTCTCTAAAGTAGTCCTTAAATGATGTTTAAGTACATTTATCAATTCTATCAATGTCATGCATATATATATACATATATAGAGAGAGAGAGAAAAAGAGAGAGAGAATTGGTATAATTAAATGCATACATGCATACAATTGCCACTAAAAGACAGTACAGTACCAATATATAATTTCCCTGTACTTTGACTGTAATTTTACACTCTTAGTCGATAGCAGCTAACCCAATAGACTATACTATAAACTCTTAGTGAGAATTGGTACCCCAGGTCAAAATGTTCTCTGACAACAGGCACTTTATCATGACTTCCTATTT
Source organism: Eulemur rufifrons (assembly GCF_041146395.1). NCBI lineage: Eukaryota > Metazoa > Chordata > Mammalia > Primates > Lemuridae > Eulemur > Eulemur rufifrons. Next base: position 75,240,805 of record NC_091001.1, on the reverse strand, counting down.
GAGTGTATACAGTATGTTGCTTATTTCTCTGTGAGCTCTCATTCTGCTATATCTTCAGTGTCCCAGCAAACACTTTGACCCATTAAGCCTGACAAAACACATTAAAACAAACCCAAAAAGAACACCATTCTTTATTTTCAAATCCTAATATTATAGCACTTTCAGGTAGAGAAAAAAGGTACAGATTAGGAGCTTAGTAGGATTGCAGAAAGACATTTGACATTGTAAAGATGGCTATAAACTTCTCTAAAACCTGAAAGAAGTGTCCAACACTTGTGTGATTCACAGTCAGAATTAACTTTGCCTGGACCCAAAAAGAAATTTTAAAATGGAAGGGTAATTGTCAATATATGAGATCAGAAACACAGATCTATAGAAGCTATGCATATCTCTGGTTCAGTTAGTTTCCTGACTACCTATGTCTCTTCTTTTGTGAAACAGGGTATATGTGAAGGAATCCTAATAAAAAAAGTCAAAAAATACTGTATTTAATATCTAGGGGCCACTATTCATGAACTATAAACTTAGACATATGAATCTTGGACTTGTGCTAGGTTACATAATATTCGTTCCTAATTTATGTCTCCCCACATTAATTATAAGCACATACACACACACACACTATATTGGTCTTTTTTCCATCTACGGATGTTATTCCATCAGGTAATTTAGTAGATAATTAAATATAAAATTTTTGAGCTGAAGTATCCATATGCCAATGAGGAAAACGTAAACTCCAATTTGCTTAACTAGTAAAAAGTATAAAGATAAGGGGAATAAATGGGGTAGAATTTAGGATAATGGCAAAGGGGCACTAATAGAATTCAAAGTGATACTAGAAATCACAGATTCCAATAGCAAATACAAAAGTATAGAAATGAGCAGTTTCTCTGAGAGATGAGAAAATTAGCTAATTTTTTAAAGTCCATGTTTCACAGGAAATAAGAAGACAATAAAAACTGGAGGCAGTATAACAACCTAGAAAGCAAGACTGGCAAAGAAAATGAAGTTTACAGAATTCGAAAGGAATGAAAAAACAACTACCGACTAAAACTCATCAGGGAATACTTTTTAAAAAATGTGAACATACATAAACCAGCAGGACCAAATAAAATGGATCCTTGGGTGTTGAGGGAATTGACTAATGAACTGCTAGCACAGTCACAATTGTAGCTGGAAAATCATGGAGCGCTACTGAGAGCCAGAAAATTGGAAAACAACAAGAAATGTGGCATCATTTACCGAAAAAAGGAAGTATTGTTCTATCATGTACCTTCCAATAAGTTGAATGCAGACATTTTAAAAAACAAAATAGACTATTAGAGTTGCCCTACTTGAGTTCCTCCCAGGCAAGCACTTTAGTGTGTATGGTATATGACTCAATTTGCAGGGCAAGGGGAAACACCATAAATAATATTTGCTGAAGAGTGTAATTGAGTCATAATCAACATAACCTACCTGGCAAATCCAGTTGTTTCTCCCATAAAATCATAGAGAGGACATATAACAGATATTAAAAGCTCTGTAGTTAAATATTCTTGATTTTCATAGTTTAGAATAATCCACCAAGCAAAAGATTAATTGCAATGAAGAGGAATAGGCGAAATGAGTTTTAATTTTATTTTTCCATAGAGATCCCATGGGCCTAGATGTTCAGCAGGGCTGCATCTGAGTCCCAGCTCTCTCAATTTATTTTTTGACTAGAGAAATTTATCAAATCTTTCTGATTCATAGATTGTTCATCTAGAAAATGTCTAACAATAAAGATTATTTATGTATTTATATGTGATATCGTCTATATAAGAAATCAGGCCGCTACTGTGAAAATTAAAATAGATAACATCAGAAAACAAACATTACATAGAAGAGACCTGGGAAGATAGTAGGATTTCAACAAAATTTAGTTCCATTACCTCCCTCCATTTCTAACATAACATACTTCAACTCTCTATAGTATAGCAGTCAAACTCTAAAGATAGCTAAATGGGAGAGGACCTAGTTTTTAAAATTCATAGTCATTAGATTGAAATAGAAGATCTCTGTGGGAAAATAAAAGTTCAGCCTCTTGGCAAAATATGACATAAACTTTGAATAAGTCTTTCATTCATCACACAGAGAACTAAATTTCTAACTGTGTTTTTTTGCTTCTTGTATACAACTAGATATGAGAGGTATTAGAGGAAGAGGCTATATTTTAATGGAAGTAGAAAAATACAATGATGACCTATTCATTACTGCTAATATGATTAAAATCAATATGTTTAGAGCTTTTTTCATTTTCTGTAGTAAGGTGGCAACTTAGATTGGCTTTCTTTGAGTTAATGTAAAATTATTACAGTTAACTAACAGCATGAATAAAATATACAAGAATCATTGAAACTGGGGTATTTACCTGGTTCCCACTCAAGAGTTTTGTTTATTATCTTCGTATCTCTACAACTAGCCTGGAATTTCTTTTCTTCTGTTACCATTATCAATTAGTATATCCAACAATGGAGATGGAAAGTCTGCATTTCTAGTTATTCAAAGGTATATTCTTTTTATGTTGTACTTGGGAATAAAATATTTCTATTTTCCTACAGAAATATAGAGTATTATTTGGTCTTAATAATAGCAAACTTCCAAAATTGATTTTAAAACTCTCCCAGTCAACTAATGAAAACTGCAACAGCCAATCGTAGCCTGTCCCCCACTTCTTATTCTGACTGTGGCAGCCACAATCCTATAAATGAGGCCGAAGGTCATCCAATCCCAAGACACTCCTGCTTCTAAAAGCCCACTGATTTCTGATATATATGTTTCCCAAAACCCACATATATTATCAGTACTATTCTTTGTTCAGAGATACTATGTCTTATAGCTTATAAGCATGGCTCTGCAGAGCTGAGCAAGAAATAAATAGGTTTTTATTTCAAATATTAAGTAGTAATTTCTCCTTTCCACATACCTAGACAACAATCAAAAAACTTGAAATTATATTTCAAGTCATTTGTAAACAATTTCAATATCTTTTGAGTCAGGTTGTATTATATTCTATTCACACTAACAATTTCAGAGACTAAATCAAAGATGACTAACTCTCCTGGGGTATACAACAACTTTCTAATGTATTTCTTGCTTAAACCCCAAATACATAATATTTTATTGGCTATCAGTGAATCAGCATTTACTTAAATTCAAAGGAGAATCTATAATGCAATAGTTACACTTTTTACCATTTTATGAAAAGGAATAGGAAATGGATTTGTTCAGAAAAGCAGAATTATATATAAAATACTGGTACCTTCTGGGGTTCATGTCCTAACACTACCTGTATAAAGGCAAATACCAGCATTTAATCTCATCTTTTTAAGATTGTCTATGCTCAATAGAATCTTTATTTCTTCTAGGATAATTATAAACCCATTAATCACTATTCAAGCTACTGAGAACCACTTTGCAAGATCTATTATTTACTCAACTAATTTATATGGAAGCTCTTATGCTGGTGGTCACTCCACAGGGTAGAAAAACAAATATAGAACATCAAAAAAATCCCTTTATGAAATAATTATGATGGTATTCTACTATAATTAATTGTCTTAATAGCACTCTAAATCCTGGAGAACAATTTACCAATCACTGAAACATTGTAACTCCCTACTATTGAACTTATGTCCATCACATTTTGAAATTCTACACATTCTCTTAAATTAATGTGGTGGAGAAAATGAGACATAGGTTTTCTATGAAAGAACAAATTCAAGAGAAATCATTTGAGGTGAGTGCCACCCATTCCAGATAAGTCAAACAGCTAGTGTTTGTTAAGGCACTGCCCCTATAATATAAGCTGTCACAGTAAGGACTCAAGTATACATTATTTCGAAATTCCAAAGACTATTTTTTTCTTGCAAAGCTCAGTGAAACTCACATTAATCGAAGAAATATGATTCCTTTCAGTAATACGACACAAGGTTATCTTAGAAAAAAATCAAATTCTCATTACGTTGAGTAGCTTAAAGAAATGAGCCACAAATCCCACCAGGACCATCTGCCCTCTTTCCCCACCTCCTACTCAAGGGGCTAGAAGAGTTCACTCCTCAACACTTGATCTGGTAAAGCCTGGGCAGAGGGAAATCTATCCTTTATCATCTGGCTTAGTGTAAAGCAATAGAGTTTACAACGCATCGAAACCAAAGGCCTGGACAATATTCTCATGAGAAGAGGAAGTTAGAGACATCTTTTTTTATTTGTTTTTTTGTTCTTCTTTTGAGGACAGAATCTGTGCTTTGTCATCCGGGCTGGAGTACAGTGACATAATCATAGCTCACTGCAACTTTGAACCCCCGGGCTCAAGCAATTCTCCTACCTCAGCCTCCTGAGTAGGTGGGATTACAGGTGAGTGCCAACATGCCTGGCTAATTTTTAAAAAATTATTTTTTGTAGTGGCAAGGTCTCACTATGTTGCCCAGGCTGGTCTTGAACTCCTGGCTTCATTTGATCCTCTGACCTCAGCCTCCCGAAGCGCTAGAGTTACAGGGGTGAGTCACTGTGCTCAGCCACAGAAACTTCTCATTGAAGGGGCTGGCAGAAGGACCAGGGCATGATTCTAAGGGGTTTTATCATATAGGTGTAAGGATAAAGGAAACATCCACAAAAGATATACTCCAGAGCCTCAAAATTATGAGATTACTTTCTCTTCAACTCATGCTGTTTAATCTAGCTTGTATTGCAAATAAAATGAAATTGTTAGATAAAAATAAAAACCTGACTATATCTGTAATTTATTGATTTTCTGACTGTTGATCATTTGAGCTTTATTTCTCATTTTGAAATATGAAATACTTCAAATATAGGGAACATTTCTGTGATTAGCATGACAAAAAGCAATGGACCCACTACTCTTATTTTTAAAAAAAATATTAAAGATATTATAGATAGAATTGAAGCCAGCAACTAGTCTTGCCCCTATACACCATAAGACCCTCATTCCAAAGGGGTCTTTCCTTTGTCCAGAAGGAAGGAATGTCCTTATCTCTGAAGACACAGAACACAGAGAAGAATCTAAACTAATAGGCCTTGCTGAGTTCCTCCCAATTTATTACCATTAGATGGTACCCCTTTTGTCCAATCATGTTTTCCCAGAACTATCTACTTCATCAGACTTAGCATGACATATACACAAATTTCCCTGTTTCTTTGGGTCTTCATTTCCTTACGAGGGATCCTATATTGTATAAAATTTATTGTATGCTTTTCTCCTGTTAATCTGTGTTTGTCGGTTTTATTTTCAGGCCCATCCTGAAAAGGTTGAGGAAATCTTTCTCCTCTGCAGTTGAAAGACTTCGTTTTGTTTTACATTAGGAAAAACAAAAAAAGAAATTTTTTCTGGTGGGTACGGTGAATATAGAGGAATGGGTGCAGCTTTTTTCTTATTAGGGAACTTAAATCTGTAGCCATTATTTTTAAAATTTGGCCTATACAAAATCTTGGCTCTTGTTGGAAATGAAATTTGCTGAAGTAAAAAATACAATGGCATATATTAGGTGTAAATAAATGTTCAAACTAGTGGAGATGCATTAAAAAATAAAATTATCCCTGTGAGACCATTCATGACATTTTATACTTTATTGTAAAAAGTTGATGCTTCACGTTTTAGTGACACCTTATTTTTGTGAATCAAGTTCCAGTCTGCCAATATCAAATCTGTATTACTGTTGGTTATTTTATGCTATTTATCTCTTGGCTTTGGGGGCAATTGGTTCTGTTTCTTGTAATGCCTAATGTGTCAGTTATCATAGCCTCTCAGCTCCAAATATACTCATCATTGTTCTGCTTATGATACTGTTAAATTTCTTCTTTGCCAGGTGGCCTAATTTTAAGCTTTGTAAGTAACAGGCACTGGAGGGATACTGGAAAAGGAAAGGAAATTTCTTTCTGTTTTGTCTTGATAGGCTCCTGCAGCAGGCATCAGCGCATGGCACATCCCCATGGGCAGCATTCCACCAAATCCCAGGAAGAATGTTCCCGTTGCACTACTCATGGTAGGTGATTCCCAGTAAGTCTCATGTATATGCATTTTCCCACAGACAACCCCCCCTAAGTACCCTAATGTTTGCCAGTGGATTCCAGATACAGCAGCTCTCTCCTGATGGCTTTGTTTGGCGCTTTGGAGGGTAGATTCCAGAAGCTTTTACAGTGCAGAACATTTATATGGCTGGCTTTCTTAAAACTCCAGGGAGATAGATTCCTAAAGATTTCCACCAACGGGATAACTCAAAGAATGTCTCCACCACTTAGCGGATCATAGCAGTGCCCTTTTTTCAGGAGGTCTGGAAGTGGGGAATACTCTTTCAGATTTCTTTCTTAAATGTGTGCTTTGCTTTATCTGCTAATTACATTTATACAATGTCTGGCCTCAGATTTTTTAAAAAATTGTAAAAATATTTTACATTTTTATTTTCACATTTATAATTTGTATTTTCCTCTCCATAAATTTCTAGTTTTTCTTTTTGTTGCTCAAGCTGTATTCTTCATTACTAGGTTCCCTCATTTGTTTAGTTTGCACTTGCTAAATTTTCTAAAGCTGAGAAGCAGATAACCCATATAAAGTCAATTTTCTATAGATCGAAATGAGAGTATTTTGGCAGATATCTTAGGGACTCAGTAGCTTATTTCTCTTTTGTGGACTTATTGGTATTGTTTTCCACCCAATCTTTTTGTTTGTTCATTAAATTGGATTCCTGAGAAAACTAAAACCTACATAAACATTTATGATTCAAATTTTTATTCTATTAGTTTGGGGTTTTTAATCTTAAAGCTATTTTATTTTTACAACATGTCTTACTTCATTTTTTGGTATTCTCTCTGCCTATTGCTGCCATTCCTCATGAACACAAACACACATACACATGTATATGCACACACACAAACACAGAGTCACACACAATTTACTCCTGCAAATAGTACATATATAAATGTACAAATTCTCCCAGGTAAAGCTAGTATTATCAAAAATATTTATTAAAAGTAGTATATCCATCCATTACTTTATGACTGATCATTTTAAAACATAACAAAATCATGTACTACTACGCTAAAATTGTATTTACTATCTGTGTAGATATTAAATTTCTTGCTTTTATTCATTATTTTATTTTAATTTTTTATATGTGGTCTTTCTATGTTGCCCAGGCTGGTGTTGAACCCCTGGCATCAAGCAATCCTCCCACCTCAGGCTCCCAAAGTGCTAGAAAGTAGTTAGGTGCCCATTCACTGGGACTATTATTTACCCTAGCATTGGAGTCCTATTTGGGAGCAGACAAGCTCCGACTCCCCCAGAAGGAAGTCATTGAGACTCTGTGATTTGTGGTTGTCTTTTTTCCCTAGAGCATTCTTTAGCCCAGAATCCTTTCCCCCAGCAATATCCACAGTTATCTCTATCAAAGATTTTGGTAAATTTGAGGGTTGTCCTAAGGTATTAGAATTATTTCCCTCAAGTTGTTTAAGTTGAAACTTCAAGAATTTGTGTTCTGTAAACTTAGGTTTATCAGTCTGTATATCCTCATGGTGCTGTGTAAAGCATGGATTTCAGACAAAGTGGCATTTTGTCAATTAATGTGACATTTTTTAATAGCCTGTCTCAGTTCTATATGGATTCCATTAATAAAGCTGGTAACCAAAGCAGATGCCATGTGTTCATCTAGAGTTAGACCTAAAAAATGTTTCTAGACATTTTCTGGGAGTCTCAAAGCTATTCTCTAATTTCCTTAGCTCTGTCATAGGCCTCAGGGGTATTTTGACTTATCTGTAAATCCTCCTAAATTCTGATCAACTTAGCTTTTTCAAACCATAGGGCAGTGTTGCCAGAACCTACAAGGAGATGAACCACTTGGTAGAGGTATGGGAGTCCCGAAGAGCATAGCCCTAAGATTAACCTAAATTGTGTAGAAAATTTCTATTTTTATGTGGGTAAAGGAAATCCTTAATTACAGCATGCAAGTCAGATTGAGACAAAGGTTTAAAAGTAATCCATTGGGGAGGGGAGAATTGGGTTCCTCTAGTCTCTTATTCTTGGAGTCCTCGCACTGGAGGAGCAGGACTGAGGTTACAGGTCACTATGAGAAATTGAGAAGTTCGAAAATCCAGGGTGGAATCAGGGAGTAGAGGATAAAGACAAGGTGGATCAGAACAAGGTTGTTGGAGAGACTGGCACAAATTTGGAGGAGCAGAAGGGAAAGGAGGGAAAAAAATGTTGAGGACAAGGGCATCAGAGTCCAGGGTAAAAGAAGAAGTAGCATTGGAGGGGAGCAGGTGGTCCCTGAGAGACTGAATAGTGCATCTTTCAATAAGGCAGATTGAGAACCTTGAAGGGTCTCATTGAGATTTGAATGAGAGGAAAGTTTTTGGCTTTCTCATACCAAAACAATAAAACAGACTATTGTTTAGAGGATATTCTAGACCGCCCCCTCCCCCCACCCCAGGATTCAAGAGCTACCTAAAGGTGAACTAACTCAAGGAAGTTCCAAAAGCCTCAAAGTGACCACTGCAATTCCAAGTTATTGTTAGTAAAATTTGCCATTTTTAAAGACATTGGGCCAAATTAATGGCACAGTGGTGAACCATGTAGTCAGCTGGAGTTAATCTACTTTCAATTCCAGTAGATTGAGAGTTACCTGTGGGAAGAACAGGATCAAGTAGAGAAAGGAGCCAGGTAGTGACAAATTAGTTCCATGCACAGTCCTCATTTGGGAGTCATAGGGTCCCTCATGAAATCCTTTTTGAGGAGCTGAAGGATTTGCTCTGCACAATCCCTGGGCAAGGAATCATAAAAAGCAAAGAGGCCTCACAAAAGAGCTGAGAATTTTCCACTGGCGAGTCAGGTTGTAAATCCCCATTCAAAAAGATCCAAGAAGACTTCCATCCCAGGAAGATTCTCCTTTGACCAGAGATGAGCCAGGAAGTGTCCTGCTCAACAGAAAGAATCAGGGGTTAAATCCCCATTTAAAAAAGCCAAGAAGACTTCCATCCTATAAAATCCTCACCAGAACAGAAAAGAGCTAGGGAAAACCCCTGCTCAAACAGAAAAGAACCAGGAAGAGCTGAATTTAATAAAGCAACTGCGTATTATGCTACTGTAGGCAAATGTGCAGAGGACTGGATTAAGAGTTGTGACTCACCACCATGGATCTCAATTTCTTTAGCAAGGAAGGACACTAAGAGTTTATGAAGTCAGTATGAATACCTGGGTAAAGACAGTGGAGTCTGAGGGGTTTTCAGTGCTCCACGTCATGACGCCAGACACTGTCCAGACTTAGATAGTGAGAGGATTTATTCAGAAGAAAATACTATTGCAATAGGGAAAATGCTCCAATCTCAGAAATCTGAAAGCACCTCAAAACCAAAAAGTAAATGGCATTTTTGTTGGTAGGATGAGCAGAGACAAGCAGACATAAACAGAATCTTCTAACGGGAAAATTGGACACATAAGGTAAAATTACTGGTGGAATTCAGCAAGAAAGGACTTCTGCGGTCAGGGGATTATCAGGAGAAGTTAAGAGTAGGGGGCAGGGGTATTCTACCTTGCTGGTGCTTACTCAGGCTTGAGGAAAAGCAGAGTTCAGGGACCTGTAGGAAGGAAAGAAGCCTGACTAAAGTTTGGTCAAGACAAAGTAGAGGGTAAAAAGTGGCAATTGTGAATACTTGGTCACCTCCAAACATTCCTCCTTGTGTTTGTATTTGAGGGTTCTCTAGAGCAGGGGTGAGAAGACATTTTTTTGTCAAAGGGAAAATAGAAATAATTATGCTTTGCCTCCATTTATTCTCAGTTGCAAGTATTCAACTATTCCATTGTATGCTGAAAGCAGCCAAAGATAAGCCTAAAGGAATTGGGGAGATTGTGCTCTAGTGTAACTTATTTATAAAGCAGATGCCTGGTCGAATGTGGCCCATGGACCATATTTTGCCAGCCTGTGCTCTATGGTATCTCATCAGTTAAGAATTAAATTTTCTGAACTGTGAGAAAAAATGCAAATTATAATTGCTGGAACTCCATTTCTAATAACATCAACCTGTTTTTCATTGGCCAAACAGCTTCATAAGGCTATACTTACCTAAAAGAGAGCTTGGGAAATATAAATATTGATCAAGGTTTATCACCCCCAAATAAATTCTTATTTGTAGTTTAGAAAGAAATACAACCAATTTCTTATTTAAGTTTGTTTGTTTGTTCTTCCTTTTCTAGTATATCTTTGACATAAGGTATAAAAAATCAGAGTTTAAAATTTGAGAGTTGACTCAGACTTTATAATGACCTGTATTTATTTATCTTGAGTTTATATAATACTGGGGAACAATTAATCTTATCTTAAAATAGAAACACAAAATATTCCTAAAATATTTCATGTTACTTTATTCATTGCATCCTTTGACATGAAGTCTGAGGAAACTTGAGTTGATTTAATGATTTAGGGAAAAAAAACAAGTCTTTCCAAAATTACAGCAATAAATGATAAGTAAGCCTAACACATTTCAAATTGTGTTTCAAATTCTAAGAATTTTGCATGACATATTTGAACTAAGAGGGTTAGCATTTATAAATTGCTTTTCAAATATATTTCCAATGAAAGAACATTTAGGGGCTCTATGGAATTCAGAGCATGAAAAAAGCAACATATATCTTGTTTTACTCACTAAGAATAAAGATGCTTGGGATTTCATTGGTTCATTCCTAAAGCCATCTGATTTGATCATTTCTGCATGAAAACAATTCATTCTTTAGATGTAAAAGCCCCTCATTCTTAGCGAATTTAGCCATTTGTATGCCCGGTCGGTGTCAGAGTGAGAGAAATCCCCCTTGAGCACTCCTCTAGTCTTTTTAAGGCCAATTTTATCTTTACAAACATTTCTGAATCTACTTTATCATCCTACCCTGGAGAAGATGGATTTGATACATATTTTTTAAGTTAAACATTTTGCTTGGTTTAAAATAGCACACTAAGATAATGCTATACTGTTTAATCTTCTGTACTTTTCACTATTCTTTTATTCTTTTGAGCTCTCTGTCATTAATTTTTTATTGCTGCATTTCCTATTTTATGACTTTGCCATATATCTTTTTATTAAAAATATTTTGTATTTAGAACTTATATATCAGAGATTGAGGAGATCTGTTTTGAACTAATTAACAAAAAGATTCAATACTATGAGCAATTTTTAAAACTTTTTAATTTATATTTTTATGTATTTTATTTCAATAGATTTAGGGGGTACAAGTGACTTTTGGTTACATGGGTGAATTGTATAGTGGTGTACCAGTCACCCAAATAGTGTGATTGTACCTAACAGGTAGTTTTTGATCTCTCACTGCCCCTTCTGAGAGTCCATTATTCTATTCTATATGATCATGTGTACCCATTGTTTAGCTTCCATTTATAAGTGAGTACATGTAGAACCTGTTTTTCCATTCCCAAGATAGTTCACTTATAATAATGGCTTCCAGTTCCATCCAGGTTGCCACAAAAGACATTATTTCATTTTCCTTATGGCTGAGTGGTATTCAGTGGAGTATGTACATATATATGTGTACTATATGTATACATATACATCACATTTCCTTATCCACTAATCAGTTGGTGGGCACTTAGGTTGGTTCCATATCTTTGTAATTCTGAATGTGCTGCAGTAAACATATGTGTTTTTTACATAAAATGATTTATTTTCCTTTGGGTAGATACCCAGTAGTGGGATCCTTGGATCAAATAGTAGGTCTACTTTTAGTTCTTTGAGAAATGTCCACACTGTTTTCCATAGAGGTTGTACTATTCACATTCCTACCAACAGTGTATAAGTGTTCCCTTTTTACCATATCCATGTCAACATCTATTGATTTTTGAGTTTTTGATCATGGCCATTCTGACAGGGGTAAGGTGGTATCTCATTGTGATTTTAAGCATTTCCCTGATGACTAGTGATGTTGAGCATTTTTTCTTATGTTTGTTTTCCAATTGTATATCTTCTCTTGAAAAATATCTGTTTATGTCTTTTGCCCACTTTTTTTAAGTTTCAGAATATTATGAAGATACAAACATTTTGGTCACATATAATGCCTTAGCCTCACCCAAGCCTGGGCTACAAGTGTGCCCTTCTCTCATACAGTGCACTCTGCATCCATTTGTTGTGAGTTTATCCACCCTCACCAGTTCCCTCCCACCTGACCAGCACCCATAGACTATTACTACCATATGAGCACCTTAATGTTGATCAGTTAGTACCAATTTGATGGCAAGTACATGTGGTTCTGGTTTTTCCATTCTTGGGATACCTCACTTCAAAGGATGGGCTCAAGCTCTATCCAGGATAATATAAGAAGTGCTAGTTCACCATTGTGATCCTGTTTCATGCTTCTGTATGTGGCTCTCCAATTTTTCAAGTACCATTTATTGAATAGGGCATCATTTACCCAGTGTATGTTTTGGTCTGCTTTGTTGAAGATCAGTTGGTTGTAGGTGTACAGTTTTATTTCTGGGCTCTCTATTCTTTTCCTTTGATCTATGTCTATACTTTTATAACAGTATCTTGCTGTTTTGGTTACGTTAGCCTTGTAGTATAATTTGGAGTTGAGTAATGTGATGTCTCCAGATTTGTTCTTTTTGCTTAGGATTTTTTTGACTATTCAGGCTCTTTTTTGATTCTACGTGAAATTTATGATTGTTTTTTCTAATTCTGTGAAAAAAATTACATTGCCATTTTGATGGGAATTGCATTGAATATCTAAATCACTTTGGGCAGCAGGATGGCTATTTTATCAATATTGACTCTTCCAATCCATGAGTACGGAATGTTTTCCCATTTGTTTGTATAACAAACAATTTCTTTCCTCAGTGTTTTGTAATTCTTTGTATAGAGATATTTCTCCTTCTTGGTTTAAGTATATTCCTAGGTATTTTATTTTATTATTTTTTTTGCAGCTATTGTAAATGATACTGAGTTCTTGATTTGATTCTCAGCTTAGCTTGTGTTAGTATAGAGATGCTACTAGTTTATGTATATTAATTTTGTAACCTGAGATTTTGCTGAATGTATTTATCAATTCTAGGAGTCTTTGGGAGGAGACTGTAGGGTTTTTTAGATATAAGACTATATCACCTGCAAACAAGGATAGTTTGACCTCCTCTTTCCTGATTTGGAAGCCTTTTATTTCCTTCTCTTCTCTAATTGTTCTGACTAGGACTTTTAACACTATGAAAGAGAAGTAGTGAAGTGGGCACTTTCGTCTTATCCATTTCTTTTGGGGAATACTTCCAGTTTTACTCCATTCAGTATGATGTTGGCTATGAGTTTGTCATATATGACTTTTATTATTTTGAGATATGTTCCTTCTATGCCTAGTTTGTTAAGAGTTTTTATCATGATGGGGTGCTACATCTCATCAAATGCTTTTTCTGCATCTACTGAGGTGACCATATGGTTTTTGTTTTTAATTCTGTTTATGTGGTGAATCACATTTATTGATTTGCATATATTGAATCATCCTTGCATCCTTGGGATAAAAACCCACTTGATCGTGGTGAATTTTTTTTTTTTTTTTGAGGTGTTATTGGATTCAGTTTGCTAGTATTTTGTTGGAGATTTTTGCATCTATGTTTGTGAGAGATATTGGTCTGTAGGTTTTTTTTTTTGTTGTTGTTGTTATATCTTTTCTTGGTTTTAATATTAGGGTGATACAGGCTTCAGAGAATGAGAGAATCAAGAAGGATTCTCCCCTTCTCAATGCTATGGAATGGTTTCAGTGGGATAGGTACCAGTTCTTCTTTGCAGGTCTGGTAGAATTCTGCTGTGGATCTGTCTGGTCCAGAACTTTTTTTGTAGGGGGGGTTATTACTGATTGTTTTAGTCCATTTTGTATTGTTATAAAGGAAATAGCTAAGTCTGGGTAATTTATAAAGATATAAGGTTTATTTGGCTCATGGTTATGCAGACTGTACAAGAAGCATCGTGCCAGCATCTGTTCCCATTGAAGGTTTCAGGGAGCTTCCAGTCAAGGTGGAAGACAAAGAGGAAGCAGGCATGTCACATGGTAAGAGAGGGAACAAGAGAAGGAAGAGGGGGTGCTAGGCTCTTTTAAACGACCAGCTGTCATGTGAACTAATAAAGTAAGAACTCACTCATTATCATGGGGAGGGCACCAAACCATTCACAATGCCCCCATGATCCAAACACCTCCATGCAGGCCCCACCTCTAATACTGGGGATCAAATTTCAACATGAGATTTGGAGGGGCCAAACATACAAACTGTATCACTGATTCAATCTTACTGGCTTTTTATTGGTCTGTTCAGAATTTTTATTTCTTCCTGATTCAAGCCAGGGAAGTTGTGTGTTTCCAAAAATTTATTCATTTCCTCTAGAGTTTTTAGTTTGTGTGCATAGAGTTGTTTGTAGTAGTCTTGGATGATCTTTTGTATTTTTAAGATATCAGTTATAATGTCTCATTTTTCATTTCTGATTGATCTTATTTTAATCCTCTCTCTTCTTTTCTTGATTAATCTAGCTAGTGTTCTATTGAGTTTGTTTATCATTTCAGAAAACCAACATTTTGTCTCATTGGTTCTTTGTATTGTGCTTTTGGTTTCAACTTCATTTAGTTCTGTTCTGATGTTTGTTATTTCTTATCTTCTGCTAGCTTTGGGTTTGGTTTGTTTCTATTTTTCCAGTTCCCTGAAGTGTGATATTAGGTTGATAATTTGTAACCTTTCTGTCTTTTTTATGTAGGCATTTAGTACTATGAAATTCCCTCTGAGCACTGCTTTTACTGTATCCCAGCAATTTGGGTAGATTTTGTCACCATTGTCATTCAATTCCATTTTTTTTTTTTAATTTCCACCTTGATTTCCCTTGTTGACACAAAGATCAATGAGCAGCAGGTTGTTTAATTTCCATGTATTTGTATAGTTTTGGAAGTTCCTCTTGGAATTGATTTCTAGTTTTATTCCACTGTGGTCTAAGAAAATATATGGTGTGATTTTGATTTTTAAAATTTGCTGAGATGGCTTTTGTGGCCTATCATGTGGTCTATCTTGGAGAATATTTCATGTGCTGATAAGAAGAATGTATATCATGCAGTTTTGGGGTAGAAAGTTATATAAATGTCTGTTAGGTCCATTTGTTCTAGAGTCCCATTTAAGTCCAGGGTTTCTTTATTGGTTTTCTGCCTCAGTGGTCTGTCTAGTTCTGCCAGTGGAATATTGATGTCCCCCATTACTATTGTCTTGCTGTTTATTTTCTTCCTAAGTTCTAGTAGTACTTGTTTTATGAATCTGGTAGCTCCAGTGTTAGCTGTATATATGTTTAGAATTGTTACATCTTCTTGTTGAATTGATCCCTTTATCACTATATTATGACCATCTTTGTCTTTTTTTGCTATTGTTGATTTAAAGTCTGTTTTATCTGATCTAAGAATAGCTATTCATGCTTACTTTTAGTTTCCATTTGCGTGGAATATTTTTTCTACCTCTTTACCTTGTGTCTATGAGACTCCTTACTTGTAAAATGGGTACCTTGGAGATAGCAAATATTTGGGGCTTTTTAAAATACATTCTATCAATCTATATCTTTTAAGTGGAACATTATGACTATTTACAGAAAATGTTAATATTGATAAATGAGATGCTGTTATAGTCATCATGTTGATTGTTACTTAGTTGCTTTGTATTCTCCCTTGTGTTACTGTCTTATAAGGGCTGTCAATTTTTACTTTCCAGTGTTTTTACATTGGTGAGTATGAACTGTTTTTTTCAGTGCTTAGAGCACTTTTGGGCAATTCTTATAGGATAGGTCTAGTAGTCACACATTTCTTTAGTGTTTGCTTGTTTGGGAAAGACTTTATTTCTCCTTAATTTAGAAACTTAGTTTTGCAAGATACAAAATTCTTGGCCAATGGTTATTCTGTTTAAGAACACTAAAGATGGGACCCTAATCCCTTCTGGCTTGCATGGTTTCTGCTGAGAAGTTTGCTGTTAGTCTGATGAGTTTCCTTTGTAAGTCTCTTGATGCTTTTGTCTTGCAGCTTGTAAGATTTTCTCCTTCACCCTGACTTTGGCCAGACTATGATTATGTTCCTTGGTGATGTCCTATTTGCAATAAATCTTCAAGGAGTTCAATTATCTTCTCATATCTGGATATCTAAATCTCTAGTTATACCAGGGAAATTTTTTTACTCCATTTAGTCCCTCAAACAGGTTTTCTATGATTTTCCTTTTTCTTGTCCCATAGGGGAGAAGATTCTTAGGATTCTTATAATTCTTATGTTTGGACATTTTACATAATTCTATATTTCTTGGAGATTTTCTTCATTTCTCTTGATTTTCTTTTTTTATATTTGACTAACTGGGTTAATTCAAAAGCCTTGCCTTCAAGCTTTGAAATTCTTTCTACTGCTCAGACTAATCTATTGTTAAAACTTCCCACTGTATTTTGAAATTCCCCAAATGAATCTTTCATTTCCAAAGTTCTGTTATTTTTTTTAAAAGTATAACCTCTTTAGTAAATTTTTCATTCATATCTTCAATTATTATTAATATTTTTGGCGTTTCTTTGTGTTGGTTTTGAACTTTCTCATCAATCTCATTGAACTCACTTGTGATCCATGATTTGAATTCCATATCTGACATTTCAAAAATTTCCTTTTGGTTGGAGTCCATTGTTGGAGAGCTTGTGTGATCCTTTAGGTATACTGAAACAGTCTGTTTTTTTTTTTTTTTTTTTGTTGTTGTTGTTGTTGTTGTTTTTGTTGTCAGCTTTCAGGAAAAGGGGTTCTGGTTTTTATGGCCCACCTTGGAGAAGAAGGATTCTAGTTTCTATGGCTAGCCTCAGGGAAGAATGACACTGAGAAACAGGAGGACAGGAGACAAGAGAAGAACTTTTACTTCTGAGGCCTCCATTTTGAGCATCTGTTTTCTGAGCCCCAAGAAGGTCTTTTCTTTCTGGATGCACTAAATGTTCTGAGTAGCAAAATCCAAGATTCCTCATAAGTTGTTCCTGAGGTGATGCACAACTGTTATTTATTCCAGAATAGAAAGCATTTGTTTTAGGATTTTCTAGATATTTTCTGAGTCTCTCATCTTTTCCACCATTTGTTAATGAACACTTAGCAATTTATTACATAAAAGCTATTTTCTAAGAACCTGCCATAGTTTAAGAAACAAATTTATGAAAATGTTAAGTGCATATGTAGGAGACCAAAAGGAAAACTTCCCCTTCTCCCTCTGAGGGTTTACTGAAAAATCAACTCACAAAAGGAGATTAATAGGAGAAATGGCATATAAATTTATTAATGTGTACATGAGGGAGAACCACAGAGTGATTACCCCCTAATGGGTTTCAGAAGCTTATGTGTCATTTTGAAGTTACAGAAAGAATAAGGGACCCAGATCATGGACAAAAACAGGCTATGGTGGTAAATCAGGTCATAGTGGCAAGACAGGTTATGGGAGCCAGAGAAGAGGAGGCCTAGCTAGCAAAGGTGGTATTGTTATGAAAACAAAACCTCACAGGTATCAACCTTCAGAGAGAATAGATAGTAAATGTTTCTTTAAGACCTTTAAAACTGTCAGACTCTCAGTTACTCTTCCTAGATCTGGACCTGAGAAGGCCTGGCTGTATCACTGCAGATTCTCTACAGATGTAAATCTCTCCTACAAAAGACAGTTTCACAGGGCTACTGCTGTTTACTGGCTCTCTGAACTGCCATCAGAATATGTCAAAGAAGTATACTTTGGGGTGAAACATTTTTATTTCCTTTGCATATGTTGCATAAATCAGTCATTTTCAAGCTTAAAATTTCCCCACAAAGGTGCCTCTGACCTAGGTGTAAAGAGAGACATAATGTCACCAACACGGTGGTTAAAGGCACAAAGGATCTGTTCAAAGAAAATTTTAATTAGGTATATTTTTCATCTTAAGTCTTTTTGGGAAATACAGCCCAAATAGAAGACAATGTGGTTATCCTTGCTGAAGTTTCATATGTATGATCTAATCACACAGGAAATAAATCAACTCCTCATCCAAACTTGAGGCTTACCGTTTATATATAAAACTATACCCTAGAAACTATAAAAATATATCTAGGAAATATACTTTCCCCTCAGATAGTTCTGTAAATGCTTCTGCCTAATGCACCAAAAAATAATTCATACTGTGAGTTTATGAGTTCAGTCAGTACAGAACACTAGAGCCACTAATGAGCTGAACACCAATCAGTGAATGATTGAAGGCACTAGACTTCCAAAGCAGCTGAACTAAAGCATTTGTATTTCTGAGGACATCCCATTAAAAGAATGCAGCAAGTTCAAAGTAGTAAAACTTGACACACAATTTCTGTTCTTTTTTTTTTTTTTTTAACAACAACAAAAAAAACCTATCCAATTTAGAAGCTATGTGGTATGTGGTAAGGCCATTGTTTCTATGAGAGCAAAAGATACTTTTATATTAAGATTTCAGTGGGTACAGAGAGACTACCTCCACCCATACCCATTCTCACTCTTGACACCCTAAACTTCATTTTAAGCAATGAAGATCCAAAGGTACAGGGGAAATTATCCATTTTTATGCTTAGGTTCAACAAAGTATGGACAGAAGTGTAGAAATATGATTGGACAAAAAGGGTATGATCTAGTGTTAATAGACTAAGTCAGAAAACCCAGCAAGTCCTCTCTGTCTAGATTCTTCCTGGCCTCTAAGCATGTATTCTTTCCTTCTGAGTGTGGGTCGGGATCCTCACTGGAATGGGGGTCTTATACAAACAAGGTAGATCAGATAATTTCTTTATGCTCATTTTTTTATAAAGAGTAATTTAATTTTTATGGCTGGCTTTCAAGAAAAGGAGTACTGGCTTTTATGATCCACCTTGGGGAAGAGGGATTCTAGTGTCTATGGCTAGCCTCAGGGAAGAATGACACTGAGAGACAGGAGGACATGAGATTAAGGACAGGAGACAAAAGAAGAACTTTTACTTCTGAGGCCTCCATTTTGAGCTACTGTTTTCTGAATCCTAAGAAAGTCTCTTTCTGCATGCACTAAATGTTCTGAGTAGCATATCCAAGATTCTTCACCAGCCTGTTCCTGAGCTGATGCATAATTGTTCTTTATTCCAGAATAAGAAGCATTTGTTTTAGGATTTTCTAGATATTTTCTGAGTCTCTCATCTTTCCCACTGTTTGCTAATGAACACTAGACAATTTATTACATAAAAGCTATTTTCCAAGAACCTGACACAGTTTAAGAACCAAATTTATGAAAATATTAAATGCATACATAGGGGGCCAAGAAAAACTTCCCCTTTATCCTCTGAAGATTCACTAAAAAAATCAACTCACAAAAGGCAAATTAATTGGAGAAAAGGCATACAAATTTATTAATGTTCACAGAGGGGAGAACCACAGAGTCATTACTCCAAGCCCCAATGGGGTTCAAAAGCTTATATACCATACTGAGTTTACAGAAAGAAATTGGGATTAGATTGTAGCAAAACAGTTTATGGGAGAGGGAGAAGATAAAGCCTGGCTACCAAAAGTGGTCTTGGTATATAAATGAAACCTCATAGGTAGTAGCCCTCAGAGAGAATAAATGGTCAATGTTTCTTTCAGACTTTTAAAGGTCAATTAATCTTTCCTACATTTGGACAAGGGAAGGCCTCAGAGAAAACCTGGCTGCCTCAATGCAGATTCTCTGCAAATGCAAATCTCCCCCACAAAAAAAGAACTTTGCAGGGTTACTTAGGTTTGCTGGCTCGCTGAGCAGCCATCTCAAAATATGTCAAAAAAATATATTTTGATGTAAAAGTATTTTATGTCTTTCAGTAACTATGTCCTCTACTATTAACCCATCTATAATTCTATTAGGTCATTAAATATGAACTGTCTGATTTCAAATTAAAAGTAGAGTTTATTATATCTCAAACAAGAAGCAACCCAATTAATCAAAGTATGTATCTAAACTATCCACACAGTTTTGCCATCTTAATAGTAGCTTGTTTATGCCAGCAGCGAAGAAGTCTGGAGAGTGAATGGCAATGAAATCACAAAAAGCATTTTCCACAACTTGTTGAGAATTGAATATTTTTCCTTGCAAGAAGTGGCCCAAACCCTGGAAGAAGTGGTAGTCAGTTGGTGCAAGGTCTGGTCAATATGGTGGATGACAGAGAGTTTCCAAGTTCAGCTGCTGTAGTTTGAGCAGAGTTGTTTGTGCAACATGTGGTCAAGCATTCGTTGTCTTGTAAGAGGATTGGCCTGCGTCTATTGACCAATCCCGGCTGCTTAATTGCAAGCATCCTCATCATTACATCCAATTGGTTGCAGTAAACATTCACTGTCATCAACTGACCAGGTTTCATGAAGCTGTAGTGGATAATACCAGTGTTGGACCACCAGACAACATTAGTTTTTTCTGATGAATATTCAGTTGCGGATTGTGTTTCAGCACTTCATCTTTATCCAACCATTGTGTTGAATGCTTGCAATTGTCTAAAAGGATCCATTTTTCATCACATATCATAATACGCTATAGAAATGGTTTGCCTTTATGTCATGACAGCAAAGAAAGGCAAGCTTTGAGACCATTTCTTTTCTGATGCTCAGTTAATAATACATGCAGAACCCATCTACCCAGCTTCTTTACCTTGTCAATTCATTCCAAATGGTCCAATAATTTGGAATAGTAACATCAAACTTTGCTGCTAATTCATGCATAAGTTGAGATAGATTTGCTTCCACTGTAGCTTTCAGCTCATCATTATCCACCTTGGTCTCAGGGTACCCATTTAGCTCATTTTCAAGACTAAACTCACCAGAATGAAACTTCTCAAACTATCCACGTACTATGCCTTAATTAGCTACATCATTCCCAAACATTTCATTGATATTTCAAGCTGTCTGTGCTTCATTGGTTCCATTATGGAATTCATATTCAAAAATGACATGAATTTTTGACTTATCCATAGTTTCACAAAAATTGCTCTAAAAAAAAATTTGAAGGATAGTCATAAGCCAACATGTGCATTTGAAAGACTGAGGATGTACCTTCACAATAAAAATAAAACTAGAAGTGTCAAAGTGAAATGTCAGAGATATTAACTGTCAAAATAAGTACTTAAGGAAATCAGACATTTCATACTTAATAACCTAAATAACATTATCCTGGGAAATGTAACTGTCAGCTATTTCCAAACCCCAGCCCTTCTATCTTTCCTCATATGACTTTATATTTTGCATGCCCTCATTACACCTTACTATACTTCAGTAAGTTGTTGTCTTAACACAGTAGACTACAAATTACTTCAAGAAGGAGATCTTGTTTACTTTCTTCACTATCTCCCTGATAGTTAGCATAATGCCTGGATCATATTAGATGCTCATCAAATGTTTGAAATAAAATAATAGGGCATAATAAATGCATGGTATGCCACAACGTTAGTTGTACAAAAGTCTGATAAATGAAAGTCAAAGACTATGTGCATGATATTTTCCTCCTAACAAAACATGTTCAAAGCACATGCAAACTCAAAGGAAAAAAGAATAGAAATACTGTCCAATATAAACTTGTTGTGTTGTGCACATCTCAATTCTGACTAGCAACATTCTAAGTGCTCAAAATCACGTGACTATTGGTTACCATGTTGGACAGTGCAGGCCTAAATGATTCAAATATGATTGTTTTCTGTCTTTTCTCCTGGTGCCTTGGAACCTTGACTACCTAACTATACAGTTTCTGGAGGAGGTATTTCAACTGCTATCATGTGCTCCAGAGGGGAGGAGCAACAGGCTTGTACTGCCCAGGGCCTCAGTGAGGTTGTTAGAGTTGATTTACAGAATGAGAGATAGTCTTTTAATAAGCCATTGAATTTTTTTATTATAAAAATTAGTTTACTCTAACACAGGCTACTCAGCTCTAACGTTATGTATTGACTTAATTGGTTCTTTTCTTCTTTCTCTTTACCAAGTCATAAGAAAATGACGAAAACACATAAGAACATTTTATCAGGATTTTTGGTCAGGAGGAGGCAGCTGGCATTTCTTAAAGAGCTGCAATGGCTTTTGGATGAACTACCCTGGGAGTGTTGAAAAAACTTAAGACAAATTGAAATTAGAAAGCTGGAAATTGTAACTCTGACCTAGAATATTTAATTTTCTTGCTAATTGCTACATGTGTTTTTTTATTGCTTAGAGTTTTCCAGTTGTCCAAAACATTCCTATTATTCATATTTTGCTGACATGTGGATCAGTCTGAGAGCTCATTGTCCACAAACCTTTTAGAGAGTATACCTTTACCCTATCACCATTTTTTCCTCATCATTATGTTTCACCCAGACTCCATCTATTGCAGAAAACTGATGCACAGAGATCTAAACAGGCCATGTGGATCTCATGTGTGCCCTTAATCACAAGTATGTTAAAAGTAGGTAAAAGAGTAACATAAATGTAAGAATGAGCTTATCAAAGAGATAAACAGAAAGATTAGATTGCAATCATTTTCTTTTCCATAGATAATTTTATATTGTTTTCCACCTTCAGTGTTGTTCCTTCCATCCC
Organism: Eulemur rufifrons; assembly: GCF_041146395.1. NCBI lineage: Eukaryota > Metazoa > Chordata > Mammalia > Primates > Lemuridae > Eulemur > Eulemur rufifrons. Next base: position 75,218,243 of record NC_091001.1, on the reverse strand, counting down.
ACTACTAACCTAATATTCTTAAGTCTATCCTTCTCCTGCTAACAATCTTGAGTTATTCCACATTTTAAGAAGTTATTTAAGACTCTTACAAACAAAGTCCTAATTCATTTCTCTAAATTCATCCCTGCCACTTTACAACAGTGACTACCCTATGCTTTCTTCAAAGCTTATTTGTGCAAGCCTGCCTCCACTTAGTATATCTCATTGTTGTCTTTGGAATGCCTTTCTCCTCTCATGGCCATTTTTTGTTTCTATAATGCCAATCATAAATGTCCTGAATAGAAAGTTTTTTCTGATTAGACAGCTCATACTGATTAAATTCAACTCTTGAGTTCTTAAAGCATTTATCGACTTTCCTGTAGAAAATTATTGTAGGTTGCATTATATTTTTATCTTGCCTCTCTATATAGGTTTCCTGCCATTTTTAATTAGATTCTAAACTCAGTAAAGCTGGAGATCATGTTTATTTGCATTCTGGTAATTCGTATAGTGTCTTGCACATAGAAATTGCCAAATAAATGTTTATTGTTGAAGATATGGTAAGAATCATTACAAACATCTCAACCCTTCTACTCTCCTGGAAAAGAAGTTCAAACTTAGAGAAAGAAGCAAGACTAGAAATAAAAAAAAAGAAATAATTCATCACATGTACCTCTAACAATATTATAAAATCTATCAGCCTGTCCCTAAGAGAAAAATATAGTAATTTTTTTAAAGTTTAAAAACCCAGGAGATTGAAAAATTCTTGTACTCCTACAAGAGAGTACATGATTAGATTAAGAACTCACAATGCACAATAAATACTCAGGACCTTGATCCAAGAAATATTGTTTAGCCAAAAGCCATTTGCAGTATACTATGATTTTTGAGATCACAGATCTAATAATCAAACAGTCTTGGGTTCACATCTTGGCTCAGTCCCTGACTAACTGTGCAATTGTAAGTAATTTATCTGCTCTCAGTTGATTCTATTAAAGTGGAATAAATATAACTGTTATATCTACCTTGTAATATGATTATGAAGATTATATGAGATGATATAAAAAATGGTTAGGATAGTACCAATACCTAGAAAGTACTCAATTACTGGTAATTATTTTTTTTCTAGACACAAGAACTGAGCTACATCTTTTCATAGTAAAAAAACAAAGGATAGTCTAAGATGTTCTGTCTTATAATGAGACCACATGGTTTGTGAGGAATGTTGCAAATAATGTGTGATAATTACAGTAAGAAGTGGAAGAGATTCTTATTGTCTCTGGACCTCAAAGTCAATAACAACTATGGATATTGTTAAAGTATGTCCCCCAGCCAACAGACAAAATAGACTCCCCATGGCTCAAGGAGATCTCATAGTTAAAACAGAGGGAGGCAGCAATGGATGAATAAAGGAGTGGTCGTGTACTCTGTGTTCTTAGAAAGATGTTGTAAAAGTGTCACAAGACTTTCCTTTCTACAATTAAGCCACACCAGTTCCTGTTGTCCATGCTGAGATAGACTATAGCTAAAAATTTCCCAAATGACTACCAACAGACTATCTGACACCAACCAACCAACCAACCACCTGAAAATAATTAATTAAGAAAGAATGGTGATTTGGGGCTTAAAGATCAACCAATCAAGACTCTGTTCCTCACTCCCCTCTCGTCTCCTATGGTTTTTGGCTTTAATCTCTAACTCGCCAACCCTGCCCTCGGAGCATATTTTCAGTTTACACCAAAGGTAATAACTGTTATTACTGTTAGGTAGATACGAGGGATTCCAGGTCTCCTAGGGAGGAAAGTGGGGGCTATTGCAGTTCATGTCCTACAATGGGCTTTCAGAGAGGCTCATGGGAAATCCACATGCACAGTAAGGCTCTGGTCATATAACTCCCAACTGTCCAATCACACTGGTTCCATGGTGACATCTGAGCCACGGGGAGGTCCCCATCTGGACATTATAAAACAAGACCCAAACCACAACCAAGCCCTTTTTGCTCTCATTTGCTATGACAATGGGTCCAGTCATCATCTGTGGCATATGTATCTCGCTCTGTAAACCTATATCTTGTTCTTGCTCTGTAATCCTATCTTTGTCTCCTCAATAAACCTCATTTTCATGCTTGCTTTACTTTGTTGTTCCTGGTCATTCTTTGCCATGAGCACACCCAGAACCGACATCTCAGACTGTTACCCAACACTGTCAGAAAATAAAATTCTCATTTTGTCTCCATAGAACTCATTGGTCTTTTTTTGTTGTTGTTGTTAACAATATAAAACTCCATATTTTAAAGAAAATTACTTGATACTACTACATGACTAAGCTGAAATATCCTTCTCACTCTCTTCCATCTTATTTATAAAAAAGCAGAAAATTTATTTGAGAGGGTAGATTTTTTGGAAAAAATGTGCAGGCATTGGAAGAATGGTAGTATTTCCCCGCCCTTCTTCATTAAGCAGAGAGGAAGGAATTCTCTCACCTATACCATATAAGAGGGGTTTCCAAGACATCTCCTGGGGGAGATTAGGGAATTTTCCTCCCACACTTCAGCTGCATTTGATGACCTACAGAAAATTCTAGATCACCCTGTGCTGGTAGCCAAGTAGTATGTGATACAATCCTTTGAAAGCCTTGACAGCAATACCCTGGAGTTAAGAAAGATTGAGGCCGATGTTTACCTCTTGAAGGAAACTAAAAATTTTAGCCCAAAATATACTTCTTTGACATATTTTGAGATGGCTGTTCAAAGGGCTTGCAGACAGAAGTAGCCCTGCAAAGCTGTCTTTTGTGGGGGAGATTTGCATCTATAGAGGATATGAAGTAAATAACAGATGCAAACAGACTTTTGCAAACAGATAAATCCCCTTATCCAGATCTAGGAAATATTAACTGAGAGTCTGACACCCATCTATTCTTTCTGAGCGTTGCTACCTGTGTGGTTTTATCTACATAACAAGACTGCCTTTGCTAGCCAGGCCTTTTCTCTTCTCTCCTTCTCATAATCTGTCTTGCCACTGTTGGAATGAAGGGAAAATTTCCCCTTTTGCTGAAAAATCAACTCAAAATAAAGCAGATTAATAAAAGAAAGGCTATGCAAATTTATTTTAACATGTATATACAGGAACTCTCAGAAAATGAAGATGTCAACTCTTCAATGAGGTATAGAGGTTTTTAAAGAATGGGGACTTAAAAACAGAAAAACAGGTTTTGGGAGAAAAGAGGAAGAGACTTGAGGAACTAGCAAAGATGGTCTTGTTATGTAAATGAAGCCTTAAAACTAGCAGCCCTCAGGGAGAATAGATGATAAATGTTCTTTTCAGACATTAAAGAATGTCAGATTCTCAGTTAATCTTTTTTGGGTTGAAGGATAGACCTGGTTGTGCATTTTCTACAGATGTAAATTCCCACCCCATCCCCAACAAAAGACAGCTTTGAAGTGTTACTTCTATCTTTGAGACTCATGGCAGCCATCACAAAATATGTCAAAGAAATATATTTTGGGGTAAAATATTTCTAATTTCCTTTACCACCATAACCTGTTCAGCCATGCTTCAAGCCCCTATTCTTTCTGTAACTTCAAGATGGTATAAAAGCATCAGCCATCTGGCCATTTCTTTGAGGTTTTCATATTTGTATGACTCCCATGCCCATATACATGTTATTAATAATAAAATTTGTATGCCTTTTTTCCTGTTAATATGGCTATTATCAGTTTATTTTATAGACTCAAATAATCAAAACTTCAGGGGAAAAAAATTAAACTTCCCTCCACTCTCAACTGGAAGTCTGGGGGCAGGAAGGAATCTAGGCACAAGAGCTATTGTAAGCAGGTTAAGGAAGAAATGAAGTTGAAGTAGATTTAAATATAATTCTGTTGCTCAAATTTCCATACTCGCCTCTGAAGCTGAATCAGTGAGAACAAACAACAATAACAAGTGGTTTGAGGAAAAGGAAAGAGCAGCTTATTACTTTCCTGGCAAATGAGGAGGGCAGGGGACTAGCATGACAAAGACTGCCATCCTCCCTTTAAGTAAAAATACAGGCTGCTTAAAAGGGCAGAGGGGTTTGGTGGTTGGGCTTGGGTCTACAGGACCAGTTGTCAGGTTTCAGTCAGAAATTTCGGTTCTTGGCCCACCCATGGTCAAAGGATGACCAGATGCACCAAAGTAAGGCAAGCATGAGGTAAAATTTATTGAGGGGGAGCAAGATAGGATTACAATAGGATTACATAGCAAGAACAAGATATAAGTTGACAGAGCAGAATACATACTCCACCAATGATGACTGGACCCCTTGCCACAGCAGAAAAAATAGAGCTTGGTTATGGTCTGGGTCTTGTTTTATGGTGTCAGGTTAGGGACCTCTCTGTGGTTCAAACATCACCATGGAATCAACTTTACCAGACAGTTGGGAGCTGCATGACCTGAGTCTTATCATGCATGTGGGTTCTAGGTCATTTTCTGGACTTTATCATACCTATGCTGCTTGGCCCATGGGCTACAGTCTTCTGCATTCTTTTGCAGCTGGGGTGCTGAGTTCTGATTGGTAGATTTGTAGGGTGTTCCCTTCTACTCCAGGTATGGCAGTAGCTCAGGGCAGGATCAAAGTGGGGCAGGACTATGGGGGCCTGAAGCCCACCCTTGTCCTTCTTCCCAGGTGGGACAATTGCACCAAGGCAACAGCACCCACTTTCGTCTTTAGGAGACCCGGATTCCCTTCCTATCTACCTAACACAATGTCATATGTTGTGGATTTGGGCCATTGTTGTTTAACTATAATTGGTGGTTTTGGTAGACCTTTGTATCTCAGAGGATGATCTTGTGACCCTTGTCTGGACAATTCTGTTGAGTTATCTCCTGTAGTTTAAGATACTAAAAACCAAATAGCAAACAATATTTTTCTGCCCCTTTGTTTACTGGCCTCAGGAAGGAACACAGGTTTTAATTCCCCACAAGGGTGGAGTTTTTAAAGAGATGACTCATAAAACATTTTATTGCCCCTTTCTGACCTTTACCTCTGTTAGAATTCCACCTCAGTTTTTCATCTATGTCAAATAACTTTACAGTGTGCAGATACATACTTAGCTCTCAGAAAGACAAAACAATAATGTTTTCCTAAAATGATCCAGCTCTGAGATGCTTACCATAAATCAAGACATTTAATTAATAAGCAAAAATTACAAATATTACTAGATAAGTCTCACCCTTTCTTGCTGTCCTTGTTGTGAACCAACCAGGTTCATTGCCCATTGCTCAAGAGGAAGCCAATATACTGAGACAGCAGGGGTTATAGCGGTAGATTGTATATAAATAAAACAAGATTATTTCTGAGTTAAAAATAATTACAGAATCTGAGAGATAGTTGCATAGTGTTTATTATATTATTCTGTTTCCTTATGCATATATTTGAAATTTCCCATAATTTTAGGGATTAAGGGAAATATTCACAAATATTCTTTGAGAACTGTATAGACTATCAATAAGAGCACTTATTGAGTTTGGACCCAGCAGCAAAGTGTAGGGTGATTAACCTGAGACTTTTGCATGTTAATTGAGTTCTTCAAAGGGAGTGGTTCCAGCACAGGAGGAAATAAAAGACAAGAAAAATAAATATGGTGTCTAGCTGAAGCAAATATAAACCCTCCCTAGAGAAATCATCCCAAATTGAGTCATCCAGGTTTCTAAACATGAAGATCAAGCAAAAATGAGCTCATAGTCATGTATCACCAAGTGATAGTTTAATTTTATCACAGAAATGCATCCTGCCTGGTACTCCTCTCTTCAGAACAGCAGAGGATGGTTTATCATTCTATCCAGTGCCATCCTTGCTGTGACTTTCCATCAGTAAACCTTACTTTATGGCCACACTGCATAATGGTGATTTTGTACCCCTAACCCACATCAGTAGTGATATTAGGCTTCTTGCTAATTCCTTATTTTAAAGTAAACAGTTCCAAATTTTCCTCATTATGAATATTTTTTATAAATATCCTTAAGCAGTTTGACTAAGTTCCCTTCTATTCCTAGTTGACTCAGAATCTTTTTTATAAAAAAAAATCATAAATAGTATGGAATTTCATAAAATGATATTCCCACATCTATTGAAATAATCATAACATTTTAAAATCTAATTTATTAATGTGGAAAGTTACATTAAACTACTTTTGTACTCCCTGGATACAAATAATTTGGTCATGATACACTATAATAAAAAATGAAATATTACTTGGAATACAGATTAAAGCAATTTTGAGGATAAACTTTATAATGATTTTAAGAAGTGCTTTTACTTTCATATATTACATTCAGCCTACTTGTTGAGCAACTACAGCCTGAATTTTCTTTTAAATGACCAAAGAATTATGAAAAATCATATTGCCTAAAATATCAGCTTGTCAGATATCTCAGTGAATAAATTTAAAAATATCATAAGTACTTTAAAACACTCATATTGGGTGAAAACAAACAATATAAAACAAATACACAGTGTCTAAAATATTCACATATAATAAACTAAATAAACAAATATAGAGAGTTTAGAAAATATACCAAAGCAAAATTTTAAAAAGAGTGCCAAACATATATTTAAAGACTTATACCACATGACTGTATTATTGGTCAATCTTCAAAAAAACCATATGATCACTCTGCCCCTCCACTCCTCCCAAACCAACCAACACACACACATGCACACAAACACACACACACACACACACATAAATACACACATTCTCAAGATGCTTGTTTGCTAGATGCTTATCATTCCACAGCTTCCCATACCGCCATTGTAAGTGATGAAGTCTCACAGGCTCTGTGGTCCCACCCAGTAAAGAGAGTATATGCTGCATCTGTGCATTTGGAACACTGTCACCCAGAGACCCTGGCTTCCTCAGTGGCTACTTGGAGAGGACAGGTCCCATAATACAAAAGTGCACACGATTTAAGGTCCTTTGGAGTGGATTTCATCTATGAGATATGGGTGACAGAGAGGAGTGAGGGATACATCTTTCCCTTCTTTTCCTCTGGAGGCCATATCCCATAAGGCTTCCAAAGATGCCTTGCAAAACCAAGAAACTAGTCTGGCTTATTACTAAGCTGGAGCCACTCAGGAACATGTCACCTTATATTTGTTTTACCTCCTTTCCTGCCTTACTTTATGCTTTACTTGATTGCTACTACCCTGGGATTGCATTATCCAATAACAAATTACCAAATGTGCATTTTAGACTTGTGCTTTGTTTTTGGGTACACAGAGCTAAGATGATGACAACGTAAGAATTTTTCTGGGACCATTACATATTAGAAAATATATTAATAATGTCTGCTATATTCATAAATCATGGATAAGGGAAAAAAACATAAAAATCTCTCAGTAGATGCCAAACACAAATTCAATATGAATCTATATACATTTCTGAAAAAAGAGTTATATAAATTATTAAAAATCCAATCAAATAAAAATTTTATTTCCATAAAATGAAATACATACATATATATATTTTTTTTTTTACAAATCAACTATCAACACAATTTCAAACCCAGGCCACATTAAATTAGTCTCATTAAAATTAGAATCACAACTTGAATACCTGCCATGTATAACCATGCAACATTATTATGTACATTCTAGCTAACAAAATCATAAAGGAAAGCCAAATGAGTTATGCTGGGAAGATCATATAATTACCCACTTTATAATATTCACCAACCAGCATTAAATTTATAGAGTTGTTTTATGCAGCAATTCTGTGCTTAGGAATTTATCATTTAGATATAAATGGACTTGTTGCTAAAGATGCATGGGTCAGTTGATTTTACACTCCACAATAGGCAGGGATCATGAGTATCTTGTTTATGATTGTATAACCAACACCTAGTCCAGCACTTGGGCCACCATAATGTTAGCCATTGATGATCCTGTACTGCAGGCTAGTCCATCCTTCAAGCACTTTACAGAAATCCATACATTAAATTCTAACAACCTTAATGATAGACATTATTACTAATGAGGCTTCCAGTGATTATATGACTTCTTTAAGATCAAATGACAGTAAGCTATGAGGTAGAGATTTGAACCTTAACATTCTAATTCCAGAACTTTTATTGACCATTGATCTCTAATACTTTTCATAGTTAGAAATCTCATAGCTATCGTAAAAAAATTACTTGTTGACTATTGCATGTAGAATGAATAAAAAGATGTATAAATAAATTATTGCATAACTATGCTAATTGTCACTAATTTGTAATAGTAAAAACTAGAAAACATTGAATACAGAAAGTGGCTAGGAATAACCAGATAAAATAAAAATTGGTGCATTCATTCTCCAAATTGGAATGTTCTTACTACATTTAAGTAGTTGGATTTTTAAAATTCTATTTTTGACAGCTTTATTGAGATATAATTCATATATCACATAATTCACCTATTTAACTTGTACAGTTCAATGAATTTTACTATATTCAGAGAGTTGTGTAACTATCACCACAATTCATTTGAGAACATTTCCATCACCTCAAAAAGAAACCCCTGAGGGACATCAGCAAGATGGCTGAATGGAGGTGCCTGGCACTTGTCTCTCCCACAGAAAAGGACAAAACATGACATATAAACAACTAAAATTTGATGAGAGTGTCTGAAGGAAAGTGCTAAAGTGCAGCAAGGGAGTGGCAAAGTCCCCGTGAAGCACAGAAACCCAGGATGACAGCATAGAGTGTGGAGCAAAACACCCTGCCTCTGCTGTCAGCATCTCCCCTGCTGGGATGGCTTAGAGCCAAGAGGGACTTCCCAGTGTGAGAGAAAGTTAAACAGAGGGCCCCCTACAGCTCACCATCATAGATACTTGCAGTCATTGCTACAAGAGAATCATGCAGTCCTCATAGGCTCTGAGCCCAGTTTGGGTAGCTGCCAGGAATTCACATGGCTACATTGCTCAAGAGGAGGAGACTGTATCGTGTATCCTCCAGCCCCCATAACCCAAGATGCTATAGCAAGGTGGCATTCTGAAACTAAAGTCACTGTTGGAGTGTGTCCTGCTTTGGGGGTCAGTAGCCACTGTGTTCATCCAGCCCTAAGACTCTGCCATTATTCCACCATGCTCACATAGGTGGCTGCAATACCACGACCCCAGTTACTTGGAACCTGAGCCCAGGAACAGCTGTGGGTATAGTGCCTGGACCCCGGTAATGTACTGCCCCCTAGAAGCCAATCCTGAGCTGGGCAAATCTCCAGAAACATTCACCCCCAGCTAGAGAAACAGCCCAGGGGACCTACCCCAGGCAGCCCCACTCCCAAGCCAACTGAATCACTGCACACCTACACCCCCAGCTAGAGAAATAGCATGGTAGCCCTACTCCCAAGTTGACCAAACCACCACACACCTGTGTCCCTAGAGGTAAAAACAACCCAGTGAAACTTCTCCTAGAAACTCTTTCTCTAAGCTGACCAAAACACTTAGCACCCATGCTGTTAATCTGAAAAAGAGACTGGTGATCTTGTCCCCATTGACCCCAGCTTCTGACTAGCCAAGGTACTATACACCATCCCCAGCCTGAGAACAAGTCCAGCAAGCCCATCCCTGACAAAGTCATGCCACCTCCACCACAGTCTCTTTCAGTCTAGGCCACTAAGGCACTTACAGACATCACTGATGTGAATTACTGCAGAAGAAACTGCATGGAGATTACACTACTGCATCTACCCAGAACCAAAGCTAATGTACCTTACTCAATTGACATCCTAGGCTCTATCTAAAGGAATAAGTCTTTCCCTACAAAAGCTACTCCATAAAATGAGAAGAGGTGACTGTTCTATCAAATGTGCAGGTATTGACATAGGGATACAAGGAACATGAAAAACCAAGGAAACATGATACCTCCAAAGGAACATAATAATTTTCTAGTAACAGGCCCCAAGAAAAAAAATTACAAAATGCCATAAAATGAATTAAAAATACTAATCTTAAGGAAAATCAGTGAGAAACAAGGGAATATAAATAATAATCCTATGAAATCAAGAAACAGTTTATGATCTGAATGAGAAATTCAACAAAGAGATAAATATTATAATAAACAAAAACAGAAAAATCTTAGAACTGAAGAACTCAATAAATAGAATAAAAAATACAATTGATAGACTCAACAACAGACTATATCAAAATGAAGAGAATTTTTGAACTTGATGACAGATCTTTTGAAATAACAAACTCAATAAAATAGGAGGATACAAAATCAACATACAAAAATCATTTCTATATGCTAATAGTAGTATTTCTGTATACTAATAGTGAACTATCTAAAAAAATAAAGAAACTTTCCAATTTACAATAGCTACAAAAAATAAGCTACTTAGAAATAAATTCAATGAAGGAGGTGAAAGATCTCTATAGTAAAGACTACAAAACATTGATGAAAAAATTGAAGATGATACAAATAAGTTTTAAAAATCCCATGCTCAGTAAATAGAAGAATTAATATTGTTAAAACGTCGATCCTGCCTAAAGCAATTATACATTCAATGTAATCCCTATTAAAATACCAATGACATTCTTCATAGAAATAAAAAAAAAATCTTCAAATTCATGTGGAACCACAAAAGACTCTGAAGAGCCAAAGCAATCTTGAGAACAACAAAACAAAAACAAAGCTGGAGACATCACACTACCTTATTTCAAAATATACTACAAAGCTATAGCAACCAAAACAGCATGGCATTGTCATAAAAGCAGACAATGGAACAGAATAGAGAGCCCAGAAATAAATCCATGAATCTACAGTTAACTGATTTCCAGTAAAGGTGCCAAGAAAACACACTGGAGGAAAGGACAGTTTTTTTAATAAATGGTATTGGGAAAATTGGATATCCACATGCAGAAGACTAAAACTGGATCCCTATCTTTCACTTTATTCAAAAATCAACTGAAAATGAATTGAAGACTTAAATGTAAGACCTGAAACTATGAAACTACTAGGAAAAAAAGCATAACGGAAATGCTTCATGACATTGGACTGGGCAAAGATGTTTTTGGATAAGGCCCCAAAAGCCTGGGCAACAAAAGTAAAAATAGACAAATGGGGTAATACCAAATTAAAAAGCTTCTGCACAGCAAAGGAAACAATGAAGTAAATGATGACACAACCTACAGAATGGGAGAAAGTAATTTCAAACTTTATACCTGACAAAGTGTTAATTTCCAGAATCTATAAGGGATGCCATCCATGTTGTAGCATTCGTTTTTATTGCTGAGTAATATTTCATTGTATGGATAGACCTGATTCTATTTACCTGTTTATTAGTTTATGGAGATTTAGGTTGTGTCCACTTTTTGCCTACTATGAACTTGCTAGTATGAACATTTGTGTACAAGTGTTTATTTGGGAATATGTTTTTATCTCTCTTGGTTATTGCTAGGAGAAGAATTGCTGAGTCATATTGGGTCAGTGTTTAACACACTGAGGAATGCAAGGTTGCTTTCCAAATAGTATTTTCTTGCGTTCTGTCAGCAGTTTATGAGGGGTCCAATTTCTTCACATCCTTGTCGACACTCACTATCATCTGCCTTTTTTAAATTATAGCCATTATAGTCAGTATGAAGTTTGTGGTTTCTACTTGCATTTTTCTGATGCCTAATTATTTTGAGCATCTTTCAAGCTCTTATTGGTCATTTGTATATTTTCTTCGGACCTGTTGATCTTTAAGATCCATCTAAAAGGTCACCTCCTAAATGAAGTCTTTTTGAATTCTGCTAGCCAGTTGTGGCTTTGGTTTTCCTCTGATTCATAATTGTTCTCTTATGTGGAACTTAATTTAATTATTGATCACTTCTCATATATAAGATACTATATCAAGAGTAATTGTAAATATGTTTGTGAAGCACATATTGATACTTGGTTCTCAAGATAAAATATCTGTGTACAGGTCACACTGCCCACTTTTGTTTTTACTTTCTAGTTTGTATTAATAAGACTGATAGCATAAAGTTGCTATCTTATGGCCCAGTGACACGAACAAAGCCAACAAATATTAGTTGGACTTAATTCCAATCTCAGCCTAAATTACGTCTAATTTGGGGATGATCTTGTAACTGGCTCCATGAACAAAAATGCCTTTTTGCAGTTCTCTTGTGTTTCAAGTTTTCAGGCCAGTGAGATTTGCTGCCCAGAATTTTGCCACTTTCTATTTCACTGATCCCTTCCCTTTTGAGTTGTTTTCCAGAAGCATAGGAATCTCCTTGCAGTCACAAATTCTACACGTTCTTACCAGGCCCAATTTTTCAGAGAACTCAAGATAAGAGTCACTCCACCACAAGGACCCACTGAGCAACCTACTCTCTCTACCACCTGCATGTGCACAAGACCAAAAGGATGACCAATATTAACTATTAGCTCATTATACTACTAAAATCTCCACCCTTGGGAGGGGCTCATGTGCCCTTTTGATCACGTGATGTATATGGTAATATGATTTCTTACTGCACTTGCATGTCCTGCACTCCACCCAAACATGTAATGATGCTCACCCACTTTCTGCATTATTCACTTCACCTGTAAAATAGCCCTAACCCTATCAGTACAGGTGATAGATTTGAGACAGCCATCTCATCTCCTGGTTGATGTCAACCACAAATAAACTTCATTTCTTTTGGCAATCCTCCTTGTTTTAGTAATTGGCTTTTGGTGACAAGCAACCAAGCCTAGGAGAAGGAAAAAACAAAAAAAACAAAAAAACCCTTTGTGGGTTCATGAATAATCTTAACAGAAACTCAAGTAACAAATCCCTTCACTTAAAAATATGACTGGTTATTTTCCCTCTTAAAATATTCCAATTTTCCGATGAAAGTTTCTTAAAACACAGCCAAGTTAACTCAAACTACTTGATCACTTACCTCTTTCTTTCTAATGTACAAAAGTATACATAAAATTCTAAAAGAAGCTTCTCTCAAAATGGCCTCATTTATTTTCTATGAAAAATGCAAATTTCTGGAAATTTAATGTCATTTGAATATTATATTCATCCTCTGAAATCAAGCTGAAATGGGACTTCTTTGCTGAAGCTTTTCTCTGCTTTGGTAAAGCAATTAATTGATCCCTCTCTCTCCTCTTACTATACTATGTTTAGGTTCTGAATGGCAATTGTCATGTTGAATTGTGGTTAGCTATTCATGCCCAGGTCCCTCCATAAACTGTAAACTGCTTATGCTATAGACCATGTTGGACTTTTCTGTGAATTTCAGCTTCTAACTCATATTATTGTTGCTGTAAAATTTATTTGATCAGGCATTATAAATTTTATAAATTCAGTGAGCATTATTGAATTTATTACCAACAGAAAGCAAGGGTTTTTTGCTGTGTGTGTGTAAATTTTGTCAGAAAAAGCAACCATTGTGAGCATATTTAAAGTATATTTTGTTTTACCTTATGTCTGCCTCATAAAAAAGAATATTGTTTTAATTATCTAATATACAATATCTTAGTTCCTTTACTTTGAATTAAAGTAATACCTTTTCACCATTAACAATTATATTTGGTGATTTTAAAAACAAGCACATTTTAAAGAATGATTTAAAATTAACTATGTTATTTCATGAAAAGATTTCAATGGCAGAAAGAAATATGAAGGAGCCAAACTTAGAACAAACCAAAGAGGTTATGCAGATCAACATAACCTCTTTGACATAAATACAGTTACTGAGAGAATATATCATTTTAAAATAGTGTGCAGAATTTTCTTTGTAACAGGGAAAAATCTGTGAAGTAAGTTATTTTATGATTTTTAATCTTTTTTTTTTTTTTACCAGAGTTTGACAATTTTCTAAAATAATCTTTTTAAGAAGCAAGAACATCCCATTTGAGCTGATATTTGTACTTAATAAGATTTGGGAAATCTGAAGGACAGCATTTAAATCTCTTTATCATTACTATGGCTTGAACTAAAATGAATGCCCAGTTCTTTAGGAAATGTGTTTTAAGCGTATGACAGATAGGTCACTTAACCATTCTCTAGTCCTCAAATTTTTGTCTTTAAAAGTAGTGAGCAAATGTCTTTTAATGCCCTTTCCAGACCTAACATTGTCTGATTTTTGTGTTAATTTTTAAATCAATTTATAGGGAAAACCTTGATCGGTACTCCTCCCTAGTAGATCTTTTTTAAAAAGAAAAGAAAGAGAAACAAAAACAAGCAGCTCTAAAGTAATGCTTAGTCTGTGCTATTTTTACATATTTTACTTTATATTTCCAATAATGTTGTAAGACATTTATAGCACTGCATTATAAATAAAAATGAACAGATCATCAAATTAAAACAAAACAGAACAAAACAACTTTGTTTCAGATCACCCAGCTAGTAAATAACCTGGCCAAGATTTAACCCCAAGATCTTGTTTCCATAACTCATTATGTATACTTTGTAATAATTTGTCTATACATTCTATTCAAAACCCACAGTGTCTAAGCTTAATACAAACATGTAGTATGTGATAGATTTGGCTCTAGATTATTTAGAGAAATTTCCTCATTCCGATTTCTCCCCCTAAATCTGAAAAACAAATTTACTTTTCACAAAATACACCAGTAGGGGAGAAAAAATTTCTCACCCATTGCAAGGTTCATGGCTGAGACCCCCCATAACAGAAGACAGATTAATAAGAGAAAAGCATACAAATTTATTTAATGTTTTATGCGACATAGGAGCCTTAATAAAAGATTTAAAGTAACAGAAAAAACTATTTTTATGGAACATCCTGTAGAAGTATGATCGGAAACAAGAAATGATAATAAATTGCAAGGAACTTAAAAACCTGTTTTTTCAGATGCTTCTGTGTCCTTATGTGACATTCTTTCTTCCAGGTATAAGGTGGACACCTCTGGAATGAAGGTTTTATGGCTTATTTTAGAGGAAGGGCAGGAAATTATTTCATAGTCTGCTTCAAGGGAGAAGAGGGAAGAAAAGCGTGACCCTCCTGCTTCTGCTCTTTTCATAAATGCCAAAGTGCCATATTTTGGGGTGACATGTCTTGAACCCCATCACACCTAAGGCTTACCCCAGAGTCTTACTTTAAGTTCCTCCCCTATTGTCCTATCAGGAACACTATTTTGGACCTACATTTAAACAAAAATGCATATTTAGATAATTAAAATATTGTGACACAATTAGAGGTGCCAAGATTATAGAAGCAGTTCCTGGCAGACCTTTTAAAAAGTGTTACATTCCACTGGCTCTTTTTACATGTAACGTGGTAGAAGCAGCATTTTCACGCTTAACAAATGGAGGAAAAAAAGAGAATTATATTGTGAAAACCAAAATAATGACTTCCTTCTACCATCCTGTGTTAAGTCTGCTAATTGCTTTATTTTGAATCCCTGTGGCTTGGTTAATAGAGGTGATCAAAGTTCTTTGAAAATCTTCTTACTCTTGCCAACCTTGGCTTTTGATGAGTCTCTTTGAAGTGCTTGGGTGTCACTGTGAAACCCCAACAAATACAGTCCCAGCCCACCAGGTGTCTTTGCATTGGAAGGCTTACAAACTTCTAAAGTACTGGGACTAAATCCTAGTTGGATACTCTCAGGAGAATCTTGGAATCAGAGTATAATAGTGTGGTTTGAGATTATGCAGAGCTAAACTTTCCAAACCACCTTCCAAGTCATTCTGAATTTCATCGTGTGATATAAATGGCCAATTCTTAGCATGCTTATGTTCCAGACTCTCCTCACATAAAGGTTGCCTTGAAAAAATAAAAATTGCAAGTTGAAGCATAAGGTCATTTGAGCTTTGATACATTTGCCACTTTCTAAAAAAAAATACATGCACAGTGTAGACTAATATTAATTTGGAGATGGCAATATGTGAAAAGTAGCAACAAAGCTGATAATAAGGAAAGTTTCCAGATGGCTTTAAATTACAGTTCAGCCCAGAACCCAGGTTTCCGGCAACATATTTGCCCAAAAATGAAATGATAAATTCTAACAAATAAATCCTGACTTGTTAAGGATAATTCATTCATGTAGTAGAATAGTATTTCTAAATATTTTCCAATAAGAAGACCCCTTTAAATATCAAAATATTGAGAGACATTCAAATGATAATAGTCACTCAGACTGGGAAACATATCGCTTCTTCATGAACTTAAAAAAAATTATGAGGAAAATTACTATTAAATCAACAATAGTTGTAAATGCTTTGATGTGAATTACACTGATATCTACATATATGTGAAATATATATTTAAGTAAAGCTTATCATTCAAACATATAGATAAAGATTGTCATACACATGGGTTAACAGACCACTTGCAACAAATCTATGACTCTCCAGAATTATTCTGCCTAATGTTTATATCCAATGTTGGAGGAAAAAAAATAAATGAATTGGTTTCTAGGCTGAATTTTGAAAATTATTATTTTCAGAACTTATGTAAGTTAACATCTTTGTGATTGCACTTTACTGTTTAGGCTTAATTTTCTTTCTTACCAAATTAAGGGGCTGAACCACATGGTTTTAATTATCTTTTCTAGCATTGCCTTTTGATATATTAATACATTTTTGTGAACTTTAAAGAGTGTTGTGATTTTTCTTGTTATTATGGCAGTGTTATGACATATAGAGTGAAGAACTAGATATTTAATTTACATTCTTGGGTCAATTCCTGTCTAGAGCAAAACAAATTTTGTTTCAATTATTTGTATATATTGTATATATTAAGTGGAAATAATATTATTTGACTTGAGATATCAAGATTATAGCTTTCATATACCCCATTTTAATCACCTAATTTTTTTGAGAATAGCCAGTGTTTCCTAGAAATTTTTTTTTCTTTTTCTTTTCTTTTTTTTTTTTTTGAGACAGAGTCTCGCTTTGTTGCCCGGGCTAGAGTGAGTGCCGTGGCATCAGCCTAGCTCACAGCAACCTCAAACTCCTGGGCTTAAGCGATCCTACCGCCTCAGCCTCCCGAGTAGCTGGGACTACAGGCATGCGCCACCATGCCCGGCTAATTTTTTCTATATATATTTTAGTTGGCCAGATAATTTCTTTCTATTTTTAGTAGAGACGGGGGTCTCGCTCTTGCTCTGGCTAGTCTCGAACTCCTGACCTTGAGCGATCCACCAGCTTCGGCCTCCCAGAGCGCTAGGATTATAGGCGTGAGCCACCGTGCCCAGCCTAATTTTTTTTCTAAAACCATAAATATCTTCAGTAGCATTTTACAAAGTACTCCCTTTTCCCTACCAAATCCTTCATTCTTATGTCTAAAATCTACCGCAGCCTTCAATTCTACCAAAAATGTCGGTTGTCAGAACTCAGTCATGAACACTTAGCAGCAAATTTAAAAGGTAGCAATACTTCCTTTCTTTCTTTTTTGTACTTCAGAAATATCAGAACTGGAATGGATTTTATTTCAGTTGATTAAGAATTTGCTCTTTGATCTTGTTCCAGGTGGACTAACTCTGAGTTTGTGACAACAGAAAATATAACTTTAAAATTTCTCATTGTAATTCAATACTGATTTTTAAAAGTTTCTTGAAGACATATTGTATTAATGTCAATTGTGACTTTTACACAATGCTACATTTTAGGAAAATATCATTCCAGTTAATGCTCAGGGATACTTAAGTTCCATAAATAAATAATAACTACTATTAATGATAACAATATTGGATGCCATAATGGAAAGAACACTAGAATGGAAGTCAAGGAGCCTAATTTATATTTCTAGCTCTTATAGGAATCAATAATACTATCTTTGACAGGTCATTTAAGTTTTTAAGAGTGTCTGATCCTTCATACACAAAGGGAGAGGGCTGGATCATATGATATTTAGATGCAGACCAGGACTATCAAAAGAGAAGAAGGAAAGAAAGAAGGAAAAAGAACAAAAAGAAATGAGTAGAATTGATAAAAATAATTTTTCATGGTGCTATGTTTCAGGTATTAGATGTACCAGCAGAATGCACTTGTTTCTTTTACTTCTCTTTCCATGTTTGCAATGCCAAATCAGCCCTCTTGTTTTGCCTTTTTAGAACAAAGAACATAAGGTGTCATCAGTGTTTGAGAAATGTACTGCCTTAGGTTCTGCCCCCTTCTCCTCTGCTCTCCTTTTGCTCTTTGGTTTGTTGGTTTATTTCAATCCTCTAGTCACAGTTTCCCTTCTCTATTTCTTCCAACATAAATAGAAAGAGAACTCGTGAACACATGTTTTTTATGTTCTCTCTTCTCTCCACATAAAAGAGGATCTGAGGAGCAGGCTGTGGTTGGTGAATGGCGAGTGGTTACGCTCATCAACATGCACACTCACGTGTCTCCTTAGAGCTTTGCACACTCACGGCTGCTCATCACATGGGCATTGAGTGAGC
This sequence comes from Eulemur rufifrons, assembly GCF_041146395.1. Classification (NCBI taxonomy): domain Eukaryota; kingdom Metazoa; phylum Chordata; class Mammalia; order Primates; family Lemuridae; genus Eulemur; species Eulemur rufifrons. Next base: position 75,199,920 of record NC_091001.1, on the reverse strand, counting down.
TCATGAAAGCCTATGGAAGCAGGCAACATCAATCCTCTGGCTTCCAGCTCCCTCCTTTGTTGCAGTGAGCCACATTTGGCTGTTGCACTTGAGAGAATAGTTTTTATTGGATAAAATTGCTCTTTGCTTCAGAGCTCACAAAACTGCCTTAGGGGAAAAAATGGTCTGATTGCTTTTCCCTTTCATGCAACTTTTGGGACAGCCAAACATGACTGCTTTTTCTTCATCTATAATTTTTTTTTTGAAGAGAGTCAGTTAAAAATGTATATTACCTATATAGATACTAGACAGTTATATTTTACTTAAATAATGCAAGAAAAAAAGAAATACAAAAGACAACAGAGGCTTCACAGTACATCCATTAACAGCAGCAGCTCTCAAACCCTTAGAAGCTGTACACTAGCGATGGGCACCACAGCAATTTTAAATACCCAGAAGAAGAAAAGAAGACAAGAGGCTCTTCGTGACCGGATTAAGTATTGCAGGTAAGGGAGGAAGAACAACATAAACAGCCGGTCCCTTTCCATCTAAAGAAGTCAAGTATTTCAAAATGCCTGAAGCTCCTTCCTGGTAGAAAGTTCCTTAGTGAAAGATGTTAACGCATTTCTGTTAATGATGATATTGTAATCTACATTATTTAGCTGGTTGTATGATATTAATTCATATTTTTAAAAGAAAAAAGGGAGAAAGGGGAAGAGAATAGAAGACGGCAGGGGAGGTAAAGAGACTTAGATGTGAAGGAGGCCTCAGTGGTAGCAACTTAGAAGCTTGCAGTATTGTCAAATATGTATGTTATTTCCATATTCCAAATGCAAAACACAAGTTATAAAAATAGGATTTTATTCACCAGTATGAATATGCAGATCATCAGAAAAGCAATAACTTTATTGAAAGCCACTGCTATGGATGAAAGCTTCTCATCCAGCTCTCATATTTTTTCTCTGGGATCTACTGACATCTAAATGAAAACTCATTCAATAGACACTGTTAACATTTATGCATCCCAAAAAGTAAAAACATGGGCATCATACTCTTGGTTTTTAAAATACTTTCTTTCCCTAAAGACATATAGGTCCAAAATAAACACTCAAAGAAGGTCAAAACTACAAATATAATGGTCTAGACACCTTTGGCCTATTTCCTGAATTAATTAAGCTTAGTCAGTTTGTATTAATTTATTCACGCGAGTGTATTCAATTGATCTTTATTAGCCCTCACTTTGTTCCAAGAATCATTTCAGTGTTGAACAATTGTATGGTGCTGAATAAGATACGTCTCTGTCCTCTTTGAGCTTATATTCTAATGGGTACAAACAAAAGAAATAGTAAACAAATAAACAAAGATCTGTATATTAATTGATCAGTGTTCAGTACAGTTAAGAAAAACACTCTAGGTGTTTTAAACAGAAGAGGTTTGAAAAATAAAGTTAATAGAGAAATGCAGTACAAAATGGGTTGAAAGGCTGAAGAAATGAAAAGTCAGAGGCCCACCAATGAAACTCTTATGTTCAAAAGCCTTCCAGCATTGCTCAACTACCCAAGGAGCTGCTGTTGCACCACAGTTGTCTCTGGCATCCATGAAACTAGAAAATATACACTAAACACAAAGCTTGACCTTTTCAACAGTGTCTTGGTATTCCTATCTCTGCAATATCACTTGTTAGCAAAAGAAGCAAAACGAAACTTCTACTTTCAAAATGTCATTTAAAACTTAATTTTCATCTAGACTAGGAAGTGCAAAGCAGTCTGTGAACTATAGATTTTTAGCTTACCAGTGTCTACAGTATAGGAAGGCATACTAGAGGGAGGGTAGAGTGGATGGAGGCTGAGGGGGCAAATCCACAGAATCCAATCACACTGTAGATTGAGACGAATAGTATAAGGAAGTAATATGTGATGTAGTAGAGAATAAAATACCAGGAGCTTGTTGTGATAGGTTGCTCAAAGAGGGCCCTTAGAGAAGCTGATACTTGATCAGAGATCTGAAGAAAGGCACTAATGTCAGCCATTTGAAGAGCTAGAAAAAGAACTGCAAGTAATGAGCAAGTGCAAGGACATTGTATTGCAAAGGGGCTTGATGCATCTGACGAAGAGAAAGACGTCAAGTGTGACTCAAGTACAGTGAAGCGGGAGAGTGGGGCATGAAAGCATAAAATGAAGAGAAAAAGTCAGGTAAAACTAAAATCATGCTGGACCTTACAAGCCACGATAAGAGCAATAAACAAGTATTGAAAAGTTTCAAGCAGGACAGCAATATGATCTGATTTACTTTCTAAACATACAATTGACTCTAAGTGCTACATAGACCATGGGTTGAGATGATTCAATGCAGACACTGGAAAACAAGTTAAGGGCTCTTCTGATACTTTCTTATGGCTCTGACTCACAGGCATGCTAGGTCAGCTGGAGGAAGACAATGCAATTTGAGGCACAGCACAGAGTGGACCTGACAGATCATGATGGTGTGTCCCATGGAACAACGCAAGGGAATTGGAAAGAGAAGACGGAAGGACAGTGGTGAAAAGGCACTCCACTTCCAAATTTTTTCCACATTGTTGCTCCTGACCTTTTGGCTTTTATTTATTTATTTTTTCCCCCACTCACTTCTTGAAATTGACATTTGGTATCTTTTTTAATTTGGACTTTGGTCCTCCTTGAAGACTACAGTTCTATTTACCCTTTGGATTGTTAATACGACAATAACAACCTAGTTCAATCCAGTTTTATCCACCGCTCATCTGAGCTCATGTGAACAGCCATTTTGGCTAAAAAGAATTTGCATTGGAAAGCTGGTAACTTTGGGGAAGCGATGCTGATTGCATATCTTCAAAGATTGTTTCAACATTTCTAATTCTTGAAGAGCGTAGAGTTTAAAAATAAGTAAAATAATTCCCATAATATTTGTTTAGTAAATTATTTGTTCTATAAAATACTTAATGATAGCATTGCCTCAGGGTTACTATCTGGGAATGGATGACAATGAACCTTTGTCCTCCTCTTCCCAGACTGACAACAAAATGTTTATGTTCACTCTATTAAATTTCACTGCTCAATTTTTTTTGGAAAGAAAGAACATTTGCATAGTTTGAAAACAGCAGAATTTGAGGAATGTTTATTGGCTGCTCAGTCAGTTATAGTTTTCCAACCAGGGTGTGGCAAGGAAACAACTTGAAAGAACATTGACAGGAGATAAGAGGCTCTAGGTCACTGAAAATGCTCTTAGATGACAGAATGAATCACAGGCACAAGCAAACACTGCAGAAATAAAGGTGATAGCAAAGTTGAGGAAAACAGATGTTCTGTTGACCTCGGTTCATTGGAATCAAATAACTAATTTGCTTACCATCCTCTAGTACTTTGAAATGGTCCCAGAGGAAGCCAGGAGTGGCAGTGAATATGTAAACCAGATACTTCCAGATTTTAGTGAGGTGCAGTTTGTGAGAACCAAAGTAGTCCCGGTTGGAATGCAAAGAAGATGATGTTGCAATAACATTAGCATAAGGTAAGGCCCCAGCTGATAGTATTCCTAGGCAGCAAACTGAAATATGGGGAAATAACCACATTGGACTCCTCTCCATTTCACTGCGTCAATGAAACACAAAGCCATTGATAACTCAGCTGATAGACGGGAGGCAGGGACCCTGTCAGCTCAGTGAGGCACTGTGAGTAATGCATTCAATACGTTCAATTGCAGTCAGAAGCTGAGAGTCTCAGCTGACACTCTTTCAGAAGGGCTAGCTCCTCACCCTCAAACCTATATATTAATAACTTTCAAATAGCTAGTAATAGTCTTCAGGTCTAAAAATGTATTAAGTTACCTGTTGAAGACTGGAAGTCAAAATCCCTAGATTTTTGTGACCTTGGTTTCTATCCCTTCAAACTTCTGTGTTTCAATTTCCTGTTTTGTAAAAGACGCACACACGTGTATGTGCGTGTATACATGCACACGTGTATGTGCGTGTATACATACACACACACACATATATATAAAAATCTAATCCAATGAAGAAAAATTTAATTTTATAATGTGTATAAAAGTTCCTGCTACTTTGTAGGCACTCAGTAAATTTTGGTTCCTTTCTGCCTTGGGAGAAAGTATAAAGTGGAGTTAAGGAGCATGAGTTTTGGAATTAAAAATGCCAGCTTACTAGGGGTCAGAACATAGACAGACAAGTTATTTAAAGCATTCAGCCTCAGTCTTCTTATATGAAACAAAGAAATAATTGTAACTTCTGTGTTATTGTAACACAGAGCTATGTTAAATATCAGATATGCTGACCTATATAAAACAGTTTAGTACATAAGTAAGCAGTCAATAACATTTTTCTTAGAAGAATGAATAAATATTATTTCAATTGAAATTCAAATACTAGTTACTTGAATCAATTTGATCAACTTTGCTCAATAAATTTATATTATCACCTTTGAGCCTTAGTTTTTTCATCTATAAAATGCAGGACTTGGATAAGATGAGCAATTCTCAAACACTCATGTATAAAAGAACTCATGATTATTCAGAAACTTTGTTGAAAATTAAGATTCCTGGGCCCCATATCAAAGGAGTCTTAAATAGAACATCTGTGGTAAGGCCCATGAATCTGTGTTTTAAAAATTATCATAGTTAATTATGACGCAGTTAGCCCCAAAAACATATTTTTTAAAAAGTCTGGACTAAGATCTCTCCTGGCTCCAAAATTTTCTGCTTAATTTTCATTCACATAAGCTGTTTCTCAAAGTCCTCCTGCTATAATTTGAGATCATTTCCTCATTCTTAAAATAATCCCATTATCATATATATGTATGTACAGGCACATACACACACACACACAAACACACTCATCTGAACACTATCATAGAAATTTCACCCTGGGATTACATATATTACCAATTAACATCATCTTAATAGATTTTGAAAGATGGGAGAGGTAGCTATGATGTAAGGCTGCCATGTTGTAAAATTCCTGGAGGCATCATTCACATTGGTCTGCTAGTTCAGCCAGCTCAGATAAGAAACTTCCAGTTCAAAATGTCAAAATGATATTCTCAGAGTTACAGAGTATAACTGAGACTCAGACAAAAATTTCTAAACTTATCTATTTTCCAAAAAACAAATCCTGACTACTAAATCTCTAAAAAGTTTGTGAGCAATCTGATGCCTGAAGTCCTGTCACATTCCTCCTGTGTCCACAGAACCAGCCCAGGTTTGTGGTTGGAGCAAAGGGATGTAACTTCAGGAATATTTCTCATCCCTTTTAAATATCCTCAAATTTCTTCCATAGAAAGGCAGACACCTGGTAATCTTACATTGAAGCCAAGGCACAGAAATAACTGGGAGAAAACACCAATCACTTCCCAAACGGAGCATGAAAAATTTCATCACCCTAACAGCAGATCTGCTTCACTCCTTGTACATTTTTCTATGGAGTCATTTTGTGAATAAATCTTGCCCCTTAGAGGAGCAGATTCCATTAGCTGCCAAGGTTGAAGAATGAGAGGCATCCCGCTCTGTGAAGAGCAGCTCAGTTCACACAGCCTCCGGCTGGCACTTTCTCAGTCTTTCTTAATGGTGCCTTTTGGGAAAAGTGCCTTCCTTTTATATAAAAACAGGAGTACATTCAATTTTCCACATGGTCGTGACCCTAGAAATGGTAGGAAGAAATAGAAAAGCTAGACACTGAAACGTGTTTAAGTAATGGTATGGAAAAAAAGGAGTGTCAAGTTCTCTGGTCCAGCTCTTGTAGTTGAATTCAGGGTAATCTTTGGCCTCTAGTTATTGGAGGCAAAGTTTTAACCTGAAGTCAGTAACAGTAGATGAATAAATAACACAAATTCAGACAAGCAAGCCTAGGGGTGGTAATCATGAGAATATGCCTCTCAAATCTCCAACTGTAGAAAGTATAATGGAACGAGAGTCCTCGTTGCAACTTCTAAATCCCATTGCTGTGTTTGTGTGCTGGAAGATATGAGCCTACAGTGGCTCTCAATGACTGAACATGGCAGAGATACTAATGCAGGCCTGTTCTGGAGAAGCTGGCCTCCTCTAGTGGGTGACTTTGGCTCCAGTATTCACCAGTGGCTTTACCAAAATTTTCTTAGAACTGTAATGTAGCCTAAGATGCCGCCATCCAAACTTCCTTCCCCCCTTCCCTTTCTCCTTCATTCTGAGTCAGACTTATGTAATGGTCTGATGGCTCTTTCAGCCTCTTCCAGCTCCCTTTCCGTTTATTCTCACAGTATTTTCCCTTGAGAGATTTCTTGATATTTAATTTCCTCTTGATTTCTGCTTATCAGAGAACTCAGACTAATACAAAATAATGTTTCCTTATATATTTTTAATTAAATCCCTTAGTAATTTATTAAACAGAGTTGTAATATTTAAATAGGTGGAATAAAAGTATGATTTTAGTGGAGGAAAGGCCAAAGAAGTTTTATTTTGTTATAAGCATGAGATCTGCCTACTCTGTATAAACAATTCTTCAAGTTGCCCATAGCAGGCCCAGCTTATCAGAAGAGTCCTGTGAAATTTCAGAGGTTAAGCTCAAGTTAGTAAGGAGGTTTTCTTTTGTTTAGTTTTATGTCTGTACATGTAAATCCCTCTGGTTACCCTAGGGGCAAAGTATCAAAGATATTTACTTCATTGGAGTCTCCACAAAGATGGTATTCTTTGTCAAGAGTAATGCATCACTGAATATGAGACTAATTGGTCAGCATCTTTTGATTGATTGGGGATGTTTGACAACACTGTTCTGGAAGGAGGCCAGAGTGGTGTCAGAAATCTGACTGAGCACTTTAGTATTTGGATGACTATCATCTCTCTAATTTAGTGGTTTTTGAAAAGTTTGAATGAAATAGAAACATTTTTTGAAATAAAATATCAGACAAGACTTTAATAAAATAAATGAAAACAAGACAATTATGATTAAAATTGGAACCAGCCTTCCTTAAAGACCCTGATATGTTTTCTTACCAACTTGGGACCCACTGGGAAAAAAAAGAAGCTGACACTCAAATTAGGTTTTGCTACTCTCTCTTCAATACCAAATTAACTCCCCCATCTTTATAAAAAGCAAATTCATATATGTAACATTATTAATTATGAAAATCCACTGAAGGTCATTTATCATAAAAATTACATACTGAATTTCTCATAAGTTCATATTTCTTCATGATGGAAAATATATCTGGCTCACAAAGGATTCCTATATGTATTAATAGAAAACCATTTGATGTAGCCTACGTGTCTGAAACTACAGTTGTACTCAATCATGGAAGCACTCTGGAAAACAACTGATGCTCTATTTTAAAGCTTAGATGATCCATTCCTCTGAAGAGTCACCAAATGATAATATCCAAAGATTTAGACCAGAGTTTATATCTCAAACCAAAGTAAAATGAAATGCAAGAAGTGGTTCTGATATACAGCTAAATTTGGGAACATTATCCCCACTAGAGGGATTACATGAATCTAAATTACCTGAATTGAGGGCTGACCTTGGTCAATTTCTAATTAAAATCCCCAAGAGAACTAGCGGGTCTTAATTTAACCTTTGCAACATATTTTGTGACTTTAGGTGGGTCCCTGAACCCAATTTACCTTTAATTTTTCTCATCTATAAATTAGGGAAAAGAAAAATATCCCTTTCCTATGTGATTTTTATGAGAACTTTTTTCTTTGGAATATGAAAGCTTAAATGTTCCTGACATTGATTTTAAACAAGCATTATTCACCAGTATAACATAATACTTGTTGTGCATGAACTGTCCGTGCCCCTATCTAAGGTCGGCCCCTACACATGATCACTAGATCCTTTTCTTTCTTGCTTACTCCAGGACATCATTCAGCTATTCTCACCTTTATTCTGCATCATGTTACCTGCTATACTGGATTATTCTCATGAGCAAACTAATGTTCTGTGATATCTCTGAACACATTGTCTTAATATCCTTTGTTAGCTGCAATCTCATTCCTTGCTTCCCTTAGAAATGAAATTCCTTTATATAATTATTTATATTGTTATCTCCAAATTCTCTCCTCCTGATACTTCCTAACTAACACTCCATCAAACAGCTCATCATCACATTGGTAAAACCTGTCCTGTGACTGGGCAAACCAGTCCTGTTACTTGTCCTAACAGAAACACAGAATTCACTCTCCATAAAATATTGGCTTCTGTTGGCTTCTGGTTTCTTCCTTGCCAAACTGACCACTCCTTAATACTCTGTACTTGTTCTTCCTCACTTCTTCAATCTTTAAATGCCGGAGCTCTTCACAGTTCAGCGCACGGCCCTCTTATCTTTTCTGTCTACATGTTTACATGGTGATCTCATCTTGTCTTGGCATTGTGCAGATGACTTCCAAATTTAAATATGCAACTTGAACCTGTTACTTGAATTCTAGACATGTCTATCCAGCTCTCTAATTGCCATTTGCATTGGAGGTCTTATTCTCATCTCAAACTTGACTTGTCCTAAACTAAGTTCTTGATATTCCTCCCAAAATCAAAATTCAAAGTCTTTACCTGCTCTACAAGATCCCTTTCTGACCTTACCTATTTGGACTCGTTTCCTATTTCTACCTTGGCTACTCTGCTCCAGCCACATGGTCCTCCCTGGTGTTCCTTGAACACACTGAGCATGCTTTTGCTTCAAGGCCATTACGCATCCTGTTTCCTCTGCCTGGAGGGCACTTCAAGTATCCACTCACCTTGTTCCCTTTCTGCTCAAATGTCACTCCTATAATAAAGTCATCCCTGACTACCTTACCTAAAATTGTACCTTACCAGTTAATCCTTCTATCCCTTTCCCTACTTAACTTTCCTTTGGAGCACTTTTTCATTTTCTGACATATGTATTACCAATTCAAATATAAGCTCCAAGTTACCAGGTATAGTGATCCGTTTTATTGATGTTCCCCAGCACCTAGAAAATTGTACAGCATGGTCAATAAATACTTGAATTAATGGATATTGTGGATGAAATATAATGCTCAAATTAGATGATTAAGTTTAATTGATCTGAATTTACATATCTCTCTGTGATGCTAATTTTTAATCTGGTAGTAAAACTCACTACTTGACCCTGATATTCTGATTCAGTATTGCAATAGCGGCACAAGGATTTTGAAAACAAATATTCTGAAATTACCATTGTCTTGATTTCTTTAGGCCAATAAGTAATATATTTTGAAATTTTAAACATTAAAGGAAAGTGCTATTGTCTGAGTGTGTCCCCCAAATTTATGTGTTGAACCTTAATGGCAAACATGCCAGTGTTGAGAGGTGGAGCCTTGAGGAGGTAGTTAAGTCAGGAGGGCAGAGCCCTCAGGGATGGGATTAGTGCCTTTATAAAAGGGCTTGAAGGAGTGGGTTCCCTCTCTTTTGCTTTTCTGCCATGTGACAACACAGTATTCATCTCCTTTTTGTCCTTCCATCCCTTCTACCACATGAGGCCATAACATTCAAAGTGCCATCTTGGAGGCAGAAATACGATCCCTATGAAATATCAAACCTGCTGGTGCCTTGATCTTGGACTTCCAACCTTCAGAATTGTGAGGAAATAAATTTCTATTATTTATAAATTATCAAGTCTGTGATATTTTTGTTATAACAGTATAAAAGGACTAAGACAGAAGATATGAACTTTTGTGCTCTAGGAGGATTGAGAAAGAAGATAGAAAATAATGCTTATATAACAAATTAATTAGTTTTCTTTTTCAGCTCCCCCCCCCCCCCCGCAATTAGTAATTCCCCTCCACTTCTGGGTCTGATATGAGAGAACATTTTCCTTTTAAGATAATTGGGGAAACATTTGAAAAAAAAAACCAAAAAGAAAAAGGATGATTTTGACATTTATGAGCTTGTGAGATATTATGTATTTAAATTATAACTTTATTGTGTTTTTCTTGCCTAATTTGTCCAAAAGGGATGTTATGCAGATAAACTACCACCATTGCCTATTGAATTGTCCCAGTGTCACTTCTTCCTACAACATATGCGGTATCATAAAAACATGATGGTGTCACTCTGCCATCTACAACAAGTAATCAAAAGAAATCAGGATGTAAATTATGATGACATTATTATCAAAGTATGGAGTTTCTTATGGGTAATATATTTTTGTTTAAATTCATTTTTGGGTAAACCAGGTATAGGTGCATACCTGTAGTCCCAGCTATCGGGAGGCTGAGGTGGGAGGATCACTTGAACCCAGGAGTTCCAGTCCAGCCTGGTAACACAGGGAGACCACTGTCTCTAAAAAAATAATAATGAATTGATCTTGGGGGGAAATTATATATTCAGCATTGATAAATAAATTATGCATTGTACTTCATGAAAATAATTATTAATACTTATTATCCTAAAGACTAATTGCTTTTTATAAGATCAAATTACAATTAAAACTTAAATAATTTAATTATAAGTGACTAATATTTTTATTAATGTAGAAGAATCAGACATGAGTGATTAAGGAAAGTTTATTATCTTCCACAATATTTCTTCTTTTAAAAAAGAAGAATACTTGTTACACAGGATTATTGTAAGAATGTAATGAGGTAACATTTAAAAAGAATTTTGTAAATTTATTATTACTATGCCCTGAATGTTTGATAGAAAAATAAAGAATGAATGAGTGAAAGAAAGAAGACTAGTACTGGCATAATAGTAGTTCCTTATCTTCACCATTTAGAAAGTTTCTATAACACTGTGAAAACTTTAAAGTTTCAATTGAAATTTTATTTCTGAAATACCATTTTTTTTTAAACACAGTAGTGCATACTCTGTCAAAGGTGAGATAAACAAATGCTCTTTATCTAGGTCTTTTGTTTTGAAGAATAATTAAAAGTATTGGCTTTTTCTTTTTTTCTTTCTTTTTTTTTTTCCTAAGACAGAGTCTTGCTCTGTTGCCCAGGCTAGAGTGAGTGCCGTGGCATCAGCCTAGCTCACAGCAACCTCAAACTCCTGGGCTCAAGCGATCCTACTGCCTCAGCCTCCCAAGTAGCTAGGACTACAGGCAGGAGCCACCATGCCCGGCTAATTTTTTCTATATATATATTTTAGTTGGCCAGATAATTTCTTTCTATTTTTAGTAGAGACGGGGTCTCGCTCTTGCTCAGGCTGGTCTCAAACTCCTGACCTCAAGCGATCCACCCGCCTCCGCCTCCCAGAGTGCTAGGATTACAGGCGTGAGCCACCATGCCCGGCCATAAGTATTGGCTTTTTCAAACCAATGCATTCATTTAAGAGTTTTAAAATATTATATCATAATTATGCATTAAATGTAAAATAAACAAAGCTGTTTATTAATGGTAAAATTTCTTATTAATTTTTCTATAGTAGTTTAAGAAGCCCATTTTAAAATATAGGCTTTAAATTATTTTAATCATTAAATTATCTCCCGTTCTCAAAAATACCTTATTTCTTCTGTATAAATCTTTATTAAGTGTCCACAACATTGTGTTAAGCACCGTGGGGGTATAGATGTAAGGGTTGCCTTGTGACCAGGACCTTTCCATCAGGTAAAAAAACAAGCACACTATAAGGGACATGGGTTAATAAATAAATTACAAATGGGTAAATAAAACTCAGCTCAAACAAGCACAATAAGCTCAATTCAAGGATCCAAGGGTCATAAGCTGTATTTGTCACAGTGATTTTTCTATAGGATTTCACTGGCTATTAGGGGAGACAGATTGATATAAAGATCATTCCAGTGTAAGGCAGTAATTTATAAAGCAGAAGTGAACACAGTGTAATCAATCCCCATTTACAGAATGTTTTCTGAGAACTTATGAAGCTATGCCTCTAATTGACACACTAACATTCGTGACCATCTTATAATGAAAGCACATGAATTAGCCATGCATGGTGTTTAGAGTTCCGGCCTTGGTGAGAGAAGATACAATTTCTGTTAATTCCAGGGCTTCCACTAAGTTTTATGGTATTGAGCATCCTGCTACATCCTCTCTATCATTTCCTCAAAGGTAGAAAAAAAATGTCTCAATAGATTGATGAGAAGGTCTGTGGGTAGAAGTCACAAGGTCTATGAATTTGAATGCGAAAAAAATTTACATTCACTAACTTCTAATAGAAATTTAGTATTTCTTACCATTCAGCTAATTATGGAAGTATTAGCACACCTCCAAATTTAACACCGTGAGAAATCAGTCACAAGTAGTTTCATATGATATTACAAATATTGTAGATATCTCAAAATAAGACTGAAAATATTATTTTACCTTTGTTATATAGTATGTTAATATGTAAGGATATATATATATATCTCAAAATATTTTGATAATTGCATTTCAGTATTTTTTATAACCCCATGCAGATATTGTATGCATGTAACAATATTAATTTGAAAAATAGATCCACCAGACTTCCAAAGGAATCCAATAAAAGAGGGGAAAAAAAGTTGAAAATTCCTGCACTATATTATCTCTAGGATCTTGTACAGATGTAATATTTTAAACATCTAATTATAATCCAGGACATTTACAATTTTCTATTCTCACCATACAATTAAGAGTGTTAAGGCAAAACTGAGATTAGTTAAGACTGAAATATATCATGAGTCAGTTTTTTGGGTCCGTATACTCTAGGGGCATAAAGCATTTAAACATGAAAATTGAAAACAACAGCAAGAAGGACCAATAAGCAAGGCAGCTGCACTTTATGATTTTTTGTGGATTCTTTCAATTCAAAAACTCCTGTTGCTGGTTTAGACACCCACATATCTTTTTTTTTTTTTTTTTTTTTGAGACAGAGTCTCACTCTGTTGCCCAGGCTAGAGTGAGTGCCGTGGCGTTAGCCCAGCTCACAGCAACCTCAAACTCCTGAGCTCAAGTGATCCTCCTGTCTCAGCCTCCCGAGTAGCTGGGACTACAGGCATGCGCCACCATGCCCGGCTAATTTTTTCTATATATATTTTTAGCTGTCCATATAATTTCTTTCTATTTTTTAGTAGAGGTGGAGTCTCGCTCTTGCTCAGGCTGGTCTCGAACTCCTGAGCTCAAACGATCCGCCCACCTCTGCCTCCCAGAGTGCTAGGATTACAGGCGTGAGCCACAGCGCCCGGCCTGGTTGATTTTTAAATCTTAAATCAACCTTTCTATTGAGAGATAAAATACACTTATATTAACCTTTTTATATATTGCTAGACTAAGTTTGCTAAGATTTTTGTGAAGGATTTTTGTGCCTATGCTTATGAGGGATATTGTTTTTGTTGTTTTTATTGTTTTGTTTTTGTAATGTATTCTTTGGTTTTGGTATTAGCATCATTATGGCTCATCAAATGAATCAAAAAGTATTTCTTCTTTCTCCTTCATTTTCTAAAATAAGTTGTATAAGATTGATGTCATATTCTCCTTTAATCTTTAATAAAATTGACTGGTTCTGCCAACTGGGACCAGAATTATTTTTTGTAGGAAATATTTTATTAAAAATCCAATTTCTTTAACAAGTAATTTTTTCATATCTTCTTAGTATTGGATATATTGCTATAAAGTTGTCTGTAATGTTTTTTTCCTTTTAATGTCTGTGGAATTTGTAGTAATGTCTTTCATTCTTAATATAGCAATTTGTGCTTTTTCTTTTTATTATTTATCAATTTTGCAAGGGACATGACAATTGCATTAATAATTTTATTTTGTTATTTCAGCATATTATGGAGGTACAAATGTTTAGGTTACATATATTGCCTTTTTTTACTTTTTAAATCATTTTATCTTTTTATGTTTCCTATTTTATTGATTTCCACATTTATGCTTATTTTTTCCTTTGTTCTATTTACTTTGGACTTAACTTCCTTTTATCTTTGGCTTCTCAAGGTGGAAATTTTTAAAATTTATTTATTTATTTTAAAATAATTTTTTATTTAAAGTATCTCTTCTAATATATCCACTAAATATTATAATTCTTTCTATGAACAGTACTTTAACTTTAACCAATGAATATTCATATGTTATGCTTTAATCTTCATTCAGTGTAAAACAATGTCTACTTTCCCTGGTGATTTTTTTAGTTCATAACAAATATATGTGTTCATAGTCAAATATTAGAATATTTTATAGATAATATCGTTATTAATTTGTAATCATTATGGGTTATTAGAAAACATTCTGCCTAATTGCAAGCCTTTGAAATTTACCAAGACTTCTTTTTATGGCCTAGTTTGTTTGTGTTGGTGAATGTTTTATGTGCACTTGAAAAAGCTGTGTATTCTGCAGTTGTTGGATGTAGAGTTCTATAAATTTTATTTAGGTCAAGTCATCAGATAGTGTGGTTCAAATCTTGTATACATGTACTGATTTTGTCTACTTAATCAATCAAGAGGTATCATATTCTGCCATTAGGATTATGAATTTATCTGTTCCTTTCCTTATTCAGTTGATTTTTTTCTAACATGTAGTTTTATATAATTTTATTAGCTGCAAACATATTTAGGATTATGTTTCCCGAGAAATTGACATTTTCATTTTTATGAAATGCCCTTTTCCATCTCCAGTAATATTCCTTGTCTTGAAGACTACTTCCTCTGACACAAATATAGCCTCACCCACTTTCTTATTCTTACCATTTTTACAGTAAATATTTTTTCCACTCATATTTGATTAAGTTCGTATCTTTATATTTAAAGAGCACTTGTTGTAAGCAGCACATAGTAGGATGTGGCTTTTTTATTTTGTTAACATTCTTGGTTTTTGTATTTAATGTAATTATTGATATGATTAAGTATTGCATTTTGCGATTTGTTCCCTATTTTTCTATTTGTTTTTGCTTTTTCTCATTTCCCTCCTTCTTTTGGGTTACTTGAGATGGGGGATGTTTTTTGTTTTTTTATTTTTTTAATTTATTTTTATCTCTTGTATTGACCATTTTAACATGTCTCTGTGTTAGCTTACTGTTGTTCTTGAGATCACAATGTGCATCTTTAACTTATCATAATCTAATTTCAAATAATACCATATCACTTCATAATTTCAGAAACATCTAATTATATTCCATTTAGTATTGTATATTTCACTTTTAAATAACTCCATAAAATTGTTATTTGTACTTTAAACTTCTTTAAATAGCAGATCTTTAAATAGTCTTTAATGAAATAAAACAAATCTTTCCAAATTATTTATTTCCACATATATTTACCTTCTTTGGTACTCTTCATTCCTCTAAAGGGATTCTCCTTATTATGTCTTATATTATAATGAATGTTTCCTGGAAGCAAAATCTTTCAGCTTTTGTCATCTTAAACATTTCTGTATTTTGTCTTAATTTTGAGAAATATTTTTGCTGGATACATACTTTTGAATTGAACTGTTTTTTCTTTCATCACTCTAAAAGTATTATATCATTTCATTGCCTTCTGGTTTTCATTATTTCTGATGACAAATCTGTTTTAATTCTTCTTATTAATTCTTTCTTCTTCCCTCCTCCTCCTTCTCCCCCTTTTTCTTTCATTCCTCCTTCTGTTGATGATGATGATTATGATGATGATGATGATGATGGTGATGATAGGGTATCTAATGTGCCTTTTTTCCCAGCTGCTCTTAAATTTTTCTCTTTATTTTTGATTTTCAGAAGTTTTACTATATTATACCTGTGAGAGTCTTCTTTGTATTTATCTTACATTGTGTTATCTGAGTTTTTTGTATCTGTGGATTAATGTTTTTCATTAATTGTGGAAGCTTTTCATCCACTTTCTCTTTAAATATTGCTTCTATATCATTCTTTCTCCTCTCTCCTTTTGTGACCTTTATTATACATATGTTAAATTATTTTATGTTTTTATATTGATGTCTTTGTGTGTATGTGTATGTATTTTATATTGACCTCTCTCCAAAGTTTATTGATCTTTTTTCTTCCATATTCAGTCTGACATTTGGTTCATCAAGTGAACTCTTCATTTCTGTATTGTTCTTTTCAATTCTAACATTTCCATTGATGTCTTTTTATTGTTTGAAATTATCCATCTGTTCATACATTAGTCTACCTTTACCACAAATGCTTTAATACATTTATCATAGTTATTCTATATTCTTTTTTCTTCTAATTCCAACAGCTGGCCCATCTACGGGTCTCATTATACTGACTATTTTTATGTTTGATTATGAGTCACTTTTTCCTATTTCATGGCTTTTTTCCAAAGATTTGTATTTTCCAAAACTCATCTTCTCATCTTAAAATAATGAGTAGAAACTAACATGAATGAGATCCCCACCCCAAAAATAGCATGCTTCTTGCTCTATCAAGGTTCTGCTGAAGGGAATTGAATCACTTTCATCTGTGGTTGAGCTCGGTCTCAGATTAATTAGATCTAGTTCACCACTATTTCAACATTTGAAAGGGGTGATATTGGGACTTTTCTTTTGTCAGGTTTTTGGATGTGAGGCTTTGGGTTATAAGGACTAGTGAGATTTTCAGAATTCTTATGCTATACAACCTAATTATGAGTTTTCTGAAAGATCTCTCCCTTTCTCTCCCATCCCTCTTTCTCTCTCATTTATATCACAGCCAATAGCTTTTTGACTTGCTTGGGAATTCTTTTTGCTTTCCAGCTCTCCTTATTTTTCTGTTTCTCAGGAAATATAGCCTTTGGTCATCTCTGCAGTACACTCTGTGAATGTTTGATGCATATTAGGATTTTATCTCTGCCATTCTTTCCTGCTCCCAGCAATCAGCAGGCTTATGCTTTGTACTTGGTGAAAGCCCAGTGTGTTTTGAAGTATTTTTTAATTTTCCTGTCCTCATAGCTTTCAGCATTCCTCTTGGTACCACTTTGGTGAAAGGCCAACAGTAAAAAGTTGGTGTATGAAACTACACTTATTTTGTTATTGGACATCCCTGGGATTCTAAATCAATATGCCAGTCATAATATTATCACTTCCTGTTTATTAGAGGCTACCCTAATCCTTTAGAGCTAGAGAGATCTGTCCCCTGTTATTGAAAGTTACTGCTCTAGAGTGAAAGCTGGTAGCTTACACTGATTTATAGAAAGTGATAAAAATTGGGATACCTGATGATAAAGTGTAAGAATATAATCTTACAAATTCAGATCAAGTCTATGCATGATATGTATTTACAATTAGGCACAGAATGTGAGCAAGTGATACCATCCTAAGAAAAACAGCAATAGCATTTATAATATTTTGGTTATTGCTCAGTCCTAGAAACAAGTAGAGACAAGAATTACGTAAATACTTTCTTTTCTAAAATCTAAAGGTCAGTGTTTTGAGACTTTAGTGTGTGTGCATTGTCCTGGAAGCCTGAGCAGAGTAAGATTTTTCTATGGGCTACAATATATCAGAGAAACCTATACAAATGAGAAGTGAATTGAAAGTGGTTTAGATACAGATATATTAACCAATATTTTCATAAGTCATTTTTCTGAAGATTCAAGATAGAGAAAGGATTTCCTTACAAGTAGTGAGATAGAAACCAGGGTTTATAAATAAGTCAGCATTCGTGGGCACATGAATAAATAGTGCACCTGTAGCTGCAGCAATTTTTTTTGTAGGTTGCCTGCAGTTTTAGGTACTGAGAAGAGTGCTAATAAAATTTCCCAAGTCTTTATGGTCCATGAATGTGCCATGATCTTTCATCTGTATGGAAAGTTAGCCACCTCATAGCTGCATTAAGAAAATTTACTCTATAATTAATATATATATACATATATATATAGATGGTAAACCTTATAAACTTACCAGATATTCTTTTTTTTACTTCATAAAGTCTCTAAAGCAAGAGGTGGGATAACTGAGCTCTTTAGTTTGGAAAGCTCCAGGAACCAGTCCTCGCGTCATTTATACCCACACTAACCCTCCTTGCAGTGTCATCCAAACTCATGGGTTTAATATTCTCTATATGCCAGTTAATTCCAAATTTATGGCTTCAGTTCAGACCTCTCTCCCAAATTCTAAGCTCATATATCCAATGTCTGCTCAACAGCTCCTTTGGAACATCTAATTTAAAACCTGTCCAAAACTGAAATTCTGATCCAGAAAAAAACATGCTCCATTCGTAGCCATCTTTATATGAGGGAAAAACTACTTAATTTTTGAACAAATTAGGTTAGATCAAAAACATTAAATTGTCCCTGATAATTTTTGTTTCTTCTCTCATATCTCATTTTATATTTTTCCCTAAATCCTATTGACTTTGGCCTTAAACTATGTTCAGAATCCATCTGTTCCCTGCCCTCTGTATTTGCTAATAACTGAAGGTACCATGACCTCTTGCCTGGATCATAACTGTAGCCTCCAAAATATTTTCCAACTTTTTACTCTTGACCTTATCTATTGTAAACCAAACAGAAGACCAAATGCCCCTTATAATATCATGCCATGTTATGTCACTACTCTACTCAAAGCCCCGCCACTGCCAAAGTCCATAAAATGGCCAAGGCCCTACCAGATCAGGCCTCCTCTTTGAACTTACCATTCTGCTCCAGCCATACTGTACCCCTCAACCATGCCAGGTTTGCTGTGCTTTTATGCCCCTTGTTCTAGATATTCCTTCCAGAGAGAAAGTTTGCTAAGATAAATAAATTGGCTCATTTCTCACATCTATCAAATTTTCCTTCAAATCTCTGTACTCCATGGCCATATTATTTAATATTGAAACTTACTCCCCTTAATCAATCCTCCTTTCCCCCTTTCTATGTTTATTTTTCTTTTTCTATAACATCACCTTCTAATACATTGAATAATTTACTTTGCTATTGTATTTAATTTTATTATCTGCCCTCATTCCAAAAATACGAGCTCCACAGTGAATTTCTCTTTGTCTATTTTGTTCATTACTATATTCCAAGTACATAAAACTGTACCTGGCGCATAGGAGGAACAAAAATAAATATTTGCTGAATTTATATTGCATTGCCTCAGGCCTCTAAAGATGTGACATTCCAGAGATGATTAAATATATAGCTATACGTCTCACCCTTTATGAATCAAACTTATGCTTTTGAAAAAATTTTGAATCAGCATACAGATGCTAAGGAGGATATACATTATAAATGAACCAGTCCAATTGCAAAACTAAAGTTAAAAGAAAAAATGTGATACTATATTTATTTTACTCTTATTCACATCAGAATTCAACTATCAATATGTAAAATCATTTCAGGGTCTGCCAATTTCCTTGACTTAAATTAAATATATTGCTTCAAATATTTTTTGAAATTGATAACTATAGAAATACATAACTGTAAAAATGCCTTTCTTTTACCAAGATTTATAGCAATATCATTTGTTCTAATAGACTTTAAACTCCATCTGTAAGAGATACACTATTTTATTTTAGGTCTGACTGATGGTCATCTGCACTCACCTGTATTTAGATGTACAATAGCACTTGCTTCTTATATGTCCATCATTTCCATTTCCATTGGTAAAGCCTCTGTCTCAGCAAAAATATCATTCTATCTTGAATGCCTACAAAATACAAAACCAAAGAACTTAATTCTAATTATGGTAGTGCTGTATCACTTGAGTAAGTCAAACAACTTCCTTAACAAAAATAAAATATATATTGCATTCATGTTACCACCCCTTCATGAACCCAGGCAAATCTCTGAGTCGAGATGTAGTGTCAGCATTGGTCTGAATGCAAGGTCCCAGGCAGCCTCTGCCAGTCATTGCCACATGGAACAAAATTCAACACTTCTTGAAAAATATCTATTAATATTACTGAAAAAAATCCATTTTTAAATCACCTACCATGTGTTGGGCACAATTCTAGTCTCTATTGTACATTATCTTAATCATAATATCACTGTAAAGCAAGAATTGTTTGTCACATTTTACAGAAAACAAAATTGAATGTTAAGAGGTTATTAATTTTCCCAAAGTCACGAAGCTGGTAAAAGATAGATCTAAGCCTTGTCCTCAGGTCTCTTTGCCTCTGAGTCTGGACTCATTTTATACCTACTTCCTAGCACTTTGGTGAATAATAGAAAAATATTGTATTACATCTTAAATAATTTTTTTTAATTCCAGTAATAACCAGGATTTTTTTTTCTACCAACCATCTTACATAGTTGAACAGGAAATGACAGTAGAATTAGTGGCTGTTTTTTATGCAGGTTATAAATAAAGAGAATTTAGAAAGTCTAGGAATGATGTTGTTTACGCCAGAGTTCTGTTTATCAATTTTGGTTCATCCCCAAGGACATACTGAGTCTTTACTATATTGTGGGTATTATTTGCTAATCTTTACAAAATGAAATAGTAAAAAATAATTTCAGACCATTAGACATAGAAGATTTAGAATACTACCACCAGAGAAGATGTAAAAGTAGAATATTGGAAAATCCATTTCGGTCAATATCAAGCCCTAAGTAACATTCCATTGTGCAGGTGTACATGGGTTACATCTTTAAACACTTCAAGTATTAGGGAAGTCAAATAACTATTTTGTTCATAAACATGTATTTGTTTTGACAAGTCAATGCAATATCATGATAAAACTTTCTATATATTCTGTTAAGTAATAATTCATGAAATTGCTCACCTTTGTCAATTAGTGTACCTTGCATTTACCATAAGCTATTCACGTTATCATGTAATATTGTTACCTCTGAATCTTGATCAGTCGTTATCATCTGACACTGTAGGCCTTCCCACCTTTCATTTTAACTTGAAAAAATTTATTCATATTTTTTTTATGGCATTTAGTCTGTTTACATGACGTTCAAGTAAGGTCATTTCTACTAAAATTAAACCAGTTTTATAGCATCCTGAGCACAGTTATAATTAGATAATCAGTTGAATTTTTTTTCCCATTTACAGGATGTTTGGTTTCACAGAGATTCAGCTGGTAAATCGTAACTCTGCAATTGGAAGATTTGTTTGTTTAATCTTTACTATTTTGGGGTGCCATTTGTGTTCATTTTCTCAAGATTATTTGGTTATCATTATTATCTTTACTTGTCTGTCCTTCAGAAAAAGAGTGTATTGGATATGTTGTCTCTAGTAGGGGAATTTTCTCAGGTGTTTCAAAAGTCTTTGCCAAGATGAAACTAAAAGTATCCTATCCATATTTTACTCTTTTGGGGGGAGGCATGGAATAAACAAATGTTCAAACTGAATTGTGCTTACTTTGAATTTTTCTACGCATGGTTGTCATTGCACTAATATTTTTCCTTGCATCTCTCTTGAATGACTAGGAAATTGATTCCTATTTGAAAGCATTAATTCTGTAGGCCCCAAAAGGCTTTGGCACTCTGGAAGAAAGAAACAGTTTTCTAAAGAGAACTCTTATTGCTGTCACATGTCTCATAAATCGTAATTTCTTCCATACTCAAGGAGAGGATCATTTACCAAAGAATGACATCTTTCCTTATCCAAATATTTGCATTTAATTACCTAGTGAAGTGATGTTATGTGCAAGGTATCATGCTAGGTTATATAAAAGAGAAATAACATATTTCTCCTGCCCTCAGGAAAATTCTAGTTTAACACATAAAAGGGAAAGGACAGACACAAAGTACTTTGCTGATCCAGCAGATTGCAAGCAATCAGAAATAAACATTATGAATGCTGCTCGGATGGTGTATAACTTAGAGGGTATGATTTTTTTGCAATTCAACAATCCTATTGAGCACTGAGGTATATTAAAGAGATGAATAAGGGCTTGGTTCTGTCCCTGACATTAACAAACAAAGGTGGGCATAGGTTGAGGTAAGAAATTAGGTGTGGGAGGTGTAAAAGGGTGTTGGGAAGACACTCCAGTTATCTCAGACAGATTTGGGTGAATATATGTCTTAAATGAGAAAAGTGAAAGGCATGCATGGGCACCAAAGATTGGTCCAAATGAATAAGGATCCACAAAATATATAGAGGAATATTGCTATGGAAACTTAGAAAGGTAGACTGGGGCCATGTTGTGCTGAGAGGCGGTACATGATACAGGCAAGTTTGCTGCTTCTATTGCTGACTATGTTATATCCCTGTGAATTACCAGCAACTATCTGGATAAAAAGTATATTATTAATAAATCTCAGTAAAAAAAAATTCACATTAATTTTTATTTTTCTCTCCTAAAGAAATATACCTGTCATTAAAATACATACTGTGTTATATGTTCTGTTAAGGGGAGATAGCTTCCTAGGATATCCTTGGATATATTTAAAGGCATCTAGAAATATTTTATTGATCTTTATTGGTTGATTGAGAGAGAAACATAAACAACTAGTAAATAAGAAAATAATCCAATGAATCACTGTATAATAAGCACCCACATTTAGAACTTCTATAACCTTGAAGTATAATATGATGAGGGGAAGGTGAAATTGCTATGGGAAGCACTAGGACCTAACTAAACCTAGGGGACAGGGAAGGCTTCCTCAAGGAAGTAACGCTCAATTGGAGATCGGAAGCAGGAGAAAGGGGATTAGCTGTATGGAGTGGGGTGTGTGAGAATTGAGGGTGGATTAGACCATTCTGTGAAAATTCTCAGAGGAGGGAGATAAGAGAGAGAAAAAGCTAATAGTGGGAACTGAGAACAGGGGAGTGTGGTAAGGGGTTGGTTGTTCAAGTTGAAGCTCAAGATGCAGGATGGGAATGTTTAAGTTTCATCTGGAAGTACAGATGCCGCATCATTAACAAAGCTGAGTTAGAAAACAACACTAATTTATAAAACTCAGAATATAGGTACCAAAAGCTTCAAATGAAAGCAAAATACTAAGAATAAATTATTGAAATGACTGAATTAAAAGTTAGAAACAGTCTTTGCCTCATTTTCGGCTTCTCTGAGACCTAATTCTCTATAAACTGGAAGTACAGGACGAGATCAGCTGTTCTTAACAAATGAAGCATACCTGACTCATAGAAGAGTTTTGGGAAATATACATCTGGAATGCCACACATCTAAGTTTATCTAAGTCAGAAGAAAGAGATTGAGACCTGGATATCTGAATTTTCTTAAAGCTCTCCAGTTATTGTGATATATAATTCCACTGACACCCCCCAACGCTGTGAGAACCTTTAACTCTCTGGACTCTCTTAAAAATTCAAGACCAAAGGTATCTTCACTTATGGCACAGGGTTAAGTTAGATTTAATCCAAATTCTTCACACTCTTTATCTATAGCTATAACATCCTGTAAAAACTGATATTTACAAACACAAGCCCCAGCTTCGTAAGATCTTAAAAAAAATAACCAAACATTAAAAGTTTTTTTTTAATTATACTTTCTAAGACATCAAGAAACATGCATGCATTTCTCAAAGACTTTTAACTCCTTTAGTTACAGCTGAAAAGGAATTTTAGACTACATTTAATTAACCAGAACCCTCCGTTCTCAGTATTTGAGTTAGCTGATGTTTTTCTCTATTAGAATCTCCTTACATTGAGGCAATTGACATTGTTTTATCCTAGTTTGCTTTTCTTCCTCCTCTGTTTCACATTCTTCTTCAATAGCATCATACCTACCTCCATGTATTTGGTCAGCTAATTGGAAATTTAATTGCCTACATAATTAATTTAAGTCAGAAATCATATATAGAAAACATTTGAGGTTATGGAAAGTATATACCTATGTGTATACGTACATATACATCACACACATGCATATACATTTTTCGATATAGTCTATTTTTCATTTAATAGTTTGTCATGAGAATCCCCTAGGCAAAGATGTATACATTCTTATTTAAGAGTGTGTAAAAGTCCGTAATATACTATTAATTATATAACTTAGTTCATAATAATGGAAGTGTTTATTTCAGATTTTTGCCAGTATAAGCAATGGTGCAATAATCATTCCTGTATATAGGTACTTATATCTTAGTGATTTAAATATGGGATAGATTTTAAAATACAGGAGTACATGGTGACAAATATGTGTATTTTTTAATTGTTCTTAAGTGCTAGCTGTATTTTATTTATTTATTTCAAAATATTAAGGAGAGGGTACAAATGTTTTAGGTTATATGGATCACTTTTATAATGCTTGAGTCCTGGCTGTAGGTGTGCCCATCACTCAAATAGTGTTCATGGTACCCATTGGGTTAGTTTGTTCCCCTCCCCTCATAGTTGCTTTCCACTGAGTTTTACTTCCCTCTGTGCACTTGTATTCGATCCAGCAAGTCCACTATTGGATATTGGAAAAGAAGTCATTTTATCAAAAAGACATCTGCACTTGAATGTTTATTGCAGCATAATTCACAATTGCAAAGATGTAGAATCAATTCAAGTGCCCATTGGTTCATGAGTGGATTAATAAAATGTAGTACACCATGAAGTACTACTCAGCCCTAAAAAAGATGAATTAATACCTTTTGCAATACCACATGTACTCACTATTAAATTGGAACTAACTGAAATGTGCATTTTTAAAATTACCAGCTGTTGCTACTTACCTTTCCCTAAGGTACTTGCTACCATCAACAGTGTATGAAAATACTTATATGCCTACCAGTAGTAGACTTAATTTTTCTTTCAAAATTTGTTTAAACTGATAAAAAAAATGGTTCTAGCTGAACTTATTTTCATTTACCTGAGTATTAATAATGCTGAGAAAGTTATAAAGTATTTATTGCTGTTTTACATTCACACTTTTTTGACCTGATTATTCACACCTTTCGGTAATGTTTCTACTAAGAAGTTTTTTAAATATGTAGAAGTATTTTCGTGTAAGTAGAATATTTACAATTTTATTTTTAAATTGAAAATATTTTTTCAGGTCTACGTATATATGCTTTTGATAGTGTCCATTATATCCTTTGATATTCAAAATATAAATTATTGTTTGGTCAAATATGATTTCCTTTTACCTAATGTGTCTGGGTATCCAGCCTTACTTAAAAGAGATTACCTCAACCCAAATTTTTAAAAAATTTCTTTTAATTTATGTCATTTTAAAAAAATCTCTCTAATTAAGAATTTGGTTCATCCTGAAAAAAAATTTACACTATATAGGGGTCTAAAATTATTTTTTTAATTAATAACCAACCATATTTGCATCAACAGGTAAAACCCCTTGATTAAAAGACAGACTTGGGAGGTAGGGCACCTGGTGTATGACCCCTTACAATCTACTTAATTGGTCTGAGGCGCATTTATCATTTTAAAACTGGAATTACAATGCCATCTACATCTTGGGTGGTTGTGAGAAATAAATAAAATCATTCTATATAAATTACTTACTCACCATATGTAATAAGAGTAAATTAGTACATGTACAGTGTTTTTCACAGCTTACCCCACATGCAGCCTCTGTACAAAGACCTATTTGCCTTCAAGCTCTAATTTAAACTTATATATTTTCCAAAGGCTTTTTACTCAGCTTATATCTTCTCCCAAGCAAATATTATTCTATTGTGTTAAATATACTTTTTATAATTCTGCTATCTGTAAGATGTGTTCCTATACAATAGTCTTCACTTGCAAAACTTTCATGGATATTTCAATATATTAATTTTTCAGTAACAACAATGACAAAAGCAACAATAACAAAAGCAAACAAAAAATTATCTTCAGACCAAATTTAATATTAAATATATAGACTTCACTTTTTGGCTTTAAAATAAATTGAAATAATAGTCTTTTATTATTTACAAACTATACATGTTTAGGTAATTTATTTTCTCTTATAAGTTTCCACACTTTTATCATTTTTTGAGTAGGTTTCAGGATATCTACTTCATTAGCTCTATTCAGATTATTTATGTTAGTTGATTTTTAATATTTTTGTATTATATATTATGAATTATGCATGTAATTTCTCCTTAATTCTTTTCTATTTTTATTCATTTTTAATTTTTTAAATTGAATATTCAATTCATTCACTTTCAGTTTTTTTAATGATTAAAATATATAAACCTATACATTTATCCTCTCATTAAAATTTACTTTCATTTTTAAAGTATTGGTATAAAGTTTAGGTTTTCCCTTTATATAACTTTTAGATTACTATAATTCACTTTTGATCTCTGGGTTGTTTGGAAGAAGGACTTTTCTATTTAATCTTTGGCATGTTTTTTAACTGAATGTTTCTATTTATATTAGATACAAGCAAAGAAATGGGCTATCATAAGGCATTTTTAAATCATACATTAAACTTTTCTATATGTATCTGCTCACACACACACATATACTATATTACGGATGAAAGAGATAAAATATGTTATTTGTTGTCAAGATAAATAGCTTTACATTGAAGAGATATATTCTAATTCTGGATATTTGGTAGACTAAAATCAGTCTTAGAACCATCCTGCCACAAACATGTAGAAACAGTGTATTTTATCCATTTCCAACCATTTCAATACTCTGCTGATCTTGCCAGTAAGAAATCCCCAAGTGCCCTAATTAGAAGCAAAGTGAAGTGAACACTGGGAAGGTTGATGTATAAGTTCTCTCTGGATCTGTTCTGGCTGCTAGAGGAGGACTCAGTCCTGGTAAGCAGGGAACTGAGACAGGACCAATGGCCTTGGGACCCAATAGGTTTGAATTTGCAGTAACTGGATAGAATAAAAACAAAATCGCACCACTGAAGGAAACAGAACTCCAGTAGTCCCTCCTTATCCACAGGGAATATGTTCCAAGACCCCCAGTGGATGCCTTTGCCCATGGATACCACTGAACCCTATGGATACTATGTTTTTTCCTACATGGACACATCTGTGATAAAGTTTAATTTACAAATTAGGCACAGTAAGTGATTAACAATAACTAATAGAATGATTATAACAATACACTGTAATAAAAGTTATGTGGATGTGGTCTCTCTCTCTCTCTCAAAATATCTTACTGTACTTTACTCATCCTTCATTTTGTGACAATGAGAGATAAAATGCCCATGTGATGAGATGAAGTGAGGTGAATAATGGGGGCATTGTGACATAGTGTTAAGTTATATTGACCTTCTGATGATACGTCAGAAGGAAAATCATCTGCTTTGGGTGATTCTCGATCATGGAGCCATGACGATGTCAGGTGTCAGGAGCAGATGATGCTCATGACTAATGCGCAGGTCGCATATACAGCATAAACTTGCTGAGCAAAGGGATGATTCATGTCCTGGGAAGGATGGAGCTAGACTGACGGAGATTTCATCATGCTAGTCGAAATGGCATGCGATTTAAAACTTACAAATTGTTTATTTCTGAAAATTTCCACTTAATATTTTTGGGCCATTGTTGACAATGGGCAAGGAAACTTCAGAAAGTAAAGCCTCAGATGGGGCGGTGACGGGAGGTGGCTACTGCATTTCATTTCTTCCAGACCTCAAAGTAAAAGAATGAAAGTCTCCTGTGAGAATTCAAAAATCAAACTCTGAGTCCTGCCTGGATACAGAGTTTGAATTACTCTAGTTGAATGGTCAAGTTCTTTCCATCCCAAGATTATAACTTTAAAAATTGTTTCTAGGGTGGTAAAATGCCAAGGGCTCTGGCAAAAGCAAACGCCATTATTGTTCTGAATGATCACATTTCTCACTCGAGTCACAGGGGATTAAATAGGAATAAGTGGCCACTCAAAAGTTGATCTTATAATTTAAAAATTACAAAGCCCTTCACCAAGAAGCAGTCTGCCTGGAGTGAGAGAAAGCAGACACAATTAGAAGAATTAGAACACCCTCTGCCAAACTTGAATTGATCCTTGAACAAATAGAGGAGAATATTAAATGACTATGTAGAACTATTTAAGTCATTTAAATAAGATTTAAACCACAAAGCAAGAACCAGCTACCATGAAGCTCTAATGGGCCTCTCTCATATCTTGTGATATGAAATTTGTTCTGAAAAATAGCACACATATATATATATAAATCAGTAAGTAAGTCAAAGAGAAAATAGACAATTGTGATGTGAACAGGATAATAAATCTGAGGAAATTATAGAAATGAAAAGTTCTAAAAATTTAACTAAAAAGAGTTTCAGGTGGTTACAATAGAAGGAATCAATGATAACAGGCAATATTTGAAAGCATGATGGTTTTGATTTTTTTTAAGAATTGATAAAAGACACCAATCTTCAGAATCAAAAAACATAGAGTCAAGGAAGATAAATCAGACCAAATCCACACATAGACACTTTTTAATAAAATTATATAATACCTAATTTTTTAAAAACCCAGATTTATAACAATTAAATAGAAGGAAAGGTTTACTTACAAAAAATTAAATAGAACTTCATCTAATGTCTCAAAAGCAACAATAAAAGCCTGGAGAGAAAGCAAGAAAAAGAAAAAGGAAGGCGAGAAGGAAGGGAGAGAGGGAGGGAGGAACAGAGGGAGAGAGGGATAGAAGGGCTGGATAGGGAAGGAAAGGGAAGAGAAAGAGAAAAGAATGAAAATAAAATTAAATTAATATCCTGAAGGAAATTATCTGTTAACCTATAATTCTATCCCTATGTAATACTGAGGACTCCAAAACACAGTTTTAAACATAGGCAAATTTTCTAATCTCAGAACTTTCTTGCAAAGCTAACTGTTCCTGTGCGGTTTCGTTTGCCCCTTATGCTCTTGTGATCACCATGAGGTATATAAGCCCAGGTATATGCTGGCCCTTTAACCTGAGCCCATCATTGATACACACAGAACAGACTTGAACCTGACTGGAAACACAGAGCCAAACCTATACCAGTTTACACTCTGAAGCAGAGATGTTCCAATTGTTCCACAGTTTCCCATGTTAGAAAAGTAAGACTTGTTGCTGTAGGCCGTTGAAGTTTTTTTATACCATGTTATTGCAGCAATTGCTGCCCAACACAGTGTGTTTTAGGAAGATGGAAAGGGGTCTTGAATACAAAAAGGAATGGGATATGAACAAATGACAGTGAGCAAATAGTTGGTGAACATTTGAGTAAATTCAAACAAGCGTGAACTTTATAAGACAAAAATGATAATTTGTGTCATACGAGAATAAGGTAGAACTGAAATTCTATCTAGGCCAAGCCACAAAGACTGGTTTGAAATGAATAGGAATAAAATTTTGGATATTATGAGGTGTGCATGGGCTCACCTTCCTAGGACCTCCTTTACTGCCTTCAAAGTCATGGCCAAAGCTCAGTATCTGTGTTGCCTGCATTGAACCAGGATTCAACAAACCAGAAGTACCCAGAAGTATGTGTTTACAGCCTTTTATTATATTTGAGGAGGTGGGATGGGCACATCAGAATTCAAGGATTCATATGATTAGAAGACATTCTTGCTACAACAGTTAAATCACACGTTTTGTGCACTATATTTTTGCTAAATCACCTGGCCTATGGGAGGTTTGAGTACAGCAGGTGTAATCAGAGC
Organism: Eulemur rufifrons; assembly: GCF_041146395.1. Taxonomy (NCBI): domain Eukaryota; kingdom Metazoa; phylum Chordata; class Mammalia; order Primates; family Lemuridae; genus Eulemur; species Eulemur rufifrons. The sequence goes on along the minus strand of NC_091001.1, from coordinate 75,170,676 downwards.
CAACCTGCAAGTCAATCCTGACATTCTTATGATATGAGATATAAGAGAACTAATAATTAGTGAAAAATACATATTCTTTGATTTGTTCCTTTTAATTTGTGGTTAAAATTGAGGCTTTATCATATATTTATTGCTTATTTTCCAATTTTGTCCTTTTTCTAGCTTTGTCATGATTATGTTTATTTTTTTCACCACTTCCTGTTAATTTAGATGTCCTTCCAGTTTACTCTTTCTTATCTCCAAAGCTGTGATTAATATACATTTCTGTATTAATGCACCATTATATTATGACTATGTATTCTCACTCTAAAGCAAAACATTATACTTCCAGATCCAGTCCCCTACAAAATGAGAGCTTAATAAAACTGCACTTTCACTCCAAACTGAATTTAGTTGACATAATTTAGAATTATTTGGCCCTAATTGTTGGTCATTAAATACAGAATACGATTTTGAACCAGAAGTATAGTTTATTATATCTCAAACAAGAAGCACACAATTAATCAAAGTAGGCACCTAAACTATTGACACAATTTTGCCATCTTCACAGTAGCTTATTTATGTCAGCAGAGAAGAAGCCTGGAGACTGAGTGGCAATGAAATCGTGAAAAGCGTTTTCCATAGCTTGTTGAGAATTGAATATTTTTCCTTGAAAGAAGTGGTCCAAAGCCTGGAAGAAGTGGTAGTCAGTTAATGCAAGGTCTGGTGAATATGGTGGATGAAATAGAGTTTCCAAGTTCAGCTTCTGTAGTCTAAGCAGTATTGTTTGTGTGACATGTGGTCTTGGACAAGGATTGGCCTATCTCTATTAACTAGTCTTGGCTACTTAATCACAAACATCCTGATTATTTTATCCAGTTGGTTGCAGTAGACATGCACTATAATCAGTTGACCAGGTTTCATGAACTGTAGTGGATAATACCAGCGCTGGACCACCAAACAGATACCATTAGCTTTTTTTGATGAATATTTGCTTTTGGACTGTGTTTCAGCATTTCGTCTTCATCCAAGCATTGTGCCAAATGCTTGCAATTATCAAAAAGAATCCATTTTTCATCAGACACAACAATATGGGGTAGTAATTGTTCACCTTTACGTTGTAACAGCAAAAAAGGGCAAACTTTGAGACCATTTCTCTTCTGATGCTCATTTAATTCATGCAGAACCCATCTACCCAGCTTCTTTACCTTGCCCATTTGTTTCAAATGGTCCAATACTGTTGTAATAGTAACGTCAAGCCTTGCTGCTAATTCACACATAGGTTGATATGGATTGACTTCCCATATAGCTTTCAGTTCATCATTATCCACCTTGGTATCAGGTCACCCACGTGGCTCATTTTCAATATTAAAATCACCAGAATGGAACTTCTCAAACTCTCGATGTACTATGCGTTCATTAGCCACATCCTTCCCAAACACTTCATTGATATTTTGAGCTGTCTGCATTGCACTGGTTCCATGACAGAACTTATATTTGAAAATAACATGAATTTTTGACTTATCTGTGGTTTCACAAATATTGCTCTTAAAAAAAGTGAAAGATAATCACAAGCCACAACATGCATTTGAAAGACTGAGGATGTATCTTCACAATAAAAATAAAGCTAGAAGTGTCAAAGTGAAATGTCAGAGATATCAACTGTCAAACTAAGTATTGAAGGAAATCAGACATTTCATACTTAATAACTACAAAGTGTTTCATCTCTATTTCAAGAAGTCTTATAAACACATATCAGAAATTCCAAGTCATATTTTTATTTACATTTATATTTGACTATGTATAGTCAAATTATAGTCTACTGCATTTATTGTATATTTCATTATAATTTACTTCAAATTAGAATACATTTTACTTAAAGTATGAACTTCTGTACCTTTCTTAGAGTATGTGGACAGTACATTCTTGTCTTCCATGTTTTCCTTCAACAAAGAATGAAACTTTACCCAGTGCAAAATTTTTAGATTTTATTTCTTTTCTTTAAAGTCTTTAACCATTATTTCATCATTTTATAGCTTGCAGAGCTGCAAATGAGAAATTTAATGTTTTTTGTATTCTTGATTTTTTGCAAGTAATGTGTTCTTTCTCTAGGAAAGTTTGTATAATTTCCTCTCTATTCTTGGTGTTCAATAGTTTCTAGGATATTTACCAGAAAATTTCACTATGGTGTAGCCTCAGTAAATCCTTTCAACACAAAAGTTTGAACCTCAAATTATTTTTCAAGTTAGGAATATTTATTCATGATAATAAACACTAAAATTTTAATAATTACTTTCTCATCTGTCCTTCTTTGTCAGGAATTTTTATTATTTAAATGATTGGTTTCCTTGATTTGTCTGTAAGTTCTCATACTCTTTTTTTTTTTTTTTTTTTTTTTTTTTTTTTTTGTCATTGAATGAATTCATTTATTTCTGTTAATATTCATGGACTTTGTCTATTTCAAACACTGTGGAAGTGAATTTATTTTTATCTTATTGAGTGGTGGATATTTACATTAAGAGAATTATTTAATATTTCTTTGATGGTACCTTCTTTGACTATTTTTTTTTTTTTTTTTTTTTTTTTTTTCTTTTTATTTTGTTTGTTTTTCAGCTCATCAAGGGGGTACAAAAGATCAGGCTATATACATTGCCCATGCCTCCCCATCCCCCCGAGTCTGAGCTTTAGTTGTGTCCATTTCCTAGACAGTGCACATCACTCTCATCATGTAGGTGTGCACTCCTCCCCTCCCCCCACCCCATCCCCCCCCCCCCCGAGAGAACTTCAAACGTGTCCATTCCCCAGGCAGTGCGCATCGCACTCATCAAGTAGGTATACACCCATCCCTTCCACCCAGCCCTGACCTCTGTCCAATACCCTATTGGTGTGAATCCCAAATGTGCTCTCAGGGAAACCAGTTTGCTGGTGAGTACATGTGGTGCTTGTTTTTCCATTCTTGGGATACTTCACTTAATAGAATGGGTTCCAGCTCACTCCAGGAGAACCAAAGAGATGCCATATCGCCATCATTTCTAATAGCTGAGTAATATTCCATGGTATACATATACCACATTTTGCTAATCCATTCATGAATCGATGGGCATTTGGGTTGTTTCCACATTTTTGCGATTGTGAATTGTGCTGCTATAAACATTCGGGTGCAGGTGTCTTTTTTATAGAATGACTTTTGTTCTTCTGGGTAGATGCCCAGTAATGGGATTGCTGGATCGAATGGTAGGTCTACTTGAATCTGTTTAAGGTATCTCCACATTGCTTTCCACAGGGGCTGCACTAGTTTACAGTCCCACCAGCAGTGTATGAGAGTACCTGTCTCTCCACACCCACGCCAACATGTATAGTTTTGGGACTTTTTGATAAAGGCCGTTCTCACTGGAGTTAAGTGATATCTCATTGTGGTTTTGATTTGCATTTCCCTGATGATTAGAGATGTTGAACACTTTTTCATATGTTTGTTAGCCATTTTTATATCTTCTTTTGAAAAATTTCTATTCATGTCCTTTGCCCACTTTTTGATAGGGTTGTTCGATTTTTTCTTACTAATTTTCCTGAGTTCTAAATAGATTCTTGTTATCAGTCCTTTATCTGATGTGTAGTATGCGAAAATTTTTTCCCATTCTGTAGGTTGTCTATTTACTCTTGTGACTGTTTCTTTGGCTGTGCAGAAGCTTTTTAATTTGATCAGGTCCCATTTATTTATTTTTGTTGCTGCTGTGATTGCCTTAGGGGTCTTCCTCATAAATTCTTTGCCTAGGCCAATGTCTGTAAGAGTCTTACCTACATTTTCTTCTAGAATTCTAATAGTTTCTGACCTAAGGTTTAAGTCTGTTAACCACCGTGATTTGATTTTTGTGAGGGGTGAGAGCTGTGTGTCCTGTTTTAGTCTTCTACATATGGATATCCAGTTTTCCCAGCACCATTTATTAAATAAGGAATCTTTTCCCCAGAGTATGTTTTTTTCTGCTTTGTCAAAGATTAGATGGCTATATGAGGATGGTTTTATATTTGGATTTTCTGTTCTGTTCCACTGGTCTGTGTCTCGGCACTTGTGCCAGTACCAGGCTGTTTTTAGAACCACAGCCTTGTAGTAAAGTTTGAAGTCTGGCAAATTAATACCTCCCATTTTGTTTTTGTTGTTTAATATTGCTTTTGCTAAACGGGGTCTTCTCTGATTCCATACAAAGCGTAAAATTATTTTTTCTATGTCTGTGAAAAAAGATGTTGGTAGTTTAATAGGGATTGCATTGAATCTGTAGATAACTTTGGGCAGTATAGACATTTTAACAATGTTGATTCTACCGATCCATGAGCATGGTATGGTTTTCCACCTATTTACATGTTCTGCGATTTCCTTCCTCAGAGTTTCATAGTTCTCCCTATAGAGGTCCTTTACTTCCTTAGTTAGATATATTCCTAGATATTTTATTTTCTTTGTTGCTATTTTGAAGGGTATTGAGTCCTTAATTTGGTTCTCCGTTTGACTGTTATTGGCGTATATGAATGCCTCTGATTTGTGTGTATTGATTTTGTATCCTGAGACTTTGCTGAATTCATTAATCAATTCCAGGAGTCTCTTGGTTGAAATCTTGGGGTTTTCTAGATATAACATCATATCATCAGCAAAGAGTGAGAGTTTGATCTCTTCTGTCCCTATTTGGACTCCCTTGATTCTGCTTTCTTGCCTGATAGCTCTTGCAAGGACTTCCAATACTATGTTGAAAAGTAATGGGGACAGTGGGCAGCCTTGTCTGGTTCCAGTTCGAAGTGGGAATGCTTTCAGTTTTTCCCCATTCAGTATGATGTTGGCTGTGGGTTTGTCATATATGGCTTGTATCATTTTTAGATAGGCCCCGTCTATGCCTATTTTTTTGAGTGTTCTTATCATAAAAGGGTGTTGAATTTTGTCGAATGCTTTTTCTGCATCTATTGATAGTATCATATGGTCTTTATTTTTGCTTCTATTTATGTGATGAATTACATTTATAGATTTGCGTATGTTAAACCATCCCTGCATCTCTGGGATGAAGCCCACTTGGTCGTGATGGATTATTTTTTTGATAAGCACTTGGATTCGATTTGCTAGAATTTTATTGAGAATTTTTGCATCTATATTCATAAGAGAAATTGGTCTATAGTTCTCTGTTTTAGTTGCATCTTTTCCTGGTTTTGGTATTAGGGTTATGTTGGCTTGGTAAAAAGTGTTGGGGAGAATCCCATCCTTCTCTATATTGGAGAATAGTTTATGTAGGATGGGCACCAGTTCTTCTTTGTAGGTATGGTAGAATTCAGGTGTGAACCCATCTGGTCCAGGGCTTTTCTTTTTGGGAAGGTTTTTTATTGCTGTTTCGATTTCAGATCTAGATATCGGTCTATTTAGGAATTCTACTTCTTCCTGGTTGAGCCTGGGAAGGCTGTGTGTTTCTAGGAATTTGTCCATTTCCTCCAGATTTTCTAATTTGTGTGCATAAAGATTTTTGTAGAATTCATATATGGTATCCTGTATCTCTGTGGCATCAGTCGTGATTACTCCTTTTGTGTTCCTGATGGAGGTTATAAGAGATTTTTCTTTTCTGTTCTTGGTTAGTCTAGCCAGAGGTGTGTCAATTTTGTTTATTTTTTCAAAGAACCAACTTTTGGTTTTATTAATCTCCCTTATGGTTTGATTGTTGTCCTTTTCATTTAGTTCTGATTTAATCTTAATAATTTCTCTCCTTCTGCTGGGTTTGGGATCGGTCTGTTCTTCCTTCTCCAGCACTTTGAGTCTATTCATTAGATTGTCTAATTGTAAGTTTTCTGTCTTTTTGGTATAAGCATTTATGGAAATAAATTTTCCTCTCAGGACTGCTTTAGCTGTGTCCCACAGATTTTGATAGGTTGTATCTCCTTTGTCATTTAATTCAAAAAATCTTTTGATTTCCGACTTGATTTCTTCATTTATAAAATGATTGTTCAGGAGAAGGTTATTTAGCTTCCATGACTTTGAGTAGAAGTGAGGATTTCTGTTAGGGTTCATTGTTACTTTTATTCCACTGTGATCTGAGAAGATGCATGGTATAATTTCTATATTTTTAAATTTTTTAAGGCATGCTTTATGACCTAAGATATGGTCAATCTTGGAGAATGTCCCATGAGCTGATGAGAAGAAAGTATATTCAGTGGTTTTTGGGTAGAATGTCCTGTAGATATCAGTCAGGCCCATTTGATCGAGAGTTGTATTTAAGTCCACTATTTCTTTGTTTATTTTTTGTTTGGAAGATCTGTCTTGAACTGTCAGTGGCGTGTTAAAATCTCCGGCTACTAACGTGTTGTTATCTATCATTTGGTTGAGATCAAGTAGGGTTTGCTTTATGAATCTGGGTGCACCTAGGTTGGGTGCATATATATTAAGTATAGTTATGTCTTCTTGTTGAATTGTACCCTTCACCAGTATATAGTAACCATCTTTGTCTTTCTTTACTTTTGTTGATTTAAAAACTATGTTATCGGAGATTAGAACCGCCACGCCAGCTTTCTTTTGGGTTCCATTTGCTTGGAATATTGATTTCCATCCTTTTATCTTCAGCCTAAATGCATCCTTGCAGGTTAGATGAGTTTCCTGAAGACAGCAGATACTTGGCTTATATTTTTTTATCCATTGGGCCAGTCTATGTCTCTTGAGTGGGGAATTCAATCCATTCACATTTAATGAGAGAACTGATAGGTGAGACAGATTGCTTTTCCTCAAGTTGGGTTGAATTTCATTGATCTGTTTTCTCTCTTGAGCCATTATGATAATTGGGTTTTTATATTTATCTCTTGATTAGTGTTACATTCGAGGGTCCTTCTTGTGCTGGACCATGTGTAACTCTGTTTTGAGTACTTCTTGGAGAGCTGGTCTTGTCTTGGTGAATTCCCTAAGTTTTTGTTTATCTGAGAATGTCTTAATTTCACCTTCATATATAAAACTGAGCTTAGCTGGATACAGGATTCTAGGCTGGGCATTATTCTGTTTCAGAAGAGTGAGAATGGGGCCCCAATCTCTTCTTGCTTGTAAGGTTTCAGTTGAGAAATCTGGCGTGATTCGGATGGTCTTTCCTTTGTATGTTACTTGATTCTTTCTTCTTACAGCTCGAAGAAGGGCCTCTTTAGTGGATATTTTGGTCAGTCTAATGACTACATGACGTGGTGTCTTCCTATTTGGTATGAATCTCCCAGGGGTTCTTTGAGCTTCTTGAACCTGTATATCTAGAGATTTGGCTAGGCCTGGGAAATTTTCCTCAATTATATCTTCAAATAGTTTATTCAACCCTTGCTTATTGTCTTCTTCACCCTCAGGAATGCCGATTACTCTGACGTTAGGCTTCTTCACATAATCCCACATTTCTTGTAGACTGTGGTTAATTCTCATGTTTGTTTGCTTCAGCTCTGTAACTGACTTGTTTAATTGGAACGTGTTGTCTTCGATCTCTGAGATTCTTTCTTCTGTTTGATCTACCCTGCTCTTGAGACTTTCCACTGTGTTTTGTAGCTCCTTGAATAAATTCTTCATTTCCAGGAGTTCAGTTTGATTTTTCTTCAGAATTTCAATTTCTTTGGTGAATTTTTCTTCCAAGTCCTGGATCTTTTTTGTGGTTTCTTTATGTTGATTATCCATTTTTACTTGCATGCTGGTCAGCGTGTTTATGATCCATGTTTGAAATTCTTCCTGTGACATGTTGCTATTTGGAATCTGGTTTGTGTTAATTGGTGGTGAACTAGTAATCCTCTTTGAGGGTGAAGTTTCAGCTTGATTCTTTATACTTCCAGAGTTCTTTCGCTGAGCCCTTCCCATCTGGATGAATCCTTAAGATTCCTTCTTTCAGCTTTAGTCTGGAAAGGGGCAGGCCGTGAGCGCCAGGTAAGCTGCCTCCTCTGTCGCTAGGGGGAGCCTTTCGCGTGTTGTTCAGGGTTTTGCTACCTCCGCTGGGGGGGCTGCTTCTCTTCCTCTCCCGAGGTGGTTTCCGTCTCTCTCTCTCAGTCCTTTCTCGCTCTCTCTCTGTCCCACGCTGATTCTCCGTGGGTTCACACCGCCGTTCTTGTGGGGGAGTGAACCTCTAGCGTTGTGGCAGTCCGAGACCCATGCCTTCCACTCCGGGAGCACGAATCCAGGAGGTCACCACCATTCCGCCATCTTCAATCCTCCTCCGTTCTCATACTCTTCATCTGTGTTTTTATTATTTCCTTTTTTCAATCCTCTACTATGAGTTGGTTTTTTTCCATTTGACATTCTAGGATGTTAATTTGTTCTCAGCAATTTTTATCTCTCTCTCTCTATTTCTCTCCTCATTTATTAAATGTTTACATTTGAAAGTTGTTTTTTTAGATCTGCAAATTAATTTTTGTATTCATATTGCATTATTTTGATGTTTAATTTCTTTTTTGTTAGATCTTTGTTTTGCACTTTTATTGTTTTAGCTTCATCGGTGCCACCTGTCCTAGTTGTTCATCTGAATCTTTATTCCTCACATGGCTGAAGCTCCTTAAAGGGATGACATATTTTTAAAAAAATCTGCTTTTGGCTATGCATTTCATCAGCAGGCATATGGTTCAGACTCTTCAGTGTAGTGTCTTATGGTGTAAAATTGAGGCTATATCTGTGGTTTAATTTGTTGTCTTTTGTATTTAGTTACTTACTTATTTATTTGTTGATTCATTTATTTAGTGGACCTGTGAACCTTTTGCACCAGGGACAGACTTCTCTTTTCTCATTTTTTTTCCCTAGATATACTCATTAAGGAGGCATTCCCATCCCAAACTCATGTATTGGGATCAGCACATTTCACATAAGTTGTTCACCTCCAGATCTACCAGTGTTAGCAAATCAAGCAGGTTTTCCAAATGCCTCTTGCAATGAGCCAGCTGATGGTGCCTCTCTTTGGACAAAGTCAATGGACCCTACCAGCTGAGTTCTTTAGAGAGCCACGAACTCGCTGGTTTGTGTCCCCTAGGAGAGACAAGGATTTTCTTCTGCTGCTGGTCCTATGCCTCCTACCTAGCACCCCTAAGATAAAGCCTCACGGTAGAAAAGTAGAAAGAAATCCTGCTCCGTTGGCCTGCCTAGTCTGAAAAGATATTAACGCAGCATTGGTTCCATACCATTTGGAGCACACCATCTGCCAGACTGTAATAATTAGCCCAGCTTGGATACTGAAATCTGAAGCTCTGTAAATTTTGGATAATGTCAAGGAAAGGGAAAGGAAAGAAGAAACAAAATCAGAAAACATATGCTACCAAGGCACTAGAAAGTTAAATGATGGAGGAACAGATTTGTATTCAAAATTATTCTAAAAGTGTATACATTTTCTTTATGATTTGTTTTTAATTTGCAGATATACTAAATTTTAATGTTTCATGTCATACATCCTGGGGAAAATATTTTTTATTTCACTTGTTTCTTTTTCTTTTTTTTCTTTCTCTCTTTCCTTTTTCTTTTTCTTTCTTTTTTTTTTTTTTTTTTTTATAGAGATGGAGTCTCACTCTTGTGTAGGCTGGTCTTGAACTCCTGATCTTAAGCAATCCTCCTGCCTTGGCCTCCCAAAGTGCTAGGATTACAGGCATGAGGCACCACGCCCAGCCTGATTTCACTTATTTCAATATCCTATCTTAGGAAATGAAGTTTAAAAGAATTTCACTGGTTATCATCAGTGAAAATACAACTAAACGAAACACAAATGATCAGCCTCTCATCCCTAGTCTTCTGTTCCTTCAGCTATTTACACAAATAAAATGAAATACAAAATGTGTTTAATGAATAGTATTCACATGTTTACATAGTCATAACTTGGTCTCTTTTATACATATATTTTATGAACTAGTGTAGAAAAATTTATATGAAGAAACTATGCAAAATGGCTCCCTCGTTGGTATAGGAAGGTGTCTAACCTTTAGCCCAAAACATGTTAAAGCTTATATGTGGCTTTAGATTATTATTTGTAAACATAAATGTGAATAAGGTAAAAATATCAACTTCTAGATTTTGAAGTTCAGTCCCAACACAAATACAGATATGTTTCTAAGGATAACATTTTATAATAAAACTCACATGGGTTTTGAACTGAGACAGCCTTGGACTCAAAATTTTATTATTTGCATGAAGATTGACTGCACATTTGTTTAGAATGCAGGTCCCTGGCCCTAGCACCAGCCACATATATTCTAATTTAGTTGGTCTGGGATAGGATACAGATGGTCCATGGAAGGGTGACCATATTGTTTGAAATGCATAGTTTTTTGCAAGTGACAGGAGAGGCATTAGCATTTAAGTGGAGGCAAATCATGCTGTATGTTCACACACAGACTATGAACCGAGAAACCTTGCCTTACTAACTTTGAGATCTTAGGCAAGGTGTTATGAAAGGATTTTTAGTACACTATGGAAATCACATTAAGAAACTAAAGTGAAGAACGTATTACTTATTGTGGAATTAAGTAATGTATTCCAATGTTTCTTCTTCCTTCTCCCCTTCTTATACTGAAATAAGCAGAAGGATTTACTGAATGCCACCCATGTGCTTACACAGGTGTATGCTCCAGGTCAGTGCTGCTGCTCTTCCTCTGTGGTGTGCTGAGCACTCACCTTCTTCCTAGCTGTTTCTTCTCTGGAAGGCACTGCCCTCTCACAATGCTCTTTTCTGATGTTCCCCTAAAGTTCTACAAACTTTGACTTTTCACATACTGCTGTGATACCATCAGCCCTCTTTGTGTCTCTGGAGATAGGCTTTGGTCCATACAGATGTGGTAAGAAGGCCCACCCCCTGGCCTCATTGTCACCTGGACCCCAAAAGAGCCCTATCTATGCCCTCACCATCACCAAGTCTTTCATGACAACAAAGTTATTAAAAGAGCAGCTCAGATATGGTCTATGGTGTGACAACAAGTTCAGTGACTTCCTTTTATCTCTTTTCTCCCACAAGATCCATACACCTCACCACTGCTTTGCTCAAATAAAAACAAAAACAAAAACAAAACATTTTCCCTTAAAAGCTCATAAATAGAGATCTACATGATAATCACACCATTGGCCCAATTTCCACATGTGATTAGCCAAAAGTACCCAGCTAAAATAATAGTTAGTTTCCTTTATTTCTGACAGCTCAGCTTAGAGGGTCATGAGAGTCTCTTTGATTATCTAATGAAAGATTCTGGTACCAAAGCAAATTAAAGGACGATCAGTGGTTCAGTGTGACCAGACAATAATGTGAAGGGCTTGGCCTATATGCCAAACCCTTTTTAGTCTCTTCCTTACTGAGCCCCGTTCAATTACAATTATTGTTGAGTTTCACCATAGGATCAGCCCTGTCCCGATGAAGTATCAGATGAGGACTAAAATTTGTGATGCTGTTATAGGCATTGCGTTAAGGGCAGCAGCAGTGACCCCAACCAACTTTGTTTCCCAAATTCAGTGTTATCTTAATGCTCCACTCAGTGCATTCAGCCTTGTGTTACTGTTCATGATAAAATTCCTTGCTGGAACTGAATATCTGCCGTCCTCACCCAGTCAAACCAGGGCCTTAAAAGCTGCATAAATCCTAACCACCAAGGTTCTCTAGGTTATTGTGTTTCTAGTCACTCAATCTTTAACTAAATTTCTATTCTAGAAAAGTCTAATTCACAGAAGCCATAATACCACTGCCTGCCCACATTCTAATTCATTCTCATCCTAGAATCTTTTGTTTATCTATTCAAAACTTGAGATAAAATTCTTTGAATATCATAGATTTTATGACCCATGGCCAAGTTCATGTTGAATCACTAGATACTGCATTTTGCAGCAAAGGCTTCTTCCTTGGAGAGAGAGTCTTTGCCTCCCTGTACCTCTGGTATTACCACTAAGCTTTTTATCTTATCATAATTTTCTTTATCCTACTTAAGGTAAGCAAATCAAAACCACAATGAGATATCAATTCCAGTGAGAAGGGCTTTTATCAAAAAGTCCCAAAACAACAAATATTGGCATGGATGTGGAGAGATAGGAGCACTCACACACTGATGGTGGGACTGCAAACTAGTACAACCTCTGTGGAAAGCAATATGGAGATACCTCAAAGAGATAAAAGTAGAACTACCATTTGATCCAGCAATCCCATTACTGGGCATCTGCCCAAAGGAAAAAAAAGACATTATATGAAAAAGATATCTGCACTCAAATGTTTATAGCAGCACAATTCACAATTGCAAAGATGTGGAAACAACCCAAGTGCCCACCAATACATGAGTGAATTAATAAAATGTGGTATACGTATACCATGAAGACTAATCAGCCTCAAAAAACAATGGTGATCTAGCACCCCCTGTATTATTCTGGATAGAGTGAGAGCCCATTCTACTAAGTGAAGTATCACAAGAATGGAAAAACAAGCACCACATGTACTCACCATCAAATTGGCACTATTTGATCAACACTTCCATGCACATACAGTAGTAACATTCATCAGGCGTTGGGCAGGTGGGAGGGGAAGGAGGGGATAGGTATATTCACACCTAATGGGTGTGGTGTGCACTGTCTGGGGGATGGACATGCTTGTAGCTCTGACTCAGGTGGGGCAAAGGCAATATACATAATCTAAACATTTGTACCCCCATAATATTCAGAAATAAAATATATATACATACATATATATATATATAAATATATAAATTACGTATTTCATCTGGGGGGAAATCATAAGCAGCACATCTAAGAGTGAAACATTCATCTTTTTAAGCTATACCATATAGCCAAAGATATTGGTTAGAAATATGTTTTTTTTTTTTTTTTTTTTGAGACAGAGTCTCACTCTGTTGCCCAGGCTAGAGTGAGTGCCGTGGCGTTAGCCTAGCTCACAGCAACCTCAAACTCCTGAGCTCAAGCGATCCTCCTGTCTCAGCCTCCCGAGTAGCTGGGACTACAGGCATGCACCACCATGCCCGGCTAATTTTTTCTATATATATATTTTTAGCTGTCCATATAATTTCTTTCTATTTTTAGTAGAGGTGGGGTCTCGCTCTTGCTCAGGCTGGTCTCGAACTCCTGAGCTCAAACGATCCGCCCTCCTCGGCCTCCCAGAGTGCTAGGATTACAGGCGTGAGCCACCGCGCCCGGCCTAGAAATATGTTTTGACACAGTATTTCTGAAGATGTATCTGGTATTATTTTAAGTAATGTTCTCATTATTCCTCATTTAAAAACACTCCTTGATTCACTATCATGTTACTCTTGCTAAAACATCATTCTTCTACCATATGAAAATTCTAGCTGCTATAGGTTCAACTATATTCAATATATATGTGCCAAGCATCTTCTGTGTCCAATTATTTGGTCTCAACACTGGAGGTCTTAAAGTTTAATAGAGTTCAGTTTCTTCCTTCAAGAGACTCTAATGTAATAGCAGAAAAATATTTGTAAACAAAATCAATACAAAATGGAATAGGAGAGAAATGAGAAATTTCTAAAGTTCTATGAGGTTTCTGTGGAAGAAGGTGTCTCCAGCTAAGGGTAGTGGTTATGAAAAGTATTTATGAATACTGGGGTATTTAATATAGGATATGAAAGGTGGATTAGATGCTAGGAGGAAGGCCATGCTAGACAGAGGAAAAAAACACAAAAATTGTCATAGAGAAGTAAGTCCAGGTTCCTCTTCAGGCAATAACAACTAGTATTTATTTATACTCCCTAAGCATCAAGCTGATTACTGAGTAGTAAACCGATTATGAAAAAGTACTTGTTTAATGATTAATTAAAGAAAGCCACAAATTCGTGTACTGGTTTATTGTTTCTCAAAGCGTTTTCTGCCATCTTGTAGATTTAGCTTCCTGCTTACACAGTCAGAAAAAAGCAAATTTTTAGTAAACTATTTTGCAGTGTGGGTTTTTTTCTGTTTTCCTTCCCAAGTTTGGAATCCGTAGAAAGAAAAAGAAGTAGGCAGATGGAGAAAGAAATATTGACTTTATTAATAAATAAATCTGGTATTGTAATAGGATTTCTAAAGCTGAGTTTCAAAATTGGACTGAATTACCATCCTCACAGACACCAGAGTCAGGGAGAATCCCTAACATGGGAAATAGAATTTTATTTTTAAATCATCAAAGTTGTTCCTGTTTTGTGCTACCGGTAGATGAATCTCATATTATTTGAACTAATGTTCTCATTATTCCTCATTTAAAGGCACTCCCTGTTTCACTATCACTCCACTGCCTCATGGTCTCAGGAGAGATCATGACTCCTCCAGCATTACTGGCTGAACCACCTCAGATGTCTCTCCATTATTTTCTGTCTTTTATGACCCTGTATTATGACTCTCTTTTCTTATACGTATTCAGGAACCACAAAAAAATTCTAGATGCATTTTTCTCTTTTTAAAAGTTTTAAATATTAAAATCAGTACCAAGAAAGGCACAAAAGCATAACCCCTTTATAGCTAAGTGAAAACTTCCCAGGTACCTTAAGGTATAGGTAGTATTGTTTACCTTGTGGTAAACAATATGAATTTTATTATGAAGCTATTCTTTAAATTTTAATAAAATGTCATTAATACAGAGAGAAAATACTTTCCCTAAATATCACTGAAGATTCAAAATTTACCTGATGTGAATACATTATTTTTTGTAACAATATATTTATAGAGCCAGAGAGAGAGAATAAGTTGACTGATAAAAGTGGAGATGAGCTGGCATTAACTATCACATTCAGTTCCTGGTGCCAGAATTCCAAAGACTGTTTTTAGAGATGACATTACTAAGGATTATCTCAGAAGAATAAGAGACTAGACCAAAAATTGAAGAGAAAGCTTGATTTTTTCACATTCTTTTATATTACCCTGTACCTGATTAAGCATCAGTTACCTAAGGAGTTGTTTATAAAATATTTATGTTCAAGCCTCATTCCTGAATTAGAGAATGGCTTTTTTTTCCCCCTGTGAGTAGGAATATTCAGGTGGAGAAATGATGGACACTGGCTGTATAGCTAGCCTCAGAGCACAGAGAAACTATTGAAACACTGCCCATATTCCCCACTCCACCATTAACTTCCTGTCCTGTTTCCTATAACTACATTCAAACCTTCTTAACTCTCAATAAGTTTGTCTTATATATATGATCTTTTCTTTCCTTATTTTTAGGAGTCATCAATTAATGCCACCATTTTCCTGAATTAAAAAGAAATCAGACTTCTATTACGTTTCTCGTGAACAGATCATAATCTATTTAATCCCCACATCCTCTATTGTCCACCTTTGCCATCTGGAGATGGAGAAAACTGAAGTCACTGAGTCACATTAAAGCTATGACAGTTCACGTTTGATTTCTACTTTTCTTTCGTAGGTGAACAGCCAGAGGATTACTAGTCATAGTGAGCCCACTGCATCCTTTATGAGCATTTCTAACTTCTAAGTTAATCCTGCTTGGGCGTTTTGGAGGAATACAACATACTAACACATCATTCAACAAGATGTATTTGAAGTTTTCCTTTAAAGTGTTACTGACTTGGAGTTACAGTGTCACCAGCCACTCTCTTCAGCCCAATGTTATGAGATGAAGCAGGTGTTTTACAGACCAAATTATACTTTTCATTACTTAAAAAGTCATATTTCTTTTCCTCGCCTCTCTTACTTTCCTGAAGAGAATTATGGAAATCTCTCATGTAGAATTTTCCAGGATGTTGCTATTAAATTAGGAAATTTTCTGTCGCCTTGGAGGTCCTACACTGATCAAGCATATAAATACTGTCTGCTGGTGTCTATCTATTCTAAAACTTTGGTTTTTCATTGTGCAATGCTCTTCTTAGCCTGATCTATATAAATAAGAAAATATAATTATCTTTCCACCCTCAGAAAATATGTCCATGCTTATATCTTTAGATAATTTGATATTCAAAGTAATGGCTAATGGTGGAAAGTACAAAAAACTAATTACAAAGAATGTATCAATTTGACTATTCCCTTGTTTCTTTAACATGTTCCTGTAAGTTCGCAGTATCTATGGTTCTTACTACTCTTTTACTGAGATGGTGAGGCAGTTACTAGCATTTAATAAAGTAGGTCAAATGCTGAGGGAACTTGTGTGTGCGTGTGTGTGTGTGTGTGTGTGTGAGAGAGAGAGAGAGAGAGAGAGAAAATGATGATCTGCAGAATCCCCATAGCATTTGACACTGAGGATGCTGTCCATCTGTTCCTATTTTGTTTGCTAAAGTCTCTTTGTGCAAACCTCAGGACATCTTTCCTAAATGTACTCCCTAGTGATTTCCTGTGACCAACAAACTCTGAACCCACATGGAATTCAACGTAGCCCTTTCATGAAGCTAAATATATCTCACAATTTTGAGATCCTCTATTACTCCATTCAGTGGCGAAGTGATTTTTCAGTTGTTGAAGGTTAAATGGCTTCTCTGGAAGTCAACACAGGAGCAATGGTGTACAAATCTGTGCATTGTGATTTTTTTTCCCTTTTGCCTTCTGTATGGGCAGCACTCTGGTTGACATACTTAAAAATACCAAATCAAAAGTTTTGCCTTTTTTTGTTTTGCTTGGTATAAAAATATATTTAAATTAAAAGATGGCATTTCAAAGCCCTTTTTGTGATATGGTTAATATAAATATAAAAAATCTTTAAAATGTATTGAAAACAAGAAGGAAAATTTTTATCCTTCTCTTTTATGATTATGTAAAATATATTGTAAAGGGAACATATCAATAAACCCTACACACATATTGTTTAGTGTCCATTCTCTTCCTGGAAACTGGTTAGTTTGCAAAGACATTTCAAACAAAACAGAAAATACTACCACAATGTAGTGGTCAATATGTACAAGAAGGACTTGTTTACAATGACTAAAGACTATATTCTTCGTGGATTGTTCAATGATACTGTTTAGTTCTTAGCCACTATCTCACCATACAAAGAGCAACTTTTTATCAAAATACGGTGAATTCTTACTAATAAACAATTCTCAGAGAATTATATCATGTGTTTTGGGGGGATGGTGTGAGAGCAGGAGATAGCAGAAATTTCTGAAACTAAATTTTATTGATTCAGTAGTTCTAAGGGATTTCAAAACGTAAATGTAGTCCTGTATTCCTAAACAGAGGATATGTGTATCAATTAACTACTTCTTCATGAATCAGGTCTACATTGCTCTACATGTTCTAAGATAATGATGCTCTCAGGGATTAATGAAGTATAGATTTTTTTTTCCTACACTAATTTATACCAGCTATGTTAGATTTTTTTTTACTTTTTATCCAACTTACCTTCCCTGGTTACTTCTGTTGCTGTCATAGTGTTATATCAGGTAGTGATCCTCACTTTTGATATTTTTCTTCATATTTAATTTAATCTGATAATCAGACAGTCTCCAAATCAGAAATTTTATAAAAGTTGTGCAAATGGGTCTCAGATGAGCACTTGTTTTACATGATTTTTATATATGTTTTTATATTTGAAAAATTGTTCTTCTCTCATCTTTTGGAGGATTGTTGAATTTGCCAGATACAGGACATGGGTAGCCTTTCAGGCTGTCAACAAACACTCCAGTTCTTCTAGACATGGTAAGACTGCATTTTCTGAACACTTAAACTTACATGTGTTCATGTGATTTAGTTGGCTAACAAAACGTGAGCAGAAGAAACATGTATCACTTCTAGGCCAAAGTTTTAAGAGTCTGTGTGAGAATTAACACATTGTCTTACTGCTTACTGTGGTGATCCTGGAAGTGGGTGTCAAGATGAGGCCACTGTCAATCTGGATCTCTTAAGTGACTCTGATAAGGGCAGTCCCGAAACTATGGTGGACATAGAGTATGAAATAAATCCCTGTTTTTATAAGGAATTGAGACTTGGGTTCTGTGTTATCAAAGTGCAATCTAGACTTTTCTGACCAATACAGAGAAGTTGAAAATAAATTAAACATTAGTAGGAGAAGTCATTTATTCATAGCTGTTGGATTCTTAATGGTAAGGCAGAAAGAAAGAGGTAAATTAGAATCTCCCAACTTCTATCAATAGGTTCCCCCAAAATTTCATAATAAATGTGTAAGTAGGTGAGGAAGCTACTACAAAAATATGGATTACAAGGAAGCTAATCATGAGTGAATTTATAAAAGCTCTTATAAGCATCTTTCTAAATGTTTCCTGAAATAAAATTGCTCACTATCAACAGATTGTCAATGTTTTTTAAAGAAATGAAACAGTAACAATTGCAAATAATCCATTTCCATTAGATGATTTAGTTCTGTGATGAATGCCTGATGATGTTAATGCATTGTTGGTGACAGCCATGACAATGGCAGTGAGATGGAGGAAGAAGAGTTGAACTGGTATTGGGAAGAGGAGCCCTCTGACATCCAAATCAACACCAAGCTCACTGTTTCCCATTACATTCAACCACACTAGAAAGATTTTCTATATTTGCAAAACTATTGGTCATTGCAGCTTATATATGAGTCTTCACTGTCTCATGGAAAATAGAATATAACATTTTAATTAACGTTTATAAATATTTTGTTGATGTTATTGTTCTGTTCTTTCATCTTAGGACTCAGTGGGTAGATGAAGGCAGAGTTTTTCAGTGGCTGAACTTTTGAACAAGCTGAATAAAATCTACATGAGCAGACCTCACCTTCATTCTATTCTGTGGTTAAAACAAGAGACAAAGAAAAGCTTCTGTGCCAGCACTCTCTCCTCTTTCAGGCTGAGTCATTTCCTAAGAGGCTCTTTATCCCTTAAAGTAGACTATAGGCAGATACACCTCAGTGGTACTTTAATTATGTCCAAGCAAATTTTGGATGGCAGTCATTTAAATCACAAAGCATGTAGAATATTTTCAACAATTTCATTAAGTCATTCCCAGTACTGAAACTGAAGATTTTCTCTCTTTCCAATATTATGCAAATTAGAGCTTCATTAACATTAAATAAGCACCTAACGGATATTATTACAATCATTCTAAAAAACACTAGCTTAGGAAACTTGGTTTCTTCTAAAGACATAGTTATAAATGAAAATACAAAAATATTCTGTTTCAATAAGGGGAAATTTTAGTTAAAAAATTAAATGACCTTTATGAATTAAATAAAAATAATTAGATTTACTTAAAAATTGAACAAATGTTCTAGATTTAAAAAAAGAAAATACTCTTAAAATTAATATGTAAATTTTGACTTCAGTTAGACTCGTAACCAGGGTAGTTATTTTTTTAATTGTTTAAAATAATCTTAAAATTTATGTAGCAATAAATAAAGGCAGCCTGAAAATAGCACAGATTATAAAGCATAAAATTATGTTGTGAATTTTAAATCTTTTGCATATAAATTTTAGAGTCAGGTTATCAATTTTAACAATAAAGATGTCTGGAGTATTGATTGGGATTATATTAGATTTATAGATCACTTAGAGGAAATTGACATAGAACATATATTTAGTATTCTGATCTGTGAACGTATCTCTAAATTTACTTTTGTCTTTATTATTTTCAATGCTTCAACAGGTAGGTTACAACTCTGCCTTAACCTTCCTTTCCTGCTTTTAAAGAACCTCAATGTCAGTTAGCAGGGAGAAATTAGGGCTCTTTCATATCTTTCCTGGTCATGCATGCAACCCTTCACATGCTTGGTCTTTTAGCTTCCCAATAATATGTTGAAGCTTTCCAAATTTCCTGTGGACCTCTGATACCCCAAATAAAAACAGGGCCGTGAGAGAGGATTTCCAGGGCACTGCCAGAGAGGTCAGATAATGTCAATTCCCTGTGAATAAGAGTTTACAGGAGTTCCAAACCCATTCTGCCTGCACCAGTGGTTGCTAAGCTACTATTTTTGAGTAAATACTATGGTTGTGAGTCGTTTGGCTTTTAGGGTGAATATAAACACCACAAAGCTCACTGTTCTTACTGAGATACAGCCATTTTTCTTGAATAACTGCTCCTTAGATTGGTGCATGCTTTATTTAATTTTCAAAGTTCTGAAAAAGTTGACATTGATAATTTTTGCCAAAATTCTCATTAGTTTTATGGAGGGGCAGATTTTTGAAGTTTCTGACTACCATTTCCACTAGTAGTTACTTTTTTTTTCTTTTTTCTTTTTCCTTTTTTGTTTTTTTCTTGTTGAACTGGTTAGGACTACATTAAAATAATGAATATAAGTAATGAGAGCAAATATCCTTGCCTTGTTCCTGAACTTCGCGGCTAACCATACAGTCCTTCACCATTGAGTATGATGTAGATATTTTAAAGATACATTTTATCATAATGAGAGAGTTACCTCTTAGTTCTAGTTTCCTGAAAGCTTTTTAAATTTTTTTGATTTTATGAACTGTTTCTCCTGCATTCTGAATCTATTGAGATAATCATGTTTTATTCCTTTTTCAGTCATGCTGTTTTGTTCTCTTTATATATTGCTAGAGTTAGTTGCTTTTATTTTGTCCTTTTTTGTTGTTTATAACAAAATTTGGCTGATAAATCTTTTCTATTTTTTTCACTGCTTATTTAATCAACTACTGAGGAAAAAGTTTCAACTATCTCCAATTATACTTGTATATTTGCATATTTCTCCTTTCATCTTTTTTCCCAATCTATTGTGAAACTATGGAGAGAAAAGCTCAGAGAGAAGGCCTTCCTTCTTGGGCCTAGTCAATGGCATATCTTTCAAGTTTTTAATTTAAATCCCTGAATCTGCAGTTCCTCCCAGGATGGACTGACATCAGGAATGATCATTCCTGTCACTGGAAACTCAAATCTCTAACTATAGCTTCACCTATGAGACATTAGTACATGTTCCAACGTATAGGTTATTATGTGACCTTTACCAAAATGAGATCCATTTTTTATTATGTTTTCCTTGCAGCAAAATGAAGAGCATGACAAACATCTTTTAGTTTTTCTGATCTTTTGGAGGCAGCTATTCAAGCAAAAGCAAAAACATGGTTATATCTAATGTAGAGGTTAATTGCTCAGACTGAAACCGAACGATTCAGTTTTGGATTTTACTTGACACTTAGTTTTGTGACCTTAAAGAAGTTAATGTACCTATGTGTGTCTCAGTGTTCTCATCTAGGGTCTTGAATATATCATCCTGGGATAATAACATGTTCCTCAAATGACAATGATAATTCTTTTAGCGATGTTTGATAATATTTTGTGCCTAGTTCAACTTAACCAAAAGAGTTGAGCAACAGGTGAAAAAACCCCAAAAGTACAGGCCCTAATGAAATTTTAAGTTAATTCAACAAGTTGCAGCTCCAACAATTTCTTTTTGAAATTCACTATAAAGGAAATTGGATACATGAAATATGACTGCTACTGGTATCTGTAGTAAAGGTTAGACACCAAAAACAGCCAAATATGTGAGCTGCCATAAGGAAAGTAGAGAAAGAGAAATGAAAGCAAGGAAGGGAAAAGCAGGAAGAAATTGCTGTTCTTGGGAACTGGGTGGCTCCTTCATATGATAACCCACTCAATTCTTGCAATATAACTACAAAGTAGTTAGGTTTGTCATTTTGTTTTATAGGAGTATGAAGTTCAGAAATGCATTTCAGAACACCTGTGCTATAAGCTGGTACTAGAATTTGAGCACACGGCTTCTAGCTCTAGCATGTTTAGCTGAAGTAAAGCATAGGTGTCCAACTCTTATTTCCCTCGAAAAAATAGGTGAGAGGATGCCCAATAATCTTTTATTTTTCCTGTTCTCCACTTTGATGTCATAAAAATTCATCATAGTGTAGCAGAAGATTCAATAATTTTTCTTTTTAATTCAAACTCAGTACTCAGATATCCCTCAGCTTCTTTAAATTACTCCTAAATAGGCTAAATACCCTAGGTTTTGAACTTCCCACTAACCACTAATTTATCTAACAAAGGCTGTCAACACTGATTTGGTATAACAAGCAGTAGTATATATTTTTTAAAATGTCTAATACGTATGGAGTATGATTGTTGGTAAATTGTTAAGCTGCATTTCTTAACATCATTTTATATTTGACCAATGTCTAAGGCTCAGAAATGCATAAGGTCCTGTTTTAAAGATTTGATTTTCAAGAACATCTATTTATTCTCCTTTGAGGGCAGTGACATTTATTGTACAGCTCAGGACTCTGCCATTGGCTCTTTGCAAGACCTTGTGCAATCTCAGTCCATTTATTCTCTTAAGCTAGTTCCCAAGGTGAAAGAAAGAAATGTTTACTACATATCTAGCTACAAAATTGTTATGAGAACTGAGCTAATACTGAGAGTGTTTTGAAACTATGGTATGAAAGATGATATTCATGTTGCCAATGTGATCAGACCTGCAATGGCTATAAAAGAGTGTACAATTGATGGTGTAGTTGGAATTGATCCAGTGAGTGAGATAAATCAGCATATAATTTCAAACCCACGGCAATTCTCTATTTTTGGCCATTATATGAACCAGAACAAAGGTCAAAGCAAATGTAATTATACCAATTACCAAAAATCAGTCATCAAAACTAAATTGCATACTTCCGTGATATTTTTGAATTGTATTAATACTCACTTCTACTATTTCTTTAAACAAAAACAATCATCTTAATGCCTCTGTCCACCAGATGATATTAGAGAGATTGTATTGGGAGAGAAATAAATAAGAAAGAATTCGCACATCGTTTCAGATACTTTTCCCTTGATATTTAGAAATAAAGCAAACTTCAAGTCTCAATACATAAAAGGGTATAAGCATCTGGAAATCATAAGTTCACGTTATTTCTTCTTTTTCAGGAAAGGGGTGTGGGGTAGAAGCGGTAGTTACTTGAGTATTTTACTGAGGTATTTGTTTTGGTCTTAAACGGTCTTAAAATCAGAAATACAGTCAATATTCATTGAGTGGTTACTTTTATGGTACAAATCTACCAAGAGTTTTCCATTTTTTTCCTACCTGCTTCTTTTATAGTACTGTGGGGCTAATGTTACTATTAGCCCCATTTTATAAATGATACAAGTGAGACTTAGAGTGACTTACTCAAAGTTACAGAGCTAGAGAACTGCCAGACTGGGGTCAAACTCAGGCAAGTTGACTATAAGTTGTAGAAAATGTAATCACTTTACAGCACTGCCTAATGTTAACGGATAGTAAAAAGGAAATCATCTAAATCTTCTTATACACAGAAGAAACATACTTATTGCCAGTGGTTCTTAAAGTGAGGTTCAAATTAATTTCATAAGAACAATACAAATAAGGAATAAAATGGAGGAGGAGAAGAAGGAGGATGAAGAGAATGAGGAAGAGGAGGAGGAAGAAAGAAAAGAAGCAGAAGAAAAAGAGGAGGAGGAAGCAGAGGAGGAGGAGGAAATTTGCCTTTTCACTCATTCTCTCAAGAGTGCACAGTAGAATTTTCTAGAGGCTATGTGATGTGTGATTTCACAAGAGAGTAAATGCTGAAAAAGACATAAAAACAAAGCTGTCTTCTATTAAGCCAGATGTTAAATAGAATTGTAAAATTGTAAAACAGTGCCACTCTTCTCACTAAATTATTTTTTTGAAATTATAGCTATTTTCTATGATAAAATGTTATTTTTAGATAAAATATGTTCATTTTTAAGTGAAAAAATAAAGACACAATTTTGAAATTTTAATTTTTAATATAGGAAGTATTGATAGATATAACCCATATAAACAACAGCACTTTAGAAGTCCAATACTTTTTTAAGAAAGTAAAGGAGTTCTGAGACCAAAGCGTTTGAGAACCACTGCTATAGGGCATTTCAGTTAAACACCATTTCCTCTACCTGGGTCAAGTTAGCCAGATCTTTAGAAAGTCTAGATATTTTAAAACAATATATTTGCTTGGGTAGATTTATTGTCTAAGCCTATCATCTTTCTATAAAGTCCTTCCCAAACTACACTCTGAAAAATCTTATTTTAGTGTGTATAAAGCCTGATTTTGTCTGCTCAAGGTTTGCAAAGGTCACTAGTTCAAAATCAATGCAGTGGTTTTTTCATTCTTTTTAATGCAGGATCAAGTTGGTTTTGATTTGGTACCCAGTACTTTATAATAACCCACTGAGCACATGAAACTAAATGAGAGAAACTGTATTGAGTGAGTGGTGCTCTTGAAGTTTTCATAACTTTGCGTTGCTAGGAAACTTTACCATCAGCTCAGTTTAAACATGGAGCATCTGCTTCATTTAAAGTTTGGCTTCCAGGCAGTATAGATTGCATTGAGCATTGGGAAGCGGAAAAAAAAAGCAAAGGCAAAACCAATTACTTTCTAAAAACAACAACAGTGTTAAAAGTCTTGAAAGCGGAGAGTCTTATGCTATATTTGTAATTATATCCTTTGGAAAGTGTTGCTAGAGGGGTTGTCTTTCTGCTAACTCATAAAGCTAAAGTCCACAGTAGAAATCAGGATCACTCAGGTTCAAAGTTTTAAGAAATATAGAGTGAGAATTGAATGATGACTTCTTAGCCTTTCAGGAGGGAGTGAGGGGGGAAATATTCTCTATGCTGTTGACCTGCATTTTAATTGTTCTTCTCATGAAAAATCACTACTTCACAGAAATATTTTATGATGTTTGCAGACCATATATTAGACCCTTTTTAAATTCTTTCCTCCTGCCTCCTTTCTTATTCTTTCATATTTCAGCACTTACGGCCAGTCTATAACAGGAAAGAAAAACGATTATACTATATTGGCCAATTATTTGTATCTTTTATACAAACTGATACAGTAGCCTAGCACTATTTTTTTCAAAGCAAGTCTGCTTAAATAAATTAACACTAATATTTTCACTGTCTGGTAGGGGAGAAAAATAAATTTCTATGCCAATGTATAGAATGAAATTATCACAGGACCCTTGTCCAATAAAACCAAGGTGTGTTACAATTTTTATGTGAACAACTCCAAGTCCTAAAAAGCTGAATGATTTCTTCTGCTTTACAGCTCTTCTACATTTATACCCCGAAGTTTGCAAATTAAAAAAAAAAAAAAAATGAGCATCAAGGGTAAGAGAAGAACCAAAAAAAGAAAAGATGGGCTAGAAGAGGATTTTACAGTTTTTCGGGAATTGTAACTCATTTGCCTAAACATTCTTTCTCGACTCTCTCATCTTAAGGTTGCTTCTAAAACAAGGAAACAGTTTTTAATATTTCCTTCATGTGGGAAAATATTGTGGATTTTCAGTATTCATAGACTTCCCGCTGAGGATTGCTGTAGGAGTCTGCTCTGGTCTCCCAGTGGACAGCCCATGAGGCATGGGAGTACAAAGGCCCACGCATATGGGCGGCTTGAATTGTGGGGGCCCCTGCTGTATACCTAAGCAGTCCCCAACTTTTTTGGCACCAGGGACTGGTTTCATGAAAGACAATTTTGGGGGCGATGGGGCAGGAGACGACAGAGCTCAGGCAGTGATGCAAATGATAGGGAGCGGCTGTAAATATAGATGAAGCTTCCCTCACTCACACACTGCTCACCTCCTGCTGAGCAGTTGGGTTCCTAAGTTTCACAGAAGACTGTTTTTCCATGGACGGGGGATAATGGGGGCACCACAGGATTGGAAGAATATGACAGTGGTCCTCCATCATTGAATCTTCATCCATGATTCCTTAGTCATGATCCCTGACTCACCTTGAAATACAATGGCTGACATTTTCTTGTCTTTGGCTCTCCAGATGAATTACCAGCTTATATAATAACTTTGCCTCCCTACTGACACCAACATTTTATTTGTGTTGCTCTGGCTCTAGTTTCACTTCCCCACTCTCTACTCATACCCCAAGCCATTAGCCTTTATTCAGTCTGATTGGTTCTCTGATTAAATCTCTTTGATCTTCTCATTTGAAATAGCATATTTCAGAGTAACCCTTATATCTGGTACTTTTGCTACTTCTACAAATTGAATTCTTGTGTCTATATCTATCTATCTATATTCTTCATTTAAAATATTTGTTCTTAATATGTATTACTTGCCTGCTGAAAGACCATACAACACTAAATGCTTTTGGATTTTTCTCTTATACCTTATAATTCATAAATTTCCAGGTTTCTTTTCTCAGATGAATTTTATTTCAATTTCACTACACTATTGAAATTTCCTCAGGATAATGTGATAATATTTATTGACTACCTTTCATATTTCTATTGTCAAATGAAACAGTTGAATTAAGTTCTAATGCATTCCTATAAAAATTGCATAGCTTTCTTTTAAAATCTTTTTTTACACAGGCAGCCAAGATATTCAAAGTTGGTTAGATAAACAAAAATTGCATTCAAAAAAAAGTTCTTGAATCTATCTTTGGTTAATAGGAAAAGTTTTAAATTTTGGCTTCAAATTTAATTAATTTGGAGTTAGTAGTTAGTGTTAGTAGTATAGGCATGTACAAAATGTTAGACTCACATGAACAATTTCATCCTTTGTTTTTGATAGTCTTAGAAGATGAATGAAAGTAATGTAACAACTATTCTATTTCCTAAAGTAAAATAATTCTTTAGAATTGTTTGAAAGAGGTCATGATGACTTTTTAAAAATCTGCTTCAAAACTTATCTCCTACTGTAGTAAGTCTTCCCAGATAAATCTATTATTATAGACCTCTATTTTTGTATTTTGCTTTTTTACTTCCACTGTATAATGCTTTGCCTTCTTATTAATTGCTTTGGTAATCTTTCTTAACTGCTGTCATGTTTATAAGCCCTCAGAGAATTCTCCTTTCTTGGACCATGAAGATCAAGATCTCTGACAGTGGTATTATGCTTTAGCCTGGACAAAGCATTCTGTATACAGTAGGCATTCAACTAGGGCTATTGATGGGATTATGTTTCCATTAATCTAAGAGTGAGCTATTCTGGAAAAGATTTGCTGTAAAAACTGCAAAAGTATCTTAAAATTTTATTTATTACTTATAAGTAACATTTTTGGAGAAGCAGGCTGGGATGAAGGGTAATTACGTGAATCTCAGATCATATTTTTACATTTCTTGTCTGCTAACAAGTATTTGACTTTCATTTAAAGGATTAGTGCTGTAATTGCAAGCGAAAAAGGAAATTATTTTCATTCAAATTCTTTAGCCCTTACAAACTATTCAGTTATCATTCTTTCTGTAGCCACATATTTTAAATTGCCTATTGTGGGTATGAAATAAGCTGTTCGTATTCCCATTAACTCTCATGAATTATAGCTACCTGCTTTTTAGTTTTCCTCAAGGAATTCAAGGCCTTTTCCCTTTTTGTGTTATCTTGTTGAATCCATAGTATTTTATCTGCTAACTTTTCCTTCCTTTCTGCTTCCTTTCTCCATTTTCATAAATATATTATCTAATTATAAGTTGAGGAAATACATTTTATAAATTCTTTTGTGTGATGTTTGAAAACAATTAGAAATCTCACACAATGTTTTTCTCTTATTAAAAACAATATTGCCAGGCCTTACTTCAAATCTTATTTTTTTAATCATCTCTCACAGTTGTATTTATCTCCTTTATTTTGCCTGAGCAATGTGTGACTATCAATAAAGCTTACAGACACTTTTTTTTAAATGAGGAAATTGAACAAAATTCTGTTGCTTACACAATCAACTACAGGAACTATGTTAAACTCTACACATTCTAGATCACTCAAGCCTTACAAAAATAAAACTGATTCCAAAGTCTATTGTTGATGTTTTTCATTGTTGAGTTGAATTTATTTTGTGGCATTTAATCAGACAAGTTATTTTCATGCAGTAGTTACTCCATGGCTTGATTTATTTCTTCTTCAATTTATTTCCTTTTATTTTTTAATGTCATCATTTTCCTATTGCCTGAAGAAAATCATTCAACATTTATAGTAGGGCCAGTTGGCTGGCAATGAAGTCCTTCAATTTCCTGTTTATCTTAGAAAGTCATTCTTTCTCTTTACTTTTAAAAGATAATTTTACTGGATATGGAATTTTAGCTTGGTGGGGTTTTTTCTTTCAACAATTTAAATGTTTTACTCCCCCTTCTTCTTGCTTGCATGGTTGCTGATAAGAATCTACTTTGATTCCTACCCTTGTTTCCACAATAGGTAACAAGTCTCCTTCTTCTGACTTCTTTTAAGATTTCCTCTCTGCCTTTGGTTTCCTGTCATTTGAATATGATATACTTAGGTGTAATTTTTGTATTTATTTTACTTAGTGTTCTCTGAGCTTCCTAGATTTGTGGTTTGGAGTTTGTCATTAATTTTGCAGTGTTCTTGGCCCTTATTTCTTCTATCGGCCATTTTTATTTCACTGATACTTCCATTATGATTTCAAATACTTTACTCCTTTTTTTCTTCTCTTTCTAGTATTTCAATTATGCATATGTTATGTCTTTTAAAATTTTTCCAGTACTTCTTGGATTCTTGGATGCCCTGCTCTATTTTTTTTCATTCATTTTTAGTTTGGAAGTTTCTATTGACCTGTCTTCTGCTCATTGATTCCGTTCTTAGCTACGTCCAGACTGCTGATGAGCTCATGTGATAAAGGCATTCTATTACAATGTTTTTGATTTCTAGCTTTTTAACACGTCTTTGTTAGGTTTTCATCTCCCTGCTTATATTGCTCATCTGTTCTTGAACGTTGTCTTCTTTCCATTAGAATACTTGCCAGTCATTTAAAATTTCCTGAGAATTTCAGCATTTGTGTCATAACTGAGTTTGGTTCTGGTGGTTACTTTGCCTCTTCAGATGGTGTTTTTGTTTTGCCTTTTGGCATTTCTAGTAATTTTTTTGATGAAAGCCAGACATGTTTCATCAAGTAGTAATAGCTAAGGTAAATAGGTCTCTAGCGTGAGGTTGTATATTAATCTGGCTAGGAGTTGGGCTGTGTTTAGTATTTGTTGTTCCTGTAGGTGCCAGAGGTTTTTTTTATTATTATTTCAGCATATTATGGGGGTACAGATGTTTAAGCTGCGTATATTGCCCTTGCCCCACCCCCCAATCAGAGCTTCAAACGTATCCATCCCCAAGATGGTGCGCATTGTACTTATTATGCATGTATATACCCATCCCCTCCTCCTGCCTCCTATGCCAGAGGTTTCAAATTCCGCTAGTGTTCTTCTTTTTGTCTCTCCTCCTGACTTTGGGGTTCCCTATGTACTCCTCCTCAGAGAGAGCCTGTGCCACACTGCTGTTTCGGCAGTAATGCATTACTATGACACTGGAGTCCCGTTGAGGTTGATAAAGTGGAAGTGACAGACATTGTTCTATAATCTCTCATTTCAATTTCTGTCTTTAGTGAGCCGCCTCCTCTGGCCTGTGACCTTCACAAGGGTTTCTTCTTTAGCCCATTAGGTAAGACAGGATAACTAGGGGCAACAGGAGTAAGAATATCCTTCCCCCATAAATGGCTCTGGTGAGGGCTTTTTCCCCTGGAGAATAGCTCTTTGCTATAGAAAAAATTCTGGGCATATTTCTCCCCATTCTCCTGTCTCTCCAGATGTGAAGATGGCTATTTTTCCTGAAACCTGATGAATCCAATAACACTCATTGAATTTTAGTTTGTCTAGCTTTTTGTTGTTTTAATGATGGAGGTGACAACTTTATAACTTTTTACATGGAGCTGTTATGGATTTTTAACAACATTCATTTATTCAAAACAATATTAATTTGTTTGCTAAGCAAAAAATTTTTGAGCACCTAATATATATATGCCAGGCAAAGAGGAGCCAACCACAGGGTGTCTCTGTAATCCAGTTCCACTGGAAAAGTACATGCTGATTTCTTGGTGTCCTAATTGTTAGAAGGGGTGCCAGGATTCTCTAAAATAAAAGCTGTCTTTTTCCATTTCTGCAAGGCTGACACACTGTCAGATGTGTAAATTCTATGCAGAGGTATTTGTTTCCTCCTCCTGGTGTCAGGCTGTTGAGTGTGATTTGTACTTCCTGCTGCTTTGCTTCAAGCAAGGGAGGAGGTGACAGCTCCTATTTGAAGAATTAGACTAATTGCAGTAAACATTCGAGGTTCTCAAGGAATGTGCAAATACAGAAAATCAATTTTATAGTATTATTATCCAATTTTACAGTGTGTAATAATATATTTATGAAGCTTCAGCTTCAAAAATAGAAATAAAGATGATGAACATAAACAAAAATAAAACCAAAGTAGGCTCTTTGCCCAGAAATCTAGAGCAATAAACTAAGTGCAGCAGGAAAATATAGCCAAAAAGGAAGAATCTTCAGACACACACAGAAAAAGTCCTTTGAAAAATACTTTCTCCCAAATTGAAAGAGGATTGAACATCTTAGCTGTAGTAGGAAAGCAAGACTTTCTACAGAAAGAAACCTTAAGAAATGTCTATATCAACCCTCTTAATTTAGTGATCACGAAATCAATGATCAGAAGTTATATCATATTTGCAAGAGTTCAAGGTCTGAACTGGAATTCAAGTCTGTTGACTGCCGACTCATGGTTTCATCTATACAGACAAGAACATTATCCATGATTTATGTTCTTCATAGATGAGTCTTAAGTACAATTCATTATCAGAATTTAGACAAAACAAATAGGCAAAAAATAAATAAATAAATAAATAAAATAAAATGGAGAGCACTGGAAGTGTCACTGAACACAGATTTGGCTGCACACCACCTGAGAACCAAACATGAGAGGCCAGTGTTGGTGAAGAGATGGCAGATTATTGTCTCAAAGACCATTTCATCTTTCTCTGCTCACCAATCAATTTATAAAGGGAAGGGTTCAAGGGGGTATGTAGCAGAAAGCAAGCTTTATGTAAGTCATCATTGCTTGATGGTTATCAGCAAACAATAGGTCATTCTGGTGAATACTGCCATCAGCAGTCTATAGTTAGCCTGTTTAGAACTCTTGATCTGTTTCTCCTCAAGGTCATTTTTTAATCTTGTGTCTGGCAACTGTATAGGCAAGCAGCAGATTAATTTTAAACTTCCAAGGCAGAACAAGCTGAAAGCATACTGGAAGCAAAATGGCTTCCCTTTAGCTAGCCTACTGATAATCTCAATGGCTCTTGGGGTGCGCTTACAGAAGCAATTGAAAAGAAAATCAAATTGAGAGAGTACTTCTGTCTTTGCAATATATTCAATCTCACTCTAAAGCTAATGTAATTAGAGTAGGTAACAATAGCAAAAATAAAGAAAAAATAAATACATAAAGTTTAATTTTGTGTTCTGAAACAAATTCTCATATAAGAAAATTAAAACATAATAAAGCTAGCACTTCAAATCAACATAAAGAATATTTTTAAAATAAATAATGATGCAATGACTGTCTAGGTACGTGGAATAAAATGTAAGTAGATCTTTTACCTCTTTCTACTATAAAGAAAAATAATGTATTGAAGTTTAAATGTATTTTATAAAACCACGTAAGTCCTAAAAGAAAAAAAATTGCATCCTAAAATATAATCTACACAAAGTGAAGTCTCCCTAATAAAACAAAATAAAACAAAAAAACAAACAAAAAACAACAACAGCAAAAAAAAAAAAAAAACACAGAAGCCAATAAAGGAGGAAGATGTTTTGCCCATATAGAAGCTTAAAACTTCTTTATTTCAGATGACACTGCAGAGTTTAAATCAATATCAGAATGAGATAATATTTGCAAATCATTTAAGACAATGGGGTTAGGATCAGTAGTATATTGATTTCCTGTAAGTTAATAACACCACTCAGTAGCCTCCAAAATAGGCAAAAAACCTCGGGCAATTTAAATATAGCAGATGCTAATAACCACATAAAATGCATCCAATCTCTTTAATAATACTTACAAAAATACTAATTTTAAGACGCTAATTTTTGCCCATTAGAATGGTAAATTTCATACTGGCCTAGATTTTATTACACACATACTACTTACGTCACTCATCATCATGTATGTGGTCTATAATATTTTGGTAGTTGCTATAATAATCTTTTAATTTTCTTTATTTTCCTTTTTATTATTATTTTTTAAGGGATGGGATCTTGCTCTGTAGCCCAGGCTGGAGTGCAGTGGCATGATCATAACACATTGCAGCCTCGAACTCCTAGGCTCAAGCAATTCTCCCAACTCAGCATCCCAAGGAGCTGGAACTACAGGTGCCCACCACCATGCCTATCTAATTTTTTAAAAATTTTTTGTAGAGATTAGGTCTTGCTATGTTGCTCAGGCTGGTCTAGAACTCCTGGCCTCAAGAGATCCTCCTACCTCAGCCTCTCAAAGTGCTGAAATTATAAGTGTGAGCCAACCATGCCTGGCCTAATTTTCTTTAACTCAACACATCCCAAAGATATTTTGCCATTGAATCCATTTTGTCTGAATCTTATATTAACTTTGTAAGAAACACCCTATATACAAAAACCAGAATGGCCATATGATTTTATATTTTATGCAATATGGACCTTCATTTTCAGAAATTAAAATTTTGAATTTCCAGAAAGGAAAGGCAATGGGATCCATATATAGATATAATTTAGAATTCTTATCTCTTGCCTTTCATGTGGAATACATGCAAACATGTGTTAGTCCATTATCCAAAATTTGGATGATTCCTATGTTATTGTATATTGCTTCAAAAAAAAAATAAAACAAAACAAACAATAAGAGAAAAATAAAATTAGAATCAACTATTTAAGTCACCAGCAATTGATACCTTCTGTTTATTTTACCCCATTATCTCTTTCATGCCCTATTTTGTTTAACATTTAGAGGGTATTTGGAGATTAGTTTACCCACTTAGCATAGTAATTAATAAAGTATGCAAGTTGATCTTGTTCTTCTGAACTATTTCAAAGGGTTTGGCTTTCAAAGCTGTCAAGAGATTTTCCTACCTGAAATTTTGCATTCTCTTTAGACAAATTCACTTTCCAATAGCTTGCAAGAAACTAAAACTGTATGTGATATAACAAAGTCCCATCATGGAAGATAACCACAGTTACAACAATTTTAAAAGAGTTCCAGGTATCCTTCCTCCTGCCAAGTAAATACTGTTATCTTTTTAAATTATAGCTAACCTAAAGTGATATTAGATTTAAGACTGTGCAAAATCAACTGTTAGAATCAATCTTTTCTCCTTTGGAAAAATTATTTGCCTTAATGCAAAATGACATGCTATTTCTTCTAAAACTATACTTAATTTTTAACACATTTCCCCTATGGAACTTTCTTGCTCTATCTCATTGGTACTTGACAATTGCAGAATATATTGTTTAATTTGATTTCTGTATTCATTTACAAAGTATGACATTTAGAAACCCCCTTGATATAAATCAGATATTCAGAACATGACCAGGCAAATGGTTTTCATTAGTGGTAAAGTCAGTATTTTTAGGTCACCATAAAAGTCCTTGGACCTAATCAATTAATTACCAAAAGAAAAATAAAAGTGGTTTTGTGGCTCAGATCTTGTGCTTCAGCAGAGAATAGCTCTGCCATAAAAAGACCACTCCCTACACCTATAGCAACTCTGTTCACTTCTTTATTTGCTGGAAATGAAGATATCGCTATAAGATATCTGGGCAGACAGCATGCTAATTGATGTCTAGGAGGTGGGCATAACAAAGGAGGTCTCACCCTGTGGCTGGCTTATTTACCCTGTTCCTTAAGTAGACCATAAATCCTAAGGGTTAAAAACTCTGTTCTATTCACCTCTATACTCAATCAGCAATCTGCCAAGCTTAGTATGTGAATTGGTGAATGAATTAATTGCTATTTAACATGATCTGAATTATTGCAGTGTCTTGGAAATAAAGACTATGGTTGAGGAAGAAACTATGGTAATGTGTTGTGGCCTAAAATCAATGTTAATCACCCGTTATTAAAAGTACATGGGTCCCTTGGTCCCATTTGTGTTTTACTGAGGTAAATGTTCTTATTATTCATAATATGTGTGTTCTATTAATATTTCTGGCTATCTATGAACAGTAAAGAGTCTATGGCTATAGTTAAATAAACAATGTCAACTAGCCAAAACAAACAAACAAACAAACAAAACAAAATAAAAAAGAAAGAAAATAAAAAGAAGAAAGAAAAGAAAAAAATAATTGGTTCATTTGATTTGCCAAAGGGCATATTAAGAACCAATCTTGGGAGGGCAAGATGGTGGACTAGAAGCAGTTTGTGTGCACCACTCTCAAGGAGAGGATTGAAAGTTGCAAACTGATGCCTACCTATGAATGGTTCTTCTTGGAAAGAAAACTCCAGAGAAGTGACAGGGAACATTCAGAGCAAATGAGGTGATGTGGCGATTCATTTGGCAAGATTCAAGGGAACTTTGGGGAAGCATCTACATGAGGAAAAGGTCAGGAGGGGAGAGCACTGGTACTTCATGTTCACCCCACAGGCACTGCAGTCAAGCTGTGAGGAGGACCCCCCACCACCACTACAGACCTCTGGACTGATCTGAGCTGCTTGGAGTCCATGCCAAGACACTGCACCAGAGAGCACCTGCAGGAGGGATTTGGTGGCTACTGATCCTGGGTTACTGCAACTGACACCACTCTGAGCTCTCAGGTACAGGGCACCAGTATGGCTCAGCTTTGCAACAGCAGCCTTCCCATTGCCCCCACTAGGCTGGGGAGGAATTGGGCAGAGTGGACACTCTGCTGTGCCATGCTCTGCGACTGAGAGCCAAGTGCCCCTCCTCGCCAACATAGGATCTGAGCAGAGGGCGTGCCTCAGGCACCACAGACACCACCTGAGAAGACTGTGGTGATTGCCTCAGCAGGACTGGAATGGGGGGAAAATACTGGTCACTTGGTAACCTTGGCCCGCAGCTCCACATCCTGCAATCCCCATGCTGTCATGTACCTAAGGGCTCTACCTGTGTGGTTCCTGAGCTGCTAGAGCTGCCCCCAGCCAGTGTAGCTCCACTTTTATGGATTCTGTGTTGCCAGAGCTACTCCCAACCCACACAGTTCCACCTCTGTGGTCCCTGAACTGATGGAATCACCACTCACCCTTGTGGTTCCACCCTTGTGATCCCCACACCACTGGATCCACTCCCCACCCACATGGCTCCACCTCTGCTATTCCTGCACTGTGGTGAGACCCCACGCCTACACATGCAGCTCCTACCCTGACTCCAGGCCACACTCTAGCTTTGAGGCTCTCACTGTGCCCGGGGCCAAGGGTCCATCCCTAAGGCCTCACAGCAACTACTAGGACTACAGATCCATACACCACTAAGGCTCCAGCACTTCCCCCAGGACTGAGGGTCTGTTCCTGTGGCTCCAGTGCTCCTGCCAGGCACACTGCTCTACTCCCAAGATTACAGCACTAGAGCCTGGACCACAAGACCCCACCCCTGAGTATCCACCACAGCTGTTGGGCCCAGAGGTCCAACACTCTGCCAGGGACCACCTCTCCTTGCCTTGAGCTGCCATTACACATGGAACTAGTTCAAGCAAACATCCACAGCCCCAGCATCCATGATCATTGCCTAGATAGCCTCACCCAGCTGCCATTATCACCTCCAGGGGGAGACCTTGGGAAGAGCAATCCCCCGCAATGCCATTTTCCATGGAGAGAGTCTCACTTCATCCCCAAATTGAGCTTACAACAACGATCTGAGGAGCAACCCATCACCCTGAATGAAGATCATCCAGCACTTGCCTGAACTGTGGCAATCACTGGGGAATGAGACAAAATTGAACAGCTGCACTACAGATTCTCAGTGTGTCAACCTATCCCCTGCCAGGTCAACATTCCAGAATAGGACACAAAAGCACCATCTAGGGACCTCCCCTTCCTCTAAGTAGGAAAATTCCCAGCAAAGGAGAACTATTGCCCTGCAAACCTATCAGGCATGAGCTGAGACAAGAGGATTCAGATGAGAAGAAACCAGCAAAAGAACTCTAGCAACGTGAAAAAACAAAACAAAACAAAACAAGAAAACAGTTCAACACCCCCAAGGGAATCACAATGGAGCTAGAGTAGCAGACCTCAACCAAAAACAAACTATGGAAAGAGCAGAAATGGAATTCAGAATATGGATGGCAAATAAGATGAATGAAATTGAAGAGAAGGTTGAAAACTAACAAAAGGACGCCAAAAAAATATTTCAAAAAATCAATGAAAACAAAATGAAAAAGTTGCTAAAAAGCTAGAAAATATAAAAAAGAATACAATAGAACTTAAAGAAATGAAAGAGACATTTAGGGAATTTCAAAATACAGCAGAAAGCTTCAACAACAGGCTAAACCAAGCAGAAAAAGTAATCTCAGAGGTTGAAGACAAGGTTCTCAAGCTAACCCAGTCATTCAAAGATGCAAAAAAGAGAATAACTAAGACTGAACAATCACACAGAGAAATATGGGAATATGTGAAGCTAATTAATATACAAATTATAGGTATCCCTAAGGGACAAGAAGAAAGAGCAAAAAGCATGTAAAATCTATTTGATGGAATTATTGAGAAAAACTTCTGTGGTGTTGCCAGAAATTCAGACATTTAGATTCAAGATGGTCATTGAACACCAGGAAGATTTATAGCAGATAGGACATCTCTAAGACACATAGTAATTAACCTGGTCAAACTCTAAATGAAGGAGAAATTTCTACAAGCAGCAAGATGAAAACAACAACTAACCTACAAAGGAAAACCCATCAGGCTAACAGCAGACTTCTCAGTGGAGACCTTACAAGCAAGAAGGGTTTGGGGCTCCATCTTCAGTCTTCTGAAATGGAAGCCTGCTGGCAGCTAAGAATCTAGTATCCTGCAAAACTGAGTTTTATAAATGACAGAGAAATAAAGACTTTTCTGAACAAGCAAACACTGAGGGAATTTGTCACAACTAGATCTACCCTACAGGAAATACTCAGAACTGCATTATACATGAATCAGCGCAATATATGTCCCGCAGTGTAAAACCATGCAAAAGCTAAAGCTCACAGCTCGTATAAAACAATATCCCAAGAGGGAAAACAAAGCAAAAGGTACTAACCAACATGATGAATAGAACAGCATCCCAATACAAATACTATTACTCAACATAAACAGTCTGAATGCTCCAATCAAAAGACATAGACTGACTGAATGGATGACAAAACACAACCCAAGTAGCTACTGTCTCCAAGAAACACATTTAACGTACATAGAATCACAGACTCCAGGTGAAGGTGTGGAAAGAAATACTCCACACAGATGGCAACCAAAGGAGAATAGGTGTAGTCATTCTCATATCAGATGAAATAAACTTTAAATCAACAATGGTAAAGGAAATCAAAGATGGTCATTATATAATGGTAAAAGGAGCAATTCGACTAGAAGAGGTAACAATCCTAAATATGTATGCACCTAACACAGCAGATCCCAGATTCATAAAGCAAATTTCACTAGATCTAAGCAAAGACATAAAGTAGCATCATAATTGCCTGGTTCTTCAACACCCCACTGACAGAGCTGGAAAGATCATCCAAGTAGAAAATAAAGAAACACTAGACTTAAATAGTACTCTAGAACAAATGGACCTAATGACATTTACAGAATATTCTACCCCAAAACTACTGAATATACATTCTTATCATGAGCACATAGGACATTCTCCAAGACTGATCATATCTTAGGCCACAAAACATGCCTCAATAAAGTCAAAAAAATCAAGATCATATCATGTATCTTCTCAGATCACAGTTGAATAAAATAAGAAATCCATTCCAAGAGAACACTCAAATCTACACAGTCATGGAAAGTAAACAGCTTGCTGCTGAACAATCCTTGGGTCAATGATGAAATCAAGATGGAAATCAAAAGATTCCTCTTACCTAATGACAAAGAGGACACAAGCCATCAAAATCTATGGAATTCAGCAAAAGTGGTCCAAAGGGGAAAATTCATAGTCATAAATGCCTACATAAAAAAGACAGAAAGATCATAAATTAATAACATAACATAATATCTCATGGAACTAGAAAGGAAAAAACAAACCAAACCCAAAGCCAGCAGAAGAAAAGAAATAACAAAGCTCAGAGCAGAAGTGAATAAAATAGAAACAAAACAAAACAAAACAAAAAACCCACAAAGGATTAATAAAATCTTCTCCTAACAAAAAAGCAAAGACCCTGGACCAAATGGATTCACAGCCAAATTCTACCAGATTTACAAAGAAGAACATAAATTATTCCATAATGTTGAGATGGAGGGAATCCATCCTAATGCATTTTATGGAACCAGTATCACCTTGACATTAAAGCCAGGAAAGGACACAACAAAAAGAGAAAACTCCAGATCAATATCCATTATGAATATAGATGCAAAAATCCTCAGTAAAGTACCAGCAAACTGAATTCAATAGCACATCAAAAAAATAATTCACCATGACCAAGTGGACTTTATCCCAGGGATGCAAGGATGATTCAACATCCATAAATAAATAAATGTGATTCACCACATAAACAGAAACAAAAACAAAGTTCATATGATCCTCTCAACAGATGCAGAAAAAATTTTTTCAACAAAAATGCAGCACCCTTTCATGATAAAAACTTTCAACAAAGTAGGCATAGAAAGAACATGCCTCAAAATTATAAAAGCCATATATGACAAACCCACAGCTAACATCATACTGAATTGAGAATAGTTAAAAGCATTCCCCGTAAGAACTGGAACAAGACCAGGATGCCCACTGTCACCACTTCTATCCCATGTAGTAGCGAATGTCCTAGCCAGAGCAATCAGAAAAGAACAATAAAGGAAGGGTATCCAAACTGGGAAAGAGGAGGTCAAAATATCACTTTTTATTGGTGATATTTCTAGATACACACATGTATCCCAAAGACTCCACCAAAAGACTCCTAGAATTGACAAATACCTTCAGCAAATCTCAGATAAGAAAATCAATGTATACAAATCAATAGCATTTCTATATACTAATAATAGTCAAACTGAGAGTCAGATCAAAGAATCAACACCATTCACAATAGCTACAAAGAAAATAAAATACTTAAGAATTTACTTAACCAAGAAGGTGAAAGATCTCTGCAAGGAGAACTATGAAACACTGATGAAAGAAATCACAGATGACACAAATAAATGGAAAAATATCTCATGCTCATAGATCGGTAGAATCATTGTTAAAATGTCCATACTGCCCAAAGTGATTTACAGATTCAAAGAAACCCCCATCAAAATACCAACATCATATTTCACAGATGTAGAAAAAAATAATTCTATGGTTCATTTGGAACCAAAAAAGAGCTAGAATAGGCAAAGCAATCTAAAGCAAAAAGGAAAAATCTGGAGTCATAACATTACCTGACTTTAAATTATACTATAAGGCAAGAGTAACCAAAACAGCTTGGTATTTGTATAAAAGTAGAGTCATAGACCAATGGAACAGAACAGAGAACCCAGATGTAAAACCATCTACCTACAACCAATTGATTTTTGACAAAGCAGACAACAACATATACTGGGTAAAGGAAGCCCTATTTAATATTAATAAATGGTGCTGGGAAAGCTGATTAGCTACATACAGACGAATGAAACAGGACCCCTATTTCTCACCATATACAAAAATTAATTCAAAATGGATAAAATACTTAAATGTAAGGCATGAAACCAGAAAAATTCTAGAAGGAAATGTAGGAAAAACTCTTCTAGATACCTGCCTAGGGAAAGAATTTATGACTAAGACCCCAAAGGCAATGACAGCAACAATAAAAATAAATAAATGGGGCTTGATTAAATTAAAAAGTTTCTACACAGCAAAGGAAACAATCAACAAAGTGAATAGGCAACCTACAAAATGGGAGAAAATATTCACAAACTCTACATTTGATAAAGGGCTAATACCCAGAATCTACAAAGTACTCAAACAAATCAGCAAGAAAAAAACAAATAACCCTATAAAAAAGTAGGTGAAAGACATGAACCGAAGTTCTTCTTTTTTTTTCTTTTTTTCTTTTTTTTTTAATTTTTTTATAGATATATAATCATTGTACATATTCATGGATTACATGTTACATCTTGATACAAGCACCCAACATACAATGATCAAATCAGGGTAACTGGGACAAGATTCACCTAAAACATTCATTATTGCTTTATGTTGGGAGCATTTGAAAACTTCTAGCTATTCTGAAATACAATAAACTAGTGTCGACTATAGTTGCCCCATTGTACCAGTGAACATCAGAACTTCTTCCTTGAACAGAAGTTTTTCAAAAGAAGATAGACAAATGGCCAAGAAACAAATGAAGAAATGCTCAACATCACTAGTCATGAGGGAAATGCAAATTAAAATCACAGTGGGATATCACCTTACCCCCATCAGAATGGCCTTTATTAAAAAGTTAAATAAAAAAAATAGATGCTAGTGTGGATGCAGACAGCAAGGAATGCTTTTACACTGTTGCTGAAACTCAAATTAGTACAACGTCTATGTAAAGCTGTATGGACATTCCTCAAAGAAATAAATACAGACCTACCATTTGATCCAATTTGATCCAACAATTCCATTACTGGGTATCTACCCACAGGAAAAGAAGTCTTCTTATTGAAAAGGCACCTGCACTCAAATGTTTATTGCAGCACAGTTCACAGTTGGAAAGATGTGGAATCAACCTAAGTGCCCATCAATTCATGAGTGGATTAAGAAAATGTGATGTATGTATGTACCATGGTGTTCTATTCAGCCATAAGAAGGAATGAATTAATATCTTTTGTAGCAATTTAGATGGAACTGGAGACCATTGTCCTAAGTGAAGTATCTCAGGAATGGAAAAACAAACAGCACATGTACTTTCTAATAATTTAGAACTAATTGATGGGCACACCTGGGTACAGAGAGAAGAAAAAGTCATTAAAAATCATGAAGGGTAGAGGAGGGGATGAGGGGAGGGGTAAAACCTACCTATCAGGTACTATGAACACTATTCAGGGTATGGGCACACTAATAACCCTGACTTAAGCATCATAAAAGCTATCCATGTAACAAAAACATTTGTAACCCATTAATGTTTTGAAATAAAAAAGAACAAATCTTCATTTATTTCTTGAGTTTAAGGGTTCTATATTTATTCTGTTGATCCCCTGACTGGGCTGGTTAAATACTGAGTATTCACTGAGAGGGTTTATCTGTTTAGAACTCTGTATTATCTTCTTAAAATTCAATGACTACCACTCTATTACATTTTAACTTTTCTATCTTAGCTTCTAATAATTGGCAAATCTGAGTTTTCCCAGTTGAGTTTGTCTGCAAATTATAGTCCTACCACCCAGGGCATTGAGATAAGGAAAGGGGGAAATCGATGGACATTGGAGGCTTCTTGGACTCTCTAAAAGGATATATACATCCCTTTATATTTATATAAAATTACCCTGGAAAATAAGTCCAGAGCTCTTTATTACCTTGCAATGGAATCTGTGACTGCCCTCAAACAATTTAGAAACATTTTTACCTTATTATCATCCGTGCTGTCACTGTTACTTGCTCTCAAAGTGCTCAATTTATTTTCTTCTTTTTTGTACCACCTAACCAAATTCTAGG
Organism: Eulemur rufifrons; assembly: GCF_041146395.1. Classification (NCBI taxonomy): domain Eukaryota; kingdom Metazoa; phylum Chordata; class Mammalia; order Primates; family Lemuridae; genus Eulemur; species Eulemur rufifrons. Next base: position 75,129,316 of record NC_091001.1, on the reverse strand, counting down.
CTCTAATACAATCTCACATATATGAAACTATACCCACAAGTATCTTTATAATCTCTTAACATCTAAAGCACTATACTTACTTATGAGATCTTACATTGTTAGTAAATTTTATAAGTAAGTAATACCCATTGTTAGTGGGTATCTCTCCAATTAGATATCAAATTTTCTTAAAAAAAACCAAACCCTGTCTTATAAAGTGGGCCACATTGAACCAAAACATAACCAGAAGTAACTTATAAATAGCAAAAGATGTTTATGAGTTTTAAGAATGATGATATAGAAATTTTTTTACTGATACAGCATATTATCAGTTTATACTAATTATTAGGTATATGGAGACTAGAACTTAAACCTATAAAAAAACTTGATTGGGTCAATAGAAGAAAGAGGTGTGTAATCTATAAGGGAAATATCTGAGAACACATATTTATAAATATTGAAGGGAAAACAAAGTTGCCTCAAGGATACAGACATATTTGAACTAGAAGAGCTTAAGGATCTCAAAATGTCATTCAAGTTTCAGGAAACAGAGTCAAAATCAAACAAATATTAATATTTAGTTTTACAATTTTAGCAAGGGTTTTTAATTCAAAATTTTAAAAAATTACTTTAAACTGTGTTTCCTGGGAAAAATTTCATTATTAACCCACTGAAAACATGTACAGCTTCAGTCCAGCTTGAAGAAAGCTCTTACAGTGGACCGTGAAAATCACACATTAGGTAGGTGACAGTGTGTAGAGGATTAGGGGAAGAGCAAATACATAGTATGTTAATGAAATAATAAAATTAATAAATACCTTGAAAATCAAAACTCTGTTTATTATGGATTTTCCCTAATCTTTTACTCTGTGCTGTTGGTTTTGTAAGAAGAAAGGAGAGAAGGAACCAAGGAACCAAGTTATGTAGGAAGGCTAAATACAATGTAGACATATAGAAACAGGTATAAAACAATGTGCTTATCATGGATTTTTAAAATCAATGTTCACTAATTGATTATTCAAGAACCTTTGCATGCAAAATCCATAGATCAAGACTGTGCAAGTGTTGGTACAAGGGATTTCTCATCAGTTTACAGCCTACAGAAGTGGAAATGCGCTAATTAGATGCACTTCCTTGACAGTTTTGTATCCAAAATGGATTCTGTAAACTAATATTTTCAGATTGTCTACATTGATGAACTTAAGTGAACACCTCATCAAAGTGTAATAGAAAATGAATTTTCATAACCAGTAAAGTCAGAACTGCATGAAGCAGTAATATTTGCCTACAATGAATATCTGATGTATATTTATTTAAGGAATATGACTATCAAATCCTGTAGCACATCTCTCAGGGGTCACAAAGTATCATAGAATGAATAAAAATAGCCTTTAAATTTCTCTCCATTTCATAAAGCACATATGAATATAGATTATTTCACTTTTTTATTTTGAAACTATCAGAGAAAATTGGTATGAAAAGTACAAAGAACATTTTTCCTCAACCATTTGAGCATAAGTTGCTGACATCATAGTCCATCATCCTCAGTTACTTTAGGATATGTTTCCTATAAATATGAACATTCTTCTACATAATCATAACATAACCATCAAAATCAGAAAATTAATGTGGACACATCAGTCCCATCTATTCTGCAGCCACCATTCAGTTGTTCCAGGAATGTCCTTGAAAGAAAAAAGAACCAGCCCAGAATCACGTATTGCATTTAGTTGCCAGGTCTTTTGGTCTCCTTCAGTCTTCCCTTGACTTTCATTACCTCAATAGTTTTGAAGATTATAGAAAAATTATTTTGTAGAATGCCCCTCAATTTGGTTTCCTTCTATCTTCATGAAGAGATTACAATTATGCATCTGAAGTAAGAATACCACAAAAGTGATGTGTTTCCATTTTATCCTACCATTTACCAGACAATTTCAATTTGTTTCATTACTAACCAAGTTAATTTTCATCACTTGCTTCAGGTAAAGTCTGTAGTTTGCTCCACTGTGAAATTATTCTTTCCTTCCTCCTTTTTAACAATAAGGAATTTAAAGGGAATACTTTATAAATATCTGTAAATGTCCTATTCTTCATCCTTTTGAAATATATTCATTGATTTATTTAGGTCAAATGGACTCATGGATTACTATTATAATCAATTAGTTATTGAACATAATAACCTGCATTATAGTTATTTATTTTGATTTTTAAATTGTCCAAGATTTGGCTCCTGGGAGCTTCCTCAAGCTAGACTCTATACCTTTTAGATATGTCCCCATTATTGTTTGGGCACTTCCTTGCTTTCTGGCACTAAAAATATATTTCAAGCTCATCTCATACTTTCTTTATTACAGCCCTGGATATAACTGTTTCTCCCAGAAGCCCCAATTGCTTTGAGAATGATATTTAGAAACTAAGATGTGGGTACTAGGTGTGCTGATGCTCCTAGACTCAGAGGACAGAGCTAGTGAATATATGTATATGTGTATATGTGTGTGTATGTGCACATTATTATACACATGCATTTAGACAAACTGTATATGCGTGCATATATATAAACACTCACATTTGCATCTGTATTTATTCTATATCTATTTCTTCATATTGATAACTCAACATTTACACTGATATCAGCATTGCAAATCCAGCACCACAAGGTTAAATCTAGTTTTCTTTCTTTCCATATTGAAGCGAGAAATCTAGAGTCTATTATCCTCACAGTAGTTACTTATTTGATCTCCACTCTCCTAGGTATAACCAATCATCTGTCACTAACTGTGCTCTACCCCCTGCTCTGAATCCAACACCCCATCCTGAGCCACCACTGCCGCTGCCCTCTTGCATGGACACTCTTCTCACTTTGCTTGGATACTGACACCCAGCACTAGATTCCTGCCATTGCTGCCCATGTGCGACACCCTCCTGCCCACCTAAGCTGACACTCTCTTTACCTGGCTCAGGCTCTAATGCCCCAGGCTTCACAGCCGCTATTGCTGCCTCCATTCTGCTTAGCTGTGGTGGCACTCCCAGTCCCATATGCATGCCTACTTTGTTCAGCTCACCTGTTGGGCTTTTGACCTGACTTGTTCAGGAAGAGAAGTAAAGGAAAAAGAAAAGAAAGAAAGAACAGAAGAGACAGAGGAAGAGTTGGGGGAAGAGAAGGAAGAGAAAAGGAAATAATAGATTTTTAAGAGCATACAAGTGAATGCTTAAAAACAAAACAAAATAGGTATACCTGGCAATAGCTGTCACTGCTTTAAAATTCCTAAAATCTCATACACTGTTGGAGTTGGCATGTTCTATTACATTGAGTAGTAGGGCCAGTGAACATTTGTAAATAGATTTAGAGGATCAGGAACCACCCAGAAAAATTACACACAAAGGTTTTCGATACAATGTTTATCTCTAGATCCTATTTTGGTTCAATTCAGGAAGCTTTAAATAATTATTGATAACATGAGGCCAGCCATCAGCAACCTCTATTCAAAATATTTATAGAAGAAAATTTGTAGATAGAAAGAGGCATTATCAGAGTTATCAATGGATCAGACTTTGGATTTAAGGTAGGTTGGAATAATACAATAGTTGAGAATAAGGACACTGTAGCCAAACGCCCTGGTTTAAATCCTGATTCAGACATTAGCTGTATGACTTTGGGTAAATAAATTAACATCTGTGTTTCAATTTTCTTCCCTATAAAATGTGGATAATAGCAGCAAATAGCTCATAGGGTTGTTGTGAACATTGAATGAGATAAATTTTCTAACTGATTGAAAAGACATATATCATTCACACTATTATTGAAAGGAGGTGGAGAAAGTGGCCTGAGTCTGCTAATGTTAGGAAGGGAAGCTTGCCAGCCTGGGGGTGAAGAAGTTTGAAAAGGAAAGGAAATTTCTTAGAAGACTAGATCTGTAAGTGTAAGGAAACAGAAGTCTAGAAGCTAGGTCAAAAGAAAGCTGTGCTCAGCTAATTTACATTGTAAAGTTTAAATGGCATTACAATTCTGACAGGAATTTTAGTGCTGCATGCTTATGGAGGTAAAGAAGTGAAAAGTCAAGAGGAGTTTTATGCTGGGTTTGCCAGGGTAAGCATGTTTCAGGCAATTAGAACTATATTTTCTAACATTGGATAAATTATAATTATCAGCACTTATGATTCAATCAAGTAGCTTTGTGATCGTTCTCTGGCACAGGATTACTACTATTTTTACTTTTCAATTCCAAAATTATATGAAAGTTAATGTTTTAGTTTTAAAGTCAAAGAAGAAAAAGATAATATCCTGAGGTCTCTGTCCCCTGCTTGATATTCCAGAATGAAAGAATAAAGCATCATTATTTATGACATATACATTCTTCTTACTCTGCCCAACACAATCTTTTTGTAAAATACAGATTGGTAAAAAAACATAGTATAGAGAGAAATTGCTGGACTTATTCAGAAAATGTTTCCACTATTTTACTCAAGTGTGTGTGACTGTGAGTAAATCATACCTGAGTTACATTTCTGCAATTACACCTACTAAATAAGGTTTCTGAAAGTAACGGAGATAAAATATTCCTGACATTGCACAATGCATGGCTCATATTAAGTAATGAAGCATAACACAGAGGCAGAAGTAATGTCCCCAATTAAAAAAAAAAAAGCACATGAAATTGATTTTCAAGAGCCATATTTTAAAATCTACACAAGATATACTGGTTATTTGGAGATTTAGTACTTTTGTGCTATTTGCCTATAGGAAGAGAGATGATCTTATATATCCAATTTAGCTGAGTAATATGTCTTGCTTTCCGAATTATTAAAGGTTCATTTTGATTTGCATGTTTTATTCTCTTTGGATTAGGGAGTCTCCGTTCCTAAATCCAAACAATTTGGATCTGCAAATGGTGCAAGGTGGCTGGCAAGACAGTCAACAGTAGGAAAGCCTGCAGTGTAAACGCTGCATGCCTTCTGAAGCCTTTTAAATCCACCCTGACCTTCCATTTACCCTTGTTTTTGAATTTCAGGAGGCAGCCAACATATATTTGTTTAATTTGAGGATGATTAGTCACAGGGGAGGAAAAATAACAATCTAAACTGTGAACATGGTTTAGGTTTCCTGTAAGGAAAACATATTACCCAATAGATTGACCTTTTCCATTCATTTCTACTAGGATGCAGGGTATGATTTACCAAGGGCCCGACATGCAGCGGTGGTTTATCTAGTAGCAATAAGATCTTCTGAAGATAATCTTTGTTTGCAAGGGGTATGGCTAGCACCCAGGCTGTGACAAAACAAAATGTTAAACACTACAGGGAAAGTCATAAATCATATCAAGTAGCACTTTCTCAGGTGGAACTGAACGTATGTCTTTGTTTCAGAGTGGAAAGAGACAACTGAGGCAAACATATTGTGCTCCCCACATTCCTCAGCTGCTTTCTAATTTCTATCAGAGAGTAAAGACATACTCTTTTCCAAGAAAGTATTTGCAGTTGCCCTTCAGAGAGTAGCACAGCACAAAGGGATCTTATTTTACATATTAAAAATGTAGTTACTGACTGAACATATAACAAGGACTGAAATGGACCAATTTTCATTGCAACAAGGACACTTATACTGAAACTTAAATCTCTATATCCAAAGAATTTTCTCACTGTTTTTTTAAGTAAAGTTCTATTCTGCACAATAAAATTCCACTAGTGCTAAGAATTTCCATCACCCCAATTGTTCACTATATCTTTAAACCTTTGCTGCCCATGGATCGATAGATCAAGAGTACTCTACTTAATGGAAGATATATACTGTATTAGTCAGTTTGCTACTGTAACAAGCAATCCCAAAATCTCAGGGAATTATAAAAACAGACATTGATTTCTATTTATGTCACATGTTGGCGGCTGTGAATCAGATGTTTCATGTGTCTTTTCTGGGATCTAGGAGCAGACCCTATTTGGAACATAATATTTCTATAGCATAGAAAAATGAGCAAGTGGACTGATGGAAAACATAATGGCTTTTAAAGCTCCTGCTCAGATGTGGCACATGTTTTCCCCGCTCACATTCCATTGGCTAAAACCAGTCCCTTGGACAAGTGCAACAATATCATGGAGATATAGACTTCTCCAGTGAAGATGGTGCAAATCACAAGGCAAAAGATGAGAATGTGTAAGACTTTTACCAAAAAAAAAAAGTTGGGAATAATAGCATAACACATACTCAGCATATATTCTTTAAATAGCATTGGTGCTGACCTTGCCAAAAGTCTTCATTTCTCAAAATCACAAATGGGTAAGCAGTTTGAGATCAGTTTTTGTACTGTATTCAGACTTTGGGAGTAGAATAGAAAGAATCAGTTGATCACCTTAACTAAGACAACTTTATAATTAGAATTCTTTCAGCATATAAAAATAAGAAAAAAATAATATCTACCTTATAAGGTTGTTAAGAGGTTCAAATAACCTAAGTGAAACTCTAAAATATCTGAGAAAGAGTACCGTATATATAAATAAATGTTATTTTCCATCTCGTTTCTTACACAGAATCAGTTCAATGAAGATTTCTAGTCCCCAAAATATTTAATATAAATCAGATTTGCAGCATGTAGCAAATGAAATATTTGAATACATTTTATTGGGCTATTACAGTGGAGATAAAGCCTGAAATAATGGAATGTCTTAAAAATTCATATATGCAGCCTTTCATTCTTTTCTTACACAAGAGAATAATGAAAAAAGGGGGAGGGAGTACACAAAACTAAGAGCCAGGTTGAGTAGGTTTCATGTCATGTTATACGATGTAATATTTTTTAATTAAAGAATTTAAATTGCTAGGCAATAACTTTTAAAAATTGTATTCAGCGTAACATTGTTATTACTGAAAGGTTGAATAAACAAATACCGCACAATACTGAATTTAAACTTTTTCTTTTTACTTTTGTAGCTCTAGAAAAAAAATTATTCTTCTCTCAACTGTATTCTCAAAAAGAATTCCTAGGATGATTTATTTAGGACATAGCATTTTTAAGTGTCCAAAACAAAAATACTAAGATCTGTTGTTCACATTACTAACTGCCTGGTACACTTATTTTACTTCAAATATCCACTCTGTGTTTCCAGATTTTTATGGAAAAGAACCAATATAGAGATTTAAGAAAAAAAAAAAAAAAAAAACCACCCAAAATCTGGTCTTAGAAGTGATGAGTTAAATCATCATGCAAAGAATTATGTGGTACTTCATGAAAGCTGGTGACCAAGATGGCGTTAACATTCTCAGCTTGAGTAAACTTTGGACAGGCTTCTGGATGACTATAGTTTCCTGGTCTCCCTTGTCCTAGGGCATTTACTTTAGAAAACTTGGAATTGTAAATCCTTTCTCTGCCTCTTTAAGATATAAATCTTCTCCCAACCTCTTGCCAGTTATATAACCCAGTAATGGTTTTCTCAAAAACTTATGCGCTGTCTCTCTGAAATGTAATCACCAGGAAAGATAGGACCCCTATCTCTCAGTCTCTATGGTGGGCTAGGATCCTAACTTCCACAAAGCACCAATTAGTAAACAGATGGCCTCATCACACTGACCAGTTTCCACCCCTTCATGTCCTCCAACATGGATCCATATCTCACCCCAGTGCTTAAAACTCTCCAGGCTTTTGTTTCAGGAGGGTTGAGTTTAATTTCTCTTTCCTATTACAACAGTCTTGAACCCTATTTCAATAGTCTTGAATAAATTCTTCCTTGCCTATTTGACTCCATCTGGTGCATTTTTTCTTTGACAATAGAAATAATTCCTTCCCAGGTTTAAATACAGCCCTGACTAAAGGCAGGGAGATACATTAAAACACCTCTTAAAGTTTTTAAATTTCTTGAATTGGGAGACATAGAATAAATGACTTCTAAGATCTTTGAAAATGTCAGAAAGGGGTATCTGCTCCTTAGTACTAACACTTAGCCATGGGGCTTTCACTTCACATCTCCCCAAAAACAAACTTTGAAAGTGACATCATTTGCTTGAGAGCAACTCACACTTCATGAAGCAGCCAAAGAAAATCAAATTTACTTGAAGTCACCCAAATGCTGTTTCGTTGAATCTGTGTGTGGCAGAAATAATACAGAGACGTAAATTCATTTTCCACTTCAGAAAGACAAGGCTTCTGTAATGAGATGGAGTGCAGAGAGCAGCATTATCATATATTGTCACTGAAATATATTTCCCTGGTGGTTTTGCCCAAAAAAGTATGAAATTGAGACAGAAAATGAAACAGGTGATACTGTAGACAGAGGGTAGGTGGATATGTGACTTGCTTACTATACTACACTATTGGTTTTCTGATTGATGGGAATACAGATGATATCTTTGGAAGTCCCACATTGAAGGTAAAAATGGCCTAAGTGTGTAGAGATTCATTTAAGCTTTACTGTTCCAATCTACAAGCAAGAAGGGAAATATTAAGTACATAGAGATACTTAGGGTCTTTCTACTGCTGGACTAACTAAATAAAGGCTCAATAGTCGAGGAAGGGCCAAGTGGGAGGTAGGCAAACTTTTCTCATTTCTGTAGGAAAACTGCAAACTCTACAGGGTTATGTAGATTGCTTTGAGGTTGCTGAGGAACCCACTGGGATGGGAGAGACATGCTCAGTATCTACGTTATCTTCTGCTTATTCAAAGTATATATAAGTAAAATAAATAATTTTTCCAAATTATATACATAACTTTAAAAGGTATGTAATGTTTTACTGTTTATTTAGCTTTTCAAAGGATGAAAGATATCAAGTTTAGGGGTCTACTAGAGTGCTATTCTCAGTAAAAAGGGAAACTACAGAAATAGAATAACTTTATCTGTCTTCTATTGCTGATAAATTCAAAATGAAAACATTTCTTTTAAAAATTATATCTACCTATCTATAATCTATGTCTCCATTGATTTATCTTTTCACTTTTTGTATCTCTATTATATATCTATCATCTTCATATTGAATATAGATATTTAGTAGCTATCATGGTATCTGGCACCTAACAGATACACATACACATGCAAAAACAAATTATGGTTCAATCTAAAACTTATTTTCACTTTATCTTTTCTGATGAACAAATAGAAAGACTTACTACATCTCAGAGAATATTATGCTCATCTTCTCATACAACAGAATGAGAGTGGAATATGTCAGGGGAATCTTTAATCTTCCTGCAAGTAGGTATTTTCTTGCCATCTGCAAGTCCTTCAGCTATGAGCACAAAGACTGGGTAAACTCTCTCTAGGAAAACATCTACACCGAGCCTTAGATCATCTTATTTCTGTGAGAAAAATTAGATCATTTCTAACAATGGAAAGAAAAGAAGAATATGAATGGCTTTATTCTTTTTACCTTGCATTACTTAATAAAAATTAGATCATTAATTACTAATTAAATATTTAAGAAAACTGAAGATGAGCACCTTTTTAGATTCCCTAAATAAGTAGAAAAATTGTCATTATTAGTAATTTTTATTATATAAAAATGAAAGTATATTATCTCAAAAGAATGAAGCACTAATCAGGTCGTTTGTACAAAACTTGATCATTAACAAATCTTTCTTCTTTTATTCTATTCTTCCTTACAAGGGTCATATCTTCTTGAACCTCACCCAGAAAAGGCTAAGAAATCAGGGAGGGCAATTACTTAAGGTAATCTTAAGTAGCGAGTAACAGAGCTATGTTTTAAAAGGCAAAAAAAAAAAAAAAAAGTACTAAAAACAAACAAAAACTCTGATGTTTCTCCAGAGAAACTGGATATTTCATTCATAGTCTAAGTAAAAGACTTTTTTAACTGAGTCAAGATGAATCAGAAACCTCCTCTGATCTCAAAATAATAAAATAAAACAAAACACCTAAATTATTTATCTATGCAGGTCATATATACTCATATTGTTAGCAAGATTGGTTCATAAAAGATGATATACCCGTATTGCATATGTTTGTTACAACAATCCTTTCTGAGCACCTGTTCTAATAAAAACAGACATGGGCAAGTGCCTTGTACACAAGTTGCCTTCTGTACTATGTTTATTCATTCAACAAATAATTCCTACCACCCCGTGATGTATGAAAACAGTTCCAGATGCTAAGGATATAAAAATGAGTCTAATGGACAAAGTCCCTGACCTCTAGGGTAATATGTAACCCTATTCCAACCTTCCCACCACACTGGAAACTTAAATGGGACTAGTGCCTGTCCTTTACACAACTGTCTGTGGACTATTCAATGGCTGATATGGTGGCCAGGTGTGGGAAGTGTGCTCAGTTAGGGAGCTCTAAAATGTTTTGGCTAACAGAAGAAATTAGATATTCCTTCTCTGTGAGGGTAAGTGCTCTATTGGCAGAGCACCCTAGGATTGTGTGTACAGTAGGAACCCCTGTGTCACATCCTTTGCTGTTTAGAGTTATTGGATCTATTAAACTAAATATTAATTCATTTATTCAGCATGTATTTGTTGAAATGTTACAAGATGCCAAGCACTATGCTAAGAGTGAGGAAATTAATCAAATGAAACATACAAATTGTGTGTTTTCGGAATTTTTAGAAATTTCAAAAAAGTTATATTGTGTGTATATAGAATGAAAACAGTTAAGTATATTGTGAGATAGAGGGGATAAAGTGATATTGGAATTCAGAAATGAGAAGCTTGGATGTGAAGATCTGAGGAATACTTCAAGAGGAGGATTTGACTGCAGAAATAGGAGCAAGGATATTCCATGCAGAAAAAATAAGGGTAAAAGAACAAGTTTGGTAGGAGTAAAATACATATGACTAGAGTCTCGGGAAATAAGACTAGACAGTTTAAATGGATATAAATTGAAAAGAATTTTGCTTGACCATTGTAATATTTGTTTTTTTCTTTCTTTTTGTAACAGCTTCACAGAGATAAAATCACATGATATACAATTTACCCATTTAAAGTGTACAAATCAATGGTTTTTAATATATTTGTAGTTGTGCAACCTTCCAGACAAGCAGTAGTAGAACATTTTCTTCACTCCTAAAAGAAATCCCATAGCAATTAGCAGTCACTTCCCATTTACCTCCAACGCATGTCCCTTTTTAGTTCTAAGCCACCCAAATCTACTCCTGTCTCTATAGATCTGCATACTCTGGGCATTTCACATAAATGGAATCATATATTCTGTAGTCTTTTGTGCCTAGCTTTTTTCAATTAGCAAAACATTGTCAGGGCTTGTGTTAGTCTGCTTAGGCCATTGTAAAGAAATGCCTGAGGCTGGGTAATTTACAAAGAAAAGTTTATTCTGCTCATGGTTTGCAGACTATACAAGAAACACTGTGCCAGCATCTGCTTCTGGTGGGGCTTCAGGTAGCTTCCAATCAAGGAAGAAGATGAAGGGAAACAGATACGTCACATGGTAAGAGAAAGAGCAAAGAGAGAGAGGAGGTGGCGCCAGCCTCCTTTAAACAACCAGCTCTCATGTGAACTAATAAGGAGACAACTTACTCATTGTCATGGTGAGAGCAATAAGCCATTCAAGGATTCACCCTCATGACCCAAACACCTCCCACCAGCCCCCACCTCCAACACTGGGGATCAAATTTCAACATGAGATTGGGAGAAGCCAAACATCCAAACCATATTAAGGTTTATACATGTTGCAGCATTGTTGCTGATGGTATTCCTTATAGTACTGATTAAGTCTGCAATATTAGTAGTGATGTCTCCTCTCTCATTTCTGATTATAATGATGAGTATTCTCTTTTTTGTTTCTTATTCAATCTATTTAAAGGTATGTCAACCCTGATATTTTCAAAGAAGCAACTTTTGGTATTATTTTTTCTTATATTGTTTTTCTGTATCCTATTTCATTAATTTCTTTTTTTTTTTTTTTTGTTGAGACAGAGTCTCACTTTGTTGCCCAGGCTAGAGTGAGTGCCGTGGCGTCAGCTTAGCTCACAGCAACCTCAGACTCCTCGGCTTAAGCGATCCTACTGCCTCAGCCTCCCGAGTAGCTGGGACTACAGGCATGCGCCACTATGCCCGGCTAATTTTTTCTGTATAGATTTTTAGTTGTCCATATAATGTCTTTCTATTTTTAGTAGAGACGGGGTCTCGCTCTTGCTCAGGCTGGTCTCGAACTCCTGACCTTGAGCGATCCACCCGCCTCGGCCTCCCAGAGTGCTAGGATTACAGGCGTGAGCCACCACGCCCGGCCTATTTCATTAATTTCTGATTTAATTTTTATGAGTTTCTTTTTTCTGATTGCTTTAAGTTTAGTTTGTTCTTTTTTTTTCCTGATACAGTGATGTGGAAGGTTAACTTACTGATTTGAATTTTTTTATCATCAGCATTAATAGCTAAAAATTTCCTCTAAACACTGCTTTAGCTTCATACCAAGTTTTGATATATTGTGTTTTATTTTCATATTTCTTAAATTATATTCTTGTTTCTTGTGAATTTTTCCTTCACCCAATGATTATTTGGGTATACGTTGTTTAATTGCCACATATTTGTGAATATCCCAAATTTCCTTTGGTTATTTATTTCTGATTACAATAGAAATCAGAACAATGGAAATAGTTGCACAACATACTTTGTACAGTTTCAATCCCTTTAAATTGCTTTAAAAGGGCTGTTTTATGGCCTAACTTATTGTATATCCTGGAAAATGCCGCATATGCACTTGACAAGAAAATGTATACTGTTGTTGTTGGGTGGAGTGTTCTGTAGAAATCTTCCAGGTTTGGTTAGTTTATACTGCTGTTTAAGTCTTCATTTCCTTGTTGAACTTAAACTTAGTGGCTCTATGATTGAGAGCATACTCTTGAAGTCTCCAACTATTATTGATGAATTGTCTCTTTTTTCTCTTAATTATGTCAGTATTTTCTCTATGAATTTCGAAGTTTCTTTTGGGTGCATATGTTTATAATTATTTTATCTTCCTAATTTACTGATAATTTCATCATTATAAAGTGTCCTCTTTTTGTAACATTTTTATCTTAAATATCTTAAATTCCATTTAGTGTGATATTAGTATAGCCATTCTAGCTTTCTAATGATCACTGCTTCCATGATATACTATTTTCTATTCTTTTACTTTTAATCTATTTGTATCTTTAAATATAAAGTGTGTCTCCATACCATTGGATCATTTTTTAAATCCAGTCTCACAGTCTCTGTCTTTTGATTATGTTGTTTATTCACTTTTTTTTTTTTTTTTTTTTGAGACAGAGTCTCACTTTGTTGCCCAGGCTAGAGTGAGTGCCGTGGTGTCAGCCTAGCTCACAGCAACCTCAAACTCCTGGGCCTAAGCGATCCTACCGCCTCAGCCTCCCGAGTAGCTGGGACTACAGGCATGTGCCACCATGCCCGGCTAATTTTTTCTATATATATTTTAGTTGGCCAGATAATTTCTTTCTATTTTTAGTAGAGACAGGGGTCTCGCTCTTCCTCAGGCTGGTCTCGAACTCCTGACCTAGAGCGATCCACCCGTCTCGGCCTCCCAGAGTGCTAGGATTACAGGAGTGAGCCACCGTGCCCGGCCTGTTTATCACATTTAATTTTGTTGCTGATAGGTTGATTTCGTCTGTCATTTCGGTTTTGGTTTTCTATACATCTCATTTTTTATTATTCTCTTCCTCTTTTAACTCCTTTCTTTTTCGTTGTGTGAATCCAATATGATCTTATGATAGACATTTTAAACTTAGTTTGATTATATTCTGCCTAAACCTGTTGAGTAGATTTTTATTGTTATATTAAAATTACTTATTTAGGCCAAGAGGTTGCTAACCAAAATTACCAACAGAATATGTTAGTTATACAGAAATACTCAAATAAATCCCTAAGGGTTTAATCAAAATAATACACAATTTAGAATGTCACTATTCAAAAGCCCACTTCACACATGATTTTACATATATTGCATTAAGCATATTTAACAATAGGATAAATATTGTGCTGACAAACTTTATTTAGTACTTTCCCCATTTTCATAGAGTGTATCTATTATGCAAAGAAAAATGTAAATAAATAAATTACATTAAATAAATATCTAGTAGCAAAGTGGTTATAACTTTTAATCATTACAGTACAGAGAATCTCTCATGCACAATAAGAAAAGATAAGATTTCCTCTGGTTAAAATTAGTTGATTACATCTTGCATTTGGATTAATTTAGAGTGATGTCTAAATTATAGTTTGATTCCATGAATATTTACCTTGTCCTTGGTACCACATTTCACTTTACTTGGATTTTCAAAATCCATAGCCTCATTAGTATTTCATTTTGGAAAAAGTGCAAACTTAGTTTATGACAATAAAAACGACTGAATTTTCAAGCTTTTTATTCTTATGGCAAAATGTGTAGAAATTCTGCCCACATATAAAGACATACAAACAGCATCTCATTTCTAAGAAGGTCACACATTTTTCTCCTTTTCTCAGTTACATATACTGAAAGAGTTGGAGAACGAAGCCTTTTAGATCACTATTATCCCAATCATTTTATTGCTGAGATTATGATAAATTCACCTGTAATGTAAGTGGAATTTTTATAATAAAAACATGCTAGTTAACTAGCTGTTATTTTAAAGTAGAATTCTATTTGTAGGCTATGAAAATAAACTGTCTTCTGAAATTTGAACAGTGGTTATGTGTTTTCCTGCATAGATTCATTATTATTTGCAGATTTCTTGCTTCAAAATTATAGTTAACATATTATAATATATAATAACATTCAGAGCAATTGACTAATGTTTCTGATCTTTTTTTAATCAATATTGGTCTATTGTGGTATAATTTTCTTAATGTTCTTCAGTGAAGTGAAGTATAGGCATTTTTAAAATAGGTCTGGCAGTTTTTTTGTTAAATCTACTCTAATATTTTACTTTTCTTTGAATATATAAATGAAATCTTCCTACCATTGCATTTATAACAGATTATGGTTTTATATAAAAATATCTTTTTATGTTGTAATTGAGTCGACAGTCATCTTATTCAAAGCTCTTAAGATTTGCAATAGGTTCTCTGTTGTTTTGATTGGATTTTCTAGGCAGGCAATAACCTTAATAGCAAATACATTTATTCGTTCTTTAAAAATATATATTCCTTTTATTTTAGTCTATCATCTTCATACATTGTCTAAAATTTCCTGAAGAAAATGTTAATGGTGGTGATAGAAGCTCCCTTGTCTTCTTCCTACTTTGTTTGGGAATGGTTTGGTATTTTATTACAAATAAGAATCTAGACATTTTTATGAATATAATCATGTTCAATAAGTGTTCTGATGTTCCTTACTTGCCTCATGCTTAATTTTTAATCATATATAATTTTAGTTTTCATTAAATGTTTTCGGAGGTACCTCTAAAGATGGCTATATGCATATAATTTTTGTTCTTTAATTTATTTATACATTGAATTAATGATTTTCTTAATGTTGCTCTCTGTATTTTAGGAATAACACTGCTTGGACATAATAACACTGAAATTTACATTACTTAGGTTTTTAAATATTTTATTTAAGTACTATGTTTAAGAACTTTTTTTTTTCTGGAATCTTATTCTTTCTGTATGAAAGAGAATGAGTTAGATAGTTCATGTGTGTATGTTCTCCTTGCATGTCTGATACAATTTACATGTGAAACCACCAAGACCTGATTTCCATCCATTCCATCCTCCACCATTTTTGATAAGAGTTAAATATACACATACACAGAGTAAGAGAAATAATATAACACTTAATTTACTGACCATGTAAACTGAACATTTTGTGTTCTTTAATGTTTGGCAATTTTACCTCTTTAATTTGGGGGTTAGATTTTTTTAAATAAGAATATGTAATATTTTCAACTTGTCAGTGAAGAATCTTAGATTTTTTAAACACATGGACAATCTTTTTTTCCTGAAAAAAAAATGATATATTTCTTTTCTAGTCCATATATCTCTTATGCATTTTGGGGGGTTTCTTTCTTTTGATAAAACCTCCAGCGCAATATTGATAAGTACTAATAACAGAAGTATTCTTCTCTTGTTCTTAATGAAAATGCTAATAATATTTCACCATTATTTTTATTTATTGTTTTGGTGTAAATTTTTAATATATTTATGGTGAAATATACATAAGATTTACCATTTTAATGATTTTTAAATATACAATTTAGTGGCATTAAGTACATTCACAATGTTGAGCAACATCACCAGTGTCTTATTTCCAGAACTTTTTCATCCTCCCCATCAGAAACCCTGTTGATATTCTGAGAGTCTGAGCTGGAAGTAACATTTATTGGAGAAGAACAACACGGACTGGTGTGTAGTAGCCATGCGAGCAACATATTAAGGTAACAGGAACAAGGAGCATAAGAATTTGAGTGACAGGTTTGAGAAATTACCAGAGGAGATGTGAAATGAGTTTGTCTTTGAAACATGAGCAGATTAGTAACAGATAAAGAAAACAGCACAGAATATTACAGGCCCTAGAAACATTAAAGACAAAGACCAAGAGGAACTGAAGCTCCTGCTAAGTTTATGAAACTGGAAGTCATCCAGTAGACAGTGGGTGAGGAGAGTAGATGAAGTTGTAAGAAGCAAGATTTTAGAGGATTTTGAAAACCATATTAGAGTTAGATTTTATTCTGTTAGTCCCAGGAAATTTATTTGCTATTTTTCACCTATTGCATGATATGAAAATACCTTCATTGCTGAAGGTATTTTTATGGCAGCATTGCACTGAGAAAAGGAAGGTACAGAGGAAGGTGGGACCAATGACACCATTGCAAAGAACTGAGGATGGGCAGTGGAGGTGGAAATGTAGAGAATGACACACGGGGTGTTTTAGAATTAGACTCAGTGGCACCTGGTGATCTCCCTAGCACTGCATGTCCCCTCATTCGCCTTTGTTCCTCTGACCTGCCTCACCAGTCCTCTTTCAAACTGCTGCTCTCATTACTCCTCTGGTGATCGCTGAAGAGAAACCTCCCTAGGGCACAGTGCTGATTATACTATTCTCCTATTCAAAAGTACACATGTCCCTCTTCTATAACTCAGAAAAAAATCATCCTATCTGTTTAACTTGGCATTCAAGAGCCGTAGTGATCTAACCCCATTACCTTTCTAGACTTGTTACATTTCTGAATTTATCCCCGTGTTTCCATAAAAGTAGCCTCTACATCTCTCTGAAACTACTCGTCGTTTTGCCTCTGCTCTGCTCAATAAAGTCACACTAATACTTTAAAACTCAACTCAGATATCATCTCTTTAATAAAGATTGATCAAAAGGGTTCTACACAATGTATTAATTCTAAATGCTTATGGTATTCTGCTCCAGATTTTTCCCCTCTCATATGAAGAGTTACTTTGTGTATTGTTTTTCATATACAATCTCCACATGACATCTATGTCTTCCTTCCATATCCAAGTCTGTCATAGCACCAGTTACAATGTTTTTCATAGAATAGATGCTTATAAATGTTTAATGAATTAAAGAATAAATATACCTGTTTGTGTTCCATTATACTTGGTATAAAATCCAAACTTTAACACTGAGCCAAAATGCCATGCTTCACCTGGGCTGCTTATCTCTTCCAACTCATCTGCCAACAATTATTTTTTTATTGACCAGCCATACCAAGCTTCTGCCCACATTAGGACATTTATGTTTACTGCTTCCTCTGCAGGGATATTCGACTACCAGGGGAATCCTCAACTACTCCTTTTCATAATTCAGACCTCATCTTCCTCAATGAAGCCTTCCTTGACTGCCCAATATACTCAATCACATCACGTCTTTTCTTTCCTATTATTTTCTTTCTTTTCTTTGTATTATCACTACCTAAACTGTATTTTTAAATTTCAAAATATTTTCCTTCTACCTTCTCTGGAATCTGAACTCTACAAGGGCAGAGATGGTGTCCATCCTGGTCACCCATTCATTCACTATACCTGTGATAGTTTCTAAAGCTCAGTACTCACTCTATATATGTTTGTTGAACAAATTATGTATATCCTGCCATTCAAATTCTTCTTATAACTAAATCTAAATTGCCTAGTAAGCTGGAAATGGGAATACAAAAAGTGGCAATAATGTCTCTCTTGCCAAACTTAGTTTCTCCTAAACCTATCATAGGGGATCAGCTGATAAAATTATTTCAAAGGAAAGTTTCTTTAAGGGTTCATGAACTATTCAATAGGCATAGTGATCAAATCAGATATTCCCAATTATAATCCACCAATGATCTGAAATTCCCAAATCAAGTATCTTTTCATTTGAAAGAACATGCTAACATTACTGGACAATCAGTCCCAGGAACTGGTTTTCATGGCAGATTAAAATTATATACATTAAATATAAATTTCTGCAATTGTGCTATTACTTTCTCACTTCAAACTGTTACATCACCCTTTTCATTTGGTTTTAAATATAACTATTTTTAATGTTTTATAAATACAATATTTGAATTCTATAATCCTTTAGTTTTTCGAGTCTTAATCAGAGAGTGAAATTATAAATCACACACAAAAATTTGTTCAGACTTAAATAATAATATCTATGATCAATGAATCTTAGAACAAAGGTGAAGAGAGTGATGTACTCTTTTTAACCCTTCTGAAATTTTACTGTATGAAAGGAACAATGAATATATTCTTTTTTCCTTCTCTACTTTAAACCAACAAAAACTCCATGTAAAATAGAGGGTGTCCAAATATTACATTAATAACCTAAAGGTGAATGCTTAATAACAACAAGTATAAGTATATATAATGAGCACTAATAAGGCTAAACACCTGTGCACTTTCTTTCTTCTAATTTTCACAATATCCCAATGAATTTGTATTACTAACATCTTATTTTCACATAAAGAAACTAGGGCCTAGAGAAGTTTAAAAAATTACCAAGGTCATACAACTGATATTTGGCAATTTTTTTCATTCACAGATAGTCTTTCTTCTTTAAATCCATGTTGTTAACCATTAAGTCACGTCACAATTTTATTACAACTGTGCTGGCCAAAAGGAGGAGTATAGCAAGTTTCCAAAGGTTAACCAGTGCTTATGCACAGTACTAGTTATTGAGGAATATTCGAAAATGTGCCCCAACTGACCTGCAAGATTAGGCCACAAGATCAGTACTCAAATTTTTCATTATTCAAACACAATTTTTAATATAGACTATGTACCTATGTTATGTTTTACATACATTCCCTATTAATCCTTGGTGCAAGTCTGTAGAGTTTGCCTTAATTTCCAAATTTTACTCAAAATACCACAACACCTCAACACTAAATAACTAATAAGGAGTTTGTGAAGCATAGGAAGGAATCAGTATGTGCCAACACACGTTGAAGTATATTCTGACTCACATATATGTATAAAAATATCTCTATATATGCACACACATATACATATATATTTAAAATTGATGACAGCAATGAAATTTAGGTATAATCATTTCCATTTTACAAAGATAAGCAATAAACAACCACAATAATATAGACCTTCAACAAAGGGCCAAATAAAAGAGACACAGATAATACATAATTCAGAGGACAATAAGCCATCACTCGTCCCACTGGGGCAAGCAAAGAAGTCTCCTTCTGCGTGTGGTATTTTAGCTGGGTCTGAAAAGGCCATTTCAGAGACAAATATGGTTGCAAAAGCCAGTGTAGAAGTGGAGGAAGTACTAAAATAACATGTAATTAGCTGCCCAAGGAAAGGCAAGAGCCCAGTTAAACACAGTTCACAAATAGAATCTGCTCTGTCCTTTAATTCCTTTTGACATTTTCTTTTTAGCCATCTGTTTTGTAAACAAAGAGTCAGTATTTTTCAGATTTGATATTTATAAACTGAAATCTCAATCTCAGTTTATTCAATATCATCCTTCCTCTGAAATATATCTTCTCATAGATTTTAAATAACCAAAATAAAACTGCATATTAGTATCAACTCCCCATGTTCTCCACCTTGGTCTTTTTTCTTTTAACTCCTAGAATAATCCAGCAGTTTGAAAAAAATAGTGTTATTAAAAAAAGATGATTATAAAATTTTCTTTTATTTTTTAGGGAAAAAAGGAGCTAATTTATGGATTATCTCTGTTATTTTATGTAGCGGTTTGAGATAGCATTTTCTCTGAATTACTAATAACAAGTATGAGCTTGATAAGTCAAATAGATAATTAAACATATAACTGTCTGGGATACATTTAATACTAAATTGAATAAAGGTACTGTGGTATAATGAGAAATATATTGGGTGTTTGTCCTTGGTACCCTTAGAATTTCCTGAATGATAGAAATGTCTTTTGTTATTCATAAGGAGCTCCTGTGAATCACATTAGAATTTATGGTAAGGAGGTCACTCAAGGACAGGTCCCTAGAGAGCCTCAGAATGGGTCAAACTCTAGAAATGCCAAGTTATTAGAGCGCTGGAACTTTCAGCCTCATCCAAGAACCTCTGGGAAGGCCAGGAGAGAAGGCTGGAGACAAAGCTCTATAGAAACTCTCCAATAAGGAGACTGAATGAGCTTCTAGATTGTTGAACACATTGAGGTGCTGGTAGGGTGGCTTGCCTAGAGAAGGCCTGGAAGCTCCGAGCTCCTCCCCAGCCATGCCTTGCCTAATGCATCTCTTCCATCTGGGTGTTCCTGAGTTGTATCATGTACAATAAAGTGTTTCCTTAGTTCTGTTAGCTATTTTAGCAAATTATGGAACCCAAGGAGAGAGTTGTGGAAACCCTCAATTTATAGGCAGGAAGTTAGAAGTATGGGAGGCCTGGACTTGTGATTGGCATCTAAAGTGAGGGCAGTCTTGTGGGACCGAGCCCTTTACCTTGTGGTATCTGACACTACCTATTAGTACATAGGGTAGGAATTTAATTGAATTGTAGAACACATAGCTGGTGTAGAAAATTGGTCAGTGTGGGGAAAAATGCACATCTGGTGTCAGAAGTGTTCTGTATGAGATTGTGGAGACACATGTTTTCTCAGAGGTACGAATTAACTTAAAACTGGAATAAAGTCAAATAAATGTAAAATGTTTATAACTTTAATTGTTGTTTGGTGAAATTAGGGACACACACACTTAAAATGAATTTTTAAGAGTAACATTTAGAAAAAGTAGAGGAAGATCAAATAATGCAAAATGGCAATTCATATATATTAGTGTCTAGCTGGCCACAATATTAGATACATATATGCTTATGAAGCCAATTTCTCATTGGGTATAAGATAGTCCCAATGTAAAATATCTTCAGTTGTTATTCTAGAAGACATTTCATATTTAGAAAAGATAAAGTGCTATGACATCTATATTTCTGCCCAGAAAATAAAATCAACTTTGGACCACATGTAGGAAGTTACTTTTCACATCAAATGGTCTCTCCATTATTACTGAATAATAGGTAGACAGAGGCAGATATCAAGGCACAAGATAAAGTTCATTACCATACATTTAAGAAAGTGTAATAAGTAGTAGTAGGCATTTGCAGAGCATATTTAAGAGAAACATTGTTCCCTTATTAAAGATCATATTTAAAATTTACTTTAAGATGTAGACATTAAGAAATTCTACAAACAGTGACAAAGGGTGTATTCAAAGGTATGGCTTTCCCAATATAAATTATAAAATACAACACCAACAGGTGACATGTAGAAGAGAATCAGAAGATCCTAAAAAATAGGAAAATAAAATGTTGGAGCAGAACATAAAAAAGAAATTTTCCAGATCACATCTGGCCAAAAGTTATCAACAAATCTTAATGCAGAGGATTAAAAAAAAGCAGCATAAGAAGTTTGCTGTATAATCATTTAATTTTACTATATACAAGGTATGCTTAGAAGTTTCTTGTGCAACAGATCTGCCTGCAGGGACAACATTGGTAAAGCCCAGTTGGGCAAACCCATCCCCTGCCACACCTCTACTAGCAGTAGTGGTTAATCTTCCCACAGTACCCACAACGGTAGAGCCAGGTGGGCCAACCCATTCCCCACACCACTCATTCTGACAGCCTGATCATAATGGCAAAATGAAATCCCAGGACAAGACTCATCTCCTGTTCCTCAGGATCCATGCCTACGATGGCAGGCCTGATCTGCTGTAGTGTCAACATAAGCAAAGTCTCTATCCCATACCTGGGACAGCCTGTGGGTCAGCCACCCACAGTGGCAGTATCAGCAGAGTCTGGGCAGGATCCATGCATGGCTCATACCTACTGGGAAGCCCAGTTGGAACCTGCAGTCAGCCTAGAGACATAAAACACCCTAGGATATCATTGTCAAGGCTCTGAAAACTAAATTGTCATTGAAATTAGAGTTTATGAAAGTAGTCCAGGACTTACATGCTAAGCCTAATAATGTGACTGCCTGCTAAAATAGAAGTTTAAAATAGGATCAAGAGTCTCCCATGAAAATGTGTAAAATGTCAAGGATACAATTGAAAATCTCTTATAATGCCAAGAACTAAGAAAAACACAACTTGACAGAGAAAAAAAATCAATCAACATCAATACCTAGATGATTCACATGTTAGAATTATGTGATAAGGATTTTAAAGCAGTCATCTTAAAAATGCTTTGGGAAGCAGTTACAAATTCTCTTGAAACAAATGAAAAAAATAGAACATCTTAGAAAAGAAATAGAGTTATTAAAAAAATAAAAATTTTAGACCTGAAAAATATAATAACCAAATAAAAACCTCACTGGAGATATTCTCAAAAGCAAAGATGACACAGGATAAAAATCAGTAAACTTGAGGAAAGATCAATAGTTTACTCAACCTAAACAATCATATTACCACAAAAAAAAATGTAATTTGTAATTCTAAAGCTCCTCCTCTCTAGAAATCTCTAAGCTTAGATGTTTTCACCAGCAAATTTAAATAACTAACAAATTTACTCAATCTCTGTCAATACATAGAAAAGGAAGGAGCATTTCTCAC
Source organism: Eulemur rufifrons (assembly GCF_041146395.1). Lineage (NCBI taxonomy): Eukaryota > Metazoa > Chordata > Mammalia > Primates > Lemuridae > Eulemur > Eulemur rufifrons. The sequence goes on along the minus strand of NC_091001.1, from coordinate 75,106,448 downwards.
TCATTTTTAGGTCAATATTACCTGATACAAAATCACATAAAAACAGTAGGAAAAAAGAAAACTACAGAATAATATCTCCCATAAACTTGAATACTACAACATTCAACAAACTGTTAGAAAATTGAATCCATTAATGTAGAAAAAGAGTTAAACACCACGATTAATGGGATTGGTTTTAGGTATACAAAGGTGGCTCAATTTTTGAAAATCATTTGATGTAACTCACCATAACAACAAACCAAAGAAAAAAATTATATAATAATATCAATTAACACAGAAAAAGCATTTGACAAAATCCAATACCGATTTGTGATAAAAATTATCAGCAAACTATCAGTAAGGAAGAATTTGCTCAACTTGATAAAGATCTCCTACAAAAACCCTTCAGGAAAACGTCACACTTAATGGGCTTCTCAGATTTAGAACAAGATACGGGTTTCTGCTGTCACTAATCTTGCTATACATAACACTGGAAGCTCTAGCCAGCACAATAAGGCAAGAGAAGGAAACAAAAGGTATACCTATTGGAAAAAAGAAATAAAAGTGTTTCTATTTGCAGATTACATGATTGTCTTATATAGAAAATCCCAAAATACCTATGAAAAATCCTTGAACTAATGAGTGAGTTCAGAAAGGTATAAGGTAAAATGCAATAGCATTTACAATTGCCCCAAATAAGGTAAAATACTGAGGCATAAATCTAACAGCATATCTTGAGATCTATATGCTTTAAATTACAAAATGCTGACTAAAGAACTCAAAGAAGACCTAAATAAATGAGACTTACCATGTTCATGGATTGGAAGACTCAGCATAGTAAAGATGTCAATTCTCCCCAAATATATCTAAAGTTTTAATGTATGCCTATCAACATCCCAGAAATTTATTTTTAGTCAGAGAAAATGTTATTCTAAAATGTAGATAGAAAGCCACAAACCCTAGAATAGCTGAAACTATTTTGACAAAGAAAAATAACATGAGAGGAATTACTCTTACTCATGTTAAAACTTGGTATATACCTATAGGAATCTAGACAGTGTAGTACTGTTGGAAAAATAGTCATATAGATCAATGGAATGGAATAGAGAACCCGGAAATAGACTCACACAAATATCCACAATTGATTTTTTTTTTAAAAACCCATCTCACTACACACTGACACAATTGATTTGTGACAAAGGTGCAAAAGAAATTCAATTAAGGAGGCATAGCCATTTCAACAAATGGTGCTAGAGCAATTAGACATCCTTAGGCTATATATATATACACACACCCTGACATAACTTTACACCTTATAGAAAAATTAACTGGAAATGGATCACAGACTTCAATGTAAAATGTAAATAAAAACTTAAAAAAAAAAAATAAGCAAAGCCCAGGCCTAGGTAAAGAGATTTTAAATTTGATATCAAAAGCACAATTCACTAAAAAATAATAAATTTGAATGTTATTAAATGAAAACCTTTTAATTTTTAATTTTATTTTATTAAAATATTAAGAATTGGGTTTCTTGCTGATTGTCTTGAGTTCTTTATAGATTCTGGTTATTAGCCCTTTACTGGATGTATACCATGCAAATATTTTCTACCATTTTGTACATATGGTAGTAAAATTCAACGGAAATCAAGTGGGGTAGGGGAGAGGATGGGTAAATTCACACCTAATGGGTACAATGCACACTATCTGGGTGATGGACACTTACAACTTTGACTCAAACTGTACAAAAGCAATTCATATAACCAAAACGTTTGTACCCCCATAATATTCTGAAATTTAAAAAAAATTGGGCCTCATTAAAATTAAAAACTTGTACTTTTTGAACGATCATGTGAAGAGGATGAAAACAAGAGTTACAGCCTAGGATAAAATATTTGCAAACCATGTATCCAAAAAAGACTAGTATCTAGAATTTACAGCACTCTCAAAAGTCAACATTAAAGAATCTGACAATCCAATTAGAAAAATAGGCAAAAGGCAAGCTAGTGGGAATGTAAAACATTCTAACCACTCCACAAGATATATCAGTTTCTTTTAAAACTAAAAATGGAATTACCATAAGACTGGGTAATTGTACTCTTGGGCATTTATTCCAGAGAAATAAAAACTATGCTTATGCAGAAACATGTAGATGAATGTTTACAGCAATATTATTAATCACAGCAAAAAACTGCACACTACCCAAATGCCCCCGCCTAGGGGGAATGTTTAAAGAAACTGTGATACATACCCACATCATGGAATAGTACTCAGCAATAAAAAGCAATGGACTATAAATACATGTAAAAATTTGAATGAACTTCAAAGAAATTATACTGAATGAAAAAAGCTAATATCAAAAGTTTAAGACTATATGATTCCACTTATGTAGCACTCTTAAAAGAAAATTACAGAGACGTAGGGCAGGTTAGTGGTTGTCAGGGTTTAGAGTGGGAGAAAGTATGTGGGCGTGGCTACCAAGGAGTATGTATTAATATATGGTGGTAGCTACAGAAAGCCACACATGATAAAACTGCATAGAACTATATATACACATTCACAAATGAGTACGTCTATAAACAGTAAAATCTGAGCAGGCCGTAAGGATATCACCAATGTCAATTATCTTGTTTTGATATTATACTATAGTTAACACCAGATGCTAACATTGAGAGAACCTGAGAAAAGAGTGCAAGGGGCTACTCTATACATTTCTTTGCAACATCCTGTGAATCTATGATTATTTCAAAATTTTTAATTTTAATTAAAATTTTTAATTAAATTTTTTAATTTTAAAAAGTAAAAAAGCTAATTGCACTATAAATACATAGAACTACGTTTTCACACTGAAAGTTCAATTGGCTTTGAATTAATTGCTTTGTTGTCTTTATTAAATCCCAAGAAAATATCTTTATTGTATGCTTATTATTTGTCAGATGCCACAATCTCTCAATTAATCCTTCCAACAAATATTGCCCCATGCTATTTGAGGAATTATTTAAAAATCAAACTATTCTGATGTATTGGAATAATATCTTGTCCTGATTTTTTTAAACTCACGCTTTCATGTCTATAAATATGATTATTTCCATGGATTATTACACTTAAAAAAATTCTCAAGTTGTGACCTCTCTTTTCTCATCTTAAAAGGAAAGTAATTAAAATTCTGAGGACCTTTTTAGTCTTTATGGCTATACCTAGCATAAAGAAGCATAGGTGATAAGAGCTGAAGGAGAGAAAACTTGGAGGGTCATACGTGTTAAGGGAGAGAAATGAGTAGTTGGAATACTTGGTCCCTGCAGAAACAACCTCAACTATCTAATTCAAAATTTCCATATTCCATCTTTTCAAATATGAATATATTTCTTTTGCCCTGAAATATGAGTCATAGGTCAATGTGAAAACAAAACACGAAGTTTGCCGCTGATAAGCTGCATCACTCTCAGAATGCAATAGAAAGGAAGAATCAAGGGAGCGTTAGGGGCTTGGAAGCTGGGTTCTCATCAGTAAGCCATCTTTTGCTTGGTTGGCAAGATTAAAAATGGTTACTGCCTGAGGAAGTGAAAGGTAGCCCGGAGGAAGTGGCCTGAAGGAAGCTAAAATGGAGCACTGTAAAATCAGTAACATGGCAGCAAGGAAGTTACTTAGTCAGCAGCGGACCTTTGGCAACATTTTTTGTTCAGAGGGGTGTTGCAGCTGCAGTGACAAGTTGTAAAGTAAATAAGCTCACTAAAATTTCAGGAATTATTTTGTATGTCAGTGCTTGTTTTCTCTGTTGTCACTACAGAATCCTAAGTGATAAAGATTTGTGTTTTTCTTTGACTTGTTCTTAGTAACATTTCCTTTTATGTAATAATATATATGCCTAATAGTATGATTAGTATATTAAATTCTCATCTGTGGTGCTTAATTTTTAAAGAGGATGCATGTGTCACATTCACTATTTTCTTACACCTATTTGTTTAATGTAAACCAAATTCGAGATATAATTTAAAAAAATACAAAGCCAGGGGAAAAAAAGGAGATTTCCTGTCACTTGAGAAACTACATATGATGAAACTACACATAGCATATAAGCATATCCATCCATGGATGTAGATGGGTGAAATATTGGGACTGCCCCATAAGGTAAAGGGTATGAATGTAGGGACCAGCAAGTGAGAATTCTGTTTGAATTGAGGAGAGTTATTTGCTGATTAGTAGGAGGCCTCCTCTGACAAACCATGTGTAAAAGAGTTAACAGCCCATTGAAATACATCTGAGAAAGCATCACGCAATCTATGCAATGGTGGGAATATAAAGCCTCATAAAGGATGATGATAATGGACTCAAATTTTCTCAACTAAAATAGCTGAATGATATCTTTAGAATAACCATTAACAGAGGGCCAGGATTAGGTGGAATCAGTTGATCAGTATGAAAACAAAACACAACTAAACAATAAGCAAGAACTTGACTAGTTGTCTCTGTTGAAGCAATGGGAGAAAAGTTAGTGTCATGCAGTCTGTATTACTATACCCTAGAGCCAAGGGGTTCCATTGCTAGTCACTCAATTATATAAAAAGGGGAAACAAAATAGCAGAGATATGTGACTGGGTTAACATAAACTCATCAGCCTACTTTGGAACCATCTCCAAACCCAAAAGCTTAACCTTTCTTACAAAGGAGAGATTTTAAATATTAATAGGATTTGTATTTCTGATGAATACATAGAAATAGCATACATGCATATAAATTAAATTAGATGTGAGAAATAAAAGCCTTTTTGATTCTATGAGATATGTAATAGTTTTTTTCCTTGCAATCTTTAAAGTCCTTGCCTTTGTTAATCTAAATAACAAACAGAAAGAGGCTTGTTAGAATAAATTTATTCAGGAACAGAGCATTGTGATAGAAATACACATGTCACAGTAAACTATATGCATATCCAGAGAGTTAAAGGAAGACAAAGGTTCTTAAAGGAAAAAATGAGGAGGGTTATATCACTGTTTTGAAACAATTATCTTTGGCAAGAAGAGGAAAATCGTTTCTGGGGATTATAATTCTTTGGTGCTCTAGTCTCCATAAGGGATTTTGTGGTTATGCAAAGTGTCAGGGATTTAATACTAGCGTTTTTAAACCCTTAAAACTAGGGTTTTTTAAGTTTCCTATATTGGAGTGTAATTATACTGCAAAGAAGGACCAGCTATTGTTCTCAGTTTTATTCTAACATTCTCTTACTAGTGTTCATTTCAAACACAAGAAATAAATGCTAAATGAAGAGAGAACTCATGTAATAACCAGGTTCAGAATATTCACTGAAATGTCACCAGTGATTCTGGTTACAACCAATCTTGGCAGTATGTGCTAGTTGTTGATATGTAAGAAAAATCTGCAGCCAATTTTTTTTTTTTTTTTTGCAAATCTTGTATCTGAAAGGGAACTTGTATTTCAAATATATAAAACTCTAACAACTCAGTAGTAAAAGTAAAATAAACCAATTTAAAAAATGAGCCAAGGATCTGAATAGGCATTTCTCCAAGGAAGATATTCAAATGGCCAATAAGCATATGGAAGAGATGCTGAACATCATTAATCAAGTAAATGCAGATCAAAACTAGAACGAGATACCACTTCACACTCACTACAATAGCTTTAATCAAAAGGTTAGATGGTAATGCAGGCTGATGAGGATGTGGCGAAATCAGAACCCACATACAACACTGGTGGAGCCACTTTGGAAGACAATGTGGCATTTCTTCAAAACATTAAATATAGAATTAATGGATTACTGAGCAATTCTACTCATAGATGCACAACAATAAGAAATTACACATATTTCCACACAAAAACTTGTATACAAATATAGAAAGCATTCATAATAGTCAAAAGGTAGAAACTATGTCCATCAAATGACAAATTAATAAAGAAAATATGGTATATCCATACAATGAGACACTATTTGGCCATAAAGAGAAATAAAGTAGTAATACATGTTACAATATAGATAAACCTTGAAAATATGCTAAGGGAAAGAAGCTAGTCACCAAAGACTACCTATTATATGATTCTAGTCATATGAAACGTCTAGAATAAACTATAGAGACAGAAAGTAGATTAGTGGTTTCTTAGGTCTAGGGAGTGGCATTGGGATGGGGAAATAAGGGAGTGATCACTAAAGGATAAGGGCTTCTTTTTGAGGTAGCGAAAATTAGCTAAATTTGACTGTGGTGATAGTAGCACTTATCAGTCAATATATTAAAAACCATAGAACTATGTACTTTAAATAGGTGAATTGTAGGGTATGTAAATTATATATCAATAAAGTTGTTGAAAAGAAAAACCTACAACCATTCAGTTAATTCCTAACACTTTTGATGTATTCGGCAAGGGGTAGGTGAAATGGGGAAGAAAGATGCCTTCTGTCCAGCTAGGCAAATACATTAAAACACAGCAATGTAGAACAAGTAAAAGAAGATCCCATCCTTTAGACATTAAAAATGACTTGCTGACAAAGGTGATGTGATAATGCCTTTATATCAGATAATAGAAGGCAGGAAAGAAATAGGAGGTACAGTATGTGATAAAGAATTGAACTCTAAAATATGTAATGATATGTAGTTATCAGAGACATGCAATGCAGAAAAATGTTGAATGTTACTGATTCATCATGTTTCAGTAAACAGTTGCAATTGTAATTCACTTGTGATGCTACACTAATTTTTTTGTTTTGATTCTTTAAAAGATATGTTTCCTACACTCTCAATGAGGTTTTCAATGGATATATAACAAAGTAAGATCTCTGAGACCAGAAATTGTTTTTAAAAAATTAAATGAGTTAATTCCCAGTTAATTACAATAGAGGTATAGCATTTTATTGGTAGAGTAGATAATATAAATATTGAAACATAATGAATACTTCTCTGAACTTCATTAGGCTTTCATATACTCATTTCTATTTAATTATAACTAAATCACCACCATTTATTGCCAAGTTGGAAACACTTTCATATAATAGCCTGGTTAATACAGAATTAAAGTGCAATCTTATAGAAGTCCCTACATAAAAACAAATGAACTAACTAGGAATAAATTTGTCACTATAAGTACTAGCAGAGTTATTATAATTATATCATTATTTCAACATGATATGTAGAAACATTTCAGGAATTGTAGGCTCAAAACAAAAAAGATGTATTTAAAAAGTTAATATTGCTGTCCTAAGTGGTTTCTCATATCAGTAAAATATTTTGCTATAGACCATTTGTCATCTGAGCCATTTTGCTCTAAATTCTCCAGGCCCCTGACTGAAAGATATTTCAAGAGTTACAGATGAAAATGAAGCATAACTAATTTAAAGCTATTGGATTAAAAACATTTATCACCATAATGAAAACCACAGTATGCAACACTGGGCTGAAGAAAGATTGAATTCATTTTCCCCATTCAAAAATTTTAAATTTGTAAAAGATTTGTTGCTTTAAGATTCTAAGTTTCTGAGAAATACTGAGATTCAGCAGGGACCTCTCTTAGGGGCCTGCCAGGCCCCCTAAGCATGGAGAAAAAGAAAGAATCTTGAGTCCCTTCAAGAGAAATTCTAGGCTAGCCTTCAAAAGTAAAAATCAACCTGATAAACAAGAAAATGGTCAGAATAGTCTCCCAATCAAGCCAGAGTTACAAGGTATTTTTGTTCCTTATAGAAACTAAAAGATAACATCTTAACGTATATTCTTGAGTTGTTTTTCAGAAACCCCCATCAAATGGAAAATGCCAACTGCTATCACCTAGACCTCAGGTAAGGGGGAACTGAGGACTGAACTCTGACTTCAGTTCTTTGTTCTAAATTTTTTCCTGAGGGACCTGCAGTGAGTCATACCCACAGGAACCAAAGAATTTCTGAATCCACCTATGAACTGCAAGCCCCTGCTTCAAGATATCCCACTTTTTTGAGTCAAACCAATGTATTAATATAACTTCCACGTATTGATTTAGAATTTTGTCTGCAACTTCTGGCTTTCTGAAATGTACCCTTGCCTTTAAAAATCTTTGGTTGTACGCCGTGGATGAGTTCAGGTCTTAAGTGTTAGCTGCCTGTTCTCCTTGCATGGTGCCATGTGATAAAATGCCCTTTTCTTCCACAAATCTCAGGGATAGTATTTGGCTTTGCTATGCCGGGTGAGCAGACCCAAGTTTGGTTTGGTAACAATATATGAATAAGAACATGATCATAAATTAAGTGTTCCATTATGATTTTTTCAAGAAATATGGTATCTTTTATAGTACAGTAAAGTTACTGTATTACAGTAAACACACTGCTTATCTCCAATAGTTACATTTTGTATGATAATTTTCTCTCTTTTGTATTTCGAGAAATATTGGCAATTTGGCCGCAATTTGCAACTAGTTCATATATTTGAACACAAAAAACATAGAATTAATCTTTGGCCTTTCTTTTTCAACCTTCCTAACATTTTAGTACAGTGTTGGGCATGTTGTAAGGTCTAAAAATCATCTGTCAATTGCTTAGGTCTCAGTCACTAACATGTGGGGTTTGGAAATAGACCAATACAGTTTTAAACTCACCAGAAATGCCTGGGAAGTGGCAAAGTCCTCATCACCTGAAGACTCTTCAGGAACCTAAATGGCATATTCAATACCAGGATTTTTCTCTCTTCCTTGATCTCTAGCAACTGGATGCTTCTATTTGGTTATCTCTGTCTCCTGAGGTAGATATTCTTTCTTGCCCTTAGACAGCATCCAGCTTGTTGCCCTGTTTCATATCTGAATGTGACTATTGTTGAGACCTAGGTCTACTAATGTTCTTTCCTGATTTTTGGAATTAGAATTCTATTTAGAGATCAATTGCACCCTTCAGGTTAAAAGTCCTTTCTCTGGACATCCTCATTCTTCAACTTCATGTCTCGAATGTCTACTCAGCATTAAGCCAGGCTCCAACAAGACAGCCAAAGGTAGTCATTCCCTCCTCTTCCTTCTATATTTATATCACCACACTTCTAAATCAAAGCAAGCCCATTTACACAATGTCGTAATACATGTTCATATACAAATACTTCAACTAGATCGTGTGGTCCTCTAGGCTCACAGTTTTTGTATTTGTTCATTAAGCACTATCAGGCTATTTCAAGTGAGCCTGAGTTACATACAGAAGAAAAAAATCTGAGGCAAAAGCATTTGAGAGACTTGGAAATCTAACACAAAAAAATCAGATAGAACAATTCTGAAAGTTTGCTTTGGCTAGTACATGTGATAGATTTCAATAAAGTAAAGTGCAAAGGAGAAAAAAAAATGTGTAGGAGCAAAAGGAACTTTCTTTGCACTCTATGAAGGCTTGACAGTCTCTGAAGTAAACTTGACAATAGACAGAAGGACAGGAGAAAAGGTGTACAAACTTATTACATGTCTGTGCATTGGAGTTCCCCAAAATGTGGGACTCGAAGGACCAGAGAGTTGAAGCTCGAATAGCATTTTGAGCTGTTGAAAGAAATAGGGACCTGAAGGCTCCCGGAGGGTGGTGGTGACAAGTTGTGGGAAGGTAAGGAGAGGAACCTACTGAGAACAAAGTTTGCTTTATAATACAGATAAAGTATGGAAAAATAGGTGAAAAGTCTGTCTGGGTATTGTGTTCTGGGCATTGAGACCTTTAGTTTCCTCTCCTGCAACGCAAGTTAATGTTCTCCAATAAATGTAAATTTTAGGAAAGGGGTTGATGACAATCACATTCCTTCTGGGAGAACTTTCCTTAGTCAGATAAGGGAAACTTCAGAGAAAGCCCTTCCCTGTGCTTCAGGAGAAAAAGAGACTCTAGACACAAGGGCAAAGGGCAAGGGAAGGTCGGAGAGGCCTTGGTTCTGAGGCTGCTTCTTTAGTTCAAAGTATTCAGTATGTCAAAGCACCATAATTTGTGGTATTTTCTGAGGCCCAACAAAGACATGGGAAGCACTAAACAAATGTTGAATAAATGAGTTAATCATGAATGAATGAAGTGACTTGTATTTACAGGATGATTCCTTCAAATCATAATCTAAAACAATTCCAAAATATAGTACAAAGTAAATATAATCGTTAATAACATGTATGAACATTTGTCTTTCCCCTCTTGCCAACATCAATTCTTGATCAGATTTCATCTTTCTAGTAATTTTTATCACTTTCACAAACAGTTGTCTTTTTCCTCTAACGTCCTCTTATGCTTGATTAAATGAATCTTACTACCAGTATGTACACCTTTATTTTCATTGAATTGTTATGTTTCTAGCTATTACAATATTCTTCTTCTGCAGATCTAAATAATGAATTGATGACCAGATGTGGGATTACTCACCGTCTTAGCACTATGCAGGTGCTAAGAGATACAGCAAGAACGATGGAAAGAACAGATTCTAACACATCTAATATCATGCCATTTAAAGGCAGTTTTCTATGTACCTTGAGGCATTGGTGAGTCAATTTGCATGATACCTCCTAAAATTTTGCTATTTGGATATCTCAGGTATAGATAATCTTGCTTTTTTTATATGACAAAAAATAAAATGTAACATTCGGAACATAACCATCAGTCCGCTACCATCTATGTGTTTCTACACCCTTGGTTTTTCCAAATTGTCTTAGAATTTTGAGATAGACATCCTAAATAATATATTTCATCTAACCTCAACTCTTTTTGTCTATTTGATCTATAAATTATTTTTGTTGTCATAAAAAAAAATCTGCCATAGTGGGAAAAATAAACTGATTCTAGAAAGAAGCAAAGGGTGAAGCATAGTAATTATGAGCTGAGACTTCAGAATTCAAATCATCTTTCTGTCACTCTGGTTCAGTGACCTATAGAAAATTATTTCACCTCTCTTAAACCTCTTCTGTAACTCGAAGATAATAGTACCTATATCAAAAGGTACTATTACATTTGGGAATTACATAATGCAAATATAGAGAGCATTGTGACTATTGTGTGGGAAGCCCTCAATGAATGTTAGTTATTATTTTGTTATTCTGGATGGCTCTCAGGGACAGACAACTGCCACAGTATTACCTCATTTGCTGCTTAAAAAAATTTATATGCTAGAAAACACAAGCCAGGGAATATTAGCCGCATTCCATTTATCAAAGTGTAATTTTTAGAACTTTCATTTTGATGTGATTTCAAACTCACAGATAATTTGCAAGATCAGCACAAAAGACCATCATATACATTTGACCCAGATTTACCAATTGTATATTTTTCCCCAATTACTTTATGATTCTGTCTTTGTGAATGTGTGTGCGCACGCGCGCGTGTGTATACATATATGAAAACAATTGTAATATATATTTGTACATTTTTATAATTATATAGGATTTATATATAATAGCTTAGAAAATACTTATGTAATATGTAATATATAATTACTTACTAAACCTTTTGTAAGTTGCATACATTGTGATGTACTACCCCCTAATGTATCCTAAGGTTTTGAATAGTCTTTTACATAACAATACAATTATCAAAATCATATACTTTATCATTTACATAATGCTATTATCTAACCACCAATTCATATTCAAATTTTATCCATTGTCCCAATGATGTCCTTTGTAGTTCTTTTTATCTTCTTTTCCCCAGTATGTTAGCCTTTTTTTGGTTTTTTATTTGCTTTTAATGACTGACATTTTTGAAGAGTAAAGACTAGCTATTTTGTAGAGTGTTATGCAATTTGGTTTCTAAAATTTTCCTATATTATGAATTTTTGCCAAGAATACCAGAGAAATTATGCTATTTCTTTTTTAATGCATCATGTCAAGAGGTACATGATTTTGGTAGGTACCATTATTGATTATGATAACTTTGATTACTAGGGTAAGTTGATGTCTGCCAGTTTTCTTCACTCTGCAGTTACAAATTTTCTCCTATATTTACCAAGTAATTTGTGGCGAAATAGTTTGAGACTCTTGTTCCTCACCAAAATTTCCCCTATTAAGTTTAGCATCCATTGATGATTCTTCCATAATTATTCTGATAATTGCCAACTTATGCTTTTCTTATCTTTGTCATTCCTTTTACCTTTACCAGAAAGCTTTTCATTTTCCTCCATGTATTTATCTATTCTTTCATTTATATCAATATGGGCACACAGATTGTTATTTTATCCAATGAATTATTACCCATTATACTCAGTATAAATTTTGATGCTCCAGTTGTCTGAATTTTGGTCAATGTGAGTCTCTTCAAGCTGGCTTCTGTGCCTTCTAAATACTTTCTCACATTCTTTAAGCATTTCCTTTCATTCTAATAAAAAAGATGTTTCCGGCTTATCTTATACTTTCCAACCAAGCTCTGGAACCAGAAATTTTTCCAAGGAGATCACATTCCTTTCGTAGCAGACTGATATTTTAATATTTTGGGACTAAGATCAAGGGTCTTGGTTATTACTACTGGAGTATTAATTTGACTAAGCTCTGTCAGTGCAGGCCTGGAAATTATCTCTATGTGAACATTGAATATGTACCTGTATCTTCTTCTATCTCTCTTCCTTGTTTACTAAAACCACAAGTTGATACTGATACCTCCAATTCTAATTCAACACCATAGGGTGTTGGAGTTCAGAGAACAATACCCCAAAGTGTAGTGCTCTGGAATGCGAGCACTTTTGAATTAAAAGAAACTGGAGGGCCTTAGAAGCAGCCTTAGAACCAAGGACTGTCTAACCTTATGTTTCTCCCTCCCTTACCCAAGCGCAGAGAGAGGCTGTCTCTGGAAGTTTCCTAGTGTGTCTGAAGAAAATTTACAAAAGAAATGCAATTGTCTTAAGACTACCTCCTTAGGACTCTCACCAAATAACCAGGAAAGATTAACCATCTGAGCAGAGAAGAAACTAAAAGTCATCACCAGAGATACTTTTTTTTTGGGGGGGGGGGATGGAGGTGGGGGGAGACAGAGTCTCACTCTGTCATCTGGGTTAGAGTGACATGGTGTCAACCTAGCTCGCAGCAACCTCAGACTTCTATGCTCAAGTGATCCTCCTGCCTCAGCCTCCGGAGTAGCTAGGCCTACAGCTCACCACCACACCCAGCTAATTTTTTCTATTTTTAGTAGAGATGGGATTTCACTCTTGCTCAGGGCGCAGGCTGGTCTTGAACTCCTGAGCTCAAGAGATCCTCCCACCTCGGCCTTCTCTAATGCTAGGATTACAGGCTTGAGCGAAGGCTGTGCCAGGGCCCAGAGAGAATTTTCATCTATTCTACTGAGAGCAGCTCCAAGAGATTACCAGACTTTATTTGCATGGTAAGATAACCTTTGCTCACAGTGCACTTCTGCCCCTCCTTGTTCTGCAACTTTTCAGTCCCATGCAGTTTCCAAGGAGAATCATCCACAAACTATTGTCTGCTCTTTGGGCCCATTCAATTCCCCTAAAAATAATTTACAAAGCCTCAAATTGCCTATGTTTTCCCCACATCCTTGTCCCTTTTGAAGAGAGTATATAAGTTTCAACCATCTGGACTTCCTTTGAGTCTCATATTTTGTATGGCTCCTGTGCTCATGCACATAAATAAAATTGTATGCCTTTACTCTTGTTAATCTGTTTATTGTCAGTTCATTTCAGCAGACTTGAACCTTCAGAAGAGGCGAAAAAAATTTCTTTCACCCCGCAGCTGCATTTTAGCTTTTCTGTTTTCCATATCTGTAACTTCCTTCCTGAACAGTAAGAAGCCTGGCTTTCATTATTCTCATTATCTGTGTTTATTCTCTCAAACATAGAAAACACAGAAAATAGTTTCAGAATTATTATACCATATCACTGTAAAAAAAAAAAAATCTCTACTAACTATAGTTCAGTATTGGTTACAGTTCTTTTTGTCTTTGGACTGACAGTATATGGTATAAGGACAAATGGAAATTAAAAATAAGGGCCTTGATTCTCTCTGATAAAAATAAGGACAGAAACACTCTCATCCCTTTTCTTAGAGCATTTTGTTTTGCAAGATGACAATTGTAAATCTATGTAAAATTTTCTTTAAAGCTTCTTGCCAGTTTAACAATCCAGAAAAGTCTTTCTCAAGGACATGAGAGCCAGCCCTTTGAAATGTAAACAAACGTCCAGGGAGATGGAACCCTAGTTTCTGTAGGGGAGCAGCAGCTTAACTGGAGCCGGTCCCTACTGCAAGTTACACAACTACCACCTTTCATAAAGACATGAAAAGTTTATTTTTCTTTTGTATAAAGTTAATTAGCTAACATAAATTATTACTCCAACTACCTGGTAAATTTAGGATGACAATTTTACATATGACAAATATTGCTTTCAAGTCCTCTTACTTGAGAAGTAGTTATTGTTTAACTTGGATACATGTATGTAATGGTTTAATCTCTTTGACTATATAAAAAGGTGAGACTTCTCTTTGTCTTTCAATAGCAGATTGCCTGTGATGTGCATTGTATTTAGGTTTAATGCTTATTCAGTAATAAAACTCTTTATTTTTCTCCACTATCTTTGCAGAAAGATTTTCTGGGTTTGGAAAAGATATTGTTTTCAATTATAGTTTTCCAACAATAATCAAAATTGTGTTCATTAGCTACTTAATCATTACATTCCCTTAATATGGTCATATATTAATTTGAAATACACTTAAGTTTATTTGTTTCTGTTTGTACTCTATTTTAATTGTTCCCTTTTCTTGTTTAGTTTATTTTTGAGTATGTAAAACATTAGTGATTTCCAAAGTTACAGCTGTATGAAAACTTATATGCAGAGAAGTGTGATCCTACCTCCCCAAATCCTTCAACTTGATTTCTACCCAGCCCATAGCTAATTAGTTTTATTAATGTCCGCTTCATGTGTTTATTTTCACATAAATGGGAAAATACACGCATATTATCTTACTTCCCCTTCATTCCTACACAAAAGCAGCCTACTATGTATGCTGTTTTTTTTTTTCAATTTCCTTTTTGTACTTAGTACATACAGAAAATCACTCCATATCAGTTCAATGCAATCTCCCCACTTTTTCTTACAACTATATTGTACTGTAGCATGTGAATATTTAACAGTTTATTTAACTGATATCACACAGATAGGCATTTAGGTTGTCATCAATATTTTTCAATTACAAACAGTCCTAGAAAAAAATAACCTTGTGCATATGCATTTCATATTGCTAGAGTTGTATCTTCATGACAAATATCTGGAAGTGGGATTGCTGGGTCAAAAAGTAAACACACGTGTAACTTTACTTAGATATTTTGAAATTCCTCTCCATAATGGTTGCCCAATTTGCATTCTCACTAGCAATATATGTCTGCCTATTTTCCCACAGCCTTGCCAATGTAACGTATAGTCAAACTTTTATATTTGTGTCAATAAAATACTTTAGAAATGGTACCTTGGCATAGTTTTAATTTGCATTTTTCTTATAATGAGTAAAGTTGAACATATTGCTATAGGTATAAGGGCCATTTCTATATATTTTATGTGAATTATGTGTTTATGTCTATTGCCCATGTTTCTATTTGGTTTTTCTCTTCCCTCCCATATTTAAAAATATTTCTTTAAATGGTATGTTAGCGTTTTATCTGTGATAAATGTTGTAAATATTATCTTTCAGGTTACTCTTTGTCTTTTGACAATGCTTAAGGTATGTTGCAGATTAGGTTCCCCAGGAAGCAGATAGAAGTGGAGATAGAAATGGAGATGGAGATTGCTTTGTGGGCTTACTAGGGAGTGCTCTTCAGATCAACACCTGTGGAGGGAAAGGAGAAGTTGAACTGTTATATATTCTACCCTCTTCTAAGCCTACATGTCTCTTGATGTAGATCATTTCGGGTATTTGGAAGAGAAATAATGGCAATCATCAATAACAACAAGAAAAATAAAAACAATAAAAGGAATCATACTATTTTTTCCAACATGCCTCTACTCTCATTATGACAGGTATATTTAAATAAATGGCCAGGAGAGCTGAAATATCAAGGTAAATGTTAGGTAGACAGCTAGGGACCTCTGGCCACTCCTGGGGACAAAGCCGGGAGCCCCAAGAAATTGCTACATCTGGGGGAGAAGGAAATGCCCTACAAATCTGCCAATCAGAACTTAGCTAGCCAACCACAAAAGAAGCCAGAGGATTCTATAGCCTGGAGTCCAAGCAGCACAGGTACAATGGGGTCTGGAAGCTGACCTAGGACAACCTAAGGCTAATTATCATGTCATCAGCTTAAATCCACATTGTAGCTCACTCCACCAAATGGGCTTTCAGAGAGGCTCATGGGAGATCTGCATTTACAGTAGGACTCAGGTCATATAACTCCCAACTGTCCATCAAAATGGTTCCATGGTGATGTCTGAACCATGAGGAGGGCCCAGTCCAGTCACTGTAAAACAAGACCTCAGACCATGACCAAAGCCTTTTTGTTACTACAAGGGGTCTGTTGGTCATCTGTGGCAAATGTACCTTGCTCTTACTCTGTAAACCTTTATCTTACTCTTTCTCTATAATTTTGACCTTCTAACCTCAATAAACCTCATTTCATGCTTACCTTGCTTTTGGTGTGTTTGGTCATTCTTCATCCAAGAGCTTACCAACAACCAACATTTCAGACTACTGACCCAACAGTAACTTCTAAAGTTATTTCATATTATTTAATTATTTCAACAGAATATTTTCAATGGTTTTGTATTACAAGCAAATAAAAAGGGTTGAAATATTTCTGAAACTTAAGAAAATATGAAGAGTCAGAAAAGAGAATTTCTAGTTTTTGTTAATATATTCCTGATATATTCCATATTTTAAAGAGCTGAATTGATGAACTTAAATTTCCAAATTTCTACTCTTTCTCTATACACCCAATCACTTTATTTTATTTCTAAGAGGATTCAGAAATTGTCAAAATAAAATAACAACTTTGCAGGTAATAAATTGCCCAAAAACAACCACAGCTATTTTTGACTGTTAACAACCTCGTGGTCATTTTATTATGTTGTGGTAGCAGAAGTCCTGATTATCATAGAGGTAGTTAGTTACAGTGGTATTTGCTCACATATTTATAGATGAAATCTATTCAGTTTGGGAACCACAATAAGATTAACCAACCGGAAAGAAAGAGGCCATCACAAAAACAGGCAAAGAACTCCAAACAGAAAATTAAATGGCTGTTATCAATTGCCTTTATCAGCTCATTTGTTTAAATATCTACAAGCAGGCCTGAAATCACTGTTAGGGTCTGAGATTTGAGGAGGAAGTAGGGAAGATGACCCCTTAACTCTATCATTAGTATTTTCCAAGCACACAGTTCTATGCGTTGCATGCTGGGATTATCTATACACAGGCTGGTAACAAGCATGCTAGTTCAGAGCAAGACTGCCTTTGAAATATCTTTCACTTTATATTTCCCATAAATACATAATTACCTTTTACCTATAAATAAAGGAAACTAAACCACCCTTTAACCTTCTCCCCTCAATCTTGGCACCCCCCACTTCCATTCTATGTTATCTTACTGGGTGTATACTTCTAGACCTCCTTCTATGCATTACACACATACACATATGTGTCCACTCCACTATTCTTTCCATGTTTCCAGGCTATTCTATCTATATTCAGGTCACCTAAAGAAATAACAGCCTGGGGCAATTCAAATTGTGTACCCAGCTACATGTCTTATTTTATTCAACTTTATTTAAGTGAAATATAGCATGCAGTTCAATGAAGAAGAAAATAAGTTACAGAGAGATACTCTGTAGTTTGCGATGTGAAAGTGTGGAAAGAGGGTTATGCTTTATCTTCCCAATGGTAAGTGAGGGTGGTTCAGGTGGAAACGAGAGAGGTTGACATATGTAATTCTTTACTCCTCCTTTTTCTGTTTCCTTTCCATATCTTTACAAAATTCTAGAGAAACCCCTGAGAAAGCCAAGCTACTACTTCAATTTGAAGGAAGCTATGGATAAAAATGCTTCCAAAATAGATGGTAGATAGAAATGTTTTTTCTCCCTTTGGCTATTTGGTATTATTATTATTATTTCAAACAGGAATTCTATTCTCCAGGGATGACAGCTGGCAATCCTTTCCAAATTTATTGGTAGAACAACAACTGTTAGTAAAATGCTTAAACCCAAAGTAACATTATAAAACCACCAGTCCGTACATATATTTCCAAACACATAAAGCGTTAGTTAGTGATTGAATTTCCCCTGGATGCTGTGGGCACATGCTTCAGATAATAATACAGGAAGATACCAGATTTGAGTTAAGATTATAACACCTGCCTTAATCTCATGGACACAGAAGTTCAAGGGGTGCATCTTCAAGGTTGAGCTTCATTTAGGGCCCTATGCATAGGCTACCTGAAGTGACAGTTGAGATCCTTGTAAAGTGTTCTTCTGAGCCCTTTGGCTTTTTATGTTCATATCTTCAGCATTGGTTGATTTAATCTATTTTGTATTTTATTCGGAAAAAAGAAAAAGGATGAAGTCATTTCCAAGAAGCCCAGGTGCTCAAGGGCAGGGGAAGGTGTCTAAAACCACAGAGGGCTTGGCTCAGCTCTCTTCTGTAACAATTGGTCTAGAACAACACAGATGGGTTGTGTGTGAGGTGATAAAATGCTTGGGAAGGTGAAATGACTCCTGAGGAGAGGAGCCCAGCAATAGCAAATAAGGCATTAAGTTGGCAAACGAAGTGAAAATTTCAAACTCTAATTGGAGCCACTGAGTATATACAACTCCCAAGTGTCCAACAATTTTAGATGAGTTAAATGATCTTAATAGTTTACAGAAAGAGGCAAATGTACTTATATGGATCAGTACTTAAATAATTTTGCTTATTCTTTTTAGTTTATGAAAAGTAATTTTATCTGTGACCCCTTAATTTGTATAAAACAAGAACAAAAGGCATCACCACAATAAGAGAAACACCATGCAACTGTGATTTATACACAACTGTGATGCAATATGTTTTAAATTAAATTTTATTGGGGGGGGTAATTGTAGATTCAAATGCAGTTGAAAGAAAGAATCTGGAGAGACCCTGTTTATCTCTCACCAGTTTCCCCCATAACACTTTGCAAAATTATAGTACAACGTCACAACCAAAATATTGACATTGATGTAATCAACATACAGAACAATTCCATCACCACAGGGATCCCAGGTCATATGATGCATTTTGCATCCTTAGATCAACAGATCTATAAGAATTAGCTGAACATATTAAATGAAAATCATGGTGCTAGGACCGATAAAGAATATGGTTGCTATTTTTAAGGAATTAAAAAAGACTGTTGGGTAGAATGTACATAAATCTGCAAAAAGTTAATAACATCTGGCATGGAGAGTTGTGGTAAGAATTAATATTTATTTAGTACCTTTTAGGCATTGAACATTCTTATAATTTAATCTTTATAATTTCTTAAAATAGGTATAATTATTATTCCCATTTTACAAATGAGAGAAATGAAGTTCTCCAGTTAGTAAAACATGCAGCTACATTTTAAACCTGCCTAGACAATGTGCGTCAGATAAGATTAATGCGACTGAGATCTCTGAGGGACCCTTAAGATAAATACCCAGAAAATGGGAAATTCAGATTCCACTCAAAGTGTAAGTAGAACCTGGTTAGGTAAAAAGGACAGAGATTATGTGCTCAACTAAAGGAAAAAGAGAAATTTAAAAAAAATTATCAAGTGATAGTGATTTAATAAGGTTGTCTAGGGGGTTTGTGCAAACTGGTGGAGTGGGGAGAGAAGAAAATACGGTAACTAATTATACTGATTCTATGAGGCTAAATTAGAGGAGCCATTATATTAAATGATGGTGATATAATAAATAAAATGATTAAAATAATAACAGCTATTTACATTGTGGCAGACCATGTTCTTGGTCTTTCACATGTATTATCTCACTAACAATGCATCATAAACCTTCTTTATAGGCTCCCTAAAACATGTTTACTGCCAAAAAATACTGTTGCTACAATTTGTAAACTATGTATATTGGTTCAATTGAAATAGGCAAATACTGGGTGAAGCACAAGAAAAAAGAGTCAACTTTCAGTGTCTTAGTCCATTTGGGCTGCAATAAGAAAATACCTTAAATTGGGTGGCTTATAAACAACACAAATCTATTTCTTACAGTTCTGGAAACTGAAAGTCTGAGATCAGAGTGTCAGCACAGTCAGGTTTTGCTGGGGGCCCGCTTCCTGGTTTATAGATGGCTGTCTTCTCGCTGTGTCCTCACATGTGACAAGCAATAAGGGAGCACTCTGTGACCTCTTTTATAAGGGCATTAATTACTTCAAGGAGCTTCATCCTCATGACCTAATCACCTTGCAAAGGCCCCACCTCCAAATGCCATCACACTGGGATCATATTTCAACATATGCATTCTGGGAGGACATAAACATTGTCTATAGCACTCAGTTATTCAAGATATGATTTTTCAGCTTTTGGGTATTCTTGATCCCAAGTTTCAGTTATCTACCTCCTATTTAGTTCACTCATAATCTGAACACTTTCTAAAGGAGTGGAAATTCTGAGATGAGGCCTAAGAGGCAATCATTATGTAAATATGCTTATGGTCACTGTGAAGGTTAACATGTAGACATTTTATTTTTTATTTGATCCCTCTGTACTATCATATATCTTGTAAGCAATCTAGCAATTTTTGGTTTAGCAAAGCCATGTTTTTTCTAATAATAGACACTTTGATGCAATTTCTTGATGTTGCAAATGGTGTTAAAGGAAGGTTTTTAGACCACTAAGTCATAACTACAACCTGGCAGCTACCAATTTTAAGATTTCATAGATTTTAAGACACACTTGAATTTAAGAAAGGTTTAAGTATAGGGAAAAAAATTTATCATGGAATCAATAAAAGTAAATAATAATGGATAATAATTATTAAGTTCTTATAAGCCCTTTAAGTCAGGGACTAAACTAAGCAGATTATACACACTATCTCAATTAATTGTACACACCAGATAACTTGGTTTTATATTCATTTTGTTTTTGAACTAATTCTTGAAGTTTAGAAATAAATCCTCCCCCAAAACACAGAAATGGTCTTGATATGCACTTTCCTGAATGCATGGCCTGTCTTTTCACCTCCTTCTCCCCAGGCATTTCTTCCTCTGTAGGTAAATCATTTCTCCTAAAATTCACATTCATGTATCTCTCCTTGGACTAACGTTTTAAGCTAGTTTCTAAAAGTTCAATTCCCTGGACTACTGCTTCTGTTCTGGTGTATCTTTAAAGCTGCTCATCCATTCTAAACTTTGCTCTGTTCATGGAATACAGCCGGAGAGGCAAGTAGTGTTATTTCCCTGAGTCAAACTCTGCCCTTCAACAAAAGTCAACAGGTACCTGCAGACACCTCAGGACACATTTTAGCAGCTAAATTTGCTCCCTACCACCTTATAGGTAGCCGTAATTCCAATTTTTAAACCATGCTTTTCATAGGAAGATATTATTTAAAAAGAAGAACAGGAGTTAGAAAATAAGTGAACAGCTTTCTTTAATGCCCAAGATAGGAGCAAGGTGGTGTGTTTTGGGAGTTGTCAGAAGAAATCTCCTGGTGCAAAAAAAAAAATTGTTTGCCCCAGATAAAAGATAACACCTGAGAGCATTGGTTAGAGAATAGAAATAACCATTACTAATGCTCACCAGGGCCCCTTTCTTTCATGGGAGGGTTGTCAGGTGAAATACAAGATGCCCAGTTAAATTTAAATTTCAGGTAAACAATGTACAATTTTGAATATATGTGAATTATTGTTTACCTGAAAATCAAATTCAACTTGATGATCTGTATATTTATTTGGTAAATCTGGCAACCCTATCCTGGGTATAAGAATGATATAGTCTCCAGCCCCAGAAATCAACAGGGCAGGTAACCAATTTGGGCCAGTAAAATGCGAGTAGAAGCAGCGTGCCAACTCAAGACTGAGGTTATGAATAGCCCCTACACAATTTTCCAGTCTCTCTTTTCCTCTTCCATGGCAAACATGAAGGTTTCCTATCATATCTTATTCTGGGTAATACATGAAGCAATCATATTCACTGACTGTTTTCCTCTCTTTGCATGTCTTAAAAAGACATCCTCAAAGAATTGAAAAATGCTCAACTTACCTGATTTTTGCCTTATATTGTCAAACTTACCTATGGTACCTTGAATTTTCTACTCTGAATCCCCACTACAGGTTCTGACTCACTGGTCCAATGTTGATCCCTCATTATAGACCACCACAGATTTCCCATCTCCAAACCAGGG
Organism: Eulemur rufifrons; assembly: GCF_041146395.1. Lineage (NCBI taxonomy): Eukaryota > Metazoa > Chordata > Mammalia > Primates > Lemuridae > Eulemur > Eulemur rufifrons. The sequence goes on along the minus strand of NC_091001.1, from coordinate 75,084,249 downwards.
ACCCAGGGAAAGAGTTATGAATTAAAATCAATGGATCCAATGTACCACACCCATCAAATCCACAGAAATGCCCCTCCTCAGACTGATGTAAGCTAACTTCTTTATCTGTTTATCAAGTATGTTCAATATCAATCCTTCAAAAGAAAGCAATAATTTAGTTACAGGACCAAAATAGTACCAAATAAATAAAACAAAAAAGTGAGCCATAGCTGGCATGGAATGTATGAAATTTTTTTTGTTGTTGTTGATTAAATACCTGACTGACTGAATGAATCTATCAACAATGAATGAATGAAATAAAAAAGGCACACTTCCTAGAATGAACCTTTTCAGGCCTGATTTCTTATGTTCATTACAAGAAAAAATGTTAAAAAAAAAAAAAAAGAAAAAATGTTAAGCTAATGCTATATAATTAACCTTCACTCAGCTGCTACAGAGCAAGGGCTCAGATTGCGGAATAATAATAAAAAAATTTAGTAACCTGAAATAACTCCATAGCCTAAGCTTTCCCCTGGTGAAAGGAACACAAATATTGTGAGCTTTGGAGATCATAGCCAAGAAGTAGCATGTTTTATAGTTAGAATTGCATCAGTGTTGAGGGACAATGTTTTCTTTCATACTCAGCATCAGGACATGTCAGAACTTGAAGCACTACCCATTCTTCTTCTTCAGGGTTTTTAATTAAACTAAGAATTTTTTTTTTCCTCCAAAAAGTCAATCAAATAGTAAATTTTTTGAACATATCTAGAACTGTGATTGGTGATGTCCAGTGTGTTAGGGGTCAGGAAGGGAGGAGCAGCTTTGGTAGGAAAATGACTGTGTTTAATGAGTTCGCTTTCTAATTGAAGAGCAAGACTTATGCACAGGTGTACATTTAAGACAGTGTTGAATCAATACATTTGTAGAAAATATTGAAATGTGATCCCCTCCCTTATTGTAAGACTTTAAATATCTTTCATATTGACCACAGTCATAGATCATTATTATAATATGAAAATATGATGGGTTATTGGAAGATAAAAATTTCTTATAAAGGCCTATAATTTTATTTGATGTTGTTAGGTTCATAACTCTACCCAGTAAAGTTAATCTCCAGTGCTGTAAGCAAATGTTCCATGAGAGTTGAAGAGAGGCACAAGGAATACAACTGGCAATGACCCCCCCCCCACAGTATAAAGCAGAGGTTCCCCCGCCTAGGATTGCAATTAGGATTATCTTTGCCCTTGGCCCTTATCTCTCACCACAGACTCTTCTTCAATGAGAAACTCAGCTATCTGGAGGACTACAGCAGGCTAAGCCATTACTCAAAATTTGTTGTGCATCCCTCAGTAATTCCCTGATTAGACAATTGGTCAAGTGCCAGTTGGTTCTGACCTGAGTTTGCTTGAGGGTTTATTCTTTCCTCATAATCCTTCAGGGTATTATTTGAGATCAGCTTGGTAGGTTAGATTTGCTAATGATTCTCAGGTTAAGATACAGATAATGGAGGCAGATACTCCTAAAGTATTTTTTAGAGTTCTTCTCTGATCCAAACAACTATGGTGCACCCAATAAATAACAGAATGGATATGGGTGGAAAGGGATCCAATATTTATTAATTCATTTGTAAGGCATTTTACAATACAACACTTCATCCAATTCCTACAATATTTTTATGAGGTCGTTTCCTCTATCCTACTAACAAGGGAACTGAGATTTAGAGCATTCATGAACCTTGCTCCAAATCATATAGCTAGTAAGTGACAGAGTTTGATACTGATCTAAGTTTAACTGTCAAGAGCACAGGCTCTAAACCAAACTGTTTTGACTTCAAATTTAGGTTCCATGACTTAGTAGCTTTCGATTTGTTCTTCATCACCCATTCCTTCTAGCTACACTGGCATCTTTGCCGCTTATGACTCCTGTCTTATCCCTTTGCACTTTCTGGTCTTTCCTTCTGGAACAAGCTCTCTGCAGATATCCTCATGATTTACTCTCTTACCACATTTATGTCTGCTAAATGTCAGCTTCATTTTATTGATCAATAAATATCTTATGGAACAGTACTATGAGGTGAGCATGGTTCTAGGAACTTCAAATAAATCAGGGAACAAAACAGAAAAATGTTCATGCCCTGATAAAGATTATATTCTAGGAGTGAGGGGGAAACAATGGTTGATTAAAAAATAAATCAATTATATTAGATTAGAAGATGATAGTGCTATGAGTAAAAGAGAAAAGGGAGACCATGGGAGCTCAGAAGATTCAGTATTAAATCAGATCATAATGATGGGACTCAGGGCAATGTCAACAGAGATTGGATATAGGGTGTGAGTGAAAGTATAGCAGGAATGAAAACTTCAAAGGTTTTGGTCAAACTAATGGAATTATGAAACTTTCAACAGTTTGTCTTGGTTCCTACAGTTTTTTCAAGCCCTTAGACCTCCCCAGCCAGGCCACTGAGCCTCTAGACTTTCCTGGATAGGAATTCAGATACTCTTTGACCTAAGGTCACAAAATCTTAAATCATGTGTAACAGAATTTAGCTCATGTATAGTTTGATTCCCTCCCACTCAGAAAAATTAGGGGAACAATGAAAAATATCTTGCTTTAGTAAGTTGCAAATATTCAAAAACTAACCACCATCCAGCAGTTAAGATATTGTTGCCTATAATAAGCAATAAGCATCCTTCTCCACAATATGTACATTTAATGTGCGCTGTCTACTGCTATGAGGATCTCATTTTAAATGTATGTGCACTTGTGTGTAAAGAAAGAACAAGCAAGCAAAAATTAAATAGGCTGTGACACTAAAGATACTTCTAAAGTCACAAATTGTGAGGATTCAAGTACAGACATTCTTGCTAAAATGAGTTAATGCCTTTGTATTAATTTGTCCCCAAATGAACATGAACACCTAATATTCAGTATCTGCAACCAATTTGAGCTAAAGCAAAAATTTTGAATGTTTAACCCAGTATACCTATATTATTTTAAGCTCTGCTTGAAGTGTTTCATTCCTCTGTGATATAGACAGGGATACCATGAAAAGAATTATAAAGCGGGGGAAGGTGTGAAAATTACCACTGTTAGCTTATCTTTCACATTACCTGTAGTTAGTTTCTTGTAAATGAATTTCTGGTGTGAATTGTTCTTCAATAACTATATCACAATAGAAACAGCAAAGGACTTACCATTTCCCCAGTTAAAATATTAATTAATGCCTGTACCACTATTCTGGACTAGTATAATGTAAATTCTGTCTTATAATATCCTTCCCATGTGTGCTAATAATTTCATCATTCTTATTCCTCTACTTGAAAATGCCATATATATTATCAGTCTTGCCCACAATCAGATGTGACAATTAAATAGTGGGCATCCTGTTTCCCTCTGCCCTCCTCAGTTCCCCACTTCCCTTTCTAGAACCCTTTCTCCAGCTCAAACAACCAGTCTAAAAATCAGTTATCTATTCAGGTACTTTTTCTACATGATGCCAAATACTATAATATTATTTTTCATTGATTTCTCAGTTATTCGGTAATTTATAGGACACTGAGTTTATCAGATGTTTAAGCTTTGTCTATATCATTCCAAAGAACAGAAACAATGGACTTTTTTCATAAATTAATCAGATATTTAGGCGAATTATATGAAGTACTGCCTGAAAGCTCCTACAGGTATTTTTCTTTCCAGAGATTTACTTTGGACAGAGGTCTGTCTCTGCCACAATAAAGCTAGCAATTTTTTGTTGATGTTGTTCCTACAAGTTTCCAAAGGAAGTTTCTGGAGATATTTTGTAGAGATAATATCTCCCCTCATTGTGTTAATATAATATTTTGTCCACATATCTATTATAGCCTAGCCGATATAATTTAACTTCCTTGGAGTTGAGTCAGGACTAAATATTTTATACTGATACCACCAGTGACTCTGGAAGCGCATGTCACATAGTAGGAATGAAAACAAACGGCTGTTAAAATAAGTCAATATCCTTAAGAACTCTATCCAAGTATTTCATAAGTTTCACAGTGATCTCCATCTCTGGAAAGACAAAGTCAATGCAGTGCTCATACAAGCAAATCAAGATCAAGTGGTGAGAGAAGACCGGTCCCCCTGTCACCTCTTTGACTGGGACCCTGATTCTCTCTCTTGGAAGACCACTATGTTTTCTCAGTTTTAGAGTGCAAAGTCTTTATTTCAGACTTAGCCATATATTTCAACTTGTATTTTTATTCAGATTTCAGGGAAAATGCTAACAAATGATTTTGAATAAGTGTGTGATATTTGGTGGAGGTAGAAGAAAGACATAAAGTAAGGATATTACATAGTGGTATCACGTAACAGAAGAAGCAATACATGATCTTGGTAAAATCAACCCTTACAAAAATTGTGCCATCACAAAGCATGTTTTCAACGGCCCTCCATGGTCCCTAGGACCACTTTCTTCTCTAAAATCTCAGTGCTTCAGCTTTTCAGGGCTCTATAATGTATTCCCAAGATTCTCAAGGATCTGAAACTATAGTTTTCCTCCCAAACTCTTCATTATTCTTCAAAGCAGACAATCTCAGATTTGACCAAATGCCAGATGCTATTGTCTTTCTTGGTATACTAAAATATATTTTTTTAATTTTTTAAAAAAGAGTAAAGCTTAGAAACTAAGGAAAAAGAGCAAACAGTAAACAAATACATGTTATTTCCTCACACTTTAGATTTATCAGTGATTGGATCTGAAAATCATTTATCATGATTTTTTGGAAAGAAAATATGCAAAGTCAAATTTATGTTTGGAAGGCTGCTTTTAATATGCAGAAACTATATAATGAGGCAAAATGGGAGAAAGAAATTTTTATTAAGTCATCCTAGTTGGTCAATAATTGTTCAGCAAAAATAAATGAATAATTAAATAAGCTTACATATGGCCACTCCCCTCCTTTTGAGCATGAAATATCAGCCATTTTTCACAGAGCTGTAGTCAACAATATGCAAGTCACACCAGCAGCATACATCTGGCCCTGGGCGTTTATTTTCAGGGTCTAATCAGTCAGATTCTCACACATTCCTCAAAGGCTGTGGGTAACACGGAGACTTGGAAAGTCGATAAGAAAGATAAGCTATGTTCATGTTTGTTTATTTTAATTGGCATAGTATGGTCAATCTTCAAATAAACTTACCCATAATTTTAGTTCAATGCTTTTTTTCATACCTCTTGCTAACAAAAATCTGCATGTTTTCCTTAGTTCTGCAAACAAAATCACTTATAATTAAAAGCTTTTTAGTATACCTCCTTCTAACATGCTGCTACATAGTTTTCCTTAGTATAATTAAAATCTAATTCCTTTTAGGAAGTTAGAGTTACCTTGACAAATTTACTACTTCTGTGTCCATTCTGTTTTCCAAGGTGAAATAATATTGGAAAGAATGTTTCCAAAATCCCATGCTCCAAGAAGAGAGGAAAACTTGTGTATCTGATTATTGGAGATGGAAGGAAAACTCCTTCTGGATATGCCTCCCTGCAGCACTCAGTTCACCCAGCTCCTTCTCTAATGGGCACCTCCTTGAGTGGGAGCTCAACCTTCTCTACATACCCCTGTGTAGACATGTGGCCCCAAAGCAAGAGCGAGAGAGCAGAATTAGGAAGTACAGTGTAGACACACAGATAAGCCACATTATCTAATGTAGCTTTTTATTTTTTTAATTGAAGCTAATATTTTGACCTGCCTTTACATGAAACTGTGTCTGGTTCTCAACTGATTTGGAACTCAGAGGGCTAGAAAAGAATATTTGTTATTATTAACCACAAACCACAATAGAAACTCGAAAAAGTAATCTCATTGGCCTTTAACTTAAAAATCTCAGAATAAAATTATATGTGTATCATCATTTCAGAGAACAGGCATCACATGTTTTTATGAATTTGGATGGGACTGTGTTGTTCAATATGGTAGCCACTAGCTACACGTGGCTACTGAGCATTTAAAACGTGCATGAAATGAATTGAAAGGTGCCGTAAGTGTAACATACACAGCAGATTACAAAAACTTAGCTAAGAAAAAGTAACTATCTCAATAATTTTATATTGAGTACATGCTGAAATGGCAATATTTTATAGATATTAGATTAAATTAAATGCATTATTAAAATTAATTTTACCTATTTCTTTTTACTTTTTAATGTGCCCACTAGAAAATTCAAAATTCCACATGTAGCTTATATTTTATTTCTATTGAACAGCCCTGGGTTAAAACAATGAAGAAAGTGCTCTTCTTTTCCAAATTGATGATAATGTCAACAACTGAGAGGTCTTGGATAAATGTAAATAAAATTAAAAGGACAAAACAATGGTAATCAGTGGCACCATTATGCTCTACCTACAACTGACTCCTATGTTGAAGTTTCTGCTTGGGGTTATTACTCTGTTTGCACTGTTTTCTTTGTGATTATACATAGTGTTTCCACTAAAAGACCAGTCTCTAAACAGAAATCTATGTCCTTCTTTTTGTTGTTGTTGTTGAGGCTCAGGTAATTAAACCCATATGAGGTTATTTACTGTAAAAATAAAGTAAATGAAAATAAGTTTCTCTGGTGTAAGAGGCAAATAGACCAATTTCTCCAATTCTTTTTTCAGAATGTTTCCTTGGAAACACAGCAAATTTGAGCCCTTATGATAACCTTTAAAATAAAGATAAATTATCTAGGCATTAAGTCTAGTTTCCAGTTTTTATAATGTGGAAATATCTCTAAAGTTGTGAGCCAGTAACCTCTAGATATGTAAAAACCTACCCTCCTGAACTATCTCCAGGGTTCTGTATGAGACATACGGGAGACAGTCAGGAGGTACAGCTCTTTGTTCTTGAGGGGATAAACAAATTCCTTTCTCTTTCTTCTTTGCTATATAAAATATGTGATATTTTGTCCTAACTTCATAGTCACTGTTGTGCTCCTTTATATGCACGTAAATCTGTTAATGCTTCTCAGTAATATATTGTGTTCCTGCTCTCTCTTTTATATTGGTATGAAGGGATATTTTTGTTGCCAGGATTGTTTTATTTCCCAACATTATTTAACCTATGATCTGAGACAGAAGACATACAAATCCTGCTAAATATGAATCCCAAGCCAGCACTAAGGAATTATGATATAATGAGTCAAAGCTGAAGTGGTCACTTGCTGAAATGATGAAAGAGTGACCAGAAGCTGAGTCAATCACCATGGTTGCTGGTGATACGATATGACAGACCTGGGCCAGGACACATTCAGTAGTAAACAGTTGAAGCTGGAAAGCATTCAGGATTTCATTGAAACTAGTCATTTATTTTACAGATAAGAGAATTAATTCAGAGAGAGCTGAAAGCTGAAGGTACCTAAATAAGAACATATTCCATGTAAAGTAGCAAAATTGGAATTAGAATCCAGGGGTCAAAGTTTGTATAAAGTGCTACAGTGATTTTTTTTCTTTGATCCAGTCCTATTTTGCTCTAACTTATTTCATCTCTCTTATGATAATTAATAAATTAAAACTTGGGCTTTGCCCCAATACTGATGCTTAATAAAGATGGGACATGAAGTAAAAATAAATGTTGTTAAGCAGGGATAGTGAGCAATCACCACTAGGCTTCACAAAGAACATTTTCATCTGACATTCACATTGTATTAACATTCCTCCAGAATAACATTCCTAAATTCCTTTTGTGCTCTTTCTACAGTGATAGGTTATTCTTTTTAATTAGCTTCCTTTATGACAACCTTTAAAAATATTATCACTGGATGAATAAGAATCCACAATTATTTTGTCTTCTTCTGGGTTTTCTGTCTCATTATTTAAGTATCTTTGGCTTCACTCTTTTTCCTGCTCCTCTGAACTGCTTCATCTCAACAAAACTTTTGGCTAAAGACAAGGAAAAAGCTTCCTCAGTAAAATTTCTTAAAGAACTGAGATATAAAGTTGACCATTCCCTGTATTCCAATCTTCTGAGATTGTAATCTATTCAAACGGAATGTTCAAAGCATCATAATCAAGTGGCTTAAACTGAAAATCACATTTCAACACAAAGAACATTATTTTCAAAGATAGTTTTATAAATATTCTCAAGTGATCCTTAATGAAAATATGCCAAGTAGGATATGTTTATTCAGAAATGTGGGATCCTCCAGCTCAAAGAAACTGGCTGACATTTTTTGGTATTCAAGATATATGATTCTTAGGCCACTAACTTCATTGGAATTCACCATAAAATGAGTGGAAATAATTTTTAAAAAAGGAAAGAGAATATATTTTCAATGTATTTGGAGACTAAAAATCAAAAAAAATGCAACAGCTGTATAGATATATTTCTCCCAGGACACAATCTCTACTTCTTTGAAAGTATTAAAGAAAGATATCTACTCCACAAACTAAAATTTCTTTACTGTGTAATAAGCCAGGCAGCCTTATATTTGGACAGTTTTAAATATATCTATTTTCATCAGTATAAGCCTCTCCATTGATGGTATAAAAAAGGACATAAAAGAACTGATGTCCATATGCAAATGTTACTACCTTCTTACCTGACTTTTGTAGCAAGAATCCATTTCACACAACCTCAACCTTAATGGTTCATTCAGAAATACAGGCAAACATCTGTTTAAGAAAACTATTAAGAAATGGAATTTTCTTGTTATTTATTAATACATATCTTGACTGATTTAGAAATAATTCGTACTTATCTCAGAGTAATAGATTCATTTAAGATTGGGCCATATTCCTACAATGACTTCATTTCTGTAGGAGTACCTTTAATCCAGTGAAGCATCAAAAATTCCCTGCCATAGAAATGAATTTAATATGGTCCTGAAATCATGGTCCCCTGATACCATACTTGGTTTTTCCCACCTCTGTCATCTCAGGCCACTATTTTGTTATCAATCTATTTATTGTCTCTGCCAAGAGAATCCTGTCATACCCCATTGCCAGAACCTGGCCCTCAGGGCAGGTAGTGAGCATTTTAATTATTTTAATGACTTTAAGAAAGTTTCAAATTTCATTTATATTATTGTAGACTAAGTAAAATGTTCATATTTAGAACAATGATATTTTTCAGAGCAAAATTTTAGCTTTTGCCTCATTCCATGTTTTTGCTTGCTTTTTGTTGCAATAATAATTCACTTTCCTAAATGCTTCTGTAGATGCTATTGGACACACATAAGAAAAGAAATCTACCATGCTGTAATGGTTAGTTTTATGTGTCAACTTAACTGGGCCACAGGGTATTAGGATATGTGGTTAAACATTATTCTGAGTGTACCTGTGAGTTTGTTTCTGGATGAGATTAGCATTTGCATTAGTAGACTGAGTAAAGCAGATTGATCTCCCTAATGGGAGTGGGCATGCAACCCATTAAAGGCGTACATAGAACAAAAAGGAAGAGGGAGGGAGAATTCATTCTCTCTGCCTGACTGCTTGAGCTAGACATCAGTTCTTTCCTGCCCTTGGACTCAGACTTATGCCATCAGCACTCCTGGTCCTCAGGCCTTCAGATTCTGATTGGAACTAAACTATTGGTTCTTCTGGGTCTCCAGCTTGCTGGTTGCAGACAGTGGGACTTCTCAGTCTCCATAATCATGTGAGCCAATCTCTTGCAGTATATCCTATTGGTTCTGTTTCTCTGGATAACTCTGGTTAACGTTATTATCAATTTTGGTACCACAAAGAGGGGTGCAGCTGTAACAAATACCTGAATATGTGAAGTAGCTTTGGAACCAGGTAATGGGTAGATGCTGAAAGAGTTTTGAAAGGAATGCCAGAAATATAAATATTAAAAGTGATTCTTGTGAGGTCTTATACAGAAATGAGGAATATGGTACTAGAAACTGGAGGAAAGGAAATCCTTATAATGAAGTGGCAAAGAACTTAGTTGAATTGTGTTCATATTTTAGTGTTTTGTGGAAGGTAACATTTGCAAGTGATGATACTGGATATTTACAGAGGCGATTACTAATGGATCTGTTGAAGGAGCAACTTGGTTCCTCTTGACTGCTCATAGTAAAATGCAAAAAGAGAAAAATGAATTGAAGAAGGAAATGTTAAGCAAAAAGGAATCAGAACTTAAAGATTTAAAAAATTCTCAGCGTTTCCATATTGCAGAGAATACAAAGGCTGAACAAGCGTTTGATAAGATTAGGATGGGTGTGAACCACGGACCTAATGAACCACCTCTGCAAAAACATTGCCAGTTTGAACTGAAGGAGATGGAGATGGGACAAAAATGAAGGAATGCTGGCAAACTTCTTAGGTTGTACAGGACAGGACATTATAGGTAGCTGACTGCAAATGTGTTATTCCTTAAGAAAAGAAAATAATGACACTGAAAGTAATTCAGAGACCATCAAAACTGCTACTTCCACCCAGGGCCCAGGGGCAGGGTTGGTTCTTCCTTGGTTTCAAAGGGTATGGCTGCCTGTACAGTTTTGGCAGGCCGACACACCCCACTCAGTGCCTCAGGGGAAAGGGCTGCTCTCTCTGAGAGCCATGTAGCAGGTGGTGCCCTGCCAAGTTGAAGGGGAAAGGTCACCCCCTGGAACTAATGGGGTTTGTATAGAAGAATTTTACTGACATCAACTGAGATAGAAAACACAAGGAACATAATGAGTTTGAGATAGAGGAGGGGACAATGTGAATTTCGACAGTCATTTAAAACATCCTAGTAGAGATTTTGCTCAGACAATTAGCTATTGGCTCAGAGAAAAGATCTTGGCTAAAAATTAATTGATTAATTATTATTAATTAGATTAATTATTATTAAGAGATTGTAATACACTTACCATAATTGTAATTGTACTAGAAGAGAAAATAGAGTAAGAAGTAAAGAGTGACCATAATGAAACTCAGAGAAACTCTTGAATAAGGACAAGCAGAAGAAACTTCAGGGACAGAATAGGAAAACAAGTAGACAATGTGTCACAGCAGGCAAGGAAGACAGTGTTTTCAAGCAGGAAATTGCCAAAAGTGTTAAAAGTTTCTGAGAATCAACTAAGATGAACACGGAAAAATGTTCCCTGTGCTTAGTGAGGTGGAAGTTATCAGTCAACTTAGTAACAGTCATGTTGGTGATGTAATGGAAATGGAATTGAAGTCAGGTTATTAGGAGTGAGGATGAAGTGGAAGTGAGAGAGTTGCCGCCCTGAATGAAGGCACACATTTAAAGGATTTTGTCCTTACAGATAATAAGAAAGTTAAGTAGTGGGGAAAATGGGATCTGGAATCAAGAGGAGAAGAATTGTTATTGCCATTAAAGTTATTGCTACTTTGGGGAAATTCTGATTAATTTTAATAGAGAAGAGATTTTTATCATGTTTATATACCGAAAAAGAAGGCATATTTCAAAAAGGGGATATTGATTTAGGAAATAAAAATTTTATAGAATTGAATCTCAATCCTGGCATCTTAGAATAAGTAGGTGGGGGGAGGCACCTTTGAAAATTTTCAATATCTTGGCACCACCTTGAGACTTACTGATTGAATTGGTCTGAGGTGGTACCAGGGCATCTGTATTTTTTTCAAGCTCCCTAACTGATTGTAATGTGTAGCCATGATTAAGAAACATAGCACTGAAGTAGCATTGTCCAATAGAATTCTCTGACATATGATGAAGGAAATGTACTATATCTGTGCTGTACAATACAGTGACTACTAGCTTCATGTGGCTATTGGTATTTGATTCTGTGGCTAGAGTACATGAAAACTAAAATTTTAATTTAATTCAAGTTTAATTAATTAATATTTAAATTTAAATTGTTACATATATGATTCAGTGCTAATTTCCTACAGTGAAGATAGGCCACCTCTGTACCAAATATAGAGATTGTCCTTAGATAGGACAGGTGATGGTAAGACCAGAATTTTTACTAAATCCAAGCAGCTAGTTGCATCTTATAATATTCATCCTTTAGAAATAAGAAAAACAAAAATATTTTCTGAATGCTTCCGCCTCAATCAGAAAGTGCACACACTTCCTCCTTAAAAAGCAAACAATTGGAACCTAAGGAATGACAGCCTTGTCTGGAGACGCTTCTGTCCTAAGTTTAGTGTCCCCCTCAATTAATGTGTAAGTTCTTAATAGGGATTTGATACTCGGAAGAATGCAGATGTGTAAATATTTAAGGGCCCATAGCCTGATCCTCAAACTAAACTGCCACCTAAGGTGCAACTTCCATGAAGCAAAAATCCGAAACCCGAAAATTGTCCCTATAAAAAATCTTACCAATATTCTTCTTTCTCTGAAAGAAATATGAAATGCCTGTCTTACTTTCTCAGCTTTCACTTTGCTGTCTCACATAGTAATTTTGTAGAACTCCTTGAATGCTCAGTGTGTTACTTAGGTACATTTCCTTATCTGGAGTTATGCACAGAGGGCCATATAGCTGGAGTGGTTAATTGCCTGTGTGGCTTGGTTCCATGGGTACTGGAAAGGAAATATTATACTTACTAAACAGTACAGCATAGTGGTTAAGAGTGTAGACTTTGGATCTTAGGTGTCCATGAGCTCAGCCAAAATTCACAGAGTTCAATAACTACAACACGGAAAGAGAGAATGGATATAAAGAGACAGTGGCACAAAACAGCATTACCAATACATAATAATTCTCATTTTCTGTGGTATGATTGTAGGTGGAATGAAAAGGATGGAGAGAGAAAAGTTAGAAATGAAAAGAAGGGATAGAGAAAGGAAGAAAGACAGGAAGGAAGAAAGGAAATAATATCATTAAATAAGGGTGTGTTTGTCAGATATTACCCAAAAATTCTTCTCTTTATGATAACTCAGAGTGAGGGCATCAATTATGGATTAAATTATAAAAAAGAAAAACAACAATAACTACAATAAAAACCCACACGAGAAGTAAAACTTGGTCTAGGATTTGACGCCTAGATAAGAGATGGAAAATTTAAAGGACATGTGAAGTGTTTTCTAAGGGAAAGTGAACATCAATGAAAAAACAGTGAAGAACTATGGAAGGCTGTTAGGATGACAGGAACATCGGTGTGGCTGTACTGGAGGAGGGATATCTCATGTAATGCAGGGGACTTTAGACTTTATATGGAATGAAGCACAAATGAATGAGAAACTGTTCTGTTCTTAAGGAAGAGAGTAATATAATAAAAGCATTATCTAGGAAGAACCTAAGTCAGCCAAAAGCAGGATTAGATTGGAGAGGACACGAATAGAATCAGAAAGTAAGATGAGGAGACTTATGATGGGCACTGTAGATAAGGCAGGAAGAGAGATGGAGAAGGGATCATCCAAGGGATCCTTCTAAGGAGGAATTGGCAACCTATGATAGGCTGCAGCCCTTGGGCACTAGATATTTTGAAATCAAAGACCCGTGGGGCACATGAAGGAATCGGACCTAAGACTGGATAGAAACCCACAGTCTTAGGAGCCCATGAGTGCCAAAAAATGTTTCTTTTACTGAAATTTTGCTGATGGACATTGTAATCAATATCTGTTACTTCAATGGCACTTCCTCCTGAGGAATATTAATAAGAGTGAGTCTGGGAACCATTGCCATTTTATTAAAGAAGTAGCTCAAGTAATAAAAATAGCTTCTTCATTGAAAATCAGGATTTCATCAGCCCCCAAACAGTGAGAATAAAACTTTGTTTTTGCTTTAAAATAAACAATCAAACATTTCAAATTCTAAAGAAATTAAAACATAAACTTAACCTCTTAAATCACTCAGTAAGAATATTATTTCAACATCATGAACTGAGTAATGACTAAAATTTAAAATAAAACATCTTGCATTAATTTCTTTGCAACAAAATATTATTTCTTCTGTTTAAGAATAAAACATTATAAATATATTCTGAATATTAAGTAGCTCTGCCATAATAATGCATTAATGAATTAAAAGTTAATTATCATATTTTTGAAAAAATATACAATTACAGCATCTTTACTCTTTGAAGCTTTAGGCACTTCACCACCTTTAGAATTAAGAGTTAATTAGAAGTCTGAAATTAAAATTGCTGCATTAGTGGAGGTTTCATTATTTTTCAAAGGGGAATTCTTAGATCTTTTATTGATACTGTTGCTTTTGAATAACATATCAGCATAAATTATTTTTACTCTTTGAGATATTTTCAAACCAACTAATGAACTTAATATATCTTGGATTTTTAACCACTTGATGACAGAACAAAAAAGAAAAAATTTACATTTAGAAATAAAGAGACAGAAAGAAAGAAAAGAAGGAAGAATAAAGAAAAAATCAAGTTATTTGGATAATTTCAAATCAGTGGGAGGGAAAAAAAAGGTCAGGTAAACAACTCACTAGGAGACACTACTACAGAATGGAAGAAAATATTCACAAACTATACATCTGATAAAGGGCTAATATCCAGAATCTACAAAGAACTCAAACAAATCAGCAAAAGCCACCCCATTAAAAAGTAGGCAAAAGACAGGAACAGAAGCTTTACAAAAGAAGATAGATAAATGGCCAACAAACATATGAAAAAACATTCAACATCACTAAATCATCAGGAAAATGCAAATTAAAAACACCATGACTATTATTAAAAAGTCAAAAAACAATAGATGCTGGTGTGGATGCAGAGAGAAAGGACCGCTTGCTTATACACTCCTGTTGGAACTGAAAATTAGTGCAACCTCTATGGAAAATAGTGAGGAGATTTCTCAAAGAACTAAAAGTAGACCTACTACTGTTTGATCCAGCAATCCCATTATTGGGTATCTACCCAGAGGAAAATAAGTAATTTTATCAAAAAGACACCTGAACTCAAATGTTTATGGCAGTACAATTCACAATTGCAAAGATGTGGAATCAACCCAAGTGCCCATCAATTCATGAGTGGATTAATAAAATGTGGTATATATGCCATGGAGTACTCCTCAGCCATAAAAAGGAATGAATTAATGTCTTTTGCAGCAATTTGGATGGAACTGAGATCATTATTCTAAGTGAAGTACCTCAAGAATAGGGGGAAAAAAAAAAAAAAAAGCCCACATGGGCTCTCTAATAATTTGGAACCTAATTGAGCGGCACGCGTGGGCAGACAAAAAAGTAAAAATCACTGGAAATCATGGAAGGGGGAGGGGGAGGAAGGGAGGAGTAAAAACCTACCTAACAGGTACAATGAACACTATTCAGGTGATGGGCACACTAGTAGCCCTGGTTTAAGCATTATAAAAGCTATCCATGTAATGAAAACATTTGTACCCCCCTTAATATTTTGCTATAAATAAAAAGTGAGTGTAAAAATAAAACAAAATTAATTAATGAATGAATTAAAATGTTAAAAAAAAAAGAAAGAGAAACCCCAAGACATCAAATATGCGAAAGGCAAAGGTAAAAAAGGCAAGGCCCTTTACTGAAATCAGAAGGTTTGCATTAAATTACAAAAGCTAAATAGCAAGAGTCCCAAGGCATCTTCCACAAGTTGTCTCTCACAAAGCTGACTGCCAGAATTTTCTCAGAGAAACTGGGCCAAGAGAAAAAAATTCATAGAGATTAAAATTTGGGAGTCAGCCAAAAAACAGCTGAGTCGTGTCCAATTACTCTACTATAAAATCTCAAATCCAAAAGCCAAACCTTTCATACAGAACTTCTAGTCATGTCTTTATGCTTCATCTTTAAATGCGAATTGACATCCGAAGATCACCACGGTTCAGAGGACCAAGCAGCAACCCTAGCACACGGAGACCCAGGAATACTCACAACTCAAGGAGGATGGCGTGGATCAAGGAAATATCCCAGTGAGGTCAGCTGTGCAGTCAGCAAATAGGGTAAATCAGTTTGCCTTAGAGCAGCAGAAAAGAAGGGCCTACAAATGTTGTTCATAATAAAATGATGAAATTGCCCTGTTTGTTCATGTTGAGAGTTCATGCACAATTCTACTACAGTCTGGAGAAGAAACACTTGCATGGAAACCAAATAAGCAGGTAACTAAGTAAGTAAAAATGGGACAGCTCTCTAACTCTACAAGAGAAAAAATGTGTCCAAAAATAAGAAATCCAATCATAGTTCTCTATATGGCCTGCTCTGATACATATCTACAAAATTATAACAGGCTCAACATAATTAACCAAATTAGATTATATAACTATATTGCCTCCTAAGGGGTGGGGAGTGGGAATGGAATATTTGTTGTGTGTTGAGAAATAAACAAAATGTGACACAACACTAAAAAAAAAGAAAACTGTATTTTTTATAGCCAATAGACAGTATCTTAAATACTCCTAAGTTAGTAGGTCTAATCTAAATTTTAAAAATAAGAAGATTAAGTAAATAATTCAGAAGACTGGAGTTAAGTTCGAGAAGAAACATTTTAGAGAGAGAAAGTGCTTTTCTCTGGGAATTGCGAACGTGGCAGTGCAGAGGCAGGAGGGATGGACAAGGGGACCAGGTGTTTTCATTACAAGCCTCACGGTTTCATCTGACTCTTTCGACATGTATAAGTATTATTTTGATTTAAAAAAGTAATGACCACTACACCTTTCATTTCCAGTCCAGCACGTAAGGAGCTTGGAAGTCATCGTTTTTTCCTAACAACAAGCAAAAAGTTGAGCAAACAACTTTTCTTAAGTCTGTGGAAGAAGTGAGGTCATAGGGCCAACTGCTGTCCCCCAAATTGGAGACACAGGCTGGTATGAGAATCACAACTGACTGGAGCAGAAACCTGCGAGCAGACACCTCTGCGGGAACCAGTACTGGGGTAGGAAAACCTGAACTGTAACTAACAACTTGCTGGAGGCTCAGTGTTGACAAATCTGGGAGTTAAAAATCCCAGGAGGGGCCAGTCTGAGGCAGACACAGCCACGCTGCAGTGAGTTTTACCTTAAGGAGCCCTACCAAGTTCTCATAGCGAAAATGGGAGAAAAATCCCCTCCTATTTCTGGCAGGGTGAGGGCAAATGCAACCATGTTGAAATAATCCAGAACATTCTGTTCTTAACAAAGCTTGCCCTTAAAAGAGACTATGTTACCAGAGGATAACCTATTGGGGTTTTATCGGAGTCTAATCCACTGTAGGGGAAATACCCAACTCTAGCTCCAGCCTGCTCTAGCCCTCCTGTCCCACCTGAGGGGGAGAAAAACTGAGAAGCACTTGTAACGTTCACAGGCCAGGAGCACAGCCTTAGACCTAATCATGGGTCTATACAATACTTTCCCTACCCTACCCCCACCACACTGCTACAGACCTATTTACCAGACTTCCTTTTATACAGTCCATCATGTCCAGCTTTCAACAAAAATTACAAGGCATATTAAAAGACAAAAAGTAATTAGCAGATTGCTTTGATCAAAATAGCTGAATACAGTTTTTCTTCAGGCACAGTTTTACATCTCACATCTAATCCAACAATGAGAAGACAGTGAAACAACACCTCTGATCAGTTTGCTATCTGTTGGATCAGCAGTCCTCAACCTTTTGGGCAACAGGGACTGGATTCATGGAAGAAAATTTTTCCAGGGACCAGAGTAGGGGGGATGGTTTTGGGATGATTCAAGAGCATTACATTCATTGCACTCACTGAGAGGGTTTCAATATGAGTCTGCAAACTATTTATTTATTATGGTCTTTGTGCAGTCAAACCTCTCTGCTAAGGATAATCTGTATTTGCAGCTGCATCACTGCCTCAGCTCCACCTCAAATCATCAGGCCTTACATTCTCACAAGCAGCAGGCAACCTAGATCCCTCCCATTCGCAATTCACAGCAGGGTTCAGGCTCCTATGAGAATGTAATGCCCCTGCTGATCTGACAGGAGGTGGAGATTATGCAGTGATGTGGGTGATGGGGAAAAGATGAAGCTTCACTTGCTGGCCAGCCACTCACCTCCTGCTGTGCGGCCCATTCCTAACAGGGCACAAACAAGTAGCAGTGTGCAGTCTTGGGGTTGGGGACCACAGTGTTGGATCATAAAAAAGGACAGCAGCTCTTTAACTAGCAGTGCAACAGGGAATTAATTGAGACAGTGAATTACCAAGTCACTTTACTTGTTTGTGATATTTGACCCAATACCAGATAAATATTTGTCTCTAGTCAATAGTATCTAATAGTGGCACATAGTAAGAGAAAATATACAAACAATATCATCTACTTTAAAATCTTTATTAAAGATATTAAAAAATACTAATTTGCTTGCCACATTCTTGCAGGAAATCCAGCATATTAGGAATAACTTTACCTTTCACAGAAAAAAAATAAAATTTAAAAAAGCTTTATAAGTAAAACTCTTGTCAGATCCTATTTTGTACTAGAAATTGAAATACAAACATAGCTAAAGTAATACTTTGGAATATGATCTACCAATAGTAATTAATCAATATTTTCTCCCCAGACATTTTCAGATTCATGATGTCATTCAGGCCTTGGTCCAAGTTCATATGTTAACATAAAAACAATATGAATTATTCATAGTTCCACAACTCAGGTCATCTCGTACTTTTCCCATTTCCTTCTTTAGGACATTGTGCTTTGCAAATCTGGAATTCATTACATTACTGGGATTGCCGAGCTACTTCATGTTCTTTTGGGAATGTAATGAGTGTCTTATTTTTCTCCACTCTGAAACAAATGGAAACTGTGAACACAATCTTCATAGGGCACTTTGTTCCTTGTAAATATAGCTACTATTATTTTTACAATGATTGGTAAGAAACCACCATGACTATCACTGGCTAAATCTTAGGCTCAAGCTACACTTTTTGCTTTACACAGGCCTGGAAGCTTTGCATTCAGCTGAGCTCTCAGCAGAATTCTTGGAGCTTAATAAATATTGAATAGCCTAACTTCCCAGAAACGTAAGAAATTGTGATTTGTTTTAGATTTGGAGACATACACATGTTTATTACTAAGCAAAAAATATTATTTGAAAAACAACTGTTTCTTATCAATATTTACAACACAAATAGCTAACATTTACTGAGATTACTATGTGTCATTATGTTAAGTGCTTTATTTATACTATTGCATTTTCTCACAGCTGTACTATTGGGATGTTCCTAGTGTTACAGCCATTCTAAAAATGAGGAAAATGCAACTTGCTCAATATTACCCAACTAGTAAAAGGATTCAGATACAGTTTTCTAACTCCATGGCCCATTTGTATATTTGTTTGTTTTGTTTTGTTTTTGTGGTAAGAACACTTAACATGAGAACTACCTTCTTAACAAAATTTTAAATATATAATACAGTACTGTAAACTATAAGAACAATGTTGTATAGCAGATCTCCAGAATTTATCCATCTTACATAATTGAGACTTTATGCCCAAGCTTTTAACTATTTAAAGACTAACTTGATACAGGGTATTTGGAAGCTAATTAGGTAATTAGAAAAGGTAAAATTAAAATCATCCTTAAATTTGCCACCTAGAAATAACAATTGTGAAATGGTGGTGGATTTTTCTTCTCATCTTTATTTATGCTATGTATACCTCTCAAAATTGGAATCACACTAACAGTTTTAACATTGTATTTTTTTTCATGTCACAATAAATGGTATTTCCCATGTCATTAAATGGTCTTTGAAAACATAATTTTAAAGGCTACAGAGAAAAATATTTTTCACTTAAATGATTTAGAGAATTGTCATAATTCTTTGTGTCAGCATGTGTAGATTTGGTCAAAATGATCACATTCTCCTTCTTTTTAGTGACTTTTGATTTCCTCTTAAGTGATCACAATATGTCAGTGGAACTGCACCTTTTCTTTGCATTCCTTTTGCAGCCTTTCATTTGAAGCAATTTTGAAGCCAGATAAAAGAATTTAGCTCAAGTCAGGGATCTAACATCATTTGCAGCTGAAATTCACAAGTTCATAGATTAAAGGATGGCCCTTCCCTGTCAAAACAAGCAGCTGGCGGCTACCTAGAGAACTTCACTAGGGATTATCTCAGTGGACAATGGAATTTTCCTCAAATGAAGATAGATTTTTTTATTCATACTTCCAGCTTTAAAAGTACGCTAAGTCCTCAGTTAACATCGTTAATAGACTTCTTGGAAACAATGACTTAAGCAAAGCAACATATAATGAAACCAAATTGTTTCCTCATCATTGTTACAACTAAATGACAGTGAAAAATACGACATTTTTCGGGGGCTTGCTATAGGTCATGTCGCTTAAAGTCACAGTTTCCAAGAACCTATCTATGATGTTCAGTGAGGACCATTTGACTGACTTTTGTCCATTCATACTCCACTGGGGTAGGTAGAACACTGGAGACCTCGGTGGCTGTAGGACCAGAGAAGAGAGCATTTGCTTTCTTTAACACCAACAAAGTTTTAATTGGCATGCTTTTGTTCAGAAAAATGGAGATTAGATTCTCTTTCTGAATCTAAGAGTTCTTTTTGAGCACTTGCTGCTCATTCACTTCCCTGCTCAACATTTCCTCCCGGGGGGCTAGTTAGATCTCTATGGGAATGGTGCAAAGAATACAATCAATATCAAGAATTTATTTTGTTTCTCTGTTTACTTTTTTCTTCCACTGTGCAGAAAAGACTGTGCTTCATATGGATTTAAGTAAAAATAATCCATTAACAGATGACTGCAGGAAAGAAAGCTAAATTATACTCTCTGTATGCAGAATATTATGGCAGTTGGTTAAGAACATCCATGGGGCATTCTAAAAATGAACATGAAACAGGCTGGAGGTGAGGAGTTTTGAGGACTAAACGGAGAGATTGGGAAAATCAATCAGCCGAATGTTCAAAAGGATACAACTGGGCAGCTTAATTTAATACATAGACTTAGTCAAAACCTACATCAGATTTTTGTGTACTGTGAATTATAAGTAAGCTTAAAGAAAAGCAATATATCCTCTTCATATGTGGCATATTCATAGATACAATAAAAAAATAAGCAGGAAGGGAAGACACTTGCTTTACGTTCTTACAAATTATTATCGACATAAATTGGATTGGTATTCTGTTCCTCTGATTGCCCCTGCGATGGCTGAGTTTTACTACACTCTTTTTTCCTTTCCCTCACCAAATATTCCAAATGTGAATGGCCATCTTCTTACATGAACCCACCCTCCCTGGCTATCACCCTTAGACTGAATGAAGAATAGGTACAGACACGCCTGGAGCCCTAACTTGGGGGGAAAGGCAGTACATGGGCAACGTATGTAACCTGCAATTCTGTATCCCCCATAACAATAAGATGAAATAAAAAAAAAAAAGGATTTTCAAAACAAACAAAAAAAAAAGAATAGGTATGTGACTACTGATGGCCAGTCATAAAATCCTTCTTCTGGCCACAGGGATTAGACCAACTAGGGGGTACACAAATCACTATTAGCCAATCATTGTCCATTCTCAATATTTTCTCACTGGAGTTGAAGGTAAAGAATTGTTTTCTTTGTGGTGATAAAACTAAGAATTGAGCTGTTTGTAGCCTTACTTCCAGGTACACTCAGATGCCAAAAGGAAATAACGAGGTCAGCATGTAGAAAGGAGAGAGAGACAGAAAGGATCTTGACTTGTTAGAGAACGTTTAAAAAGTTAATGAATATATTTTAACTCATTTGAAAGGATTCTCATGAATTTTGTGATGAAACACTGTCCTGTATTCAAACAAATATAAGAGTCTAAATGCAGAGCATATGGTGGTGTCTTTTTTGGGAGGGAGGAATTAAAGGAAAAAACAAAGTCCCACTATCCTGTTCTTTCTAATTTTGCTTTCCATTTAGTTACTTGTATAAAAATTTATACTAGAGGAATATAGTTTTCACCACATTCAAGATCTTGGGTTTTTCTTTTTCTCTTTGGGAAAATACAGATTTTTACTATAGCATATACTCACCACAAAATGCTTTAAACAGTTAGTTGTTTTCTTCAAATATTTGAAAGGCCAAAACAAAGGACTAATTATTTAAAAGGGCTCATTGGAAGAAAAGAAAGCTCACAAAGAATTGAAATCCAGGGAGATTCAAAATAATTCTCATCTATACATAAAGTGCTTTTGATGTGTAGTCAAGTAGGGTTCATATCATTTAAAATGCAACCAACATTTGTTTAGCAAGTTTCAGATACTGTACGGTGTTTAAGATTTTATAATACATAGAGGTCATTTTAGTAATTAGCTATTGACATGTGCTGAAATAAATACTGTTGATAATTTCTGATTTGGTATTATGACAGTAAAAATCTATACAATTTTGCTGTGAATCTAAAACTGCTATTAAAAATTTAAAAAGAAAAAACACCTATTCAAATTCCCCCTTATAGGCACTAATGGCCTAATTAAATTATTCCAATTGAGTTTATGTGATCAATAGACATTATTTATGAACTTGGAAAAGTATTATTGCTGTGAAAGAAGAATGTTGGTGTGATGTAGGTAACTATCATTTGTCAAATCGAAGCCTGATAGCAAACTATAGTCAGTTTTAGGCACTACCTACCAGATGCATTTACCTTCATTTGTCTCCTTTGAAATTCCAACAATCAATACTAGATAAAATCAGTGAAAAAATAGCTGACAGGCCTATGTTGCATGCTGCTGTCTTTGAAATAAAACTTATTCCTTTAAATTATTTTGCGCTTATATTCAGATACTATTCATTAGCATAACATGACAGAAACTGATCCATAGATTTTAAATCTGAGTTGAGAGAGAAATCAGAAAAAAATTTCTGAAATTTCTACTTGGAATAATATTGGTTTTGGTTTTAAAAATAGTGAAGTACCCTTATAATTTATAATAAAACCTAAGTTGCCAAAATGTCATAAATCTAAGTCTTTGTTTGATCTCCATGGTGAACTTCTACACTAAATTATGCTAAAATTTCTTCCTTTTTATTTGCATTATGGCAGGCAGTCCATGTGACCTTACAACATTGTGCTGAGCCCTGAACTTTACACACTAAGCATATATTTTCTTTTGGGAGAATTTAAAGGCAAAGATTAGAAATACAAGGAAAATAGAAAAGATGATCTAATGACAATTATAATTGACTTGTGTAGTTAAAAATATATGCACAACAGAATGATTCAAACTAGAAATTAACTCTTTAAGTGTTAAAATATGAAAATGAACCTGATGTATAGTAAAAACCCTATGAGCTATAAATAAAATTGTATTACTTTTTTAAAAAATAAAATAATGTACCTATATTTTTAAATAAATTATTTATATACACATAAAAAAAAAAAAACCACGACAACTAGATACATTTAGGTAGAATATTGTGTGGGAAATAGTCCAAGTAAGGGACGCATAGTAATATATTTTAGTCTAACTTTTATCCTTAAATAGCTGTGTGATCTTGAGTAAAACCCTGAACTGTGGCCTTCATTTTCTTCTCAGACATGACTTCCAAAGCATTTCAGGATCTGTGGCGTTTAAGATCTCTGAGGATCAAAGATGCTATGATTTTATGATGTTAGTGGCAGGCTAAAGAAGGGAGAATTTACAGTGGAGAGAGCATAGGTTAACTATGCAGAGCTTCCTAGGGGAGGTCAGTATTTTAAGAAGCATGGAGTACTAGAAAAGAGGCATTTTGAGAAATAATAAGGACTACATGCAAAGGTAAAATATATCCTAAATAATTCAACAGACCCCCAGCCAAAAATGAGTATTTAGAACAGATATGTTAAAATGTTTTCATGTACAGGCTAGTCCAAGCACAGGCTCTGGACTCCAATCCCTAGTATCTGAATCAAGACTCTGTCACTTACTAGCTATCTGATTTGGGCAAACTGGTTAATTTTCTTCTGGTCCAGTTTCCTCATCTGCAAAATGAGGAAAATATAATAACACCTAATAGAATCAGCTCTAGGCTTAAAAATGTGTGAGGGACCTCAGACAAGAGCCTAGTACATGGTTTTTCTCAGTAGGATATACTGACTGATGTTATTATTGTACATGCCTACTGCTTATGCTGTTGAAACGAAGTGCTTTTGTTCTTGAAAAATGGAAATCTATTCAATATTTCCATTTTGCATCATTAGTAACATTCTACTTGAAAAATGTTATTTAGTGATTAAGCATATTCTTTTAAGATTTTTACAGGTTTAAGAATATTTTATTTCAGTTTAGTTTAGTTTAATTTAGTTTAGTTTTGAAACAGGGTCTTGCTCCCCTTTGTCTAGGCTAGAGTGCAGTGCCATCATCATAGCTCACTGCAACCTCTAACTCCTGGGCTCAAGCTATCCTCCTGCCTCAGCCTCTCCAGTAGCTGGGATTACAGGTGCACACCACCACCATACTGACTAATTTTTCCTTCTTTCTTTTTTCTTTTTTTTCTTTCTTTCTTTTTTTTTTTTTTTTTTTTTTGTAGAGACAGGGTCTTGCTCTTGCTCAGGCTGGTGTCCAGCTCCTGAGCTCAAGCAATCCTCCCGCCTCAGCCTCCCAAAGTACTAGGATTATAGGTGTGAGCCACCGAGCCTGGCCAAGAACCATTTATTATACACTCAATATGTAGCAGGCACTGCTCTAGAGGTTCAAATGTTAAATAAAAATTATATCATAATATAGGAGTAAGAGTCTAATTGTAGTTAAGAACAGCGGCTCTGGAAGCAAACAACCTAGGTTCAATGTTGGTTGCAACTTTTCCTTATGGTTTGACTTCCGGGAGTCACTCCATCTCGGTTTCTGTTTCCTTCTCTGTAAAGTTTAAAAAATAACTATGCTCAGTATTATTTTCAAAGTGAATTAAGATGCAATTTAAAGAATTTAGAAGAGTTCTGGCTACAGCAAGGGCTTAAAAAATGTCTAGTATTATTATGGCTTGAATTCTGGAAAGAATAAAAGGAGTTAACCAAAAATAAATAGTAGTATTGAATATCAATAATTTGCTTTACTGAGTAAATTTTCAGGTCCTTCCAAAAATAAATGAAGGTTTGTGGTTATGCTGATAACAGACTTTGTCCACCATTTGCAAATTAGCAAATTATTATGCCTATTAGCATTCTTGGTCCCAACCCTTTCCCTTTCTCTCTTTTTTTTGGGGGGGGGAGGGGGTTGGGGGTGAAGACAGGGTCTCACTCTGTCACTCGGGCTAGAGTGCAGTGGCGTGATCATAGCTCACTGCAGCCTCAAACTTCCAGGCTCAAGTGATCTGCCTGCTTCAGCTTCCCTAGTAGCTAGGATTACAGGCATGTGCTACTATTCCCAGCTAATTTCTTTTTCAAATTTTTTTGTAGAGACAGGGGTCTCGTTTTTTGCTCAGGCTGGTCTCAAACATTCCAGGCCTCAAGCAATCCTCCCACCAAGGCCTCCCAAAGTGCTGGGATTATACATGTTATTCATACTGCCTGGCCATTCATTCCCTTTCTCTATGACATCCTGGCTTTGTCTGACCCAGGGCAGCTGGGTTTCTTCCTATGTTTTCTAAATATACAATTACATATTACATTCTCTTGCCAAGGGTCACTTTGCATGTTACTTCATGCTATGGTTGGTTTCCCAACACATTCCTTTCCTAATGCTGATTGGGGATAAGACTTGCTTGAACACTGACAAATTACCAGACACCAATCAGGCTAGCCTCACAGATAATGTTAGTCAATCCACAAAAACTCGGGTTTTGTTGCTGTGGGATTCTAAACTAGATAGGCACTTTGGCTATTATGTGGTATTACTT
The DNA here is from genome assembly GCF_041146395.1 of Eulemur rufifrons. Lineage (NCBI taxonomy): Eukaryota > Metazoa > Chordata > Mammalia > Primates > Lemuridae > Eulemur > Eulemur rufifrons. The sequence goes on along the minus strand of NC_091001.1, from coordinate 75,058,678 downwards.
AAGTTTAAATTAATTTAAATAAAAAAAAATTAAGTGCAGCTCCCCGGTCATATTAAATCCATTTCAAGTATTCAATTATTACGTGTGACTAGTGGCCATTTTTGGACAGTACAGACTAGAATATTTCTGTCATCACAAAAAGTTCTATCAATGGCTCTAGATCTAGAACGTGGTGAATGTAATAAGATACCAACCAAACTGCAAGATCTTTCCTTTTAGACACTTAGCCAGCCTCTCCTAGCAACGTATTGCTTTCTAGCAAGTTTCTTGCCTAATATTGCATTCCATTTAGTGATATATTATAGATAAGTATTGAACTGCATGTGTCAATACTTTAATATGGAGCCCCTTGCCAGCACATGGGTCATAAACTATCACCAAGAGAGCAAGAAGCATAATTCTCCAAAAGTTTCTGTTATGAGCTATTCATGGTAAAAATAATCAAACCATCGGTAATTTACTTGGTATTAAAAAATCTAAAATTCACATTATAGACAAAAATGCAAAGATTGTTAGAGCTAGTATCTTGGATGGTCTGATAAAAGCACAGGAATATCAAGCAAATGAAAAAGAAAAATGTACTGAACAT